>NC_140949.1:28177395-29557395 GCF_014529385.1 Adiantum capillus-veneris | reverse complement strand
ACATCCAGCAATCCAATGGAATGCCTTCGAAGATGCTTTGAGAAAGCTGAAAAATACAAGGAGACACTACCTGATGAAGCCACCTTCCAAGCAATAAGACAAAGCCTAAGACCATCGAAAAGTAACAAAGAAGTGGAGGATTGGTTTAACCATTCAGGTCAGGGGTCAACTACATCTGTAGACCTGTGGCAAGAAAACCTCTTTCTGCAGGATGAGAGCTTCATGGTAAGTGTCTCTCTCTCTCTCTCTCTCTCTCTCTCTCTCTCTCTCTCTCTCTCTCTCTCTCTCTCTCTCTGTTTGTGTCATTTCTGACATTGTATGTGCAGTCTTGGATTGCTGACAAGGATGACTTCCTTCGGCGCCGGACAAGAGAGTATCGAGGAAGGGATGCGGCCCTAGCACAGTACCTTTCAAAGCTTTGCGAGTTGCCGATAGTAGTTTTTCACAATTCCATGTCACAAGAGGGTTCAATAGCAACTTACACATTCAAGACACTATCACGCTTCTTGGGTGGACCGGTGCTGCCCAAAAGTGCAGATAAAGTCATTCTTGTGGACAAAGTGTTTGCTAGAGATTGTTTTGGTTACTGCCCAGGCTATACAAGTGGTCGGGCAGCGTATTACTACACCTACACAGCAATGGCACTAGCTCTTGGTAGAAAAAACCCAGATGAACTTTTAGAGTATGGCAAACATCTCATGATTCGTTACAAGGGTGACGTGCCAAAAAACAAAATTGAACCTGCAAAATCTTGATACACTTCAAGTACCAATTGTATAAGATCATGTATTACATAAATTTTGTACAATGTCATCCACTCAGAGTATCTTTCTCCACTTGTGATTCACATACACCATTGTCTCTCTCCACCTTCGTTGACTTTCACGAGCTCCGGAGTTGTTGTATGCCATTGATCTTTTAGCTTTTTGTTGTTGTAAATGTCTGATGGCTTGTGCTGTTGCTGAATTTGCCAAGACTTCTTTTGCCTGCATTCGATGAATGATTCTACGATAGAACCATTCAAATAGTTCTCTCAAACTGTTAGCCTTGATTCGAGAGCCACCATGTCGTGTGTGCCTGAAATAAGCATTTCTCGCCATGTAATGAGACTTTTCCATCCCTTGGGTATTCCATATTTCCGGGTTCCCATACTTCTGTATAAAATATGGCAAATGATTGAAGATGATGTGCTGGATATGAAAACAGATTAGTTAGAATGTTTTACAGTCACATATTTGCACATAAGAGAGAAAGAATACATTATAATACCATGTAGTGAGTAATCTGGGTGTCTGTCCATGCTGTCTTGAATGATTTTTTCAGAAGGTTGAGATTTTCCTTGAACTTGTTCATATCACCTTGTGACCAGTCATTTTTGTCGCACATCAAAAATAGGATGTCTATTGATCGCCAAACCTCAGCCTTCGCGTCACGAGTAGTTGGTTCGTGGTCTTTGACTGCAATATGTAGCTTTTTCCAGCTCTGATACTCTACCTTGCTAACATAAGATGTGTTATATATTTTTCCATGTTTTGTTAGCTTTGGATCTCTTGTACCTTGGGGCTTAGATAAAAACCTCCGTGCCTTCACCCCACCGATGGATGGTTTGCATGGGACATCCTTCTCAGCAGTTGATCTCTTTTCATCCCGCTGGATTTTCACATTGCCACCATGAAGCCCCATATCCGACAGTACCATTTCTAAGCACTGCAGGGCTACTTGTCATTCTGCGGAGTTCTTAATCTTCCAAGCAAACCCGATGTATAAGTAGACCAATTTCTCCACAATTCTACAAAGGACATGCATTGTACAAATGTGGACATTCACAAGTGGTATTTTCAAAACTGGTCGAAAAGCAGGATCCTCAATGTGACGTGTTGGAGCTTTTCTCCACCACTTTGGGTCCATGACCTTTGCAGGCTCCATGCAGAACAAACACAGTGACTTTGCCATTGCACCCATTCCACAATTATACATGCACTTTAATGTTTTAAGGTCACCTGCAAGATGCCACTGAACTTGAAAGTCTCCCCTTCCATCTAGACGTAGTACCTCTCCCTGGTTAGTCTGTCGATCAATCAGCTCCGGAATATTAGTTCGATGGAACACCCAATATAGAATCTCATGATCTTCTTTCTTTACCTGCAACACAAAATAAATGAGACTTAAGTAGATCTGAACATTTGAGCTTACTTGAGAATATCGCTTACCTCAAACGCACCAAGCCACCATATGTTAGATTCTGATTGAACACTAAAATATAAAGGATCATCATTGGGACACTTTGAGAGGGCTCTATTCATTAAAGTAATAGTAACACGCTCTAGCTTTTTCTCTTTAACAAGCTCACACTCATCCAGTTTTAACACAAAATGTAATAGCCCACGTGACTCTTCAAATGTGATGTTGTAAAACTCCACCATTCTCTTCTGTAGTATCCGCAGGTCCATAAAAATATTGTTGAACTCATCATATGCCATGTTCGCTCCATGGCCACTGTAAGTTTCTTTAATATGAAAGGACTGTCCAAGATAGTCTCCCTGTGCCTCGTTAAGCTGAAGCCTCTCTTTCCAAACACTTGAGGCTGATGGTAGAAGTTTGGATTTTATACCCTTCCTAACAAAGATGGATGAGACAGACTTTTGGATAGCCGAATATCCTCTTTTGCTTACACCAAGTGAATCAAGTGTGCCTTGTATCTCTTTTGCAGGCACTGAGTTCTCTGAAATAAAGCGGTCCACTACATTTCTTTGTAGAACCTTAAACTTCTTGTCATGTACTATATCTGCTGCCAGGCTTCTACTTTTAAGTGGCTTCAATCTCTTTCCTATATTGGCTTTGGGGTCAATGTTTTCCTTGTCAGGATAGATTGAATCTCTACATGAAGACAATGCATAAGTAAATAACAGAAAATTTGCTTCACTAACACTATTTAGGCACATGAAAACAATGCATAACGAGAAAAAACAAAGAGATTACTTAACTAAGACAATGTAGCCAACCAAGAAGCATCACCTTAATGCTCGGATTCTTTTCTTGAGACCTCCTGATGCAACCTGCAATGTTTCAAGATTGCGCAATTTCTTCTTTCGGATACGACCACCCAAGATGGTGTCCTTCATTTGACAACTTCGCACCTTTCCTTTCAGTTCTTGTACCTCTGTTTTATGTTGCAAAATGGTAACCTGATCTGTAGAATGTAAATGTGAAAGTCAAACAATCTCACATTGTTGAGCTTGGAGAATGCTCTTGTAAGTTTCAGCTTCTCTTGTAAGTGATTTACAATAACCCAGAAGGCCCTTTTCTCCATCACCAGCAAAGGTCAATAAGCTTGTAGGATTGACAAACGGTGGAGACGCATTAGTTATTGGATTCTTAGGGTAGAGAGAGCCTCTCGTCCAGATATCTATGTGTTTAGCTCCTTGAGCTCTGAGCGTGTCTATGAAGGCGGGAGGTATATGTGTGTTTGTTTTACTGCGCTTAATCAATGGTTGGTACTCATTGTCCAAATCAATGTGAAGGTGATATTTGGCTCGTTTCTGGGTAACATTTGTGCCATTTGAGGAGTGCGCCATTAGCCAAATGTGCAGGTTTAATGGAAAGTGAATAGCGGCTGCGGATTCGTCCCTCCATGTTAGCCTCATTCCCTCCGTATTGACGTTGTTCATTCAATGCAATTGAAAAGAGGATTATCCCTCAATCACTACGAACGAATGTTCAGAGGAGTAAGGAATCTACTTAAAGTACACTTTTTGAAGTTTTACTATGAAAGACCCATCTCTTTTATTTGCAATTTTTTCTAGAGAGAGAGTGCAAAAAATACATTTTCTTAGAAGGCCCTCCAAATGACCTCCGAAATTTCCTAATGTCACAAAGCTTCTTAAATCCAACACCGACCTCGTACACTTACCTAAGCCTTTGATATGCCGGATGAATGCACCCAATCTCGGCACTTTACTCTCTAAACCCCTTCTCCACACCCCCAACAACAAAATTCCACCCTCTCTTTTTTTTTACTAAACCTTGCTGCAGCTAACTTCAATGATCTGCGGCCTCATGGATATGTACAAACCCTCTAAAAATCCACCCATTTCCTAGACAAGGTCAGCTTTCTTGGATTTTTTTTCCCTTTTTTGTACAATCTTGACCACTCCTTTAAGCAAACCCTCCACAAACTTTATTACCCTACCAACTCTCTTCCTTTCCCTCCCTTTTTTGTAGAGTACCCACTTAAAGTTTGGTCATAACCTATCTTTCAGTAGGTACTACCCCTCTTCAAAATGGTACCAGATGTAGTTTTTTGAGCCACACCTCACTATTTATACCCCCTCCATATCCTCCTATTGTTTACACCACTGAAGAGCTTATTAAGTGAAACGCGTTTGGTGTAAAACTGCTTTTGTTCTACCACCCCACCCCCACCTCCTTTGTGTCTATCCTCTCTCGTAAGACTCGCTCGCTATGATTTCTTTTTATGACAAAGTTTGTTCTAGAGGAGCTTCAATTATCCCTCTATGATGAACAACGTAGCACTTGAGTTCTATCAATTCCGTACTTCTCTTATCCTCCTCGTTGTTTCTCTCCCCCCCCCTGCACCCTCCCTCCCTTTTCCCCGCCCCTCTCTCTCACCGGCGGGAACCCATCTCAAGGGAAGTCCTTAACCTTTGATTATAAGCCTTTCCCTAGGCTTTGGGTAATAAGCTTTTCCATGGACTTTGGGTATTAAGGAAAACCCTGACCACTTAAGCCGTGCTACTTCACCAACATTAAAAAAAAAAAACATTTTAAAAAAAAGTAAAACCTCGGGCTCTTCCCTACGCTCGAAACTGTTCATCCTGAACTCCCAACAGGGATTCTCGCACCCCGATTTGCTCACCTCAATAAGGTGCTCACCATAGCCTGCCTTAACCCACCTTTGCAAGCATGCTCGCCACTTGCTCTCCTTTTTTGACACTGTTGACACCTCACACGATATCCAGCAACTCCCCCACTTTCTCCACCATTCGCCTTTCACTCTGCGCACCATCTCCCCCATAGCTAGCCACAACTCACGTATCTCCCACATCTCCTACAGTTCCCCTATTGCCTCTACTTGTTAATCTCCTACACTACCTTACTGTGTCATCTGCTTGACTAAGAAATAAAATTTGAATATTAAGTATAAAAAATGAAACATAGACGGATGTTAGTTAAGGGGGAAGTTGGATTAATTGAATGTAGTTAGAAAGACTTGGAAGGCAACATTCAGTGAAGTCGCTCCAAAGACTACATGTGGAGTAGATATTGGCATTGGGCTTGGCGCATAGGAAGCCCTTGGGTTCCAAGTTTAATACAGTGTTGTGCCATTTGGTGGCCCAAAGTTCATATGTGTGCCCTTCGGCATAGCAGACGTGGTAGTTGGTATGCTAATGCTAGCCGGTATGGTCCCATTGAAATAAGAGCTTGGATGTTGGGGTTGTGGAGCATAGGTTGTTCAAACAATGGGAGGGGTAGGAGCTACATGAGTACGAGGACCCATAGGTGTATATGATTGGTACACACTTGTAGGTAATGTTGCAAGCATTGAGCTACCATGTAGCGGTGCTTTACTAACAAAAGAGGTCCATGGCGTGTTTCTTGGCATGCCCATCAACTGGGGTGGGCATGGTAGTCGTGGTGTCATCAAGAGAAAGATGAGCTAGATTTGGAAAGGTAAAGTTATCCCTTGTGGACTCAGATTGTATTGAGACCCCTAGTGAAACAACATATGGATGATCCATTGGACTTACGGAGGGAGTCTCCATTTGTGATAAGGTTGGTTGCTTAGTCTTCCCTGTATCCAAGAATCTCATGAGACCCGTTGAAGGCATGTGGATCCCCTTGTTCTGTCTCTGTAGCTCAATAACCCTATGGATGACCTCACAAACTCTTTGTTGTTGATCCTCTACACTAGTAGCACCCGTTGTGAATTGTAGGACATCTAACCAACCCACATGATAGGTGTGACCTATGTATAGGTCGGTTAAAGTCTCCATTTGTAGTTCATACTCCTAGTTTTTGTTTAGAAATGCTCCATCTAGGATTGAGGTGCTAGGGTGTCCTTTGAACTAATGCAATGTGGCTTTCTATGGGTTGACCCTTAGTGGTCGCTAATTCAGGAGCACTCGATTGCTTGCCTGGCATGGATGTTGACATAGGGGCTTTCTCTTTTAACTCTCTTTGTTTCTCTGCCCTACGTAAGCTCTCAATTTTCCTTTTCCTAGCCGCAAATGATATATCGCTCAACCTCTTGCACTTTGGCAAGGCTTCTACCATCAGGTAATATAACCTTGGAGGGGAATAGCTCTAAAGAGTCAAGGGGTGCAGTGAATGGAGTATTCACGTGTACATTCTCCAGGAGCATGAGTTCTATGTTGGTCATGAATGGCAAATTTACTTCCCAACCCCCCTCATTTACATCGTTAGCTCCATCTTTGGAGCGAGTGGCTCTACTAAAGGTTTCCTTCAAGCGGCTAAGCACGCTCGGCCCAAATCATGGGCCCATGGCATGCATGTCTTGGCTTGAGCTATTGGGATTAGGCATTGGGTAAGCCTCCATGACGTCGTATTCAAAGGAAGAGTCACTAGACACAATATGTGGGTCCTGAGTGGTACTGCCTTGGGTTCCTGCTGAGGGCCTAGAGCCTAAGGTAGAGGAATAATGAGTGCCCGCATAAACGGAGACACTCTCTATGTGTTCGTCCTCTAGCACACGACCAGAGCATAGGTGCATGTGATCTCAACACTCTAGAGGTGTTGGTGAGTGCCCGTGAACGTTGCTCACCTAGTTTTTTAGGTGTTTACAACCCTTTTTTTGTCCCTTTTTTAAACCAAGCATGGAATATGGCGTGTGATAGCTTGAAATGAGCGTCTTGGCTAGGGGGACGTGATGTGCTTTACAACCCCCGATTCGGTTACGTACAGTCCTCGAAATCCTAAAACTATTATTTTCATAGGTGGGGAGAGGGCTAGATTTAGTAAGTCCAAAGGGTGAGTGTGAAGGGGATGGTGGAGGACTTGAGGAACTTGTCCCACATGCCCTTCCTTCACTTGAGGTCCTAGTCTTTATATATAAAGTAGTATGTATAGTATATCATAAGATTGAGGACTGAGGCCTGGGCTTGGGCTTGGGCTCGGCCTCAGGCTCGGGCTCGGGATCAGGCTTGTGGCTTGGGGAAAGATACCGATCCCTTCTCCCTTCCTTTTAAAATAATATTTTTTAATTTATTTTTTGTTTTGGGTTTTGGTCTCAATATTTTTGAGCGTTTTTTTAATTTACAACCCCCGATTCGGTTACGTACAGCCCTCGAAATCCTAAAACTAGTCTTTTCCTAGGTGGAGAGAGGGCAAGATTTAGTAGTCCAAAGGGTGTGTGAAAGGGATGGGGAAAGACTTGAGGAACTTGTCCCACATGCCCTCCCTTCACTTGAGGTCCTAGTCTTTATATATAAAGTAGTGTGTATAGTATATCATAGTACTGAGGCTTGGGCTTGGGGAAAGATCTCGATCCTTCTACCTTCTCCCTTTCTTTTAAAGTAATATTTTTTTATTTTCTTTTTTGTTTTGGGTTTTGGTCTTAATATTTTTGAGAGTTTTTTCATTTTTTATTTTTTTCAAAAAAAAAATTTCGAAAAAACTTTTTCAAATTTTTTTCTGAGGATAATCTAGCCGCGTGGACACCGAGCTTCCACGCGCACATAGCAGCTCCTAGAAGCTCTATCTAACCTCCTTGCAATTAACTAACACCTAATTAACAGTAACTACCTCTGCTAACCCACTGTCTAGCACAGTATACTGCACACTCACAGACATTCAACTCTACTGCTCACTTTCTACTCTACTTCTCACTGTCTTCACTCATTAACAGATCTACTAACATCTGCACATTACAGATCTTGTAAAACTGCCAAAAACAGTACAATGCAGCACTAATAGAGCTTACAGCCACTTAACAGATGCTGACAAAAACTTGCTAATCTGTCCTTTATAGTCACTTAACAGTACCTAACAAAAACCTGCTAATATGCCCATTGCAACCACTTAACACTTCTCACACAACATAGCAAAAAACAGAAAAAGGATTCCAGAGATAGCAATGAATGCTCCTCAAGCTTAATGCAAGGCATTATTCCCTGACAGCGGCGCCAAAAATGTACGTAGCTGGGAACTTGCATGTGCATTGTGTGCGAGCCTCGAAAGGCTGCAAAAACACAACTAGAAGAGCCTAGCAAGCTCAAAGAGGTAGGGGTGTGCCACTCACCACTCAACGCTTCCGTCGTAAAGGATCCTATGCTGCGAAGAAGAAGGAGCCGTCGTCGATGCCATGCTCAACTGCCTCGCCGTCATCGATGCTTCCGCCATGCTCTCTCTCTCTCTCTCTCTCTCTCTCTCTCTCTCTCTCTCTCTCTCTCTCTCTCTCTCTCTCTCTCTCTCTCTCTCAAGCATACACACACACACACACACACACACACACCTGTGAGCACACGAAGGAGAAGGAGACAGAGATGGAGCAAGAGCACTTCTTAGCTTACACCTCAGAGAATGAGGATTTTTAGGTTAAATGGACCTTTTATAAGAGTTTGACCCATTCACACATGGCCGCCCACAGTGGCCGGTCGTTGCAAAACTACTGTAAGAATAAGATAGTGGTGCGCGTCTCATCAGTGATTACCTACACACCTATTGGATCGACAAGCCCGGTCCATGACTCAATCAAATAAATAATATGCGTCCATCGAAGGTGATAGGGTGTCCATGAGGGTTAACACTTGCAGTGGACAAAGACAAAGACTCAGATCAATAGGAGGATAAGTGCCTACATGTGTGTGCCACACCTACTTACTTTTGTGAATATAATGATGTATTGTAGATATGGATGGTCTTTCGTCCTATTTGTTTGAGGGGAGGATTATTTAGTCTCTGCGACACCATGTCAATTGAGAGTATAGTATGGGTGACTATAGTCTGTGTGACTACTAGCATGTGTGGCATTAAGTCTCCTAGCTTACTTCATTGTAGTCCATGCCCAAGGGGAGGATTGTTGTATGTGCACATCCTCAACTCAGTCTAAGCATGCAACAACTATTAGTAGTGGTATCATATGTGGAAGTTAAGTGCTATGTGGCACTTAGATATTATGCTATATGGTTATGTGTAATTCAAAGGCTCTAGCCAAATATCTATCCCAAGTCTTTTAAATAAAGGTCATGTTGTACCTATCCATCCTATGCTAATGTATTATATTGATTTTACAATTTGAGTAAATCTCAAGCCGTGTGATTTTCTCTCTCTATCTCTTACTTTGTAAGCTATACCTACCTTTTTAAGCCTCATTGATTGCATGCACACAAACATACACACACACCACTTCCAACACATTGCATTGAGATGATGGGTGCAGGATGAAGCCACTAGAATGCTTCACAGTTGTACATGTTGTACATATGTAGGCCACTTGGGCCACATTGGCATTCAAGCGGGAGATTGTTGGGGCTTAGACCATTACTAACCCATCAACCTTATTCATTGATAATACAAAGAATAAGGACCTATGAAGGATTCTTATCCTCACTCATAGAACTCCACCCATCTCTATGCTCGTGCTTCTCCCCCTTCCTCGCATGTACACACACATCCATGCCTCTCACACTTGCACCCCTCCATATGAGAGTGTAGAAGAGGTTGTGATGGCTAGTGGTCTACCATGCCACTCCAAAGCCTAAGAAACTGCATTAGGAAGACCAAAAGTCTCAAAGGACAAAAAAAATAGTAATGTCAATGCAAAGAAGGATACTGAGGAAGGTAATGAGATAGATGATAAACAAGATCAAGAAGAGACAACATCAAACCACGCTTTGATGTAAACAAAGATAAAGATAAAGAGGGCTTAAGTCGAGAGCTAGGGCTTGGTGCTCAAGTGGAGAGCTCCACAGACTTAGAGAACAAGACATTAGGAATGCATTCATAGTAGTTTAATCATACGATTTAAATATTGTAATATTTTATTTGTGAAAAAATCTTTTCATTGAAAGACCTCCTAAAAATCTATTTTATTAAATTTTTTATTATTTCTTATGCTTACTAGACCTACTTTTTCTTATGAAAGCATTAAAATATTATTTTTCTTAAGTTTGTCAAAACCAAGTCTTTTTATTTTATTGTTCTTCTTTTCCTTCTTTTTCATTTTCTTTTTTTAGAATGCTAATGTAATCCTTTCACATTGTTGTTTAAGTTATCCCTTAACATAAAAGGCATTTGTGATTATGTGTGCATTTGGACAAAACAGTTTTATATTAAACACAACAAAAATGACATGTAATTGCAGGCCCTCAATAAAACCTACTCCTGATAACCATTGTCCCCCCCTTAACTTCAACAGGCCTTCATGAATCCTTTCTTTTTGTTTTCTTATGAAATTATGGTGGTTACGTTATGGTGTGGGCTCCTTGTAAAAGCCTCTTATTGATGAACTATTTAGTGCTCATGGTCATTGCTACAAAAAATAAATTAAAAAATCTAAAGGGAGTTTTTAATTCAAATTTTTTCTTGATGTTTACTTACAAAGTCTCGTTAAGGGATTTCCCAAAAAAACTTAATAATCTCTTATAAAAGGGTGTGATAATAATCATGGTGAATTTACAAAATATGGATTTCAAAAATATGCCTTGATTTCATGTGGACGTAGTCAACTAAGAACTTGTTTAATTAAGCCAATGTCTCTTTCTAACACAGTTGCGAACAAATGGCTTGACACCTCCAAAGTTTTGGATATGAGATAGTGAGAGTATAATGCTTTTTTCCTTGAGGTGTTCTTTTCTATCATTGTCAAGGTTGATGCCCTTTTGTGTGGTCCATTTTTAAATGCATGTGGCACAAATACTATGTTGTTACCATGCATGGGCTTTAAGTGTTGGTTTGGCTCTCAAAGAGAGAGGGCCCCAACTTTGCAATGGTATCTAGTGAAAGATGCTTCTGATTGTGTGAAATTTTTTTACAGTGGTAGTGTACTTCTACTAGAGAGATTTGCGAACTTTCAATTGAAATCTTCATTTGTCCCCATGGCCTATACCTTGTCCTTGTTGCCAGCCATTGAGCTTAGCTCGTGTAAGCAAGGAAGCTTCTTTTCATGGGTGTACATAAAGTTTCTCAATAGCAAGTGGTGCAAATTTGCCCCACCTTGTTTTGAGGATAGCAAGTGGGTGGGCCTAAGGGAGGGCAAGCAATACTTTTTGGGTTTCAACTGATGGTGGGTGGTCACTTTCAACTTTCAAGGATGGAGTTTTCTTCCCATCCCTCTTCATTCACAACAGTACTATTTTGTAAGAAGTGCTTGAACAAACGTCTACCGCTGAAGGCTTTCAGTTTGAGGTGAAGACCCTAAAGGTAGGTGCGCCTCAAGGTACAATTTTTACAAATGGAAGCAATCGGTACCACAACTCTAAGACCATGCATATCATTTGCAAGCATACTGAAGAGTCCTAACTCTAAGGAATCTGTTAAAGTCACAACAACTAAAACATCAAGTGATGGGACCCATGAAAAACTAAAGATTGAAAAGGTTTGGCTTGAACAAGAGCTAAAAGAGGTTAATAGACATATGGAGATAGGCTCAAATAGTAACAAAAGATCTAGCTCACATGCCAAATTCAGCGGGATATCCGAAGAAGGGTTGGCCGATCGAGCATATAATGCTCTAAAGAAATCTCTTCCATAGCAGGTGGAGGTTGCAAAGGCTATCACCGTAGTGATTCCACTAGCACTTGTTAAGAGGCAGCTTGCCATGTAAGCTAAGCTTACACTTGTTTTTGGATTCAGTGGGAGAGTCCTAAATAAATACAAGCTAATTCAATGGATTCAAGGACCACAAACTCTTGGGCACGGCGGAGCAATTGAAAATACTACTTACCTTGCCAAGGGCTTCAAATCAGTTAGATTCAAGGAGGACTCTGATGTCTCAAATATCTTTGATAAAGGTCCCCTTATATTTAACAAGACAACTGTTTTGTGGTACCTAGGGAGCCAATATTTGACTCGGCAGAGTCTCTCCAGGGTACTCATCTTATCTGGGTCGAGTTTTTGGGCTTGCTTGGTTGGCTATGGGATAACATCACGATGCTTGCCACTCAAGGCGGAACCCCTTTGTTTGTTCCTAACAAGAGGGGTCTAGGCAGGACCTCCAACTGGGTTTGTATAAGCTAGAATGTTTCTAGGACACCACCAAAGAGCATGGTGATCAATGTTGGAGCTACGCTCATAATAATTCCTCTCAACTACGGGACCTACTTTGGGGTATGCTTCGACTGTAACAAATTTGGTCACTTTACCAAGGATTGTCCCATGAAGGCTAGAAGCATATGTGGAAGAGAGTGAAAAAAAGATACAGAATAATGAAGAAACAAGAGTAGGGGAGCAAAAAGAGGTTATGATTTGCGACAAAGAAGACACAAAAATGCAGGAGAAGATTGTGAAGAAGCAAAGTGTCACACCGCAAATCCATGAATGCTTAAGCAATGAAAATGCTTTTGTTTTTCCTTCTTCTACACCTAAACTTCTACAATAACAACTATGTCGGCCGTGCAAGTCCCAGGGTTGAAGATGCTCGAGAGGGTGAAGGTAGTGGCAAGAGAATCCACAACACTCAAGACTACTAGCTCCTTGAAAGAGAAAGGCACTCTCCACCCCCCGCTCCATTAAAAGGAGGGACTTTTGGCATCCCTCTCTGCAATCCCTTTGAAGTGCTACCAGAAAAGAAGTCCATTGACTCTGAAGAGCCTCTGGATTCTCTTGCGACTAGAGCTGCAACGACTGGGTAGGCATTAGGGCAAGCATCAAATGTTGAGGAATTTGTCCATCTCTCCCCATGAACCCCACACTACAAATGATTTCCTAGATTGTGAAGGCATAAGAACAAAAGAGAAGCAAGAAAAGATTTGGAAATGCATGAAGAGGAGAGAAGATATTAGATGATGATGTCTACAAGAACACCACCTTGCCTCAATTCCAAGAAAACAAACTATTAGTGAACTGTTGTTCTTTTACAGCATTGCTTCTGATGGTTGTAGCGGAGTGATGATAGGAGTTCACAGGGATCTGGAGTCAAAAGTAGTTTTTCAACACCCGATCGAGAGTGCTCTTGCGCGTCTATTAAGTTACATAACAACTTGCTCACTATTGTCAACATTTATGCTCCTGATTCCAAATGTAGGATGTGGTTATGGAATGGCCTCTCACAATTACAAATAGAGGGGGATATTTGCTTGATGGGAGACTTTAATATGTTTTTTTCAGACAAGATAGGCACGGCCCTTCAAGCATTCTTGCTAGGGATGAGCTTAAGAAATGGGTTTCCCTGGAGGATAAATGGGCTCTGGTTGATGCTGAAACACTGTCCCTTGGAAGGATGACGCGGGATTCACTTACCATGGTCTCCAATCCTCCCCCAGACTAGATAGGCTTTATTTCTCACACAATGGTGATTGGGTGCCTTCTTCATTGTTGCTTATACAAGTCCTCGTGAGAGGAAAGTCTCTCATATAATTTTCTTCTTCTTGGTACCTTGGTATTTTCTTTAGAAGAAGTACATCAGCTATCGGTCGCCAAGAAATTGCTTATCGCCTTCTCAAATCTCTTTAAAAATGCTCATTTTAAGGAGCTAGTGTCTTGGGCTATAGAAGAACTGCTCCAAGACATCATCAAGGAAAGGATTGGCTCATGGAAAATATTTAGCCAAAAAAATGCAAATTGTAATAGAGAGAGTTGGACCAATGCTCAAAAAGGCTAACAACCATGCACCGTCAATCTTCAAATCTAGATTTGAGGAACTAGGCCAAAGAAAATGCAAGGCAAGGCCTTTAACCAAGATCACATGGGATGGGTGGAGATCAAGCAGACCTTGCATAAAAGGGAAATGGAGGAGACTAATCTCATTAGGCTTCAAGCTAAGGAGAGGAGTATTAAGACTCAAGGGCCAACAAAAACACACTACTCAAAATGATCAAGTTAAGAAAATAATAGGCTACCATCTCTTCTTTGATCGACAACCAAGGAAGGCCAAATGCAAAAGAGAGACAAAGCTTTCCTTTAGAAAGTTCTTTTTGGATTCATGCCAATTGGAGATAAGACAAAAGCAAGAGGTCTAGCCGAAGGTACCTGTGTCAGATGCAAGCACTCGAATGAAACCCGCACGTACCTGTTCTGGGGATGTCCTAAAATCAGAGTCTTCACGGGCACAGTTTGCAGGTGGGTGTACACACATCAGGAAACTCCCTTCTTTAGACACAACCTTGCTATGGGCTCCAAACATCTTGACAATGAGGATCTTCTGATTGACATATGCATAGTAAGAGCTATAGTATTGAGAGCAGTTTGGCAGTCCAAAAACATGCTACTCTTTCAAAAAAAGTGTGAGCCTCTGGACACAAATTTTTTTATGGAAACATGCTGGTGGAAACTCCTTTGTAGATGGAATAAGAATTGCAAGCTTTACAAGAAAGAGTAGTCATGGAGGTGCATCCCCTTTTATGTATTTTTTTATGGAGATCCCTGTGCAAAGGATATGCTAGGGTTGTTTGTAACCTTCTATGATTAATGCAATTCAAGCTCAACTGAGCACTTTATAAAAAAAAGAGTAATATTTTGTACACTTTTGGCATGAAGAATTTAGCTTCATTGACTGAAAGTATTTGAGTTTTGAGGAAGTTATGTGAATGGCTTGGATGTATTCACACCAAAACTCTCTCTATCTTGCTTATTCCTCTCGAAATTTGTCACCACAGATTTTGAGAAAATTTCTCTTCTTCATTTATTGGTACTTGAGAGTGCATTGTTGGTTTAGCCTTTCAATGCAACAAATAGTTAAGAAGTATCCATTCTGTCAAGGGGAGTTGGTCTAGTGGTAAAGGTGAGGGGCTCTAAGCACACCCACTATGATTCCACAAATTTTTGAGAAAATTTGTCTTCTTCATTTATTGGTACTTGAGAGTGCATTGTTGGTTTAGCCTTTCAATGTAACAAATAGTTCAGAAGTATCCACTCTGTCAAGGGGAGTTGGTCTAGTAGTAAAGGTGAGGGGCTCTAAGCACACCCGCTATGATTCAACCCCTGAGATATGTGGGTGTGGGTGAGTAGGCGCAATCCCAGAACGGCTTTTTTTATAAAAAGTATCCACTCTAAGTATTAACAATGGTAAGAAAATTTATTAACTTTAAGGTATTTTAGAGGACTAGAAGGTTTGCACCGGGATCTGTCATGCAAATGGGGATGAGGTGGGGAGTGGTGCCCTTGGGGGAGGGGGCCCTGGCTGAGAAACTCAGTATTTGCATGCCTGGAGTGCTCACGGCCCTTATTTTTTTGGAGCCAACGCTCCCTGGGAGTCACTCGCCTTTGGGTGAGGAATGTTGTTGTAGTGCTGGAGTGATGTGGCCATGCGACTTTGGACGAAGTCTTTTGCACGGGTTGCAGCTTGGACATGGGGAACGGGCAACACTTGTAGAGTTTGGGGGCTATTGCATCCTTGGTTGGCCCTTGGGTGCTGGTGCATCTTGCCGTCTCAAAATGTAGGGCCCGTAATATCATGCAAAAGGGCTTCTTGGGTTGGCAACCTTCACCGGGAACTGGATTGTGAGGCTTTTGGCCTGGCTTTTTTGGCCGTTCCTACAGGTGGTTGATGCTACTTGGTACTACATAGTGCTTGGATCTGCATGTGGTGCTTGTAGGGGGCAAGGTGGGTTGGAGGGATTGGGCTGCTCATGTGGAAGATGCTCGGCTCACTAGTGGCACCCTCTTCCTTGTCTTGCTCGATGATGGGTGTGGTGCCCTTCCTCACCATGAGAGTTTGATGGTTGTCCTTGCTGGTTGGTTTGGTCGGCTAGAACTTTGAGGTGGTTATTTTTGGTTGGTGGTGCTGGTATCAGTTTCTCCTTTTTTGGGACGATGGTCACCTTGTTACCTTGATTATGTAAGAACAAATTCTGCCATACTGGAAGGGGAGCTATGTCACTTGGCATCCGTGCGTTGAACTCCTAAAGTAAAGCTAAGAGCTCGTAAAGCTAAAGGTAGACTAAAAATATGGAAAAAAGCTAAAGCTAAACTAAAAATATGGAAAAAAGCATGAGGCGACCACCTTTTATAGCAGCTTAACGTAGGCGTTGTTCTTAGCGTGCAAGAAAGCAAGCAGCGCACGTGCGCACACACACACACACACACAGAGAGAGAGAGAGAGAGAGCGCAATTGATCACGACGCAGAGCAAAGGACAGAGCGCAGGTAATTCTTTTTTTTCCTATGCTAGTCAATTTTTTTTTCCATGCTACTGCCGGGGAGAGAGACAGAGAGGCATGCTACTGCCGGAGAGAGAGAGAGAGAGAGAGAGAGAGAGAGAGAACGCTGATTTCTGTGTTTACCTTGAGAGAGAGAGAGAGAGCTGCGTTCTGCACCTCCGCCTAACATCACCGGGGAGAGAGACAGAGAATCATGCTACTATCGGGGGGGGGGGGGGGGGGGGGGGAGAGAGAGAGAGAGAGAGAACGCTGATTTCTGTGGGAGGGAGAGAGAGAGAGAGAGAGAGAGAGAGAGAACGCTGATTTCTGTGTTTACCTTGCTGGCTGCAACTGCGTTCAGAGAGAGAGAGAGAGAGAGAGAGAGAGAGAGAGAGTTGCGTTCTGCGCCTCCGCCTAACATCATGCAGCCTAGAACAGCTGGCATGCGCCCTCCTCCCATGGATGTCACAAGCTACTAACAGCCGGCATGTGGTGGACCACCCATAGCTGGTATGCCCCCGCCTTCCTTGTCTCAGGGTCCCCTTGGTCCACCTCGGAGCGCTGCAGCAATCGACCGCTCCGAGAGAGAGAGAGAGAGAGAGAGAGAGAGAGAGAGAGAGAGAGAGAGAGAGTTGCAGCCCCTTCCGCCATTGCCATTGGAAACGGCTGTTTTCAGCAGCTGCAAAGTGATGGCTTTTGTCCAGATGAGATCACGTGACTACACGCGCATCTTGAAGGAAGGCAGGGCTAGGTAGCTCTAGACTGTTTTCAGCAAATGTAATCACCTACACGTGCAGCTTGAGGCATCTGGCATCATGCAAGATGTTGGTATCGGCAGAAGAGTTCGCGATGATATTGTTATTCACGGGCCAGGCAAAGTAAGATAGAGCCACGTAAAAGAGGGCAAAACATGTAGAGAATTAATCCTTAAAAACTCTAAGATGAGGCGAAAAGCTCTTGAGGACCTTCAGTCCAGAATGTCGTCTCTTGGAGTGCATTGATTGCGGGATATGCACAACAGAAGCAGGGCCAGAGAACTCCAGGCTGATTTCCGCGGCCGATGCAAAGCTAGGACTTGTCTCCAAGTGCAATCATATACGCATGCATCTTGAAGGCATGTGGCTCTATGCATGATACCGATATGGGCATAAAAATTCTTGCTCATATGGTTGGTTAGGGGCTGTTGAAAAAGGGTATCGTGCTTGACAATGCCTTGGTTGACATGTTTGCTAAATGTGGTGCTCTTAAGAGAGCACAAAAAGTGCTCGAGGAGCTTTTTTCCCCGGAGTGTGGACTCTTCAAATGCACTAATTGAAGGATTTGCCACACACGGTAGGGACAAACAGCTCCAGTCTGTTTTCAGCAAATGCGAAGCGAGGGCCTATCTCTAGATTCAATCACCTACGTATGTATCTTGAAGCATGTGGCTCTACGCAAGATGCTAATGTGGGCACAAACATTCACAATTGTATTGTTAGTTAATTAAAGGCTATTGAAAAAGATGTCGTACTTTGCATTGCTTTTGGTTGATATGTATGCCAAGCACTGATTGTGGTATATGCACAACAAGAGCAGGGCCAGAAAGCTCTAGGCTGTTTTCAGCGGATGCAAAGTGAGGGCCTTTGTCCAGATAAAATCACCTACGTGTGCATCTTGAAGGCATGTGGCTCTATGCAGGATGCCGATATGGACTTCAAAATTAACTCTGATATGGTTAGTCTCAAGTTGTTACAAAAAAATGTCGTGCTTCGCAATGCCTTCCTCGATATGTAGACCACATCTGGTGTACTTTAGGGAGCACAGAAAGTGCTTGAGGACATTTATGTCTGGAATGTCGTCTTCTGGAGTGCATTGATCACGCGATATTCACAACATGAGCAGGACCAAAAATCTCTAGGCTATGTTTAGTAGATGCAAAGTGATGGCCTCTCTCCTGATGATGCACTCACATACGTGTGCATCTTGAAGGCATGTGGCTCTACACAAGATGCTGATATATGCATAAAAATTCACATTGATATTGTTAGTCAGGGAATAAGATGTCATGCTTGGGAATGCCTTGGTTGACAATATGTATTTTAAAAATTCGCTTCTGATATTGTTAGACCGAGCGTTGTTGCAAAAAATATCGTGCTTGGCAATGCCTCGGTCGATATGTACGCCAAATGTGGTGCACTTCCGAAAGCACAGAAAGTGCTTGAGGAGCTTCCTGTCCGAAACGTCATCTCTTGGAGTGTATCAATTGTGGGATATGCACAAGAGGAGCAGGGCAGAAATCTTTAGGTTGTTTTTAGCCGATGCAAATTGAGGGCCTCTCTCCTCATGCAATCGCGTACGCGTGCATTTTGAAAGCATGTGGCTCTATGCAAGATGTTGGTATGGGCTTAAAAATTCACTTTGATATTGTTAGTCAGGGGTTGTTGAAAAAGATGTCGTGCTTGGCAATGCCTTGATTGACATGTTTGCTAAATGTGGTGCAGTTTAGAGAGCACCACAACTTCTCGATAAGCTTCCTGTCCAGAGCTAGAATGCACCGATGCCAAAATTTAGAATCTCATCTAGAAATTGCATTTTATCGGGCTGCCAAGATAAGATACTCGTTAAGTTAAAAACTCAGGTAGCCTCCCATAGGGGCAGTTTTTCGTAGATGCGAAACGATGGCCTCTTTCTTGATTGCAGGATTTGCTCCACAAGGGCAATGCCAGAAACCTCTAGATTGTTTTCACCAGATGTGAATTGAGGGCTTGGGGCTCTTCGAGAAAGATGTCGTGATTGGCCATGCTTTGATCAATATATATGCCAGATGGGGCGTCCCAAAGACTACGAGTTTGTGTACGTGTATGTGTGTGAGGTTACGGATGGACCATCCGGAAGATTCAACCTACCCTAAGACCACGGACATCAAAACTAATGTAGGTAATGGTATGCATGATAGAAAAAGTGAATGTGACAGTTGACATGTTGGCTGAAGGGATGACGATGACACAACACATAATGGTGGGAAGGTGATGCAACAATACAAGGGAGGTCTGGCAACCAATCCATCCAACAATGTGCTTCATGCAGACGACCAATAGCAAAGGTACACTTATATTTCGTGTTTTGGTTTCCTCTATGTGATCTTAAAAGTTCTTAGATTCCATATGTATACAATAAAGCAATGAATTTATATTATTTTTATTGAAAAGATTTCAGATGAAGGTGACAAGGACTAGTTATGCCCAACAAAGGGACACACGGACAATACACCATGACATGGCAACGTGGAATGATACATGTCTTTATAAAACATCGGTAATGAGTTCTTCCTTGTACAATTATGATATTTTTATAATAAAAAGTCCCTCCCAACACTGGAGGAGAAGCATAAGTCCCCCTTCAACACTGGAGGGGATACAAGTGGCGGGGGAAGGGCACGTTCCTTACGGTATCTTTATAAATGTGGAGAACGGTGCCGACTCCACACCATACATACGTATGGTTTTTTTTTTTTGGCACAAGCATCTCAAATGCACATAATGCTATGGCGGATGATACAAATTGCGTTTAAACTGCTGGTGGGCTTTGCATGTGGCGAATTGGGTTATGCTCATTACCTTGATTATCTAAGAGCAATTTTAGAAACCTTGAAAGGAGAGGCACTCCACTTGGCTCATCTTCATTGGAGAGAGAACTTGGAAAAGGGGAGGGGCAGAAATAGATTGAGAAAACGTAAGGAAGAGCGGGTGGCCTGGGTAAACACTCCGAAAAGGTATGGAAGCTATTTTTTGAAACTAAATCGGGTGGGTAAGGAGTTGAAAAAGGCAGGGGCTTAAAACAGCCTAGTGAAGCAAGAATCGACTGCGCTACTTGTGTGCAGAGGGATCATCAATGGAATTTTAAAGAGCGGCTGGGGCTGATTCAACCTCTTCGGGCTCCACATCTGCATCTACATCAAGCCTACTAGGACCTTCACTGCTGTCAGAGCCCACGGCAGGGACATGATCTCATCATCAAGGACAGAGGGGCGAGCCGCATTCTCGTGGCCAACACTGTGTGGGAGGAAGCTTCTGGGAGTTGAAGTGAGCTCACGGGATGTGTGTGTATATGACTGCGTATTTACATGCGGATGTTGATGCAGTTGGGTGTCCGTGGCATTGGGGGAAGGGTGAGGGCCGTTGATTGAGGATAAGGAAGGGGTGTTCTTGAGTATGGAGAACATGGGATGTGAAGATCTGTCGGCGGCTGACATTCACAGCAGAGCGGCATGGGGGGATATCAGATGTGATGCTGAATTCTGCGGCGAGATGAGGCACTAAGAGAGAGGAGTGAGGTCTCCAACAGAGGGCAGCCCATCTTCCCATTGACTTACCCTATTATCGTCTCCATTCGCATTTCCGCTCCTGCTGGCCCCTCTGTCCTCTTCCTCCATCACCCAGAAAGCCCCTCCGGTGTGTGTGTGTGTGTGTGTGTGTGTGTGTGTGTGTGTGTGTGTGTGTGTGTGTGTGTGTGTGTGTGTGTGTGTGTGTGTGTGTGTGTGTGTGTGGCGTGCACGCTTAGGTCCACGGTCCATAGGCACGCTCGCACACGCTTTCTCCCTCTCTGAAAAGTGCTCAAGTCGCATACCTTGTCAATTGTGGCCTTGCTGTGTGTTCATATGAGCTCGAGGCTTGGACGCTGCAAAGACAGAATGAGATGAGTAACAAAAATCCTAAATGGAAACCATGTATTCAGGCCAGTGAGTATTTGAATGAGCGGGTGACATATGGAAGCATTTCATTTGTCTCCAAGGAGCAGCAGAACATGGGGGCTGCATCATCACCTTCTACAGCTTGGATTGGGGCAAAGTAGTTTTTCCCCAGATAGATGCGCGAGATCGGCATGCAGCAAAGAAATGGGTGAGCAGGTTCCAAGAGCTTCGTCAGGGCGACTGAGACTCAAGAGTTTTCAAGGTACTAGCTGTTCTGCATTCTAAAGTGGCTCCTTTCATTCCTATAGTCTCATGAGATAGAGATCCCAAGCTAAGCTATCTCTGCTGATGCAACAGCCCAAGATTGGCAATACTTTTTCTGGCAGTGATGCAACAACTTAGGCAAGTAGTGAGCTTCTTGCCCTGCTTATGTGATAGTGAATATCATGTGCAATAACAAGCCACAACAATCGTGGCCTATATTCATGTGCCTGATCCTTTGGATCAATGGAAAAGTACTAAATACCCATTTGATGGTCTTTTAATCCTAAGGATTTGTGACATTGATCCTCATGCTGACATTAAACCGCCTTTGACTATCCTCCCAAGATTTCAAATTTTCCATGAGGAGAAGCAAACCGGTTGTGTCTCCATATTCCTTGCTTCGATTACTCACCCGACTCTATGCTTGCTTGCCCAAATTGTAAGAAAATCAGCATCAGTGGATTATTCCTAGCTCGCATGTTTCTCAAGTTATTCTACATGCAAACCCACAGTTAGCTATCAACCTCTCTCCCTTTCCCAAAACTGGAACATTGACTCGAACATGTCCATGAGACATGAACTATTGATTTCTTGCAGCCTGGGTCGACATGCAAAGAAACGGGTGAGCAGGTTCGTCTCGTAAGATGCACTGATTGTCGGATATGCGCCAAGAAACTCTGGGCTGTTTTCAATAGGTGACAAGCTTGGTACTGCCTGGGTCAACATGTATGCCAAATGTGGTGTGCGTGAGCAGGTTGGTCCCGTGGAATGCACTGATTGCTCGATATGCGCCACAAAGCTCTGGGTTGTTTTCAGCAGGTGACAAGCGAGAGAGTCTCTCCAAATGCAATCACCTATGCTTGCATCGAGACGGCATGTTTCATTAGGCAAGATGCTGATATGGACAGGATGATATATTAAGTTAGGGGCGATTGAAGAGTGTTGTGCAATGCCATGGACAACTTGTATGCAAATGTGGTGTAGGTCAGCAGAAAGCACAAAATTTGGTTAATGAGGTTCATCTTTGGATGTAATTTCACACTGACTACAATATGATAGCAGTATGTTTGCGTAATGGTAGCTTGATAACTTGGTTCCGCAACCACCACTCCCTAAAGCACCAACATAATAGGCGATAGAGTTGGGCGTTTGTCAATCAGTAAGTGGAAGCTTCTAGGTATGCTTCAAGGTTGGGGTGGTGGTCGAGAGCAAGTTGAGGAGCACACCACAACTCGGACTATAGCATGCCCTTCAGCATCGCTTGGACAACAACTCCTAGAATTGCAGTGTGCATCGACAACTAATTATGGATTTGAACCATTCACAATAGCTTTGTGGCAGCTAGGACAACATTCAAATCTTGCGCAACAACTAGGAGGGGGAAGGGGCTGGAGCTTGCATAGCAGTTAGGAGGGAGAGGTGCCCCACTTAGTTTTTTAAGTAGTATATGGTTGGTAGGTCCATATTTGAGGGGCAGTCGGTTTTCTACAATTGTTACGGGTGGGTGGGGTGATGAGGGCGACAGATTGTGGAGTATCCCAAAAGCAAAGGAAAAATTCAATCGTAAGACCATCCCATTCAAGAGATTTCCAATGACCAAGATGTATGCCGTTCGGCTTCAGTAAAGCTGGCCTCAAGAGTAGCTAAATCATCCATTGTCAATATAGAATGTACATACGACAACAATAATTGCTTGGCTTGCAAAACCTCACGTGAGATAGCCTCAGGAGTTGCAAAAACCCTTTGAAAGCGATCTAGGTTGTTTCAGCAGATGCAAAGCGAGGGCTTCTCCCCAAAACTTCAAGAGGAGCTTCCTATCTGGAGTGTGGACTCTTGGAATGAACTGATTGCAGGATTTTTTCCACAAGAAAGGGCCAGAACTGATAGCATTGTTCGCCAGAGGCTATTGGAGAAAGATGTGCTTGCTAGTTCTTTGGTTGATATGTACGCAAAATGTGGTGTCGTCATGAAAGAACAAGAAGTTCTTTATGGGCTTATTCTTTGAAATGTTGGCACTTGGATGTGTTGATTGTATTTGTACATGACGATGACAAGACCTGAAGAATTTTGTTTTGCCAACAGAGGGATACATGGACAATACACCACGACATGGCAAGGTGGAATTACACACATCTTCATAAAACATGGGTAACGAGTTCTTTCTTGTAAAATTGAGTATTTTTATAAATAAAAAGTCCCTCCAACTCTAGAGGAGAAGCATAAGTCCCCCTTCAACACTGGAGAGGATAAAAGTGGCGGGGGAAGGGCATGTTCCCTACGGTTTTATTTTAAATGTGGAGAACAGTGCCAACTCCACACCATACATACGTATGGCTTTTTCTTTTTTTTTATGGGCACAAGCATATGCACGCAATTCACCTCTCCATCTTTATTATAATGTGTTAATTTTCAACTCCATTCATCTTTTAATGCAAAATCTCATTTGCGATGCTAGGTCGTAGAGCTTCTGGGGAAAGCTTCGAGAGAGGAGATATGCTAACGAGCCATCAACACAAACTATGCCATGAGGTAAGAGCCACATCATTATCACTTTTTGAATTCTTACCATGTGCACAGTAAAGCAATCAAGGCAAACTAGTTTCTTCTTGCAGCAATATTTGGAATGGCGTCTTGGGCATGGTGGTTGGCGGTGGCAAAACGGGCATCTATGGTGGCTCCTAGAGAGGGCTCATTGGTGATGGGGACATCATGCCCCGCCCTATTTTTGACATGCTTGGAGGATCATATGTTTTTCTTCAGGCTACTGTGCATATGTGCATGTTCTCCTTTTAGTTATTATGCGGATTTGTGGTGGTTGCCTGGGTTCGGTTTGGGACTGGCTTTCTTTGTGGCAGGAAGGGTGCCTGTTGTGGCAACCAAGGTGTCTTGTCATATATTATTGTGGTCGAGTAGGGGCTCTCTATAAAAGCCCACTATATTGATTGTTTTCTTGTCTCTCTCTCTCTCTCTCTCTCTCTCTCTCTCTCTCTCTCTCTCTCTCTCTCTCTCTCTCGCGTTGATGGGCTACCAGTGTACCCTGTTGAAGGGTGCCGACAGATGTAGGAGAGTGTGATATGTGGCCGACCCCCCGGGCGGGGGGGGGGGGGGGGGGCACTCCCCCCCATTATAGATAGGATGTTGGAATGATTTTTGAGAACAACATTCTCTTGATTGTGCTAAGTGCATTGCATAATCTAGGTTAACAATTGGACATCACCTCTTTGAGCTAAAGTTATTTGAGAGGAGGCGGGTACTCAAAACAATTACCCCTGGGTACTCTTTGAGCTAAAGTTATTTGAGGGGAGGTGGGTAACTCAAAACAATTACCCCTGGTACCCTAGATCTATCAGCTACTTATCTCCACAATAAAATTTGGATTGAATGCAATAAGGGTATTCATGTAAAGAGGAAGCCCCATTTGAGGTGCACTAACGAAAGACATTTATGGGAAATATAACTGCCACTATTTATACATTATTCACCTTTGATTTTTGTGAAAGAGCATAAGCCACTTGGTTGTGCTTACCATTTATGTGAGCAATATGAAAGTTAAACTATGAAAGAGTGTCTGTCCACCTCATTTGATTATCATTTAATTTAGTTTCAATGAGAGTACTTAAGAATTAGGTGATATGTGCGCAAAATAAGACTTAAGAACTGCTTCACGCATGCCTAAGCAAAGGCTCCCCAAACCTTAGCTCGCTCTACTCATGCGATGGCCTCAACGTTTGCACTTTGGGTTGGGGGGCCCGTAGGTGGTTTGTATGGGGTCCCCATGGTCATGGCGGGCTAGGTTCTGCTTGGACTATAGGGGTAGAGGCTAGCGGGTGGGGTGATGTTTGATTGCTGGCAAGGGTTGCTCCAAGGAAGGGGCTCCCAATTTCTAGCTCCCCACTTGATGGAGTTTGCGGTTCAATTGAAGGCGAATCTTTACAGATCGGGCTTGGTGGTAGTCCCCCTTCTCTTGTTAAGATGAGCTTTCCATGGATTCTTTGTGTACGGTTTTTGGATGTTGGTCAGGGTGGTGTCGTAGGAGGGCTACTTGGCTCGCCATGTCTGGTGGATTTGGCTTGGATGCGCTTTGTGTGGGTCATGCTAGGCCTCTGACACGGGGCCGTTCTATGGTAGGGGAGTCAACAAGAGACAACTTCCATTGTGGCAAGTTTCAAAGGGGCGGGCTCCACTGAAGCCTGTTCAATCATGAGTTGCTTAGCAAAGTGGTATTTGTTGGTATGGTTCGCTTGTTGGTGCATCATCAAGTAAGTCTTTTTTAAGGGATATGTTTGCTTCCTATTGATGGTAGGTTGGGCATTGTCTTCCTTGTGTGAGGAGGTGGCCAGTGGTGGCACCCACGTGGCTCGCACCTATGTATGCCCCTGTAATGGGTTCTTTTTGTACTTATCCGGGTAAAGGCTCCCTGTAAAATCCTTGGACTATTTAAATGTAATGGTGTGGTGGGTGAGGGCTCCCTCTAAAAGCTCAGAAGTTGAATGGGTGGCGTTGTTAATGGTACTGATGGTCTGCTCTGGCTCGTCTTGGGAGCAGAGCATGTAATGTAAATTTTTTTGGCTTATCTTATATAAAATCACTCACGGATGTGAGTTTTGCAAAAATAAATACATAAATTTGGTGATATGTGCTTCCATGCATTGAAGGCATGTAAAAACCAACATCTCTTTTTTATCAATTACTAAATTCTTTTCTTGGTCATTTAATCTCCTACTTTCATATGCTATGGCATGCCCTTCTTGAAGAAACATAGCCAGATGGCAAGGGTTTCTCTAAGCCAATTATCTAAGTCGTGCCTATTACCTACCACATATATTATTTCCTTAATTTCTTGTATAATCTCTAAGAAGCTAGCCACAAATAGGTCGCTATCAAAGATGCGGCAGTTCCTGGCCTTCCAAATACTCCTAAAGAAACAGTTTTCGAGAATTTGAGTACAGATTAGAAATGCAAAACTTCAAAACTGTTTCCCACCAAGGTATAGATCCTTCTTGAAGAACCCTATCTTCCACATTCTTTGTATCCATTTGCACATGTTCCCTGCTAGGCCTCAAATTTTCGAGCATTCCATGAAAAGGTGGGCGAGATGTTTGCTAGTCAATCTACACCCTAAACATCTATCGAACCCAATACCAAAAAACTTGACGCCTGTCCGCAAAGCCCCTCACAATACCTTCCACAAAAATATCTTCATAAAATGAGGTCATTGTGGATTCCAAATGTTCTTCGTGACCTCCACCCATCGAGCTTCCGACCATTGTTTCTTCCACTGCATGTTCAAAGGGGTTAACCAATCAGCCTCATGTATTAACATTAGGTAAATTCCCTTGGTAAGAGGTTTAAAGACTTGGCTACTCATGGACCATTTCCAAGCTTTCAACTCAAAAGTAGATTCACATATCGGCATCAAAATATCGTCTAGGCCTTCTATCACTCTATTAGCAAGTAGCTTCTCAATGCCATTGAGTTGAAACTAGGTAGCCACCTGGTCAGAGGATTTCCAGCACTTGTTGCTTCCATTCCAGAAGTGGACCAACCACTGGAGTCCTTTATTTTTCATCCTTCTTGCAATTTCTCTCCAATAAGTGTTATGCTTACACCAAAAAAAAATTAGACAGCAAAGGGGACCAGTGCGAGATAAAGTTCTAAAAGTATGGTTAATTCACCCCATTCTAGTACCCTTGATGCTCTATTGAACTTTTGCACCAACTCTGTCACCCAGTCTCATGGAAGACCACCCCGTGGCTACTAGCTTGTCGTGCACCTCTATCCCTTTCCATCGACCACCTTCACAACAAAGGTTTGCCTTGTCTATCATATCCTTGTCATGATAGCCCAAGACTAATCTTGTTTTGGGATTGATACCATAAATTTTGCACACAGGGCCTCAACATGAATAGCAGGGTTGACAAATCCGAGGCCGCCTTGGACCTCCGGTCGAGCAATAACTTCCCACTTTGCCCATTGCCATGGCAACAAGACTTTAGTGTTGTTCCTCCAAAAGAATATTTTACACGTTCGAGTTACATTTGGCTATTTTGAGGAGCAGGCTGGTGAAGGCAATATAAGGAAGCAAAAATGAGTTGATCACTCTGACCCGACTCGGGAAGGGAAGCAACACAAACTCTCACCTTCTCATTTTTCTCTGGATCTTCTCTAGCACCCACTAGAACCTTTGCTTGTGTGTAACATCCACCCCCAAGGGGGGAACCCAGATGTCAAAATATCCTTCCTTTAGACACAATCTCCCCTGATCAGATGGATGGATTAACTTCACTTTGAGATTTTGAAAAGATTCATTCTCTTTTGCAGTCCATACATAATTAACAGCTCGTGCGACCCACCTTCGGTGGGTCTCACTTGCTCTTACCAACAATACATATATGTGTGTATGTGTGAGTGTGTCTATCTTTATACATTTCTCCATGATACACATGGTATTCATAAGGTGTGAAAAAAGTTCTGTTAAAAATATATGTAAGTAACATGGTATTCATAAGCCTTGGATCTGCCATTGTTGATTCATGTCACTTCTTTTATAAAAATTCTTCAAATGCAAAAATAAATATTGATATCTGGATTTAGATCTCATTAAAAAAAAATTATGTCGTGAACAGTTCATCAAAGCCAACACTATCTACATGCACTGCATGTGACAACGTTGTGGACAAGAAGCTCATCAAGGGTCCTGTTGTGCTCTGAGAAGTGCACCGTGTTTGACGTACATACTACTCATCTTGCAATAAATGCAATCCATGAGAGAACATTGTATAAAAGAATCTTGTCAAGGACCTATTGCACTCTAATAAGTGCACACACCTCTCTCTCTCTCTCTTCTGTGTGTGTGTGTGTGTGTGTGTGTGTGTGTGTGTGTGTGTGTGTGTGTGTGTGTGTGTGTGTGTGTGTGTGTGTGTGTGTGTGTGTGTGTGTGTGTGTGTGCGCTACAAATAGCCCATAGCTTTTTGACCTTGACCCTATTGGACATACCCTGCAATCAATGCAGTCCATGAGACACCACACTGTGAGTGGTGAGGTTTTGAAACCATCCATCCTTGCGTGGAATATACTTGTACAATGCAGGCATCATTGAGAGAATGACTTCCACCATTGTAACCTACAGAATGTAGGTCATGGACTTGGGAGTAATTTAAATTTTTACCAGTCCCACTATGTGGGTTGTGTGTGTTCATAGGGTTTCTTCCCCACGGTTGCTCCATAATTGTAACATGTAGAATGTAGGTCATGGACTAAAGATTCATTCAATTTTTGGTCATTCCCAACATGTGGGTTGTGCATGTTCATAGGGTTTCTTCCCCATAGTTTCTCACCATTGTAACCTGTAGAATGTAGGTCATGGACTGACAAGTAATTCAAATTTTGACCATCCCCAACATGTGGGTTGTGTGTCTTCATATGGTTTCTTCCCCACATTTGCGCAAGGTTGTGAGAGAGCATCAAGGGGTGACGACAATGAAGATGAAGGATCGGATGCTCCTAATGTATACGATGGCATGCCATACTTTGATTGATAAGAAGAAGCATCCAGCTACCCTGACCTTGAACTACTGGAAGCTCCTACATGGTCCAAAGTATCATGATCAAACAAACCCTTGCCTGAAGGAGGTTCCAAAGAGAGGGCTTAAGAAACCTGGGAATCATGGTCCTGGTAATGATGTTGTTGGTGTGGTAGATCTTGATGATTATTAAGGTTTTTTTGTTGTTGATGATGTTGTTGTTGAATATTATGGTGCTAGTGCTGATGAAGATATTTGCTACTATATGTGTCCGTTGCAAGCAAGAGATCCATGGAGGAAACCTTGCAGCTATCTGTAAAGACCCTCTTGCTCCCAAGAAGGTGAAATGTTTGATGGTAGCACCTAGCTCTTCTCTCCCTCTCTCTCTCTCTCTCTCTCTCTCTCTCTCTCTCTCTCTCTCTCTCTCCCCAACGGTGCCCTCTGGTTTTGCTCAATAGCTTGATACAATCTTAAATCATGTAAACTATTAACAATTGGTTGGTTTTCCTACGTAGGCTAGATTGGACATTTCAACCAGGCATGTGTATTAGCTTGAGGTGTGGTGCAAGATTGTAAATCCTTTGAGCAATTGCAAGGCGAACTTGCCAACACATGATATTTGTGATTGAGAGAGATGCATTTCTCTCTCTCTCTCTCTCTCTCTCTCTCTCTCTCTCTCTCTCTCTCTCTCTCTCTCTCTCTCTCTCTCTCTCTCTCTCTCTCTCTCTCTCTCTCTTGCAGCTGTTTTTGACCTAATAGACAACAATTCACTCTTTAGATTCCAACTTCTTCATCCTAACTCTGATTTGGGTAATCTATAGCCTCAATTAAATAACACAACTCCCTCTATGGATTGATGTAAAAAAAAAAATCAAAGTTATGGAAGGAATTTTTGTAGCAACATTTCTGAAGTGGACAAGTTCGGGGAAGTTGACTCGCATCGCTTATTTTAGATACAATGCCTTCCTACACTCACAAGGGTTCTTCTTCTTCAATAAGGTCCACAACCATTGTAAAAAATGATCCAAAATCTTGTAAGTGTGGATATATCAACACAACCACTCAACCAACGACATCAAAAACCATGATCATGGCATACTTGGTATTGTTGCAAGATACTGTAAACAAACAAGGTGAAGACTTACGGGCACTTACAATGGAGAATGACACGCTAAGGGTTCTTGTGGTTGACAATGAGAATATCAAGAGGACACTTGAGATGCAAACAAGATGTTTGATGCAACTTGAAGAGTAAGTCAAGGAATATAAACTCTCTCTTGTGGACTTGAATGCTTTGAAGGAGCGCATGAGCAAAGTAGAGCAGGACCATGTATTGAAAGAAGAGAAAGTTAACACCATGATCCGGGATGTATGCGACATGAAAAATGTATGTACAAACAAGTTTTGGACTGATGTATGTGGTAAAAATGTGGTTCCTAATTCCTCCCTCATGTAAGCTATGGCTCAAACAAAGAATGTTAAGAATGTGGAGGTAGAGGAGTTAAAAGAACGGGTGCGACGTTCCAAGAACGTTGCTATTCGTGGAATTCCCAAAGAGAAGTTAGAGACACCTTCTTCTCTTGTCATTTTTATCAAATATTTCTTCAAAACCCACTCAGGAATTATGGTTTATGAAGCACATAGAGTGGGTAAGCAAGGAGCTCTTCGCTCGGGAGAACGGCCAATTGTATGCACCATACCGGATGAGACAAAAAAAAAGATTATTTTTTATAATAGTTGGACCTATGTAAGAGATACAAAATGTTTTGTATATGAAGATCACACTATTAAGCAACAAAATATGTGTTGCAAGGCATATGAGGAGAGGAATAAGAAAAACAAGGAGATCTCTCATGATGAAAATGTGCCAAAGGAGGATGAAAGTCCCTTGAGAAAATAGGAATGAGAGACCGAGTTACAATTGAAAGTATGCTTTTGGAATTGCAATGGATACCCATGCAATGTAGGGGTTGGCATTGACGAACTAACAAGTAGAGCCAATGTTGTACTTCTTATTGAAACTTGGACGCGTGATACACAAAGGATTAATGGGTTGGAGGATTACAATGTAAATTCATTGACATGGTCAAAGAGTCTCAAGCAATGAAGAGAGCAATAAGGGGTAGCATGTATGGTTAATAAAGGATTGGAAGATTTTGTATCAATTGTGAAAGATGACAAGCACAAAAATTATATATGGCTGAAAATTATGACACCAAAAAGGGCACCCATTATTGTAGCCGGTTTCTATATTCCTCATCATGATCCCCCTTTTTTGCTTGCATGGATAGAGATCAACCATTTTTTAATTTGGAGAAAGATATTGATTATTTCAAAGGCAAAGATGATGTTATTGTCTTTGGGGATATGAATGCTTGCACAAAAATATTGCAACATGATACACAACAATTTGATATGCCATACATTTCAAGGGAGTTGGAGGAAGTTCACTTGTATGATCGTATGTCAATGGATGAGAAAGAGAAAAATCACTATGGAAAGTTACTTTTACACATGTATAATAGTACGTGTATGCTCATTGCCAATGGTGTATCTTTATGGAGTGGAACCAATGGATTTACATGTAGAAAACATAATGAGGATATTGTGATTGACTATATGCTACTCTCTGAAGCTATCATGTATTGCATAAAGAGTTTTACGCTTGGCGAATGGACCTTAAAATCAGACCATCGAACCTTATGTATTGACCTTGTATGTGGAGAAGCAACTAAGCATGATACTCTCAACCAAAGGGAAGAGAAGTTATCACTATGTATGGATTTCAAACGGGCACCTATGTATATTGAAATGGAATTTATGGATGGCAAAGCTTCAATATGATGCACCATTGGAAACTAAATGGGAAGCTTTCAAGAAAGTTATTTGTTCTTGTGCCGAAGAATGCTTTGCCATAAAAGCATGTCCATGGTATCAACAAAGATAAATCATGCAAAAGGTGGTTTGATAAAGAATGTCAAGATGCAAAAAAGTCCTTGATAAAGCTTGATACAACTATGGACAAAGAAAAATACCAAAGTCATTTGCATACATAATAGGCATTGATTCAAAAGAAGATAAAAAGATGGGAAGTAGAGCAACAATTTTGAAGTCCAAGAAAAGGTACATGCATGTGGAATATTTTGGAGAAACTTGAGAGCTCCTTGAGAGGCAAGTGGGTTGAGAGTTTTGGTAGCTTGAGTCTAATGGATATGTACACACATTGTAGGCAACTATATGAGCAACCAAATGCTGAAAAATTATCATTTTATGGTCCACTCCCATGTATGCCGTGTTTTTCTACTATTGAGGATGTATGTGGTGGGCTCAATAAGTTGGCCACTCACAAAGCAGGAGATCTTCAAGCTATCAAGCTGGAAATTGTGATATGTTCAACCATGCACTTCAACATGGTATGCCTTATGATTGGAGTACTAATTGGGCCAAACCTTTGCATAAAGGAGGGGATGTAAAGAATGAAAATAACTATCGGACTATAATGATTGGGTCTCTTATGACAAAGTTTTTTGGGTGCATAATGGAAATAAAATTGAGTGATTGGGCTGAAGAGAATAGAAAGTGTGCAAAAGGACAAGCAAATTTTTATCCATGCCATATCAACATTGATCATCTTGTCACTCTTCGCGTTCTCATGGAGGAAAGTTAATTGAAAGGCAAGTGATTGTATTGTTGCTTTGTGGACTTTAAGAAAGCCTTTGATATGATTCCACGTAACAATTTGTGGAGAAGGATGGAAGAACTCCAAGTGCCAAGGGAGTTTATGCTTGCGGTTTCTCAAATCTATGAGAAGGTGCTCGAGGGATGCACCTTCAAAAAACCATCCATTAAAAAATCCCTTTACTTACATGCTTAAGGTAATAAAAAGACCCCTTTTTCTTCAAAACGTACGGGATTTTCTCTGAAATCAATTAAAAAACCCCTTGTGTGAATATAATCCTATTAAAGTTTTAAAATTTGACAATTAAAAAACCCATTTATTTGAACTCACGTTGTCACTTACATGTCTAAGAGGTGAACCCCCCGAGAGAAGGTGATGTGTCAATTGCACATGGAAAGAGGAATTTCAAAAAAAAATTACAAACACTATTGGGTTTAATCAAGGATGTCACTCTTTGCAATGCGGTAATCATGCTTTTTTTGTATACGGATATGTAGTGCTTCTAGTACACACTTTAAAGGAAGCACAAAAGCTTATGGTTGTCCTTGAGAACTTTCGCTTGCATAGTGGGTTGATTATGAATGAATCCAAAGCAAAGGTTATGCTTGTGAAAACCAACCATGAGGAGAAGCCATACAATGTGTACAACAATGACACACTTAAAGTTGTTGAGAGCTTTAACTACCTTGTCCTTGAGATTCCGACCAATCAAAAATGGCATGAATGTGCTATGCATCATTTGGAAGTGGGAAAGAGAGCGTACTATGCATTTGAGAACATGTATAATGTAAGAAACATCAAGTGTTGGGTTCTCAAGAAGTACCTTTTTGCTCACATTGGTGAAAATGGTTCTTCTTTATGGAGTTGAAGTGTTGGGCGGGATCATCTCAAAGTCTACTTGGAAAGAGTTTGAGAATGTCCCAAAGCATTTTCTTACAAAATTTCTCCAAGTTAAGACACAAACACCAGATATGCTCCTACTTCTTGAGTCGAGATCTCTTCCAATTGAGGTTATGGGCATGTAAATCTTGTGGACTACATGATAAAGATGCGTCAAAACCCCTCACATCGACTTCCTACAATTGCATGAGAAGCAAGCAAAAAATTTCAAAATATGAATAAAAGCAAGATCTTGAGCGCGGGTGGATGTAAGACATAAAGAAGTGGATTGGGAGATGGGATACATTACACTTGCTACATGATGCCACAATTGACTCCCAATGAGTGAATGAAGCTTTTCTACAATGCCAATGCATTACCGTTTGGGAGAAATCCAGTGGGTCACGCTTCATACATTACACCACCCATACTGCCCCCAACTACAAAACCATGTTCTTCACTATAAGGGGAAACCGTACTCACCCTTACATGCTTGAACGTATCCCCTTGTAAATGATATGCACTACCGTAGCCATTTGGCCTAGCTCCCACTCCCTTCAGTGCAAGACAGGGCGTTGGGGCAATGGAGAAGAGTCAAATCAATTGTGCACATTATGTCCACTGCAAGTTTGAAAGTCTGACTACCACACAGTACTAGAATGCTCAACTTTTGGTCACATCCAAACTTTCTTCCCTCACATTTTTAGCCATGACTTAGACCTACATACTTTCCTCTCCCAGCCACTGTGTGGGCTCTCCATTGCAACTCTCATCACCACAATTTTGGAGCATCAAGAGTCACTTATCAACCATACAACTACTACATCACATGTAGATTTGGTCCGAGGACGATAATAAAATCTCTCTCTCTCTCTCTCTCTCTCTCTCTCTCTCTCTCTCTCTCTCTCTCTCATTCATTCATTCATTCTCTTTGAGGTGGCCCCGCTCATGATCTTGCTTCATCTCTCTCTCCTCATGGCATCGCAAGAAGCTGATTGTAGGTCACTTTTGACTTTATCAAATCTCTCTCTCTCTCTCTCTCTCTCTCTCTCTCTCTCTCTCTCTCTCTCTCTCTCTCTCTCTCTCTCTCACACACACACACACACACACACACACACACACACACACACACACACACACACATACACACACACACACAACAACAACAACAACACGATGAATTCCATACGTGTGTTGTGTGATACATGATAATACAACACAATAAAAACCATGAGGAGAATTTTGGCAATTACATGGACAGAGGTAGAGGCAGAAAAATCTGTTTCCTTTTCCCTCTTTTGCTATCGAGTCAAAAATACAATATGTGGAAGTAAGGGCTAGTCTACAAAAAAAAAAAACATCATCCTCTTCACTGATTCTCATTCCTATTCATCAAAGATTTGATATGATAATCTTCATTTGGTGTGCAAAGTCTGATCAGTGGCGTATGTATACCATGAGTAGCCCAATTACAATGCCAAACATCCCTTGATAGGCTGCCACTCAATCTTGCAATCCTAGAAATAGTGTTGGAGTTTCCTAGCGCATTGGTGTTGATACTCAATACTGACCAATGAGGAGGAGGCAGGGGCCGGGGCAAGCAGGGTTGGAGAAGGGGGGGTTCCAGGAGGAGAAGGCCTTGCAAAGAGAGGAGTTTTAGCCTCTCTCACAAGCATAGAAGGGTGTCTGAGTGAATTGTCTACTTGAGACCTTCTAATGGTTCTAAACATGTGCAAAGATTGGATCCTGATTGGATTGGAAGTGAAAGAGGATGACATTGTTGTTGTGTTGTGTTTGTGGGAAGGAAACATGCAGAGAGACTATTTTCTCCTACACTCCCTCATCACCGCTACTTGAGAATCTGAGGTAGCAAGGCTGGCAAGGTTGATGCTATGATAGGCTATTGATTATTAGGAAAAGGGTGCAAGCGTGAGGACTCGGGAGTAGGCAAAGGGTATATGCGTGAGGACTTAGGAGTAGACAAAGGGTTAAGTTGTGAGGTGTGTGGTTTGCACACCCAGAGGCGAGTAACCATGGGGAGAAAACTATGGGGTAGGAACAAAGCCAAGTTGAAGGGTGAAGCACTAAAGAGTTGTACACGGCCCATGAGCGGGTAACATTAAAGGTGGATGCAACACGGGTCCCTAGATAGACTCGTCAGTAGTAGCTGTTGTGGGTGCTCTCTACATAAATTGAACGGCTTTTCAAAACACGACACTGGAATAGAGAGGATGGCCAGAGGAAGGATTTTCCAACATATGGCAGCCTGAATCCCTCCTCCTATTATATATAGTATAGATTCTTTATAGTTAATCCATATAATACCATTGTTATGAATGAGAATTTTTCTATATAGCATCTATAATATGCGCACATTCCTATAAAGCTTCTCAATTCATATAGATTCATGGGTATATGCCAATATTTTACTACCTCAAACTTTCCAGGGGGTGCATTTGGATCCCTATTTGGGAGATGTTCCTATGAAGTATGCACACATTCCTATAAAGCTTCTCAATGCATATAGATTCATGTGTATAGGCCATCCTTTTACTACCTTCAACTTTTCAAGGTCCATTTGGATCCATATTTGGAGATAATATTACCTAGATATTGAATCTCCTTCAAGAAATCTTATGTTATTAGGCTTATGAGGAATCACAAACATTGCATAATCATTACTTAGAGGCATTCAATTCATTAAGTCTGTGTTCAGATAATTTGCAGTATAGAAAAAAATGAGGAAACATTCAGGAACCTGAGTTGCAGCTGAAAACTGAAAATAGAGCAAACAAAAGGAATGCCATCACACATAGTAAAACCTCTTCTTCTCCTTCATCCCATTCACATCAAAACATTACATATGAGCTAATATAGCGAAACACGTTTGGTGTAAACTTGGTGTATTTGTCATTTCCCCCTTCCCCCTCCCCTCTCCAACCACCCCCCCCCCCCCCCCCACAAAAAATTCTCTAGCCTTTTGTCAATTAGAAGTTTTGCTCTCTTTTATTTGTTAATTTGTCCTTTTTCCCTTACAAAAAACTGAAAATAACCTAAAAAGCTACAAACACTTTACTGCAACATAAAGACTTTTGACTTATGGGTTTAATATTTGGCACAGCTCGGTGGTAAAAAGTTTTGCTTTAGCAAAAACTTTTGACTCAAATTCATCACATCCCTTGTTCAAAATTTGAGAGATCATAGCTTATCATATGCAAAGTGCAGTGCCTGGAACTGAATCCAAGTTACACAAGCTACATTATGTTAACCTTTCATACACTCCCCTTGTTCCCCTACTTAGTGTTGAAAAACACTTTTTTCAATCTATCATATAAAATAAAGACTTTGGCAACTCCCCTAAGGGCTCCTCCAAAGTGTTCACCTGGTCAACCATCTCCACATCAAATTGTTGGTCTCCAAAATCCCCTTCAAACTATCCTTGGTTTGTTTCTTCTTCCTTCTTACTTAGTAATTACTCAGATTCCTCCTTTCTTTCATTCATTTGAAAGATTTTTTGTATAATTTTTGCTACAATACTTTTTGGCTCATCCTGTTGAACTGCCACTTGTACAGTATTCTCATCAACTACAAGTCTTTGCTGACCCTCCTCCATGTTTACTTTCTTTTTTGCTACCTCAACCAATGTAAACAAATCTTTGTTCACGGTGGTCTCCTGAACTATTACCACTAGTGTCTCCTCATTTTGTGATTTCTCCTGAATTGATCCTACAGCTATCTTTGTTTTAAGTTCAGTCATCTCCAGTTGCAAGTCCTCAAATTGCTTTTGAAGTAGAAAATACTCTGCATTTGGTTCCTCCTTAGCAAAAACTTGGTATGGAATGTTCACTAGAGAAAATATTTTCTTCCTAATTTCCATCCACACCTGTTCACCTTGCTTCCTCACCTATGATTTAAGAACTTCTACATCTTGTGGTAACATGTACCACCAATCAAGATCTAAGTCATCATCAGACATATCCCTTAATTTTCTCTCCAACTCTTTGCAAGCTTGGAACGTGCTGAATAAGATATTATTTTCAGACTGCAACTTTGAATAATCAAATTGTAGCATATCCAATTGTTCAGTCAATCTTGAAACCCACTGATCCTTCCATTCCTGAATCTTTTCTGCAATGCTTTCCCTCCTATTAATTTGAGACTTGTAAAAAAATGTTGAGTCTTTAGCATTCTTTAATTCCAATCTTAGATATTCAATTGCATCCTCCTACTCCTGAATCAATTTGGCATCTTCATCACTCCTTTTTCTCACTTTTTGTAATTCAAAACCTGTGCCTGCAGTTGAAACTTCTCCCTCTATAAAGCTGAGAAGTTGAGGTGGATTTGTCCTGCAAAATTTTTCACCAAGTCAAGTGCTGATCTTCAAACATTCTTTCTGCATGCTTTATAGCTTCAGCTGTCTCATGTTCTTCTTGCATCCTCTGATCATTTGTTGTTTTTACTGTTTTCTTACTAAGTTTTTTCAAGTACATGTTCCTGAATCTCAACTGAATCTACAAATTTTTGCACATCTACTTCAAATATTGGAACCACTGTATTATTTCTTTGAAGAAACTCTTCTTCCTCATCTTCTTCAATGTTTTCACCCATCTTATTTCTTCTACATACAAAGATCTGAATCCAGGTGGAATAGCCTTCTTTGGAATCATTTGCATTCTAATCTTCTTCTTTTTTCGTTTAATGAAAATGGTATCTGCACCCCAGAGTTGTTTCACCTTGGCTGCCCTTAACCATGGTCTTCCCAAAATCATTGGGTAAGAACATCTTGATTCTTTTAACCTCAGCACAACAAAACTAACCACAAAGGTTAGTCCTATTACACGTATTGTTTGGTTTCTAAGAATTCCTAAGGGTTGTACTCTTCTTTGATCAGCAATTTTAACTTGAAAAGGTGTTGGGTCCCACTTCAAGAGATTCAGCTTGTGACAAACTGATTCAGGGAGAATGTTTGCTCCTGAGCCTCCATCCACTAGGACATCTGACAAATAAACCTTCCTAATGGAAATGTTTATCATTGGTACTTTATAGTCTACATCCACTAGAGCAACATCTCCACAATCAACTTGTGCCAGATCAATTTGACTACTTTTGCCATTTTGCGTATCCTCTTTATCCTTGACCTCATTTGTTAGTTTCTTGAAAAATGTGTGACTGAAATGAGAACCAATTTCAGTACTTGCCCCACCTTCACTAAAATGGGTACTTCCATTAGAGCTTCAAAAAGATCATATGATAATCCTTTGTTAGGTAGCTCTTTAGAACTCCCTGACTTTACAAAAGGATCTATTTTCCTAAATTCAAAAGGTTTCTTGTCCAGATTTTCCCAAATTTTTTGCATTTCTCCTAATGGCCATGATTTTGCAAGTTTCTCAGTTTTGTGACCTAGCTAGATATCCTTTAATACCCCAAATCTAATTTTGTAATGTGCTTTCCAGTCAATTGGTTCTTTAGGGTAATTCCCTTGCTCCTCATCTTGTGGTTTTAGCTTCCCCTTTGATCTAGTAATAGCCAAACTTTCCACCTCCATAAGTTTTTCCACAACCTCCTCAATCTTGATGCATGAAGGGCAATCGCAATGAAAACAATGAAAAGCCTATCACCTTCTATTTTTGAAAATTCTGCCTAAGGTTGTTTAGTATATTGCTTCCAATTTTTGTCTGTTTCCTGAGTTTCCTGCTGCTCATTTGAATAAGGTATTTCTTCCAAAAGCACTGCATTCACTTAAGTTGGTTCCTTCATCCTTCTATTATTGAAGAGCTAACTCATGCATTTGTGGCGATGTAATTCACAATTGGAATTCCTCTCTCATTCTTGTGCTTGCACCAAAATTCACATGTAGCCCCTGCTTGCACCCCAAAGTGCCACAGTAAGTACAAGGTTGCATTGGATTATTTGGTTTTTGGAATCTTTACACATCTTGCCAATTACCTTGTTGAAATGGCCTTAGTTGAATTGAATTTTGAAATTCGGTCTTGAAGGGTTGTGGTGCCACCACATTTGCCCCTCATTCCTTCTTTGCAAGAATATGTGTTTGTCTTCTTCCCCTCAAGTTAGGGTTATAGTAACAATTTTCATAATCATGTCTAGGCCTTTGAAATATCTGCGACAAAATGGTTGTTTTGAAGCATTTGCAAATGATGAAGGTTGAATCTCCTTTAGCTTCTCCAAAATCAGTTTGTTGATACTAGTAGCATCATCAAAATCTGATTTTCCAAGGCTTCTTCTTTCTTTTGCCTTTTTTCTTTTTTGGCTTGGCATCCTTCTTCTATGATCTCTTTTTCTTCTTTGTACTCCAAGTGTCCTCTTCATCCTCATCATTATCTGACTCTTGATCTAAATTTAAATCTAAATCCTCATCTTCATTTGAATCTGAATCTTCCTCTCCTAAATTTGAATCCTGCTTGGATTTCTTCTTCTTACTTTTCTTATGGTCACTTGTCCCATACCTTCTTCCAGCCCTCATTGCTGCATCTACTAAGTTGCCTAAATACTATGGTTGGGTGAGAGGTGCATGGCCTGCAACAACACTCTGTAGTTGCCTCCTCAAACCTCTACATAAGTAATCACCGTATTTCTCCCAGGACGGTCTTTGATTTGCTTGCAATCTACTCTCATCGGGTTTCTGAACTGTTGTGCATAATTCTCTACCAATATATCCTTTTGCTTGATTTTCTTCAGGACATCTTCAGGGATTTTTCTACCCTGAATCTTAATCTTTTTGTCAAGTTATCATAATCTAAGAAATGTTATACCATATTGTATGAACCATGTTATTGCTTTCCCCTACAGTATTGCTACAAAGTGCTCTTTCTTTATTGCATCATTATAGAGCACATCATAGCCACTTGCAGACCACCTAGTCTCAAATTGTCCCACATGGTTGTCAGCATCCTAAGAATCTTACCCCCCACTGAATTTTGATGCCCCTACTTTAGGGTTGGTGGGTGGCGGTCATGTGAGCCATTATTAGTGGTTGGGGTAGTTGTAGACCTCCCAAGGGGTTAAAAGTTAATGATGCTAATGGTGGCAACTGAAGTGAGGGTGCCTGAAACCTTAATTGCCTTCTTGATCTCAAAAATTGATGAACTTCTTGAACTCCAACCAGCTGATGGACAACCTTTTCAAGATCTTTTGGGGTTCTTTCCTGCTCTCTTTGCTTAGATGAAGAACTCTCCCCTACCTCCTGTTCTTGGTAACCACTTGAAGTGTTGGAATCTTGTGACTCTGTCCTCTCATAATAGGTGGCAAGCCTGTAATCACCCCTACTTCAGGACTATCATCCCCTGAATTACCATTTGATCTCTATATTTGAGATTCCAACCAAGAATCCCATCTTCTCCTCTCAAATTTGGTGCCATAAGTTATGTTTGGTGGCTACTCCCTTGAGTCATTAATACATCTCTCCTTCCCCTTCTACTTCTTCTTTGAGACCTCAGGTATTGAATGACTTGACTTGTGATAGTAGAATGATAGGTATTCACGAGCATTGTAGGCACCAAATGGTATCCTACTGACTCATTATTGATGGATCCTCAATGCAATGTTGAGTCTTATGTCATCAAGCAATGAATTAAAGTATCCAAACCAGCTTTGTTCTATTCTTCAATCTCCTCCTCCTCTGTGACCCAATTAGAGAATTTCTTTAAGAATTCATCAGGTTTAGTCTCCATTAGCCCTAATCAATCACGTTGCCCAATTGGCCCACAGAATCCTTTCCACAATTGACAGGATCGTCAAGTGTTATTAGGGATTATGAGGACTCACAAACATTGCATAAGCATTTCTTAGTGGCATTCAATTTATTAACTCCGTGTTCATTTAATTTGTGATATATTAACAGAAATCAAGAAATATTCAAGAACCTGATTCGCGATTGAAAATTGAAAGCTGAGCAAACAAAATGAATCACACACTGGTAAAGCCTCTTCTTCTCCTTCATCCCATTCACGTCAAAACGTTACAATACTCAGTATAACGTCGTATCCTAATTTGAAGAGGTATATGTCCTTTTTCCATTATAAAAAACTGAAAATAACCTGAAAAGCTACAAAAATTTCACTTTTATTTCTATGAATATAAAGTTTATTATCTCTCAAACCCTAAAATATTACCTGAAGATGTTTCTTGTGTTCCTCAATAGACTTGGAGTAGATAATAATGTTGTCAAAGAACACCCTTGTGAAGCTTTGGATGGGATCTAAAGAGCCTCTCCATCATTCAATTAAAGGCATCTGGCACATTGTTAAGCCCAAAAGGGAGTAACAAGACTTCATATAGCCCAAATGCGGTACAAAAGGCCATCTTATGAATACCTTCAGGCACAATCCTTATCTGGCAATAACCACTTTTACGATCTATTTTGCTAAAGTAGGTAGATCCCTATATAGCTTATCAAAGAGATCTTCTATCCTTCTTTATGGCTATCTGATTAAGTACCCAATATTCCACACACATTCTATAAGTACCATCCTTCTTTTGTACTAGTAGAATTGATGAACAAAATGGAGATAAACTAGGCCTCTAGACATCTCTGTTTCTACAAGCTCGTTCACTTGCCTCATAATAATCTCCTCTTGTTGAGACGGTGAGATGCAATAAGAAGTCTTGTTTAGGAGGTGAACTACTGGGTATAACTTCTATAGAATGATCATCTTGTCCTCTTTTGGAAGTTAAATCCATAGGAATGTCATTCGTAAACACACCTTGAAACTCGTTAAGAAGCTAGACAATTATAACTCCTCTTTAGTTTCATTTTTTACTTCATTAGGAACACATGCATCTTCCTTAGACTCTTTGACAAAAACCATGTAGCAAGAAAGAGAACTTTTCATTACTTTGTCTAAAGCTTGAGTCCATACACATTAGGGCCAAAAACGACTCAATAATGGATGTGCAAGGAATTGGTTTTGTTAATTAGTGGAGCCATTGATCTAGATTTATTCTAACCTAATTCTCATTGGTCCACCTCCATGGCCATCCAATAGCATTTGAGTACACCTTGTGGGCATCTGGCCTAGGGAGCTGACATGTGTCCCTCATTCCCTTTGTGTAAAGGGCGCTTGTGTGTGTGTGTGTGTGTGTGTGTGTGTGTGTGTGTGTACACGCGCGCGCATGAGTTTCTCTCTCATCCCCTACTTCTTGGGCTCGCCCCCTCCTTTGTAGGACTTTGGGAAGACTTTTTGGGACACACGCAAGGCATCCAATTTCCTAAGCTTTTGACCATTGGACACAACCTTTGAATTTTGGAACCTTAGCATTTTGGAAGTCTTGATGGGCTGAACCCTAAGGTCTTTGGAGCCCATTGTTGCACATTGCAGATGGCACCTCTTTTGGATCCCTATTTTTCCTCCTTTGGATCCCTATTGTGGTCGGTGTGCCAGCTTAACCAATATTCTAGCTTTTTCTCCCCTGGCAGTTCCCCATATTAAATGATCATTTTAACATGAGAAAATCATTTAGGAGAATTAGGTATTAGTTATTATGACATTACCTCTCTCTTGAAATCATAGTTATCCCATTAGGAGAAAGTTGGACTCACTTTTGGGCCTTTCAGTTCTAGAGAGAGAGTGGCGCTCGACCAATGAGGAAGAGGCTAACGTTACGTTGAGAATCGACATTTTGGAGCCAAGATCTTTTAGAAAAAAGGGAGAAAATATTATTTTTGTTCATCAAATTGCACAATTTCATGCTTTCAAGGCATAAATGCCATAAGTCGTACTAACTCTGTACCGATGAATTTCAGAACTTTCATTGAAGACTCTATCTAGTATCTATGTTCCCGCCCAAATATGACTTTGAGTAGCTCTACTTCCCTCTCAAAACTTCTTCCCTTTTTCATATTTGCACTAACCTTTCTGTGTATTCTAGTGCACACCATGACTACTTCTCGAAGGCCTAGCACTATCATTGACTCTGTTAGCATTTTTAACAGTTATACTATAGATGATCAAGCATGGATACCATCTCGAATAACTATCAGAAGTTGGGTTCTACTGCAAAGTAGGAGGAGGAAGAGAAGGCAATGCAATGATTTCGTTGAGTCTTTCAAGGGACAAGTTAAAGAGTTTAAAGTGTGTGCACAAAGCAAGCAGGTGAAAGAGGTCCTCATACAACATGCTTTCCAACATGCAGACTTAAGGTTGCAAACATCTCCTCCAAGTTTTCCAAGGCATCGACCCAACTGTAAGTTATTTTGGGCATCTCACTTAGTGCGTGATTATATTCGAAGGTTAAGTGGTGGATATCATCTTTGGTATGTTTCATATATTTATCCATCGAATAGGATAGATTGGCAACCAGTTGAGAGCATAGTTGGGATTTTTGATGCTTTCCATGCATTTATTGGTGAGCAAATGTACCGAGGAAGATAACACAAGGAACTTGCAAATAATTGAATATTCTTTTATGATATGTCATATGTGGAACCGAGAACTTCCATTGGTTGGGGTCGTGTAGCTCCTTTGTCGCTTCCATCCTTTGACAGCAAGGATTGGTTTTTGCCAGCTTCACAAACTAGTGAAAGCTTTAGGAATAAGTTGTTTCAGGATATACAAAAGTCCCTCAAGTATTCAATTGCCACAAAAATAGTTCGGCTCGCATTATTTATGCCTCTTGAAGTGTTTGTAGATTTTTCTTCGATGAGCAAATAAGAACTACCACAACAATGTTCATTCGCAAGTCTGAGAGCTCTTTGGACTTTTTAGATGATAATTGGGATAGGAAACAATCACAGATCAAAATTTGTATCTTGCAACAGAAGTCCATAATTTGCAAGTTCATTATAAGCTCTCAAAATTTCATAGTGTTGTTTTACTATTTTAGATATCATCTTCTTAGTGGGCAGCTTATTCCACTCGACCAAGATACAGAGTCTAGCCTCAAGAACAAACCTTTATCAATGGAGCTCTACTTTCGAGATAGCCTACTTACTGTGATGGAGACAATGTCAAGCACAACTCTTGCACAGCTTAGGCTAGATCTTACATGTGAAAAACTTTCACTTTTGCCGGAATTGTATGCATTCAGTCTCAACAACAGAAAGGTGCTTACTAAATGGATGAATTTAGATTTTCTTTAATACATTAAGACATAGAATCTAACTTTTTCTTCTTTTCAGGTTCCAAGACGCAAGGAGAAAACAACATTGTGCAAGGAGTCACTCACAAATGCACTTCACTTAATTGCTTCCACCAGAAGCTAGGTCACATACCTTGTGCACGCAATGAGCTTTGATGCCATGCAAACCATGTACTCATCAAAATGACTAATACATTTTGTGGTGCTCAATAAATGTTTAAAAAATGTACACTTTTCATTGTCTCAAAGCTTTACAAATTGTGTTGTTTCTATCAAGATGTATACAAGTTATTGCTCCCTTTCTCTGTTATTGCTCCCTTGTCCTCTCCCCCGGTTTGTGCCATTGGTCCCTTGTCCTCTCCCCCGGTTGGTCCCCTGCCCTCTCCCCCAGTTGCTGCCACTGGTCCCCTGCCCTCTCCCCCAGTTGCTGCCACCGCTCCCCTGCCCTCTGCCCCGGTTGCTGCTACTTATGCCTCTGGGGATGCTGGTCTCGGGCATCCTTTCACGTCATTCAAAATCATGGGCCTCTTCCATGGCTTCCCATGTATCTTGCACCTGTGAAGCTTCCCTTTGTTTTTGCTCTTGCCGTCGACATGTAGCCCATTTCTCTACTCCTGCGGCCTTTGCATAATATTGATTTATTGCTTCTTGCATATTTCAAACGTCTTCTTGAGTCTGATTGTAGCGCTGCGTCATTTTGTTAACGCAAGCCTGTTAGAACTCCTCAGATCTCGCCCCTTCCTCTCTTGTACGTCTGTTTACCGAGATTATAATAAAAAATGTCGCACATCGTTGGGGGTGTAGTTATGTAATTGAAGTTCCTATAGAAGCGTGATAATAGGAAAGTAAGTAAAGATGTTGCTTCTTTTAATACAAACGTTGCAGCAAACAATGAAACAGCATGATTACTTACGTTCAGTACATCCAAAATTTGACTGAGGAGCAACAAGGCATTCAAACAAGTTCGCCAGCCACAGCTATAGTCATCAACCTGCGTGGGCACGGTTACCCGTTTGTGCCGGATAGTATTCCCTAGATCATGTTCTAACAAAACATGCTCTACACAGCATACAAGTTTTTTCGCGGCACTACATACATAACCACTTGAGTGAGTAACACATTACAAAGAGACACTACTTCCAAATGTCCCCAGATGTGCCTTATGTTTTTACACAACCGTGAAACACCCTACTTTGCTCGGAGTTTGCATAGTAGACAATCTTATCTTCAATGTCAAATAACAACAGACTCCAATGATCACTACACCAAAACCATCAAAGATGAGGAGAAAGATCTTAAATGCAACATGGTTTTTACAAGGCAAGAAGAAACTCACGATTGATTGTATGCAGTGACCAGAAAGCATGCTAGATCAAAGTTGACTCTGCTAAACCAGCCCATCAAAGCCCAAAAAAAAAATCCATTTTTCTACAGCATAGGCGATATCAGCGGATCTATTACGTATGTTTTGTTTTGAACCTCAGGGGGCAGAAGCGAGATAGCGTTCCTAACATGAATCAATGGCAGAGATTAGACTTAAGATATTTCACCGGGCTGTCACTGCCACAAACCCATGAGTCAATACCGAGCGACTGGGGCAGCTATCGAATTCCATAAGCCACTGATTTGCTTGGTATTGACCCATGTCTTAGCGGTAGTGAGCCATCTAATGAACCAAGCGTGACTTATAAAAAAAAACTTGACACGTAACACAACAACGTTGACGACTGTCGCGAAGACATGGGTCAATACCGAGCGAGTGGTATCACTATCCAATTCCATAAGCCACTGACTCGCTTAGTATTGACCCATATCTTGGTAGTGAGCAATTTAATGAACCAACCGTGACTTATAAAGAGCTTGAGAAGTACCACAAAGCAATGTTGACGACCTCATCCATTGCGTTGGAGTTGGTGAAACTACGCATGCACAGGAAGTCTTGTTGATCGAGGTTGAAAATGCAGCCCTCCTCTGACTTCCAGGCAACAGTATATGTGTATGCAGAGGTCCCGTTGATCAGAACTTGCAACTCCTCTTCGTTCTCTTCGTTGATTTGCTCTAAAATAATTGACTCATCTGATAAAGGCTCCTTGTTGGATGGCCCTTGTGAAGCAGAGCCTTTCCCTTTACTTTCTTGAGGTTTATCCGTGAGACTGCCTCAGGCTCCTCCGTAATAACAGGCACAGGGTCCTCCCTTACAGGAATAGGATCCTCCCTTATCGGCACAGGCTCCGGATCCTCCATGCCTTGCTCATTTTCGTTCAATATTGGTTCCTCCATAAATGCCTCAAGGTCCACCCTAGCCTGCTCATGCCCCTCATCAGCCTGCCCATCTGTATCATTCCTCTCGGCCCTGGCCTGCTCATGCCCCTCATTGTTGTCCTCCCTTACTGGCTCCGGATCCTCCATGCCTTGCTCATTTTGGGGTCTAGCTGGCTCCTCCATAACTATCTCTATTTCTTCCATGACTGCCTCGGGGTCCATCTTGGCTTGCTCATGCCCCTCTGAGGCTGGCACAACCTGCTATCTGTGTCGTTTCTCTTGACCCGTGATCGTGTCCTTCTACTGTTTAATCCAGCCCTAGAAGGCTCTATCTGTCATACACGAGGATGGAGATGGGGAATGTTCAGAATATCCATTGTTCTCATATCCCGGATAGGTACTGGCTGAAGCAACCCATCGTAGCGGAAGCTCAGCCTCCGAAGAGTGTCAAAGTCCCGCGGCATGATAGTTACACGATGTGCATGGGCAGCCAGTATATATCCATCAGTGAAGAATTCAATGAGGTAGTCTTATGCAATTTCTTGAAGGCAGAGAAGTGCATTGTTGGCCCTTCGCATGCCAACTCTCCACTGCTCGCAAATCTCTCGTACTACTCGCTGGAAAGGAAGACGTGGAACAACCGGTTGAATGTGTCGTTCGATCCTTTGCAGCTCTTGCAGTACACCTTTGTGCGCCTCATATCGGCGTCTTCTTGCTTGAGCATTCAAAGAGTCACATGTTGCCCTTCTAGGCATGGCCTTTACATGAGGCATCTCTACAAATAGCATAACAGAAAACGACATGTCATTTGTCATCACAAGGGACTTAAGATTTCACAAAAGGTTAGTACCAAGCGAACATGTGCATTGAACAAAGTTTGCCTTCCCTTATTTGCTTGGTACTGACCTCAGAAAAGTGTAATAGCAAACATCATTTATATTTTTCGAGGTCAGTACCTAGCGAACAGGTGCATGGAACTTAGTTTGCCTTCCCTTATTCGCTTGGTACTGACCTCAGAAAAGTGCAATAGCAAACATCATTCATATTTTCTGAGGTCAATACCAAGCGAACAGGTGCATCGAACAGAGTTTGCCTTCCATTATTCGCTTGGTATTGACCTCAGAAAAGTGTAATAGCAAACATCATTTATATTTTTTGAGGTCAATACCAAGCGAACAGGTGCATCGAATAGAGTTTTCCTTCCCTTATTTGCTTGGTACTGACCTCATAAAAGTGTAATAGCAAGCAAACAGGTGCAACAAAATACCAATGTGAAGTAGACGAACGAGAGCTCCAGTGAACTCAAGATGAGTCCATGCTGACCTAACTTTCATGTCGTGCCCTCCCATCACCTCCCCTAATCTAGGGGGGTGGTACCACTGCTTCTCCCTCCCACGTCTACCTTTCATGAAAACGCATGGCGGTACTCCAACCCACCGCCTCATAGACCACTCATCAGCCATAACCTAGGCCTTGCTTTTCAGGCATGTCCGTCTAGTCTATTTAACCAGCAGTTTTTTCAGAACCTCCCTCAAGGTTTCGCAGAGCAACTACAGGAAGCTTGAAAAAGTGGTGATGCCTTTCCAAGGGACACTCCCGCAGTGCCAGCAGGACCGCATCCGGGGCCTCCTCATGAGGTTCCCCTTTTATCCTCGCCCGATGGTACCCTTATCGTTCTCCACCGACACAGCCCGAGAGTGGATGCTATCAACACGGGGATTCAATCCTCGAGGTAAACCGTTGGTAATTTTGCCTGCCTCAACTACCAAACCAACACCCCCATCCTTTCCCCCTTAGTACCAACCCTTGGAAGCTCAGAAATTCTTTCCTTTTCGTTCCCAATTTTCAAGCTCCTAGTTTGAAGATCTTATTTGTTGGATGCTATGTGCAGGATGCTAACCTCAAGCTAGAACAAATGAGGATCTACAGGCACAGATTCTCAATCCTCAAAGACTCTCTGGATGCAAGAAAGGTTGAAGACCTGCAAGGATTGCTCGCCGAGAATGGCTCTCTAGATGTTATCTATAATTGGGTACAGGAGATGAAGGATGAAGTGCTTGAGCTAGCCAGTAAATATGAGGAAGCCCTAAATCTTTGCCAACAAGCTTCAGGAAGAGATAGACTGACTGTGAAGAAAATGGATTAACTTCTACCTGTTTATTGCCAGTTGTATCCCCCAAAAATTAGTAGACCACTTTTGTAAAGTCTGAAATTTGGCCTTTGGGCCTATCCCTAGTGTTTTCTAACTCTCATACCCCTCCATGGGTGTTAAGTTGTATTTTTCTTCTCTTTTATAAATTCAAAACGCGTATTTGGTATTAAAAAAAACAGGTGCAACAAACAAGGTTTACCTTCCCTTATTTGCTTAGTACTGACCTTAGAAAAGTGTAATAGCAAACATCATTTATATTTTCCGAGGTCAGTACCAAGCGAATAGGTGCATTGAACAAAGTTTACCTTCCCTTATTTTCTTGGTATTGACCTCAGAAAAGTGTAATAGCAAACATCATTAATAAAGACGATGGTCGGTACCAAGCGAACATGTGCAACAAACAGGGTTTACCTTACCTTATTTGCTTGGTACGGACTACACAAAATACAAGTGCACAAAAGTGTAGTAGCACACCTCTTCACTGTGTGTAGAGTTCTGTGTCACTAAAGCACTGCAGAACACGAGTAAGAGGAGGATGCGCAAAAAGGAGGAGCACTAGAGAGTAAGAGGCGATGTGCAAAAAGGGTTGGGAGCACAAAAGAGATGGTTTGCTTACCGCATAGCGTCGACGGGGGTAGAGTTAAAATGATGGGTAGTAGAGGATACGAAAAGAGGCAGAAGAGCGCTCATCTGGGGCGAAGGTATATATAGTTAAAATAATTGGCGGGGGTATTGCCTCTAAATTAGAATGCTTACCTCGACGAGGGTAACAACTTCACTTATGCGCATGATTACACCCGAGATTATGGTTGGTAGATCATACTGCATGGGAATCTGAGCCCATTTATTACTAGTTGTCCTTGTGAGCGCAACCCACGTGCCTTTTTCGAGTGACAGTTTAGAGTCAGACGCCGATCACCCTTGCAGTAGCCATCTCCATCTCCAAGTAGAACAAACAGATTGCCGTTGTCTTTGCCTTTTCTGCGCTCTTCCCCTTGGCCAGCTCTCGTGATCCTGTTTTTAGAGTCAGATGCCGATCACCCTTGCAGTCACCATCTCCATCTTCAAGTAGAAAAAACAGATCGCCATTGCCTTTGCCTTTTCTACGCTCTTCCCCTTGGCCACCTCTCGTGATCCTGCGTTGAGCGACCTCCACTGGTTTGAGTCCTTTGTTGCCGCGTCTCCATCGCCATCGCCATCGCCTCCTTCTGGTTCTTGCTCTCAGTGGCTTGCGACATCACCATCCAACTTGGCACCATTGGATATTGCAGAGACAGGTTATTTCTCCCTCTCTCTCTCTCTCTCTCTCTCTCTCTCTCTCTCTCTCTCTCTCTCTCTCTCTCTCTCTCTCTCTCCCCTTCTTGTGTGTTGTTAACTGTGTGCACAGCGAAGCCACTGCGTTGTGGGGTTAGAGCACAATGGGAACAACACTCTAAGGGCCAAAGAGTGGTCGTTAGGGTAAGATTAGAAGTCTATCACCACATGGTTGGAATAATTACTCCTTATGTGACCGTACCTGAGTTGTTATTTAATGCTATGTTTGGGCATAGTAAGTGAGTAGGCCTATATATCCATTACAGATAACGTTAAATGCTCTATTCTAATCCACCTGTTCCAAATGGACGTGCGTACAACGGAAATTCAACTTGGGTCAGAACCAAGCGAATAGGGCCCTTTGGAGATTCTTGGGGTCCCTATTCGCCTGGTTCTGACTCAAGTGACGTCACCTATTATGACATTAGCGCACGGGACAAAACTAAGCAAATAGAGACCTTGAGGGATACTCAAGGCTCAATATTCGCTTGGTTATGACACCAAATACATACCAATTTTGAATAGTAGTTTTGGCTTGCTTTTTCTTTCAGTCATGGGGGATCATAGTCCTCAAGATAGACGTTGTGGGTACAGCGGAAATTCAACTTGGGTCACAACCAAGTGAATAGGGCCCTTCAAAGATTCTTGGGACTCCTATTCGCCTGGTTCTGACTCAAGTGATGTCACCTATTATGACATTAGCGCACGGGACAGAACCAAGCGAATAGAGACCTTGAGGGATACGCAAGCCTCAATATTCGCTTGGTTATGACACCAAATACATACCAATTTTGAATAGTAGTTTTGGCTTTCGTTTTCTTTTCAGTCATGGGGATCATAGTCCTGGAGACAGACGTTGTGGGCGAGGATACATGTGAAGAAAAACTATTCACGTTCTTATACAACGCCCGTGCTCATCACCATGCACCAGAACTATCACAAATGTTTAATGCAGAGTTTTCTATACAGAGGATTATAGATTGCTAATTTGAGTACCTACAAACCCATTTGCAACAGTATGAGGCAGTCATTTGTGACAATTCCATGACACTTGATGGCATGAGATATGTGCACCCAGCCGACCTTGACCCTGACAAGAGTGCTTCAAGGAGATTGAATCGCTGTCTAGAAAAGTGTCCCTCCAATGCACTGCTTGTACAAGACAGGTGTATGAAGCACTTCAAAAAGTGTTGCTTAGTGGAATTCTACCACGGATTTGTCTGCTACTTATACTTGCAGATGGATGGTGAGTCAGAGACTTCCCAGTCAGCAACTTTTGGTAGATATCCATTGGCGCCAGAGGAAGAGGTAGAGGATGTGGAGGTGCAGTTTGACCGAGAAGAAGAGTGGGTAGAGGTATTAAACGAAACATTTAATGCGGGCTTAACTCTTGCTTCTCTTGTGGATGCAGCAATAGGGTGCAAGCAAGAAAGTCCAAATAAGGAAGTGACTTTGCCTCTGAATTGTGATCCCAGCTTTGTTATGGCAGGTGACACCCACTACGTTCTGCTCACAAATATCATGCATGAGCTAAATATATAGGAGGACTACTGCCTAGCTACAATTGCAAATTTTTGTGAGGCAGACATGGGTTTGTGGATGATGATGGAGTGGACCAACATCTCATTGCTGACACAACTATCCACGACTCATAGTTTCTTCAGGGTGGAAACTGATCAAAGATACATTCAATGAAGCGAAGTCTGGAGAGGCCAATTTGCCAACAGATGAGTAGTTTCAATCGACAATAAAAAAACTCGGCTTGGAAAACATGGGCAGGCCCGTGGCACCCAGAGCTCAGTCAATGAATAGTCAGTCTATTCACTTGTGGGGAAGGTCGATGCTAGAAATGGACAAGAATCAGATGGTAATTTTTAAAGGCATTCAGATGGTATTGGAGATGGCCCAGTGATAAAATATCATGATCAATTTTTTTGTTGACAGGTGCTAGTGTATAAGGATAGTTTCTTTAGAAGAGCGGGAGGCTCATGGCAAGGGCTTGTCATTGGAGTCCAAGGCAAGGATGCGGTGTTGTCTCACTACATCGGGTGTTTCGACCACATAAAGGTTTGTAGAAACAATTCAAGTACTTGGAAATTGTACTCATCTCACTTACGGCCCATAAATTCATTACTATTTTTTTGTAGATCATAATATACCACAAGGAATACTCCGAGGACAATGCAAAGTTCGCACTGTTTGCAATGAAAGTTATTACAAGATTGTGTGGTGGGCACCCCCTCCCACTAGACGTAGAAAGACTAATTCTGATTGAGAAACAGTTTGCTCTACGCATCTTTGGCATTGGGTATGGGTGCCAAGCACTCAAAGACCCCTATTTTATGTCCTACACAGCTTAGGCTCTGGCTGCAGGAGTTGAAGACTCGGAGAGCTTAGATCCATACAACAAGCGGCTGTTTTTTAAGGAAAAAAAAAAGCCTGATGCCCGTGGGGATGCTGCCATCAATAGAGGAATGAGCTCGTCTACAGAGCTTGCACATCGAAGAGGTACAAAGTGAGGAAGGAGGTGCATCGAAGAGGATAAAAACGACGGGCTCAGGTCCATCTTCTCCCGCTCCGACTCGTGACTGTCGCCACCTCGCATGGCGCTCCCTCGCATCTGAATTTCCCCAAGCCATCTGTTTCTTCTCTTTGCGGATGTGTTGTAAAGACCGTGTAATTTTTGAACCCTTAAGAAGCTCCTTTTGTCTTGCTCTATGAATTAGTCGTTTATAAGTCCATTGGTGTAACTCTAATAGGCTATTGGCCTTATCCTTTCCTCCACCATGTCTATTGTGCTTAAAATAACCTGTTCTTGCCATGTAGTGGGTTTTTTCCATGCCTTGTGTGGACCATATTGATAGTGAGCCGTATGTCTTGGCAAAATATAGACCATGGTTGAACAGTATATGATGCATTGAAATAAAACAAAATGGTCAATGGAGTACAATTTAAAATTCTATTTTGTATACATAGAATGCTAACCCACCATGTAATGTGTGATATGTTGCCCACCCCACCGTGTAAGGTAAGCCTTCTTCCAAACCAGCAAGGCTGCTTAAAATGATGTGAGCTTACTTTGGTCCCAAGAATGCTGCTCAACATAGTGGAAAATTTTATCTAGTGATTTCCACACGTTCGCCTTGTGATTTTGGATTCCCCCACCACCAGCATTTTCTTTAACCACTTTATGTAATTGTTTCCATTTGTTAAATAGGTTTCTCCTTTCTTCTCTATCTGAATATTTGAGGCTAAACCCAAGAAACCTTCTAGCCTTCACGCCGCCTATCGATGGTTTCCTAGGTACCTTGTAATGACCTTGAGACATCTTAGGGTCCTCTTCCATTTTGACATTGCCTCCATGCAAACCAATGTCTAAGAGCACTCCCTCTAATGCTTTGATCAATATTTTCGACTCACTCTCTGGCTTTAATGTCCATGCAAAACATATGTACAAATGAACCACCTTTTCAATTATTTGACAGAGTGTAGAAAGTGTACAACTCAGAGGAATATCAAGCATTGGCCCAAAAGTTTTATCTTGAAGATGTCTATTGGGAGCTCTATTCCATTGCACACTCTCAAGAGATTGTGCATCATCCATGCAATATAAGAATGAATTGCCACAGTTGCTCCGTGTGTTATTTTGTACATACACTTAAGAGTCTTTAAGTCACCTGTCATATGCCATTCCACTGTATAGTCACCAAATCCTTCCACTGAAAGAACGACTCCATTTCTTTGTTCACTGATAATAGAAGGAATTTGGGTTTGACTAAAAACCCAATCAAGGATTTCAAAATTTTCCTTATCAACCTGCAGGTGAAAAACGAAAACACAAAATCAACAACCAAATAATCAATATTTTTGTTATTATAGAGTGTAAGAAGTATATCTGAAATGATCCTAGAGTTAGCCTATGTTGTTTTCGGATTGCACGCTGAAGTATCATGGATCTTATTTCGTTATTGATGGATCCAGAGCTCTGTTCATGAGGGTAATGGTGACTCTCTCCATCTTCTTGTTCTTCAGGACCTCGCACTCGTCGAGCTTCAAAACAAACTTGAGAACCCCACCGCACTCCTCTCGACTGATGTTAAAGAAGTGAACTGCATACCTTTGTAATGCTTCAAGATCAACGAAAAGGTTGTTGTGCTTGTTTAATTGTACCTCTCTGCCACCCTTGCCGAAGAACGTTGCTTCAATATGGAATGGTGACCCAAGTTTCTCAAACACCTCATCATTTACGTGTCGGCGAGCAGCCTTTACATGTGATGGCTTTGGCAGCAATGATCCTCTTTGTAGTTTATTTTGAGACTTTTTAGCTAATGCTTTGAAGAGTGCCCTGTATCCCATCTGCGAGATTCCACTCTCATCAAGTATTGCTTGCACTTCCATTGGTTCCAACTGATTCTCGTTCATGAAGGAGGTAAGGAGCCTCCCTTTCAACTTACAAAATTTTTTCTGAGTTATCATCTCTTCAACTACTTCTTTTGGAACTAGACGACTGTAATGCACTCCGGCATTGAAGCCTGCACCGTTCGAGTAAAGACCTGCCAAAAAAGCACCATGCATTATGATCATGTATAGGAAAGTGTATCCATTTCTTAGTGAAGCACATTAAAGATACAAAAGCGGAAACAAACTTCAAGTTACCTTAAAGCTCTTATTCATTTTTTCAGGCCACCACTACCAATCTTCATGTTCTCAATGTTGCACAGACCTCGTTCTCCTTTCCGACTACCAAGCATGGTGTCTTTCTCTCGCAAACTTGTGATCTTCTTCTCAAGGCCTTGGATTGTCTCTTTGTTTGATGAAATCTTTTGAGAGCATGCTTCATTAAGTTTCTTCAGCTGCATGTTCTCCATTGCCAGGAAGTTTCTTTGCCTTCCCACATTCAATCCTCTCATTTCCAAATGGTCGGTGTATCCCAATAGCCCATCCTTGCCATTGCGTGTGAAATGTAAGAGGTTAGTGATATCAGCAAAGGGAGGTGGTGCATTTGTTGTAGGATCCTTTGGATAAATAGACCCATTGGTCCACAAATCCAAATGATGTTCCTTATTTGTCCTTCTAAGTTCTTTCTCCCGTTGAGATAAGAAAGACTTCCTCCTACGTTTCTGCAACGGTGCGTACTCTTGCAATACATCAACATGAAGATGATGTGTGTTCTTTCTTTGGGTAAGTGTTAAAGATAAAGGCGCTGAGGATTTCAAGTTCAAATTGGTGTTTTCATCATAAAAAGAAGCGTTCTCCATTCCTACAGTTGATAGAGAAAAAGACAGACACTCGAAACTCATGAAATATCTTAGGTTTTGGGAGGGAAGACCATATTCTCAAGTTTAGAGTTGATAGAGTTTGTGTGGCTTATGTTTCTAGAGGGAACGCTTGTAAGTTGGCATTTCAAATCATTAGTCATACGGTTAGTTAGATTCCTGATAAGAGAATGAAGGATAAGAATGATAAAGACGGTGGCTACCTACCAAAGAATGTCATTTTGGCTTTTTGTTGGCGCAAAAAGTTATCACATAAAATGCACAATTTAACATTTTTATTTTCTCTCTCTAAGCCGACATGGCACTTCTTACAGGGCCCAAAAGTGAGTCCAACTTTCTCCTAATGTCGACTATGGGGTAGAGAAGATAAAGCATATTCATTAGTCCTTTTTCTAGCGGGTAGAGGATCCCTATGTTACCCTACAACATCATTCCAGAATGGATGACTAGTCCATTTGGCACTTGAGAGCCTAAGCTGCCGCAAGCATGTTTGCACATTAGTCCTATCAATCTTCCATAGTAGAGTGACAAGCTCTACTTGATGTTTGGGAGACGTCGTCTCCGCAAACTTGATCTAAGAATTCATACTACTTCACATTTGTACACAATAAAGAAAAAGAGAGTCTTATAAGAAAAAAACTTTGTTCATTTTTAACATTTGTACATTTGTTTACTCTTGGGAAGCATTGTAAGCATTGACAAGGTTTAGGTTATCCTTTAAATGTATGCCTTGCATCCATCTAGCATCTTCAAAAGGATAATTATTAAACTTAATAAGATATCGTCCAATAGTCTTACCGCCTCTTACTACCTTGTCTTCATGTCGGAGGATGGACTCGGGCTGCAGCACCTCCGATGGGTCTTCAATAGTTGGTTCTTGAGGCGGCTCTCCTTTGTAAGGCTTTAATAGGCTCACATGAAAAGCATTGTGTATGAGCCAATGGCTGGGCAACTTGAGTTGATAGGCCATCTCATTGATTGGCCTAAGAATTTGGAAGGGACCATAGTACCTTTTTCCTAAATTAGCATAGTACTTTTGGTGTCCCGTAGGATTCTTGCCTGTCATGTGCCTTAATCGAGCCTTGGGAAATTTGAGTAAGACCCAATCATTTTATTTAAAGGCTTGGGCTCTTCTGTGCTTGTCAACATCAGCCTTTTGCCTTAGCTGTGAGATAGAGATAGCATCCTTAATCTTTTGGAAAGATTCTTGTAGGTCTCGGCTATACTTATCTGCAGCAAAGATCTTCCCGTGTACCTTAAGTAACAGGGGATTTTTTGATCTTCCCTCAATTACCTCGAAAGGTCCTTTTCCTATGAAAGTATATACAGTGTTATTGTAGGCATACTTCACTAAGGGTAAGTACTTCTCCCATTGGGATCTTTGATCTACTTCCGTTACATAGGCTTTTAGTAGATCGAGAATTGTTATGTTAGCTATTTCACTTTAGCCATTCGTTTGCGGGTGATAGGCCAAAGAGAAGTTTAGCCTTGTTCCTAAATTCTCAAAGAGACCCTTCCACAAATTACTGGTCATTCTAGGATCTCTATCCGACACTATGGACATTGGCAAGCCATGGTACTTGAAGATTTGTGAAATGAAGAGGGTTGCCATTTGATGGGCTTTTATAGTCTTTTTGATAGGTATAAAATGAGCTTGTTTACTAAACCTGTCTACTATCATCCATATTGCCGTATTCCCATGGATAGATTTACGCAATCCAAAGATAAAATCCATGGATATGCTCTCCCATGGTGAATTAGGGATTGGCAAAGGTTGAAGAAATCCAAGTTGCTTCCCTCTATCAAACTTCGTCTTTTGGCATACCACACATTTAGAAACATACTCTTGTATGTTTGGTTTCATGGTAGGCCAATAGAAATATGTTTCAATCCCCTTTAGGGTAGACAGAATCCCTCTATGCCACGCATAAGGAGGAGCATGAGATTCATACATTACTTTCTCACGGAGTGATTTAGTAACGCATAGTCTATTGCCATAGAGAAGATAACCATCTTGTAAAGTAAATGGTTCCTCTTTCTTCCCTAGTGCAAGGGCTGAAATCACATCTCTAAAATCGAGATCAATAGCATACTCATCTATCATAGAAGACAGATCATTGTGAGTTGCTATGGAAACCGCATTCACTCTTGGCCATCTTGAGAGTGCATTATGCTTGCCAACAATGTGAGCAATATGAAAATGAAATTGCGAAAGGAAATTTTCCCACCTCATTTGTTTGTCGAGGAGCTTGGTCTGTGTCATGAAGTACTTGAGACTTTGGTGATCCGTTCACAGAATGAAAGGAGTCCCCAATAAATAGTGCTTCCATGAGTCTAAGGCATGTAGAACTGCGAGGAGTTCCTTTTCATATATGCCTAGAGCTTGCTCAACAGGGTCGAGCCTTTGACTTTCATAGCCTATGGCGTGCCCTTCTTGGAGCAAAATAGCTCCAAGGCAATCACCACAAGCATCACATTGGACCTCAAATGGCTTTGAGAGATCCGATAGTGTAAGCATAGGTTGAAAGATAATCTTTTCAAAAGCATTGTTCTCCTTGGCAGATCATGTGTACCTAACGTTTTTCTTTGGTAGGTCATGTAATGGTCCTGCTATTAATGAGAACTTTTCTATGAAGAGTCTATAGTATGCACACGTACCTATAAAGCTTCTTTGTTCATGAAGATTCCTTGGTTTAGGCCATCCTTTTATTACCTCTAACTTTGATGGATCCATTTGGATGCCATCTTGAGAGATAATGTGACCTAAATACTGAATCTCTTGTAAGAAAAATTCACTTTTCTTTCGATTAACATAAAGTTTATTCTCTCTTAAAACTTGAAATATTACCTGGAGGTGTTGCCTGTGTTCATCTAATGCATTAGAGTAGATGATGATATCATCAAAGAACACTCCAGTAAATGTTTGGTGAGGAATAGCTTCTCCATCAAGCGGTTGAATGTGGCTGGTGCATTGGTCAAGCCAAAAGGCATGATAATGTATTCGCAAAGACCAAACGTAGTGCAAAATGCAGTCTTTACAATGTCTTGATCAACTATCCTTATTTGATGATAGCCACTTTTTAGGTCAGTCCTACTGAAGTAGGTGGACCCTTGTAGCTTATCAAATAGGTATTCTACCCGTGGACAAGAAACCTATTCTTGATAGTGATCCTATTTAGTTCTCTATAGTCGACACATATACGATATGTGCCAATTTTCTTTTGTACTAATAGCACAAGAGAACAAAATGGAGATGAGCTAGGCCTAACCATTCCCTTCTCAACTAACTCATGCACTTGCCGCATAATCTCCTCTTGTTGAGCTTGAGAAACTCTATAAGGAGGTTTGTTAGGCGGTGAACTTCCTGGAAGAGTTTCAATTGCATGGTCATCATTGCCTCGTTTAGGAGGTAGCTCACAAGGGATGTTGTCAATAAAGACATCTTGAAACCCCTTGAGAAAGTTGGATAACTCTAATTCCTTTTGATTGTGTATATTTTGTTTTGCTAAAACATTAGGTTCATTTTGAGAGTCTTTAACAAAAATCATCTACACGGAAAAATAGCTCTTTATTGACTTATTGAAAGCTTGCGTATGTACAATGGGTATGGTGTTACCCATTTCCTTAGCATCTATGTACATATCTTTTCCCTGAACCTAAAGGAGATTCTCCTTTCAAGAATTTTAACATTGGCAGCCATGCGATCAAACCATGGTGCCCCTAGGATTACATCCTCATTCTTGAGAGGAGAGATAAAGAAGTCCTCGTTGTCCACATAGCTTTGGACATTGGATTTCGACCAAGGTAGCTCTAGGAGGCTCATGGCAGGTGTTCTTTTGGGGACAAGCGCAGTACGCATGCCCTTGCTTGCCGCACTTGAAACAACGGTTATCCTTGCGATAACGCTCAAGCTCTTCAAGAGAGAGTTTGTTTTTACCTTTGTAAACTCCCTTTCCTTAGCTTTCTTGGAGTTTCCCTTAGGAGACTTTTGGACATTGTCCTTCCCCTTAGGCTCATTGGAACCCTTGTTTTCTGTGGGCTTAAAATTTCTTTTAGCCCCCGTTTGGAAATTGATTCGAAAAGCCACCATAGTATGGTGTATCACCGTCGATATGTGTGTGGTTGACATACTCCGCCATTTCTTTAGCTAAGCCCGCACAAAATTGTTGCTTTTGCTCTCAAAAATCCAACTTCTTAAAGACAGTGGCTTTGAGTTGTAAGTCCCAAAACTTGTCTACATATTTGTGAATGGATTCGTAGGGAGAGAGCTTCAAGCTTTGCCATTCGGTGAGTACTTTGTATTTGGCATCAGTGGCCAAAAACTGCTTCATAATGGAAGCTCTTAAAGCTGTCCATGTTCGTGGAGCTTCACCATTGGCCCGTAGCTAGACCACCATTGCCTGGCAGACTTTTGAAAGTGCATAGCTACATGGTGTAGCTTAGAGGACTCCGTGAAGCCCTCATCTCCAAATGCCGCATCGAACTGTTGGATAAAGGCCAAGACTTTGTCTGTAGCACCAAAGGTGCCATCGTAGGTAAGGAAAGAGATGCTCTTCCCTCCCTCTTTGAACTTCTTGAGCTTGGACGACCTCTTCCACACGGCATAGGATTTCCTATGGCCTCTTCTTTTTTATGGTTCAAAGCTTGCACCATCACTTTCTTCAGAAGGTGAAGAATTTGAGGAAGATGGAGAAGAGGGTGACCTCTTTCTCGCCGTTTTCTTGCCTTGATCTTCTTTGTCTTCACCATCACTTTCATAAGAGGAAGAGGATGAAGAATATGGAGAAGAGGGTGTCCTCTTTCTTGCCTTTTTCTTCTCTTGCTTTTTTTCATCCCTCTTTGAATTATGGTGTGGAGAAGCATGCGATGGTCTTCTCCATTTTGGAGGTGATGGAGAGCATTTAGCCTGCCGTCTTCGTGGAGCCATCTCCGCCGAGGTGGCAAGAGACTCACTTCTTTCTCGTTCCTTCAGTGGGGGCTCTTGAATTCTCCTTTGAGAGGGAGATGCCTCATCAAGGAGAAAACTTTTGAGCCCTTCATATGCATCCTCTTCTACTTCCCAAATTAGAGAGAGACCTCTTTTGGAAGTCTAGCAAGGAGGCTTCCTAGGTGCTCTCTCGTCATGGTGGGGAGCTTGGAAAATCCCATGAGCACAAAGTTGCCGTTGCACTTCACTTTGGAGGGATGGATTGCCCATGGCTTGTTGAAGCCTAGGAATAAGATAGTTAACAAGCATCGAGGCATCATTAGTAGCTTGCTCATTAGCAAAATAAAAGTTATCAACATTAATTTCACTCTCTTTACTATTGTCAGCCATTCTAACAACTTTTAGGTGTAAACTTTTTAGGTGTACTTTGGCACTTCAAGCCCTAGTTGCTACTCCTCTTTATCCCTTTAGAAAAAGCACTCAAGCTACTGTACCCGTGGCTCGAATACCATTAATTGCAAGGAATAGAAGAGAGGGTCGTTCAACACCAAAACAGCACCGGCTCCTGTCAAGCTTCTAATAGCTCAATAGTTCCCTATAGAACTACACTATTAAGACCATAGCTCTCGACGTTGATGCCCCCTTAACCTGCAGAAAGGCAAGCGCACTATAAGGCTGAAAATTCCCTATTCTACTTACTCACATGCGCTTAATAATACCAACCATTTATAGCTAGCTTGAGGACCTCCCTTCTTGAGCAAGAAATAAGAAACCTTGTGCTCTGATACCAATGTAACATTTAATGGTCTTGTAACTTGTGTGTAGCGGAAAATAGCATGAACATAGTGAGCATTTCATTAAAATAGATTCCTAATGAGAATAACAAGAGTGCTTGGGTGGAGAGAGCAACAAAAAGTATAACACCTAATTAGATAGCATGAACAATACTTTGAAAGAGAGAGAAATTAAACAATTGACAACAGTTGAGGACCGGATTTGCATGGAGCCGGTCTCCCTCCAAAAGGCTTTGTATTAAGGTTTCTCCCATCAAGAGAGACATTTTACAATACAATTCTTTGTGTTCCTTCAATACTAGCTAGTGCAATGAAGATGGAAACTTCAAGCACTAAGCAAAACACTTATCAAACACAACATCAACTCCCTCACGGTCTCAAACCCAAGACCTCACACACCTTCAAAGATGGTGAGAGCTAGCGGGGTATGAGAGTAGATTGAGAGGAAGAAGGAGTAGTCTTACGAGAAAGATGTACATCTCCTCACATAATCACTCTTGTTAGCATAGCTTAGCTTAGTAATTAGCATGGTAGAGGAGATGATCATGCATTGAAGCTTGGCTCTTGGTTGGATTTGCATCACAAAGCCAAGAGTTGTTGGTGTAGGCCTCCCTTCTCACAATCTTGGAGTAGGTGATAAGATTTCCATTAAAGCTTGAGAAGAGAGAGATCTACACATGAGCTTGTGTGAGTGTGTGTGTGGATAATTTCCTTTGAAAAATCAGCCCTCTCTCTCTCTCTCTTGGCCGACCCCTCTTGCTATTTGCTCTTGCTAGCACCTCATTGGACCTCTCCCAGCTTAGCCAATGAAAGTTAAGTACCATAAGTGATAGTCTTCTGACATGTGTCCCCCTTTCCCCTTTTGTGAGAGCTTTAGGTAATAGATTAATTCAACTAAACTCTCATTGGACCCCTTTGCCTCCTGGCCAGTAGGAATCAGGCAAGCCATTGGGCTGTTGAATGCTCATTGGACACCTTGGGGGACTATCCAATAGTCTTCTAGAGAGCTTAATTCATATTGGTTCTTTTATTAAGTGTTTTTAAATTAATTAACTAGATTTAGTCTAGCCTAATTCTCATTGGTCCACCTCCATGGCCGTCGAATAGGATTTGAGTACACCTTGTGGGCATCTGGCCTAGGGAGCTGACATGTGCCCCTCATTCCCTTTGTGTAAAGGGAGCTTGTGTGTGTGTGTGTGTGTGTGTGTGTGTGTGTGTGTGTGTGTGTGTGTGTGTGTGTGTGTGTGTGTGTGTGTGTGTGTGTGTGTGTGTGTGTGTGTGTGTGCGTGTGTGTGTGTGTGTGAGAGAGAGAGTTTCTCTCTCATCCCCTACTTCTTGGGCTCGCCCCTTCCTTTATAGGACTTTGGGAAGACTTTTTCGCACACACACAAAGCATCCAATTTTCTAATTGACCATTGGACACAACCTTTGAATTTTGGAACCTTAGCATTTTGGAAGTCTTAATGGGATGAACCCTAAGGTCTTTGGATCCCATTGTTGCGCATAGCTCGTTTGCAGATGGCCCTTTTGGATCCCTATTTTCCCTCCTTTGGATCCCTACTGTGGCTGGTGTGCCAGCTTAACCAATATTCTAGCTTTTTCTCCCCTGGCACTTCCCCATATTAAATTATCAGTTTAACATGAGAAAATCATTTAGGAGAATTAGATATTAGTTATTATGACATGGCATCTTATCACTAGCCTTGTGCTTATCTGTATTGGAAACTTCGTTGTTTGATCCTTCACCACTAGTGGATGGGGGACTAGAACTAGCTCCATTGTTGTTTTGGGAGCAAGCATTAGCATCCACGATAGGTTCACAAGTCGCCTATGCATGTATACAATCAAAAAAATGTTTGCAAAAATATATATATATATCATTGTAGTGATGAACAATGCTCCATTCCAACAATATAAATGACCCCAATCACTTGCACCTCCTAATTTCTCCACGAGAATGTTCCTAACCCAAACCTCTTTCCAAGTGGATAGACACCCAGGGGAGGTAACTCATCGTAAAATACAAGTATGCCGGTGTAGTGATGAGGAGAGCTCCATTCCAACAATATAAATGAGCCCCATGCACTAGCACCACCTAGACCCTCCACGTGAATGCTCCCTATCCAAACCTGCCCAAACCTGTTTCTAAGCAAATAGACACCCAGGGGAGGTAACTAGTCATACAATACAAGTATGACAATGTAGTGATGAGGAGCGCTCCGTTAAAACAATATAAATGAGCCCCAAGCACTTGCACCACCTACACCTTCCACGAGAATGTTCCCTACCCAAACCTGTTTTCAGGCAGATAGATACCCAAGGGTGGAAACTAAACATAAAACAGGATTTTTTATACATGCATCACTTACGACACAAGAGTCTAATTTCCATGAGTTTTTTTTCATATATTCACAAGTCATCCTGATTACAAACCTATAATATTTCAACCATGCACATCAAGGGCTCAATGTCACTTCAAATGTTGACCTACCTTGTGCACAACTATAAACATAATTCTATATAATGCAAATGACATATTATGAAGGAAAAATTCAAACAATGATAAGAAAAATAGCTTTCATGCACAAGAAAAGCATCAACAAACTCACCTATGTGCTTGGAGTCACATCTAAGACAGAGGCTGCATTTGGCCTTGTTACTTCGTTAGCGTAGAAGGCAAATTCAAAAATCTGGAAGCACCTTCATCCATGTGGCTGGCATAACATTTGCAAGCTTTTTTTAATCACAGGGCTTAAAAATAAAAGCGCGCTCCGAGAGAGACAGACTTGCAACGAGCTGCAGCGTTCTATTTCGCAATCCATGGCTGTGCCAGAGATACCCAAACGGATCAAAGGCAAGATGGTTGTGCTAACTGCCTCCACGTAGGGCATTAGCTACACCATCGCCTGCCGGCTCGGTCTTGAAGGAGCTTCAATCGTTATCTCCTCCCGAAAGCAGGTAATTAAATTACTGCCAAACACCAGGTTTCTGCAAGTCATGTTCTGCTTTCTTCTCTTGGATTAAGGTAGTGTGATTGCAAGCAATTCTAGAAATTGCTAAGCACACCCAATAACCTGCTCTCAGCTAAGCTCTATGTTTCTTTTTGTTCATAAAAACGTTGATGAGGCCGTACAAACACTGAAAGAGTTGGGTATCGATGTGTTGGGGGTATCATGTTGCCCTCTCATTAATCCACGTGTTGGACTTTCAAACAACAGGTTCGCTTGTTATTTATGCCGTTTAATATGGCTCGTATACTTTTCGACAGTGCTACGCCATCATCCTCTGGCTCTATTTGCCTGTGGCTACCTCCACCCTGTGTAGTCTCCTGGGCCGGCGTCACCTTTCCTCATCATGATGGCGAGCTGCATAAAAAAGACAATAAGAAAGCGCACATACAACTACTTAATGCTCACGGCTCACGTGTGATGGTCCTTGTGTTGCTGAAGAACTCCTTGAATCTAAACAGCCCTCTGTTGCAAACTTCAAGTCTTGAATTGAGGCACCTCTCGACCCAGCAGTAGGGCAGCAACAACTGAGAGAGAATTCATGATGAGATCGTATACTTTAGAAGATGCGAAGGCAAGTCTCCAGATGCATCTTGCACCTTGATGACATGGATGAGAGTATGTATGCTAGATATGTATGTCGACTGTGGTGCCCTCACCAAAGCACATAAGTTCTTGATGGGCATCCTTTTTGGGATGTCTCTTGTAGTGCTTTGATTGTAGGATATACTCAACACAGTTGTGGCAAGGAAGCTTTGGGTTCTTTTCACAAGATTTGAAGCAAAGACCGGCAAGCACTTCGAAAGCCTCCCCCTGTCGCCCGCCGGCTCAGTCTTGAAGGAGCTTCTATCGTTATCTCCTCCCGAAAGCAGGTAATTAAATTACTGCCAAACACCGGACTTCTGCCAATCATGTTCCGCTTTCTTCTCTTAGATTAAGATAGTGCGATTGCAAGCAATTCCACAAATTGCTAAGCACACCCAACAACCTATTCTCAGCTAAGCTCTACTTTTCTTTTTGTTCAAAAAAATATTGATGAGGCCGTACAATCACTGAAAGAGTTGGGTATCGATGTGTTGGGAGTATCATGCTGCCCTCTCATTAATCCACATGTCGGACTTTCAAACAACATGTTCGCTTTTTATTTATGTCGTTTAATATGGCTCGTATACTTTTTGACAGTGCTACGCCATCATCCTCTGGCTCTATTTGCCTGTGGCTACCTCCACCCTGTGTAGTCTCCTGGGCCGGTGTCACCTTTCCTCATCATGATGGCGAGTTGCATGAAAAAGACAACAAGAAAGCGCACATACATCTTCTTAATGCTCACGGCTCACGTGCGACGGTCCTCGTGTTGCTGAACAACTCCTTGAATCTAAACAGCTCTCTGTTGCAAATTGCAAGTCTTGAATTGAGGCACCTCTCGACCCAGCAGTAGGGCAACAACAACTAAGAGAGAATTCATGATGAGATCATATACTTCAGAAGATGCGAAGGCAAGTCTCCGGATGCATCTTGCACCTTGATGACATGGATGAGAGTATATATGCTAGATATCTATGTCGACTGTGGTGCCCTCACCAAAGCACGTAAGTTCTTGATGGGCATCCTTTTTGGGATGTCTCTTGTAGTGCTTTGATTTCAGGATATACTCAACACAGCTGTGGCAAGGAAGCTTTGGGTTCTTTTCACAAGATTTGAAGGAAAGACCTGCAAGCACTTCGAAAGACTCCCCCTATCGCCCCGTCGGCTCGGTGTTGAAGGAGCTTCAATCGTTATCTCCTCCCGAAAGCAGGTAATTAAATTATTGCCAAACACTGGGCTTCTGCAAGTCATGTTCCTCTTTCTTATCATAGATTAAGATAGTGCGATTGCAAGCAATTCCAGAAATTGCTAAGCACACCCAAAAACCTGTTCTCAGCTAAGCTCTACTTTTCTTTTTGTTCAGAAAGATGTTGATGAGGCCGTACAATCGCTGAAAGAGTTGGGTATCGATGTGTTGGGGGTGTCAATGCTGCCCTCTCATTTATCCACATGTCGGACTTTCAAACAACACGCTCTCTTGTTATTTATGCCGTTTAATATGGCTCATATACTTTTCGACAGTGCTACGCCATCATCCTCTGGCTCTATTTGCCTGCGGCTACCTCCACCATGTGTAGTCTCCTGGTCCGGCGTCACCTTTCCTCATTATTATGGCGAGCTGCATGAAAAGACAACAAGAAAGCGCACATACAACTGCTTAATGCTCACGGCTCACGTGCAACGGTCCTCATGTTGCTGAACAACTCCTTGAATCTAAACAGCTCTCTGTTGCAAACTGCAAGTCTTGAATTGAGGCACCTCTCGACCCAGCAGTAGGGCAGCAACAACTGAGAGAGAATTCATGATGAGATCGTTTACTTCAGAAGATGCGAAGGCAAGTCTCCAGATGCATCTTGCACCTTTATGACATGGATGAGAGTATGTATGCTAGATATGTATGTCGACTGTGGTGCCCTCACCAAAGCACGTAAGTTCTTGATGGGCATGCTTTTTGGGATGTCTCTTGTAATGCTTTGATTGCAGGATATACTCAACATAGCTATGGCAAGGAAGCTTTGGGTTCTTTTCACACAAGATTTGAAGCAAAGACCTGCAAGCACTTTGAAAGCCTCCCCCTGGGTGAGATAATTCATGATGAGAGTGCTATAGTCAAGGGTTGTTCAAAAAGTTCAAGCTGCCATGCCTAGCATTGTCTTGGTCGTGTGCCAACTGTGGTGTGCTTGAGAAAGCACAAAAAGTGCTCGAGGAGCTTCTTGTCTGGAATGTCGTCTCTTGCAATCACCTACGTGTGCATCTTGAAGGCATGTGACTCTCTACGCAAGATGCTGATATGACCTTAAAAATTTACTTTCATATTGTTAGTTAGGGGCTCTTGCAAAAAATTGTTGTACTTGGCAATGCCTTGGTCGATATGTATGCCAAATGTGGTGCACTTCAAAAAGCACAAAACGTGTTGAGGAGCTTCCTGTGAATGTTGTCTCTTGGAGTGCATTGATTACGAGATACGTGCAATAGGAGCAGGTCCAAAAAGCTCTCCAGATGCAATCACATATGCGTGCATCTTGAAGGCATGTGTTGGTACGCAAGATGTCGATATAGGCTTAAAAATTCACTTTGATATAGTCAGTCAAGCGTTGTTGCAAAAAACTGCCATGCTTGGCAATGCCTTGGTTAATATGTATTCCAAATGTGGTGTGGGATGTCGTCAAGTGGAACGAACTGATTGCACGATATGCCCGACAAGGGCCAGGCCAAGAAGCTATGGGTTGTTTTTAGCAGGTGCTTGAGGAGATTACTATTCGGAATGACGTCAGCTGATTGGGGGTTACCCACAACACGAGTAGGGATAAAAAGCTCTGGTTTCAGTGGATGCAAAGTGAGGGCCTCTACCCATATGCAATCACCTACATGTGAATCTTGAAGGGATGTGGTTGTACGCAAGAAAATTCACTCAGATATTGTTAGTCAAGGGTTGTCACAAAAAAATTTCATGCTTGGCAATGCCTTGGTCGATATGTATAACAAATGTAGTGCAATTCAGAAAGCACAAATCGCGCCTGAGGAGCTTCCTGTCCCGAATGTCGTCGCTTGGAGTGCGCAATAGGAGCAGGGCCATAAATCTCTTGGCTATTTTTAGCCACACGTATGTGATTGCATCTGGAGAGAGGCCCTCGCTTTGCATCCGCTGAAAACAGTCGATAGCTTTTTGGCCCTGCTCCTAATGCGCGTATCCCACAATCAATGCACTCCAAGAGATGGCATTCGTGACAAGAAGCTCCTCATGCACGATTTATGCTTTCTAAAGTGCACCACATTTGTCATACATATTGACTAAGGCATTGCCAAGCATGACATTTTTTTGCGATAGCCCTTGACTAACAATATCAGAGTGAATTTTTAAGCCCATATCGACATCTTGCGTACGACACATGCCGGATGCAAACCGAGTGCCTCTCTCTAGATGCAATCACATACGCGTGCATCTTGAACATGTGTCTATATGCAAGATGCCGATATGGGCTTAAAATTCACTTTGATATTGTCGGTCAAGGACTGCTTCAAGAAACTGTCGTGCTTGGCAATGCCTTGGTCGATATGTATGTCAAATGTGGTGCGGGATGTCGTCTTTTGGAACACACTAATTGCAGGATATACCTGACAAGGGCCAGGCCAGGAAGCTCTGGGCTATTTTCAGCAGGTGCTTGAGGAGCTTACTGTTCAAAACGATGTTAACTGATTGCGAGATACACACAACAGGAGTAGAGAGGAAAAGCTCTGGGCTGTTTTCAGTGGATGCAAAGTGAGGGCCTCTGTCGAGATGTAATCACCTACGCGTACAGGTTGAAGGCATGTGGCTCTACGCAATATGCTAATATGAGCTTAAAAATTCACTTTGATATTGTTAGTCAAGGGCTGTTGCAAAAAATTGTCGTGATTGGCAATGCCTTTGTCGATATGTATGCCAAATGTGGTGCACTTGAGAAATCACAAAATGTGCTTGAGGAGTTTCTCTATCCTGAATGCCATCTCTCGGAGTGCATTGATTGCGGGATAGGCGCAACACGAGCAGGGCCAAAAAGCTCTTGACTGTTTTCAAGGGATGCAAAGTGAGGGCCTCTGTCCAGATGCAATCACCTACGCATGCATCTTGAAGGCATGTGGCTCTATGCAAGATGATGATATGAGCTTAAAAATTCACTCTAATATTGTTAGTCAAGGGCTGTTGCAAAAAAAAATTGTGATTGGCAATGCCTTGGTTGATATGTGTCAAATGTGGTGCACTTCAAAAAGCACAAAATGTGCCTAAGGAGCTTCCTATCCCGAATGCCTTCTCTTGGACTGTATTGATTGCGAGATACGCGCAACATGAGCTAGGCCAGCAAGCTCTCGACTGTTTTCAGTGGATGCAAAGCGAGGCCCTCTCTCCATATGCAATGAAATATGCGTGCATCTTGAAGGCATGTGTCCGTACGCAAGATGTTGATATGGGCGTAAAAATTCACTATGATGTTGCTAGTCAGGGGTTGTTGCAAAAAATAACGTGCTTGCAATGCCTTGGTCGATATGTATGCCAAATGTGGTGCTCCTATGTAGGATGTCGTCTTTTGGAACGCACTTATTGCAAGATATGCCCAACAAGGGCCAACGGGCCAGAAAGCTGTGGGTTGTTTTCAGCAGGTGTGAAGCAAGGGCCTTTCTCCAGACGCTATCACCTATGTGTGTAGCTTACGAGCATGTGGCTCTATGCAAGATGCCCTTGAAAAGAGATGGTGTGCTTGGCACTGCCTTAGTCGATATGTATGCCAAATATGGGACACTTGAGCAAGCACAAAATGTGCTTGAGAAGCTTTCTGTTTGGAACAACATCAATTGATTACAGGATACACACAACAGGAGTAGGGATAGAAAGCTCTAGGCTTTTTTCAACATATACAAAGTGAGGGCCTCTGTCCAGAAGCAATCACCTATGCGTGCATCTTGAAGGCATGTGGCTCTACACAAGATGCTGATATGAATTTAAAATTCACTTTGAAATTGTTAGTGAAGGGCTATTGCAAAAAAAAAATTGTGCTTGGCAATGCCTTGGTTGATATATATGCCAGATGTGGTGCACTTCAAAAAGCACAAAACGTTCTTGAGGAGCTTCTTGTCCCGAATGCCGTCTCTCGGGGTGCATTGATTGCGGGATAGGCGCAACAAGAGCAGGGCCAGAAAGCTCTTGGCTGTTTTCAGCAGATGAAAGAGAGGGGCTCTCTCCATATGCAATCACATACGCGTGCTTGAGTCATCATGGTCTTCATGCATTTGAACTAGAAGTAGGTGCTCAAAAGAAGGATTTGTACCAAGTCAATAGTGAGATATGTTGCTTTGCATTAGAAAAGTATATTTAGGATCATACTGGTGAGTGTGTACGTTGGTCGATATGTATACCAATTGTGGTGCCAACAAATATCCATAGAGAGGCAAAAAATCCACTAACAACTCTAGGGAAGAAGCTATACTCACAACACACATCAATTCCAACTTCATTCACCCATGCTTGCACCTTGAAAGTTGGTCACCTTATGCAAGACCTTCACATGGGTTTGAGAATCCATGATGTAATTGCTAGTCACGGCCGTTGGAGGGGAATGTCATGCTTAACAGTCATTTGATCAATATATATGCTGAATGTGGTGCCCTCACGCAACTATAAAAATTTCTAGATGATCTTTTTCTACGATAGTGAAAAAGGACATCGTGCTTGCCACTATCTTGGTTGATATGTATGCCAAATGTGGTGTGCTTGAGAAATCACAAAAAATGCTTTAGGAGCTTCCTGCCCGGAATGTCGCCTCTTCGAATGCACTGATAGTGGGATACACACGACAAGAGAAGGGCCAAAAAGATCTAGGCTGTTTTCAGCAGATGCAAAGCAACTATATCTCTCCAAATTGGGTCACCTATACATACGTCTTGATGGTTTCTCACTAGGCAAAAACTCTTGGAGTGCTCATATAGAAGTTTGATGCCTAGCTGATCTTACTAAGAAAGCTCTAAACTTTTTCTTTGATGTAACACGAGGGCATTTCATCAAAATTATTTATTGTGTCATTTCTTGGAGTGTGTTGATTGCAGGAAATGCGACGTCGCAGAGGAAGGATTTGTACTAGATCAGGAGGATAAATAGTAAGCTCCTCAACAACGTGCTACTTAAAAAAGACATAGATTTATGAAGCTCACAAAAGCACAAGTTTTCTCTCGATGGGCTTCTTGCCCTGAATGTCATGGCTGATATGCCCAACACGATTGTGGCAAAGATGCACATGGGATGCAAAGGGAAGGCATGTTTCAATATGCAAAATGACATGCTTGGTGGCGCTTTGGTTGATTCTCTCTGGACTTTTATCACTCGGAATGTATTGACTGCAGGATATGTCCAACATGGCTAGGAAAAGGAAGCTCTGGGTGGTTTTAACCAGATGTGAAGAGAAGGCCTTTCTCCTACCGCAATCTTCTATGCTTACACCATGAAGACTTATGGCCTAATGCAAGACACTTACATGTGGGAGAATTCACAACAAGATTGTTGGCTGTGCAAAAAGATGTGATTGGTGATACTATGGTTGATAGCAAAGACAGACAGAGCATCAAAAGCGATGAGCTATCAGAACCAATCCAACAGGACAAACAGAGCTTCACCAATTTTTGGGGAACACATTTTTGAAGTTCGTATGCCAAATCTGGTACCCGCATAAAAGCATGAGAAGTTCTTTTTCTGGAATGTTATCTCTCGGAATGTGTTTACTGCAGGATATCCTCAACATGGCTGTGACAGACTCTGTATCTTTCTTGCTATTTTTAACAGAGGCAAAGACGTACAGATTTTTTGTGAGACAGATGGTGTGATCCATGAAAGCAACAAAGACAAGGAGACTCAAAGGAGCTTTAGCTGACATCATCGTGATGATTAGGACAATCGACAAGTGAACGTAGAAACAAAAGGTATGTAACTACTTTGTATTCTTTACTCATTACTCAGAACACAATGAAACGAACACACTGAAAATTGCACGTTGCCGTGGGAATAGCACGTTCCCTCGTATTATTAAAAATTGAAAAGGACTATACAAACTCCCCTATGCAAAGAGACTTGCATGTTTTCTTTTTCTTCCAAACATAAAAAGGGGACAACATCTAATAATGAACATATTTTAAACGATCCATATCACTTTATATAAATTCTAACCCTTCCTGCGGTTCTTTGGCGAGGTACACGACTCAAAATTGTTGCATCACAATCGTAACGCACTTGACACGGTACCAATTAAGAAACCAAAAAACTTGCTTTTACGAAAGGTAACAAGCTCTCTCTCTCTCTCTCTCTCTCTCTCTCTCTCTCTCTCCCCCCATTTTCTTCTCCAAGAATATATACACTTGTTGAATCTTCGAATGACGCAACCATGCTTACACAAGTAACAAGAATGCACAAAATAAAGCGACATTGAATCAAAGAATTAATACAATTCAATAGCTAAGGACATATTTAGACATATCAAGATCGTGGCATTATAAACACAAGAAAACAAGAACATAGAAGACAAAAACTTTTGTGTGTGTGAGAGAGAGAGAGAGAGAGTTTGTGCTTTGTTTTCCACAAAACCTATTACCTTAAGGTGACAACCCTTCATACAAATGAGGCTAACGAAGCACTCTAGTTCTTTGCTATGTGTATAGAAGTGGATTGGAGCTTAGGTGTTGGAGAGGATTTTCCCTTTGTTGGCGCTCTAGGGATTTGGACTCGTCTACAACAATACGTGACTTGCTCTTTGTCGAAGTGGTCTCCTCTTGGAGACCTTCCTAGATGGGGATGGCTCAGGAGAGGAGACCTCTGAGTTTGACAGAGTGTAAACTTGCAAGCCTGAGGTAGTGGGAGAAGGAGATGGCGCAGCCTTCCTAGTCTTATGCTTCATGGTAGTATTGGTAGCCCTCCCTCTTAGCTATCTAGCAGCATTTCCCTAGCAGACCCTTCCGCAGAGGGAGATGGCACGGCCTTCCTACTCTTATGCTTCATGGTAGTATTGGTAGCCCTCCCTCTGAGCTGTCTAGCAGCACTCCCTTAGCAGACCCTTTCCCAGAGTGCCATGGCATCCAAGACAAAAAGATTGTTCAACGAGCAATTTGCATTGTCCCCACTAGGGCATGGAGTTATTCATATCCTAGCTTGATAATAAGTGGAGGCTTAGAGCTTGGGACTCCGGCTTTGATTTCATTCAAATTGTTTAAGTATATAACATGCTCTGTACTAGAGTGTATATTAGTAGGACTAATGGTAGAAGAAAGTGTCTTGTTCTTTTTCTTCTTGGTGAAGGCGCAAACATGCAGAAAGCCATCAGTGCCGCCTTCAGCTAGCACCCAGTTTCTCTATTTTCCATGAGTACTGATCCTCCATCATCGACATTATACTATTCGTATGCCTCGACACTGACTCCAACTGACGCCCAAATTAGTACTATGCCTGGACTTCAAAATGGCACGGTCTCCTAATTGCTCTATATCCCATGAGAACTGTTTCATCATCGACAATATATAGAATTCATATTCTAAATTCGGATTTGTTGCAATAGTTACCTTACACAAAGAATCTCCTAGTGAAATGTAGTGCAGTGGTATTACGACGGTGTGCTGCTGCTGCAGATTACAAAACTTTGTACTCTTCCAGTGTGGATGCAAAGGGTCTAGTGATACCAAGAGGCACAGTTCCCCTTGCAACGTTGCTAAAAACACTATTATACAATTTAGGTAATCAAGGTAGAGATTTAGCACTCATCTTGATTGAAGATCTTCTTAGATCACAATAGCAATCCCCATGCACTAAGGGTACAAGAATAGCAGGCTTCCTACTAAATTAAAGCAATAACATGGATCATATGTTCTGACACTTTGGTCCTCTACTTGCATGTGCATGAGCAGCTCCTTTGACGATTGCATGGGGTGGCTTCCTTTTCATGTGGGGGAGACTGATGAGTTTGCTCAGGTTTTCATGTCAAGAACCCATTATCAATTTTCTGAGTTTGATCCTTGCCACTATACTCCCCAATCAGAGTGTTTGATACATCAGCTGAGCCCCTTCCGGACCAAGGATGCACATCATCCCGTTGTGGTTTACCTATCTTTCTCATGGCCTTCACGTGGTCATGCAGTAGCTGAGACCTCATCCACCATGTTTGTGGTTTAGCTACTCTTTCTCATGGCAAGGACTGGTAAGATTTTGCACATTGTCTCAAATGATGCACTCCACAGCTTATGCAAGCTCCTGTTTATCCATTTCAGCATCAATCTTGTGGCCACACTCTCAACGCAGTGTGTTTACTGCATTAGCTGAGTCCCCATCCAAGGACCAAGGATATTCCTGTGCTCCATCTCTAGTGCTTATGGTCCTATTGACCTATACACTTTTGAAAAGCAATGTAGCTTCGGATCAAGTTGCACATAACCCACCAATCTATGCATGCACTGTCCCTGCCAAACCATGTGGCATGATACAAAAAAGAGACTCTCTTATTGAATTCGCCCTTTGATAGCTGTCAAAACCAAACGCCATCATAATTAGCCTATGCCATCAACAATAGAAAGCTAAGGGATCAGCTTCAAACCCCAAAAACGGAGAAAGGAACCAGTACAAGAGTAATAGAATTGATGCAAGCAGGAAAAAATTGGCATTAAGTAGTCGGTAGTAATGATACAAAAAGAATGTTGGACTCTCAGGTCTCAATGGCATACACTTATGTTTACATACAAAATTAAGAATTGACTCTCATTTGATGCATGATGTGCGTAGTAGGCAAAACCTTGCTATAGTACAATGACATGGGATTCTGTCACAATTTATTAAGGGCTTGCCACAATGCAATGGCTCATATTGCTGCCATGTCAGAGTTAAAATGGCTCTGTTACCATGCAATGACCTGCATTGCTCTCATCATGCCATGCTAAAGCTAAGACCTTGGGCAAAGCAATTCTATGTGCTCTGCCACTGTCGAAGACAGCACCGATGCCTCCTTCCCTTGCTGCAAAATCCCGCTTGACTTGCCACCACTCAGCATACATGAACACTTTCCTTTTGTCATGTTGTGGCAAGGGCCTTCATTGCAACGTTATCTAATGTTGCAGCCGACACAGCATCCAGACTTTAGCAACTGTCCTTATCTTTGATCCTCACCTTCTTTTGCACAAGGCACCAGCCTGAGCAAGAACCTTGCTCTTCTTCTTCTCAGCACATGGTGCTTTCCCTACAAGATAAAAACGGACAAATACTCTAGCCTGAGTAATGCTCTGACACTTGAGTAATGGTATCCACAACCAACCATAAACAGCCCATGCACGTAATCGCCACATGGGCACATAGTTACATATGCACATGGCCACACACACACACTCTATCTATATGCAGGATAAAACCTGCTTTATCTCTTGTGTTCCCCATTCACAAGATCTTGACCTAGAATGCTGCACCAAATTCCAACAACACATAAAATTATGTGCACACTTACCCTGTCATCTTTTATCCGCGTTCCCTTCCAGCATAAAAGACCCGGAGCATACCTTCCATCCATATCAGAGTCTCTGCAAATGTCAAGCACATAGACAGTTGATCAAATGTCTCTCCAAGTACCCATTTTGGTCAATTGAATCCAAGGGTGAAGTAGGTGTACTCACGAGCTATATTCCATCTCCTCCCTTGTGTCGCTCCATCGTAGGGAGGCAGAAAACCTTGGCTCATCAAAGGGATTTTTTTGTTCTTTAGATTTCTGGTGCTCACTTGCATACCCATCACCCATACCATCATGATGCGTATATACGGTAGACTCTCCAGGCCCTTTATATACTTGAAGGTTTTGGAGAGATGTGTCAGCGCTTCTCTTACTATATGCACGGATGTCTGCATCAATGCTCTGCACTAACTTCTTATGTTCCGACTCATGACACCTTGGACTTGATGATGCAAATTCCATGTTCCTGAAAGATGACTTTCTGAAAGAGGCTCCTCTTGCTCCTGTTTGCTCATGCTGGCACTCATTTTCATGATCCAAAAGCATGTGCTTGCTGTGGTGTTCGGAGTGTATTGAAATCACCTGCTCAGCTCCTCCGCAGGCAAAGTCGCCACACCCTTGTGAAGTTGATAGGCTGATCTCGACTTTGACTGGGCATAAAAGAACTTTCTGGAAGGCATGTGAGATATTCTGTTTGAGTCTTTCTGCCATACTCTTGTGCTCACGAGATCTGAACTCAAGGCAGGCAATGGCAAAACCTGCCAGTCATGCACATCTTTCAGTGTTATCTCCCAAACTATGTATCTGAACACACACTCACATTCAATTCCACCTCATTAAAGATAGCACTGCTTACCTTCTGCTATAGAAAGGGAGACAAGTTTGCCTTCCCCTTGAAGAAGCTGCTTGAGCCCATTGGAAGAACTCCCATATACAACTTTCTGCCAGATCTCATTCATTGAGCATGGGCTTAAGGTACTGCAGTTGTCGTCGGGTGTGTCTCGCGCTGTCCTACCTTGCAATTTGCAGACTGCCTTCTCATCAATTGAAGTAACAGACTGGGGGGAATGATCACAAGGATATATTCTATTGTCCATATACAGTCCAGAGCTATTCTCGCATTGAGAGTGTTCTTGCTGAAGGTCCATTTGCAACAGGTCATGTACATCCCACTTCTCTTTACCCCCCCAAGAATACCTTCGAGCAGCACCGTCAAAATTCAGAGTCTCTCTCTCACTTGTGTTCAGGAATGCTGCAGGACTCTGAGCTACACTCGTGCCCCGTGAGCTAGATGGGTGAGAGTTGTTGCTTGCAAGTTGCAAAAAGGCTGCTGTCAACCAGGTAGTGCGGTCGCTACAAGAGCGAAGTTGCTTTTCCAAGTCTGAAAGGACCTTCAAGGCTTGTTGCAGCTTATCTTGCTCATCTTTCCTCACTGAAAGACAACACAACAGCATACCAATCAATGTTCACACATAATTTTGCAAATGAGTGCAATGCATCCAGAGGCAAAAGTTCAATTAGTGGCTGGCTTGTTTTCCCACAAGCGCCTTCTTCTCCAACCCTACAGATCCTTCTTTCCATTCTATGCCAAGCCTCTATCTACAATACTTTTTTAGATATAAGACTTTAATGAGGCATATATGCATTGAAAATCAAAACTCAAGGGCATCTTTTTTAAATACAAGACTTGAATTGTAGCCCTCTAATCAGATACAAATTCAGCCTCAGAAAACCGCGATAACTCTCACCACAAAATGCATTGAGCAGAAGAATGATTTCTGAATGCGTTTCCAACTCACAGTGATACTTAAATCTGAAATACGATATCTGAAAGAATCTGTCTTAAGTTCTCCAATCCAGAACGAACCAGCATTAAACAACACTATAGCTTCTTAGTGTTTTAGGACCTGTAAAATAGTGTGGTGTGTATAATGGTGCCAATACACTTTTAAAATTGCAAAGCGGTTACTAACAAAGTCTGTCCTCACCTTTCATTCCTGAACACTTTGCAAGTTGACATCTTCCAGCAAGAATATCAGTAATCAGCGTAGCCAGCTGTGAAGCAAGAGCTAAAGGCTCAACACCAGATCCCATTAGCTCCCGGATGGTGTTCACTGTGTTCACAGTATCTGAAGATAACGCCATCTCGAGAAGGCTGATAAGGTCATCCTCAGGAATTAATCCCACCTACATGAAACAAACTTGTTATGAAGGTGTCACAGTTCATACAAAAGAGATATCTTGCGAGGAAAAATCGAACAAAGTGATCGCAAACCCTCAAGTATTAACCTTATAATCCTGTTTATGCTTGTGTATACATTCACGTGATGCCCCTCCCCCCCTCCCTTCCCAAAAAAAAAAAAATCAAATACCCCTCTCACTCTTTCATTTTGATGCTAGTCTTTTGCCTTTGTTCCAATATAATACCATTTCTTGTGAAGACCTACTAGCCTTCGACCAGAGGTGCACCCCAGGCATAAATTTTGTGTAACAAGGCTGGCCTGGCTTTTCAATCATTCAAAACATAGTAAAGAAAAGAGAGAAGCTACCATCTGTGCACAGTAGCAAATTATGAAGTGCAATTGCCGATCTAGTAAACTTCTTTACAAAACTATCATAGAGTTGGTACAGGGATTTGTATTTAGAGCTCCAGGTGCAGCCACATTTGACCCATTGCCAAATCTGACCATCAATGTGATGTAAAGTTAAACAAAACAAGCAGGATTGCAGCAGTCATCGATGCCCTTCAAAAGGATACCTTATTACGAAGGCAAGCATCTTACCATTTCTCGCACTATATCTAGAGTGACTTTCTTGCCTAGAAGACTGAGCTGATCAAGCATCATTTCTGCATCTCGAAGTGAGCCATCCGACTGAGCAGCAATGAAACGCAACGCATCCACATCAATCTCCACTTTCTCTTGCTGTGCAAGCTTCTTTAGCCTGAAGACTATGTCTGCATCCTTGACCCTATTGAACATGAATTTTTGACAGCGAGAAATGGCAGCTCTTGGGAGCTGCTCCAGATTCGTTGTGATAAGTATAAACACCACATATTCAGGCGGTTCCTCCAGACTCTTCAAAAGAGTATTCCATGCCTCCAATGTTAGCATGTGGCAGTCATCCATTATGAAAACCTTGTAACGTGACACTGACGGAGGTAGACAAAGATGCTTGAGCAGGATCTTCATGCTCTCAATCTCATTGTTTGCGGCTGCATCCACTTCCTTCACATTGTAATTGGTACCCGCATTGAAAGAGGTGCACTCCTTGCACAGCCCGCAAGGCCGGAGTTCTTCTATTGACAAACAATTCATAGCAGATGTAAAAATCTTTGCCGCCGACGTCTTGCCTGTCCCTCTGGGTCCATAAAAGAGATAGACAGGAGCTATCTTGCTTCTCAAAATAGCATTTGACAAAGACTCTGCCACTATTTTCTGCCCAAGAAGATCCTTTAAGGACTTGGGCCGGTACTTCTGGCTTATGCTTCTGTGCTTGCCAGCCATATCTCTTGGTTTTTTTATTGCAAGGTTCTGCACAATGGAAGAATCCTCATTCGTATGTATGTCCTTGTGGGCATTGAATGTAAGTTCACCATTGTTGGAATGTATATCCCTGTACCCATTGTAAGTGAGGTCGCCTACATATTGGGGTTTTTGCTCTTCCAATGCCACAGATGAAACACTTTCATCATCGCTAAACTCATGAAAAGGCTCGGGTTCTGTCATCAAAGGAGCCATTTCTGTGTCTGAACCAAAAGAAGAAAATGATCTCTCCGAATTGTACATGTAAGCAGCCTGACTTCTTCTGCCTCCCACACGTCTTCTTGACACATTGAAACAACTTCCTGCATAATGTAGCAAGCTCTCATTCTTGGATGTGCGATGAGTGGCCGGCCATTGCAGCGGCATGCCATGGCACGAGCTATCGGAAATGAAATGATTCGCAGCGTCATCCGCTTCATCTGCAGATACATAGGTGTGCACTGAGAACTTGGCAAGAAGGCGCCGATCCTTTAAGCTGATATCTACAAGCTGGGAGGGTGGCTCACCCACAAACACTAACCTCTGGTTTTTAATCATCATGTTGGGCCTTTGCACACGGCCCAGATGAGAATTTGGGGACTCCATGTCTTCTACAATCTGAGTCACATCTTTTCTGCCGGGACCTCGTTGTTTAAGATAATCTTCCAAGTTAAGCAAGGGATAGGGAGACGAGATATCATCAAGAGAGTTCCTTCTTAGCTGAATATCTCGTTTTGAAGCGTGCCCTCGATGAGTGAGAGCCCTTCTTCTTGACGGAAGATCGGTAACATGGTACCCTCTTCTCCTGCCTCTTACTCCAACCTTTTCTCTCCTAATCTTGTTGGAAGGTTCTCCACTAAGCTGGCCTCTTGATGTGCTTCTCTCTCTGTTGCCTTGCTTAACTTCATTAGAGCTCTGTGAAGCTTTCTTATTGACAAAAGCAGGAGAGGCATCTTTGATCACCTTCTTGGGCTGAGATGAAGAGACAGGTCTTCTTCGCGGAAGAGTCTCTGTTGATTTGGCTTCATTAGAAGCTCTTTTGGAGTTAGTTGGCTGCTGATTGGGCTTGTCCGAAAGGGATTTGGGCATTCTGCTAGCTGAAGAGGCCATGCTGCAGTCGAGGGAGGCTTGGGAGTGGCTGAGTTTGTTGGAATTCGGAGAGTGAGCTTGAGAGTTGATCACTTTCCAGGAGCCCGGACTAGCAGAGGTCTGTAAGGGCAGTTGTTTGGAGGTGGATGTGGAGGATAGGGGGCGCCCATTATTTTCTTGATGAGGGGCAGATTGAGTTTGTCTGTGTGTAGAAGTAGCCCGCTTTGATGTAGTCGGAGACGATGAGCTCACTGTGGAAGTGGCGGATCGAACTCTGTTAAGAGAAGAGATAGTTGGAGCTGCGACAGCTGCAAGCTTGCCTCTTCTACTTGCACTTGCGCCCAACTTCTCTTGCATTGCGAGGGCTGAATTCAACACATCCTACGGTTACACGCAGAGAGAGAGAGAGAGAGAGAGAGAGAGAGAGAGAGAGAAGACACAGAAACAGAAATAAAATTATATTGCACTAGACAGAGAAACTGTCAATTCAATAACGCCATCCCCAAGGCGAATCTCTGTGAGGAGGCAACAATAGAAGCCTCACAGGCTCTCATGAGTGTGTGTGTGTGAGAGAGAGAGAGAGAGAGAGAGAGAGAGCGCGCAGCTACTCTAATCTGTCTAGAGTCTAGACCATAACCTAGGAGGGAGATTACTGTATAGTAATCTTTTGAAAATAGTGGCAGTTATATTTCTGCTTAAATATCTCTTGTTTGTGCACCTCAAAATTTGGGCTTCGTCTTAAACGATTACCGGCCGGAACTTTATTATAGAGATTATTATACTATGGGAAAATTAGCAAAATACCCCTCAAATTTCAAAAATTCCCAAAGTACTCCTAATATTATGTCATAAATTCCCAAAATGCCCTTCAAATTTGCCGAACTTCCCAAAATACTCCTGGTTGTGAGATTACGCTTTTCATAAGAAGACTATTGTCTATGAATACAAGATGATAAAACTAGAATTTGAGCGGGTTATGTAAGCTTTGGAGATGAATTGCTTCATTAATTTTAGACATAATTGTTTTTTTTTTTTTAAGGTAATTTGTGACAAACAACATGCTAAGCACTCAAAAAACGATCTCAATTGTCGAAAAGGAATATAGATTACAAAATCTTTAACAATCCAACCAAAATAGATACAAAGGTATTTTGAAAATTTTTGAAGTTTTAGGGATATTTTGAAAATTTCCACAAATTAGAGAGGTATTTTGGTAGTTTTCCCTTGTATACTTTAATAAATAATTTCCACTTTAGGTATTAAGACATTAAGCTAGAAAATAAAACGCCAAATTGTCAATGGAAACTCTATGCCTATAGATTCTAGTTCGATTCCTGATGTCGTTTGGAAGCAAATGAAATGCCATTGGAATTCGCATCTATCTCCTTTGGTATGAATGTGCGAAAGGCCACATTCTACCCTTGCCGCGACCCACATTCTACCCTTGCCGTTTGGAAGCAAATGAAATGTCATTGGGAATTCGCATCCATCTCCTTTGGTATGAATGTGTGAAAGGCCACATTCTACCCTTGCCGCAACCCACATTCTACCCTTGCCATTTGGAAGCAAATGAAATGCCATTGGGAATTCGCATCCATCTCCTTTGGTATGAATGTGTGAAAGGCCACATTCTACCCTTACCGCGACCCCTACCGCAACCGCAAAAAAATAATTCAAATCTCTTAAAATTTCACAAATATCATATGGTTTGTTTCTTGCAAAAGCACACGAACGATTTTATCATGGGAAATCGAAGAAAAGAACCTCTTGATTTACAAGGAGATTTCTCCAAAGGACAAGGAGTTTCTTCAATTTGCCAAATCCAACAATTGCTTTTATTTCATAGTGTTTATGTGTGTACGATGTACACAATGACCCAAGTTCAATCCCCAAGTTGTAAAAATCCCCCCAAATATAAGAAATTTTCTTACCATGGTTGATACTTAGAGTGGATATTTCTTTCTTTTTTTTTTTGTCATAGTCACAATTGTGAATCGAGAGAATTTATATTAACCAGATAAGAATACAAAAGCCTTCAAACAGAACATGTGCCTTCAGGGGGGTTCCATCAGAGACTCGTATGCAGAAAACCTACAAGATAAGTAACTCTTATCCTCTTGGGTGTTCTAAAGAGTGGATATTTCTTATTCTTTTTTTTGCAAAACTCACAATTGTGAGTGGATAGTATTAAGAACAGAAATATACACCAATCCTCGAGCTCACACCGAACCTTAAGGGTCAAAGGATTACAAGTTATCTGCTTGACAGAGAAACCATTTCTACTCGTCGACTTTACTCATTACAAGATGTTATGTATTGTTCTAAACCATTCCTTTGAGGCTTTTTTGCATCCGATCATGTGGATCATCAATATGCTCTCTTGCGTGATTTCACAATTGTGAGTGGATATTTCTTATTCTTACATTAAAAGGTTAAACCAACAAAGCACTCTCAAGTACCAATGAATGAAGAAGAGAAATCTCCCAAAAATTTGTGGTGACAAATTTTGTGAGGAGTAAAGTTTTGGCGTGTATACATCCAAGTGATTCGCATAAATTCTTCAAAACCTCAAATACTTTCAATCAATGAAGCTAAATTCTTCATGCCAAAAGTGTACAAAATACTACTCTTGTGTGAATGAAGGGATGAGAAGAAAACTCCATCCATGAAAGTGACCAAGACAAAGGAGACCCACCCATAAATTGAAACCCAAAAAGTTGCTCTCCCTTAGGCCCCACTGGCTTTCCTCTTGAGATCTTTTTTGCTAGTTATCCTCAAAACAATCTAGGGCAAATTTGCACCACTTGCTATACACCAATGCAACAAGCGTCTTAGCTTACCAAGCTAAGCTCAATGGCAGGCAACAAGGACAAGGTTTTGGCCATGGGGACATTGGATAAATGAAGATTTCATCTGAAAGTTCCCTAGTTCAAGCAATGCTCTCACAATAGGATGGAAACAACCACTGTAAAAATTTTCTCACTCAAAGATCTGTTCCCAGGACCAAAAGCATCCTTCACTAGATACCACTGTGATTGCTCCCTTCGCTTATGGCATATGTTGCCAAACCAACACTTAAAGCACACGCATAGTTTCTGCCACATGCACTTCAAAAATGACCCCACACACACACAAGGGCATCAACCTTCAATGATAGAAAATTATACCTCAAGGAGAAAACAATTAACTCCTACTATCTTCTTCTTCTTTTGCAATACTCTCTCCAATAAAGAAAGTTAATCACTATTAGCGACCACCAACTCATACAAAGACTCCATGGCACCATGCTCCGCATGACCCATGGCCAAAACGGATTACGAGCCCTTACCCAATACAAGACTCACTGAAGACAGAAATACTGTCGCACAAAGGGCAAGGCCCTAGTCCCCATCACCAACAGAGTCCACCCAGGTTGCCACCATGAAGCTGTCGCTACCACCAACAAAACCCATGCCCCAAGAGAAAGACCAATAGTGTCGTAGCTCACAAAACAAATCTGGATGGAAAGAACCAACGAGCGAGTGTTGACGTAGCACCACCGACCAATAGACCTAACACAGCATAAACCAAAAGTAAAATACATTCCAAAGGACCCCCAAAAATAGGCTATTGTGGTGAGCCAAAAACCCGCAAATCATCAAAGAAAAGCTGCCCAAGGAGGCCAAGAGGCGAAGTGTTGTTGTCACCATAAGCCACCCCTCCTTCGGCAACATCACCTCAGCAGCATCGAAGGCAAACCAGATTTGGCCATTTTTTCTACACCATGCTAGGCTTGGAGAGGCGGCCTCCACCAGGTCACAAAAGAAGGGGGAGGATTCGGGTGGCACTACAATCTCCCTGGCCCTGCAAAGCCCTTAACCCCAAGGGACACCTAGCCCCGAGGGCACCTTCACCACAAAGAGCAACATCGCCATCATCTCATGCCATGCATCCACCCTACCCACCGCAGGCCAACTTGAGCCTCCCTGCTCACTTGCACCTCATAGGCAGCAAGTGCATGATTAGAGAGCTCCCTCGGACCCTATGACAATTTCTCAATCTTATATCCAAAACTTTGGATATAAGATTAGAGCTCCCTCGGATCCTATGACAATTTCTCAATCTTATATGCCCATAATGTATGTGCCACATGTTCATCCATAAGTTGATTGGCAACATATCTTTTTTTCTTTGCAAATATTACAATATGTGAGAGGTTATATTAAAAAGAGACAACCATTACATTAGCACTATGCTCAATACAATCCATGGCCACTTACATTCAGAAGGGGGCTCCAACCTCCCAAACATCACAATGACATAGTTACCCAATTCCACTCATGAGAAGTCTTGCTTTTTCCAATCCCAAAGATAGTTGCCCTATTGATTGTCATGGATAATCTCTACGAAGTTGGCAACTGAGAGCTCCTATACGAACGCTCGACCATTCTTGACCTTCCAAACACGATGGAGGAATCAAAATTTAATGACTTGAGTACAAAGCATAATCAATTGGCTTATCATCCCTTTCCCTCCAAGGAGCAGATCATTCTTGGAGAACCCAATCGTTTAGGTCCTTTGGATCCATTTACACACCTTACCTGCCAAGCCTCTTACCCCCGAGCATTCCAAAAATAAGTGGGATAGATCCTCCCTAGCGGTTAATTGGCAACATATCTTATATCCAAAACTTTGGAAGTCTGCTCAAATCTCTACGCCATGTGTTCAGCCATATTGTTAATTGGCAACTCTAGTGTTAGAAAGAGACATTGGCTTTTAAGCAAGTTGACTGCATTATGTTACTAACCTTGATAGGGAAACCTTCCACCACATGAAATCCATCCATATTTTTGAAATCCGTACACGTGAAGGTTCACAACTTCACTTTGGCATTCTAAAACATTTAAAATAAAAGGGAAATCAAGTCATGTACCTATGTTGCGAAATGAAAGGACACATGAAGAACTCAAAAGAGATTTCAATTGTTCACATGAAAAGAAAGGTTCAATCAAAGCAAGTAGTATGTCGGGTACGATTTTGGATGGTTTGTTTAAGGAGAATCAGAGGGAGATGCCTTTTGGGAGGGTAAAGTTAAGATTGGAATGCAAAAGGTGTTAAAGTGCGCACACAAGGCTATCAACAGGAGGGGACATGCAGCATGCAGCTGCGATGACTGCCCGGGCGGGGGGGGGGGGGTTAGTTGGATTGCAAAGGAACACAGTAGGCGAAGGAGGACATGATGGACACGTAGCCACAACAGACCGACAAAGAGAAACTTGGTTTTTTTTTCTTGAAGGAGTGACGACTCGCACATCATCCACAAAAAAATGGCATGGTTACCGTAGGCGTCATTGTTTCGATAGCGCACATCATAGTTCGATACTCATAGCGGTTTTCTCGATTTGTGTGCTTTGAGAAGATAAATTGAAGGGATCAGTGAAGATTCCCTCTAATGAAGGGTACTGTATGGAGCAAGTATGTTCAATTTTGGAACCATTAGTTGGGGGGGCGGGGGTACGTGTTGAGAGAGATGGCAAGGGATTTTTTTTTGGCAGCGTCTTTCAGGCCTTGAGGTCTCGCATCCTCAGGCAAGCAAGCAGAGCACGATGAGGGAGAGCAGGGGATTGTGCGAGTTCCATGGGAGCTTGGTAGGATGCCATAAGCTCTCTCTCTCTCTCTCTCTCTCTCTCTCTCTCTCTCTCTCTCTCTCTACATCGCGAGGCAGGACTTGTTCGTGAGCCTCCATCGTACGAAAAACATCAAGAGAGAGAATTCATGGCCAAAATCTAGGCACTGCTAGGCATGGGAGAAGTTGTGCAGATGTAGGAGCATCTCTGGGGGGGGGGTGTCTCTCTGTGGGGAGAGTGGACCGGCGACGCAAAGAAGGGAGGGGGTGCCATGGTGTCAGGGTGTCAAGGAGGGAAGCGAGTGGATGTAGACATAGAGGGTGTTACCACCCTCTATGTTGTGGTGTCAGGGTGTCGAGGAGGGAAGCGAGCAGATGCAATGGCGGGTGTACGCATAGAGGGTGGTAATACGGTAGGGTTGGAGCTTGCCATGATTGTAGTAGGGGTTAGAGGTTAATTAGTTGGAAAGGGAGCGGGCAAAGGAATCTTGCAAGATTCTCACTAACAAAACTCAAGGAAATCCACAAAGACCTATAGACATGGTCAAACATATGAGCCTCTCAGTTTCTTTTAAATGATGAGTTTTCCCAACTTAAAAGTCCAAAAACTTTAGATATGAGCCGAGAGAGAGAGAGAAAAAAGTTTACAGACGAAAGAAAATATGAATACTATGAATGTGAATCTCTTACAAAGATAGATATGATTTTCCTTATAAACTGTAGAAAATGGTATAAATTTATAAAAACATAATTAAAAATATTAATTTTCTATTTGGAGGAGCTTAAAAGGAAAGGACCAAGGTTGTATTTTAGGAATAATTTTTTTTATAAAGAATAGGATAAAGCAAGGGGACAAAACTTAAAAAGGTGAATGGAACCTAAAAGGTAGCTTCTAAAAAGAAGACCACACACTTCCAAAAAATGAAATGATTTTTTTTACATCTATATTATTATCATATAATGGCAAACTCAAGGCTCTGCCGTGTGTGATTGTGTTTGAATCTATGAAGAGGGAGAAAAAACCCAAGCTAAAATGAAGCCGTCGCCTTGCCATCATTGGCTTAGGTCTTGGGCCATTGATTTTCACTACACCCAGTTTTCGTGTCCGACTGCCAGCTTTCTTTATCTCCAGCCGCCATGCGCGTGACCACAACCTAATCTCTTCATTCTTGAACTTCATGCCCTTTGCTTTTGTCTTCCAAATTCCATGAGAGAGAGAGAGAGAGAGAGAGAGAGAGTATTGCTAACTATTTCTTTACTGTGCAGGCTAGCTCGGAAGGGCTTAATTAAATTGTAATGCATAGTTACTTGAGGCCCATGCTTATAAAAGAGCCCTATGTTAAATGATAAGTCATTCTTGGGTGAGAGTTGATGGTCATGAGGCTTATGGGCTTTCCATGCCCATGCAACTCTTTATTTTTAATAATCAAATGGACCTTCTTTCTTATTATTCTTTTTTGTTCATGATTATGTGTATGTGAAATTGTATTAGTGTGATTTCTTTGAGATTGGGGAGACCTAATCCCTTTTTAATTAATCTCTTCTATCAACACCCTTGGCCATGGTGTGTGAAGGCTATGCCTTCCTTCTCTTTCTCTTTCTACAAAGTGTATGATTAGTGTGTGTGCATGCATAGTAGCATTGAGGGGATGGACCGGGATGGTCACACTAATGCAAAGCAGCATGTTAATTGCATGCTTGTGTATGTGTGTGATTAAGAGTTGTGACTAGCGTGGTTGATGTGAAGGCTAATTTCAATCACATAATTGTGTGCAAAGTGATTAATGATTAGGATTGTGTGTTTGATAAAAGGAAACTCTTTCCATGGCTTCTCTCTATAATAGGTAGAAGGGCCCCTTGAATCCTCTTACTCATTGTGTCCGACGACGCTCTCACACTTCATTGTGTGACGTTTCCATGCCCTAGTCGGGCGATGCGCTCTTTGGATTGATGATTTTATCGGAGTTGGCCTATGCTACGACTATCTCCTATATTTTTTGATGTTGTCTGGGAGCGGTTGCCTAAGCTAGAGGAGTAGAAAATGTTTAAAAAAGAGTAACTTCACTACTAATTTCATCGGTTTTGAGTGTGTGTAGCTCAATTTTAGTTTAATTTGATTTTGTGTGTAAGTAATTGGAAGCTAACTTTTGAGTTATGAATACCCCAAAGCCCTAATTTCACCCCCAATTTCACTATTTTCATTCTAACCCTTACTAGTTGCGCTTCATTTCCATGCTAATTTTGACTAATTCCATACTATTTTCATGAAAACGATCTCTGATTTCTACTAACATTTGACTAATTTTGATAACCTAACTACTATCATTTGATGTGTAATGTACGTTTAGCCCCCTTATAAGAGGTGGAATCACCACTCTAATCAAGATAATTCTGCTAATTTGTGCTTAATTTGATGATTTGAATGTTTGATTTTTTACCTATATTGGTCAATTTTGGAGCCGATTTGGTGGTGCACACGTGTGTGCAATGATGCGTCTTCGTGCTTGGAGTGTGATTACAATGTAAGTGCATTCACTCACTCATTTCAATTCTTGATTGATTAATGTGGTTCAATGGTGCTAATCACTTGCTAAAATTAGGTGTGTAAATCAATTGACCTACACTTTGCACCTAATTTGATTCTCTTGGAATGAAATTAATAGTCAATTTTGATTTCCTTGGAATGAAATTTATGGTCAATTTTGACTAGTGAACCTTGTGTGTAACAAGATAATGTTTTATTCTCATCAAGAATTCATGCATGTGTAAAGATAAGCATGTGTGTAGTGCACCAAAACAGGAAAAAACTGCCATAAATTTCAAGTGTGCACCTAATCTTGAGTGTGTGCATGCATAGAAATTGAACAAATTGATGATATTTGAATGTGCAATCATGTAATTGACATGAATGTTAAAAAATTACAATCATTAGATATGCATAATTGCCAAAAAAAAAAGGCCAAAGATTGAATGTGTGTGCTTTCCATGATTGATGGTCAATTGGGGCACCCAAATGCTTTTTGATTGTGAAGGTGCATCAAATGTGTATGCAAGCATTAGATGTAAGACTAATTGCATTGCCAATGAAGCCAAAATTGGAACTTGTGGGCTTAATTTTTGAGAGTATGCATTGCTTGATTAGGTCTAATTAGGATCAATTTTTGAGAAATTGAGCATGCATGCATTTGTTTATGCTTGATCAAGTGTGCAAATTGATCGTTGCTGCAATGTGGAATTGATGTATTGGTTACATATAATTTTGGTCTAAACTTGGGTGTGTATGCCAATCAATGGCATATCCAATGTGTGAATGAATGGTTTATATTTTTTACCAATTATGATGGTAAATTGGCCAAATAGTTTATGTGTGTATCGCAGATTGGTTTGTGGCTTAAAATAGATCACTTAATTGTGGATATTTTTAATGTATTTTCATTCTAATGATTGATCAATGTGATTAACATGGAAATGTTGCATTCAATTGTGTGTGTAGTTGTAATCGAAATTCACTCTTGTATAGCCTTACAAATCCAAAATGACAACCCTAATTGGGTTTGAGTAGTTGTGGATATTGGATATGAGCAACTCACAAGTTGCAATGATTGAAAATTTGGTTATGCAAATAAGAGAATCAGTATACTATGTTTTGTGTGTATGCAATGCTTGAATACAATGTTTTGTGTGTATGCAAATGAGAGAATTGGTATACTATGTTTTGTGTATATGCATTGCTTGATCCACAACCACCTTCGATGTCAAATTGTTTTTGGACTTGCATTATGGTTTGATTGGAGATATGTAATGTTCTTATTAAATTGCTTGTGCACCATTAAATTGAAATTGAGTCACTTGTGCTTCATTGAGTCCAGAATAAAGGAGCTATTGTGTGTTGTAATTGTGATTCATGCTAATTGAATATGGAAATTCATATGATATGTTTCATTTGTATGCTCTATTGTATGTGTCAATCTTTTGGAACGTGTTTTGTGCATAAGCAAACAAGCATTGATCATCAAGATGACATTATAAAGATGAAAATGAGCAGAGTATGCATTTCAATTAAAGGAAGACGATAAGTTAAGCAAAATATCATGGATATTTTTAAGGGTTTGATTCATAATGCATCATGTGTGCAATCGTGAACTTTAAAAGAGGATTCATGACAGTACTCAATAATGTGTAAGATCGTGGTCATTCTGAGCAATGACTTGTTTTCTTGAGGACAATGTTATCAAATTGGGTCGTATGAACACATGAGCACACAAACTATTATCTCCCTCACATGACTCCACACACCCATGGTAACCCACCCTTGCTTAATTACCCATGCAACACACACATTCATGTTCACACATCTTTGATGGACATAGGAAGCTCCTCTTACAAGGTGATTTCAAAAAAATGAATGAAGTAAATGTACACACTCTGTTTCGAACGTTGTTGAGAACTCGTCGATGCTGCCATCAGCCATGTTGCCACTTTTGTTGCCTGGCTTGGAAATTGGCACACCCCCCCCCCCCCCCCCCCCCCCCACACACACACACACACACGCGTGCGCGCGCACACACACACACACACACTTTTAGCATATCATGGCCCAATTTGCGCTATCAATGGGGGACTCTTTACCCCGCCTTGCATGTGTACTGGACCTCTAGCTTGCATTGACCACATCACATGTGCACCCGATTTGGTTGCACGTGGACCCCCACATTCAACTCCCCACTTGCTTGGCCCGCAACATGCCTTGTAGCCTCGCTCGCAGATCAATAAGGACCCACACAGTCTGCTCCGATTGGATACTGCCAAGTATAATTCACATACACATAGATTTTCATGCTTTTGACTACTCTCACGCTATCTGGCCTGCTATAATCTTCCAAAGAGTTGTTTCTCAGTGCTCACCAAACTCATACACATTCACCCATGCATGCAAAGACTCCCACTTTGAATACCTTTGTCTCTCATGATTCATCCCACATGCTAGCCGTTGACCCTGTCGCGATCATCCACTTGCAAGACTTGCTATCTAGCATTGACTGAGGCATTAATGGTGGTCGTAGCTCAAAATTCTACTCATCGGAGGGGTTGAAGAATATCAGAAGCACTAACTCAACCAGATCCCATTGAAAACAGTGATGGTTGCTACCGCCATGGCCCCCATCTATCACGCACACACTCAGAGTGTCGTCAGTGTTTTGAGAAGGAGTATATTTGGGTATTTGAGACCCTAGCATTAAGATTTCAATAATGTTTTTTGTGTGTTTTTCTTAGCTTTCAGTAAATGGTTTTTGGAGCCTGTGTTTGTAAACACTTAGCTTCAAGAAGATTGGCTTGTAAATAAAAGGAATCAAGGGGCCTTTACGCCAGTGCATACTTTGCTCAAGGATACTCAAAAGAGCACAAATAGGTGAAATCCTTCCATGCTATGCTCTTTTGTTTATCTCTCCATTCTTTATGTTTGGATTAAGTGAATTTTCTTTTCTAGCTATGGTTCCTTTCATTTTCAAAATCTAAGCATGCACTAAACTTTCAACACTTTGCTTAATGAATATTAAACACACTAGATATTTATCGTTATTTGTGTCAATCATAGGTAATTGGCTTGACCTTAGGCTAATGTAGTAATGTAGGGTCATTGTTTGTTAGTTTAGACTCCTAACGATTGTCTTAATACTCCACTCATTGTCAACATGATGTAGGTTTATAAATAGGCTCTATTCTCTTAGTCCATTTTTCATAAACATCTCATGATGGAAGCAACAGAGAAGTGTTTAAAAAATGGAAAAATGATCAAAAAAGTTGTCAAAAAAGAGTAGCAAAAATGCTACTAGACACATGAAAATGAATTTTTATGTTATGTTTGTGTCTATGTTAGGCTTAGCACCTTATTAGCACTTGGTAGGCGAGGAAAACCACCTTGGCTTGCTTAGTCAAGTCCCTAAACCGATGACGTGGACTGATAAGTGTTAGCCGTCTCCTTGGTAGGCTAGTAGACTTTTGGAACACCTGAAGCTGTTAGTGGTAGACTTCAGATTCATCACACATGTTGTAGAGAGAGAAAGAGAAGGAAGGCATAGCCTTCGTACACCATGGCCAAGGGTGTAAATAGAAGAGATTAATTGAAAAGGGACAATCTCACATACGCATAATCAAGAACAAAGAAGACATTAACAAAGAAATTGCAGGACAGGTTTACCCACAGCTTACAGTGTTAGAGAGACAGTGGTTTTTTGAGCTGTTTTTGGTCTGTTTTTTAGTACACCAAAGCCATTTTACAAAGGAGACTCTGCCGAAATTTCTGCAGAATCTGAAGCTTTCTTGGTTCATTTGACAGGTTGATATTGGTTCAGAGGTCAGTTTACAGCGGAAACTTTGCCGAATTTTTCCTAGGAAAGTAAACTACTGTGAAGCGTAGCTATGGTTGGATCACAAGACACTGCTCTTTACAATATCAAGAAGCTGGATGGAACCAATTTCCCATTGTGGAAGAAGCAGATTTGGCACGTGTTGGTACAAAAGAAGCAAATAAAACCTATAAAGCTCAAGGGGATAAAACCACAAGATATGGACGAAGATGAATGGAGCGAAATGGATGAATTGGCACTTTCTACCATTATGCTGACTTTGGCAGAAAGCGTTTACTTCAATGTAGCAAACGAGATGTTGGCTTATGAAGCATGGACAAAGCTGAGTGATATTTATGAGAAGCAGAGTGCAGCTTCACAGGTATACTGGCTTAAGAAGCTTGTTGACTTGAAGATGAAAGAAGGGACACCTATGTCCAATCATCTGAATGAATTCAACACCATCTACAGTCAATTGTCAGCTCAAGGTGTCAAGTTTGATGAACCTGTTAGAGCTATGTTCCTATTGATCACATTACCGGAAAGTTGGGACACTTTTCGCACAGCTTTGAGTAATTATGCACCTCCAAATGGTTTGACCATAACAGGTGTAGAAGGCAGTCTGCTTACTGAAGAAACCAACAGAAAGACAATGGACAAAGGCAAAGGAACAGCCTTAGTTGTCAGGGGAAGGACCAAAGAAAATTACAAAGGTGGAAAGAGGAATTAGTCTCGTAGCAAGTCCCGCAGTGCTAAAGGCAAGAGTGACCTAGAATGCTCCCATTGTGGCAAGAAGGGTCACATGAAAAGAGACTGCAGAGAATGGAAAGTAGAAAAAGGCAAAGAGAAAGTTGAAGACCATGGTGAGAAGAACAAGTCCTCAGTGAAGATTCAAAAAATAAATGTAACAAACACTGTTGCAGAGGATGACAGTCTAGTGTCAGGAGACATCTACTTCTTGAAGAATACAATGGACTCAGCTCTTCTTATAGCATCTGATGAAAATGCACTGAGTGACTGGATTATAGACTCAGGGGAATCACTTCATGTGTCTCCAAACAAGGAGTGGTTTACCTCTTATGTGACCACTAAAGATCATGTTCGGCTAGGCAATGGGCAGACATGTGAGATCTTAGGTGTTGGAGATGTTCAATTGAAGTTTCAGAATGGCTCTTCTTCCACGCTGAAGAATGTGAGACATGTTCCCGCAATTACAAAGAGCTTGATCAGTGAGGGTTTACTTGATGATACTGGCTACGTCACCACTTTTGGACAGAACATGTGGAAGATATCCAAGGGTTCTATGACAGTAGCACATGGAGTAAAGTCTGGAGGACTTTACATGATTTATGTATCAAATGTCTCTAAAAATGTAATCAATGTAACCGAGCAGCCGAACGTTTCTTTGTGGCATAGCCGGTTAGGACATATCTCCAAGAAGGGAATGGAAATCTTGTCTCGTTCTGGTTATTTGCCTGGATTTTCGTTTAATGATTTTGAATTCTGTGAACATTGTCTGTATGGTAAGCAAACACAACAGCCACATAAGCATAGAAGCAGTAGAAGAGATACACAGTTGGCACTTGTTCATAGTGATTTGTGTGGACCTATTCCTAACCTATCTCTAGGGGGAGCTTCTTACTTTATGACATTTATAGATGATTACTCGAGGAAAGTATGGGTTTACTTTCTCAAGCACAAGGATGAAGCGTTTAGTGTTTTCAAAACGTTTGTGACACTTGTGGAGAATCAGAGTGGCAAGAGGCTTAAATGCTTACGCACTGACAATGGTGGAGAGTATGTTTCAAAGGCCTTTCAGGACTTTTGTGAGTCAAAAAGTATAAAACGTGAACTTACTGCTCCTTACAATCCTCCTCAAAATGGTGTTTCTGAGAGGATGAATAGGACCATACAAAAGAAGGTCAGAAGTATGTTGTCTAATGCGCAACTGCCAAATGGGTTTTGGGCTGAAGCTGTATCAACAGCTGTTCATCTTATAAATAGATCTCCTAGCAAGGTTTTGCAGAAGGATTCAGTGGCAGAGATGGTATGGTCAGGCAAAATGCCCTCATACAAGCATCTCAGAGTCTTTGGCTGTGAGGCATATACTCATGTTCCAAAGGAATTTAGGAACAAACTTGAGCCAAAGAGTAGAAAGTGCATCTTTCTAGGCTATGGTAATTCTGGTGAGATGGGGTAGAGATTGACACCCTCTTGTAGCCTCTATGCACTGGTCAAGTCAGCTTCGTCCCATGGATTGTCAATTATGTTCATGATTCTCGCTATGTATGTAATAAGATAGGAATGAAGTTAGAAACCCCACATTTGGCGCCGCTACCGAGGATTGAATAGACCTAAACTAGGAAAAACACGATTGTCTTGTATAGTTGTCCTTTAACTTCCTTTAGGTTCACCTAGAGTTAAACTTTACTATTAAAATCTCATAGCTTAACATTGTCGTCTTTTGCTGTGTAGAGGTAACTTCGAAGTAGGTTGTACTTGCTAAGTACCTTGTAGGATTGTAGGATTAGATTAGGATTTTGAGAATGATTAATAGACAAGACAAGCCTTAAGATCAAGGCTCAAAAAACCATTAAAAACAAGAAAACAAGTGTTTGTGGACACTTTCCACAACCCCGTCGCATTAGAACCTAGGAGTAGGGTAAGTAGAATCCAAGGTGGGATCTCAAAGCATTGCTCACTCCAAAATAATCAATTGTGAGTTGTTTATGTGAAGTTGTTGAAATTTAGGTCTATGGCTTGAAACAGCACCAAAAGACTGTCAACCACTGAATCTCGTCGGAGATAACGCTCTAAAAATTGTATGAACCAGTGGGTAAGCTTAAGGATGCATTTGAGGTAAATTTTCAAGATTTTGCAAACACTCACATTATTTACTTTTTCTTGAGATTTTTGACCAAATTAAGTTTTGACTTGACTCAGAGGCTTAAAACAGGTCATAAAAAAACTGCCCAGTGAAAAAATTGCAAAAAGTGTTCATTTTAGACCAAAAGTAAATAATCACGATTGTTTACTTTTAGCTCAAAATTGACAACGATTGATACAAGAGACTTTGTGCATGATTACAAACATCTTTTGTAAAGGCTCATAGAATTTGGATCACCAAACAGACCAAAACCTTGAGAAAAATTGAAATCTGTATTGATTGTCAAGAACTTGAGTGTGACTTGGTAAATCTTGCTCAAACTTAATGAAACTTGACTCATAGGCTTAGATTGAAGTGTAAAATATGTGTATATGCTCTGTTGACTAAAAAGATGTAAAAATTTACCAAAAGTAAATAATCATGATTATTTACTTTTGTCCTAATTTTCAACTTTTTTGACCAACTAAGAATACCACAAGTTTTATCATGTTGTATTAAGCACATATATCAAATTTGGTAAGATTTGTCTCATTAAAGTGGAAATTGTGTCTAGATTTGAAAAGTCAGTTTGCACACACAAAACTGTTGACAAATTGAACAGAATTGATTCAAACTTGATGAAACTTGGCTAGTGAGCTAAAGTTGAGTTGCTTAACCAGTTGGTATCAACATTTTGGCAAAAAGTTGCAAAAATTTCCTAGAAGTAAATAATCGTGATTATCTATATATGCTTCAGAATTGAACATTTATGCACATTTGGGTATACCACAAGGTCGAGCATATCAAGTAGACTCCACAAATCAAATTTGGTGAAATTTAGATCACAAAATTGAGACTTAAGCCAGATTCTTGGAATCAGAGTGTGCAGACACTAAACAGTTGATAACTTGGACAAATCTTGTTCAAACTCAACCAAACTTGTCCAAAGACCACAACAAGGTGATTACCTGGCAAAACAAGCCTAAAAATTGTAAAAATTGAGAAAAGTAAATAATCGTGATTATTTACTTTTGAGCTCCAGAGACAAGATTTTGAACTTTTGAGATTGTACAGTGTTAGAGCAACATAATACAAGGCTACTGGTCAAGTTTTTCATCGGGTCCAAATTGGTACATGTTAACTCAGTTCTCAGGTTGCAGATTAGTTCTTTAGCTCTTTGCAAGGGTAAGATCTGGAGGTCTCATTTATTGACTCACTTAGCTCAGATTGAAGTGATATACACAGACCAATCACAAGAGTTAGCAAAAAATTGAGGAGTTTAAGCGAACAATCAAAAACCTGTCAAAATGGGATTGAACATATAAAAGTGCAATTCGAAATGGATTTTTAGTAAAATCAAGCCATTAGGGCAGTTTCACCCATGGAACTTGCGAATCAGGGCACAAATCACATTGGATTGCAGGTTAGGTTATTCAAGGCCTAGATTTTTATCATTTCAAAGGCTGCAATCAATTTTGACACTTTTGAGGTAGAGTTAATCAACTCTTGTGAGTCTAAGAGCAATCAACTACCAAAAGTACTTTTGAAAAAGCACTCTTATCAAACTCGAGCAGGAGTAATTCTCCTAATCAACACCAGGATCTGCTAAGAGATAGTTCATAGAGACCAAGACGACATGGAGTCAAGTCGAACCGAGAGTTAAAATGCACAAGAACCAAAGCTAACCAGTAGGAGCAGCAACACATGCACAACTACAACAACAGAGCGAATTTTACAGCTATATGGCTACATTGGAGATAAAGTTTTATATACAGATCAGGAAGGCCATAAGTATCTTATAAGTGGCAAAAGCAGCACAAGAGTCATGATCCTATTGATCAGAATAAAGCCAGATTTCATAGAACTCCCAGATATTCACACACTTCAGTGGAGTTAGGTATTGCAAGATCAAAGATGAGGTGCAGATAGAAGTGGAAAAAATGGATCCAAGTGGTTATCCAGAGACCTACACAAGCTCGCAAAGCATCCATTTAGTGCATATGCAATAAGGATCGTTGTACATGGATTACATTGGTCAAATCTACAGTCAAGAGCCAGTAATGGAAGATCCAACAGATCAACCAATTTAAGCCAATCTAATTGGAGAACCGAGTCAAAGACAGTATAAAGGTCAACATGGAGCAATGATGCTCAGTGTTTTAAAAGAAGATGCCGACAACTTGGCGAGTACAGAAGCTGAAACTTCTCAGCTAGAGCTTGACATGACAGAACGAAATGAAATACCACCAGTCATGGCGTATTTCTCAGATTGTGGAAGAAAAAGTGAACATTTTTATGAAGATTGTCCAAGAAATCTAGGCAATAGGGATACATCAACTACCAAGCAAAGCATGGAGCAAATTGGAAACATGAATCCCGATTTATCACCGAAGGTAAAAAAGAGTGTAAGGTCTGCAAATGATTCTGCATGCACTGCCACAAGTGTGCAATCATTCACGAGTCTAAGGGAAACATCAAACAGAATGATATTAGCATTGTATGGTATACATAATTCATATGCACACTATGTGGACCAAAAAGGGAAATTGTACAAAAAGGATCAACCAGTGTTTGAGCGGCCCACATCCCAGCTCATAGAAATGTGTCTAGTGATAGATCAAAAAGGATGGTTCATTTTAGAGGAAAGAATCTATTATAGCCCATCCTCTCTAGAGTTGAAGGATATTACCTGAGTGAACCCAAAAAAAAATTCAGAGCTAAACTCTCCTCCATCGAAAATTAGCCTTCGACGTTGTGACCAATCGAGCATACACTTTGCCCAAAACAGTCGTAGATATAGACGAGAGTCTAAGATCTATGATAACTTGGGTCCTGAAACCACAGAAGCTCATATCACAGGAGACCCATGGGATAGACAATATCATGGGAAGATAATTCTATCTACAGCTTGACTTGGGGAATAATTTGGTATTTTTCACGGAGATACATAGGAAGCCATGCAGAAGGTTTACAGATGCCAAACATCAACAGTGCTACCCAAAGTGTGCCTTCACAATCCCAAAAGGTGAGACTAAACCAGAGCCAAATAGTTTTTAACTCTCATAATGGAGCAGGCTATAGTGATCACCTAGGAAGGGGGAGCTGTAAGTTCATCAAAATCAGCTCATGTACCAGGAATCGCAATGTCAGTTAGAAGCCCTAGAGCCTCTACCCAATAGACCCCTTCAAAGCAGAAACCATTGAAAGATCATATGGTTGTTGGAAGTTTCCAATTGACCCAGATTCCATCAGAGTCTACAGATAAATACCTCTATGAAGATTATAACGACAGAAGTTTCAGCTGATCTCCACAAATCAAAGTCAAAAGTCGACAAATCCAAATAGTTACATGTGACCAAGCTCACATATGCATATCGAGATGCACATGGTAACAAATATCACCAAGATCATAACCTTGTACAAACCTCTATGGATTGTAAGACTGAAGTCAAAGACTATTTGAAGATGATGCAAAGCCTCAAGCTGCCAGAACAGGTGACTAAAAATTCAAAATCAATGAAAGCTAAAGTCCAAGAGGCTACACAAAGGTCACCATTGAAATCTCCTCTGAAGAGACAGATTTTTCCAGAAATTACAGTGGATCTTCTAAAATCAAAGGTCACTCAGATGCAGGTAGACAATGCTCAACAATTGCAAGAAAAAAGTGTAATATTATAGCCAATGGAGTCAACATCAATTGAAGTAGGTGGTCAAAGCAAATAAAATGTTGATAAAGCTCAACCAAAGGACACAACCACAACAAAGTTAGTCATTTCAGAAAGAAATCTCGAGAAGATCAAGTGCAACATTACTAGTGAACACGAAGAAAAGTGAAGTAAAGCTAGATTTTCAGCTAGACAAGAACCTCATGTCTTTTCGCACTTGGAAAAGATGTGGCCAACCAGAGCTAGAAGATGCTTTTGAATTTGTGAGCATATCTGGAAACAAACAAGAAGAATGCTAGGGAATCATCTCCATTGCCATTCAAATAAGTTCACAGATCATCACAACCCAATTCCATGTGATCACAACAAAGGATATGCCAGACGACATCATAATGGGAATGCCAATGGCCAAAAGATGTTAAGAGATACAAAATGAAAACAAGATAGTCTTCAGAGACAACAAAGAATGAAGACCAAGACTGGTCACCCTCGGATGACAGCACAAAGTCCTCAAGCACAATTAAAATGGAGGCTGATATCAAAGCAGATCTTATTGAAGATGATTCATCTCCATCGAGCAGAACTTCAAGAGAGATTAAAGAAAATCAGGCAATAGCAAGTGCAGATCAAACAGAGCAAAGGGCAACCACGATAGCCATTGAATAAAGAATGCCACCAAGATAAGAAGTAAAGAAGTTCAAAATTGCAGACAACCAAGAAGCTATAGGAAGTCCACAAATCCAGACATTGCCAGTCAAATCTATCGATGTAAGTCAAATTGGAAAACAGAGTCTCAACCCACCCTCCATAGAGACACAGTTAGATCAAGATGAGACCATGGCAAATGCAGGACATAGATTTTCAATAGAACCAACAATGAGAATAGCTATAGTCCTCAGTAATATAATTGGAGTGAGTATCAGATGCAATGCTCTACTGGACGAAAAAGAAAAGTGCAATATGGTTGCACACAACATCCAGAGCATTCTAGAGATTACTAAAGGCAAGCCAGATAATAGAGAAATCATGGGTATGTATACGGGTCAATAAGACATGGTTGCTATTCTTAGCATCCAAAAGCATGGAGAGCAGGTAAATTTTCAAATAAAGCCTTCAAAAGAAATGCTTGTAGATGTCATCCTTGGACATCAGTGGTAAAACAAGGCCTAAGAGAAGATACGATGTTTATACTCTCTTTCCAAGTGTTAGCAAGCAAAAAATACAGATACCATTAATGCTAGATTCAGAGTTGCAAAAGTCACAAGAATCAACGGAAAATCTTGCAAACAAAGGTAACACCAAAGTGGACCTTCCACCGATTAGCACCAAAGGTGTGACAGCATATACTCTACATCAAAGAACCCTCATGGATCATCTTCTTCAAGCAAGTCAAGCTTTCAAAACTTCAAGTCAATTGCTGACTCAACTGAAACCTCTAGGAAGACACACAGAAAAGCAAAGATATTTCAGCCAAAGTACTCAAGAAAGCAAATGATAGTCAAGCAAGTGATTGTTCCGAGTAGTTTAGTCAAAGTCAATGCTCCAGTTTGGATTAAAGATAGGAAATCAACACAGGAAAACAAACATGGGATGGATAGCATCACAATGGAGCTTAAAGGAACAAGAGTAATATAGAGGTAACAGACAGATATGGATACCAAAACCTCAGGTAAGGGTATATGAAGTAACGTCAAGTCCCTCCCAAGATAGAAGTCCCACAAGGTATCAACTTCGACAATATCCTAGGATACCTAAGAAACAGGTATACAATAGAACAACATCAAAAGATGCTAAAGTCTACCATAACTCTCAAGAGGATACAAAATAGAGATGGATCTCAAAGAATCTTCCTCTTAGAAAAGGATTCTACACAAGTTATACAAAGATTTGGCTACCAATCAACCACACGCCAACTGCAACTACACCTAAACTGCATGAAGATCTCAAGAGCTCAACAAGACCTAGAGCTAAGCAAAGGCAACAAAGGAGTTATAAAGGTCCTCTCAAGAGATTCCTAAGTCTTCCAATGCTTTGAGTCAAAAGTCAAATGTCAACAATGAACAAAGGCCTACAACAACATCAAAGACTCCTATAAACAGGTCTAATTGGAGAATCAAACTGACAATGGAGTCTTCACAGTCAAAGAAGGACAACCCAACCAACAAAGCTTTTGATTCAAAGATTATAAAACAGGTATGGCAAAAGAAACCTTCAATGCCAACTTGGTCCTTCACTGATTCTCTTTTTGAGGATTCAAGTTTACTTTTACCTGAAGAAATGTTTGTAGTAAGCACAAGAATGTAAAAAGTCAAGTTGCCAGGGTGCAAAAATACTCTTTGGCATAATTGTTGAGCCATAAAATGAGCAAAGCATTAGCCCCAAATCTTCAAGTCATAATAAAGTCTGTGCTAAGAATCATAGTTATTAGGCTTACACTCAAGGTGAAAGAGTTGAGCATATCTAAGTTGTGTTGCTCATGCTAGATGAGATGAGCATAAGAGTCGAAGTCTATTAACTTACAATTGGTGGAGTGTTGTAGAGTCCAACACTCACGCACGGTGCACCGTAAGATGAGAGCACATATCCTCGACTACAAAAATTATTCTTAAAGGGGTGCCAGCTTACAACGCCATGTCATGTTCTTTTATAGCTACACCATCTTTCTGAAGAACCCCTCAAATATCTTTCTTGCACAGCACATTGTAGGATAGGCACTAAAATCAAAAGTAGCGAACGTTAACTGAGTCGATGTCAGCTAATAGGATCTGCTAAAGATTGAAGCCTTATGAATGCACATCGAAGATGAATATGAAGAAGCAGTGAAGATTGCAGTTACACACGTTTCATATTTTTTCAAAATTTCCATGTATTGTAATTTTCCGATTTATTTATCCATTGTGATAATTGTAACGTGTTACAGGCTCAATAAGAGTTCCAAGATGTAAAGAATAGGCTAGTTAGTGTACCTTGGTTGTTTTGCAGATACAGTAAGTTGTGGAGCCTCAAAGGTCATGGGCGTCGAACATTACACATTTTAGACCTTGGCTAAGATATAAAAGCCAACTTTGTAAAGTTTATTATTAGTCATTTGTTGTGTTGCAATCGCAGGTAAGAGCTCTACGCATTGACGTAAACATTTCATGGTAATCCACAGCTTTTGGCATCACCGACCCGTGGCCTGATTTCATCATAAGTAAGAATTTAAGCTAGGAAATCACAAAGGTATTGGGGCATCTATGCTAAGCATTTAGATGCATTCTGGGTCAAAAACGACTAGGTCAAAAAACTCATTGTTTTTAACAATCGTGATTTTTGTACTTGACCTAAAGTGAGATTTGAGACCATAAGCATGAGTGCTTAGGTCTTATATACATGTTCTAGAAGTTTCGTAACATTTGGATGTCATTTGATGCTATAACGATCATGTTTTGTTTGTCGATTAGTGACTAGATTTTGATGACTTAGGTCATTTGAGTGTAGCTTGTGTTAGATGCGAGTTATCTATTGTTTTCCAAGATATTGACACCCTCTTGTAGCCTTTATGCACTAGTCAAGTCACCTTCGTCCCATGGATTGATAATTATGTTTGTGGTTCTCGTTATGTCTGCAATAAGATAGGAGTGAGGTTAGAAACCCATCCATGGGGGCAATCATGGCATAACCTAATCAACCCAAGACCAACAAAATTATCAATCCTAGGATCGGTAACCCGGCTTGGACATGGAAGCATGAGCATCATCGAATGTATCGAATGAGAGGATTCAAGAGAATGCTCTTCCAATGCAAATAGAAATTAGCCATGAATCATTAACTCTAATCACATCATCAATCAAGCATCACCTACACACATTAAGCCCACCAAAGTCCCACTTGCCATAGACTAGAATCTCAAAGCACACTCATGACAAGCACATACTAATTGCATTGGTGTTGGCCTCTCCAATCACCACATGCCAATCAAGGTACTTAATCAAAAACTACACACACAAGGTGAATGGTGCTAGAGTTTCATTAAACCCATCCACACACAAGCAAACAATAGGGCACATACACTAATCACAAGATTAAGAATCAACTTAATCAACCTAAGTAGAGATGTTAAATATCGTAAATCGAGTGCTCATAGAACGATAGGAGTGGTCAATAAACAAGAAGTCATCACACACACTCAAATCTAGAATAATGAGAAGGTGAAACTACTTCTTGACAAAATGGAATGTGAAAGAATTAATACTAATGAGAAAGTAGAGACTAGGTTAAGAAATGCTTCTCTAATTACAATGGATTAGCACTAACCTCTTAAGCATGGGCATTAAGCTCAAGGCTAGGCCATCCATAAGTGAACGAGAGAGAGAGAGAGAGAGAGAGAGAGAGAGAGAGAGAGAGAGAGCTCTCAAGAATGGATCCTCAAGAATGACTACTCAAGAATGAAGCCTCCTTGCATAAAGGCTTGCACCACATCCTTTCTACTATGGGATTAAGTTTGAGCCCTCTAGCTAGCATATACAATTTGGAACTCCCAATGAGCCCAAAACCATAATTGGTGTAGCCTGTGTTAACCGTTGCTAGCATTCCCCCCTTCCTAATTTGGCACACATCCTCATGTGCCGCTGAAGCAGAACATAGTGACATGGTAGAAAGAAAGTCCATGGAAGAAATGTTTAGCTACAAAACATAAAACAAGTCAAAGGCCAACAATGATGAATAAAATATGAAGTACAATGAACAATCATGCAAAGTGAATTTTTTGCTTCTATAAGATGGGTCAACCATAGTCAAATTCTAAACAACATAAAGCAAAAAAACACCAATACTATTGTGAAGATTACCACTTGAAATTTTAGTTTTATGCATGAAACACAAACAATCAATTATGACCCTAGGCTAATGCAAGTTCATAAACCTACTAGCCTTAAAACTATATGATCAATCCTTAATAAATCATCCAAGTCTATCATGTCTATGGGCTATAAAAAGCTCCTAATCTAATAGTACATTGTCACAGCTTTTTGAAGCTCATGGAAGTTTGTTTTTGTCATTCATAGAAAAATGTAAAGCACAATACAAGGCTACCACCACAAGGCAAATCTAGATACAACTCTTGGCTCCTTGAACCCTCAAGGAGGTGTTCTAAAAGCATACTAGCCTACCAAGGAGACGACTAACCCTTATCAGCCCAGGGCATCAGTTTAGGGCCTTGACCAAGCGAGCCAAGGTGATTCCCCTCGCCTACTAAGCCAATAAGGCGCTACGCCTTACATAGACACAACATAACATAGAAATTTTCTTTTCATGTCTAGTTGCATTTTTGCTACTTTTTCTTGACACTTTTCTGATCATTGTTTCATTTTTTAGCACTTTGTTATTCTTCCATCATGAGAGTATTTATGGAAAATGGACTAAGGGACTAAAGTCTAATCATAGCCCTAGGTCATATTAAAAATGAATGGAGTATTAAGACTATCACTTAGAGTCTAGGACTAATGAGCAATGATCCTACATTAACCTAAGATCAAGGTCAATTACCTATGATTAGCACACATAAAACCAAATTTTTAATGAGTTAATATTCACAAAGCAAAGTGTTGAAACTTTAGTATGCCTAATTTTGAAAATAAAAGAACCATAGCTTAGAACCAGATTCACTTAATCCAAGCATAGAGAATGGGAGATAAACAAAAGAGCAATATCATGGAAGGATTTCACCTATTCATGCTCTTTTGAGCATCCTTGAGCAAGCATCCACTTTGGTACTGAGCCTCTTGATTCTTTTTATTTACAGCTTCTTGAAGCTAAGTATAAACACAAGCTCCAAAGGCCATTTATTGACAGCCAAAAACACACAAAAAAACATTAATGAAATCCTAATGCTAGGGTCTTCAATATCCGAATATGCCAAAGGAAAAAAAACGGAAGGAAAAAAGTATCTTTGGTTATGCACATGGTGCTCTTTAGTAGCAAACTTATGCATACATATCAAATAATGAGAGAGATCAAAATGCTTCTAAATAAGAAAATTTTGAATTTTTTACAATCTCTCATGCATGATTCAAAGTTGATTAATTTCTAGCTCAAATGAAATATGGAATTTTAAAACAAGCCAAGAGCTAGAAATAATTCAACTTTGATGAAATAAAGTGGCTCTTGAAAGCCAAATTTTACATTTCTAAAGCTCTCCAAAAAAGTTGGCTAACAACTAGCTCGCATGAAATTTTACAATTTAAGAGCAAAAGGGTAAGCTAGTGATTATAACTTTAATCAAATGATATGGGATGGCTCTAGATAGCCAAATTTTGCAATACATTGCAATTCCGACACCCGGCCTTCGATCATTGAACACTCATGCTTGCCCAACACTCCTCAAAGCAATCAATGCCCAATTTCAGTAGATGGCCATGTCCCTTCAAAATGAATCTTCACCAATAGTGCATGAAAACATTTCATATACACATCAAGCACTAACAACATCACAAATCAAAATTTTATTCTGGTAATGAGTTTCATTACACAACTTTGATTTTTTTTTTTTGGTCTAGTCTCTCAAATTAAGTTGCAGGCCGGCTCAATCCAAGTCCAAGAATTCCTCATATCCGAATTTGGTTTGGCTCAAGATTAGGCTCAAGCACATTTTACTTCGATAAGCTAGATCACATTTGTCCCGAGCTTGAAATTGTTGTATTACCACAAATTTGAGAAAGGTATTTTGGTCGAAGTCTCTCGGTGGGAATCCCCTCCTCACAAGAAAATGTTTTCATTACCTTTGAAATGGTATTTTTACTTTTTATTCTAAAATAAAATTGCTAGAGTGACGTGTTATAAAATATAATATCTAACTTCACCAAATGATTTTCTCATACTAAACTGATCATTTAATATGGGAAGATAAAAGGGGAATAAGAGTTAGGATATAGATATATGCTTCTAGACCTATCTCAACAAGGGACCAAAAGAAGAAATAGTTGCATCTCAATAGGGGTCCAAAAGGAGACGGTTTGCCAAAGAGCAATGTGCAATAAGTGCTTCTAGATTTACCTCAGTAAGGGACCAAGAGGAGAGATGGTTACATCTCAATAGGGGTAGGAGGTAGTCTATCAAAGAGCAAAATGCATCTAATGGAGCTTAAAGACCTTAGGGTTAGCTTCACTAAAGACCTCCAAAAGTAAGTGTTAAAAAGTCCTTTGACCTTAGGCAAGCTAGGGCTAACCTTGAAGTGGGAATCCTACCCAAGCATGAGATGCTAAGATGCTTAAAGAGGTTATGGGGACCTTGCCCAAAGCTTGAGGTGATTTTTATGCTTAAATGACTAAGGTTCTTGAAGTGTTAAATTCAAAGATAAACTCTCAAGAGGCATGAACATTTTCCATGCTCAATTGACTAAGTGTTTGAAGTGTTCAATTCAAACCAAATGACTTAAGAAGCATAAAAGACACATGTTTGACTGACTAACTGCTTGAAGTATTCAATTCAAACCAAATGACTTAAGAAGCATAAAAGACACATGTTCAAAAAATTCTCCACATGTGTCCCTCATGATGTGCTTGAATCTTATTGGATAGGCTTTAAAGGGATCCAATGAGAATTTAGATACATAAACATAAATAATTAAGTTCTTTCTCTCAAAGAAGAAAAAGAGAACACATGACCCAAATGATATAATTGAATATTACTAGAGAGAGAAAGAGAGAGAGGTGTGGACCAAGCATGAGAGGGGGGATATACTCTTCCATACACACACACATTCTCTCGTTGTATGGAAGGCAAAGTGCAAGAGCTCCATCTCCTTCTCCAAGCTTGTTGAGAAGTGGAGAGCTTACACTAACACTCTTGGCTATAGAATGCAAATCCAACCAAGATCCATGCTTCAATGCTTAAGTTTGCCATCTTCTTCGTTTTCATTACTATTCTATTATGCTATGCTAAGTAAGAAGAGTGATGATAAGTGAGGAATTTTTCCTTTCTCCTATGAATGATTCTTCTTCCTCTTCCCTACCCTCATTCCCCGCTAGCTCTCTCCACCTTCGAAGGTGTTTGAGGCCTTGGGACTGAGGCTTGGGATAGTCAATGCTTTTTGCAAAGTTTATGTTATGCTTGTGATGCATGAAGCTTTCCATTTTCATAGCATCACCAAGGTCACAAGGAACACAAAGATTGTATTGTACCAAGTCTCTCTTGATGGGAGAATCTCAAATACAAATGCCTTTTGGAGGGGGGACCAGCTCTAAGTAAATCCGGTCCTCAACTATTGTCATGTTCTCTAATACTCTCTCTCTTGCAAAAGTATTGTTCATGCCAAGTTAATCAAGTACTATGTTCATGTTGCTACCATCAATTAAGTTCACCCTCTATGTTCTCAAAGTAATCTCACAAAAATGCTCACTCTAATTCTCTTAATTTCGCTATTCTCAAAGTTCATAGACCATTCCCATTACATTGGTGTCAGAGCATTTGCTTTCTCTTTTCTTGCTTAAGAAGAGAGGTCCTTAAGTAGCCTATTAATGGTTGATTTTTTTAATTATTAGGGTAAGTGGGATTGGGATCTATTATCGGTTTTGTTGAGCCCACTATGTGGGATATGGTGCACACCTTGGGAGCTTTGGTCTTAATAATGGGGTCTTTTTAGACTTACCTATGGCTTTACCATTATTGAGCCATAAGAAGTCCGAAAGGAGCTATCCCTCCACAATTCTGCTATGTTAGACCCACCCCACTACTCTCTATAATTAACCAATTTGAGCCGTGGATGTAGATACTTAAGTGCTTATTTTCAAAGGCTAAGAGGAGTAGCAACTAAGGTTTTGAATTGCCAAAGAATACACTAAGTAAACACAAGTAAATTAGCATGGCTAACAATAACCAAGAGAGTAGAATGAACATTGATAACTTTGATTTTTCACATGAAGGTGCTAATGATTACACGCCCATGTTTATTGATTATCTTGTTACTAGGTTGCATCAAGCTATGGGCAACCCTACTTTGCAAGCCGAAGTTACCCAACAACTTTGTGCTTATGGGATTTCCCTTCCTCTCCAAGAGGAGAGAGAGTTTAGGAGGTCTCTTGATGAGACTTTCAAAAGAAGACTCTCTCCCATAATAGAGGAGGAATCCAAAGAAAGAGAAAGAAGTGAATCCCTAAGCTCTTCTAAAGATGTGGCTCCATGAAGACGGAGGTCTAGACTATTGCTAACTCCTCCCAAGAGGAAACGGTCAACCCATAGTCCTTCTCCTTGTCACTCCAAAAGGGAAGAGAGGAAACAAAGGAAGAAAAAGGCAAGAAAGAGGTCACCTTCTTCTCCTTCGTCTTCACCTTCCTCCTCTTCCGACAAAAGCACTAGTTATTCTCCTAGAGAATACAAGAGGAGAGGACATTGCAAAACTTACCCTGCATAGCAAAGGTCCCAAAAGCTCAAGAAATTCAAAGAGGGAGGAAAGAGTATCTCTTTTCTCACCTATGATGGCACCTTTGGTGCCACCAACAATTTGATGCGGCCTTTGGAGACGAGGGCTTCACGGAGTCCTCCAAGATACACCATGTAGCTATGCACTTCCAAAAATCTACTCGTCAATGGTGGGCTAGCCTTCATGGAAATGGCGAGGCCCCAAAGACATGGAAAACTCTACGAGTTTCCATAATGAAGCAATTCCTCGCAAGTAATGCAAGGAATCATTTGGCAAGCACTTTGTCCTTTGCAAGCAATGCAAAGGGCAAAGTGCTTGCCAAATGGCGAAGCTTGAAGCTGCTCTTCAACGAGTCTATCCATAAATATGTAGACAAGTTTTGGGATTTACATCTCAAAGCTACAGTATTTCAAAGGATAGACTTCTCCGAACAAAAGCAACAATTTTGTGTGGTATTACCTAAAGAAATGGCCGAGTATATCAACTCACAACTGCCTAGCTGTTACCATATACATGTGGTAGTGATGTGTGTGAACACACTAGGACCGTTGGGGCATTTTTTCCCTCTTTAGGAGGTTTTTTCCCCCGTGCATTGTATATACGCCCATCACTCTAGGGCTATCTAACTTTCCATTGCACACTAAGTAACACACTCTCCATTGTGTGCCTTGAGCTTCCTTCGTCTTCTCCAAGCTGTGTGTGTTTCACTGTAACCCTAATTCCAACAATTGGTATCAGAGCAGGTCACGCCCTCCCGGGCTTAGTCACCAGCTGCTCCAGCACACGCCTGCTCACTTTCTCCGATTTCAGTGAGCTTTGGCGATCGATCACAGGTCGACAAAAATTTTGGACGAGCTCAAAGAGCTCGGTCTGCTCAGAATTTTTATTTGGGCTCATTTCGGCGTCCATTTCCACTACAGGCTACTAGTATTGCACAGGCTATTTCGTCATTTTGTGTAGAATTTCTGTCAGTGCTGTTTTCTACATAACAGGTGCCTTATAGTCTTCTACGGTTTGTGCTATATAGCACAGGTTGTTCCCGCTCCGTTTCTCCTATTTTTGGGCAGTTTTCACATCAAATGCAGCATTTACCAGGGCTGACAACAACAACACAGATGTGTTCAAGATGTTTGCTGCTGAGGACAGGTTGGATGGGGACAACTACCCTATGTGGGCTTATATGATGCAACATGTTCTTGTGTCAAAGGGTGTCTGGAACATTGTGCAGGGCATTGATGTACGTCCTGGTTCTGAGGATGTGGGCGATGTTGAGAATGTTGCAGGTCTTGCTGCAAGGATTGCAGCTGTTAGAGTTGTTTTGCCTACGGCAGAACAAGCTTGTTGGGATGTTAAGGATGCGCAGGCTCATGCATTGGTTGCGTTGTCTGTGAAGCGCACCATTGTTCCTCACATCCGTTCAGCAAAATCTGCAAAATAGGCTTGGGATATTTTAGCAGGTCTTTATGCAAGCCGCAATGAGGCTAAAATTGCTTTGCTGCGTAAAGAGCTGGAGTCAAAGATTATGCATGAGGAAGATGATATGGACACTTTCCTTGCTAGTGTCAAGGATATCAATGAGCAGCTTATTTCTGCAGGTGAAGTCATTTCAAACAGTTCCCTTGTGCAGACTGTTCTTGATGCCTTACCAGATTCCTACCAGACTTTTGCTAGTACTTGGAGACTTATGACCCAAGGAAATCCTGAAGTTGTCAAGTTTGATGCATTATGCACATTGCTATTGCAAGAGTCACTTTCCAGAAAAAACAGGACTAGGCAGCGTGCAGTTGAACAGGCTTTTATTGCTTCTCAAAGAAAGGGTGGTAACAAAAATGCAGCCACTTGTTATGGTTCTGCTGCGAGTGGCAAAAATTCTGTTCCTAATGCTTCTGCTGGCAGTACTTCGTCTGGCAATTCTGGTGATAAGGGCAAAAAGAAGATGCGTTGCCATTATTGTAAAGCCAATGATCACTTGATCAAGTCGTGTCCTAAGTTGAAGGCCAAAGAGGCTAAGAAGAAAGAGGGTGGTTCCACTACAAATGCAGCCATTGTTGAGTCTTCTGTGAAAGGAGACTGTAATGCTGATGTTGATGCACAATGGGCTTTTAGCGCAGAGTGCACTTACAATCCTGCTGTCCATGATGCATGCTTGTCAGTTGCTGCAGATTCACATGTGTGGTATTTTGATAGTGGTGCTACAAAGCACATTACCTCACATCGTGAATTGTTTACCTCTCTCGAATCTGTCCCTCATGGGAATTCAGTCACTTGTGCCAACAATGCCTCTTATCCAGTTCAGGGAGTTGGAAAGATTGTGCTCACTGCTGCTAATGGAAGTTCCTTCACACTTGTTGATGCACTTTATGTACATGGGATCAAGAAGAATCTCTTGTCTGTATCCGCACTTGCTAGACTTGGACTTGTAGTCAAATTTGTGGATGACAGATGTACAGTTCATGATCTCAGTTTTGGTGATGAAATTGTTGCATCTGGACTTTTGTGCCGTGGGCTATATAAGCTCACTTTGTATGACAAGTGTGGACAAAATTTTGCGAATGCTGTTGCAGATTCAAGGGCTATTTCAAATGCAAAACTTTGGCATGCACGTTTTGGTCATCTGAACTTTGCCAGTTTGCTGCGTTTGCAGAAATCTGATATGGTTGCTTCTTTTCCGCCTCTTGAAGCACCTGTCAAACATGTTTGTGAAGGTTGTATTTTGGGTAAGATGCACCGTTCTAAGTTTCCAAAGGATGGTTCAGTTCGGGCCACATGCAGGTTGCAGCTTGTGCATAGTGATGTTTGTGGGCCCATGCAAACCCCGTCCTTGGGCAATTACCTGTACTTCGTGACTTTCATTGATGATTACTCCAGGCATGCATGGGTATTTCCGCTTAAAGCGAAGTCCGAAGTTTTTATGTGCTTCAAACAATTTCTGGCTATGGCGGAAAATGTCTCGAAATGTACTATGGGCACCCTCCATTCCGATCGAGGGGGGGAGTATATGTCTCATGAATTTAATGCATTTCTGGCTAGTCTTGGGATAAAACACCAATGTACAGTGCCTTATACACCTCAGCAAAATGGTGTTGCTGAGAGGAAAAATAGGTCACTGACGGAAATGGCACGATGTAGGGTCAAAAGTCAAGCTTTACCGCATTCTTTTTGGCTTGAGGCCATCATGTGTGCCACTTATGTACTTAACAGGTGTCCTAAGAAAGCTTTGCAGTCTATTACTCCATATGAAGCATGGCATGGTAGAAAGCCTTCTATTGAGCACATGCGTGTTTTTGGCTGTATGGCATATGCTTTGGTGCCACAAGTGCAGCGCAGAAAATTGGATGATAAGGCTGTCAAATGTATTTTTGTTGCTTATAGTGCTGAAAGCAAAGGTTACAGGTTGTATCATCCGCAAACAAAACGTATTCTGGTTTCACGGGATGTAGGGTTTGTGGAAGATTTTGTTCAGCCCTTGCTGTCATGTACCAGAGACAGTAATGTAAGCTCACAGGACATTTATGACACTGTGTTGCCTCTTTTCAATGGTGGAAATACGAATGTAAGTTCCAATGAGGCAAATGTACAGCCTATGGGGGTTTTTGAAAATGTTTTAGATCAGCCTATTACTGATACAGATGTACATGATGTACTTGATGAGGAAAGGGCTGAAAATGAGCAGGCTAGAGGTATGCCAAAATGGCTGGTGCACACTTTGCGTGACAGTAAATTGGATGCACCTTTGTCTAGTCGTACTCGTTCAGGCTCTCACCGTGCATCTTATGCATCAGATTGTTATGCTTTGACTGTGTCTAGCTTACATGATGTTGAGGAGCCTCTGACTTTTGATGAAGCACAAAATTTAAAAAATTGGATGGCTGCCATGCAATCAGAATATGATGCACTTATAGAAAATGACACATGGAATTTATGTGATTTGCCTCCTGGCAAAAAGGCCATTGGTACGAAGTGGGTTTACAAGTTGAAACGCAAGCCGGATGGTGAGATCGATCGCCATAAGGCTCCACTTGTTGCAAAGGGTTATGCACAGCAAAAAGGCATAGATTATAAGGAGACTTTCGCTCCCACTTGTCGTATGACTACTGTGTGTTTTCTATGTGCATTGGTAGCTCATTTTGGTTGGGATGTACATCAATCAGACATTGTTACTGCTTTCTTCAATGGTGACATATTTGAGGAAGTTTATGTAATGCAGCCTCGCGGTTTTGTCATAAAAGGACAAGAGGACAAAGTATGCAAATGTAACAAGGCTTTGTATGGGTTGAAGCAATCTCCCCGTGCTTCGTATGAGAAAGCTGACACTCATTTGGTCAAACAAGGCTTTCGTAACAGTCCAACAGAAAGCACATTGTATGTAAAGCGTGAGGGTGATGTACTTCTCATTGTGGTTCTTTATGTTGATGATTTGCTTATCACTTGACCAAATGAGAGACATATTGTTGACTTTAAGGCTGATTTGAATGCTACTTTCAAGATGAAAGATTTGGGGCTGTTGCATTATTATTTGGGTATACAGTTTAAGCAGTGTGATGGTGGTATTGCCTTGTGTTAGAAAAGTTACATAGAGACATTGCTATGTAAGTTTGGACTTGAGGATTGCAAACCTATTGCCACTCCCATGGAAACAGGTTTGAAGTTGAGCCTACATGATGCTGGTGATCCTGCTGATGTCACTCTGTACCAAACTGCTGTTGGCTGCCTCATTTATGTATGCAACACGGGGCCGGATATTCAGTTTGCAGTCTCACAGCTCAGCAGATTTATGCATAGCCCAGGGTCTAAGCATTGGCAGGCTGTCAAGAGGATTTTCCGCTACCTTAGTGGCACTTTACATCTTGTCTTGTTTTATCCCAAGGGGGGATCATTGCCGCCAGACCGCCAGACTTACATGCTTTTTCGGACTCAGATTGGGCTGGTTGTTTTGACACGCGAGTGTCCACAAGTGGTTTTTGTTTCATGCTTGGCAGTTCATGTATATCATGGTTGAGCAAGAAGCAACCTACTGTGGCCACTTCGAGTTGTGAAGCTGAGTACAGGGCAGTCTTCACAGCTACGGTTGAGTGTGTATGGCTCAGACGCCTTATGGCTGATTTGGGTGTTGGACAGGACAGTGCCAACACTATCTACACTGACAGTCAGAGTGCATTGGCAGTTGCAAGGAACCCAATTTTTCATGCTCGCACAAAGCACAGTGAGGTGCATTACCACTATGTCAGGGAGAGGCTCTCAGCAGGAGAGATCAGCTTGGCTTATGTGCCAACACAGGACAACCTTGCAGATCTTTTCACAAAGGCCTTGTCTCGTGAGAAGCTTGAAGCTTTCCGCAAAGCTTTGGGCTTACTCCCCTTTGTGGACTAATCATGTCCTCAGGGCATGGCACTTCCCTTTACTCATGTGCCAACTCTCGTTCACCGCATCACTCCATGGGGGATTTGTTACCATATACATGTGGTAGTGATGTGTGTGAACACACTAGGACCGCCGGGGCATTTTTTCCCTCTTTAGGAGGTTTTTTCCCCCGTGCATTGTATATACGCCCATCACTCTAGGGCTATCTATCTTTCCATTGCACACGAAGTAACACACTCTTCATTGTGTGCCTTGAGCTTCCTTCGTCTTCTCCAAGCTGTGTGTGTTTCACTGCAACCCTAATTCCAACACTAGCACTATCACCAAAGCCATCCACTACACTATGGTTGCTTCAAGGACCAATTTCCAACAAGGGATGAGAAGAAATTTCAAGCCCATGGAAAACAAGGATTGAAATGAAGCTAAAGGGAAGAGCAATGCTCAAAACTCTTCCCAAGCCAACACCAACAACCACAAGGCCAAGAAGAAAGGAGCTTACAAAAGTAAAAATAAGCGCTCTCTCAAAGAATTAGAGGCCTTTCATAAAGACCATAAATGCTTTAAGTGTGGGGAGCAAGGACATGGTTATCGTTCTTGCCCCAAAAGAAATGTACGCAATGACACTCCTAGAGCTTCCATGGTTGAAGCTCCAAAAGAGGATACTCATTGCAAAGGTTCATTCCTCTTCTATGCTTGGAAAAAAGTAAGGGAACATGATGTCTTCATCTTGTTTGACCCTAGCTCTACTCACAACTTCATCAACGGAGTTGGCCACCAAGTTAGGCATAGCTGTTGTGATGGAAGATATTGTAATTGCTGACACAGCTTTCAAGGGATAGCAAGCCTCCGTTACTCCCTTGATTGGGAAGTTGAGGCTTCATATCCAAAGCTACGTCGACAAAGAAGACCTTTTTTTATCTCTCCTCTCCAACATGAGGATGTTATCCTAGGGGCACCATGGTTCAACCGCATGGCTACCAACTTGAAGTTCCTTGAAAGGAGAATCTATTTCACCTATAGGGAAAAGAGCATGTACATAGATGCTAATGATTCAGGGAACACCATATACCTGATAAATACGCTTGCCTGTGATAAGTCAATGGAAAGCTCTATTTTGCGTATATGATTTTTGTTAGAGAATCTGTAAATGATTCTAATGTTTTCACAAGTAGCAATAAAGAGAATCAAGATGAAGTAGAGTTGTCTAATTTCCTAAATGGATTCCAAGATCTTTTCATTGATGACATCCCTAATGAGCTGCCTCCAAAACGAGGGGATGATGACCATGTAATAGAGCTTCTACTAGGAAGCTCACCGCTTAATAAAACCTCCTTATTGAGTTTCACAAGCTCAACAAGAGGAGATCATGAGATAAGTGCATGAATTCGTGGAAAAGGGGATGGTGAGGCCTAGCTCCTCTCCATTCTATTCACCAGTACTTTTAGTGCAAAAGAAAGATGGCACATATCACATGTGTGTCGACTATAAAGCATTAAATAGGATCACTATAAATAATAATAAAAAATTCCCGTGCCACGGATAGAAGATCTATTTGGTAATTTACAAGTTTTGGCCTGGCAAATGCTCCAGCCGCATTCAACTCACGATGGACAAAAATCTTCAAGCCACTCAAATTCTCTTGAGGAGTACAAGTGACACCTCAAGGTAATCTTTCAAGTTGTGAGAGAGAATAAGCTTTTTCATTAATCAAAAGAAAAGTAATTTTTTCCTACAAGTGATTCAATATTTATGTCACATTATCTCTCAAGATGGTATATATATGAATCCATCAAAGTTGGAGGTAATAAAAGCATGGCCTAATCCAAGGAATCTACACGAGCTAACAAGCTCTATTGGTATGTGTGCATACTATAGACGCTTCATAGCAAAATTCTTTCAAATAGTAGGACCATTGCATGACTTAACAAGGAAGAACATTAAGTACTCATGGACTGCTAAAGAACAAAATGCTTCTGACAAGCTCAAAGAGAATCTTACCTTCCAACCAGTCCTCATGCTTCCAGATCTCTCAAAGCCATTTGAGGTCCAATGTGATGCTTGTGGTGATTGCCTTGGAGCAGTTTTGCTTCAAGAAGGGCATGCCATAGCATATGAGCCGAAGGCTCAATGCCGATGAGAACAGGTCTTAGGCATATACGAAGAGAGCTTTTAGCTATTCTACATGCCCTAGACACATGGAAGCACTATCTCTTGGGGGCTCCATTCATCCTATGAATGGATCACAAAGTCTCAAGTACTTCATGACGCAAACCAAGCTTTTCAACAAACAAATGAGGTGGGCAAATTTTTCTCGCAATTTAAATTTCATACTGCTCACATTTCTGGCAAGCACAATCAAGTGGTCGATGCACTTTCATGACGGCCAAGGGTAAATGTGGTGTCTATAGCAACTCACAATGATCTATCTTTTATGATAGATGAGTATGCTACTGACCAAGACTTTAAGTAGGTAATTACAACCTTTGTATTAGGGAAGAACAAAAAAGAACCATTCACCTTGAAAGATGGTTATCTTCCAAAAGGCAATAGGCTATGTGTTACTCACCAATACAATAAGAAAGTCATGTATGAATCCCATGCTTCTCCTTATGTGGGGCAAAGAGGGATTCCATAATCTACTCTTTGGGGAGTAGAAACGTATTTCTATTGGTCTACCATGAAAAGTAAACATATAAGAGTATGTTTCAAAATGCGTGGCATACCAAAAATTGAAATTTGATCGAGGGAAGCAACTTGGATTGTTTCAATCGACATGCTTAGCAAGAAAACACAATCTATGCTTGTCGAAAAGACTATTAAGGCACATCAAACGGCAACCCTCTTTAGATCTCAAATTTCAAGTATCATGGCTTGCCAACATCCATAGCGTCAGACACAGATGCTAGAATGACAAGTAAATTCTAGAAGGGTCTCTTTGAGAATCTAGGAAGTAGATTAAATTTCTCCTCCGGCCTATCATCCAAACGGATGACCAAAGTGAAATAACTCATCTAACGATTCTTGAATTCACTAAAAGCCTATGTCATGGAAGTAGATCAACATTATCAATGAGAGAAGTACCTACCTCTTATAGAGTGTGCGTACAATGACATTGTACATACTTCTATGGGGAAAGCATCTTTCGAGATTAAAGAGGGAAGGTCTAAAAGTACCTTACTACTTAAAGTATATGGGAAGATCTTCGCTGCTGACGAATATAGCCGAGACTTACAAGAATCTTTTCCGAAGATTAAAAGAGGCTATATCCATCTCAAAGCAAAGGCAAAAAGGGTTGCTGCTAATAAGCACAGAAGAGCCTTAGCCTTTAAGAAAAATGATTGGGTCTTGCTAAAGTTTCTCAAGGCTCGTCTTAGGCATACTACGGGCAAGAATCCTACGGGCCACCAAGAGTCTTATTCTAAACTAGCAAAAAGATACTATGGTCCTTTAAAATAAAAAATCTTAAGCCAATCAATGAGATGGTTTATTAGTTGAAATTGCCCAACCATTGGCTCATTCACAATGCTAACCATGAGAGCCTACTCAATCCTTACAAAGGAGAGACACAAAAATAACCAATAATTGAGGAGCCGCCAGAGATCGAAGATCAAGAAGAGGTGTTGCAGCCCCGAATCAATTCTTCGACACAAAGACAAGGTACTAAAAAACCGTAATATTATCCAATGATATCTTGTTAAGTTTAAGGATTATCCTTTTAAAGATGCTAGAGGGATGCAAGGAACCTAGCTTAAGGATAATATGAACCTTGTCAATGCTTACAATGCTACACTAGAGTAAGCAAACGAAAATGCATTTTAAATTAACAATGTTTTTGTCTTATAAGACTCATTCTCTTTCTTTTATTGTGCACAAAATTTAAGAAGTATGCATGCTTATGATCATGTTTGTGGTGACGATGTCTCCCAAACACCAAGTAGAACTTGTCACTCTACCTTGGAAGTATTATAAAAGAGTAGACATGCTTGCGGCAGCTAAGTCTCTCAAGCACCAAATGGATTAGTCATCCATTCTGGAATGATATCGTAGGGTAAAAAGGGATCCTCTACCCGCCAAGAAACATGGAATAATGACTAGGCTTTATCTTCTCTACCTCATAGTCGAGGACGAATATGATTTCACGAGAAAGGTAATGTCATAAAATATAATATCTAACTTTACCAAATGATTTTCTCATATTAAAATGATCATTTAATATAGGAAGATAAAAGGGGAACAAGAGTTAAAGTATGGATATGTGCTTCTAGACCTATCTCAACAGGGGATCAAAAGAAGAAATGGTTGCATCTCAATAGGGGTCCAAAAGGGGACGGTCTGCCAAATAGCAATGTACAATAAGTGCTTTTAGATTTATCTCAGTAAGGAACCAAGAGGAGAGATGGTTACATCTCAATAGGGGTCCAAAAGGAGGTAGTCTATCAAAGAGCAACATGCATCTAATGGAGCTTAAAGACCTTAGGGTTAGCTTCATTAAAGACCTCCAAAAGTTAGTGTTAAAAAGTCCTTTGACCTTAGGCAAGCTAGGGCTAACCTTGACGTGGGAATCCTATCCAAGCATGAGATGCTAAGAAGCTTAAAGAGGTTGGGGGAACCTTGCCAAAAGCTTGAGGTGATTTTTATGTTTAAATGACTAAGGTTCTTGAAGTGTTAAATTCAAAGATAAACTCTCAAGAGGAATGAACGTTTTCCATGTTTAATTGACTAAGTGCTTGAAGTGTTCAATTCAAACCAAATGACTTAAGAAGCATAAAAGACACATGCTTGAGTGACTAAGTGCTTGAAGTATTCAATTCAAACCAAATGAATTAAGGAGCATAAAAGACGCATGTTCAAAAATTTCTCCACATGTGGCCCTCATGATGTGCTTGAATTTTATTGGATAGGTTTTAAAGGGATCCAATGAGAATTTCAATGCATAAAAATAAATTATTAAGTTCTTTCTCTCAAAGAGGAAAAAGAGAACACATGTCCCAAATGATATAATTGAATATTACTAGAGAGAGGGAGAGAGAGAGAGAGAGAGAGAGAGAGAGAGAGAGAGAGAGTGGACCAAGCATGAGAGGGGGGACATAATCTTCCACACTCTCTCTCTCTCTCTCTCTCTCTCTCTCTCTCTCTCTCTCTCTCTCTCATTGTGTGGAGTGAAAAGTGCAAGAGCTCCATCTCCTTCTCCAAGCTTGTTGAGAAGTGGAGAGCTTACACCAACACTCTTGGCTATGGAATGCAAATCCAACTAAGAGCCATGCTTCAATGCTTAAGCTTGCCATCTTCTTCATCTTCATTACTATGCTATTATGCTATGCTAAGCAAGAAAAGTGATGATACGTGAGGAACTATTTCTTTCTCCTATGAATGATTCTTCTTCCTCTTCCCTACCCTCATTCCCCGCTAGCTCTCTCCACCTTCGAAGGTGTTTGAGGCCTTGGAACTGGGGCTTGGGATAGTCAATGCTTTTTGCAAAGTTTATGTTATGATAGTGATGCATGAAGCTTTCCATCTTCATAGCATCACCAAGGTCACAAGGAACACAAATATTGTATTGTACCAAGTCTCTTTTGATGGGAGAATCTCAAATACAAACGCCTTTTGGAGGGGGGACCAGCTCTAAGTAAATCCGGTCCTCAACTATTGTCATGTTCTCTAATACTCTCTCTCTCTCTCTCTTGCAAAAGTATTGTTCATGCCAAGTTAATTAAGTACTATGTTCATGTTGCTACCATCAATTAAGTTCACCCTCTATGTTCTCAAAGTAATCTTACAAAAATGCTCACTCTAATTCTCTTAATTTCGCTATTCTCAAATTTCATAGGCCATTCCCATTACACGGCGGCTTGTGGAGGTCGACAGAGAGTAGGGAGCTCAGGATGTGCACTATGTGTGTGGGTGAGCCAAGGTAGACAGTTCACCAGAGTCAAGGAGGAGAAACAATGTGTGTGTGTGTTATGGGGTTCATTTTTTACAACACGCAACACATTCATGAGGAGGTGTGTGTGGGTCCAATTTCGCACCATGAGGGAGCTCCTTATTACTAAAAAAATGAAGTGCGTGAGCGCTTTGGATTGGTGATGCCTACAGGCAAGTTGCACCAATCAAAGCTCGTGTGGTGGAACAGTGCCAGATGTTGGGGCAATCATAGCATAACCTAATCAACCCAAGACACACACACAAGGTGAATGGTGCTAGAGTTTCATTAAACCCATCCACACATAAGCAAACAATAGGGCATATACACTAATCACAAGATTAAAAACCAACTTAATCAACCTAATTAGAGATGTTAAATATTGTAAATCGAGTGATCATAGAAGGATAAGAGTGGTCAATGAGCAAGAAGTCGTCACATATACTCAAATCTAGAATAATGAGGAGGTGAAACTACTTCATGACAAAATGGAATAGAAGAATTAAGACTAATGAGAAAGTAGAGACTACGTTAAGAAATGCTTCTCTAATTACAATGGATTAGCACTAGCCTTCTAAGCAAGGGCATTAAGCTCAAGGCTAGGCCATCCATAAGGTGAACACGAGAGAGAGAGAGAGAGAGAGAGCTCTCTCAAGAATAGATCCTCAAGAATGAAGCCTCCTTGCATAAAGGCTTTCTTATAAAGGCTTGCACCACAATCCTTTCTACTATGGAATTAAGTTTGAGCTCTCTAGGTAGCATATACAATTTGGAACTCCCAATGAGCCCAAAACCTTATACAATGTAGATAGGAAATATTGTGCACATACATAGCACATCTCCAACTTGGTGTATAATTGGTGTAGCACGTGTTAGCCGCTGCTAACAATTTCACAAGGAACTTCTGATTCACAAAGCACCATCACTATGTCTGAACACAATCAAGAAGAGGAGAGAGTGATTGATTTCGCCAGCTTAGCTTTACACAATAATGATGCAACTACTGATGGAATTTGGGTAATTGAATTTCTTGCTCGCGAGTTACAAGAAGCTATAAAAAATCCTACTTGGCATGCTACGGTCCAAACACAGATGCAAACAAGGAATCTTATTGTCCCTACTCCCAAAGAGGATTCTTTTGTGAAGTCTTGTAAAGAGACTTCAAAAAGAGTAAATTCTCTCAAGCGGAAGAAGCACTCATCTGCTACAAGAAGAGGAAGAATCCCTCAACGTGAGGCAAAGGGAAAGAATAAATACAAAGACACAAGAGAGAAATCTCTATGAATGAATAAGATAGTCTTGTGTCATCTGATGTAGATATACTTCCTAGGAGATGTCAAAAGAATTCTCTAACCATCACTTCCCTTTGGGGGGAGAAAATCTTCAAGCTCTCATTGGGGAGAGTGAGAAAGAAGAATGAAAAGAAAGGGAGAAGGAAGAAACCATCCAGCTCTCCATCATCGTCAAGCTCATCTGAATCTGAGAATTTCTCCTACTCAAATAGTAGTTCTTCCAAAGCACAGAAGAGGAGAGGCCATCGATGCTCTCATGTTTCCTAGAAGAGAGCATCTTGCCTAAGAAAGAAGGAAGGAGGTAAAAGAGCATAACCTTCCTCTTCTTTGATGGAACTTTTGGCAATGTGGACAAAGTTTTAAGCTTTATCCATCAATTTGATACGGCCTTTGGGGATGAATTTTTTTCATCCAAACTGTGACATGTTGCTATGAATTTCCAAAAATCAGCCCATCGATGGTGGGCAAGCCTACGCTCCAAGGGAGAAGCTCTGAAGACTTCGAAAACATGCTTCCCAATGTTTCCAAGTACCGGACAGTTCTTTATAGTGCTTTAGTGCTTTACGTAGCTTTGCAAGTGATTACTTCTAAGCACTTTTAGACCACTTAACCATGCTCTATAGTGCTTGACAGACTTTTACAAGTGATTACAAGTACAAGTGCCTTTGAGGGTTCATAGTGCTATAATTCCATGTCATTCCAAGTGCACCTAAATGTTTCAGTGTGCCTCTGAGTGCTTCCAGGTTCTTCATAGTGATTTTAAGTGCTTCTAGTGATTCTAAGTCGCTTCCAAGTGTTTAAGTGCTTCATAGTGCTTTTGAGTGCTTCCAGGTGCTTCTAAGTGCTTCATAGAGCTTATAAGTGATTCATAGTGCTTCATAGAGCTTCTTAGTGGTTCATAGTGCTTCTAAGTACTTCATAGTGATTCTAAGTACTTCTAAGTGCTTCCAGCTGCTTCTAAGTGCTTCCAGCTGCTTCTAAGTGCTTCATAGTGCCTCTAAACGCTTCCAAGTGCTTCATAGTGTTCCTAAGTTCTTGCAAGTGCTTCATAATGATTCTTATTGCTTCTAAGTGCTTCATAGAGCTTCTAGGTGCTTCCAATTGCTTCATAGTGCTTCTAAGTGTTGTTAAGTGCTTTATATTGCTTCCAAGTGCTTCATAGTGCTTCCAAGTGCTTAGTGATTCTAAGTGCTTGATAATGCTCCTAATTGGTTCTAAGTGCTTTTTAATGGTTCTAAGTGTTTCCTAGAGCTTGTGAGTGCTTCTAATTGCTTCTAAGTGCTTCTAAGTGCATCTAAGTGCTTTCAAGTGATTCTAAGTGTTATTGAGTGCTTCTAAAAGCTTCCAAGTTCTTCTAGGTGCTTTTGAGTGCATCATAATGCTTAACAATGCTATAGATTTCTTGAAAGTGATTTATAATTCTTGATATTGTTTTTAAATGCGTCTTCTATTTCACAGAGAGACTTCTATATGCGGTTCCGAGAGGATCATCCAAACATAAACATCTCCCTCATATGTTTTGAAGGTCTAAATCCATACTTTGTACACAAGTTGAAGGACTGCAACACTTGTTGTTTTGAATACCATGTGAAGCTTGTATACTTCAAGGACACCCTCAATCAGCTGTGCCATGGAAGATATGGACCACATGGCTAGTCATGCAGTTGCTCGCGCCTTGTTTGCAGTCCCCATGATGGAATGGCACAGTGCACAACATCCAATTCCACATTTCTAAGCTTAACAGACCTGCAGGAGTTTGTATTCTACCCAAAACCCATTGACTCTACTTCTCACCGTAGAAAATGTCTTTTGGGAACATGCGAACATTCTGGCATTAAACGGCTCTCATTGTGTCCACACAAAAAAAGCGATGGCATCTCTACAATTACTATCAAGCTTTTTGAAAATGTTTGAGAAATGTCAAACAAAAACTCAAAAAGATCTTGTAGCTCGCCAAGTCAACCCAAGGAGTTTCACTTCCCTGCTTGAAGGCAAATTGGAAAATATCATCCAACACAATTACAAGTACAGATGTGTTTGGGTAACTTGCCTAATGATGTAATAGTATCGGTGGTGGATTTTGCAGAGAATTATTCCTTCAAGGTGCAGAATGAGATTCAATCAATGCATTGATATTCAATGCAAGTGACAATCTTGGTTCACATATTGTACTTACGTGATGCGCTTGGTGCCATTCAAAAGACGACCCACTTCTACATCTCTGATGACAAAATCCATGACACTTTATTTGTGCATCACTGCTTTCCTTTGCATAATGAATGATCGAAAGGTCAAAGATACAATGTCAAACGACAATGGGTGAAGTCTGATGGTGCGGCTTCACAAGGCATTAATTTTATTTTGTAGCCAAATACTTCAATATGACAAGTATTGAGATGATGCACAGCTTCTTTGCATATGGCCATGGGAAGGGCGAGCACGATGGGGATGGTGTGGTGCTCAAAACAGCTCTCACATAGGAGCACTTGAAATATGATGGATGGGTGTTACATGACGCTTCAAGTGTTGTCGCATTCCTCAATGCAACCCTCCGAAAACAATGTCCATTGACAGGGAAGAGGGTCAATTGTATGTTCTGGGAGGTCAAGCTTGGTGATGTAGACTATTGACAAAGTACAATGTGTCATCGTGTTATCTATGATATGTACACCAATTGTACCCTTGACTACGTGTTGGGTGCTCTCTAGGTAGAAGGAAAGCTCAAGAACATTTGAAGGTATGGCACCCTATTGACAAAGTACAATGTGTCATTGTGTTGTCCATGATATGCACACCATTTGTGCCCTTTGACTATGTGTTTGGTGCTCCCTAGGCAGAAGGACAACTCAACAGCAAGTGAGGTGGTTAGCCCGTGCGATGCAAAACCTTGGGCATGAGGTTGTGGATTCAAAATCGGGCCGTGAGGGGCTAGCGGAGTCCCCATACAACCTTGACTTTTGTGTTGCATGGGTTTAGTTTGCCTGGAGATGCCGGTATGGACTTTCGGGTCGTCGATCCCCTCACCACCCCTCATTATATGTGTTGTGTTATTTAGTCTCCAAGATCTCTTATGATGGAAAGAAATGATAGCAATCACCCAATCTTGAAGATGTTTGTGTGGAGAGAGAGAGAGAGAGAGAGAGAGAGAGAGAGAGAGAGAGGTGTAGATATGTGGTGAGTTACTAGCCACCTACCTACAAGCTAACACCCCTGTGCATGCATTGCTCTACCTACACCCATCACAAACCTTGCCAAGCATGCGGTACTTTTTGTGTTCACTGCCCTTAGGTTTTTGCGAGATCCTGGCTTTGCCCGCTATTACACTCGCTTGCAACATCACCTTCCTCTACTATCACATTGGAGCCCGCCACCTACTATTGTGCTTCAAGCTACCTTGCAAAACCCCCCACCCCACCCACCCTTATAATGCTATGCTGCTCAGCTTTTCTCTCAATGTCCATGGCCAACAATGCCAGCCCAAAGGCACACCTTTACAAAAATGAAGATAATTGTTGCTGCCTTGATGGAGAGGGACAAATTAATTGGACTTCAACCTTCAATTGCCCCCATTCTAGCTAGTTTCATGTATATATTGATCTCGATGATCTCAAGCAAGACGGAAAGCATGTTGTCAACATTGAGAAGAGCAAGGGACAACGTTAGCCTTGGGGAATTGCTATGAGGGAGGGTTCTCATTTGGAGGTAGTAGAGATGGTTAAAAGAGAAGCGTGGAGCGTGGTGCACAAATGGAGGGGAGGGAAAATAGCATAATCTCACGTGTCACAAATCACGACCAATGAGTGTGCACTACTAGCTCAAGATAACATAAGAGCTTGTAAGAGGGTGTGCACTATGAGCTCAACCTAAGATGTGCGTGCATAGCCCGCTTGAGACGAGGAATGAGAGGTCTACGTCGTCCAGTAATAACTCCACCAAAAGTTCATGGCTTTCAGTCCAAAAAAGACCAACCAAAAATATTATCATGTAATGTTTAAAGAGAAGATCCCATAGCATCATCCGCCACTGACCATCATCAATGCCTTATCTTCAAAGTCTTTGTAATGAGTATCTTCTATCCCTTTTCAACCAACCAAAAATTGTGCATTTTTAAAAAGATAACCTTTCCTTTTTCATTAACGAAAAGGGGAGGCATCACTAAAGCCTCACCCCTTTTGGGCAAGCCAAAAAGCTCAAGAAATTAGACCCATTGCATTTGGATGTGGGTGGGCTTATGCCCACCACCTATCACTAAATGGCGCTATTTGTTTGATAAAGTCTGCACATGTCCAATGGCTCTAATAAGGATTGTGCATTTTGTGTCTTTCAAACTTAATTCTCTGATTCAGAGTCAACCTAATCAAATGATTTAAGTCTCAAGTACAAATAACAGTAACGAATACATCTTCAAAGAATTCCATTGTTTTGCTTGGTTATGAATGGCATTTAGAGAGCTTAATGCTCCTCACAACCTTGCCAAAAATGGAGCTACAAGATAATGAATTAAACAATTTGAGAAAAAAAAGTAGTATGCTTTTACAATGCAAACTTATCATATGGTTTTTGGGTTGAAGCAATAAACATCACAACAGGTCACCCAACAAAGCACTACCTTCCACCTTCAAAAGATAACAATTATAGACGAATTCAAACATGGACTAATGCTTGGAATGCAGTGAGGAACTTTAGGAGTTCTTTCCCTCGTAAAATGTTCAGTACCATCCAACAAGATCTTTGCAACAGTTTTGAGAAACGTTTAAATATCTCTAACCTCAAAATCTGGGGAAGTAGATACATTGTGACCTTTGCAGCAAAATTTGGCTAAGTAGATTCATTGTGACCTTTGCAGCAAAATTTCTCCCCTCATTGCATCACTACTAGGAATCAGTTAAACCTGCAACCACTTGCATCACTCATAAAGGCAACTTTTTTGGAAAGCCACTTGTAATATTCAGAAGCACCAATTGGAAGAATGTGTCAGACCCATCCTAGACAGGGGGGAGAGTGTTTAAGTTAAAGACGAAGCTCCTTGTGTGGACTGCCTCATGTCAAATGCATAAAGCTCCAATAGCTTTAAGATGTTCACCGTGCTTTTGTAAATAGTAAGATACATCACTCACATAGGCGAAAACCACTCGCAATAGTCAACTCCTTCAAGAGTAGTGACACTTATTGCTTCAAGAGTAGTGACTCCTTCAAAAGGGAGAAGGGGGGGGGGGGGCATCCCTGCAGTCCTTTCATGCAATTGCTATGCAATTATACAGAACAGAGTTGTACATTCTTGCATCAAAAATCCTTTCTTCTGGTGCAAAGCCAAACTAAGACGTGCACAGAAATTTCACTCCTTCACAGTGCAACTTTTTGAAAGACGGCAATCATAAAGAAGGCATTAACAAAGCCACACTCAGCAAGTAACTTGACCAACAGAAAACACATCCCAACCTCTCTGTTGCACACGCTCACAGAAAATACATCCCAATAAAACTGAAGCAGGTGATTCACTTCTTGTTCTGATTATCATGCTTTGTGAATACTAGACTATCTTGAAACACGTCTTCATATACTAGACTATCTTGAAGCTCCTCGTTTGGACTGCCTCATGTCAAATGCATAAAGCTCCAATAGCCAAACTTACACCCAGCAACTGAGAAGCATCCTCTGTGCTTACAACTAGAATCTGAGAAGAAACCTCCCTGCAGGTAGGCTTATTGCTCGCCGATTTTTTTTACTAGTACGGTCTATACCTGTAATCAGAAGGACGCGACACTCGATCAGCACCAGCAGCTCCATCGTAAGGGTTTCCAGGCTGCCCCCCAGCAAAAAAGCCAAGCTGGAAAAATGATGCAGATCAGTAAGATTGCCTTCAACAGCAACGCCGACGTCAAGCATACTTCAGATGCTTACCCTTGCACTAGCATATTCATAATTCCTCTGCAGCTCAGCAGCATTACCCCATGAACTCGCATCTCCAACCCCGGACTGTGATGCAAAATTGCCCGTATAACTAGTATTTGCAGTGCTGTCCAAGGGAGTTGGCCTATCTACCGCAACCTGCAATCAAGAACCACGAAGCCAATAAATTACATAAGCAGCACAGTTAATACTACAAGCACCATACTCAACAATCATACTTACAGGCTGCCCAAGAATTTCATGCGATTGGAGAGCTACTTGTTCAGCCACCCCATCGTCAAAGAAGGTCACAAATCCAAAACCTCTATGACCAGTCTTCTTGAGATCCTACAAAGAAGAACAATGATTAAACCCACATGACCGAAGTTCTAAGATAGTGTGACCGCACATCTAACTCATAAGAACCTACCTTTGGGACATACACATCTGCAATTCTGCCAAAAGAGCTGAAATAGTTTCGTAAGTGTTCGGCAGTTGCCTCATGTGGAAGCTTCCCAACAAATACTTTGTTGCCCATTGTGGACGCATGTGGATTACTAGGCGCATACCTTCCTGCGGCCTGATCGTACATATTCGAAGCATGTCCTGCACCAGATGTTGGGGCTGCCCCTGCATATGAAGCACTTCCACCGTACCCATAATTGGGAACCTCCGGAGCAGCATATGAGACGCCACTGTCATATCCTTGCCCTGGGACTCCCGAACCACCATATGTGTAAGCACCGGACGCAAGGGTACCTGAACCCTGATCATACACGTAAGCCTGAGCAGCTGCATCACCTGCTGCAGCATTGTAATAACCTGGAGCAGCAGCTGCAGTGCTGTACTCAGCACTTTGTCCATATCCAGCAGGAAAGTTCATTCCCCCTGGCCCAGAACCATGGGAGGCACTGCCATACACGGCAGAGGGTATGCTAGATGTAACTGGGTTGGCACCGTACCCAGAAAACATTGAATACATACTGTTGAAAAGGGCAGCAGGGCCATAAGCAGAGGCTGCATTGTTTTGTGCCGCAGCTTCAGTTTCATAACCAGAAGCAGCAGCTGAAGTGTTTTCTGGAGCACTACCCTGAGTTGCATATCCAGTGGCTGATGATGGAGGTTCTTGTGAGGCTTCAGCCGCACCACCAGATGGATCGTTAGCTTGGGCACCAGCATTCTTTGCTGCTTCTACTTCTGAAGCATTGTCTGCTCCTCCAGGAGCTGTAAACCCAGGGAACCCGTAACTTGCAAGATCCACTCCCTCCATAGAGCCCCCAAGTGCACCCATCTGGGCCATCGCAGCCGCTGCAGCAGCCATGTAAAAGCCAAACTGTTCTGGAGCCATTTTAGCCCATTGATCAGGAAGTGCTTTTGCCGATTGATCAGGCTGTCTTCCAGCTTGATCGTACTGAGGCCTACCTCCAAACCCTTTCAGAGTCTCGTCCTGTACACAGCAGATAAAGATTTGAATGAGCTCAAAAACAGACCTGCAAAAGGCTTTAAAAATGTGTCCAGAAATTCTACCTTGGGTGTTGCACGGTCCACAGCTACCAAACTGCCTCCAAGCTCATGCGTCTCATTCATGATTCTGTCCACCGACTCTACAAATCATTGACACACTTGGCTTTGTGAGAGCAGAGAAATAAAGTACAGCACTACATAGCATAGATCAACGTCAAAATGAAGCAGACCTGCGTTATCAAATGTGACGAAGCCAATCCCACGATGTGATCTAGAACCAGCATCCTGCAATGCAAAAAAGCTAATATCATACCACAACCTCTAAAAATGTTAAAAACGGACAATCAACACACAAGAAGACTTAAAAACCTGACCTTGGGCATATATGCATCAACGATTCCTCCATATTTTTGAAAATAACTGCAGCGTATGAAAAAAGATCAGACAACCTGCAGAATATAAGGATGGACGAACGTAATATGAATAGGATGGCATGACACTTGCCTTCGAAACATTCCCTCAGTCACATGAGGGGGTATCCTTGCAACAAATATCCGGCTCACTTTTTTCGATGCAGAAGGAACCATCTCATCCTGCCAATTTTTTCTTAGAAAAATACAAACCCCTTCAATCAGCCATTTTTTGGAGTATTACCTTCGGAGTGGCGATTTTGACATCTAGTGAACGACCATTCAAAACATGTTGCGATGAGACAGCTTTCTGGACTAGAAATTTAACTAATCAATAAAATTGTAGGTAAAGCACATGTGAATAAAAAACGCTTTATGATCATATAGAGCGCAGGAAAAGTATACCGTAGCATCCTCCACAGTGCTAAATGTTACATAACCAAAGCCTCGTGACTGCCCTGTCATGCGGTCCTGCAGAGGAGCAGCCGACACATTGGTGAAAACCTTCCCAGGTGAAAGGTAGCTAGCCAAGAACTTAGCGCAAGAACATACCTTCATGACTATACAGTCATCAAGCTCACCATATGTTCTCATATAGTACTTTAATTCCTCAGTTTCAACATCAAATGGGAGACCCAATACCTGCTCCACCCACCATTGTCAGATGAAAAGCAGCAATTACTACATGCTTCAAACAATTTTAAAGACACTAATGTCCATAACCAACAAGGAACTGCATCGGGAATGACAAAGAAAAGCACAACCCATCCGACAGGAAACAATAAAAACAAACAGGAGAAAAGGGGGGTTCAACAAGGCATACCCGGATCTTGCTATAGAATTAGCAACCTGCAAACACACGGAAATGCACATTTGGCACATACTTCACACAATGACCCCTAGTGACTTTTCATTCCAATCTTCTCATGAATTGTTCCGATTTCAATATTTCTCATTACTCGCTTTGTAAGCTTTGATCCCACATAATAAGGAGATTCTCCTCCAAAAACAGTAATCTATCAAGATATCAAAATGATTGAGCATTGCTAATCTGCAATCCTCTTAATCCCTCTAACAGGCCCCTGATACCTTGCTATACCCTTAGCACACACTGCAAGACCATTTCTTTTCTTAACATGTCTCATCACATGCTTTTTTCCAAGTCAAGCTTTCTCAAACCTACTGATTTGTTTTCTGTTAAAGATCCGTTTGCTTTGTATCGGGATCTTGCAGCCTCTAACAGACTCATCAGCTACTCACGTCTTGCATGTGTGGAATTAGTGGTAAAATCATTTTGCCATAGAAGTATCAACTAGCAAGTGCTCACTACTGCTCACATATAAATATTTAAATTTTCCTGGATAGCATCGGATGGTTACAAATCAGCAATCAGCGAAAGGAGCACATGCACACACTTGCAAGTAAAAGACTCGATGGTAGTCGTCCAAATTACAATATCACCATCGACTCTTATCGTTCATTGTATTGACAAATATTACTGTGTCATAAGTGTCCAATCATCAAGGATACTATTTTCCGGTGAAGGTCCCAGTAGGACGCACTACACCTGCATGGGGCACGCAGATTCAATGTCCTAACTTTCTATCATGACTCCAAAGATGGGAGGGCCAACTCAACCGCCATACAGTACTAAACAAAAGCATTACATAAAGAGAGCTGATGGAGAAATAGATTGTTGATGGAGCATACTAAACACAATGGATAAACAGAATTTCCACAATATCAATTAGTGGAAACTCGGACAAAAACTGAAACCTGTTGTATGCTAATCAGCTGAGTCAATTTCATTGACATTTGTGCACGTTCGAACCCGGAAAATTTGGGGCTTTAGCAAAATTTGTCATAATTTTGCAGAATTTGCTCATATTTTGCTCAAGGGATTATGTATTAATGCAAATGGGGCAGATTCTATCACAAACCGGTGACGTGGCATGGCATGGTCTGAACACACTCCAAGTAGGGTAACAGATACACACACACCCTAGCTAAAGTGGCACCCGGAAAATCCCGCTGTAATGCTGACGTGGCAGCGCCGTATGGACCTCCACAATTTGTGGCGCAGAATGCGGAAACAGTGCTGACATGGCTGAGCTGTACGGCATTGCTTTTTCTACGCAAGGCTGAAGGAAAAACTCTACGTTTGAGAAGCTTTGCTTTATTTTTAAATGCTTTTAAAAAAAGGGCAGCTTTTGGGGCTCTGCTTTTGGCATCCCTTGTAAACCAATAAATAGATGGGCAGGGCTCCCACTCCACAGAGCATCTGGACGCAGAGTTTGAGAGTGAGACCCCTCCCACTCCTTGTACTTTGAGTTGCAGATTAATACAAAAAGAAATACCGAAAGGGAAGCCAGTCTTTGGGGCCAATATCTCTAGGCATGAAACTCCGTCGGGCTGTGTCGAATCAATTATAAACTGTGAACTGTTTTGAAGTGAATCTCTGCTAAATCGCGGTAGAACCTTGACTTGGAGTGTCCAAGTTGTTACAGTGGTATCAGAGCACGGCCGATTTCTCTTCTACCGGGAAATCCGATCCTTTTTCTCGCGACACTTATGGATTCAAACAGAGATCAGTCGACTTCCTCTGCATCTGGGGATGCGGGAAGAGATCACGAAGCAGATTCTCAGGAGGAGTATGGCCCGCCTCGGCCTACTCAGGCAAAGATTGAAAAGATGGAGCGTCGACGATTGGTTGATGATGCGACAAAGATGATGATCAATCTTGCGAAGGATCCCAAATTTGCAAAATTTTTGGCGCAGACATCCTTCGACGAAGTGCACTCTCAGTGGCGGAAGGCCACAGAACCACCCCTCAAACCGGCACTCAAGAAACCTACTACTCCGAGGATGTTAACAGAGCAAGAATTAGAAGAGGTGGTTGATACACGGGTTACCCAGCTTTTTGACGCAACCAACAAAGCCAAAACGCACGACAAAAAGCACAAGAAAGGAACTGACTTCCCGGGTTATTTGGGTCGTCAATCTGCTTTTGCCTCAGCAAGAAAACAGAAGAAGCATGTTAGATTTGAAGGAGTATCAAGTTCTTCTTCTTCTTCTTCTTCATCTAACAGTTCTTCTAGCTCTTCCGACTCGAGCGAAAAAGCAAAGCTTCGAAAAGGGCAAGAAAAAGGCAAAGAAGCCTAAGTTTCGCCTAGTTTCTGACAGTCCTACAGAGGACTCGTCTTCAAATAGTTCGGACTCCGATGATCACTGACAGTTCTACAGAGGACTCGTCTTCAGATAGTTCGGACTCTGATGATCACAGATTTTATGCAAAGAAGAAAAAAATTTATAAAGCCAACCAGTATGAATTTCTAGAGGATAAAAGCAAGAAAGTTCGAGAATTTAAAGAAGGTGGACAGTCAATTAAATTTGACACTTTTTCTAGATTCCAAGATGCTTCGAGGGCTTTGGCCTTCATACAGCAGTTTGATATAGCTTCCTCTGGAGCACATCACTCAGAGCACTCCAAGATTCGAAGGGCTACCTCTTACTTCAAGGGAAATGCTCGAACATGGTGGTCCACTCTTCTATGAACAAGAAAGCGCCAGTTAAATGGCTGAAATTTAAAAGGCTTTTTATTTCTTCCTGGTTGAATCGGGACTACGAACGCGATATACGAACTGCTTGGAACCATCTCCGGATGACCAAAAAAGATACCTTGGACGCATATTGTGAGAGATTTTGGAACTCTTTTCTACCCACTTCTTCATTTAAGAAAATCTCGTTTAAAGAAGAGATTGAGCGGTTTACCTTGGGACTTCCTACGGAGATCCGAGATCACTGCTTACAACAAAAGTCAGATTCTTTTCAAGAACGGATGAGTCATGCGACACGGGGCTTTGCCATACACTCGGGAAGTTTGACTTACCCCACAGATGAGATCATGAGGCAGAAAACAGAACAGACTTCTAAAAATGAAAGTAGAAAGAAGAAGAGCCCCCAAAATCAAAAAGATAAGGATGCACGACCCCGGCTCACTCCTCGGGAAAGAGCCAACTACATCAAAGAGGGGAAGTGTTTTGGATGCGGGAAACAAGGACAGATCTCTGCAAAGTGCCCTAAAAAGGCACAGAAAGAACAAGATGAAGAAAGGCCAAAGAGTTCAAAAGCAATTGAGAAACGTGGACGGAAAGGCAAGATGAAAGCAGGACTGGTTCCAGATTGCATGCGTACTGACCCAAGCACGATTGATGAGAGTACAGAACTTTGTCGAGCTTGGGGCAAAGTGAAAGATCGATTTTCTTTGATGGAGGAGCCAAGGCCAACTTCATTTCACTTGAATTGGCGGCACGGCTCGAGATTACACCCAATCGGATGGGGCCACAAGCAGAGGCAGTTCTAGCGACACCCGACAGAGACATAGCCATTACACATGTCATTGGCAAACTTCGCTTGCATTGTCAGGGGTATTTGGGGCACGAGGACTTCTACATAATGCCCTTGGAAGGTTGTGATATCCTCCTCGGAATTCCCTGGTACCATAAGAACAACGCCATGATCGACTATCGGGCGAGAAAAGCGACTTCGACTACAAAAAAGGGCCGAACCATTGTACTTGATGTGAAACTTAAGGGCAAGTCTGTCCCTATTGTATCGGTTTCGACCGTTTCAAAATTAATGAAATCCAGTCTGTTTGTTTACTCCATCTTTTTGAAAGAGTTGAATGATGATCATAAGACAAATATGTCTGATCTAGAAAAAGAACACCAAGATTTTCTCCACACTCATGCCGATTGCTTTTCTAAGGGCCTGCCAGGCGAGTTGCCACCAGCTCGTCCTGAGGATCATACCATTGATCTGATACCTAGAAGCACACCACCGAACCGACCACCTTATCGTGTGAGCCGAGCCCAGAATGAAGAGATTATGAACCAAGTGAAAGACCTCTTGGAAAAGGGTCTTATCCAACCGAGTACTTCACCTTACTGCTCTCCGGTGTTGGTTTTGAAGAAAGACGGATCTTTGAGAATGTGCATTGACTATAGAGCTCTCAACAAAATCACCATCAAGAACAGATTACCGATTCCTAGGATCGATGATATTCTAGACCGACTACAAGGATCCTCTTGTTTCAGCAGGATCGATTTGAAGAGCGGATAACATCAGATCCGAATCGCGCCGGGAGATGTCTACAAGACAGCTTTTCGAACAACCTTCAGTTTATTCGAGTTTTTGGTGATGCCTTTTGGGCTTACCAATGCTCCAGCGACCTTTAACCAAATGATGGACAAGATTTTCAGAGAGTACACATCTTTTGTGGCCACTTTCTTTGATGACATTATTGACTTCTCCAAGGATGAGGCAGAACATAGAGAACATCTACTGCAGGTTTTTCAGGCATTACGAGATCACAAGTTGGTGATTAATGCAAATAAAAGTGAATTTTTCCTACCCGAGATACACTTTTTGGGACACGTCTCAACAGCAGGAGTGCAGATGGACCCTGCCAAGATAGAGACTATCCGTGATTGGCCCGATTTGAAGAATGTCCATGAAGTTAGAAGCTTCTTGGGCTTTTGTTCTTACTAACGGTGGTTCATTAGAAAGTTTGCAGAGGTTGCTTCCCCTTTGCATATCTTGACACAGAAAGGAGACCCTTTCTCGTGGGGACCCACAGAGGTGACTGCCTTTCAGACATTGAAAGAGAAATTGACTACAGAACCAGTTTTGACTTTGCCGGATTTGTAGAAGTCATTTGAAGTATATTGTGATGCTTGTGCTCGTAGTCTGGGTGCGGTCTTAATGCAAGAAGGACATGTCATTGCCTACGAGAGCCGATTGTTCTCAAGGCCAGAATTGATAGCACAGATATATGAGAAAGAGCTTTTGGCCATTATCCATGCTCTTACTCAGTGGCGACATTACCTACTTGGAGCCGATTCTACAATCTTCACAGATCACCAGAGTTTACGCTACTTCTTGTCACAGAAGCAGCTATCGGAAAAGCAGATGCGGTGGGCGAACATCTTGTCCCAGTTTCACTTCCAGATTGTCCATGTGCAAGGACAGAAGAATTTGGTGGCAGATGCTTTGTCCCGAAGCCGTTGGTTCTGGCTATTTCAGCGATACACCATAGGAGCTTCGAGGATATGGTCGATCAGTATGCCACAGATACAGATTTTGCAGATATTTTCACTCGGATATGGAATGGGTAGGTAGTAGTGAGATATTCCATTCGGGATGGCTACTTGATGAAGAAAACCATGTTGTGAGTTACACAACCGTTAAGGAAAAAGGTTCTAACCGAACGCCACTGTCCACCTTTTACAGGTCACCGCAGCATTGCTACCACCTTGAAAGGTGTCGACTGATACTTCTTTTGGCCAAGACTCAAGAAGACGTGGACGATTTTGTACGCAGTTGGTTGGTATGCCAAAAAGTCAAGTTTGACAAGCATAAAGCACAGGGATTGTTACAGCCTTTACCCATACCCACCCACCCTGGAAAAGTATTGCAATGGATTTCATTTTTGATCTCCCGAGAACACAGAGTGGGCACGATGGTATCTGGACTGTTATTGACAGACTTTGCAAGCAAGCTCATTTCATTCCAGTGAAGAAAACAGTCAAGCCAGATCACATAGCGAGATTGTTGTGGCCCAGATCTTCAGATTACATGGCATGCCTGAGACAATTGTCTCCGACAAAGACCCCAGATTCACGAGGCTATTTGGGAGAACATTGGCACGCGGTTGCAGCTCTTGTCATCTTTCCACCTACAAAAAAATGGGCAATCGGAAATTGCAAATTCGATCGCACTGGATTTATTGAAGTCTTACATCTCGGATCAGAAGACTATTTGCCTTTAGTGGAATTTGCCTACAATAACACGATTCACTCTTCGATGGGAAAGACACCATTTGAGATTATTGAAGGTGCTACGAAGGTTCCACCCTTCCTAAGCATGAAAGATAAGATTTTTGAAGCCGATGAGTACACACGAGACTTGGACACGGTTTTTGCCAAGGTCCAGGAGGCTTTACAAAAATCTCAAGAAAGACACAAAAAGGCAACACATCGACATCGTCACGATTTGAAATTGAAGGAGAACGATTGGGTGCTCTTACGTTTTGAGAAGGCACGCTTGAGAAAGAAAAAGGAAAAGCAGCGGCTTTTTTCAAAGCTTAGCATGAGATACTATGGACCTTTCCAAATTTCCGAAAAGATAAATGATGTCTCCATTCGACTGAAGCTGCCCGATACTTGGAGGATTCACAATGCTTTTCATGTGAGTCTCCTGAAGCCTTTTAAAGGCGATGTGCCCGATGATGGGGAGTTAGATGAGCAACCCGAAGTGGAGGAAAACGAGGAGATACTCGTTCCAGAACAGATTTTGGCACATTAAGATAGAAATGCAAAAAGTACAATGATAAGGCGGTTCTTGGTTAAATTCAAGAACTATCCTGCATTGGATGCGAAGTGGATGGAGCAGGAGGACCTGGCAGATACTGTCACCAAGAGGTGTATTTTCCCTATTGCCTTTCGTAAATAAGTACTATATATTTTTATTTATTTATATTTCTACTTGGTTTCCCCGGAACCCTTGAAAAGGTGCAAGGGGACATTGCATGGCTAGTGTGAAACGGCTGTGGCCGAATAGGTTTCTCACATCGAGAGTCTAGGTCAGTCAGCCTGGGACTGGTCGGGCCAGTTAGCACTGAATTCTGATGAGTGTGGAAGCCTGTGTGCGCCAAATGAAGTCTGGGCCACTCGAAAAGTCACTTATACCTTTATAAGTCAGTGGGAACTAGGGAATGAACTCAAAGGGGCAAACTAGACACCTACACCTCAGCAAGAGGAGGCGCCCATTTGAGGTTGGGGGCTGGTTTTTGCTCACTAAGTGACCTACAGTGTGTGTGTGTGTGAGTAGTGGGTGTAGGTCTACAGCTTTAATGGAAAGCTTGCCTTCCCCTCTGTCTCATGTAGCACAATGACTTGCTCTCGTGCATCTATCTCCCCTTTGGCACATATGGTAATGCCCCACTAGTTGGGCTACTCAGATGAATATGTACAGTTCTGGGGGTTTATGCGCGTTTGCCAAGGCAAGAACCTTCTGAAAGGGAACCGGATTAGCTAATTGCTAATCCCCCACAGCGCACAGTTCCATCGCGAAAGACTGCAAGTTTGGAGAGTTTTCTCGCGTGAAAACTCGTCCAATTCACAGGGAAACTGTCCCATTGCATGCGGGAGCCCTTGGGACACGCCTACGCTCCGCTGAAAACGATCCGAAACAGGGAATTACAGCCTGCTGTGTTTTTCTGCAGGTTTAGGGTTTCGCACCTAAACTACAAGGGAACACCAGGGGAGCCTCGTGAGAGCCTTGGGATGCGTGTACAGGCTTTTGGGCACCCGACGGCGGTGAAAAACAGAGAATTACAGCCCGCTGAATTTCTGTGACAGCTCACCAAAAAGCTTCCATATAGCGGGGGAATCCGCCCTAGACAGGTACTTTTGACCTACATGGGTTTTTGCGCCGTTATGCTGCCAAAATCAGGTCGAAAACCTGCGTTTTCAACCCTCGCCAGGTTTGGACAGCTTTGTGAAAGCTTGTACTAAGTGGTCGGATCGTCTACCTTAAATCAAATAAAGAAATACCAAAAGGGGCGCCAGTCTTTGGGGCCTACAGGGTGTCGGTCTCGTGTGCGCAGTGACATTCTAGTCACTGGACGAATCTGTGTTCTCTTTCCTTCTCAATGCTCTGTGTAAAGTAAACAGGTAATTGAAATAGTACTGCCCTCTACGTTGTACAGGCTGGTTTTAGATACTCCTCAGATTGTGAACCTTCCTTTACCTTGAAGCATTCGGTTTAGCATAGTCTATTCCAAATTGAACCCTGAACTCAGCTGGGCAGAATTTGGTGCAGTGGGTATGCACAAGAGGGGAGTCGCTCCACTCCTTTGTCAACACATTGCCCCGATTTTTGATACTAAAGTCATTGATGTCTCTTTTGAGTTTCAAGGATACTGTGAGCTGACAGTATTCTGTTGTATGACTTTATGAACTAGAATTCCCGATAATATGATACTGATTAGTTCTTGACTTGTCTAAGTGCAGGAACTGATAGACGAAATGACTACAGCATTTCGATCTGAAAGATCTCGATAGATGAGGTCCCGAGTGGATCTAGATGCGATTGCTAAATACGTTGCCGATTAATCATGGTCTGAGATCCGAATGAATTTTTGAATGTGATTTGTCATGTGATGTCAAGTGATGTCCTGTGATGTGACTATCGATTGGTACATGTGCTAGATGTGTGTTTCTAGTGCGACTGTGATGTGACTGTCAATTGGTACATGTGCTAGATGTGTGTACTAACAGTCAATGTCTACTAAGACAGTTTATGGCCTCTGTCTGTTTTGCAAGAGTAATCGAGGGCGATTACAATGCTTTCAAGAGGGGGGTATGTCACAAACCCGTGATGTGGCATGGCATGGTCTGAACACACTCCAAGTAGGGTAACAGATACACACACCCTGGCTAAAGTGGCACTCGAAAAATCCCGTTGTAATGCTGACGTGGTAGCACCGTATGGACCTCCACAATTTGCGGCGCAGAATGCGGAAACAGTGCTGACGTGGCTGAGTTGTACGGAATTGCTTTTTCTACGCAAGGTTGAAGGAAAAACTCTACACAATGTTTTGAGAAGCTTTGCTTAACGGAATCATTTCCTGAAATTTAGGGAACTGCTATTTTGGGCCGTGAAATGTGTTCGCGTCATTACCTCCGGTATGACTAGGGGAACACTTTACAACTCTGCCGCAAAGTCAATTGACGCGTCGGTTGAGATATTTTGAAGCGGCAAACCCGAAACGGGCAAATGCTTGTAAATGCGCCAAGTGTCAGTTTTTCATGGACTTGCCTCCTACAGAAAAAATGCGCTGAATTTTAAGCTAGGAGAGGGCTTCATTGGCATTTTGTCACAGGTTAAGAGCTATGGAGTGCTTCCTTTCCCTCTTATGTACAGTGCGGTGCCAGGAGTGATGCCTTGCACGCTACGCATTGCTCTCTCTCCCCCCTACGAGCAATATGTTATGCCCCACTAGTGGGATTTTCATTTGACCAATGTACAGTTATGTGGGTTTATGTGAGATTGCCGAGGCAAGAGCCTCTTGCACAGGTACTGGATTAGCTAGCGGCTAATCCCCCGCAGGTACAGGTGAATTCGGAGAGGTTTCACGTCAGAAATCTCGTCCAATTCAAAGGGCAAGTAGCCCTACAGGTGCGGGAGCTCGAGGTCTTGCTACAGATGCGACCGGCACGCGAAACGGAGCCCAAAACAAGGAATTACAGCCTGCTGTGTATTTTTGCAGGTTTAGGGTTTCGGCCCTAAACGGACCCTGATACCCCCAGGAGGTTCGGGGACGCAAGGGGACCGCTATACAGGTGAACTGGCGCATTTTCGGGGCAGAAAACAGAGGATTCAGTGTGCTGCAGATTCTCGCCAGGTTTTGCAAAGTGTCCGTATGCGTCGGGAAAGTCACCTATTGCGTGGGGATACTAACTGTGAAGCGTCCTAGTACAGTTATGCTGCCGAAATCGGGCCAGAACAGGTGTTTCTTAGCCTAGATTGTGCAGGGCAGCTTGTAGGAGATCACAAGTTTTATTCCCTCTGTTACAGAATAAAGAAATACCGAAAGGGGCGCCAATTTTGGGGCCTACAGGTTGTCGGCGTCTGCTCGGAGCATTCTAGCTCCCGAGCCGTGTGTGTACTTAGGTGTTAATCCCCGTTACAGGGTACCCTTGCAAAGTACTCTGTGTGTGTCTAAAGTAGAGAATTTCGGGTGAAAGCCAACGCCTACCGCCCCATGGGCCGGTTTCATAAAGAACAAGTGATCCAGATTGTTGCAAATGGGGCGCCGACAAACAGGGCTGCAGGAAAAATTTTAGAGCAAAAATTTCCCCACATCGCATTCTCAGCTTGGATGGCGCACTGCTTGAATAATCTCCTGAAGGACAATGGAAAGCTAGAGTGGATAGCACCCGTCATTGAGGATGGCAATGAGATTGTCAACTTCATCTACAAACACACATATTTGTTGACTGAGTTCAGGAAGAAGTCCACTCCTGAGCTTCGCAAATACTTAGACACCAAGTTGTGGGTATAACTTTTTGATGTTGAAATCTTTGGTAAAATGTGTAGGTGCTCTTAAGCAGCTAATGACCGTCAAAACAATGTACTCGCTCAATTGCTATAAATGGAGTACGTTGGATCTGATCACGATCGTGTAATGAGAAGTGTCAGCTTCAGCTTCGAGCGGATAGAGGTAGGGGTCAACTTTCTTAGTAAGGTCGCACTCCAGGGTTGAGGTCAATGTGATCGGTTAGTGATGAGTATGAGAAACATCATTTATCGAGGACAGCAACCGGCAAGTCTTATGTAGGTCATGCTACATATCCGCATTGGTGGGAACAAATGAAGCGTATAGTGGCACTTGCAAAACCGATCATCCACTTATTGCGAATGGGTGATGCTCTCCAACCTTGCATTGGCAAAATCTACGAAGCAATGGACAAGATGATTGAGAAACTGGAGGAGATTGAGCCCAACAAGAAGCGGTACAAGATGCTGCGAGATCTATGTCAAGCAAGGTGGGACTCATACTACTCTCAAATGCATGCTGCAGCATTCATGTTAGATCCACAATTCAAACAAGTACTCAATACATTGACCAAGAGGTGGCAGGAGGCTGGGAAGAGCAGATGCAATGGCCGATCGCACCACACACGCACCCACGTGTGTGGTGGGAGGATTATGGTGCAGACACTCCAGAGTTGCAGCAACTGACAATCAAGTTCTGGCCAAGCATTAGCTCTTCTTCTTTGGAGCAATTGTGGAGCTCTTTTAGCCACGTCACTTTAAAGAAGAAAACTGGCTCAAAGTTGAAAAAGCCAATGAATTGGTTTTTGTGGGTGCGAATTTGCATCTCTTTGAGCATTTGCAGAATCCAGCATCCTCGAAGCATTGGGGTGCCTCAACAACCATCCTATTGATGACATTGATACTTGTTTTAGAAGAGGAGGATGAGGAGGATGTGCCAATGCAAGCTGTTGATTTGAGGTGCCTCAACAACCATCCTATTGATGACATTGATACTTATTTTGGGGTCGTGAATTTGGGGATCTTGAACTAGATGTGTAACTCGGCTACTCTTATTGAGAAACTTCTCTTCTTATTTTAGTTGTATTCTATCTTTTTTGGAAATGAGATGTGTCACAAATTGGTGACGTGGCATGCCAGGACACACTCACACTGGCTGGCAACAGCGTACATGCTCGTAAAACGCGGAGACAGGCTAACGTGGCAGCTCCGGATTTTCCACCGGTTTTCACGTTGACACTGTTGACGTGGCCTGCCATACAGATTTCCGCGTTGACACAGTGTACGGAATTCTTGGATTTGCGCTGAGTTGCTTTTGGAGCTTATTGCTTTAACTTCACAAGCTTTTGAATGGCAACTTTTGGGGATCTGCTTTTGGGCATCCCTTGTAACCAATAAATAAGTCGTTAGGCCCTCACTTCTTATAGCATCTGGACGCAAAGTCTAAGCATCAGCACCTACCCACTCTCTTGTACTTTGAACACAGATTAATACAAAAAGAAATACCGAAAGGGGCGCCAGTCTCTGGGGCCAATATCTCTAGGCACAGAACTACGCCAGGCCGTGTCGACTCAAATGTGAATTGTGAACCGTTTTGAAGTGAATCTTTGTTGTGTCGTCGTGGTAGAATCTTGACTTGGAGTGTCCAAGTTTGTTACAAGATGTCCACTACCTTTGGTCTCTATATGGTTCCAAGCGTCCATTTCATGTTATGTGTCACAAGCATTAGCATTAGTTTATAGCATTGTTCCTGCAATAAATATCCCCCTTACACATGTCTTCTCATAATGTCCGTTCTCATCTGTTTCCGTTTCCAATTTCTGGAGCGTTTTCCGTCTTCGTGGTCTTACGTTCTTGTGCTCATTCCGGTTCCTAGTAACTATGGCTGTGTTTGATGATGTACGCGGCCATATCGATAAAAGTCCGACTTCTCTCGAGATAGCCTTGATAAGAAGGCATAGGCATATATCCCTACATGTGATACATCATCTGTTGTAGCATCATCTTTCTTGTTGATGGACAACTTAGCTGCCTTTACCTTTGGCTTCGCTTTAACCTAAGGCTTCATCACTTCTTTTAAGCTGGTAGACAGTTGTAGCATCATCCTTCTTGTTGATGGACAACTTAGCCGCCTTTACCTTTGGCTTCGCTTTAACCTGAGGCTTCACATCACATTTCTTTTAAGCTGGTAGAAAATTGTGTTCATATGCTTGACCAGCATATACTTTGCGTAACACAGATCTTTAGAATAAGCAAGAAGATAATCCAAACAAAATGCTAACTTCAGCCAATCCAACCTTCTCGACACACATTTGGTGGTAACGCTTACATTGATGATCCACCTCATCTCCAACCACATCATCCTGCTCTACCTCATTTGCAACACCTTCCTTGTCTTTGACTCCCTTTTCTATTCCATTTGACCTTCCTCATACACCCAACTCTTCCTCTTGGTTAGAACTACGGCTTCAAAGCTTATATACCTTCATAAGCTTCACCTTCCTCATACTCCCAACTCTTCCTCTTGGTTAGAACTACAGCTTCAAAGCTTATATACCTTCATAAGCTCAGAACAGTCTGAACTCATGAATTATAAGAGGGGATAAAACACTCATGAAACTACAAAAGCAAGGATTAAAAAAAAAGAATCACTTTATTTGCTATTAAACAGCTTCATAGGTTGATTGTTGAAGATCTGATTTATATTATTTTGAGAAGAACAATCGATTAGAGCTCTTATACCTACATACTTACCTACCTACCTAGCTCCCCACCCACTTGGTGAATAGCTACCTCGAAGAAACAAAAATCCACAATCTCAACTAAAAGCTTTTCACTCGCATCATACCATCGTAAGGCCAACAAGTGTGATGATGTGTCAAGCCATTAAGTGGCTATTGGACAGAAGAGGCCGGCCCAAAATCAGCCAAGCCAAAAACTAACGAACCTGACGCGTAGCACCTCAACGTAAAATGCGCCACGATTTACGGGCTCCCACATGGCAGTCTGTAGGGCACCTTTAGTGCAAGGCTTTTGGCAAAGTGTTTTGGGCCTCTATTTTTAAAACTGAAAGCAATCAAGACACCCAGATTTAGGGGTCCCATGTAACGTTTATAAGGAGCCTTGGGGACGAGCTCTGCCGATCAGCTTGGGAGCAAATTGCAGAGAGCAAACCCTCCGATTGTTTTACCTTTGTGACCATCAATAAGAAAGAAATACTGAAAGGGGCGCAAGTCTTTGGGGTTAGTGCATCTGGAAGCGGCTTCGTGTCAATTGCTCTCCCTCTCTATTCAAGTTCAGTTGTTGCAGTTTTTGTTCATGTGTTGCTATTGATTTTTTGCTTAGGTGTTCAAGGCTGTTATAGTGGTATCAAAGCTTCGATGATTCTTCCCATGTAGAGGATCCGATCCGTTTAAGCTATACACGCTATGGATTTTGACAGAGACTCCTATCAAGAACAAGAAGCAGCTTTTTACACAAATTGCTTTGAAAGAAGAAGAAGTTGCTACAAAAAAGGTGCTCTTTGGAAGAAGAAACAACAGCAGAAAGGGGAGAATGTAGAAGCAAGAGTTTTTTTTGCCACAAATAGCCGAAATAACGGATACGTTTCTGTGTCTCACAGACCTCTTGAAAATCTCTTCAGCGAGTAAGAATTTGGTGCGTTTTGGAAGAAGAAACGACAACAGAAAGGGGAGAATGAAGAAGCAAGAGTTCGCTTTTGCCATAAACAACCCAAATAACAAACATTTTTCTGTCTTAGAGACCTCTTAAAAATCTCTTCAACGGGTAAGAATTTGGATGTGTCACAAGTCAAAGTTAATCCTCTATGAGACCTACGCATTGACACAAACGAATTTTGATTCTGACAATTTCAAAAGAATTTGGGTTTCTACAAACAAATTTGGGACGTGACTTCCAGAGGGATTAGCATAATCTCTTGGTTTGTGCACATAGAAAAATTGTAGATGGCAAAGACTCTTCGAAAAGGTACAGAATTTGGACACAATATGATTGTTGACACGTGTATTGGATTCAAGCAGATCAGTACATGCAAGATCTGGAGACTACTTTTGCTAAGGTAAAGCACGCTTTAAAGAAGTCTCAAGCACGGCAAATGAAGGTAGGATGCAAGCATGATCGCAACTTGCAGTTGAGGGGGAATGATTGGATGCTACTTTGGTTTGAAAAGGCACGGAACAGCAAGGGTCAAGAGAGGCTTTTCCCAAAGCTTAGTATGCGATACTATGCGCCCTTCAACCATGTATCCTTTCAATTGAACTTGCCAAATTCTTGGAAGATTCACAATGCATTTCATGTGAGTCTCGTGAGACCTTTCAAAGGTGAGGTGCCCAATGACAAAAAGCCTCAGCTACAATCACCAAGTCTTATCGCACAAGGAAAGTGAAGGGTAAGCTGGTCCATCAATACTTTGGTCAAGAGCAGAAACTATTCGTCTCTTGATGCAAAGTGAATGGAGAAGGAAGAGGACTTAGCAAATTCTCCTCAGTTACTAGATTTGTACCTTGAGACTTTTGGTTTAGCATTGTCTAATCCTTAAGTGCACGTCGAATCAGAGGGTTGAGTCTAGTCACTAGTGTAGTGCGTGCTACACGAGAGGAGACATTCCACTGCCTTGTCACAGACTACGTAGATGGAATGAAGTCACTAATTTCTCCATAAGAATTTAGAGGCTAACAATATTCTACGGAACGACTTTATGAAAAGATACACATTGAAATGGGAATTTCTAAAGAACTGATTGATCAATGTATTCTTGCAAACATGTGTTTGTTTAAGTGCGAGACTTGAAATGTCTATAGCATTTTGTCTCTACTCACTAAGAGGGGTGATACTGAGTCTTGATATGATGAATCTAGTGTATCTAGACATCTGCTAGAGATCAATGAGATTGTGATGGCTGAAAGATTTGTCATTTGCAATTTTGATCCCAGTGCATCAAGAGTTCTATCCGGATGAGACAATATGATACTAATCTTAGTGTATCAAACGTTCTGCAAGGATGAGATGGTTGGATAGTGATATATGTGCATCAATCCCTTCGGAATAGATGAGATGACTAGTTTTGTTGGTTTGCACCTGAGAGTTCTGCGTGAACAATGTGAATGTAGATCCGAAATCCATTGTGAATTAGAATTTGTGTGGATGCATGCTTTGTGAATGTATTGTCTTGTGGAGATGATCGTTGGCATGTCTGCATGAACTGTGAGAAGGAATGCGAATATGATAGATTTAGTAGATCAAGACTTCCGTGTCTGGATATAAATGCTAAATAAGTGACAATGATCATGATTCGTATCTAAGATGGTTGTTCAGTGACCGGTGTATTTGCGCTAGTGCTAGATGTGTGCAGTTTGGTGCATGGGTACATAGAGTCAATGTCTACTGAGCTAGTTTTCGTCCTGTGTCTATTTGCAAGTGTAATCGAGGGCGATTACTCTTCTTTCACGAGGAAGGTATGTCCCAAGTGTGATGATGTGGCAAGCCGATCAAGTGGCTAGTGAACAAAAGAGGGCGATGTCACAAACTCCTAACGTGTCAAGCCACTAAAGAACGGAGCCAACTTGCACATCCCGGCCAAGGGGTCTAAACCCTAGAAGTAGCAGAAGAAGTTTCACCAACTTGCAAAGTTTTGCCGAGTGGTCTATTTTTAAAGACGAGTTCCCACCAACTTGCGGGACCCTGTCCGATAGGGCCCAAGTGACCTAAAGAGATTAAACAAAGCGTAGCAGCTAATGACGTGGCAGAGTTGTACGAACAACCCGCAAACGCGTTGACATGTTGACGTGGCAGATTGTACGAGCAGTCCCGCAACAAAGCGCTGACAATGCCACGTAGCAACTGTATGAATTTCCGCAAAACGTGCTGGTTGCTTTTGGGCTAGATGCTTTTGAGTTTGAAGCTTTTCATGTAATTGCTTTTGAGGACAAGGGCCTTTAAATATGTGCCATGGGCTCATTCTCTGGCATGCTTCCAGGTGAAGGTGCAGAGCATGGAGTACCGGCTTGTACTGAGTTCAAGGAATATAAAGAAATACCAAAAGAGGCGCCAAGGTTTGGGGCCGGTGGAACACCGCCACTCCTCGTCTCGTGTGTCGTGCATCTCTTCGATTTACTGTTATTTGAAGTGCTTAAAGTTGTTCGGTCTGTTCTTTTTCCGTTGGCACGTGTGCCCATCCCGTGACGGTAGTATCAAAGCTTCAAGCGTGTGCTTTTCTGAAAGCATACGGGTCCTACCAAAGAGCAGACTGAGCAAGGCGGCGCTTCCAAAGTTTACCGCAAATTTTATTTGAGAATCTTCATGCCCCGACCCCGGACTTACTAGTTACTCCTACCCTTACTCCATCGCTCCCGTCTTCATCGCTCTCTCTTACAGGGCATAAGCCATAAAGAGCCCAAGACATGGCGTCCATGGATTCGGCTCCTCGACGAGCTTCGCGACATTCTTTCGCAGCATCCTCAATTGAATGTCCCAATGTTGTAAAGTTTTCAAAAGTTTTTGAATTACATGTTACTCCCTCTGATGGCCCAAGTGGTACCTCCTCCTCCTGCACCAAAAATACGAGAGCTTTCAACCGACAACGTTCCGAGCCGTCTGTTCCAATTGGGGGAGTCTTCAAGAATATGGTGCGACCATCTGACCCTGATCCAATGCAACCGCCGTTGCCCCCACCACCACCGCCACCACGCTACAATGGTTGGAGCCCACATGGATACCCTTATTATCCGTACACAGAATACGCACCTAACCAACCGAAAGATTTCAAGGATGGCGGCACAACATTCAAATTTTTCATCTTTTTCGGGATGAAAGATCGAAAGAAAGCATTATAGTTTCTACATCAATTCGACAACATCTATGCTTTGGGGAACTAAACAGAAGAATCCAAGGATTTCTCGAGCAACGGGATTTCTTAGAGATAATGCCATGCAGTGGTGGAGTTCAATCGCAACGCAACAGCATGCTCCAAGGACCTGGCAAGCTTTCAAAACAATATTTGCACGCAGTTATATGATTTCTCGCTTTGAAGTCTGGATCTTGGCAGAATGGGGCAACTTGAAAATGTTTGCCACAGAGACCATGGACGACTATAACCAAGGGTTTCTCGACGTCTACATTCCGATGTCCTTCTTTAAGTTCATTTTCTTGGAGGACCAGTGCAAGTGATACACCATTGGACTACCATCACCGTTACAGGAATATTGTCTATCCAATAAGTCTCAACCATGCAAGAACTTATGGACCATGCCGTGGCTGGCTACAAATAGATGAAGGGAAAGTTGGAGTTTACCATAGAACCAACTCCAGCCACCAACCAAAACTCTCAACAACAATGAACAAATTCTCGGGAGTCTCGTGAAACCCAACCTCAAGGCCTCAACTGACACAGCGTCAACGAGAAACCCTTTTACAAGAAGGCCAATGCTTCGAATGTTTTCAAACAAGGCCTACATTCACTACATGTCTTGAGCGAGCCTCGATGTTTTAGAGCAACCTTTTGCTCCCACGACAGAAAGATCCCCAAGGCCACCTCCACCTAAGAGAGCTAGATCCGCTATTGAACTAGTCCCTATATCTATGGCATACGCCTTAAAAGTACAAATGAATTGTGTAACGCATATAACAAAGTCAACGGCTTGAAAGCCCTTATTTTCTTTGACCCGGAGCTACAAAGAACTTCATCCATCCAAAATTCTTAAAGCAGATGCACTTTGATTATGATGATGCAGAGGGGTGGAGAAATGGAAGCCGAGCTAGCCACGGGGCAAACTCAAAAAGTGGTACTGCTCATTGGTGCTCTTCCAGTGACTATCCAAGATTATCATGGAAAAGCCAATTTCCACATTATGAAGTTGGGCAATTGCGACGTTCTCTTGGGCATGAATTGGCACGACAAGAATGATGCGACTCTCCACATCCGAAACCGAACCATTACCCTGATCCATAAGGACAAGCCAGTCGTCCTCAAAGTTCAGTTGTCCGAACAAAAGCCTGAATCAATTTTCTAATTATTTTGTAGTTAGATACTTTTGAACTTTGTTTGAGGAAGTACTTTTTGGAATGGATGGTATTTGTTTTAAAACAGTCTTGGTGCCGATTTGAACTGTCTGACTCTAGTTTTAATCCTGTTTTCAATGATTGGTGATTTTACTCCCGGATGGAGTAGTAAGAAATATTGTTTTGATTGTGTCTAAACCTCAAAACGAATCAGACAGGATGTCTGGGAAGCATTTTGTTGTATGCTTGAAAACCACAGAACAACGCAGACAAGATGTCTGGAGAGCATTTCATTGTATGTTGGAAAACCTCCGAACGACGCAAACAGGATGTCTAGGGAGCGTTTGGTTGTATGCTTGAACCTCCAAGCGATGCAGGCTGCAGTCTGGGGAGCTCATGGCCTAGACCTTTTTAGGTTATTTGCGGTTGTACCAATCCTTTGAGCTCATGGCCAGACCTTTTTAGGTTATTTGCGAGGCAAGTGATGAGGTAGTTGTTAAGAAGCTTCATACTGCTAGCCATCTGTCTCGGGAGAGTGCTCAATGACGCTGTTCGTTGTGTCTTGCAACATGCATATGTGAGCATTTGTGTTGCATTGTGATTGCCAACTGTTGCTAATGGGACTATTCTTTTTCTATTAATGATTAATTTCTTTCTCTAGGATATTTTATTGTGTACACTAAGAACTGTTAAAAGATTGTAGCTATAAGAAGTACCATCAAGAACGGACAACTCTGATGTGTCACTTGATGGGTGACGGTAAACATCGCGAAGGAGTTTCCGTAAGTTTGGTGGAAAAGGGCCGGGTTACGAATGCCCCTGATGCGTCACATGATGGGTGACGGGTGCATCAGTAAGGAGGCATTCCGTAGGCTAAGGAGGAAATCCGAACTGAGTAAGAAAAATATGCGTAAGAACGCAAGCACAAGAATAAAGATGGGTTCAATGAAGCTTTTTACGAAAAGCAGGAACATTCGCGGGAGGGCAGATGCTTTCCCGCGAGGAGTCTGCGTCTGCATTGCATCTGTGCCGTGTTCTGCACCCGGGGACGCCTGGAATGTGTTCGTGTAGCATTATTTTCACTAACTAAGTGAGTTTTTCAAGTTTGAACAGGTTCACACGTTATTTTATAAAGTGGTCCGTCACTTTTAAGTGACCAGCCCTCTTATAATAAAATAAAGCAAGGCTCTCTAAAAAAAAACTCAACGCTAATAAGCTACGCAGGCCAGATTCAACGATCTCTCTCTCTCCTCTCTCTAGGGGCGCCAAGGTTCTGCTTTTTCGACTCCTATTCCCGCCGGGTGCAAGGGCCTATAAAAGGGCAGCAAGTGTTCCAGTTTTAGACACGCCGGAAGCAGCAGAAGGAACTAGCGCTGGGATTCTGGAGCAAGTGTTGGCGACGGAAATTGCAAGTGTTCGTGTGACGACTGAGTACGGAGGTCGCTTTTTCGAGCAAGGAGCGACAGGTATAAGGTGTTGATACGCATTGAGAATTATTGCTTTGTGTGGTTTGTTTTGCAGGAATCTCCCGTCTTACGGGAAAGCCCCTCACGGGAAGTACGGCTTCACGCCTAAGTCCCTTACGGGAAAGTACGGCTTCGCGCCTAAGTCCCTTACGGGAAGGAACGGCCTTGTGCCCAAGCCCTTTACGGGAAAGCACGACCTTCGGGTCTAAGATTACAAAACGGAGGGGTTTCCTCGGGTTTTCTTGCTTGTATAAGAATTCTCCCTGAATAAAGAATACTCTTGACGGGGGGGGGGGACCAACCCATCTTCTGGTCCCCAATACTGTGTCGATCTTCTCCCTTCTCTCACCTTTGCAAAGTATTTTATTTTTCAGATTTCTAAGTGCTCGTGTACGCTCCCGTATTGTGACAGTGGTATCAGAGCTCGGACTCCTCTCTTTCTCTGCAAAGAAGGACGATTCCGGGAAGAACGAGAAGAACCATGTCGAGCCAAGGGAGAAGCGTTGAAGAGGAGCTTCAACAAGTGCAAGCTCAGCTTGCGGATTTGCAATAAATCTTACTATTGCCAGATGTCCAAAAGCTCTTGGGCGGAATGAAGAAAACGGATGGAGCCGATGCAGCCAGGCATCCAGACCACACTGTTGGCGTGAGACCATAGGAGGCAAGAGAAGAAGAACGTGCCGAGGTGCACAAAGGATCTTCGGATCGGAATGAACGGCCTGCTCCAAGGAAAGGCTAGGAAAAAGCGCTCTCTTTGCTAGACGAGAGCAAGGACATCTCTATCTCATCTCCATCCTACTCTCCTGATTATACTTCTACTTCTCGATCATCTCATCAGAAGAAGGAAGCCGCTACTACTACTACCCTACATCAACCTAAAGATAAGCCTCAATTCAAGAAGCATGGTCGCAAGTCTCAACATCGCATGAGAGTCTTCAAATCGGGCGACAAGGACATCAAGTTCGAAACCTACAACGGACAGAGAGACATCTCCAAAGCACTGTCCTTCATCAGACAGTTTGAAGTCACCTTTACCAATGGGCACTTCACAGAAAGATCCAAATTACGCCATGTGGGGATGCACCTCAAGGAAACGGCAAGTAATTGGTGGCTAGCCAAGATTCTGGAAGGTTCCCAGGCCAGAACTTGGGAGAGCTTCAAATCTGAATTTTATGAACAATTTCTTCCACCTGACTTCGAGCAGGACATACGGAAGGAATGGGACTGGCTTGCCCAGAAGGAACATGAAAGAGTAACGACCTATGTGGACAAGTATTGGTCGGTTCTTCTAAAGGTCACTCCCTTCATGAAGATTGCCGACGAGGAAAAGAAACGAAAGTTCGAAGCGGGTCTTCAACCGCAGCTTCGAAAGAGTATGAAAGTGTATCCGCATGATACTCTTCAAAGGATGATGGAGTCAGCAATCATTGCTGAGGATTTGCACTCAACTGGGACGCCAAGAAACATGGAGCATAGCACTTACCGTGCAAGACAAAGAGGGGTCTACGATGACCAAGGGGGCCAAGGAAGAAAACGTCCTCCATCTAGGGACTATGATCGTACTAAGAAGCCAGAGGGCAATGGCAAGCGAACTAAGTATCTCTCTCCTACTCAACTCCAAACCTTCAAAGAGGAAGGAAGATGCTTCTACTGTGGAGAGAAAGGACATATGAAGCCGGACTGCCCTCTAAAGCAGCAACGGCAAGAACAAGCCTCTACGAGGCAAGATAAAGCAAGGAAGGAACCCGCTCCACCAAGCTCGAACTCAATTCCAGATGTTCAAGGAAACACAGAAACGGAGAAAGGGAAGCGTCAACTTCTGAAGGGCTGGGGTCCTTTGAACAACCAGCGAGTACTGATTCTTTATGATCCAGGATCCACGGATAAGTTCATCTCCCTGGATACTGCGGAACGTTTGTGCCTCACACCGGCTCAGCTCGGCACACCGGTTACATCCGGATCGGCATTCGAGGGGTTGACAACCAATGCAACTCCCGTGCAAGGACAGCTCAATCTTCGGATTGGCGAGTACAAGGACCGCGAATCGTTTTTTATGGCACCCATTGAGGGATGTGATATCATCTTGGGTATGCCATGGCACTTCCACATGACACCTATTCCCGATTATGTGGAAAAGACCCTCACTTTTGATCATGGGGGTAAGAAAATAAAGATTCATGCTGATGTAGGAGATTGGCAGTTCCCAATTGTAAGCCATATCTCCATTAAGAAAGAAATGAAGAAGTGTGTTTCTGCTTACTTGATTTTTGCACGTGAGAAGGATAAAACTAGTGGGGACTCTCTCTCTAGTATGGAAATTAAGCGTCTTCAATTTATTGAAAAGTACAAAGATTAACACTTCCTGATGAACTCCCTCCGGTACGCCCGGAAGATCACCGCATAGATCTCATACCGGGTAGCTCGCCTCCCAATCAACCCCCTTATCGGGTGAGTCTTGCTCAGCAAGAGGAAATTATGAAGCAAGTCAACGAGCTTCTAGAGAAAGGGTTAGTACGGCCAAGTGCTTCACCCTACTGCTCTCCAGTTCTACTGGTGCAAAAGAAAGATGGCACGTTTCGAATGTGCATAGACTATAGGTCTTTAAACAAGATAACGGTCAAGAATCGCTTTCCGATCCCTCGGATTGATGATATACTTGATAAGTTGCAGGGTGCAAGTGTCTTTAGTCGCATAGACTTAAAGAGTGGGTATCATCAGATACGGATCGCCCATGAGGATGTCCATAAGACTGCTTTCCGCACAACCTTTGGACTATATGAATTTTTGGTAATGCCTTTCGGCTTGACCAATGCTCCTGCGACATTCAATCGCATGATGGACCGCATTTTCAGCCCGTATCGAGCTTTTACGGGAGTATTCTTTGACGACATACTCATCTTCTCTAAGTCAGAAGAGGAACATCGGAAGCACTTGGACCTAGTGTTTCAAGAATTGCGAAAGCATGAGTTGCATGTGAATGCAAAGAAGAGCGGGTTCTTTCTCTCAGAGATACACTATCTCGGCCATATAGTCTCTCGCAATCAAGTGAGTATGGATCCTGCCAAGATCCGAGTGGTAGAAGATTGGCTTATTCCCACTACGGTACATGATGTACGTAGCTTCCTGGGATTATGTTCGTATTATCGAAGGTTTGTCCGAGGATTTGCCCATGTATCAAGACCACTTCATGATTTGACAAAGAAGAAGATTCCTTTCAGATGGGGATCGAGACAACATGGAGCTTTTGATCGGCTCAAGTACTTGCTAAGCCATGGACCTATTTTGATAGTGCCTGACTTAAGGAAACCATTTGAGGTTCACTGCGATGCTTCAGGCGATTGCATCGGAGCAGTGTTAAACCAAGAAGGCCATGCAGTGGCCTACGAAAGCAGACGGCTTAAGGATGCAGAGTTGCATGCATCAATCTACGAAAAGGAACTCACAGCTGTGATTCACGCCTTATCCATCTGGAAGCACTATCTTCTAGGAGCGGATTTTGTGATCAAGACTGATCACCAAAGTTTGCGGTATTTTCTTACGCAAAGGAAACTATCTGAGAAGTAGATGAGATGGGCAAACTTTTTGTCTATGTTTCACTTCCAGATCCTTCACACGGCTAGGAGTAAGAATGTGGTCGTGGACGCATTGTCTAGGTGGCCAAGGGTGAACGCTATCACTTCGGTGTATCACCAAGAATTAGAAGCACTACCAGATTTGTATCCGAATGATCCAGATTTCTCCACCGTTTGGGGAAAGCTACATCGTGGAGAGAATGAGTTTCCCTATTCCATTCGGGAGGGTTATCTCTACCACCATCAGGCCATATGTGTGGCAGAACCATTAAGAAAGAAGATCATGGATGAAGCACACGCTTCGCCTTATGCGGGTCATCGGGGTATTCTCCCTACGACCTTAGCAATGGAAAGATATTTCTTTTGGCCTAGCCTTAAAGCAGACATTGATAAGTATGTCAGGGAATGCTTGGTTTGCCAAAAAGTGAAGTATGATCGGCATAAGACGCCTGGGTTGCTACAACCTTTGCCTGTGCCTAATGAACCTTGGGAAAGTATTGCCATGGACTTCATCATGGACCTCCCTAGAACTCAGACTGGAAATGACGCGATCTGGACCATTGTGGACAGGTTTAGCAAGCAAGCACACTTTATACCAGTCAAGAAAACGATCAAAGCAGATCATATCGCTAGGGTCTTCCTGGAACACATCTTTAAGCATCATGGAATGCCTAAGTCTATTGTGAGTGATCGAGATCCTCGCATGACATGAAATTTTTGGCGTGCCTTGATGGATAATCTTGGTACGAAGCTGAATTTTTCATCTGCCTACCGTCCTCAAACGGACGGGCAAAGTGAGATAGCCAATTCCACAGTATTGGATATGTTAAAAGCTTATGTGTCAAACCGGCAATCTGACTGGGAGAAATATTTGCCTCTTGTCGAGTATGCGTATAACAATACCATACATTCATCGACGGGGAAAGCACCTTTTGAGATTCTCTATGGTAAGCCTTTGCTTCCACCAATCCTTTTAACTAAGGATAAGATCTTTGCAGCAGATGAATTTGTCCGGGATTTGGACACAACCTACGGGCAAGTTAGGAGAGCTATTCTACGCTCTCAGGAAAAGCATAAGAAAGCTGCAGACAAGCACGGGAGGAATCTAGATATAACAGTCGAACAGTTAGTCTTACTCAAGTTTGAGAAGGCAAGACTTAAGAAACAAGTGTCTCATAAGGGGAAGGTGGTAAAACTTTCTACCCGTTATTATGGGCCGTCTAAGATCACTGAGCGAGTGAATGATGTCACCTTCCGATTAGAGCTACCGCCTAATTGGAGGATCCATAATGCTTTCCATGTCAGTTTACTCCGGCCGTATGTGGGACCGCCTCCGAGCCAGCCTAGTGCTGAGGAACCTACTGAGGTTGAGGAAACAGAAGAAATACTCCAACCGGAGCACATAGTAAGTCATCAGGAGCGGCCTCTCAAGTCCGGAAAAATAACACGGAAGTATTTGGTTAAGTTTAAGAACTATTCGAATCTAGATGCTCAGTGGATGACGCAGGAGGAATTAGCAGCTTATCCCGAGATACTGGAGGTATATGTCCAAGCACTACAGTTGAGGTCAACTGTTTAGAAGCCAGAGGGATGTTGCTAATTGGAGTATTCTTTTTCTTTTAATGATTAATTTCTTTCTCTAGGATATTTTATTGTGTACACTAAGAACTGTTAAAAGATTGTAGCTATAAGAAGTACCATCAAGAACGGACAACTCTGATGTGTCACTTGATGGGTGACAGTAAACATCGCGAAGGAGTTTCCGTAAGTTCGGTGGGAAAGGCCCGGGTTACGAGTGCCCCTGATGCGTCACATGATGGGTGACGGGTGCATCAGTAAGGAGGCATTCCGTAGGCTAAGGAGGAAATCCGAACTGAGTAAGAAAAATACGCGTAAGAACGCAAGCACACGAATAAAGATGGGTTCAATGAAGCTTTTTACGAAAAGCAGGAACATTCGCGGGAGGGCAGATTCTTTCCCGCGAGGAGTCTGTGTCTACATTGCATCTGTGCCGTGTTTTGCACCCGGGGACGCTTGGAATGTGTTCGTGTAGCATTATTTTCACTAACTAAGTGAGTTTTTAAAGTTTGAACAAGTTCACACTTTATTTTATAAAGTCGTCGGTCACTTTTAAGTGACCAACCCTCTTATAATAAAATAAAGCAAGGCTCTCTAAAAAAAAACTCAACGCTAATAAGCTACGCAGGCCAGATTCAACGATCTCTCTCTCTCCTCTCTCTAGGGGCGCCAAGGTTCTGCTTTTTCGGCTCCTATTCCCACCGGGTGCAAGGGCCTATAAAAGGGTAGCAAGCGTTCCAGTTTTAGACACGCCGGAAGCAGCAGAAGGAACTAGCGCTGGGATTCTGGAGCAAGTGTTGGCGACGGAAATTGCAAGTGTTCGTGTGACGACTGAGTACGGAGGTCCCTTTTCCGAGCAAGGAGCGACAGGTATAAGGTGTTGATACGCATTGAGAATTATTGCTTTGTGTGGTTTGTTTTGCAGGGAAAGCCCCTCACGGGAAGTACGGCTTCATGCCTAAGTCCCTTACGGGAAAGTACGGCTTCGCGCCTAAGTCCCTTACGGGAAGGAACGGCCTTGTGCCCAAGCCCTTTACGGGAAAGCACGACCTTCGGGTCTAAGATTACAAACCGAGGGGTTTCCTCGGGTTCTCGTGCTTGTATAAGAATTCTCCGTAAATAAAGAATACTCTTGACGGGGGGACCAGCCCATCTTCTGGTCCCCAATACTGTGTCGATCTTCTCCCTTCCCTCACCTTTGCAAAGTATTTTATTTTTCAGATTTCTAAGTGCTCATGTACGCTCCCGTTTTGTGACACCAACCACTGAATATTCCTTATTGCATGAGATTTTTTTGAGAAGTCAAGGACCTAGAATATCAAGAGCTCCGATCTGGAATGAGACTCCTTATTGGATGAGATTTTTCTGGGAAGCCAACAGTCACAAGGCGGGCACCACGTGCCAATAGAAAAGAGCAGACTGAACAGACTTTTAGCACTTCAATAACAACTGAAAGAGAGAGACGACATGCGACACGGAGTGGCGGAATTCCACCCCAGAAAGTATTGGCCCCAAACCTGGGCGCCCCTTTCGGTATTTCTTTATATTGCATCATCAAAGTACAAGCCGGTACTCCAGACTTTGCACCTTCTCCAAGAAGCATGCCACAGAATGAGCCCTAGCCTCATATTTAAAGGCCCTTGGCCTAAAAAGCAGTTTACATGAAAAGCTTTCAAACTCAAAAGCTTCTGGTCTAAAAAGCAGTTTACACGAAAGCTTTCAAACTCAAAAGCTTCTGGTCCAAAAAGCAATGCCAAAAGCTGCCAACGTAAATCACGGAAATCCGTACAGCTTACCAAGTCATCATGCCAACGCAATTTTCAAAAATCAGCCACGCTGTTGCAGTTTTAGGGTTAGGGTTTCTAGAATTAGGGTTTGCAGATTTTAGGGTTAGGGTTTTCAGAATTAGGGTTTGCAGGTTTTAGGGTTAGGGTTTTCAGAATTAGGGTTTGCAAGTTTTAGGGTTAGGGTTTAGGGTTTGCAAGTTTTAGGGTTAAGATTTCCAGAATTAGGGTTTCAACAATTAGGGTTTCTGGCAGAAATTAGGGTTAGGGTTTTCTGCTCTCGGGCAACCACGTCATCACTTTGGGACACTTCTTTTGGTACTTGTTCTTCTTAGGGTTTAGGCCCCTCGGCCAGAATCTATAAGTTGGCTCCATTCTTTAGGCTTTGACACGTCAACAGTTTGTTACATCTCCCCTTCTTGAAAGAGAGTAATCGTCCACGATTACAACATATCTGCAAAACAACTCAAGTTAGTTCAAAAATTTCATAGGGTCATTCCGAGGGACAATCAATTTGCTCTTTTTATTAAGGAGTTAGCTTCTCCTTTCTGCTCTTTTGATCAAGGAGTTAGCTTCTCCTTTCAGCTGTTTTGATCAAGGAGTTAGCTTCTCCTTTCGTCCAAATCGGAACTCTTGATATTCCGGCGTAGTAAAATTAGCCATCACACCCAGACCGTACTGATCTTCCACGAGTGTCTTGATGCACTAAAATTACATGCCCATGCAATCTCATCCAATTAGGAATATTTAGTAGTTGGCACATCACAATGCAGCACAAATGCTTACATATGCATGTTACAAGACATAGAAACATAAAGCCGCCAATGAACACTCCCCCCGCAAATAACCATCCAGGTCCGGGCCATGAGCTGTTCAACGACTCCCTCATCACTCCTCCCGCAAATAACCTAAAAAGGTCCGGGCCATGAGATATAGAGGCCTTTTACAACCAAACGCCCCCCAGACCGCAGCCTGCGTCGTTTGGAGGTGCTGAGAGTAACCACTGCTCAGACTTCTTAATACTCCTCTCGCATAACCATCCAAGTCCGGGCCATGAGTAACAACAACAATACTCCCCCCGTAAATAACCACAAGGATCCGGGCGATGAGTAAAAACAACACTTTTCAATCATTCAATACTCCCCCCGCAAATAACCACAAGGGTCCGGGCCATGAGTAGGAACAAGCATTCTCAAACATAATTTCTCACTACTCCACCCGGGAGTAAAATCACCAATCATTGAAACTAGTATCAAGCCAGAGTCAAACAATTCAAATCGGCACCAAAACAGGTTCAAAACAGATAGCATTCATTTCAAACAAATTCCAAACAGGATCACCAAACGAGTTCTCAAACACATTTGAAACTTAAAAAAAAGCAATCTCAACATCAATCGAGCTCGAAAAGTGGACCGACTTTCCATCCTAGAACCTGCACCAAAAATTAGGGTTAGGTTCATTCCATAGGGTCGTAGCCGAGCACATGGTCCGACAGATCTTGGACAAACAGTGTTTCTTTAGCGGCAATGGTAGTCCCGAGATAGCAATCGCACTGGACCTCCAAGGTCATCTGATCGTGAAGAGACATCTACTGAAAGATGTCGAGAAATTTCAAGTTATAATTTGCTAGGGTTTCCGTGGCAAGCATTTCAGGATATCCCACTCTGCCAGAAGTTGCACTCCGAAGGAAGATGTCAGAAACCATATAACTTCGGGCAAAAATTTTCTTGAAAGCTTGCCAAGTACTTGAAGTATGCTGCTTGGTAGCTATAGACATCAACATCTGCATGGCATTGCTTTTGAGAAAAACAGTGACTCGAAACAAATATCGGATCCTTCTTTGCAAGTGATCTTCATTGGCTTATGCCCTGTAAGGCATGAGCGGTGAAGACGGGAGCGCGCCCGATGCGCGATGAAGTAAGGGTGGAAATGGCTAATGAGTCCGGGTTGGAGGGCGAAGATATCTCAAATAAAATTCCAAAAGCTCTCTCTGCTCTTTTGTAGGACCGGTATGCTTTCAGAAAAGCACACGCCTGATGCTCTGATACTACTGTCACAAGGCAAGCACCACGTGCCAATAGAAAAGAGCACACTGAACAAACTTTTAGCACTTCAATAACAACTCAACTGAAAGAGAGAGACGACACGCGACACGGAGTGGCGAAATTCCACCCCAGAGAGTATTGGCCCCAAACCTTGGCGCCCCTTTCGGTATTTCTTTATATTGCATCATCAAAGTACAAGCCGGTACTCCAGACTCTGCACCTTCTCCAGGAAGCATGCCAAAGAATGAGCCCTAGCCTCATATTTAAAGACCCTTGGCCTAAAAAGCAGTTTACATGAAAAGCTTTCAAACTCAAAAGCTTCTGGTCTAAAAAGCAGTTTACATGAAAAGCTTTCAAACTCAAAAGCTTCTAGTCCAAAAAGCAATGCCAAAAGCTGTCAACGTAAATCACGGAAATCCGTACAGTCTGCCACGTCATCATGCCAACGCAATTTTCGGAAATCAGCCACGTTGTTGCAGTTTTAGGGTTAGGGTTTCTAGAATTAGGGTTTGCAGGTTTTAGGGTTAGGGTTTTCAGAATTACGGTTTGCTGGTTTTAGGGTTAGGGTTTTCAGAATTAGGGTTTGCAGCTTTTAGGGTTAGGGTTTCTAAAATTAGGGTTTGCAGGTTTTAGGGTTAGGGTTTCCAAAATTAGGGTTTCAACAGTTAGGGTTTCTGGTAGAAATTAGGGTTAGGGTTTTCTGCTCTCGGGCAACCACGTCATTACTTTGTGACACTTCTTTTGTTACTTGTTCTTCTTAGGGTTTAGGCCCCTCGGCCGGCATTTGTAAGTTGGCTCCATTCTTTAGGCTTTGACACGTCAACAGTTTGTTACACCAACGACCCAGGATATCAAGAGCTCCAATCTGGAATGAGAAAATTGATCGCCCCTCGAAAAGTCCCTTGGAACGACCCTCGGAAAATTTTGAGCTAATTTCAGTTGTTTTGCAGATATGTTGTAATCGCAAACGATTACTTTCTTTCAAGCAGACGATTACTTTCTTTCAAGGGGGGGTGTCAGAAACTGTTGATGTTTCAAGCCACTAAAGAACGGAGCCAACTTGCAGATCACAGCCCAGGGGTCTAAACACTAGAAGTATCACAAGAAGTAGAAGCAGCACAAGAAGTTTCACCAACTTACAAAGTTTTGCCGAGTGGCTTATTTTTAAAGACGAGTTCCCACCGACTTGCGAGACCCCATCTGACGGGGACCAAGTGACCTAGAGAGATTTAACAAAGCGTAGCAGCTAATGACGTGGCAGAGCTGTAGAGACAGTTTGCAAAACGCTTTGACATGCTGAAGTGGCAGACTGTACGAACACTTCTGCAAAAAGCGTTGACAATGCCACGTAGCAACTATACGGATTTTCGCAAAACGCGCCGACTGCTTTAACTACTTTTGAGGCCAAGGGCCTTTAAATATGTGCCATGGGCTCATTCTTTGGCACGCTTTCGAGTGAAGGTACAGAGCGCGGAGTACCAGCTTGTCCTAAGTTCAAGTAATATGGCGCCAAGGTTTGGGACTAGTGCTCTCTTGGGGTGGAGCACCGCCACTCCCCGTCTCATGTCGTGCATCTCTTTCAGTTCACTGTTATTTGAAGTGATTAAAGTTGTTCAGTCTATTCTTTTTCCGTTGGCACGTGGTGTCCGTCCCATACAACCGGACCAAAATAAACCAAGCCAAAAATTGACAAACTTGACACGTGGCACCTCAAAGTAAACACACCGCAATTAACAGGCTCCCACATGGCAGTCTCTACGGCAACTTTAGTGCAAGGCTTTTGGCAGAGTTTTTTGCCTTGGAAAGGTTACTTGGGGCCCCTAAATCTAGGCGTCCCAGAGGCAAGCGATGAGGGTGAGCTCTACAGATCAACTTGAGAGCAAATTGTAGAGCACACCCCCTGATCATTGTACCTTTATTATCATCAATAAGAAAGAAATACCGAAAGGGACGCTAGTCCTTGGGGCCAGTGCATCACAAAGCGGAACTCCACTGCTTCATGTCAACTCTTCTCTGTCTCTCTCTCTTTATTCAAGTTCATATTCGCGTGTTGCTGTTGATTTCTCGCTAGGTGTCCAAGCCTATTACACAATGGCTAAACAAGAAGAATGGGGGCCATTGAAGACGAGCTGAGGATGAAGAAGCTACCAAGAGACCCCAAGAACCCAATGGCCTATCTCCATTGGAATACCATCAAGGTAGCTATTAAAGACTGCAAAATTGAGCACATTTCATCCAGGCAAGCACCAGAAGAAACCACAACAAGCTTTGATGGAGAATGAACTGCGAGAGAACTTAGCATAGAGATGCGAGAAACAACCACCAAGAAACAACCAGGAAAGCAAAAAAAGGAACCCCAACAAACTCTAATAGAGAACAAGATATAAGAAAACTTGGTAGAGAGATGAGAAACACAACGACCAACAAAAGAAAAAGCAAACAAACAAGCAACAAGCAACAAGCAACAAGCAAGAAAGCAACCAAAACACACATAGCAAAAAGAAACAGCCGAGGGATAAAGCAAGCACTCTAGTCTCACACCCACCTCACCCATCAAACCTCCACAAATACCCAATACTCACATCATCATGATTCCTCCTACACACAAGCAAACCAGGTAGACACCCAACTAAACATATACAAATCCACATGACGCCATTAGATATACAAACACACAACTAGGAAAGCACAATAAGAATTGCCATCAACTATGTCAAACTAATCATGCAGCTAACTGTTGATCCTCATGGTCTATCTATCTCTTTTGAATTTTCCTTGAGTTGTATGTTGAAAAGCAGACCAAACATGAGGTAGTGCAAAGGATGGGGTTGATGCATCCACCCCAAAACCTAGGAGGGTTGCTATCTAGACCGAGAACAGCACAAACCGTCGAGTGGTGTCACTAAGGCAAGAAACCAATGGCAAGACGGCTGGTATTGCTCACACTAGGGACGGACCAGGTAGCTGTGCAACCTCTATCAAGGGCAGTGACAAAAAGACAAGCAACACCCGCCACCATTGCAATGAGACACATCAAATGTGCCAACCTTCCGCACAACGCAATTGGAATCAGGCTACCGAAAGGTGCACAACATGCGTATCGGCGGCCTATGTGAGCCCAAGGGGCAATGGAAGCTGTCACGCAATAGGGAAGCAAGGCACGCAACAACAGAATTCTGTAACAGCAATACATCAAGGAGATAGGCACTTACCGCATTTGGGTGTGCGACAATAGGGTTTTGCACTCATACAAGTGGCGTGTAGAGGTAGACTCTCTCTCTCTCTCTCTCTCTCTCTCTCTCTCTCTCTCTCTCTCTCTCTCTCTCTCTCTCTCAGCATACATTAAGAACTCTCGAAGTGCAATGTGATGCATCGCTGCAAGTGCTTAGTTCCCATTAGTCGTTCCGAAGTGCAATGTGTGACGCAAAAATTCAACCCGTAAATCCTCTCTCTCTCTCTCTCTCTCTCTCTCTCTCTCTCTCTCTCTCTCTCTCTCTCTCTCTCTCTCTGGCAGCATACATTAAGAACTCTCGAAGTGCAATGTGATGCATCGCTGCAAGTTCTTAGTTCCCATTAGTCGTTCCGAAGTGCAATGTGTGACGCATAACTTCGACCCGTAAATCCTCTCTCTCTCTCTCTCTCTCTCTCTCTCTCTCTCTCTCTCTCTCTCTCTTACCTCTAGAGTGTGTATTGAACCCTCCTAACCCACACCCATCATGGGTTGTGGGAGCTTCCAAGTATACAGCAAAACCTCAAGCCAGCACCTTTGACTCCCTTGAGATAATGTCGAAAAGTGTAACTGCCATTTTGAATAGTATAAATCCTCTCTCTCTCTCTCTCTCTCTCTCTCTCTCTCTCTCTCTCTCTCTCTCTCTCTCTCTCTCTATGCGCTAGGTCAACCATCTCTCTGCCTGTTTTTCTCTCCTACCTCAACCACCTCTGACTGAACGGGGCTTCTTTCCTTCCAATATATTTGGAAATACGTAGCATGGAAGCAACAGATATTCGAGGCCCTCCACGAACGAACCAATAAGCAGTGAAAACAAAATGAGATACATACCACGAGTTTGCGCTCCCTTAAAGAGTCCATGCTGTGCAGAACCCTAGCCTTCCTCGAAAGAAACCTTCAAGAGAGGAACCCACAGATTTTCTTATGAACATGCAATAACATTCACTGCAAAACAAGGCCGTCACTAACCTGCCAACGCCTAAGGTAGAGAGAGAGAGAGAGAGAGAGAGAGATTTGCTTACACTTACTCATATAAACAGGGGAAAGGGGCTCATTTGTTGCATTGGAGTGTAGACACATACATACACCGGGTGGGCGGGTGCGGGGGGAGAAGAGAGAGAGGGAGAGAGGCAATGGTGAAATCGAAATGCTAAAATAGAAGCGTGAGGAATTTATAAATGAAGTTACACAAAACGAATGTAACCTACTTTCAAGTGTTATACATGCATGATTGTACATCTTGCTAAAGCTTAGTTTGACGTACAGTAGGAACAACAATGTAACCTCAATGTCCACTTCATACCATATTTGTAACTATGTGTATGAGGTATTTGGCCCATCAACTTTAAGTTTTCCAAATTTCAAAGCCCTTGGAGTTCATCATGTACAAGGGAAGAACTCAGCACCAAATGCATGCTTAAGGTGCTTAAGGTGCTTGATGAGTAAGGTGCTTAAGGTGCTTGATGAGTAAGGTGCTTGAGGTGCTTGAAGTGCCTACAAGGAGGGGGCGAGCCCAAGAAGTAGGGGAGGAGAGAGAACACACATGCACGCTCTCAACAGTCACCCCTTCCACAGGAGGCATATAGGACACATGTCAAGCCCCTAGCAAGTTTGCCCTTATAATGTACCTAATGCCTACCTTTAATCAAGTACTCACTTTAAGAATTCTCTTATGGAAATACTCACTATTGTTACTTTAATTCTGCTACAATCAATGCTATAGCCATATTCCATTACACTTGATTTGTATCTTTTACAAGTAAATTTTCAATAATTTCGTGGTTTGTATGTTTGTGTTTTAATTTGGTGATAGTTTGTAGTTTTTATTGTACAATGTGATTGTGTTATTTTGTGGAGGATGCAAAATTGTATTGTATAATGTAAACATTGGTATGTTCTCCTAAACCAATACATGTTGTCAAAAGGAAATTTATATATGAAGGGTTCAAAATTTTGATCATTGGAACATCTCTTGGTTCAGATGTTGCGTTGTGCTTTACTTTTGTTGATGTTTTTCGTTTGTAACTAGAATATAACGATTCTAATAAGGTTATTCTTTCCGAAAAAAACTAGGCAAAAGTTCGTCACTTTAATCAAGTCATTGCGTCCTTGGAATTTTGGCCAACGTACTAAAAGCTTCATCAAAACCTTTTTGGATATCCTCCAAAGGAATACACTCATGGTCTCTTCTTTTTGTCATGCCTCAAATTTCAAAAGCTCGTCTCTGTCCATATATAGAAGGTCCTCAATGACAATTTTTGTGTAGAATTATATTCTATTTTTGTTGTTTGGACTTTACCGATGCTACTGTGTAGCAATAAGCATATGCAAATTCTGTATGGATTGGAGTATTGTTTTTTGAAAATTTAAGTTCATTATATGGATTTGATATACACAATGTTGTTTTCTAAAATATAAAATTGCAAATGAAAGAGTAATGTGTTACCTCCATTGACCTTGAGCCCGACATCTGCTTTCCTTGACTTTAGATCCGACATTGCTCTTTGTGGAAAACACTTTCGATACACTGAAATTAGAGAAATATAGACATTCATGAGAGAGAGACAGAGAGAGTTGTGTATACAGATTCAAAGGAGAGAATGAGATTGCACAATTTCTGCTATTGAGTACGTACACAATATCTACATATACACAGAGAGATGGAGGGAAAGAATGAAATTGCATCAATTTTCCTATTGAGCATGTACAGAATATGTACACGTACATATATTCACAGAGAGAGAGAGAGAGGAGAGATTGATAAATTATATTTAGTGTTTTCAAATAATTTAAAAGTAGATCATTCTCTTCACCCTTTTATATATGTGCGTGTAGAGAAGGAAAGAGAGAGAAATACGGAGACAGATTGGAATGGATACCTTTCAAAACTCAGTTTTCAATTACATTTTGTATTTTTTGTGCTTATACAGTTACATTTTATGCATCAATTCTTTGATGCATGTGCACGTGCCCACACACAAAGAGAGAGAGGAAGACAGAGATTGAAATGAATGCCTTTGAAAACTTTGCTTTCAACTACATTTTGTATTTTCTGTGCCTGTACAATATATATTTCAGACATAAACAAATCTTTATTGTGCGCACACACACACACACATTTTAGTATCGTCCTCGAAGGTCAAATATGACCTATGGGACCAAAGTTACATGTGATGTGGTATGTGTGTGGCTGATGAGTGACTCTCAATGCTCCAAAATTGTGGTGATGAGAGTCGCAATGTAGAGCCCACATTGTGGTTGGGAGAGGAAAGTGTGTAGGTCTAAGTCATGGCAAAAAATGTGAGGGAAGCAATTTCGGATGTGAGCAAAAGCTGAGCACTCTAGTAGTGTGTGGTGCTCAGACTCTTGAGCTTGCAGTGAGCATAATGTGCACAATCAATTTGACTCTTCTCCATTGCCCCAATGCCATGTCTCACATCAAAGGGCGTGGGAGCTAAGCCGAATGGCTGCGATAATGCACATCGTTGACAAGGGGATAGGCCGAAGCATGTAAATGTGAATACGGTTTCCTCTTTTAGTGAAGAAAATGGTTTTGTAGTTGGGGGCAATATGGGTGGTGTAATGTATGAAGCGTGACCCACCCGATTCCTCCCAAGCCGTAATACATTGGCGTTGTAGAAAAGCTTCATTCACTTGCGAGTTAATTGAGGCATCGTGTAGCAAGTGTAATGCATCCCATCTCCCAAACTTCTTCTTTATGTCTTGCATCCATCCCTTGCTCAAGATCTTGCTTTTATGCGTCTTTTGAACTTTTTTGCTTGCTTCCTATGCAATTGTAGGATATCGATGCGAGGGGTTTTGACTCATCTTTATCATGTAGTCCACAACCCTTTCCATGCCCATAACTTCAATTGGAAGAGAACCTACCTCAAGAAGTAGGAGCATATACGGTGTTTGTGTCTTAACTTGGAGAAAGCTTGTAAGAAAACGCTTTTGGACATTCTCAAAATCTTTCCAAGTAGACTTTGAGATGCTCCCACCCCACACTTCAACTCCATAAAGAAGAACTGGTGTCACCAATGTGTCAAAAAGGTACTTCTTGAGAACCCAACACTTGATATTTCCCGCATTACACATGTTCTCGATTGCATAGTATGCTTTCTTTCCCACTTCCAAACAATGCATAGCACATTCATGCCACTTGTGATTGGTCGGAACCTCAAGCCCAAGGTACTTTAAGCTCTTAACAACTTCAAGTGTCTCATTGTTGTACACAATGCATGGCTTCACCTTATGGTTGGTTTTCATGAGCATAACCTTTGTCTTGGATTCATTCACAATCAGCCCTCTATGCAAGCAAAAGTTCTCAAGGACAACCATAAAGCTTTTGTGCATCTTCTAAAGTGTATGCTAGAAGCACTATATCATCTGCATACAACAAAAGCATGATTACCGCATTGCAAATAGTGACCTCTTCAATGCCTTCTTCTTGCATAAAGTCAAGTACCATTTGTTCCAATTGATTAATGCATAGACCAAAGAGATTTGGTGACAACATACATCCTTGTTTAACCCCAATAGTGCTTGCAGTTCTTTTTTTTTGAATTCCTTTTCCCATGCGCAATCGACACACCACCTTCTCATAGATTTGAGAACCCGCAAAGGGGATTTTGGCAAAGATGCCAACATCCTATGGTTTGACCATGCCCTATGGATGATCATGCAATAACCTTTCAATCTTCTCCCCTGCCTCTTCCCATAAGAAGTCCATGTTAACCTTCTTAAGATGGATAGCAATTGAGGCTTGGGAGGCCTTGTTAATTCATGTTTTCTACCGAGAGAAGCTGAAGGATGCAGTAAAGCAGGTGGCTTTATTTGGACAGCTCCATGCTTCTAGCAGTAATATTTAATATTCAGATGTAGATGTCTTCATCAGAAAAGCTATCTCCCCTAGCAAGGATTTGGTACATGATGGCAGGACCCCAAAACAAGCCAGAGGGGATTTTCAAAGACATAATCGTGGTTGGGGTAGGTTTATTAACTCTAATAGGGGTGCATATTCTGCTCCTCCCCCTATTCAAAACTGGAATGCCACATCACCAGTAGACTCCGCTGGTAGCTGCACAACACCTACAACCTCTAACATCTCCAACTTCCCTGTAAACCTTGGACAACCATCTGCCAACTCTAATGGATGAGTACGACAGGCTCTTAACAGAAGCTGCCTCCTGAGTGCTAAATCACTTCTCTATGGCTAATGTTTGATCACTTATGTAGGTTTCAAAGGATGCTACTGGACGTTTATCTCTAGCCCCCTTGCAAAAGAAAAAGGATCACCTTTTTGTTAATGTTTTGTACTGCAACTCTTTGATGGACTTACCTAGTCTAAGATCTTTTTTTGGGTTGTTCTTTTTTGGATTAAACTTTGAGTTATCCCCTTCATGGGAAAAATGTATGTTCACCTAGAGCTTTTCCCTAAAGCTTTTACTTTTTACACAGAAGTGCGTGTTTACTTCCAAAGTTGAACCTTTCTCTTGCAATTGCACCCCTTCTGACCTTGGTTTTGTTCCTAACCTTGGTCGTGTTTTAACTAGTGTGGAGCATTTACTTGTTCCTCAAAAGGTTAAAAGGATACTCACGATGGGGTTAAACCACATACTGTCTTGCCCCCCTGATCTACATGAGGCTTTTAATGAACTGTATATGGTCTTGTTAAAGCTTCTTGCTGACAAGATAATGGTCTTACCTCCAATACTAGATTTCAACTTGGTTAAGCAATCTTTTTATGATTATTGTTTGCAATGGTTACCCCAGAAGTTTGGTTATGATGCTGCTGTAGAATTGAATGTCATATTCTCCTCTCTTAAACATCAATAACTTATTACATCTGTTGAGAAAGCCCCAAACAACCCACTTTTTATTTGTAAAGCACTAATACAAGAGCAAATTCAATACAGACTCACCAATAGTGATTTCTCTTCTTGCTTACAAGACCCTTCTTATGCTATCATAGATATGCTTAAAATGAACTTACCATCCTCAGCTCCTTTACCCTTTCTAATGGCATCGTAAAGTACACAAGTACACAAGAATAGTTTTAGATGGCTAACTTGTGGAGCTTCTAGTATTTACTCAGAAGCCTCATTGCTTATGGCATGCCTCTTGAAGACTTGCCTACCTATGCTAAAACAAAGAGCTAGGGCACTTAACCAAAAAGCTCTTCTATGCCATAACTTAAGGATACAATCCTGGTGGATTATTGAACCCATCTATGATTTTGTAATAAACCTACCAAAGGGTGCTAGCATTTTCTACTCAACAGACATTAAGAAATGTTATGAGAATATCCCCCACAATGGAGATATGGGTCTATCCCCTCCCCCTCTCATTAATTACCTCATTCATTGTGCTTCCCAAAAATCAAATTCTTCGTGGTTTGTATGTTTGTGTATAAATTTGGTTGATAATTTGTAGTTTTTATTGTACAATGTGATTGTGTTATTTTGTGGAGGATGCAAAATTGTATTGTATAATGTAAACACTGGTATGTTCTCCTAAACCAATACATGTTGCCAAAAGAAAATTTATCTATGGAGGGTTCAAAATGTTGATCATTGGAGCATCTCTTGGTTCAGATGTTGCGTTGTGCTTTACTTTTGTTGATGTTTTTCGTTTGTAACTAGAATATAACGACTCTAATAAGGTTATTCTTTTCGGAAAAAAACTAGGCAAAAATTCGTCAAAGTATATAGCCTTTGCACTGTGTCGGATTTGACCTAGTATCATCTTACATTCATTATAAAAAGAACCCTTGTTCACTTTAATCAGGTCATTGCGTCCTTGAAATTTTGGCCAACGTACTAAAAGCTTCATTTAAAGCCTTTTTGGATATCCTCTGAAGGAATACACTCATGTTCTCTTCTTTTTGTCATGCGTCAAATTTCAAAAGCTCGTCTCTGTCCATATATAGAAGGTCCTCAATGACAATTTTTGTGTAGAATTGTCTTCTATTTTTGTTGTTTGGACTTTACCAATACTACTGTGTAGCAATAAGCATATTCAAATTTTGTATGGATTGGAGTATTGTTTTTTGAAAATGTAAGTTCATTTTATGGATTTGATATACACAATGTTGTTTTCTAAAATATACAGTTGCAAATGAAAGAGTTATGTGTTACCTCCATTGACCTTGAGCCCGACATATGCTTTCCTTGACTTTAGATCCGAAATTGCTCTCTGCGGAAGACACTTTCAAGATACACTGAAATTAGAGAAATATAGACACGCATGAGATAGATAACACTAACGCTTAAGGAAGAGAGAGAGAGAGAGAGAGAGAGAGGGAGAGAGGGAGAGTTGCTTACCCTTAGGCTTGGTTCAGACTGAACCGGCGGAAGAAACAAGCCTTCCTAAATGTGCCGCCGCCTAGTGTGAACAATGTGGAGGAGGGAAAGTGAAAAAGTGAAGGGGGCTAAGAGAGGCCATCAACTCTTCCGAGGGGGGGGGGGGGGGGGGGGGGGGGGGGGGGGAAGAAAAATGGAGGGCCCGGTGGAAGAGTGCCTCAACTCCAGCCAATCAAATTTTGCCATGGAGGATCGACGCCCCTTTGCATTTTTCTTCCGCCGCCTAGTCTGAACTCACCCTTACTCATATAAACAGAGGCATTGGAGTGTAGACACATACATACACGGGTGGGGGCGGGGGGGGGGGGGGGGGGGGAGAGAGAGAGAGAGAGAGAGAGAGAGAGAGAGAGAGAGAGAGGCAATGGTGAAATCGAAATGCTAAAATAGAAGCATGAGGAATTTATATTTGAAGTTACACAAAACGAATGTAACCTACTTTCAAGTGTTCTACATGCATGATTGTACTATGTTGACAAGAGTATCTCGATATTTTGATTGTTGAAGGAAATCAATGTTGAAATCACCCAGTACTAAAGTTTTCATTGATTCAATTGTGCGTTGCAAGATACTGCTTAGACTTGTGAAGAATATTGCCTTTGTTGGTTGGTGAACGATACAAGTTTACAATTTTGATTGCTTGATGTCATAAAATCTAAGATCTAACTATCCCAAATGATTTTCTCATTCATCATTTAACGTGGAAAAATGAATGGGAACAAGAGTTAGAATATAGATATGTGCTTTTGGATCTATCTTAGCATGGGACCAAAAGGGAGAGAAAGCTACCTCTCATGAAGGGTTCAAAAGGGAGATGGTCTACCAAAGAGCAATGAGCAGATAATGGAGCTTAAAAGACCTTAGGGTTAGCTTCATTAAAGACCTCCAAAGATTAGTGATAAAAGTCCTTAGACCTAGAACCTTTAGGTACTTTAGACCTTAGACAAGCTAAGTCTGTGCTTGAGGTGCTTGTCATGCTTGAGATGACTACGGTGCTTGAGGTGCTTGAGCTGACTAAGGTGCTTAAGGTGCTCGTCGTGCTTCATGACTAAGGTGCTTAAGGTGCTTGATGACTGAGGTGCTTGAAGTGCCTACAAACGAGGGGGCAAGCCCTCTCAACAATCACCCCTTCCATAGGAGGCATATATGACACATGTCAAGCCCCTAGCAAGGTTGCCCTCATAATGTACCTAACGCCTACCTTTAGAGAGGTCCAATGAGAATTTAAATTAATTAAATAATTACCAAGCATTATTCAAGCCCTCTCTCTCAAAGGGGAAAGGAGGACACTTTTCCAAATGCTACCTCTATTGCTAGTTATGTCCAAGACCATTTATTGTTTAAGCTTGGCAAGGGCCAATGAGGTGCAAGCATGAGCTAGAAAGAGGGGTCGACCAAGGCTTGTAGGGGGCTTGATTTTTGCATTCTCTCTCACACTCACACACTCTCACACATTCTATCATTGTGTTGAGCAAGAACTCCATCTCCATCTCCTTCTCCAAGCTTGAGAAGTAGAGAGCCTACACCAACACCTCTTGGCTATGGAATGCAAATCCAACCAAGAGCAAAGCTTCAATGGCATGCTCATCTTCTCTACTATCTATATTACTATGCTAAGCTAAGCTCCAAGAGTAATCTATGGCGAGGAAAGTAATTCTTTCTCGTATGATACTTCTTCTTTCTCTTCCCTTCCGTCACTCTTTACTAGCTCTCTCCACCTTTGAAGCTGTTTGAGGTCTTGGGATTGAGGCCAGGGACAAGTTAATGCTTTTGCAAATTAGTTACATGCATAATTTTGGTGCATGAAGATTACCATCTTCATTGCATCAACAAGGTCTCAAAGGAACACAAAGTGTGTATTGTACCAAGTCTCTCTTCATGGGAGAATCTATAATACAAAAACCTTTTGGAGGGGGGATCGGCTCCAAGTAAATCCGGTCCTCAACTGTTGTCAATTTCTTTAATTCTCTCTCTCTTTGACAGGTATTATTCATGCCAAGCTAACTAGGTATAATTTTCATTTTTCTGCCTTTAATCAACAACTCTCCTTATTCTCTTTATTAACAATTCTCTTATGGAAATGCTCACTATTGTTACTTTAATTCTGCTACTATCAATGTTATAGCCATATTCCGTTACACTTGATTTGTATCTGTTACAAGTGAATTTTCAATATATTCGTGTATGTTTGTGTATTAATCTGGTTGATAGTTTGTAGTTTTTATTGTACAATGTGATTGTGTCATTTTGTGGAGGATGCAAAATTGCATTGTATAATGTAAACATTGGTATGTTCTCCTAAACCAATACATGTTGTCAAAAGGAAATTTATCTATGAAGGGTTCAAAATTTTGATCATTGGAGCATCTCTTGGTTCAGATGTTGCGTTGTGTTTTATTTTTGTTGATGTTTTTTGTTTGTTGATGTTTTTTGTTTGTAACTAGAATATAACGACTCTAATAAGGTTATTCTTTTCGGAAAAAAACTAGGCAAAAATTCGTCAAAGTATATAGCCTTTGCACTTTGTCGGATTTGACCTAGTATCATCTTACATTCATTTAAAAAGAACCCTCGTTCACTTTAATCAGGTCATTGTGTCCTTGGAATTTTGGCCAACGTACTAAAAGCTTCACTAAAACCTTTTTGGATATCCTCAGAAGGAATACACTCATGTTCTCTTCTTTTTGTCTTGCATGAAATTTCAAAAGCTCGTCTCTCCATATATAGAAGGTCCTCAATGACAATTTTTGTGTAGAATTGTCTTCTATTTTTGTTGTTTGGACTTTACCAATACTACTTTGTAACAATAAGCATATTCAAATTCTATATGGATTGGAGTATTGCTTTTTGAAAGTTTTAGTTCATTATATGGAGTTGATATAAATGTTGTTTTCTAAAATATAAAGTTGCAAATGAAAGAGTAATGTGTTACCTCCATTGACCTTGAGCCCGACATATGCTTTCCTTGACTTTAGATCCGATATTGCTCTCTGTGGAAGACACTTTCAGATACACTGAAATTAGAGAAATATAGACACGCATGAGAGAGAGAGAGAGAGAGAGAGAGAGAGAGAGAGAGAGAGAGAGAGAGAGAGAGAGAGAGAGAGAGTTGTGTATACATATTCAAAGGAGAGAATGAGATTGCACCATTTTTGCTATTGAGTACGTACACAATATCTACATTTACAGAGAGAGAGATGGAGGGAGAGAATGAGATTGCATCGTTTTTTCTGTTGAGCATATATACAAAATATTTTCATGTACATATATATATATATATATATATATATATATATATATATATATATATATATATATATATATATATATATATAGAGAGAGAGAGAGAGAGAGAGAGAGAGAGAGAGAGAGAGAGAGAGAGAGAGAGGAGAGGCTGATAAATTATATTTAGTGTTTCTAAATAATTTAAAAGTAGATCATTCTCTTCACTCTTTTATATTTGTGCGTGTAGAGAAGGAAAGAGAGAGTTTTATGGAGACAAATTGGAATGGATACCTTTCAAAACTCAGTTTTCAATTACAATTTGTTTTTTTTGTGCTTATACAATTACATTTTATGCATCAATCCTTTGTTGCATGTGTGCGCGCACACACACACACAAAGAGAGAGGAAGACAGAGATTGAAATGAATGCCTTTGAAAACTTTGTTTTCAATTACATTTTGTATTTTCTGTGCATGTACAATATGTATTTCATGCATCAACAAATCTTTATTGTGCCCACACACACACACACACACAGATTTTATTATTGTCCTCGGAGGTCAAATATAACCTATGGGACCAAAGTCACATGTGATGTGGTATGTGTGTGGCTGATGAGTGACTCTCAATGCTCCAAAATTGTGGTGATGAGAGTCGCAATGTAGAGCCCACATTGTGGTTGGGAGAGGAAAGTGTGTAGGTCTAAGTCATGGCAAAAAATGTGAGGGAAGCAATTTCGGATGTGAGCAAAAGTTGAGCACTCTAGTAGTGTGTGGTACTCAGACTCTTCAGCTTGAAGTGAGCATAATGTGCAAAGTCGATTTGACTCTTCTCCATTGCCTCAATGCCATGTCTCACATCAAAGAGCATGGGAGCTAAGCCGAATGGCTGCGATAATGCATATCGCTGACAAGGGGATAGGCTGAAGCATGTAAATGTGAATACGGTTTCCTCTTTCAGTGAAGAAAATGGTTTTGTAGTTGGGGGCAATATGGGTAGTGTAATGTATGAAGCGTGACCCACCCGATTCCTCCCAAGCCGTAATACATCGGGGTTGTAGAAAAGCTTCATTCTCTTTGCGAGTTAATTGAGGCATCATGTAGCAAGTGTAATGCATCCCATCTCCCAAACTTCTTCTTGATGTCTTGCATCCATCCCTTGCCCAAAATCTTGCTTTTATGCGTCTTTTGAACTTTTTTGCTTGCTTCCCATGCAATTGTAGGAAGTCGATGAGAGGGGTTTTGACTTATCTTTATCACGTACTCCACAACCCTTTCCATGCCCATAACTTCAATTGGAAGAGATCCCAACTCAAGAAGTAGGAGCATATACGGTGTTTGTGTCTTAACTTGGAGAAAGCTTGTAAGAAAACTCTTTTTGACATTCTCAAAATCTTTCCAAGTAGACTTTGAGATGCTCCCACCCCACACTTGGTGTCACCAATGTGTCAAAAAGGTACTTCTTGAGAACCCAACACTTGATGTTTCCCGCATTACACATGTTCTCAAATGCATAGTATGCTCTCCTTCCCACTTCCAAACAATGCATGGCATATTCATGCCACTTGTGATTGGTCGGAACATCAAGGCCAAGGTACTTTAAGCTCTTAACAACTTCAAGTGTCTCATTGTTGTACAAAATTCATGGCTTCTCCTTATGGTTGGTTTTCACGAGCATAGTCTTTGTCTTGGATTCATTCACAATGCAAAAGTTCTCAAGGACAACCATAAAGCTTTTGTGCATCTTCTAAAGTGTGTGCTAGAAGCACTATATCATTTGCATACAACAAAAGCATGATTACCGCATTGCAAATAGTGACCTCTTCAATGCCTTCTTCTTGCATAAAGTCAAGTACCATTTGTTTCAATATCAATGCATAGACCAAAGAGAGTTGGTGACAACATAAATTCTTGTTTAACCCCAATAGTGCTTGCAGTTTTTTTTTTTAAATTCCTCTTCCCATGCGCAATCGACACACCACCTTCTCATAGATTCAAGAACCCGCAAGCATAAACTCACCTGGCACTTGGAGTTCTTCCATCCTTCTCCACAAATTGTTGCGTGGAATCATGTCAAAGGATTTATTAAAGTCCACAAAAGAACAATACAATCGCTTGTTTTCAACCAACTTTCCTCCTTGAGAACATGAAGAGTGACAAGATGATCAATGGTGCTATGGCATTGACAAATATCCACTTTTCCTTTTTCACGCTTGTCATTCCCTTTAGCCCAATCACTCAATTTCATCTCCATTATGCACCCAAACAAATTTTCCATAAGAGACCCAATCATTATAGTTCGGTAGTTGTTTACATTCTTTACATCCCTCCTTTGTGCAAAGTCTTGACCCAATTAGTACTCCAATTATAAGGCATACCATGTTGAAGTGCAAGGTTGAACATATCACACATGCACTCATGTGTAAAATCTCCCATGCATTTAATAATCTATGGCTTGATACCTTGAAGATCTCATGCTTTGCAAGTGGCCAACTTTTCAATCCCACTGTATACATCCTCAATAGTAAAAAAGGAGGGCATACATGGGAGTGAACAATAAAAATGAATTTTTAGCATTTGGTTGCTCATATAGTTGCCTACAAAGTATGTACATATCCACACAAGTTACCAAAATTCTCAACTCGCTTGCCCCTCAAGTTTCTCCAAAATCAGACATGCCTTTTCTTGGATTGGACAAGCAGGCTTTTGTCGACGCCATTGTATAGGTGTGAGCGAGCAATATAGTATGTATGCATCAATTGTTCAATCCACACCATAGTAGCTCAGACTCTGTGTGTGTATGTGTGTGTGTTGTTGTTGATTTGACCACTTTGCTTATCTCTCATTCACTCAGTCTTTGTGAATTAACCTTCCTGCTCATCCCTCTGTAATTTGTTTTGTGAGTTGACTCCATCTCTCTCTTTCTCTAAGTGGGGTGATTGTCTATGATCAACTCTTTACCCCTCTCTCTCTCTCTCTCTCTCTCTCTCTCTCTCTCTCTCTCTCTCTCCTTTATCTCCATCATCCATGGTTGCTTTGTATTTCTTTGTTACTGAATAGGGTCCTAGGTTCTCTTTGTTTTTCTCTGCATGAGTAACTTCTATCCCCAACATCATTAATGATTTTGCATCAATGAAGCCCATCGGTTTTGCATCAGTTCAACTTTGTATCAGATTAGTCAAGTGTTTTTTTGCATCAGTTATGCATTAGTACGACGCTTTCATCATTCAGTATTCAGCCATTGTGTCAGCATTCTATAAGCAATCTGGAGCAAATGTTTTCTCTCGCAAAAGAGCAAGGGGACTGTTGAGGTTGGTTGGGACACGACATGCAGTGTTGTTTCTCTTTTCCCTCCCTCCCTCCCTCTCTCTCTCTCTCTCTCTCTCTCTCTCTCTCCTCCTCTTTCTTTTGTTGTGTTCAATTCTTGTGAGTGAGGTAAAGGTACTAGGTCTGAGCTAAAGTTGTTACACCATTCCGCTGTAACTAAATCTCTTTCTCTCTCATATACATAGACACATGCACAATGATGCAATTCCCAATTTTCATGATCGATGAATATCCAACAAGCATCATTAGCTTGTGTCAACACGACAATGACAAATCCAATAACAACCCACCAAGTACATAGTACTTCATACACAAGTCAAGCATATACAAGAAGAGCATGATCAGTCTTTGATAATGAGAAGTTTGAACGCCTCTGTTTGGTAGAAAGAATTGTACCAACTTCCAAGCCAGCAAGGCACACAACAAGGTCAACAATAGTAGATTCCCTTAGGAAGCCCCATATGAGGTGTACACTAGATGTGTGGTACCCTCACAAAAGCATGAGAAGTTCCTGACAGGCTTTCTATCCAAAATGTCATTACTTGGAGTGCATTAAGTATACAATATGTCCAACATGGCTATGAAAAGGAAGCACTGTGTTGTTTTCAACCATGTGTACTTGGAAGCTCTTTGGTCAAGATCTATGCCACTTGTGGTGCCCTCAAGAAAACACAAAAAGTTGTTGGTATGGGCTGTTGATTGCAACATACCCAACTATGGCAACAAAGGTTTGGGCTATCTTAGCTAGAGGCAAAGGGAAGACCTCAGGGGGGTCATTATATATAAAATATGTATATCACCTGCGTTCAAGGACTATTTCTAAAACACCTTATCTGTGAATTTTTGACAAAAAAAAAACACCCTTATCCTATTCAATCTATAATTTTTTTTCCCAATTCCATTTTTTGGTACCCTTCTTTATGTGAAAATGTGAGAAAAAAAGAAATTTAATAACCCCTTTTGTTGCACTTAGGTGATAATCACATAATTATTAAGTGACCCCCCGAGGGGAAGACCTTGCTCCAAATGCAATCACTCATGCTTGAGCCTATCCATAGGGTGGCTAATCCATTGATAAATTTTGAGAGGAAGCAACATTTGCTACATAATTTCAAGCGTAGACAAGAATGGTTTAGACATCGTATGCTCAAATGGATAACAGTGAACAGTGAAATCAATTGACGAGGACTTTAATATACTGTTGAGGTCTCCATTGCGTTTCACGGTGTATGCAAGCATTTTTCCCTTGGCAGCTGATTCTATGTCGAGAGAACTCAAAATTGAGCTTCCAAAGGTTGCCGTCGCTTCCTGCTAAATACAGCTCTATTCTCCTCTTCATCAGCTTCCATGGCAATTGAACATGTAGAAAATTGCACTATGGATGTAGATTATTAGGGTAACTAGTATGGTTGGCTCTCTCTCTCTCTCTCTCTCTCTCTCTCTCTCTCTTTGTGCGCACAAACGATTGAAACAAGTGGTTTTGTGATGGATATAGATTATTAGGGTAGCTAGTATGGCTGGCTGATTGACTGACTGGCTCTCTCTCTCTCTCTCTCTCTCTCTCTCTTTGTGTGTGTGTGTGCGTGCACTATCCACCTATGTCATTGGGGCCGCAATAAACACAACCGGATCAAGCAGCTCGTGACACGTGGTCAGGGGAGGGGCCATAATTCCTCCTTGCCTATATATTGTATAGACAATGTGTTCTTTTAAAGCAACCCACTATCACAAATATCAGCATGTATCCTATTGCCTTGGTACAAATCCTTCTTCTTAGCATGCGTTTGCCTCGTTGTTTTGTCGTGCCTTGGAGCCCAAGCTACAGATGTCTCATCTCAGATCTCCCCCTCTGCCTTGCCATGTTTTCCTTCAAGATGCAAACAAATGTGGTTGCATATGGAGAGACACCCTTGCTTTGCATCTGCTAAAAAATAGCACAAAGCTTCTTGGCCCTGCGCAAGTTGGACATATCCCACAATCAGTGTAGGGCGCCCGCCCATTGCCTATTCATTTGGTTATAATGTCAATAAGGAGTTGAGAGGTATTACTCTCAATAGCTCCACCAAGTCTTGTGTCGCCTTCTTCTCTTGTCCCTTCTCATTAGGGAAATTTTGGATTCTCAAATGGGCCATGTAAGGACTTTGACTTTCTCCCTCTTGTCCAAAACCGGTGCACGGTAAATTTTTTACAAATGAAATCAAACTTTTCGAACCTTTTGGATTTATAATGTACCCATCAAGATCTATCCATTCATATTAACATGCCATCAGATTTCTTATATTCTAGAAGATTCCATTTTTTGATGTGACAACTCCGTCTTAAAAATGGAATCTCTCCCCACATTTCAGATTCAGTGGGGAGGCCATAACCTCTACAAATCAACTCCAAATTTGTCGAAGTTTGGGATTTAGAACCTACTTTCTAAGATCTTTCCAATGATATGTTGGTTGATAGGGTTTTGACAAAGCGCTTATGTACTTCACCGGGTTGCCCACTTTGGACCAGAGAGGCAAGTCAAACCTCCTCATAAGGCCCATTTGAGAGTCCAAATTTTCCCTAATGCTCCTTCCCTCTATTGCACTCACCGATCCGGTTCTTACAAGTGGTATCAAAGCCTAGGCGACTCGACCCCGAGCCCTGGCTACCCCATGTGTGCAGCTATCCCAAAGAGGAAGGAATCTTGAGAGCTCAACAAGCTTTGCAAAATTGGAAAAGTTGAGACTTGCTGAGGCATCGAGCTGGGAATGTGCAGGCCTTGAAGGTTTAATGCAAGGCTCGAGAGCAATCAAGCAAGGGAGCCGAAACAAGTCTTGGGAGCAACACGCAAAGGAATGGGTGCATTAGTGAGGCATTTGCAAGGTAAGAAATCGAGCGAGGAGCTGCTCTCGGCACAAAACAAACCAGACAGTCTGCAATTGCCTTGAGAGCTTGTGTGGTTACACACACTCAAAAGACTCTCGGGCAGCAAATCGGAGAAGTAAGGAGCAACTCTTGACTTTTCAAGCATTGTTAGCAGCTCGAGAGCTTTAGCCAAGCAATCTTGGGATTTAGCAATGCCTTGAGTAGATAGAACAACAAGGGCATGTTGAGCAGGAGCGACAATACGCTTAGTGCAAGGACATACACACACCCACACTCCTACTCTTGATTGAGTTCATCGGATAGTTAGGCTTTCGATAGAGCCTCGTATGTTTTGGAAGTAAAAATAAAAAAAAATTAAACTTGACTTAAAAATCGTCTGTGCAAGGCCTTGATCCCACGGTGCCCTCGACAAATCTCCTTGATAGTCTAGCAATGAAAGAGCTTAAAAGATAGAGAGCTTGCGAGATAACGAGAGAGAGAGAGAGAGAGAGAGAGAGAGAGAGAGAGAGAGAGAGAGAGAGAGAGAGAGAGAGAGAGAGAGAGAGAGCAAGTTGTGTGTGTGTGTGTGTGAGAGAGAGAGAGAGCGAGAGAGAGAGAGAGAGAGAGAGAGAGCGAGTGAGAGAACAGAGAGAACAGGGTTTTGACGCCACTGTTAGACATCAAGAGAGTGCACTGTTCATCATCGGCATCAAAGACTCCCGTCTGACAGTGGAAGGCGGCCTCGACATCGACTCGATTTTTGGTGTTCTTCTCCACACCTCTCATTACGCGGCGGATTTGGGACATCCAACTCTAACACTAGCATTTTCACGAACGAGCGTTTTTTCATGGACAATTTTGCTTGCGACATGCACATGTGAGGTACCTCTATATAGAGGAGTGACACCCAGCATCGGCGCCGAGTGCACGGATTTTGCTCTACAACACAATTTTGAGCTTGGACTTCTTTGGTGGCTATTTAACTAGCCCATTTTTGTTCGGCGAGAAAAATCAACACCAACATTCCCATTCTACACTCACACATAGGTTTACAGGGGGGATTTTGAGCCCACATACAATAGTTTCTCTAGGTTTTCAATAGCGCTTTCTCTAGGTTTTCAAACACTTACAAGCATAGCGCTTTCTTGCAATATTTTTGACAATCATCTTGACAACAGTTTCTCTGCGGACAGATGCCGACAGATGCATGTTTGTTTGAGCATGCATAGTGCTATTGAGCTCTTTTGAGAGTAGATATCCCTGCAGGGATCCTTTTTACTGCACGCAACAATTCTTGACACTTGTTCGTGCATAGTCACTCATGTACGTTGAATTGTGGTCATTGCCTATGTACATTGTTTGTGGCGCCAATTTGGCAATTTTCCTGGCTGTTTTTGAGACTCATACCGGAAGAGCCTTTTTTGAGACTGTGGCTGGTCATTTTGTGTCTGCTTTAGCCTTTGGAGGGTCGTTGCATGAGGTTTGCACTGAGTTGGGGTATTCTCAAATGTTGAGATACCATCGGTGATATAGGTAGTTGGAGTTTCCCTCTAGGTACCCTTGCCATTGGATAGTATCTGGTTGAACTTTTTCTTGCTTTTTGTTAGAAGCTGGACACACCTCACGGCATCTAACTACTCTGCGGACTATTATTTTTGTAATTATTCATTCATTTAGGAAAACCCGATTTTTCACCTTGTAAATATTGGGACTTACAGAAGTTTCCAACATTGCGCGCATACGGTCCGGCTTTGGGAGCTCCTTCTACGAGCTTCATCAGCTGTTTGGGTGAGCATACGTTATTTGATTTCGCATTGCAGCATATCCACGCGTTCACATTGAGTAGAACTACACATTAGGCACTGCAGATTTCGGAAACGAAGACCTGCAGATTTCGGCCAGACATCCTACGTGTTTCTGCACCGGGTCTTTTGGATCCTGATTTTGGTTCATAGACCTTAGGGAGAGCGGCCTATAGGTATTAATAGGGTCTCCTTCAAGTTCTATGGTGTAGGAAGTTTCCTCTTTTGCACTCTTGAAGGCTGTGACTTAGACAATTGGTAGGGACCTCTGTAGGAATTAGTTAGGAGTCGGTCGAGTGTAGGTTGACACCTTATGCTTGCTTCCACGTGCCTACGGGTCGAGCTTTGTCCTTAGCTGACATTACATGTTAGGTGAGTTCTCGTTGTGCTGACGTCTGTCGCGGCGTATCCGTCCAACATTGGCGCCGCTGCCAGGGACGAAAACCTTAGGTAGGTGACCGAGACTAATCCTTGAGGATTGGGATTTTTGGCTTGCCAAGAGTCTTGCTTTACATTTAGATAGGATCAGAGGGTGGAGGACTCTCTAGGTCTTAGAGAGAGTTTAGGAAGCGTGTGTCTGGCCTAGATCCTTCGACTTAGGTAGAGGAGGTAGACTTAGGTAGTTTTAGGTAGTAGTCGAGTTCTAGAGTAGGAGTCGGAGTGGTAGAAGCGGTGAGAGGAGAGCTTGAGAGTCCGGAGAGGCCAAAAAGCAACCAAAAACACCATTATCACCATTTCTTCATGATAGGTAGAGTAGAGTAAGTAGGACATCATGATACAGATCTAGAGCATTTCATGCATGTACACTTGCTTGGTAGAATCATTACAAGTTTGTAAAAGACGCAAAAAGACGCAAAAGTGTGGTTGAAAGCCTAATTGAAGTCCAAAAGTTACTGTGAGTGTTTCTGATAGATCTATAGAGCATCAGGAGCATTCCTGTCAGAAAAGACTTTAATTTTAAGCCAGGAGACATCCTACGCGTAGGATGTCTACAGGCTAATCTGAGAGGAATTTTGGGATTTTGAGTTGACCAGTGTGTTCACAAGGTAGGGTTTACCCTAATTTCAACTGGAAAGTGAAAATTTGGCCATATCTTGATAGGATAACTGTTGGAATTAGGGTTGCAGAGAAACACACACAGCTTGGAGAAGACGAAGGAAGCTCAAGGCACACAATAGAGAGAGTGTTTCTTAGTGTGCAATGGAAAGATAGATAGCCCTAGAGTGATGGGCGTATATACAATGCACGGGGGAAAAAACCTCCTAAAGAGGGAAAAAATGCCCTGGCGGTCCTAGTGTGTTCACACACATCACTACCACATGTATATGGTAACAAATCCCCCCTGGAGTGATGTGGTGAACGAGAGCTGGCACATGAGTAAAGGGAAGTGCCATGCCCTGAGGACAGGATCAGTCCACAAAGGGGAGTAAGCCCAAAGCTTTGTGGAAAGCTTCAAGCTTCTCACGAGACAATGCCTTTGTGAAAAGATCTGCAAGGTTGTCCTGTGTTGGCACATAAGCCAAGCTGATCTCTCCTGCTGAGAGCCTCTCCCTGACATAGTGGTAATGCACCTCAATGTGCTTTGTGCGAGCATGAAAAACTGGGTTCCTCGCAACTGCCAATGCGCTATGACTGTCAGTGTAGATAGTGTTGGCAGTGTCCTGTCCAACACCCAAGTCAGCCATAAGGCGTCTGAGCCATACACACTCAATCGTAGCTGTGAAGACTGCCCTGTACTCAGCCTCACAACTCGAAGTGGCCACAGTAGGTTGCTTCTTGCTCAACCATGATATACATGAACTGCCAAGCATGAAACAAAAACCACTTGTGCACACTCGCGTGTCAAAACAACCAGCCCAATCTGAGTCCGAAAAAGCATGTAAGTCTGGCGGCAATGATCCCCCCTTGGGATAAAACAAGCCAAGATGTAAAGTGCCACTAAGGTAGCGGAAAATCCTCTTGACAGCCTGCAAATGCTTAGACCTTGGGCTATGCATAAATCTGCTGACCTGCGAGACTGCAAACTGAATATCTGGCCTCGTGTTGCATACATAAATGAGGCAGCCAACAGCAGTTTGGTAAAGAGTGACATCAGCAGGATCTCCAGCATTATGTAGACTCAACTTCAAACTTGTTTCCATGGGAGTGGCAATAGGTTTGCAATCCTCAAGTCCAAACTTACATAGCAATGTATGTAACTTTTCTGACACAAGGCAATACCACCATCACACTGCTTAAACTGTATACCCAAGTAATGATGCAACAGCCCCAAATCTTTCATCTTGAAAGTAGCATTCAAATCAGCCTTAAATTCAGCAATTTGTCTCTCATTTGGTCCAGTGATCAGCAAATCATCAACATAAAGAACCACAATGAGAAATACATCATCCTCACGCTTTACATACAATGTGCTTTCTGTTGGACTATTACGAAAGCCTCGTTTAACCAAATGAGTGACAGCTTTCTCATACCAAGCACGAGGGGATTGCTTCAACCCATACAAATCCTTCTTACATTTGCACACTTTGTCCTCTTGTCCTTTTATGACAAAACCGCGAGGCTGCGTTACATAAACTTCCTCAAATATGTCACCATTCAAGAAAGCAGTAACAATGTCTGATTGATGTACATCCCAACCAAAATGAGCTGCCAATGCACATAGAAAACGCACAGTAGTCATACGACAAGTGGGAGCAAAAGTCTCTTCATAATCTATGCCTTTTTGTTGTGCATAATCCTTTGCAACAAGTCGAGCCTTATGGCGATCGATCTCACCATCCGGCTTGCGTTTCAACTTGTAAACCCACTTCGTACCAATGGCCTTTTTGCCAGGAGGCAAATCACATAAAGTCCATGTGTCAGTCTCTATAAGTGCATCATATTCTGATTTCATGGCAGCAATCCAATTTTCTGAATTCTGTGCTTCATCAAAAGACAGAGGCTCCTCAACATCATGTAAACTAGACACAGCCAAAGCATAACAATCTGATGCATAAGATGCATGGCGAGAGCCTAAACGAGTACGACTAGATAAAGGTGCATCCAATTTACTGTCACGCAAAGTGTGCACCAGCCATTTTGGCATACCTCTAGCCTGCTCATTTTCAGCCCTTTCCTCATCAAGTACATCATGTACATCTGCATCAATAATAGGCTGTTCTAAAACATTTTCAGAAACCCCCATAGGCTGTACATTTGCCTCATTGGAACTTACATTCGTATTTCCACCACTGAAAAGAGGCAACAAAGTGTCATAAATGTCCTGTGAGCTTACATTACTGTCTCTAGTACATGACAGCAAGGGCTGAACAGAGTCTTCCACAAACACTACATCCCGTTGTCAGGAGTTTTTTGGAGCAAGGGATTGCGCATATGTACATACCCATGCATGGTGCATCGAATAAAGGATTGCCCATTTTCCAGAGCCAGGTGGTTACGTGGGGCCCACATGTGTACAGGTAGGACAAGGTGTACATAGTGCATCGATTTTCACTATTACCAGTACCACTGTGTTTTTCTACAATAACGAGGAGTTTATAGCGTGTAAAACTTCTCGAGGAAGCTATCCGCGGGCTGACGACATGAGGTAAGCAGGTGTGTCAGATGGCATCTAGTGGCGTCAGGAGGGTGAACGAGGTCAATATTTGCACGCAGATGAGGACGGACACAACGTGGGTGTTTTCTTGTGAGAGTTGCGCGGAAAGGTCATCATTAGGACCACTTTTTGGGGCCACTTCACGTGGTGGCGAGATGCATTATTGGAAAAAAGCTAAGTGCCAGGTGTGCGAATGATGCAAAAAGGGGACAACTATGCACTGCGAGGTCAGTTTTTCGCCTATTCGGGGTCCGTTTGAGGTCATCTAAAAGGCCAAGGGTGCCCAAGTAATAAAGCTAAGTGTGGGAACTGAAAAAACTGAGAGAAGACCAGAAAAAACATGGAGAAGAGAGGAGGAACAGCCGCAGGTGTGTTTTTTGGGTTTTTGGAGCCTGTTTTGGCCGTAAACTGCTCATCCGATGTCCGATTTGAGCACTTTGACATTGTAGACTGGGGTTTTGGGCCGTTCCGGACGCGATGGCGCTGTCCATTTTTCCAAATTCCTCACTCTTTTTCTGCTGTTTTTCTGTGTAATCTTCTCCGGTGAGTGAAGCTTCTTCTCCAATTTGTGATTGTATCTGGTATCTTTTACCCATATTGTGTGAGCTGTTTGCCCCATTGGTGTTGGCCCAAGCTCATTTGTATCTAAACATCAGAAATTCTCCTCTTTTGAGCTGAGTTTTTTTTGGGTGTGTGTGTGTGTGTGTGTGTGTCTGTGTGGAGTGGGCAAGTGGATAGTCTCTCTCCTCTCACTCCAGAGGTGTGTTCCCTGTCTCGGCCAGGTGTGTTGTGTAAGCCGAGTGGTGCCCCATAATGTGTGTGTATATCCTTCCAAGAGTGTGTGTCGGGTCGTTATAGAGGCGCTGTGTGTGTTTTCATCCCGCTCACACCGTGAAACCAGAATACGTTTTGTTTGCGGATGATACAACCTGTAACCTTTGCTTTCAGCACTATAACCAACAAAAATACATTTGACAGCCTTATCATCCAATTTTCTGCGCTGCACTTGTGGCACCAAAGCATATGCCAAACAGCCAAAAACACGCATGTGCTCAATAGAAGGTTTTCTATCATGCCATGCTTCATATGGAGTAATAGACTGCAAAGCTTTCGTAGGACACCTGTTAAGTACATAAGTGGCACACATGATGGCCTCAAGCCAAAAAGAATGCGGCAAAGCTTGACTTTTGACCATACATCGTGCCATTTCCGTTAGTGACCTGTTTTTCCTCTCAGCAACACCATTTTGCTGAGGTGTATAAGGCACTGTACATTGGTGTTTTATCCCACGACTAGCCAGAAATGCATTAAATTCATGAGACATATACTCCCCCCCTCGATCGGAACGGAGGGTGCCCATAGTACATTTCGAGACATTTTCAACCATAGCCAGAAATTGTTTGAAGCACATAAAAACTTCGGACTTCGCTTCAAGCGGAAATACCCATGCATGCCTGGAGTAATCATCAATGAAAGTCACGAAGTACAGGTAATTGCCAAAGGACGGAGTTTGCATGGGCCCACAAACATCACTATGCACAAGCTGCAACCTGCATGTGGCCGTAACTGAACCATCCTTTGGAAACTTAGAACGCTGCATTTTACCCAGAATACAGCCTTCACAAACATGTTTGACAGGTGCTTCAAGAGGCGGCAAAGAAGCAACCATATCAGATTTCTGCAAACGCAGCAAACTGGCAAAATTCAGATGACCAAAACGTGCATGCCAAAGTTTTGCATCTAAAATAGCCCTTGAATCTGCAACAGCATTTGCAAAATTTTGTCCACACTTGTCATACAAAGTGAGCTTATACAGCCCACGGCACAAAAGCCCAGATGCAACAATTTCATCACCAAAACTGAGATCATGAACTGTACATCTGTCATCCACAAATTTGACTACAAGTCCAAGTCTAGCAAGTGCGGATACAGACAAGAGATTCTTCTTGATCCCAGGTACATAAAGTGCATCAACAAGTGTGAAGGAACTGCCATTAGCAGCAGTGAGCACAATCTTTCCAACTCCCTGAACTGGATAAGAGGCGTTGTTGGCACAAGTGACAGAATTCCCATGAGGGATAGACTCGAGAGAGGTAAACAATTCACGATGTGAGGTAATGTGCTTTGTAGCACCACTGTCGAAATACCACACATGTGAATCTGCAGCAACTGACAAGCATGCATCATGGACAACAGGATTGTAAGTGCACTCTGCGCTAAAAGCCCATTCTGCATCAACATCAGCATCACAATCTCCTTTCACAGAAGACTCAACAATGGCTGCATTTGTAGTGGAACCAGCATTTGCAGTGGAACCACCCTCTTTCTTCTTAGCCTCTTTGGCCTTCAACTTAGGACACGACTTGATCAAGTGATCATTGGCTTTACAATAATGGCAACGCATCTTCTTTTTGCCCTTATCACCAGAATTGCCAGACGAAGTGCTGCCACCAGAAGCATTAGGAACAGAATTTTTGCCACTCGCAGCAGAACCATAAGAAGTGGCTGCATTACTATTACCACCCTTTCTTTGAGAAGCAATAAAAGCCTGTTCAACTACACGCTGCCTAGTCCTGTTTTTTCTAGAAAGTGACTCTTGCAACAGCAATGTGCATAATGCATCAAACTTGACAACTTCAGGATTTCCTTGGGTCATCAGTCTCCAAGTACTAGCAAAAGTCTGGTAGGAATCTGGTAAGGCATCAAGAACAGTCTGCACAAGGGAACTGTCCGAAATGACTTCACCTGCAGAAATGAGTTGCTCATTGATATCCTTGACACTAGCAAGGAAAGTGTCCATATCATCTTCCTCATGCATAATCTTCGACTCTAGCTCTTTACGCAGCAAAGCAATTTTAGCCTCATTGCGGCTTGCATAAAGACCTGCTAGAATATCCCAAGCCTGTTTTGCAGATTTTGCTGAACGGATGTGAGGAATAATGGTGCGCTTCACAGACAATGCAATCAATGCATGAGCCTGCGCATCCTTAACATCCCAACGAGCTTGTTCTGCCGTAGGCAAAACAACTCTAACAGCTGCAATCCTTGCAGCAAGACCTGCAACATCCTCAACATCGCCTACATCTTCAGAACCAGGACGTACATCAATGCCCTGCACAATGTTCCAGACACCTTTTGACACAAGAACATGTTGCATCATATAAGCCCACATAGGGTAGTTGTCCCCATCCAACCTGTCCTCAGCAGCAAACATCTTGAACACATCTGTGTTGTTGTTGTCAGCCATGGTAAATGCTGCACCTGATGTGAAAACTGCCCTAAAATAGGAGAAATGGAGCGGGAACAACTTGTGCTATATAGCACAAACCGTAGAAGACTATAAGGCACCTATTATGCAGAAAACGGCACTGACAGAAAATCTGCACAAAATGACGAAATAGCCTGTGCAGTACTGCCCGTAGTGGAAACGGAGGCCGAAATGAGCCCAAATCAAAATTCTGAGCAGACCAAGCTCTTCGAGCTATCCCAAAATATTTATCGACCTGCGAACGCTCGCCAAAGCTCACTGAAATCGGAGAAGGTGAGCAGGCGTGTGCTGGAGCAGCTGGCGACTAAGCCCGCGAGGACGTGACCTGCTCTGATACCAATTGTTGGAATTAGGGTTGCAGAGAAACACACACAGCTTGGAGAAGACGAAAGAAGCTCAAGGCACACAATAGAGAGAGTGTTTCTTAGTGTGCAATGGAAAGATAGATAGCCCTAGAGTGATGGGCGTATATACAATGCACGGGGGAAAAAACCTCCTAAAGAGGGAAAAAATGCCCCGACGGTCCTAGTGTGTTCACACACATCACTACCACATGTATATGGTAACAATAACGCCAGATAGACTGAAATTGCTAGACATCCTACCCAAATAGTGCCAAAACATTAACTTGAGACCAAAACCATAAGATGGCTGCATGAGTATGTCTTGCATGATATATTGAGTGACTGAAAGGGGTTCCACCTCATTTGGGTAAGAAAATTGGGTTCAAAGTGGACTTTGACACTTTTGACTGAAAAAGCAAAAACAGCTGAAGTTTGGGACTTTTGACATCGAAATCAAAATCTAAGAATACCACTGGGATACTGACATCAAGGGGAAGCTGTGGGACAAATCTGGGGTCAAACAGGCCAAATAGACATCCTACACGTAGGATGTCTTCTGAGTGATTTGGGACTCCAAACTGAATTCTGAGTATACCCAAGTGATCAGAAACTCAAGGGGAGCCTGGGCTTTGAGTTTGAAGCCATTCTGATGAAAAAGACATCTTATGCGTAGGATGTCTAATGCAAGAAAATGAAGCCAGACTTTGACTTTGAGCATAGTAAGGTGTTATATAGCCTAAGGCAAGCCTCCTAGTCAGTTTTGGTCCAATTTGGAGTTGATTAGACTGATCAATACCATCAACAGGCCGTCGGAACAGATTTCTGACTCATTGACCAGCTAATAGGAGTCCAAATCAAAAAGTAAAAGCAGCCGTAAGCTCAACACAACAAGAGGAAACAACAATGCAATAATCCAGGCAAAACACAGCAGGAGACATCCTACGCGTAGGATGTCTATTGAAGCATATTGCAAAGAAAATTTGACCTGGCATTGACAGTGAGATTCCATTTGGCTTAAGGGTTCCAGAACTTCTTTCAGAAGTGAATTTGAACCTTGTTTGCCCATTTGACTAAGCAAAGACTGAATTCAGACTTTTTCGTGTAAATTGACCAACATCTGAGGGAAGTACTGTTTCAGGTTAGCAAACCTAATCCAGAACATCAGCAGTGTATAAAATACAGTAGTGGTTGAGATTAACTCTCCAGTTATACCAATCATTACTAAGATAACCTCTAGCAGATAAATGCTTTGATTCAATTTCCGAAATTAAAACTCTTGTGTACAGGTATATTCAGCAACAAAGCAAGAAGTTGTGTAGAAACTGACCCATTGCCAGGTGAGTGGTTGAATTTGTGATAAATTGCATTGATAAGTTTGATGAATTTAAGATCAGGAAGATACATTGTTAGAGACTAGAAGGTGGCAGGTGACCAAGGTAGCTTAGTGTCCACCGAAGAGAGTGTAACTCAGGCAAGGCTAGATCCGCTAGCACCGATTATTGAGGAAGGTAGTGATACTGACACTTCGTCAGAAAAATCTTTCTTCATGATGGGTAGTCAACAGCCAGGAGGTTTCACCTATGATGGACCTATGCGAGGAGGAAGCACCTCCTAAAATCCTTTGAATGATTCCAGGCTCACGGTGATCTTCTTAGAGGGAACAAACTCAAGAGGAGCCCTAGTCTATTCTGACTATCGAGGCCGCAAGTGCATTTGTATCGAAGAGAGGCCAGCTCAAAGATTGGAGATAATTCGAGTGTATGATGATGGAGATAGATTCCGAGACGAAAAGGGGAACCACTATTTAATAGTTAGCAACCTTGAAGATTACAACAGATATGGAGATAACGTGACAAAAGGGAAAATGGTTTCAGAAACTCAAGAACCGCCACCAAACATTGATCGGCCCGGAGCTATTTTTATGTATGATAAGAAAACAACCAGGATTCCAGCTTATAACGAGAATGTGGGAATCTACAAACATGAGAGTGAGGGAATTGTCTCTTACTTTCGTAGCAAAGAACCATACGTAAACGAACTAAGCAAAGACAAGGTTCTTTACTTATTCTCTTATGAAACTGCTACTGGGAAGGGCGTAGTTTTTGTTGATAGATACGGGCGAGAATACCAATGTATTCTCCCAGAGGAAGTAGAAAGAGCAACAGATCCAGGAGCATCAGCATATGCCCCTGAGGAAATGCCGAGAGCCGCCCACACCCCAAGTAAGTCAACAAATCCATTTTCCGACGAGTATGACACTACCTCACATTCCACCCGACCGCAAGCATTCAACAACCAAGACCAACGAGCAAACCAGCCATCATTGCAGGCATGGCTTCGACAGAGTGCAACAATGGAACCAGACCGAAACCAAGATGGTTATCAAGCCGTACAAGGGCTCAGGGATTTGCAAGAACCACCACACTATTCAAGGTATCAAGCAGAGAGTAAGCCGAAGACACAAGGGTCGACAGAGCCTGGAGGACCACCCATGGAACGAGTTCGGAGAGAAGAACCACCTCCAGCGAGAACCGTTAGAAATTATGGCTTAGGAGCACCGTTGGGAGAGGAACCAGCCTATTACAGAAGGCCTGAGGAGGTGTATCGACTTGGACGGGGTGATCCAATGATGAGGTTTGTAGACCATCGCAGAATTAGACCTTCTTAAGTGCAAAAATGGATAAACAAGAAATACACAGGAAACAGAGACCCAAGAGATCATGTAGCAGCCTTTGTGCGTGTAATTAGAGCCGAAGAGGTGTTAGATTTTCCTACCCAATTTGCAGGGTTTGGACTAACCCTAGAGGATGATGCTGCAACTTGGTTTGACTCTGTGGAGCGTAGAGACTTTGAGTCGATGGAGGAAGTGTTTGACGAGTTTATTGAGGAATTCTCTCAAAGGGGAATAGCTCATAATACCGTCTCACAAATCCATAAATTCAAACAAAGAGATGGAGAATTTGTACGGAAGTCAGCCCTAAGACTAAAAAGATATGTTAAGTTTTGTCCTGTTGAAGAACTGTCAACTAAGTCCAGACTTATGCTGATATTCATCCAAGGACTAAGGAATGCAGATCTCTAGAAAGACTTACATATGAAGAGGAGCACGACGTTGAATGAGTTGACCAAGGAGGCTCTGTACCTTGTGGACAATTGTGCGGTCTACAAAGAAGGGGAGTTCAAGGACCTTGATGACGATTCATCTTCACAGCAAAGTGGGAGCAAGTCTTCCAAGACAGCACTGAAAGGCGAAATAGTGGTAAACCAGGAGCAGCTCGTAGATGAAGTGCTAAAAAAGATCAACTTGTACGCCAAACCCCAGGCTAAACAGCCCAAGTGGTGTGCTATTGAAAAAAAATGGACAAACCATGGGACCGAGGAATGTTATTATAACAAGGGATATGTGAGGGAGAGACCTTACGCTCCCCAAGCTCCAGTAGCTTCCCCTCAAGTTCCACCGATGCCAAGATATCAAGTAGGCAACTTACCAGGACCTGTAGGTGTAGAAAGACCACAACCGGTGTTTGGGCAACAACCACCCCTACCAGGTTTACGACCAGTTGGTATAAGATACAAACCAACGGTAACTGAATCAGAAGAAAAGGCTTTGGTGTCTATGCATGCTTATTATGAAGATCCCAATGGATATGCGGCAAACCCTGTCTATTATCCACCGGAAGAACCCTCGACACCAGAACCATGGAGCATGATAGGGAATCAAGGACCACCAACTGCTGCACAGGCTGCAGGAGAAGGAAGATATAGCTTAGATGAACGAACACTGATGTTCATAGCCAATGGAGGCATGGGCGGACAGAGACATGCTTACCAACAAAGAGGGGCTCAAGGAGCACCTCAACAACCCAAGGGACCCTGTTACAAGTGTGGAGGAGACCATTGGCTGAGAGACTGTCCTCATGATGAAATCATTAGAGTCAATGCGTATTGCCCAGAATGTGGAATTACTCATTTGATTCCTGATTGCCCTAAAAACCCGAGCAAAGGAGCAAAAACCACCTTGAACATGTTAGAAACAGTACCTTCCAGTGGGGGATCGAAAAATGAAACAATCATACCTATTCAGGCGGTAACACGAGCCCAAGCCCAAAGAAGGAAGAACGAACCCATAGTTGAAGAGCCAAAAACCGATGCCCAAAGTTCAGAAATGAAAAATCAGAGAAGCACTTGGAAAGCTAGAAAGGCGCGTAGGAAAGCCATGAAAGAACGAGAGCAAACAGCCCTATCCGAGGAGTTGAAACATACAAAGAACATATTGGAGCGGTTAGAGGATCTAGCTAGCTTAAGCTCACACACCACAGCAGCAATAGCACCCAAGGAAATAGCAGAGCCCAAAAGTGCAGGATCAGGAGGATCTGTACTAGCAGACAAGGTAAACGAGCAGCTGGATGCGCTTCTAAAAGCTTATGAAGCTCGCCTTAAAAAGAACCAAACCCAGGAGCAAAGGTGGATGACTTATCCATATGCAGAAATAGAAAAACAGAGGTTGGATATGTGTAAAAAGATGATCGAGACGACTCAATCATTGATGGAAAACCCGTTGGGTAAACCGGCAAATTGTCATGACGCACCAGCTCTAACCCCTATCCAACCAACATTAGAGAAACATGAAGAAACAAAGGAAAAACTCACTAATGATTATGAGTCCAGAGGAGAGCCTATCATAGTGCCAAATACCACCGATGGGGCAAGTGACGGGGTCCATCCTAAAATATTGGTAGAAATGGGAAAGGACGGTAACGGTCTAGATGATCTGTGGAAGAAAATTCGAGAGGCCAACGAGGCTAATAGGATGAGTAACCACATGAATAGCACGAGAAAAGAAAAGAACGTGATCTTACCTCCTATTGAAGAATTTGAGGCAAGATCACAAATGAACTTTGAGATACATTCACAAGGGGGAGACCAAGGATCTATTAGTTCGGGGCACAGCCAACCAGACTCTTTGAGAACTTTACCCTCTTACCTGGGAGAATATGAAGATAAGTTGGAAGTGAGAGCAATCCCATCTCAAAGACTTTCTAATAACAAGGTGATGGATTCACAAGGATTGATTGAGCTGTTATCCACCCAGGTGGCATGCACAATCACGTTAGCAGAACTCCTAAGGTTAAGACCAAACATGTGGACCACATTAGGAAAATGCCTAGAAAAATTTGGAGTGAACGACCCCACCCTGAAACTCCAAGAAGGAATCAGGGAGTTGGACAGACCTAACCTAAACACTAGACCAATACCATTGAATAAGGTTGGAGAATATTGCAAGGGAGAAGACGGAAATACGACGCTGCTGGTAGAATTCCAAGGAGTAGTTTCCAAAGCTATTCTTGACAGTGGAGCAGGAGTTGCTATCGCCACCAAAGAAATGTGGAAAAAATGGAGACAACCAGCTCTGAGGGCTACTAGAATGAAACTGCAGTTGGCAGATGGGTTCATGGAGAAGCCTTTAGGACTCTTAGAAAAAGTAATTGTCACTTCGTGCGGAATCGAGTATGAGCATACATTTGCAATAGTCGATTTCGACAAAAAGAACAATTATGAGATAATCTTGGGACGACCATTCATGCGACAACTGAAGATGATCCAAGATTGGGGTTATGACCACATATACCTCAGACATGGCGAGACGACAACCAAAATACACCTGAAAGACCATAGTTACAAAGATGTAAACCAAACACCAGTGGAAGAGTTTGATTCAGCTACAATAGCAGGATCGGAACTACCAGCATGGTTAGGGCAACCAAAAGAGCTATGGATGTGCGGAGCTTCACATTGTGGAAGCTTAAGAAAAGAGGAATGCGTCTTAGAAAGAGCAATTGAGGACAAGGAGTATATTCCGGAACCTTTCCCTGAAGATGCCTTGGAGCCTCTAGAATGGGAACACATACTGGCAACATTGGATGTCTGTACCATTACCGACAGTCCAACAGCAAAATTTTGTGATAAAGATGGCTACGATGTGCTACCCTATTACATGGTAAGCGTTGTACCAGAAAAAGAGACGGTGGAACCTCCAGAACAAGAAGAGTTTTACAACTCCTCTGAACAATTAGAAGTAAATGAAGATGCAGATAATGAGTGTTCAGACACCTCAAGTGAGCGTGGAAATGAAGCCGAGAATATCAAGTTTTATGATTTTGCTAATCAACACCCTAGACGCCAAGAACACTATAGGAGGAAAAGAACAGGAAAGAAAGCGAGAGAGAACCTGATGCCCAGGATAAAAGGTAAAACTCACTATTTGATGCTTGTAAAAGCAGAGGATTGTGTAAAAGATTAAATATCAAGAAAATTCTCAAAAAATCGAAAAGAAAGAATGCGAGAAGAAATAAAACAGATAAGAAAAGCTAAAACCGAAACAAAATCACAAAAATCTGAAAAATCAAAAAAAGAAACAACAAAAGACCAAGAGTAGACCAAACTGGAGTGTAAACAGAAATACCAAGAACTGAAACGGTCTTTGAGAGAGATATGGACTACTGAAGAAGATAGTGATGGTAAAGGGGAGTCAGAAAAGGGCAACATGAATGTACCAGCACACTATCAAAAATTTACTATCCAAGATAGAAAAATCATCATGACACCATCAATTAGGGAGAGAACCAACCAAGAATCTTACGATGGGCCTGAAAATGCAAAAAGAATAGACCTCGCAGAACCAGGTGAAAAGCCTCAGCCGGTCTATATAGCTAACGATTTAGAGCCTGAGGAGGAATCACAGCTAACACAACTTCTCACGAAGTATAAACATGTGTTCGCTTGGTCCTATAAAGACCTCAAAAGAGTTGATCCATTGATATGTCAACATACAATTCCTTTGAAATCGGATGCAAAACCTAGAAAACAACGTCCTTATACATATAATGACACATTTGCTAAACGAATCAAGGAAGAGATTGATAAACTAATGGAAGCGGAATTCATCTATGAGATTGAACATACAGATTGGGTGTCACCCATTGTGGTAGTTCCCAAAACGAATGGAAAACTGCGGGTGTGTGTAAACCTTAAGAAGGTGAATGCAGCAACCATAAGGGATTTGCCAATCACAGAATATGTACTGGAGCGAGTGGCTGGGAAACGGGCTTATTCCTTTCTGGATGGGTTTTCAGGATACAACCAACTGGCAATATCACGGGAAGATCAACACAAAATAGCGTTTGCCACAGAATGGCGGATTTATGCGTATCGAGTTATGCCATTTGGTTTAACTAATGCACCAGCCACTTTCCAGAGGTTAATGACTCACGCATTCAAGGAATACCTAAGAATATTCTTAGAAAAGTACATGGATGACCTGTGTGTGCACTCTCTTCTGTGAGAGGATCATATGGACCATTTGCAAAAGGACTTTGAAAAGTGCAGGACATATCGAATCTGCCTTAACTTGGAAAAGTGTGTATTTATGGTTAAGCAAGGACAAATCTTAGGACACATTGTCTCAAGAAATGGCATAACCAAAGACTTAGACAAAGTCAAAGTCATTGTAGACCTGCCCAGGCCTACTAATGTGAAACAAGTGCAATCCTTCATGGGACACTGCGGTTATTATCGAAGGTTCATATACATGTATGCGGTTATCGCACAACCTCTGTATCGTTTGCTAGTCAATTTCGAGTGGACCGAGGAGTGTGAAATTTTATTCCAAAAGCTGAAGGAAAACAGCACCTGTACTAAAGGCACCAGATTGGGAAAAGATATTCCATGTGCACATTGATGCTTCAACATATGCCATTGGAAGTATTCTAGCTCAACCTGGAGACGGAACAATGGATTTTCCGGTTTGCTATGCGAGCCGACAGTTAAACAGTGCAGAAAAGAACTACACAACCACCGAGAGGGAAGGGTTAGGAATGATTTATGCTGTAATTTTTTTTTTGCATTATTTGCTTGCAAACAAACTTGTGTTCTTCACGGAACATCAAGCTCTTTTGTACCTAGTAAATAAACCTTGCAATACAGGGAGAATCGTACGCTGGTTTATTATATTGCTAGAATTTGACTTCACAGTGGTGGTCAAAAAGGGTAAAACCCATCTGCGAGCAGATCATCTTTCAAGGATACACAACGGGGAAGCTCCTCAAGGAGTAGATGATGACATACCAGATGCTTATCTTTTCAACATTGAAATGGTACCCAAATGGTCTCAGGAAATTGTTAGCATTCTTTCCTTCGGAAGTGAGTTTGATAATACGGAATGCAGATCCAAACAACAAACAATTCGACAAACAAAAAACTTCCAGTTGATAGCAGGACGGCTGTATCATCTTGGATCGGACCTAATCCTACGATTATGTATAAATCCGAAAGAATTCGCGTGCTACCTTGAAGAGGCACATGTCCAGGGTTGTGCATTTCATTGTTCAACAGTGAAAACACACTAGAGACTGAAACAGTTAGGGGTTTATTGGCCAACTATGTATGCAGACACACATTCCTATGTTACCAGTTGTATAATATGTAGTGCCAAACGATCAGTGGACCACACAACTTTGTTTCAAGTAAACATAACACCTGCACGGAGTCAATATATCATTGACTTCTTAATCACTAGGACGTTCCCTGAGAACATCACAAGAGCACGGGAAAAAGCTATAGAGCTGGAAGTTCGTGACTTTCAGTTAATTGGGAATCAACTCTATAAGCGGGGGAAGGACAATCAACTTAGAATCTGTGCAAGTGAAAGCGAATATCTGCTGATTCTAGAACATGCACATAGCGGAATAAGTGGAGGCCATTTTTCGGGCGATAAGACGAAAAAAATTGTCTTAACGGCAGGAATATGGTGGCCTACATTGCACATGGATGCCGATGAGTTTGTAAAGCGTTGTGATACATGTCAACGCACAAAGATACCAATAAAAAGAGACGAGATTCCATTACGGCCAATGATGGGGGCAAGAGCATTTGCAAAGTGGGGCATTGATTTTGTGGGACCTATATCACCCCCTGCTTATCGCACCCATACCCAATATATCATTGTGGCCACGGACTATCACACAAAATGGGTCGAAGCCAAAGCAACACAAAAAGCTGATGCACGCACCACGACACAATTTTTGTATGAGAATGTTTTTGTACGTTACAGGTTACCAATAGAAATTGTCAGTGACCGTGGAACACATTTTCTCAATGAAGTCATTGAATATCTGCTAGAGGAATTCATGGTCATACATAGGAAATTAGCACCATACCATCCACAGGCCAATGGGCAAGCTGAGGCCACAAATAAAACACTATGCACGGTTCTCACCAAAATAGTGTCAGAATCAAGAGCAGATTGGGATCAGCAGCTACACTCAACACTATGGGCATACAGGGTAGCTTACAAAACATCAATAGGAACAACACCATACAACATGGTGTTTGGCCTAAATGCTATACTACCCATAGAGTTTTTAATCCCAACTCTACGAGTAGCAACAAGCTTGGAATGGACAGGGCATGAGATCTCTTCAAGGATTGATGATCTTGAAAAGCTAGATGAACTCCGCTTACGAGCTGTCGCGTCAATCTATGCTAAAAAGAGAAGACAAAAGGAATTTTTTGACAAGCATGTGCGTACCAAAGAGTTTAAAACAGGTGATTATGTACTTGTTTATACCTTAAAACAACATGCCAAGAAACTTAAAAAGCGAGGACTGGGACCATTTGTGATTAGTGATCTATCACAAAGTGGAGCTGTCAAGCTTGCTACATTAGTAGGTGAAGAAATGCCAAACTGGATTAGTGGATGTCGACTAAGGAGGTATCATCTACCACTCACACAGGAGATACTCCAACAAATTCATCAAGGAAAGCAAAGAATGAAGGAAAAAGAGAGAGTACGGGAGGAAGCTCAAGCCGAAGCACAAGAATGCATTGCAAAAAGACGGCTTCTGTGACAAAAAAAAAAAAGTGGACCACGATTGAGAATCAATGCCATTCGACTGAGGAAGTTGGAGGAGGAAACAGTGGAGCCAATAATTACAGTCAAAGTGGGCAACAATCAAGTTGAATCAACAGCTTTGCTTGATTCGGGTGCACAAGCAAATTTGATCTTTTACGGATTATACCAACATCTCAAAGTCACAGATCAACTTCATCCTACTCCCCAAGTGCTGGAAAGTAGCACATCACACCCATTGAAAACATTAGGATGGACTATATTGCATGTACAACTACATCAATATATTTACCCACACAAATTCTATGTGGTGACATATGAAAGCACACAACACCCAATGATGCTAGGGCAACCTTGGCAAAAAGCATACAATGTCCAGATAGACTGGAAAGCAAAGGCAGTCAAAATTCAACATGAACATGAACAACAGGTGATAGCTTTTGCTCAGCAATACCATCATGATCAACTGCAAGCCATGAAATCACTGGCAATAAAGACAAAAGCACACATGCCATCAAAGAACAACATGAAACCTGAGACCAACAACCAGGTAAAAGCCAACCATGCTAATTACAGATAGCGGCCACAATGCAAAAGTCTAGGCTACCAAAACAAGGTAAACAAGAATGGATGCGGAAGGATAGAAATGCAATAGCGGGAAAAAAACAATGTAACAACCGGATTCCAACAAAGCAGACGGTTCAACTCAAAACCAAGGTCATAAAACAAATATGGATCCCAAAGAAAATGCTTAGCCATAACCCAAATGTCACTCACATTTGGATACCAAAGCAAAAGCCAAAGGAACTCCCTATGGTACAAGCAACAATGGAAAGCAGACATCTGCATGTCAACAAGGAGAACTGATATATGTGGATGCCGATGAAAGACAAACCAGTGGCAAACAAGAACGTGCCAAACCATCTAAAAAAGTCGGCAGCAACAAAATACCAATGGAAAGCCAAGGCCATAAGGCCCATAGCTATTACATCCCAACCAATTCTATCCTTAGAAATAGCTACGACTCCATCAATAGTGTCGACAAAGCAATTGCCTCTTGCCAAAAAGACAATTAAACAGAGAGCAGTAGAGTTACAACTGCTACTTGCAAAGAAAGCAGGAAGCCTCGACGGCGAATGCCAATAAGCATCTTGCTTATTCCCTTCTCTTGCACAACATTAATTTTTCCATGCATTGACCGAGTATGCATAAAATAGGGCCACATTAATCGGCCAGGCATTAGCACAACTTTTTCAACCTATGCACGGCACATAATCTGAGGCAAAACCTTGTCGTCCGGGAGGACTCCGACTAGGAGGAGGGGGGAGGCATTCTCAAATGCGGAACCAATAACAGAAACAACAAAAAAGGGCATGATTTTCGACTATTTTAAGGGTTGACGTTTGATTGCGAAATTTTCTGGAGTAACCCAAGTATATATGACCTTATACAGCATGAAGCTACATGTATAGGGGGCCAAACGCCAAATCAAGCCCCTAGGTGTGTGTATATAAGTAGAAATAGCCATTTTCCATGCAAAATATTGGTAAAACGGAGAAATCCGGCCATAAAAATTGCATGTGAGTGTATATAATGTGTGGCGGTGATGTTTGTGATCTGTTATGATTTTTGGGGATTTTTTGGGTTTGATTTGTTATTTTCCTTTTAATTTTGCTAATTTTTGCCAGAAAAACTTCAAAAATACAAAAAGTAGGTGAAAAATAGTCGTAATGAAAAACAAAAAATATGGGGATGACTAGTGACTAAAGGACAACCTATGGTACAGTGGGGGTGCAATTATGAGACTGGAGCGGAAAGCGTGTTTTGGCCAGGTTTTGACCGAAATGCCAAATTTCTGGTAAATAGAGCAAACAGAGTCCAAATCAAGAAATTTTTGAGCCTAAACCGCATCTCGCAAGAAGATAGGAGCACATGTCAAATTTCATGAAAAGTGGTTCGGGGACTTCCATTATAAGAAATTTTCACCCCATATGCAAAGTTAGGGCATAGAGGCAATAATGGGCCATTGACCTACCAAATCTTGTCCAAATCTCATGAAACTTGCACAACACATTCACATACACATCAGCAAACAATCTGTGTGGTCGAGGAGTCAAAATGATGAAAAAGACATCCTACGCGTAGGATGTCTAATGGACCTTTTTGCCATGGAAGGGATGTTTTGTCATTCCAGATCTAATTACCTCATCATCAAGAGCCCATACGTCAAGTTTGAAGCCATTCTAATCACTGTTGACCCCCAACACCTTCAAGATACACTTTTTGAGCCCAAAAACACCTCACAGAGCCCTACAAGCACAAAATCTTATCCAAATTCAAATCCAAGAACATGGCCATGTTCCATAGGCCAAGGACAACCCACAGAACAAGTTTCATGCAATTCTGATGAAAAAGACATGCTACGTGTAGGATGTCTTCAGCATAAATTTAGCCTTCTGTGCAATAAATGACATCATAGGAGCCAATACCATGGTGCAATGAGCCCATATACCAATTTTCAACCCATTTGGACATCAATTGCTACCTATGATGGACATTCTACCCAAATTGTGACATAAAGCCTGAATCAGCCCAAAAATCCACTTTTTGATATCCAAATTCAAATCCAAGCCTATAGCCATGCTCCATGAGCCTTACACTACCTGCATGTCAAGTATGAACCAATTCTGAAGAAAAAGACATCTTATGCGTAGGATGTCTAGATGAAATTTTTTGGCCAGATTTGCACTGTGAGCACATGCACAGCTTCACAAGTTCCTTTTAAGCTATAATTTCAATTTTCAAGTCATTTGGATAAGTAAAACTTAGTTTCGCAACTAATATGGAAAAAACACTAACTTTGGATTACTGAGTGCAAGAGGATCTATGGCAGCCTCGAAGTCACCGGCAAAGAAGAAAAGAATGACAATTAAAGAGTATCTGGACGAGGTGGAACCTTTTGTCATTCCAGAGGGAACACTAAAGCCCACCAGCACCTGGATACAAGAAGATCTGTTAGAGTCAAACGACCTAAAGATCTACCAGGGAGTGTTCAAAGACAATGAAGGCAATGTAATAGAGCTACCAATGGTGCCAAGAGAGCTCAATGAATTTGTACGAAGCAAAATGGCCGGCTACTTGGAGAAAATTGACCTCCATAACTATTTCGAAGCAATACCAGCAGGGGTGGACATCAAAAGAGTATGGGAGTTTGTAACAAGCATCAAAGAGGATGGAGTGGCCAAGGTGACAGATTTGCAAGGCAGACCCGATACAGAGATCATAATCACGGAGCGGGTTGTAGCCCATGCACTAGATCTCTCCAATCAGGGAGACAGTGTGACAAAAAGAAGGGATGAAGTCAAGGTGTACAAAGAGAAAAAGGCAAATTACACCTTTGAAGACATTGCCAACCCAAAGGTGGCAATCATGAGCCAATTGTACAACCAGTACTTCCACATGTGCACGAAGAGGCCACAGAAGTACAGGATGCCGCCAAGTGCAATTGCTACAATGTTTACTTGGGCAATGACAAAGGGAACCCCAAAGATAATCAACTATGCGGCATACATACATGACAACTTGGTAAAAATGGGCAACAAAAAGCCAACCTACATAGTGCCATGAGAAATGATAACCAAAGTGGTTTATGCAACACTACATGCTAAAGGAAGGTGGCCCGATCTACCATCTCAGAATGATTGGCTAAGGGTAAAAGAAGAGAAGGAAGATGAGCCACAAAGAGCACCAAGGGTGGCTACGAGGTTGAAAAGACAGCTAGAGCCAGTTGAAGAGGAGCAACCCGAGTAGAAGAAAGGAAAGAAGGAGTCTGCTCAAGTGCAGGTCAAAGAAACCATGTCTCAGAAAGCGGCAAGACTCGAGAGGCTGATGGAGAGTTTCTGAGCAAAAAAGCCCTCAAGGGTGATTTAAACGAACTCTGGAAGCCATCTCTCGAGTCTATGTCCGAATCATCAAGAAGAGTGCAGAGGGACCGTTTTGAAGATTATATCAAGAATTTCGAGATTCTTGATGCGGCAACGAAAAACATTCCCCATGTCCCTTTCACCGAGGAGGAAGTGGAGCAGATAAGGCAGACACTGCTAGATGAACAAGAAAGCCAAGAAAGGGAAAGGAAAACAAAAGCAGACAGGACTTAAAGGGCAAACCGGCAGTTTTACCAGATAGCCCTAAACCCAGCCCACAGCCATCACCACCGCCTAACAGCCCTCCACCAGAAGATAAGGAGGCTGAGGACAAACAAGAGGAAAACCAAGCTGAGGAGCAAGAGCAAAGGCAAGAACCTGAGCCAAAGGAAGAGGCCAAGCTTGAGTCTGAACAAAAAGGACTAGATGAGGCCTATTATGCGTTTTTGGACCTGCTAGCTGCAGGCTATACAAGGGAAGAAGCCGCCACAGTCGCATTTGACTTGGCGAGGACAGGGCGTAAAGAACAGATGCCAGGCATCTGGCTAGTGGAACTTAAAGAAATTGCTACAGACATTGTAGACCTGCACCCGCCCTCCAATGAATGGGACGTGGTGATGACAAAGCTAGCCGGATTGCGAGCACAATCCATGGCTTCAGAGGAAGAAATGACGACTCTCAAAGCCACTAAAGAACATATCAAAAAGGAAGTGGATTCTCTACAGGCACAAAGCCAAAGGCAAAAAGAGAGAGAAGATGACCTGCAGGCCAGCTTGGCAACAGCTCTACAAAACTGCCAAGCAATGGAAGAAGCAAATGAGGCAGCAGCAAAAAGAATACTAGCAGCTACAGAAGAGTGTCTGCAGTGTCTGCAGCTCAGCAAGTCATTGAGAGATGTTGAAAAAGAACGGGATAATCTGACACTACAGCTGGCAGAAGAAACAAAAGAAGTAGAGGCCATGAGAAATGCCAAGGAAAAGGCAGAGATAGAACAAGAAGCAAGCCTGGATGAAGTCCTTGAGCTCAAGGACCAATTAAAAGTCAAAGATCAAACCATCCAGAGGCTGCGAGCATCACCTGCTAGAGTTAGAGCTACGAGCTCGACTCAAATCATTTCCGAGAGTCAAATATATGAAGAGCAAATGCAGGAACTTCAGAAGGAGCTGACTCTCGAGAAAAAGCAAAGGTTAATGATGGCTGAAGGTTCTATCGCAATGCAAACAAGAATGGAGGACAGCCAAAAAGCCCTACAAGAAGAATTGGAGAGCATAAAGATAAAGCTCGAGGAAACGGAAAGAGTAAACGCTGAACTTAATGACCTCCTCGTGAATATGGGCGAAGAAGCTGAAGCGGAAAAGCAGACACTCCTCAGGCAAATTGAGGAGTTGAAAGGCCAGCAACAAGCAGAGGCAGAAAGCTCAAGGCCAGCCGCCAATGAGGGCATCGACCTCGAAAATGTGGCAGATCCGGTGGACACACCCATGCAAGAGGAAAGTATAGCAGGATCCTCTCAAGAGCCGCAGGATCTAACACAAGAAGAGGAGGAAAAATTGCGTAAGGCAATAGAGGCAGAGCTAAGAGAAAGCACAAAGGAAGACTTGGAATGGGAGCAGAGGGTCTTCAAATCTATGACCATTCAGAAGATTGACGCCAGCAATCTCAGGCGTGAGTTGCTTCAGCCCTCTCTCCCATATCCATTGCTGAAATATGAGGCAACAACAATAAACAGGCGAATCAGAGAAGATCCAACAGTCCCTCTCTACAATGCAGACACCTCGAGGCCAGAAGGAGTTAAGCTCATAGTGGATTCTTAGCCAAAGTGGAGGAAGGCTTGGCTTACCAAGTACCCACAATACCTAATCCACTTGGTAGAGGCACCTAAACATATCAGAGACAACCTCAGCTTCTGTCCTCTACCAAGGGTTAGGTCGTGGAAGGCACAAGAAATCTTGCAAAGAAGCCAACCCACTTGGCTAAACTACTCAAAGCTGCCGAGCGTGAAGGTGAGAGAATAAGTGTCCAATACATGGTGAAAACCCTCACGGGCGCCATAAAGTTGTTCACTGGCTCACCTGACCTTACATGCATTATGATGAGAAAAATCTACAGAACCATCCTAGCAGTGTTCGAGACTTTCAAGCGAGGCCAGGTGACCGACAACATATTCTTCTTCCAGGACACATACAGATGTGCTTATGATCTGTCAGGTCAGCCTTCCAAGGAGGTGATACATGCGTTGTATCAAAGAATTATGTTTCTACCATCCTATCACCTCCAGGCTTTTGAAGAAGCATTCTATACGGGGTTCTTCACCATGAATATAGATATCTTTGGCCCCACAATGCTGAATCTACATGCAAGGTGCGAATCTCTGCTAAAGATGCGGGAAACGATAAGATGAAGCAGCTTATCAAGGCCATGTCAGGGACGACATGAACAAGGAGGGGGGGGATGTTAGAAGCTGGACACACCCCACGACATCTAACTACTCTGCGGAGTATTATTTTTGTAATTATTCATTCATTTAGGAAAACCCGATTTTTCACCTTGTAAATATTGGGACTTACAGAAGTTTCCAGATTGTATCCTAGTTTTGATAGTTAGATTGAGTAGATGGTTGATTTTGGAACTTTAGGGTTTGAGAAGTTGTAAGGTATATATACCACTTTTTGAACTTAGTGAAAAAACCTTTGGTCATTTTCAAAAGAAGTTTAAAGTCTGTGAGTGAGCGTACTGTGTACGAGAGAGAGAGTGTGAGCTTGTCTTGACGCTACGTGTGCTACGGTGGTCGGAATCGAGTGCGGAGAAGTGCAGCGTGTCGCCCCCGACTAGAGCTACGCGCCGATACCAACATTGTGCGTGTACAGTCCGGCTTTGGGAGCTCCTTCTACGAGCTTCATCAGTTGTTTGGGTGAGCATACGTTATCTGATTTCGCATTGCAGCATATCCACGCGTTCACATTGAGTAGAACTACACATTAGGCACTGCAGATTTTGGAAACGAAGACCTGCAGATTTCGGCCAGACATCCTACATGTTTCTGCACCGGGTGTTTTGGGTCGTGATTTTGGTTCATAGACCTTAGGGAGAGCGGCCTATAGGTATTAATAGGGTCGCCTTCAAGTTCTATGGTGTTTCAAAAGTGTTTGATGGGTGTTCGGCTCTAGCAAGCGTTGTAGGAAGTTTCCTCTTTTGCACTCTTGAAGGCTGTGACTTAGACAATTGGTAGGGACCTCTGTAGGAATTAGTTGGGAGTCGGTTGAGTGTAGGTTGACACCTTATGCTTGCTTCCATGCGCCTGCGGGTTGAGCTTTGTCCTTAGCTGACATTGCATGTTAGGTGAGTTCTCGCTGTGCTGACGTCCGTCGCGGCGTATCCGTCCAACACTTTTGATGTCGAGTTTGGCAGTCACACGGTAGTGGTTTTGAGTAGTTTGCGCCCATTGATTGTTTTGAGCAGTTTATGCGCTTACTTTTGTCCTGTCAGGTTTGAGAGTTTGATCCCCGTACAGAGGAGACTCTGCCGGATTTTTCCTATGAGTTCATTTTATGCATTCTTGGCAATTTTGGTTGTTCCTACACAGTGATTTTACTACATTTGGTTTGAGTTTTTGCTCTTGTTTTATGGGTAACTCTGCCAAAATTATCCCAGGAAATTTGCCATAAAGTTTTTGGGCACATTCTCTTGAGTCATGGTTGCGAGTAGTGTTTTTGAAAGAGAAGAGTACTACATCAAAAAGTTTGATGGCACAAACTTTGCTATTTGGCAGTAGCGTATGCAAGATGTTTTGATCAACAAAGATTTGATAGCACCCTTGTGTGAAAGAAGAGAGAATGCATACACTGATGAATAGTGGAAAGACTTGAATGAGCGTGCCATGGCGACCATTCACCAACACCTTGGTGAATCCATTTATTTTACCATAATGGATAAGACCAATGCCAAAGATTTATGGAATGCTTTATGTGTAGCATGGGATGCCAACCCCTCAAACAAGGTCTTCTTGATAAAGAAGCTTATGCGCATGGATATGAGGGCACTAATGTTATTTCTCACTTTGAACGAGTTCAAAAACATCTTTTCACAGATTACTTCAAAAGGTCTCAATTTTGGTGATGAAATGAAGGCCATTTTCCTGCTATGTTCCATACCATCGTCATGGGATACCTTCACACAGCCATAAGCATTCTGCACCTAATGGCAAGTTAGTTTTCAACGATGTTGCTAGTGCGTTGCTCACTGAGGAGATTGCACGTCAATCTCTTTATGCGAGTAGGCATGGTGATGGGTATGTGTCTAGTGGCAATCGTGACAAGCAAAGGTAGCATGGTCGTAGCAGCGGTCGTTCCCAAGATTGTAGGCAAGGTCGTAGCAAGAGTCATGGCAAAGACATGAGAAATGATGAGTCTACTACTGCCATAAAAAGAGACACTTAAAGAAAGATTACCGCACATTTCAGTGTGACAAGGGCAAGGAGAAACCAAATTCTGACAAACCTAAAAGCAGCGTGCAAATTGAAGAGATTAATGTGGTCGAGTCTCCATCCATTGAAATAGTTTTTGACATGCCAAATGATGTGTTGATTTTGACATCGGATTTGAGTCCGAATGCATTGTTAGCTCTTGACAAGTGTCATGTGCAGAATTGTATTGTGGACTCAGGTGTGCTAGCTTTCACGTAACTCCTCACAAGGAGTGGTTTTCTACATACATTTCCACACATGGAACAGTGAAGCTAGGCAATTCTTATGAGCTTGATATATGCGATGTGGGCAACATCAAGTTTTCTATGCGTAATGGCACTGAGTTTATGCTACACAATATCATACATGTCCACAAATTGACAAAGAGTTTGGATAGCTCGATGATTTGGGTTACACTTCCATATTTGCTCATGGTTCTTGGATTATTAAGAAGGAAAATGTGGTCATGCTTAAAAACCAGAAGTCTGGCTCATTGTACTCGCTTTATGTCTCTTCCGTGAAAGAGAATTCTTTTTGTGTAGACGAGATGCCATCTACAGAGTTGTGGCATAGCCGGCTAGGACATATGAGTCAGAAGAGAATGAAAGTCTTGCAGCATTTTGGTTATATCCCTGTGTTAGATTACTCTAACTTCTCTTTATGTGAGCATTCCGTCTATGGCAAACAGACTAAGTTGACATCAACACCTTTGGACAAGGAGTTACGGAGTCCTCTAGATCTCGTTCATAGCGACTTGTGTGGACCTATGCCAATCAGGTCTCTAGTGGGAGCATTATGCTTCCTAACATTCAGATGACTCTACTAGAAAGCTGTGGGTTTATCTCTTAAAGTAGAAGAGCAACGTCTTTAGTGTCTTTTAGAAGTTCTTAGCCCTAGGCGAGAACCAATCGGGTAGAAAGCTTAAAGCTTTGTGAAGTGACAATGGAGGCGAGTACATAGTCTTAGAATTCAAGAATTTTTGTAGTAACGAGGCATTAGGAGAGAGTTTACCACGCCTTTGTACACCCGCCCAAAATGGTGTGGCTGAGAGAATGAATAGAACCATTCAGGACCTGGTCACTTCTATGTTGTCTACGGCCAACTTACCTCAATAATTTTGGAGAGAAGATGTTATAATGGTTGCTTACTTAATCAATCAGTCACCTAGTACATCACAATACAAGGTTCCGTAGGAGATGTGGACAAGCAAACAACACAATTGTGATAGATTACGTGTGTTTGGATGTGAGGCATTCTCACATGTGCCAAATGCGACAAAATTTGGACCCCAAATCACAGAAGTGCATCTTCATTGGATATGGTGTAGACGGAGAGATGGGATATCCTCTCTGGCACTCGGAATCTAAGTTTTTACACAACTCACAGGTGATATTCAACAAGTCTTTTGAGAGGTCTGGAAGTGTAAGCACAGGTTGAGAGGTAAGCTTTTCTTTAAGTTTATCAAAATCATTTTGCTCCTTGGCAGATCATACATACTTAACATTCTTCTTTGTCAAGTCATGTAATGGTCCTACTATTTTAAAGAACTTAGCTATGAAGCGTCTATAGTATGCACACATACCAATAAAGCTTCGTAGCTCATGTAGATTCCTTGGGCTAGGCCATCCGTTTATTACCTCTAACTTTGTTGGATCCATACGAATACCATCTTGAGAGATAAGGTGACCTAAGTATTGAATCTCTTGAAGGAAAAATTCACTCTTCTTTGGATTAATGAAAAGTTTATTCCCCCTCAAAGCTTGAAAAATTACATGGAGTTGTTGCTTATGCTTCTCAATGGATTTGAAGTAGATGATGATATCATCGAAGAATACTCCAGTAAACATACGATAGGGTTGAAAGATTTTCTCCATCAGGCAGTTGAACGTGGCTAGAGCATTTGTCAAGCCAAAAGGCACGCGAAGATATTCATAAAAGACCAAATGTTGTGCAAAACGCGATTTTATGATATCTTCATTCACTATCCTTATTTGATGATAGCCACTTTAAGGTCAATCCATCTGAAGTAGGTTGAGCCTTGTAGCTTAACAAAAAGATATTCTACCAATGGTACAAGAAATTTGTTTTTGATAGTGATACGATTTAGTGCTCGATAGTCCACACACATGCGGTATGTGCCATCTTTCTTTTGCACTAGAAGGACTAGTGAACAAAAGGGAGAGGAACTAGGCCTCACCATCCCTTTATCTACCAGTTCATACACTTGCCTCATAATCCCTCTTGTTGAGCTTGAGAAACTCTTAAGGAGGCTTATTAGGCGGTGAGCTCTCAGGTAGAAGCTTTATGTTATGGTCATCATCCCCTCATTTTGGAGGTAGCTCTCCAAGGATTTCTTCAATAAAAACATCTTGGAGCCATTGAAAAAATTAGACAACTCTAATTCCTCTTGATTCTTATCATCTTTACCTAAAACATTAGGGTCATTAGTGGATTCTTTGACAAAAACCATGTACGCAGAAATCAAGCTTTTATTGACTTATCAAAAGCAGGTGAATTTACAAGTGGTATAGTACGACCAGACTCATTAGCATCTATACACATGATCTTTTCCATGTAGGTGAAGTAGATTCTCCTTTTAGGGAATTTTATGTTGGCAGCCATGCGGTTGAGCCATGGTACCCCTAGGATAGCATCCTCATGTTGGAGAGGGGAGATGAAGAAATATTCTTTGTTGACATAGCTTTGGACACGAAGCCTCAAATTCCAAATTAAGGGCGTGATGGAGGCTTGTTATCTCTTGAAAGCTCCATCAAGAGTGACTATATCTCCGATCTCAAAAGCTTGTATACCCAACTTGGTGACCAACTCCTTTGATATAAAGTTGTGAGTAGAGCCAGGGTCAAAGAGAATAAGGGCATCATGCTCGCTCACTTTTCCCCAAGCATAGGAAAGGGATGAGCCAGGGCAATAAGTATCCTCTTTGGAAGTTTCAACCATGGAAGCTCTAGGCGTGTCATTGCGTACATTTCTTTTGGGGCAAGAATGATAACCATGTCCTTGCTCCCCACACTTAAAGCATTTATGGTCTTTATGAAAGGCCTCTAATTCTTCGAGATAGAGCTTATTTTTACCTTTGTAAGATCCTTTCTCCTTGGCCTTGTTGTTGTTGGTGTTGGTGTTGCCTTGGGAAGAGTTTTGAGTATTGCTCTTCCCTTCAGTTTCATTTTGATCCTTGTTTTCCATGGGCTTGAAATTTCTTCTCGCCCCTTGTTGGAAATTGATCTTTGAAGCAACCATAGTCTGGTGGATGACTTTGGTGATAGTGCTAGGCCGTTGTGAGTTGATATACTCGGTCATTTCTTTAGGCAATCCCGCGCAAAATTGTTGCTTTTGTTCAGTGAAGTCTATCCTTTGAAAGACTGTAGCTATGAGATGTAAATCCCAAAACTTGTCTAGGTATTTGTGGATAGATTCGTTGAAGAGTAGCTTCAAACTTTGCCATTCGGTTTTATCCTTGGCATTGCTTGCAAGGAATTGATCCATTATGGAAACTCGTAGAGTTTTCCATGTTCTTGGGGCTTTGCCATTCCCACAAGGACTGACAGGCTAACTTTTGGAAGTGCATAGCTACATGGTGTAGCTTGGAGGACTCTGTGAAGCCCTCGTCTCCAAAGACCCTATCAAACTGTTGGATAAAGGCCAAAACTTTGTCTGTAGCACCAAAGGTGCCATCATAGGTGAGAAAAGAGATGCTCTTTCCTCCCTCCCTGAATAGATCATGTTTGAATTGAACACTTGAAGCACCTTAGTCATTTAAGCATGAAAATCTTTTATTCCTCTTGACAGATCATGTTTGAATTGAACACTTCAAGCACCTTAGTCATTTAAGCATGACAAGCACCTCAAGTTTGGGCAAGGTTCACACAAACACCTTAAGCACCTTAGTCAGCAAGCACGACAAGCACCTCAAGCTTGGGTAGGGTTCCCACCTCAAGGTAAGTGAAGGAGAGGAGCCGGGAGCACAACGGAAGAGGAAGAGGAATACGTTGGCACACACACACACACACACACACACACACCACCATAGCCACACACACACACACACACACACACACACACACACACACACACACACACACACACACACACACACACACACACACACACACACACACACACACGCACACACACACACACAGATTGGAGGGGGAGAGCCAACACACATTGTGTGCCCCCTTTCTTTCTTCTCTATCTTATGCACTAAGGCACAATACACATTGTACTTAGTGTTAGTGGCTCACACAAGTGTATAGCTGTACACTTAGGGTTAGTAGCAGTTAGTGATGGGCGGTCGGCCACATGGCCATTAAACCTAACATTCTTCCACTTGATGGCCAATGTGGGAGACCACAAGAATGGAAGAGAACCACTCTTCACCCAATGCCCATCAACTCACGATAGTGCTGAAATTGATGGCTAGAGAGACTTTTAGTGAGTGCATCCGCTGTGTTCTGTGATGTAGGAATTTTCACTAAATCAAGGCTCTTGTTTGCCAGGCATTCACAACTGAAGTGATAACGCAAATCAATGTGTTTCATTCTGGAATGAAACACTGGATTGTTAGCCAAGGCAATAACACTCACATTGTCACAATGAAGAATTGGTGTACACTGCTCCAATCCAAGATCTTTCACTAGGCGAGCAAGCCAAAAAATTTCTTTGCATGCTTCACTCAATGCAACATACTCTGCCTTTGTGGTAGAAATGGATGTACAGTCTTGAAGAACTCATCTCCAAGAAATAGCAGAACCAACAAATGTGTAAAATTAACCTGTTGTTGATTTACGACTGTCAACATTGCCTGTATAATCACTGTCTACAAATCCCTGAATGGATGACTCTCCACAACCATATCTGCAGTGCCACTCAAGTATCTGAGAATCGACTTGACAGCATTACAATGCTTTTTACCAGGGTTAGATGTGCTCAACTCATTTGCACCTTGCTCTATCTCAAGAGGAACGTCAACTCCATAATCCAAAATTTGGTCATCTGCATTGGTAACTATTTTATCTTCAAGATCTCTCTTGCCATGTGTCATGGCACCAAGAGGTATCGTGAATACCTAGGATTTTGCACACATCCTTCGCTTCACAAAAGCCCTCTCTTAAAGCTTGTACTATATCCTCATCACAAGATACGGACATGTAGTCACCAAGATTGGCAAATGGAACGCCAGGTGCATGATTCATTACAGTCCATATGCTATCTTGCTTAGAAGTGTGCTGCTGGAAAAACACCAGGGTATGGTAGATGTGTCTATATTTGTAATTATATACAAAATAAAGAAATTGTGTATGTGTGTCACATAGACCCAAGGTATGCTAGACGTGTCTTGGCAAGAAACTATAGCTCAAGATAACACACCCGATCAAGCCATATGACCATGTGGGAAATTGAGACTATAGAATTTGTAACTACATGTAAATAAACTAACGATCTTAAAATGTTTAATGCTTTTTATCATAAAAAGAGGCACAACTCACATTTGGTAAGAATGGATAGCTCAAGAGACCCGGTCAAGCCAAATGGATAGCTAGAAGAACTGAAGGTAAAAATCGATAGCTCAAGATGGCACACCGGTCAAGCCATATGACCATTTGACAAATTGAGACTATATTTGTACCATTATATACAAAATAAAGACATTGTGTATGTGTAACACATAGACCCAAGGTATGCTAAATGTGTCTTTACAAGAAACTATAGCTCAAGATAACACACTTGGTCAAGCCATATGACCATGTGGGAAATTGAGACTATAAAATTTGTAACTACATGTAAAAGAAACTAACGATCTTAAAATATTTAATGCTTTTATCATAAAAAGAGGCACAACTACACATTTGGTAAGAATGGATAGCTCAAGATACCCGATCAAGCCATATGGATAGCTAGAAGAATTGAAGGTAAAAATCGATAGCTCAAGATGGCACACCCAGTCAAGCCATATGACCATGTGACAAATTGAGACTATATTTGTAATTATATATAATTAGTCATCATCCTTGCAAAAGAATTTTGAAAAGAGGAAGCTTAATAAGATGAGGCCCAAGGAAGCCGTTGAGAACGCGAACTTGCTGTTGGAAGCAGACATCAAAACTACAAAACAAAGGCCTCAAAGCAAGCAGTCACATATTTAACTGATTAGTAGAGAAAAGCTAGCTTTTTTATGAGATATAGCTATAGCAGAAAGAAAAAACCACCGTTTTAGGTATACAAGACACAATCAACCAGTTCGGTAGGATTAATGACACAATGTTGAAGACATTGAAGCTTTTGCCACTACAAAAGCTTGCATAATAGTGTATAGACAAACATCTCAAGCATAGAAATAGTATATAGTTTACATATCAAGATTAATTGAAGGAAGAGTTTGTGGCAAAGACTTGTTTACTTGAAACAAATTTGGAATCCAGCGCTGGCTGGGAGTGGCGAGTGTAGATCTAAAGCCAATGTCTACCAAGTGAGGGGGGATACTAGGCTAGAGAAGTTAGAACAGCAGCGGTGAACATTTCACTTAAAGAAATCTGACAACCTTCACTGAGGATAGATCTGAACATTGTTTTCAAACAAGACAATTGCACAGGCTAGCTACATTGTCAAATATAAACAAAACTGACAATAGAATCATTATACCAGACATAAATGGAACTCTAACATCGGAGAAATGGCAAAGGAGGCATGCCAAAACAACATTTCACAGAATAAAATAGAATAAAGAACAATAGAATGAGATCTTAAAGGCGCTCACCTTGAAGACAGTTGCAGTTTTCAGCCTCTTTGTGGACAATGTCAAGGACAAAATCAATGAGCTCGGTGCCTTCGGTGTAGTGATCCTTGGCCCAGTTGTTGCTAGCTTCAGACTGGCCAAAGACGAAGTTATCAAGGTGAAAGATCTGTCCAAGGAGAATGGATATCTTGCATATTCTCTCTTCCATGCTTCTCATTCCCTTTTGTTGCTATTGTTCTTTTTCATGTTGTCATGATGATGATGATGATGTCGATGGTGATGGTTTGTACCTTGTTTAACTCAGTAGTTTGAAGCTCCCATCGGGGGGGTTACTGAAGCTTCCTTCACTTGCGCTCTAATGCCCATCCTGTAGTTTTTCATGGCTACAACTATGGTAGCAAGCTCACCAATGATGATGGGAGCTCTCTTGCTGCTGCAGGGGTTAGCCTAGATATGAAAACTGACCGATTTCCCACTCTATTAAAAGGGATGTGTGCAAGTAGGGGTACCAACTGAGGGAACTTCAAAACATCCCTCACCATGTTAAGAAAAAGGGAACTCATCTTCAGATCTCGGGGAGGGGTTTTACTTGCAATGGGAGTATGGAAGGGAGAGTGCAAGTCGTGCATCTGATTGACCTCACACGCTGGAGAACCATCTAAGGAAGACCCATCATCGCTATTTGAAAGACTGCCCTCTCTGCTTTGAGACACCCCCATCGCAATGAAGACATATAAGCTAATATGGATACTCAGTATAATTATATAATTGAGCCCCAATTCATCCGGCACACGGCATGAGAACGGTCATTCCAATTACAGTATCCAAGACCAAAGTCCTGCAAATTTCATTTGATGCAATTGACAATCTGAACACTAAAGGTGCAATTACAACAGCAATTCACATCCTTCCTGTGCTAACACCCCTGTGCCATAAAAGGTGGCTTGCAATATGGAGCACTCCCTCAATTGAAACTCTTCCCAAAAAACATATCTCTTTGCCAACTTTGATCCCAATTAAACAAACATAATGTATGTCCAACTCTAACTTCAAACTAAGCAGAGTCACATGGGGGATTTATTACAGGCATTACACATTTCACGCACATGCTAACGCTCAAGTGTCTAGGAAAGCCCCCTTTGGCCCAGAGGCACTCTTGACCGTCCATTAAAAATCTAGATCAAGATGTCACTAAAGGATGAAAGAATTTAGGACTTTGCAAACAAAAGATATGGTGATCTCAAGCAAAAATAGAAAAAGATTAACTTCCTAAAGACTGCACCTTCAAAAAGGGAGTAAAGGGACAGGCAAACAATACGCTTGGAGCATTCTGAATGAAAACAAGCAACCAGGATATGCGAGCTTCAGAAAAGGGCTAGATATACAACCGCTTACCTACACTGCATGATGTGGGAGGGTCCTTCTGCAGATCCTTCAAATCCTTGAGGATCCTTTTGGAGGCCATGCGAAAGGAGATCAGGGACAGATCCGATGCACTTGCTTAAATGAAATTTGGGAGGTTTGGAAGGTCGCAAGGATTGAGAAACTTTGGCTATGGCGAGATCGGGACCTACGCAGGTGATGAGAGGCTGCAAAACGAGCGGAGTGAGCGAGGGCGCGGGCGAAGTAAACGCGTTGGGGGGGATCCAATAATGACGCAAAATGGTTGGTTTTGAAAGGCAAGCAAGGAGAGAGGGATCAAGTGGTTATAACATTGCACCTGAGCACTACTAGGGATCAAGTTTGAAACTCTCCTTAACATTAATTTTAGGTAAGAGAAGAGCAATGGTTTGAGTCCTAAGGAAGAAAAGGTGGGATTCAAAGAAATTTGATAGAGAAATGAAGAAGATAAGAGCTGAGCCAATAGTAAGAAGATCTAGTAGGGGCTGTGTGCAAGTAAGTGCTCTAGATTTTGAAAAAGAAATAGAATGGAGACCCCTGAAAAAGAGTTCGTACTCATGCAAACATCCCACATGCAAAGAGGAGACTTGCTCATGTTGCTACAATGCTACTCACCACCCATGCCTAGGAGAAAATATGAGTTATGACACGCTGGCTGTAGCGACAGTGCCATGTGCATGCATCTCTCTCTCTCTCTCTCTCATTTGTGTTAGCGGGCAAGGCAAGGAATCAAAGCATCCTGTACATGCTACTTGAACAAGGCAATGAGAATGCAACATGCTAGTCAGGAGACAATGGGAGGGAAGGTGGGCTGGGGCCGCAGTAGGAGGAGAGCTGCACACAAGAAAAAAGGTCAAGCCAAATGTAGTAAAATCACTGTGTAGGAACAACCAAAATAGATAAAGTTGTATCGGACACCCTTTGAGCACTATAGTATTGTCCAAGTATTTGGTGTAGTTCATACATAAGGGTACATTGTTGCCATCATGTTGCCATGAAAGGTGGTGAAACAAATATAGGGTGAAAATTTATGTTCTCACGATGTGTCATTTCTACATTTGAACTAGCATAATAAATACCAGCTTTAACATTCTCCAATCCCCCCCCCCCCCCCCCGCCCTCTCTCTCTCTCTCTCTCTCTCTCTCTCTCTCTCTCATAACAGGTCTTGAGTTCAACTCTCCTCGTCGGCTAGATCTTTAAGGTATCTTGGGATAGTTTCCTACGACGTTAAAACTCTCTTCTTCTTCTTCTTCTTCTTCTTCTTCTTCTTCTTCTTCTTCTTCTCTCTCTCTCTCTCTCTCATAACAGGTCTTGAGTTCAACTCTCCTCATCGGCTAGATCTTTAAGGTATCTTGGGATAGTTTCCTACGACGTTAAAACTCTCTTCTTCTTCTTCTTCTCTTTCTCTCTCTCTCTCTCTCTCTCTCTCTCTAGCCAATGTGTGGCAAGACAGAGAGGAATTAGGATGTATTCTTGTTCTTCAATGATTGAAATTTTGTTGATGACTACACTTATGTGTTATCTTTGTGGACATAATCGCCTATTTTGTGAGGTAATATGTGAAATTACATACTAACCACTAAAAAATGCATCTCAATTGTCAAAAAGGAATAAAAATTAGAAAAGCTTGATCAATCCGACCAAAATAAATACATAGGTACTTTGGGAATTTTAAAAATTTGAAGGGTATTTTGGGAATTTTGACAAATTAGAGGGGTTTGAGCTTGGCTTTAAGAAAACAAGGAAAATTACGTAAGTTTTAGTGTAATTACCTACAAAACCTTCTAATTTTGACCCCCAAAAATGAGAGAATTTCAAGTTTGCCCTTACTTTCACCACGCCATGAAAGTATTCATCGATGTAGAGAGAGAGAGAGAGAGAGAGAGAGAGAGAGAGAGAGAGAGAGAGAGAGAGAGAGAGAGTCTTACGAATGTATTTAAGGTGGCTCAGGTAGTTGAATGTAGTCCCAATGTAGCCACCCTCCCCCCCCCCCCCCCCCCCATGTGTACGGTATGAGTGTGAAATAATGAGGGGTTACCCCTATTGTATACGCTTATGTACAAAATCTAAAAACCCCCTATTGTACACTCACGTGGTACCGTACAGAAAAACACAGCAAATCCCCCACGATGGCTACATACGATAAACTTAGCAAGCATGATTGTCCCAAATTGGATGCTAAAAAGGTAGAGATGGCAAAGGTGCTGTATTCTTTGGTAGTTGCAGCCTCATGTTCGCCATGGTTAGCGCATGGCCAGACATTGCATATACAATGGGAGTGGTTAGCAGGTATATGGCAAATCCAGGAAGAAGGCATTGGGAAGCCATGAAGCACATCTTGAAATACATCAAGGGCTCATCTAACAAGTGCTTACACTTTGGGAATAGTGATGCATCCCTAGTTGGATACACTGATTTGGATTATGCGGGCTATGTGGACACTAGGAGATCCACATCTGGCTATATTTTCTTGTTTGCTGGAGTAGTAGTTTCTTGGCGATCATGTCTTGAGAATTGCGCTTCGTCTTCCACCACTGAGGCAAAGTATGTTGTAGTTTGTAGTTCCAATAAGGAAGCTGTGTGGTTATCTCGTATAGTGGGAGACCTTGGTATACACCAGACTCCAGTGCTACATTGCGACAGTCAGAGTGCAATTGTGTTAGCAAAGAATCCCGTGTTTCACTCGAAGTCAAAACACATAGAGGTCAAGTATCATGTGGTACGGGATATTATAGCCAGCAAACACATTGAGTTAGCCAAAGTTCACACGGATGAGAACCCAACAAATGCTCTAATGAAGAGATTAGCCTCAGAGCGGTTCGCGCATCGCATAGAGATGATGGGGGTAGGGTGAAGCTATGGTCATGCTTCATGTTTGCACATTTGTACATAATAGCCCCTACATTCTTTCGCCACTTGGGCCACGTTGGGCTTCAACTAGGAGCTTGTTAGGTTTCAGGCCAATGGCGGGTGGCCGATTTGGTCACATGCCCGCCCATTATCTATTCATTTGGTTATAATGTCAATAAGGAGTTGAGAGGTATTACTTCAATAGCTCCATCAAGTGCTGTATCTCCTTCTTCTCCTTCCCTCTCTTGCACTCATCGATCTGATTCCCATACTTTTTGTGCTTTATGAAGTGCACCATATTTGGGATATAGGAGAAGGTGACTTTGGGTATTACATATGGAATCTTGAAGATGGTAAAATCTTTAGGAGTAGGGATGTAGTTTTTAATGACCAAATATGTACAAAGATTACTTGGAAATAAAACAAACAAAAGAAACAAGTGATGAGTACATGGATCTTGAAGACGGTGAAGACTCAAGGAGTGCAAACGGTGACAACATACAACAACGTCAACCAAATGAGGAGCCTCAACCTATTCTCTGAAGATCTACAAGAGCAAGTAGATCTCCAAAAAGGTTTAATCCTTCCTTCAACCATCTCATGATCTTAGATTCTGGAGAGCCAGGATCATACAAGGAAGCCATGCAACACGAATCCAAAGAAGAATGGATAAAGAGCATGCAAGTGGAGATGGATTCATTACATCACAACCAAACATGGGAGTTGGTTGAGTTGCCTCAAGGTAAGCGGGTACTTGAGAACAAATGGGTGTACAAGCTGAAGGAAGAAGAAGGTGGGATGAAAAGGTACAAGTCTAGGCTTGTGGTACAAGTTTAGGTTTGTGGTAAAAGGGTTTTCTCAAAAGAAAGGTATTGAATTCAATGAAATATTTTCTCCTATTGTAAAAATGAACTCAATTAAGCTTGTCTTAAGCCTTGTAGCTGCTCATGATTTAAATCTTGAGGAAATGGATGTAAATACGACATTCCCTCATGGTGACTTAGAGGAGGAAATTTACATGCTTCAACCAAAGGGGTATGAAGTAAAAGGTAAGGAGAAAATGGATTGCAGATTAAAGAAGAGCTTGTATGGTTTAAAGCAAGCATCAAGACAATGGTACTTGAAGTTCGATCGATGGATGTTGGATCATGGATTCACAAGATGCAACTCAAATCATTGTGTCTACACAAAGAATTTGGGAGATGGGAAGTTCATCATCCTAATGTTGTATGTTGATGACATGCTAATTGCAAGTGCTAACATGCAGGACATCAAAGACCTAAAAGAGGAGGTGTCTCAATCTTTTTCAATGAAAGATTTAGGTTTTGCAAAGAGGATACTTGGTATGAAGATATCAAGGGACAGGATGAAGAAGACAATAAAGCTATCTCAAGAGGATTACATCAAGAAGGTACTAGAAAGGTTTTCAATACAAAATGCAAAAACGGTGTCTAGTTCCATATGCTGCAACAGTAGGTTCTCTTATGTATGCTATGGTCTAGACAAGGCCAAACATTGCACATGCAGTGGGAGTTGTAATAGGTTTACGGAAAACCCAGGTAAAGATCACTGACAAGCTGTGAAGTGGATACTTAGGTATCTAAAAGGGACAACAACAAATGCTTTGTATTTTGGAGGAACTAATATTTTTCTTGAAGGGTATGCTGATGCAGGTATGGCAGGTGAAAAAGATACTCGAAGGAGCACTACTGGCTATGTATTCGCGGTTGGAGGCATAGCAGTAAGCTAGGCTTCAAAGCTGCAGAAAGTGGTCTCACTTTCTACCACGGAAATAGAGTATGTAGCAATGACGGAGGCAAGCAAAGAAATTCAGTGGTTCAGGTTCGCCGGAATATTATGACTGGACGGCGGCTGAAAGGTGGTCAAAAAACGGCTGGTCGTTTGGCCAATTGGCCGATGGCCGGTGGCCAATTTCAACGGTGGACTTTTCTTTTGAAGGGCGGCCACACATGGGCGGAGTGGAGGGTCTGATTTGGACTTGTCTACACAAGGGCGGCTACACATGGCTGCCTCTCATGAGAGAGGGCATCCCTTTTGACCTATAAAAGGAGGCGATTTCTACACACATTTTAGAGTGTGAAGTTGATGCAACAAGGTGGGTGTGAGGTGGTGAGAGTGAAGAAAGGTGGGAGATCCAAAAGGGTATATCCCTTTGTAATCTACTTCTTGTTTTGAAGTACTAAAGCCATTGAGTGGCTGCTTTCTCGTGGACATAGCCCACATTGATTGAACCACGTATATCGTGTGTGCTCTCTCTCTTTCTACTCTATAATCTCTCATATATCGTGTGTGCTCTCTCTCTTTCTACTCTATAATCTCTCTTTCTACTCTATAATCTCTCATATGTGAAAATTATCTCTCTCCATTAAGTAAACTACTCAATTATCTACTTAGCTACTTCATATTTCCTAAAAATATTCTAGTCTGCTTGAAGTCCCTCTTAAAATAGAATAGACAGCTGAGAATAAGACAAGAGAGTAGGAGAAATAATAATGAGTGAATTAAATCAACATTGTCAAAATTTCAAGGTTCAAAAGACTACAATGTTTTTTCAAAGTTTCTAATAAGTCCTAATGGCTCTGGCATGATGCACTTTGTAGTAGGCATTGTGACATCCTTCAACTAATGGATCATCGCTATCCCATTCTGAAAGTATATATGATGGGTGATCCCAATAATGCTTCTTGATCTTTGGTTGAAACATTCCTTCTTTGGTGTGCACGCCATGCCATTTCTACATGAGTGAACAATTGGTCGCAAGTACTCTCATTTTGTTCTGAACCGTTCCATTTTTGTATCTGAAGTAATCATCAAAAGAAGTTGAGTCTTTAGGGAATTTGTCAATTATAGACGTTTTATAAAATCTTTACATTGTGAGGGTTGTGGATTATAGATGTCCCAAACAAGTCAAAAAATAACTTCCAAGGTATTGGACTGAAGGAGTCTTGGTCATTGGGTAAACATCAACGACCCCATACATTAAACATGATAATGTTGAAACATCCCGTAGCCATCACTAAGGGAAGTATGTTCTTAGCTATCCAGGTTTCTTTGTTGGTCTCATGGTAAGTTCATGAATATTTATATATAACAATTGATTAGTGATAATATTCTCCTTTCTTAACTTAGATTCAACCCACTCACTCCCCACAGGCAAAGGTTTATGTCCTAGTGGTCTAAAATCTGGGTTTCTAGCAGTGTGATGATACCACGCCCGAAATGTATTTGGCAGATTACAGTTTGTCGATAGTAACCTTTTATTTTCTAATCCATCACGCTTACTTGTGTGATAAGCCGTTGTCCTTCCACTCCCGTTTGAAGATGCTCCTCCACCATAAGGCAAGAGAGTATATCTGCCCATATTCCTTGAGGTAAATTTTCAGTCATCTACATACATACCCCATCGCTCAAGCTAGTTAGAACTAGTAAAATAAAAGTTCAAAATCAAAGATTATGACATTAAGACAATATGAATTACATCAAAATCAAATTTTTATAACCATAAGAGACAAAAGGTTACATGCGACTTTGAAGAAGGTACAAAAATGCGAAAAGGTCCGATGAACTGATTCTTTGTCCCTACAATGGAGGTTCTACCCTTGTATTTGTTTACATCTCGGGTTTCAAAGTTTAGAACTAGTATTTGTGTGGTGAGTTTCACATCCTTCTTCTCATGCCACTCTTCTCCTCGAGATATGTTTGTGGGTGGTAATGCATTAAAGCAGTTTACATGAGCGTGCCATTCATTGACATCATTTCTACATAAATACTTACTTCAGTTCACTGCCATTGGATATGCTTGAGTAAAATCACAAATACATCTAGGATTCTTATGGTCATCGAAAGTGATAGTGACATTATGAGGATTGCACTTACGGATAGGTCCATAGACTCTATCAAACCAATCTTGAGGTACATAATAGAATCAATTTCCATTGTTTGACTTTTTTCAAACTCGGATTATGAATTTCTCACAGAAGCCATATCTTTGGTTGAGCATGAGTGCTTTCTTACTAAGGATGATTTCACGGATTGATATATTCAAGAGTGAGCACATGTTGAGATAAAGAATATATCTCTGTACTCTGACATCGTCCTTCTAAATCTTCTCCTTAACCCAAAGCTGTGGGTCAACCATGTATCTATTAGGCACTTGGGTTTGATGTTCAAGTTGTGCTTCAACATACAATTTCCATGCTACGTAAGTATTTGGAACAAGGTAATCTCTATTCCTCTTTGAAGCTCAAACCACTTCAACTCCCCAATGAACATTGAATCCGATCGCATAGTTGAAAAAGATATTTTGTGCAAAATGACTTGGCAGTTCATCTAGACGGATCCACTAAAAACAAGACAAGAGAGAGAAGACTTAGTACACACATATACTGAAACTGAGTCTATGCTCTTTATTCATCAAAATTCAATTTTATGATTTCTTTACAATATTATTGATGTTTCGGGGCCAAATCTTCAAATACTCTTTTAACTCTCATGACTAGGTATTCTCTTAGACCACCCACACGCAACATGGTCTATAGTTATCTTCTAGATTTTCTTTGCCTATGACAGCTGCAAGTGCTTCAAACTTCTTGGCAACTTTGGCAATCCTTAGCATCTCTGAGCACATTGCCAAGTAGTAGTACATATCTTTTAGAACCAACAACATCCTAAGTTGAAGTATTATGAGGTTGGTAAACCGGTCTTTTGGACTATTATCGATGTAAATAAAAAACTGATAGAAGGGCTCTCGATGATGAGTAAGGTAGCTACGGTCAACACTCTTCGAACAAGTTGTGTTTCCTGGCATTGCAAAGACTTTGGTCCCAATTTCTAGATAAAAGAGTTTCCTTGCATCCCTCGCTAAAGGCGTTGCCATATGGTTGAATACTATGGCCAAAACCTCATTTCCCTTGCTAAAGCATTCAGACGTCACCTTAGGAGCCATTTTTTACTACAAAACAAACATTCAAAAAAATTCTTGATACCATTGTTCAGCACTTCAACCACTGCGTCATGACTCAAGACCACACAATCCCATATAAGAAGATAAGTCAAACAGGTACCTAAAATCAATGTCACTCATAGATGCATCGTGAATACATTATTCTTTTTCAAATAGCATGCATGATGCATAACTAACCCGACTAGTATCAGGCTTCAAGCTATCTCCATAATCTTAACATGGATTTGATACTAGGTGAGAGATACCCTCCCTAGGGGTCTATAAACAAAATACACAATTTACACTTTTATACAATTTTCAATATACATCAGAGATGAGGAAGCGTTTACATAGGGGAGGAGTTCTCAGGCCCCAACCTAGCATCGAGTTTAGGCCATGAGCCAGACGGCATCCAAAGGAACCTAGAGACTAATGCTACTTCTGAATGGGTGATATAAATGAAAGCGTACTCGACTCAAGAAAAGTAACATTGTGAAGGGAGAGAGAGAGAGAGAGAGAGAGAGAGAGAGAGAGAGAGAGAGTAGTGGATGGGGAAATAGAGTGCATAGAGACACATGAGAATGACAAAGAGAATCTTAAAATGCCCCATCTGAATGAAACAGGTAACCATGTATTAATGCAATAATTTTTTTGGATATACCATAATATCAAAAATATAAAATTACTAGAAGAGCACCTGACCCTATGGAGAGAGAGAGAGAGAGAGAGAGAGAGAGAGAGAGAGAGAGAGAGAGAGAGAGAGAGAGTAGTAGATGGGGAAATAGAGTGCATAGAGACACATGAGAATGACAAAGAGAATCTTAAAATGCCCCATCTAAATGAAACAGGCAAACATGTATTAATGCAATATTTTTTTTGGATATACCATAATATCAAAAATATAAAATTACTAGAAGAGCACCCGAAACTATGTAGGGATCAACCGATCGACCCATCCACTTTCTCTCTTCTATGAACATAGAGAATTTCACTTTCCTGGGAGAGAGCCATAACACCTCCTACCTACTTGAGCCAGACATAGGCTGAGGCCGTCGCCTCCCTCCATGAACCCGAGCTCTGAAAGTATCCCAAATACCGATAGCTGGTAGGGTATCGACACCAACCATACCAGTTTAAGCGCCACGCCTCTCGATGCCCAACATCAGGTGTTTAGGCAAAGCAAAGGCAAGATCCCTGACACGTTAGCCATGTAGGTCGTTCAACTCCCAATGCACTAATCATGTACATGAGCCTAACAAAAAAGAAGACCTAGACAACACCCCCAATCAAGCAAAACTCTAGGTCATCGACCCTTTTTTTAAAGTCTAAGCACTGTAGGTGATCCTAGTCTTGTAGCGACACTGCCATGAGAAACATAACACATGAGTCCAATCACAATAGCATCTTCTATATGCACAAATAATCTTTTCCAAGCAGTCGGACTGTACAAGGTCTCTATCGTTACATGTCCACCATAAATTATCAAAACCAGTTCACGATTCAATGCAAAATCATAAACCATAATCCAATCACATCACATGGGTGAGCACTCTAGCCAACTCAGGGTGATGCACATCCATCTCTGCAAAACCACTTTAGCACATAACATGGCTGCAAATTTTTTGGCAACATAACCATATCCAAAAAAATATCCAAGAGCCACACCGTCTTCTACAATAAAAAATCACAACCATAATCTATGAGGGATCTCAACCCTTGACCATAAACTATATTCTATCTTGAAATCAACTCCCAGACTTGGAGTTTGACATATCACTGCAATCAAACTGAGCCCACACACATGGCCCTTAAGATATGAACTTTTTATGAAGAAAACAAGTCTAAGTAGCAACTAAACATGATGTCAAAATCCAATTTTGACAATATCCAATCATGCATAAGTGATGCACTACCACTGCACCTCAACCCCCTAACACATAGAGCTAGTTTTGACCTAGAAAGGTTGGAAAGCAACAAACACATGCACATGAGGCATCCACATCCATCCGTGAGGTTCCATACATCATATGATATCATTCTATAAACATAATCATGGTGCAAAACAACTCTGACACTTGATCAACCATAAACCATAACTTCACGTATATGCAAAAAAGAACTTTTTGCCATTTTCAGGTGCATGCATAGCATGCTAATGAAAGTATTTGACCTCAAACCAATGTATCAAGCTCAGATCCATAATATAGACTAACACCTTATCATATCACTTTACCCATATGATACTCGTGCAACAAACGGTAACACGAAAAGAAAGCCACTTTATTCATATTTGGCTATATGGTTCGAAGTGACTGACTATATATCCTCATAGAAGTTTATGGATATCTAACACTTGGATATCAACTCACCAGAAAAAACCATAAATCATATATAAACAACTCGACTAACTCACGACGTCATATGGTACTCCCCCTTGGTAGCACCTCTACAAGCGTAGGTAAACCCGATCATGGAATAGTTAATAACTCGCACTCATGAAGTGATATCGGAGACCTAAATACATTTATCATTAAGTTTAATCAAGCTTTCTAGTTGGCTAAATGGGTTTTCTCATCTGATGAATCTATATAGTGGTTCTCGAAGGATCATGGGGTCCAAAATTTTGACTAGTGCAGTGGGCAACAAGTTGTTTTTTGACCATATCTCTTAGCACGTGCAAAATTTTCACATGACACCCAAAGAGAAAATGTTATAAATTATGTGTTTTATTTTTGGTTGAAAGGGTTCATAATGGTTTGTGAGATATGACCAAAACGGTGTTCCTATTGCCTATGTAACGTAAAACAAAAAGCAGTTTTTATATACACATATGACCATAAATACATCATGTGGATAAATCAGCGTGCTAATCATGGTGAAATAAGCATGGAGCAACTTCATATACACTCGAAAAGTCCATACATGCACTCGTATAGGAAAAAGCAACCACTGAGTGGGTTTCGACTTAGAAAACGACATAGAGAGAAAAAGAGATGATGACTATGGAGTTTAGAGCTTCTCATTGTGCTTTAGGATTGATAAGGGACTATCGTAAGGCTTCTTGTTTTTTGAAAGAGAGCAGTGATAAGAGCTATGTAGAGATTTTCACCACGAAAGCCATCGGAGAGCGCGTACAACGTGAAAAGAGAGAGGAGATAGTAAGCAAGTAGAGAAAGTGTTCTTCTTCTTCTTCTTCTTCTTTCCATGAATGAGAGAGAAGAGCTTATGGAGATGGTGATGAAGAGTTTACACCACTCCGTATAATAGGTACGTATTGTCGTTCGGTAGTAGACGCAGTAGTCGGCACTGAAAATTGAGCACTCTTTGCCAATTTATAGGTGTTGTGCCAAGCCAAAGTTATGTCCAAGCAAGCTACTAGCACCCACTCTTCCTCTAGGAATAGCTGCAAGCTTTTAGGAGCTTTCCTAAAAATATGGCTTGACTTTTGATGGTTAACTCTCCCACTTATCATTCAATTTTTACAGTAAAAATTGACTAATTGGCTAGTATCCCTGCAACTAATGAAACCATGACTAGACTATGCCGTACCGTGATGCCCCGATATAATTAAGACTTTCTCGTATTGCCTCGATGTATTTATGGTGCCGGTTTTCTTAAAAATAATTCCCTAGAATTTTTGTTTACTTTCGTTTTTTCTTCGGGCGGTTGTTTTTAAATCCGACGGTGACTAAAAGTGATATTTTTGTGTTTATGTCATCCTAAAGAGTACTTTACTTTTCAAAAGCGTCAAAAAACACAAAAAACTAAAAATAGCATAAAAACTCCAAAAAAGAAAAATTTTCCTTGTCCATCGAAACAAGAAAGCGTGCTCGCTTGTCACTAAAAAGCACTAAAAATAATGAAAAGCTGAAAACAAAGCGAAAAGCGTCTGAAAAGTAGATTTTTACCAAATTGAACCATAGCTTTTTCGAGACTCTTATATTAAGGATTTGGCCGTGCTTTTTGCAAAAAAGCACCAAAAAACACAAAAAACATGAAAAAGCTAAAAAAATGGATTTTTTTCCAAATTGAACCAAACGTCTGTTTGACCTATCGAAACATGGAAACGACCTTGCGATTTACTTTAGAACCATACAGTATTATCAAAATAAGCATTCTAAACTGAAACACACATTAGAATCTATTTTTTCTTATTTTTAAAAGAGACCCAAAATTTGGGGATCTTACTGTATTTGACTTATTTTTATACAATATAGTTAGAATGAAGTAACATTCCCGTTATCCTATATATAAAGACTAACAAAGTTTATGTGGATGAAATAGGCCTTCATCTCCTTCATCTTCAAAGTCGCTAACCTTCTTTAAGCGAAGATAGAATTCTAGAACATTGTCATTATAAAGTTAACATTCCAGTTATCCTATATATCTGAACTAACAAAGTTTATGTGGATGAAATAGGCCTTCATCTTCAAGGTCGCTAAAACTCTTTGAGCAAAGATAGAATTCTCACCTACATCCATATAAATAAGGCAATAGATTTGTTAGCCTTGGATAAGTTTCACAATGTCAAAGAAAGTTCGGATATCCTTTGCATATTCCATCGACCAGCCCTTGATTTTCCACTTATTACCTGTAATAAAGATATATTTATGATTTCTATTAATACCTCTTTGTTAGGAAGCAACTTCCTCAGTTTCTATGTTATTAATCTGCAAATCATGCTTGTAAAAAACAAATGTTAAAATTATGTGTCAAAAATATCATGTATCAAAATAAAATCTCATAAACTTAAACAAAGGAATTTTCTTATGCCTGTCGTCATCCATATACTACATATTTTAGTGTCCCATAGCACAAGAATAAGAAGTATATGCCATATTTTGATGTATCAAGAATAAGAAGTACATGTCATATTCTAATGTATCACGATATGATTGGTCAAAGTCATCCTTCAATAATCAACTCTCATAAATTTCAAGTCCAATTCCATAAATACTATTGTCAACAAATGATTAAATGAAATCCAACTCCAACTCCAAGTCCAGAACCAAATCACTTCCATTATATACCCGGGTTAACAAAATCATACTAGGGGTAGTGGTGGCCAACTATTGCAACGTGATTTGTAGTAGGTGTTGCTTAAATTGGCAAATGGACACCAATCAATCGTGTTGTCTAAATCTAAGAATTTGCACTTGTGCTACCTAAATCGCCAAACATGCACTAATATTGCTAAACTAGTAAATCTAGTGTTTGTTGCTGTGTTGCCTAAATTGGCAAATATGCATTTATGCTGCCTAAATCGGCATATCTACATGAATAACTTGTGTTGTGTAAATCAGAAAATCTACGCCAAGATGAGCATTTACACACTGCTTCAATGGACGAATTTGTGTGCACGTGACCAATGCCAGACTAGTCAAGGCATCAAAGAGAAAATATTTAGTACCTGTTTGACACCAAATTGGAGTATGTTTGGGTAGCAAAGCACTTACAAGTTGTTGTCTATTATTCCAAGGCACCTTAGCTCATGTGAGTAGCTATATAGCTTAATGTCAAATCATCTCAATATAATTCCATTCAATGCAAGTATAAGTCATGATATTAAAGATGGTTGATTTCACAACTCATAAGAAAATGCAGATAAGTAAAAGAGCATTGTCTTCTAAAAATGTCCCATGGTATTCTTCTTTGTTGCAAAATTTATTGGGTGTGGCCTCTTAGGTATATTTGCAAAGAGAGTAACTTACAAGAAATTAGATTAAGTGAGCGATCATCAAACAAGAATATTAAACTTGGGGATTGATGTATAAAAAGATGTTGTAAGAGGTAATCCATAATGTGAAGATCTTAAGATAACAAAGAAAATGGAATAGACACTACGATGGTGCATTATATATGATATTTAGGTCTATAAAGAGAACTAACTCATCAAAGATACTCTTGCTAAATGTATATTATTTTAATGCAACAAGAAATAATATATGTGAAGGTTCTTTGAAGATGTCGCTAAGAGTCAAACTAATAAGCAAGCCATCTTAGTTGAGTCTGTGTACTTGTGTTTTCTCTTTGAATGTGATCAATAGATGCATTTAGGAGTGTGGCATGGTCTTGTACGAGAGAGTTCGTATGTTGAACAAGCTAGATACTATAAATTAGAGGCTAGTTTAGTTATTTGATTGTCTAATAGGCAAAAATTCATGCTAGAATCTTATAAAATATTGCTAGTGTAGTATCACCTCAATAAGTGACTTTGTAAAAGGAAAACTAATGAAAGAAGAGGACTTACAATGTTATTGTTACACCTCTTCACCAGTTATCCCACTCATTAGTGATCAAACTAAGAATGAACTTCTAAGATGTACATACTTATAATGATTAGTAAACTAGAAAATCTAGAGGTTTTTAAAGGTGTGGCCAATGGAAGTAGACAATTAAGTAAGTAGGTCATATGAAAGTGTAGTGAGATATGAGAAAATCTGAAAATGGAAACCACCATAGAATAATTCAAGTGTGCAAAGGGAGAGTTTTGGTATTCGGCTAGTGATAAAAGTGAAAATTAGAAAAAAATGATGAGAAATAGAACGATCATTATAGGATGATAAATAGCAAAATTCATACCTTGAGGCTTGGTATAGTTTGTCGTGTTTAGCTCTTTTAGAATATGCATTGTTTGAGTAGGGAAAAACTTACACATTTTTGGGTGATGATTTTAATTTATTGTAACTCATGTGTTTAACTTTACCTGCAAATGAATATCTCAAAGAAAATGCACTTAAGATAGTTTTTTGCTCGATTTAACCAAGGATTTAGCTACATATTATATATATTAGCATTGTGAAAGTGTGTAATGACAACATTGATGAGAAGTCATGGTGGTTTGCTAGTGTAATAAATAATGAAAGTGCAAAAATTTGATACACACAAGCAGATACTGTAAAAGCTAAATAAATATACATAATGGTTTGGAAATTCATACAATTAGTAGATATTGGACATGCATCAAAGTGTTACTGAGCTCAAACAATAACTCCAAATGCAAGATTAATCATGTTAATTTATGTCAACAATAATTAAAAAATCCATCCCTGCAATTATCATGCTTTTTTTGAGTCAACATTCCCTTAATGTATTCATCATCTCTGTCATGGTCTCTTGGTATTTCGTACCTTCTCTCACGTCAATCATGAATACTTGCTTCTCCATCATCAACTCCTTTGTTTATTTACTTATTTATCTAGTTATTTTTCTTCTCCATCGTGTCGATGGCCCCTTTTAGCTTTGGTGTAATGTCTACCATCACCATTGCATATGTATCCATGTTTGAGGGTGTTGATGGTCCCATGAGATCGGCTATAAGACACACACTTGGCTTAGTGGTTCCACTAAGAGTTTATGAATCATATCATCCCTGCAATAATCATGCTTTTTTGAGAGTCCCTTGATCAATGTTCCTATATTGCTATGATCCCTTCCATCTTTATTGTTGGTATTTTTGTTTGTCGTACCTTTTCTCATGTTGATCATGATTACCTGGATCTTCACCATCTTCTCTTGTGCTTGTTGCCATTGTGACAACTATCATGTGTGCTTTTTCTAACATGTCTACCATTACCGCTATGTATATGCTAGTTTGAATGTAAGACCCAACATGAGCAAAGTATCTTGACCAAGCTATCATAGGAATTTGGTTGATCCCATCATCTGATTATTCTAGAATTTGGTTCGGTCTTTGATTTATTCATATGAATGTGCAATATAACTAGATAAATGTAATGTTGTAGCGCATGCATTAATGAGCAATGTATATGAAATTTCTTGCATGTAGCTGGGGGTTGCACAAAAATAAAATAAAATATGTGATGCTCATTATGTAGCCATTGGAGTGATGCAAGTTGAAAGGCGCAATGTGTTGGTGTGTCAATGCGTCAAAGTTAAGACTAGTGAAATAAAGTGGTATGAATGGTTAGAGAGAGAGAGAGAGAGAGAGAGAGAGAGAGAGAGAGAGAGAGAGAGAGAGAGAGAGAGAGAGAGAGAGAGAGAGAGAGAGAGAGAGAGAGAGAGAGAGAGAGAGAGAGAGAGAGAGAGAGAGAGAGAGAGAGAGAGAGAGAGAGAGAGAGCCAATGATTTTTTTCCGTTGAGGTGGAAACATTGCCACTAATCACTCGAGGAAAAGATGACTAGTGGTTAGGTAGCAGTAGCAATAGTTGAGGGTGAGGAGGAGCCCTATCTTCATAAGTTGATAGCCACAAAAAAAAAGAAAGTGTGTGCACTCGACAACGACATGCAGGGGTTTGATTTTATTCCAGATGGCTATCAAGAAGAAAGATGTAGCAATGACTAGAGTGGGACTGTGTGGTTGCCTCCTTTGTTTTAGGTAGTGCCAACTTTGCAGTGCTGAAAAGTAGCCACCCATCGAGTCAACCACTTGTAGTTGTGTGAGGCTCCCAAAAGGCAACCATGTTGGGGTGGTTTGTTGAAGGTTTTCATGAAAAAAAAACATTATCCATGGCTCCTATGCACACGAAGAGTCCCCAAATACACACAGACATATGCATGCACAAAGAGGAAGAGAGAGAGAAGGAGAGATAAGGCAAGACATTAATGCACTGAAGAGGGAGATAGAGAAAGAGAGAGAAAGAGGGAGAGCCGTAGCCTACACGTGCGAGTTCATGGCCAAGATTTTTCATTGCTTGAGTAGGGTGGCAATGCAGATTGGTTCATGCACATACTAGTTTTCCATAAAGTGCACATCGTTGGTTGATGGTAGCCACCTTTGCATATGTTGTTGGGGTTTCTATGTGGAGCTTTGTCCTTGCCTACTACTGCTCACGTTAGAGTCTTTAGTAGTCAAATGTTCTTTATTCTAACTTCTTTGTGAGGTGTGTGAAATTCTCCGCTTGGGCCTCAATCTCCGCTTGGATTGCTAATCCTTTGAAAGAATTTTCATTAGAGTGCTTTGGTAGGTGATGTGTTGGGCAGGCATATCCTTTATCATGGGGTTGAAGGTTGTAGAATCCATTTTAAAGAATCCGATCATGAACGCCCCCTGGAATGTTTGTAGATATTGTGAGGGCAAAAAAATGACACGAGCGTACAAACCCATGATCACATTGCAGCTTGGAATCTTTGTTTCCATGTTCTAGCATAAGCCTCTTGTGCCCTCCAAAACAACCTGCCATGGGTGTTCTACCGCCTTGATCCTCAAATGCTATGATCCTCAAATGCTATGATGCAGGTGATAAGCATTTTGGCAATCTTCACCAACATTTGACATGTGATTGGGACATCTCTCATTTGTGTGATTACCCCTTGTAAGGTATTTACCATATATCTTTCTAAGGATGGAAAGTTTGTTTGCCAGTTTGGATATGACAGAGTAATTTAGCACTAACGGCCTTTTGCTTACCATTTGAAATAATTTTCCCAGGATTGCCTTCATGGAATAGGGAAATAGGTGGGGTCGATCTTAAGGGGCTGAGGTGCACTCCTATACATTGTCTCATTCTGTGGCCACTTTTGAAACCATCTCTTCCACCATAGGGGTTGATTTTCTAATATTGCTAGTACTTGGTCCAACGTCACATGTACATCCTTGTAATACCCCTTTTGATTTGGCTCAAGAGTGGGTAATAACTTCTTCTTCCATAAGAGATCTTCTTGCTTCATGAGTGGTGGTGGAATCATTTTGTGGCCGAAAGTCTTTACCACTTCATCTAGCGTGATCATCAAAAGAGCCGCTAATTCCACTACTTTGAGTTTGTATTTCATAAATCTTGGTGAGAAGGATCTTGCACTACTGAGATCCACTTTTGATTTCATCTCTGGAATCTGGTGTCTATTCTGTGGCTTCAAAATCATGGAAACCTCCCTCAGTATAAGTGCCTGGTAATTCTACTCGGGGTAGGTCTACCCGTGTAAACTTTGTCTGAGTTGCCGGTGGTGGTAGAGCTGGCACAACTGCTTGGGCTTGGATGGCATTGATTTCCATGTCTCTCTTTTGTAGCTCTAATGCAAATGCTTCCTTTTGGAATGCTAGCCTTTGCCAATTGCTCCTTGAGCTGCATGATCTCTTCATCTTTTTGGGGTTGGGTAGCCCTATGCCCTACAACTAGGATCTGTCTATCGTAAAGCTCCTCTTTAAGTGATTTTCATTCCTCTAGAACCGCTATTGGAGATGATGATGTTGAAGTTGGGTTAGGTGCATCTTGCATTGCCAAAAGTTGTGACAGTGCATTCTTGACCATACCATACGATTCCGTGAGCTTTGCACTCTTTTGCTGCTCTGCTTCCATCAAATGTTTGTCTCTCTACTTGCATTTGTCTATTTGCTTTGATGTGCTCTTGCACGAGCAGGTAGAGGTTCACCATTTCTTTCTTTTCTTCCTTAAATCTTCTTTGAGCTTGATGTATCTTTCTTGTAGCTCGTCCACTTGATGTTGAAGCTTCTAATTTTCTTCTTTTAGTGTTATGGCTTCAGCTTTGCATCCTTCAGATCCAGCTCTTGTAGGCTGGTGATGGATCTATGGCACTTGAACTGCAATTTGATGTGCTCTAAATGTTCATCAATATCAAAATCTTGAAGGATTCTTGCTCCATCTTCAATGATAGCCCTTGAGCGCGAAGATACTGGGATGTGATGCGTTGCTGAGAAGTGCCAGCCTCCGACTCTTTCTCCTTTGGTATCTCTTTCTTCTCTTGATTTTTCTCAGTAATTGGAGCCTGCTCTGTCTTTTTAGTTTCCTTTTCTTTGTGGTCTTCTTTCTGCTTCTCAGGTTCTTATTGCACTAGAGGAGTTTGTTGTTGAATGACTTCTTTTTCTTGAGAATTCTCCTTCTTTTTGTCTTCAATAACAGGCTGCTCTTGAGGTGGTTTCTCTTGAGTTTTATCTTGATTGTCAGGTTCATCTTTCAACTCTTGAGCAGGAGGAGGGGTGGTGACCTTGGGGGAGAGTGGAGGCGCTGTTTCTATATGGATCTCTATGGGTTCCACACTTGTCTCCTCCCTTGTATCATCTTTTCCTTTGCTTTTTGAGGAGTCATCTGAGGATTCTAAGTCATCAATATTTTGCTTCTTTGACTCCTATTGGGTTCTTTCTTCACTTTATGATTGAGAACATTGTGTATGTGTTTCCACATGATGCCGACAAGATCCACCTTATTTAATGCTGTCCTCATCTTATACTGCTTAGGCTAGGTTCAAATGGGGTGGGGGAAGAGAGAGAGAAAGGGCGTGCCTCCTCCATGGTACCATATGATTGGCTGGAAAAAAGAAAGGGTATTTTCGGACGCACCATTTCATGGGCAATCCCCCCCCCCCCTTTGGAAATGAGGTACTTCCACCAGGAAGCTTGCACATCGTCAGCCACGTAGGAGATCGCTGCAATTTCAGCCATTGATATGCTCAGTTGACCACTCAAACTACTCACCTTGCCTTCGCTTTGTGTGAATTCTATGGGTGGCAAAACATGAAAATTCCATTGCACTGTTGTCGCCCTGTCTCAACCCACCCGTAATTTTTTCTAATCTTTTTTCTTTCCTTTGCTCTAAGGGCTTGTCCTTATCTTCCTCTTCTTTGTCATCCCCATCCTCACATGTTACCTATACCTTTCTCTTTTCTTTGGTCAGATTTTGGCTTTGTTCTTCTCTCATCCTCTATGCCTCTTCCATAAATCTCTAAGTCAAGGAGATTGGGATTTTATCTTTCTGCTCGGATGTTCTTCGCTTGATCTGCACCAGAGGTATGGTAACATCATCCTCTTCATCCGAAGTGGTTTGGAACTCAGACAGTGTGTCTCTGTTCTTGGACTTTATTTTGCTGTTGAGCTCTATGTCCATCTTTGTCTTTTCAATGTCTGATGCCTGGTTTATAGAGCCATGTCCTCTTGTTTGTTTGGTGCTTGGTTTCAATGAAGGACATGCTATCACCTGGAACGCGTGCTTTCACTTGTGCACGCGGTAGGTCGATTTGAGAATCGGTCGGCTGTAATTGGTCAATCATGGCGAGGGCTTGGTACGCTATCCTGATAAGCACTGGTCTTGTGTTCATGTATGTTTTGTTTCTCTCACTGTTCTTGATGTTTACCTTGACGAGATTCTTGAAATTATAATTCTCCAAGTCGTAGCGGACTACCCTTTGCTCAAAAAGCCCCATTGCCATGACTACTGCAATGTGCAATGTGTAGGTTTGGCTCTATGTATCTTGGCGGCTTTTGTACTTTGAGATGCTGAGAGATCAATTGCAGTTGCAAATCTATCTCTGAATATACCAAGTCCTTGTAAGTGAAGTTATGGCCTTGCTTCTTGACAAATGCGAATTGCGGTTCTACTATCATTGATGCTTCCGACTGCACCCCAAATGTGATATTTTTGTGCCAAGTGTGTTACATAAGCTATGCCCTTGAGATTGTAATTCAAAGTATTGTCTTGCCATTTGGGGACCGTTTGTAAGTGTGCATCCATGAAACTCCCAAGATGATTTACTCATTGAGGTCTATATCAGCCACCATGATGTGGACAATGGTTATCATCAATGTTAGTTGAGACATTGGCTTGTCCCAAACTAACCATTGTTCCTTTGTTAGTTGCCTTTAGCTCAATCTTTGTTGGTTCGATCATGGAGTTCGATAGTCTGAGGCATGTAGAATATTGCATAGCATTAACACCCACCCCAATATCTACAAGTGCTTTTCTATTGTTCTATCGGCTAGTTGGACATTGATCCATATATCCATTCCTCCAAGCCAGCTTAGTTTGATTTGGACTATTGCAATAGGAGGAGAAGGTGCTTCTACTTGCCATAGTGGGGCTAGATTTTGTCACTCTTTGTGCTTTAAAATCCACAACTGAGCTTCCTCCTGTGCTTGTTCTTGAATTTCTTGTGCCTTTTGTTTTCATTCCTTTTCTTTGTGTATCTTCTTCAACATGTCCACAGTGAGAGGTTGATGTTACTTCTTTAGTCTGCATCCATTGATCTAGTTAGACATCACTTCTACCTTCAATGTTGCAAGTTGTATGACACTGCTTGGTGATATGTCATTGATCACAAATGGGCCATTACCTTGAATTTTCAGTTTCTTGGAGGGTTCCTTTAGGGTATAGACTAATACATAGTCACCCTTTTGAAACTCCTTGTTGATCACATGTTGGTAAAGAAATTCGTTCAATTGTCATTTTTGTGCATAGATGATGACAACCACTTTGAGTTGTAACTCATCTAGCCGGGTTAGCTGTCCAATTGACTCGACAACTTGTGTCCCATCCAAACCTAATTCTTGTGCAACACGTAGTGTAGGAATCAAGAACACAGACAAGATGGCATTTATTCCAAACACCAAATTAAAAGGTATCGTATTTTGTGGTATTTTGTATGCTACTAGGTATGCCCATGAGCCCAAGTGTAGTTTCTCATCCTAATTTGGTGTTTGGCATTTATTCCAAACACCAAATTAAAAGGTATCGTATTTTGTGGTATTTTGTATGCTACTAGGTATGCCCATGAGCCCAAGTGTAGTTTCTCATCCTAATCTGCTCATGATTTGTTGACAATTTTTGTGAGTACCATGCATATAAATTTGTTTGTGCTTTTGGATTGCTCATTTTCTTGAGGGTGGTATGGTGCTGATTTTGAATGAAGCACCATAAACTCTTGCAATAGATAATCAACCATCTCGTTGAGAAAATGAGTTCCTTGATCACTCACTATCTCAATCAAAAGCCCATATCTCATGAAAATATTCTCATACAAGAATTGCATTGTCGTTTTGGCATTGTTCTTTTGTGTAGTCTTTGCTTCTACCCACTTGATCAAATAATATGTGGCCATATGATGTATTGAGCATGTTTTTGATATGCCTCTATCCCCCATTTGGCAAAAGCCCCTGCCTCCATCATTGATCTCAACAGCATTTCATCACGTCGCATATGTACTTTTGTTCATTGGAAATCATCACATTGTTTGACATAGTGCTCTACATCCATGTACACAATAGGCCACCACATTCTTGCAAGGAGTATCACTTTTGCGGTTTTGTCAGCCAAAAAGTGAACTCCTGTCAGTTTGGCATGTGCTTGCTAAAGAATTTGTAAGTACTTCTGCTCTTCCGCACAGATTCTCAAGTCGTTGTCTATCCCTCTATGATAAAGTTTATTTTCAATGATGACGTAGTTTTTTGCTTCTCTTTGGATTGAGTTTAGTTTGGATTTATGTTTGTTGGCAAGACTCCCTGTTCAAGGTAACCCATAATGTATTTCCCCACATGGGTGCTTTTGTTATCATGAATAGTGTAGCATGTTCATTTGGTTTCTGAATGACACAAGTCTCACATAAAATGACATAGTTATGGGTGATTTTTTGCATATGAGGCCAATACACCCAAGTCTCATGAATCTCTGGCATGTCTACATTTTTGCATTATGCAATCTGGCCATTTGCACGTGAGCTTGCCTCAAGTAAAATTCTTTCTCGGGTGGCTCTATACATAGTCTAAGTATTCTGTCTTTCCCTTGCTTATATAACCATCTGGCTATTAAAACTAGTGAGCCTGATTGCTCAATGATTGATGGTTGCGTTTCAATTTGCAAAGAACCAATGGTGAGAAATGGTATCACATGTTCACACCTTGGTATCATCTGGATGAAAAGGTAAGACTCTAGCAAGTCATCATCAACCCAAAGAGGTGCTTCTCCATGTTTCAATTGTGATAAATGGTCCACCCGCTTATAAGTAGTCCCTTTCTTGACCACTATGGTGAAATCAAACTCTAGCAATATATAACCATCAAACTATACGGCCAATATTGCTTGTATGGTTTGTTCACTAAGTACAATAGTGCTTGGTGATCCACAGAAAATACGAATTTGTTTGCGAGGAGGTAATGTCTAAACTTTTTGACAACATAATCATTCCCAAGCCCTCTCTTTCTGTGGTCGTGTAATTTCACTCTGCAGTATTGAGTTGTCTACAAGAGTAATAGATTGGAAAATCCATATTATCCTCTCTAGGTTGTGCTAGGATGCAACCAATAACGTATGCCGACGCATCTACATGAACGTGGAACATCTTGTTCCAATCAAAATCTTTCAAAATTGGAGCAAAAGTTAGTCTTTGCTTCAATTTTTGAAACTCTTTCTCACATTCTTCATTCCACTTGAATTTCATGATGAGAGCATAGAGATAATTTGCAACAACTGCATACATTTAAATAAACCTTTGATAATAGCCGCAATGACCCATAACGGCTTGTACCTCAACTTTGGTGGGTCTCAAAAGAGCAACAATCACTTGTATTTTTTCAAAATCTATAGAAATGCCATTTTTGGATATAATATGTCCCAAAATCTTACCTTGCCTTACCATGAAGACAGATTTTTCAGGGTTTAGGCAAATGCAAAAAAAATTGTAATTCTCAAAGATCTTTTTCAACGTGTTCATCTCTTTGGAGAGAATGTACACACATGTCATCCATATAAATCTCTAAGAATTGTCTTAGATACTGCTTGAATGCGTGACTCATCAGCCTTTGGAATGTGACAGGTGCATTGGTTAAGCAAAATGGCATTACTCGATAAGCAAACATGCCCCATTATGTTGCAAAGACTGTTTTGTGCTGATCCTCTAGCCTTATGGCGAGCTAGTTGTAGCCCAAAAAGTCATCAAGAAAGCTATAAGCTTCATTGTCCGCGACTCTCCCAATCACATGAATGTGATGGGTAAGTGATAGTTATCTCTAATCGTGGCAATGTTCACCTATTTAAGATTTACACACACTCACAATTTACCGTTTTTTTGGGCACTACTACAATTGGTGACACCCACTCCGTGTGCTCTATCTTGTAGATAAAATCCGCTTCCTTAAGTTTTTCTATGTCCCCTTTGATTTTCTTTGATTTTCGTTAAAGGTATAGGGATGTTACTAGTGCTAGCTCTAGTATGAGTCGAGGCTCACTCTATGACAGGGGGTCATAGATTGCAATCCATGTACCCCAGTGTCAAAATGCATTGAAACTTGACACACAGGTCCCTCATAGTCTCTTGAGCCCCGCTATGTGGTTCGGTTTCCTTTAGATCACCCAAAAGTCAGTTCCTAGGTCTGTTTGGCAGCTTTGGCCTTGAATGACTTTTGCCCTATTTTGACCCACTTCTTGGAGTTTTTTGATACCCTTGCTTTTGGATAAATTGTCTGTATTGGTATCTGCTACAAGTTTTTATAGTCTCTGTCCAAAAATTTAGTAGAGGACATGGATCACGATCCATATCAAATTTGACCCCAAACTTGGCTTGGTGATTACTTGCAGTCCAAGGAGTCTACCCCACCACTTATTTTTGGATTTGAAAAACTTTTTCTTGATCAAAAGCAAATTCTTGTGTTTGCCTTATGGTTTTTGACTAGCAACAGGTCTCTTGATGATTTGGTCAACTTTTATTGTTTTTTTGCTATAGTGTCCTTTACGAAAGTTGTCCCAATTGTTTAGCTACTCACTGCTCAGATCTCAACTCTAGATGGTCAAGGGAGTCATGGATCGCGATCCATGTTCCATCACATCTGAATATGAAATTTGTTCATCTGTATAGAGGTTAGATTTTCACTTATTTTTGGAATTGGATTCCAAAAAGTAAAAAAGGTCCATTTTTGGTTAATTTTTACGATTTTTGTGCCTTTTGTGCAATTTCTTGATTTGAAAGAGTTTTCTCTATCAAAATTTTCACTAATAGTGTATATATAATGATCTAGAACCTCACAGGACCCTTTGGTATCAGTTTTTGCCCAAAATGCCACAAGGGGTCATGAATCGCGATCCATATTCCTGCACCAATTGTCTTGAAACTTTCTAGATTAGCTCTCCCCTGCTTGGTTTACCCCTTTTTACACTTATTTTTGGGTTTGTATCTGATTTTGAGTTATGACCATCAAATTTCCTAAGTTTTAGAGTTTATGGTCTCGGCTACTAAATACGGTTTTGATAGTTTTTCCCCTAATATTTTTTGTCGAATTTGATGGCTGTAGATGTTACCTAATGCACTCTAAGTACTGAAATGAATCCTATGACACAAAACAACAAGTGGTACAAAATTGAAAGAAAAGCGGATGATCGAACAATCTTTCAAAGAATCATAAATAATGGAAAAATGAAACGCTTTTGTACACAACTCCCAATATCTCTGAAGAATAGACCTAGAAAGTCCTCGACTTGTAGCCTTTACCAAGCACTAAACCTAGTGTCTAGCTGCCTGACTGCTAAAGTGTAAATGGAATAGAAATCAAAATCAAAGGTCTATAAAGTAAAAGCTACGACTAGGTCACTCACCACCTAAGGATTACTATGCCCAACAATGGTGCCAATGCTAGGGGGTCGCCGTGATGGATGTTTAATAGCTTCTGGCACTAACATAATGTCAATATTTAGGGAAGCGACTCGGATGGGACACGAAAGACTCTCAAATCTGGCAACCTATGTCTCCACACTCGATCGTCACACCATTTTGGCACTCAAACAAAGTTCAAATGCAATGAAAATTTCGGAGGAGGTCTAAGACACCTAGGGACTCTATTCTACTAAGTTTGGTTGCAATCCATGAGGTGCCAAAATCACGATCCATCATGATCAAGGTCTTGAAAATTGCAACAAAACATACCAGAAAGGTCACCCTATGGTGTAGGAATATTCTCCGATGATCAAAACGTCAAAAAAAAATCATTAACGCACTCAAAATAGTTGATTTACCTTGCTAAAGCGTAGTCACAAACCACAATAGAATTGACAATAATTATACTTAAATGAAAGAGCAATAGAGAAGGAACACAATACAAGTTTTAGAATCAAAATTGGATTACCTGAGCTCAAGATAGATTGATTACAATGCGCGTGAGAGTATCCACTCTCATTCATACGCTCCCAAACTCATAAAACCTTTGATAAAGATAATGTGCGTGTTTTCCACTTACAAAAAATGAGCTTTATACATAGGGCTTTCTTGGCCAATTCTGGACTTTACAAGACTGAGACTCAAGTACAGACTTTACAACTCAGATTTGGCATAAACTCGCTTAGGAATTATCTGATTAAAATCAAAGACTCTCAAATAATCATAAAGCTTTTTGGAAAAATAATGACTGGACATCAAAATTTCAGGGTCATGAAGAAGGGGTCGACTAGAGGGCGCCCATCTAGTCCATCTACCAAAATGTTTTTACAATTATCATGAAAAATTTACAACTCAAGGAATCAACATGCTACTCTAGAATTAGGATTTACACACAGTAGCTACACTAGCTGAAAAAAATAATAGAGTACAATTGTTGTGTCTGGCTAGGTGGGTGCCCATATGCCAAAATGGCCAAACACTCCCAGCTTCCTAGCTCATGTGGCCCCTTTTCACGACCATGTGCAATATTGTTATTAGGATTGTGTTCAAGTTTGTCGTGAAGGTTGGTCTTGAGCATTGAAATTGATTTGTAGTAGCTAATGACACGCCCCCCTTCCTTGAGCGATTTATATCTGCTGTGTTCTGATTGTTGCACATTCTCCTTTTCATTGTCACTTTTGGCAGTGAAGATGGCTATGGGTGCTACTTGCCTTTGTGGGAACTGAGACTCTTTGGATAGTTGAATTTATGATGGATCTTGCCCTCAGGTTCCACTGCAATGCGAGTCCTCTGCCATATTTCACCAACTTTGAGGTACTATGTGAGCTCTTGATGATTGTTGTTGATAGCTCTCTTGCCAGATTAGTTATTGCTTGTCCCGGGGGATTCACTCTATATACAAAACAGGATGCCACCTACGAGCGGACAACTTTGATAAAACCCCTATATACGACTCATATTAGGGAATATGACCCCCTTTCTACGCTTATACAAAAGTCAATGCAAAAAACTATCATACACCCCTATCTTACATATAAAATTTAGGTCTCACATGATCTAACTAAGTAAAACTAGTCAAAGAGCGTGTAGCATAGTGACTGGCAATGTACTAAGGATCCACTTTTGTTGATAACTAGATGTACCCTCAATGTGTCTTAGTTTGACTTTCAAACTATGTGCCCATCAAGCCTGCACTCTAGCTACTCGTCCAATTTCGACCAATCTAAATTACTAAAAAAACATGGTTATAAAGTTGTGCTAGGTTCTTCGTGTAAATTTGCATCTATACAAACTCTTTATAGCTTTCATCCCTCAACAAATGAATTATAATAACAAAACAAGCAATTGATACAAAGTACTATTGGTTCTTGCCTGTATCTTGGTAGCTATTGACTCACAAGTTTGAGGGAAGACTCTTTTGGGAAGCCATGATTTTGAAACACAAAAACTTCCTCTCATTTTTTCCTTTTCTTACTCCCCCCCCCCCCGCTCCCCCCTAAATATGATACCCCCTCCCTTATTTTTAAGCTTAGGAGATAAATTATTGAGGGCCTACCCCTAACTTATACGCTTACGTAACTTGTAGAAAAACCCCCTCCCCTGCACTTACGTGGTGCGATAAGTTTTCCATGGTGAATCCCCCGGATTGCTTGTCAGTTGTTTTTGTATCCCCGTTCTTTGAGTTGCCATCATGTGATGGAGCTTTGATGTTGTCCCTAAAGAGAATAATTACTCTGAACAAACATGTGGAGACCTTTTGTTGTTGCTCTAAGTCTGTGATGAATGATATGGGTAAAAATTTCCTTATTGCTGGTACTTGATGTAGAAGGAATATATACAAGAGGATAGTGACAAGTGCTTCTAGATTAGGGTCTCGAACCTAGGTGACCAAAGGAAAAATACCCGGTGGGAAAAAAGTGCCTTTGGTATATGCTCTTAATAGAGTTGCGCAGTTGGACTTTAAGAACCTGTTCATGCAACGTGATTACTTGGGAGAAACAAAGGAAGAGTGTCTAATGCAAGTGTCAATTATGGGACACTCTATATGCATATGTGACATTTGTCAAACAAAAGCATGCAGTGTGAAAGATGGACTTGTTAGGTACCTCAAGGAACAATGTAGCACATGTGACATCAAAAGATATTGCAATGGCTTCCATGTTTCCGAGAAGGGTGTTCAATGTAGAAGCTTTTTCACTCATACCTCACCGTGCTCAGTGCATGTGTCTTTTTGACTTCCTCCTTCACTTCACCAGACCTAGAATGCATAGGCTTTGGCTCTTATGCTCATCTATACTAGCATGAGTGACAAAATGTAAGCTTGAACAAAAATCTTTGGATTTTGTGACGGGTGTGGAAGAGATCACTTACTTCAACACTATGTTAAGAATCCTGACAACTTTGGGAAAAGCGACCATCAATGTCATTGAAATTTTATCGTGCTCAAGAGGATCTAAGTCAGAGCTGAAAATTCCAATCAAAGTGGTAACTAGATCTCAAGCTCAGGAAACAACAAAAAATAAGCCAGTGGTGGATGAGTTGAAGCTTTTAGAACAAATCAAATTCAAAGATGGGTCAATAAGGACTCATTGAAAATCATGGAAAGCCAAACAAGATAGAATGAAAGCAAAGAGGCTAAGGGAAAAGACAGCCTTGGAGAGGAACCAAATCAAGAAAAAAAACAACTCAAACGTGAACAGAAGAACAAAGAAAATGCCAGGGAATCAAAAGAGTAAAATATTGCATGATGCGTCTTGGTTGAAAAGGTGAGCGAGCACTTAGATGCTATGTTGCAAGCCTATGAGGTGAGGTTGCAAAATAACCAAACCTTTGACTAAAGATTGCTAACCTATCCGCATCCTGAAACTGAAACCAAATGAATGGAAATGTATAAAAGGCTCATAGAGACCACTCAAGCTCTAATGTAGTCAGAAATCTTGAAAACCCCTGAGCAAGTAGTGTATGTGCCTAAAAAAGAAAGCACAAGCATGCTTAAGGAAAACAACATGGATGAGAAAATGAAACTCTTGGGATTTGGTGATTGCTATGATTGGGACCACCTACTCAAACACTATGCTAAGAATCCAAACAACATGAGAAAACCAACAATGTAGGAAAAAGAAGGACCATTGGAAACAAGGGTTGCTGCGAACAAAACGAACAATATTAAATCTCTTGCGATTCCGCCAAGACAATAAAAAATCAAAAGGACAAAAGTGTCATGTTGCTATCAACACCAATCCTTGAGGTCAATATGGATGATGAGTTCTATCCTGGGGATATACAATCGTTATACAAAGATGCAGGGGAAAAGTATCTGTGGAGAGTAAACCAACAACCGTAAGGAACTTACCATCCATTGTAGGGAAACATGAGGCAAAATTTGAAGTAAGACTTGTGCCATCCCAATGGAATCCGATTCTAGATATGACGGACATGAAGAGCTTACACGATTTGATGTCTTCTCATATAAGATGCACAATTACTCTCGCTGAACTTCTAAAAATAAGGCCACATTTGTGGGAAAAAATGACTAGAAATTTGGAAAAAATGGGACTGAAAATTCATCCAAAAGATAAACTTGTAGGTGAAATCATGGAAACAAATCAACTAGAGAAACACAAAGTAGAGCATGTACTAGTGAATAAGGTGGGTGATTATTGCAAAGGAGAAGAGAGGAACACCACCTTATCGCTAGAATACAAGGGAGTTAAAACAATAGGGATACTCAATAGTGGAGTTGACATAGTCATTGCTATCAAAGAATCTGGGAGAAATGGGGAAAACTAGCTCTCAAGAAAACATGCATGAAGTTTCATCTTGCAGACAGTTATGTCGAGATACCCTTAGGAATGTAGGAACCCGTTATTGTATCCTCTTACGGAATAGAATACAAACATACTTTTGCTATAGTTGACTTTGAAAAAGGGAAAAACTTTGAAGTTATTTTGGGGCGACCATTTATGCGTCAACTCAAAATGGTTCAAGGTTGGGGCTATGACCATCTCTATTTTACGACATAAGGGAATCACAATGAGGGTCAGCACGAAGGACCATAGTTACATGGATGTAAACCAAATCCCACTAGAAGACTTTGGTGTAACTACAGATTCAAGAAACTAGCTACTTGCTTGGTTAATGAAAGATGCACATATTTTGATTCGTGGCGCGTCGGAGTACTCTAGACTAAAAAGGAAGGACTGTATCCTAGAGCTCTCTGTAGAAGATAACTATTACATGAAAGATCCATTCCCAGAGGAGTTGTTAAAACCCTTTGGATGGAAGAAAGTACTGGAGACTCTAGATGCCTGCTTGAACGGGATGACCACATGACCTTTTGACAAAGATAGTTACAACATAATGCCCTTCCACATGGTACGTGCTATCTTGGCACTAGAGGAGGAGAAAAAAGAAACAACAGAAACCAATGAAACAATCAATTGCAATCGCATAGTGGACAAAGTTTCTTTTTGAGATCTCAGTGACAATGACGAGGAAGAATTCCATGATTCGAGGAGTGATGATTTTAGAACAATGCCGAAGACGAGCTTTCCAACGGCTCAGAAAAGGAGAATGCACCAAAACCAGATGAGCCAATCTGCTAAGGTTTTCTTAACCAAAAAATACAAAGACAAAAAAGATATCAAATGTGACAGAAAAAAACAAATTTGAGAGGTCAATGCCAAAGTTGATGACCAAAACGCAGTATCTCATGCTCACAGGAGCAGATGACTACGTCGGAGACAAAATAACTAGAAAACCCTTGAAATTGACAACCTTCATTAAGTTCAAAGAAGCAAAGAAAAAAGAAAAAGGACACGGCTGAAATATCAACCAAGATATCCAAAACCGAGCAAAAACGCGAGTATCAAAAGTTAAAATAATCAGTGGAGGAGGGTCAGACCGTTGAAATAGGAAGTGAAGGGGACACTAACACTTAAGAATTTGATGCACCCTCTCACTACAAAAAGTACACCATTCAAGACTGATGCATTGTGATTGAACAATAAATGTGAGAGGCTAAATAATTGGGAACATCATATGATGGGCCTGAGAATGCACAAAGAATTGATCTTGCTAAACCTGGGAAAGAATCGAGACTGGATTACATAGCCACGGATCTCACCAAAGAGGAAGATTAGCTTTTGATAGCTACTCTCAAGCAATATAGAGACGTGTTTGTTTGGTCATACAAGGATCTTAAGGAAGTAGATCCTCGTATATGACAACGTACGATACCCCTTAAGAGTGATGCTAAGCCACACAAACAACGTCCCTATACCTAAAATGAAACATTTGCAAAGAAAACCAAAGAGGAGATATGAAAAATTCAGGAAGCGGAGTTTATCTATAAGATGGAGCACACGGAGTGGGTATTGCCAATTGTTGTAGTGCCAAAAAAGAATGGTAAATTGTGAGTGTGCCTAAACCTTAAACAAGTAAATTCTGCCACGTTCAAAGATAACTATCCATTAGGAAAAATATGAACCCCAAAAAGGGCCTTGTAAGGATTCCTAATTTTAAGGGATTAAGAATGCTGTGGGACGCATGTCTAACCTCACCATCCTATCTTATTGAAGTATTAGCGAGAACCACGATTAATTTGTCAAACCATGGGACGAAGCTGACTCGACTAGTGCATAGAGGCTGCAAGAGGTTGTCAATCTCTTGGAAAACAACTAACAACTCGCATCTAACTCAAGCTACACTCAAGTGACTGAAATCACCAAAAGCCAGTCGTTCATCGGCAAGCAAATCACATCCGTTACAACATCAAATGACATCCAAACATAACGAAACTTCTAGGACAGGTTTATAAGACCTAAGCACACATTCCTATGCCCTCAAATCCCACTTTAGGTCAAGTTACAAAATCGCGATTATTAACAGCAGTGGATTTTTGACCTAGTCATTTTCGACCCAGAATGCATCTAAATGCTTAGCAATGATGCCCCAATACCCCGCCTATGCTTAGTTTTTGATTTAAACATGTAAATTTCTACTTATGATAAAATTAGGCCGCGGGTCGTGGCAATGTCAAAAGCTACGAAATACTGTGAATGGCTTACGTCAATGTGTAGAGCTCTTACCTGCGGTTGCAACACAACAAACACATTCGCAATGTGACAACCGGGGAGGGAGTAGGAAGCGCGAGAAGGAGAGAAGTGAGCGCCGTTAGCTCACGGTGTGTATTTCTTATCCAAAAACTTATAAAAAACTTACATAAATTGGCTTTTATACCTTAGCCAAGGTTTTTGAGTGGTCAAAAGTAATAATCTGGAGTTCTACCAAAGCTGGGATTTGACTGGCTGATACAATCTGGAAGCTTGTAGCCCCGGCTCATTAATTACAAAGTTTACCAAGAAAATAGGAGTTACAATATTCCCGATTTATCAAAATAATAATTGTTTTACAAGGAGAACTCCGAAAAATGGTGTCAAAAATGGTATCCGTGTTAGCTTGCTGACATTCCCTCCCTCCTCGCCTGTGTCGTCCCTTGACACAGCTTTATGGGCTGAAGTAGTCTTCGGGTTGACGGCGGGCGAGGCGGTCTTTCAGTGCTTCCAATGCTTTTTGGTATCTGATTTTGCGTTCTTTGTCTGGCACTTGCCAAAAATTGCATGGTGACTCTGTTTTTCAGCTCCACTACCGAGTATCCTACAAATTTTGACATGAGGTTGCTTATCACCGGCGCAAATATCTTCGTTCGCTAGGTGAAAAAGCCAGTGTAGAATGCCTCCTCAAAAGTGAGCATATTATGCGAGGGTAGGAACATGCATCTGGCATAAAATCCATAGAGAATTTCCTCTGAGGGTTTCCCACTTAGATCATAGCAAAGGCCTTTGTTCCCTTCCAAGAATGAGAGCCAGGGGGCTCCTGTCTGCTCAGGATCATTGAAAACCTGTATGCAAGTGAGTAGCATCTTGCAGATCTTATATAGCATTGTGCATGAGAGATCTGGCAGACTCTTGAAGAATGTCATGGCGCCCGTAGGGTTTTCACCATGTATTCTTCTGATGCTTGGCCTTTCTCTGGAGCTGGCAACCTGGGAAAATTAAGCCATGTTGGCCTTTTCTTCTGCAGTGCTTCATGTGCTTGCCATGTCCTTACTCGAGGTACATGACATAATGTCGGATCTTTCTGTAGGGCCGTAGGTGCTCTTGTGAACAGAATCAGGTATCTTGGATTCTTGTTCAACCAGCTTAACCTCCACTTTGGGTGGTCTTTATTTGCGCCATCTTCTTGCATATCCTTGTATAATCTTTCCTTTACTTGTAAGAGTTCTACCTTGATGAGAGGGTATGGCAGGGATTGTTGGTGCCATTGAGCATTGATTTGATTGGGAGTGAGTTGAGTGACGTTGACAAAGTATAAAACTCTCAACTCCCAATCCATTGCGGCCTTCCACTGCTCATCTTCCTCTAAGGTGATCTTCTCTTTCAGTGCATCCTCTTCCATTAGGAAATTTCGGAGGTCATTTGGAGGGCCATATGAAGGAGAGAGAAAAATAGAGCACGTCCAATGAGCAGGAGGGCTACGTTACGTAGGAAAATACGTGGAAAGACTCAAAAAATAGGAAAATATCCTAAAAACTTTCACGAATCTAGGATTGTGGCATCGTAACTTCTTTGCTTTTACCAAGCTGTTAGGTGCGTGTGTGGTCCCACTGCTGATATTCTCTTATGGTCATTAACGTACTGGAGGGTGACCATTAAGCCCTCACAAGATATTGGAATTCTAAAACACTTCCCCTCCATTAGAATGCTTTCAAAGTGAATCTCCCTCCACTAAATCTTTTCTCTCAGAGCTATGGCTTCCACGTCTTCTTGCCCAAGAAGCTTTAGGTGTTTATGGTCTCTCACACCAACTACCAATACCTACACTTTACTTAGAAGGCCAGGTAGTAGCATATCCTCAATTACAATATCAACTTCAATAAGTGCAGAGAACCAATGGGTTGGACAAAGGATAAACAAAGGTTCATGGGTCCTCATGCAACCAAGAAGACCCAAGAGGTCTAGTGCTATCAATGTTTACCGCTCAGCATGGAAGTCCAGAGTGTTAAATTTCAAAGTTGAAATCGGCAAAAGATCTGTAAAGGAAGTTCTTGTTCAACATGTGTTTACCCATCCAGACGTGACAGCAAACGGTGGAAATGTGTCAGATATACATCAACCACGTTGCAATTGTAAGTATTCTTGACATCTGAACTGCATTTGATTTGTCATTTCACTTATTGATACTCTCATTATAACTTTTATTATATATTTTGCAACGTTTATCCCTCTTCTTATGAGCAATGGCTCCATTCTTCACATCTCAACTACATTAGATTTGTCATTTTGACTTATTGATACTCTTAGTTTAACTCCTGTTATATATTTTGCAGATGTTTATCCCTCTTCTTATGAGCAATGGGAGCCTGTGGAGTGCATAATAGGCCTCTTCCTTGTTGTTCATGCCCACATTGGTTCTCTACAGTATTCAGGGAGAAGCAGCAAAAGCCTGGCTGATGAAGGAATATTTTTCTATGACCACTTCTACCAACTCTGCCCAGGGAATAAGAATGGCATGTTGGTTAAAATGCCTCTACCAACCGACTGGAACACTGTGGATTGGCCAGTTCTTGAGGAAACAATGGTGGAGGCAATCCAAAGTAAGCTCTACAAGGATATACAGAGGTCTCTACGTAGCTCTATTCCCACCAAACTGGTTAGAATTGCAAACTTTTGTCCTGCTGCACTGTTCATAGAGTTGTTTCATAACTACAATATACGTGTTACGAAAACTATGTTCATGTGCAAGTCATTTCAGCAGTCATCCTGTGACAAACTTCTTGATAGAGGATCGTATGTAAAGGAAGAGATTGGCATACGGTGCGAGGTCGCGCTTGACACTCTAGTTGTCAAGTACATGATTGCAAGCCAATCACTGTTAGTCTCCTTTTGGTATATGCGATCACAAATGCTTAGAGGTAAGTACATTCCTATGGACCAGGTTTCTGCAGGTTTAAAAGATAATCCTACTGTGGATGTGGAAGTGATTGATAAAGAGCAAGGCCTAATGTTGGTGGTTACAATAAGGGAGCTATGCAGTCTTCTGCAGTTGCGACACGACATAATTGAAGAGTCAATGGATAGGGACCTTTCAGATTTTTCCTTTTTCCTAGCTGGCCGTAAGGTGATGCGGCGTAGGGAAAAAGATATTTTGTGCAAAGAGTTGGATGGTCGGGTTGAAATAGTGTCAATGTAACAGAGATTCTTGTGAACCCAAGTGTATACGAATGACTTTCAATACATGAAGTTTTTTGAGCTCATTTATCAATTGTGCTCTGTGAATATAAGTGTCCTTGAAATACATTTCTTTAGCCATTGCCACCTCTCTCTCTCTCTCTCTCTCTCTCTCTCTCTCTCTCTCTCTCTCTCTCTCTCTCTCTCAATGTTAGGCAAGACAAAGACATGATAGAAGAGTCATCTTAATATTAGAAATTACAAACTTGTCCGTGAACAATGGACTGAGATACAATTTCTGTAAGTATGGAATCAAAATGTCTTCAAGGTAAAAATCAAAGGTATGCCCCTCAAAAGAGGGTGGTGAGATAGTTGTTCCTGGTGGATTTAGTTCTCCCTTTTTAGGAGTATCATCAATCAGTAGTGTATTATTTGCATCAAAGGGTACATCGATTTGGCTAAACGGTTTGTACAAAAGAGGTAAGTGTGGTTTTTTAGGGTGGTAGTGGCCCTCGATGGTAACACATTTTCTTTGATCATACAAAAAGGCAAAATCTGACGTGTGAGCGCCGCATACACCGCAAACTATTGTAACTAGTGGCGTCAAGTTTTGCCTTTGAATTGAAGACCATACGGCAACTCTTAAGCGCGGAAGAAGAAACTGAATAAATTCTTTGGTTCCTGGATGAACCACGACAAGTTCCCATCCGAAATGTTTGCAAATCCTCGAAGGGGTTTGCTATACCCAAAGGCACGCGCATCAACAACAATCCATTGATGTCCAAGATAATCAACCTTTGTAAAAGTTAACAAGTACATATAAGTAGTTAGAAGTTGAATATATTTTGACATACTTGAATAGACATTACCGGAGCAACCGTATCTACAGGTAGCAAGGGTCCATACTGGGTCTCTATAGTGTTGTTGTCGTTGTTGCTATCCTCTGCTTTAGCTTCATCATCGTAGTCATCATTCTCATCTTCATCAAGGGTCTCCCCCATGGCTCTTTCTACCTCATTCAGGGTTTCCTCCAAGGTCTTTTCCTCTGCCTCTGTTGGCCGGCTTCCATCATCCATATCCTTTTGCTCATCCGTTGGCCTGCTTTCCTCATCCATCCTTGCCTCATCCATATCCTTTAGCTCATCCGTAGGCCTGCTTTCCTCATCCAGGGTTTCATCCATGGGCTCTTTTGGCTCCTCCACTGGCCTACTTGGCTCTTTCATTGTCTCCTCCATAAGCCCCTCTGCTTGTACACTAGCACCTTCCATATGGTCATTTGACCTTTCTTCATCCTTGGCTCTTTCATCTTTGGCTGATATGACCCCCTCGGCCCGTTGTGATTCCACTGTATCTGATGCAGGGGTTTGTCATGGTGGCTCGTCATGTATTGTCATATCAATTGTGCGGTTGTCCAAGCCATTATCTTCAGGCTCTCTGGGGTTCGACATAGTGAGCAAGTGTTGTATTAGACTTACCCGATATCTTTGCAAATAATCATGTGTGTAGTTTTGCACAGCACTCTGCAAATTTGAAAGACTACATGGTGAGAAGTTTTGTATAAAGAAAACCAAAACTGACTGAATTCATTGCCAATTGGTTACCTTAGTCATGAAAGGTTTCAATGCAAAGTAGCTTTGCAGGACATATTCTGCATGGAGAAGAGATCTCCAGCGGCAAGAATTTCCATCGGTTTGATTTGGTACAGGTACATCTTTGATTGGGGCCTTGTATAATTCATACCTTCCACATAGCTTGCCATAAGCAAGCAACAACCTCTTTATACAACTGCACAAAGGAGTATCAAGATGTTAGCTTGAGGCTTTCAAATTTACATGGATATCTATAAGAAACACTTTCTGATATATAACAATTACAGCCTAATTTCAGGGTGGGTTCCTTTTATTGAATTGAACACCCACACTGCTAGCTGCTCAACATCAAGGCACATGAGACTCCAGTGATGGTTGTTCTCATATGGGAAGATGATGACAATTACTTCCAGCATAGCACAGTGGAGAAACCAACTCTCAAATGTTCTAGATGGACTGTTCTTCTGTCTAATAATCACTGACATTTGTGGATCAAGAAGAAACACCTCCGTGTGGGTGTGTGGTGGAAGTTGAATTTTGATCAAACTGCAGGGAGTGTACCTGAGTTAGTACACCTATGATCTGAGTTTTAAAGTTAGCAAGATAGTAACACTTACTTAAGACAAGCATAGATAATTGTATCTGAGATCTGAGCATCTGGATTCAACAATAAATTAATGTCCAATTTTTCCAGAGCCAGCTTTTTGGCTCCATCTATAAATGGTATCTCTGCAAGCAAACCATCCTTCATTGAAAGTAGAGTTTCTTTGTTGCTTGCCTCTATGGACAGAGTCACATTGCATTCTATTTGCCTTTGGGACTTCACTGCTACTTTTGCTTTCTCCTTAAGCTCTGCTTCCCTCATGTCCTCTGTTTGCCGTCTCTGCCCTTGCCCTTGTATTCACATCATGTGTGACATCTACAATTGTGACTTGTGGCAATAGCTCAGGGGGGTATAACAAAATTTCCCTCATTTTCTTATCCCTGCAGACATTGGGGACCAGAAGTTTGTCATACCTCCACCTTACCCTTTTTAGTGTCTCACTATCTTTGTCCATTACAGTCACCCTGTGGGCATGGGCTGCTACAATGGTCATGTCACTGAAGTACTCAAGCAGGAAGTCCTCTGCTGCTTCCTGTAGAGCCATCAATGCAACCACTTTCCACCTTTTAGTGCCCCAGGTAGCTTCTTCACAAATGGACCTCACATCCTCTGGAAGGGAAACTTTGGTATGCACAAATCAACACATTTCTGTGCCTTCCTAATTTCTCTGAAAAGTCCCATGCAGCTCTGTAACTTCTTCACCCTTGGACCTTTCAAAATTTTATTTGGTTTTCCAGGTCTCTTCTTTGGGGTTGCAGATCTGCTACTTGCCTTAGCTGCTAACCCTGGTCCCTTGCCTGCCTTCCTTGCAGTGGCCTTTGTTCTAGCCATTCCACTATATAAAAATAGAATAGTCTCTCTCTCTCTCTCTCTCTCTCTCTCTCTCTCTCTCTCACCAAAACTTATCCCATTACTAATGGTGCGCGTGAAAGATATTTTGACCCCAAAATACACCTCCGCGCGCCATTAGTATAAGGGAACAAAAAGACTCTCTCTCTCTCTCTCTCTCTCTCTCTCCCCCCTTCCCGAGTCTCTCCACTATTCCTTCCTCTCTCTATACTCTCTCTCTCTCTCTCTCTCTATCTTTCTCAAAGCAGACCAAAGTACACACACACACACACACACACACACACACACACACACACACACACACACACACACACACACACACACACACACACACACACACACACACACACCAGGATACACTCCCTCTCTCTCAGCCGTTCTACTTGCGTTTCCAAAGTACTAAAGGCGCGCAAACAGACATCCAAATCGGAGGTGGCTGTCTCCGCGCGCCTTTAGTACAGAGAGAGAGAGAGACACACACACACACACACACACACACACACACACACACACACACACACACACACACACACACACACACACAGAGAGAGAGAGAGAGAGAGAGAGAGAGAGAGAGAGAGAGAGAGAGAGAGAGAGAGAGAGAGAGAGAGAGAGAGAGAGAGGTGGAATGTGTGTTATATTTGTGTGTGCGTGTGTGTGTGTAAGAGAGAGATAGATATGAATTTTATTGTGAGAGAAAGAGAGAGAGAAAAAGAAACAGAGAGAGAGAGAGAGAGAGAGAGAGAGAGAGAGAGAGAGAGAGAGAGAGATGTTTGAGAAACAGACATGGTGATAGAGAAAAAGAGAGAGAAGCACAGCCTAACCTTTTGGAAAGAGAGAGAGAGAGAGATAGAGAGAGAGAGGGCCAAACCTTATTAAGACGCAGACTTGCTTTCTGTCAGAGACGGGTCTACTATAGTATGCACGTGCTTTCTGTCGGAGACGCAGACGAAGGCTTGAACTCTCTTTCTCTCACTCTCTTTGACTCTCGCGGTGTGTCACTTTCTCTCTCATACCTTTTATATGTGACGTACCAAAGTATCCGGACCCAATAAATGACCGCACGTGCGGCATCATGCAACTATATTCTATTTTTTAATAACCATGTGGGCGCCGCCGGGGATAACCGTTATAAGTGTCATTGAGAGAGAGAGAGAGAGAGAGAGAGAGAGAGAGAGAGAGAGAGAGAGAGAGAGAGAGAGAACAAAGACTTGATATGTTTCCTTATGAATAGGATTAAGGTCCAGTAGGCAAAAGAGGCTAAAATTAGACCCAGAGCTTGTGCCAGGATTCTAGCTTTTGCAGGGTCAGTTGCTTAGCGTTTTTGCCAAAAGAACTGTTGACTTTTGTCAGGACATTGATCAAGAAGAGTCAATTTGTGAAGATGAGTCAGAGAGGTCAGCAGGCCAAGAGGATCCCTCACCCTACAAGGGTCCCTCACCCTCTACAGTACTTGTCAAGAAAAATACAAGAAAGAGGAATATAGACTTCTCAGATGATGCAGATCTCCCAGCAAGCAGTCCTTGTGCAAGTGTTGAAAGGTCAATCTTTCAACAAGGCTTCCACAAAGATTCCATAAATATTCCTCAAAGATTCTCTAAAGATTCCAAATAAAGATGCTGATGAAGTGATGAAGACGAAGATGGATGCGGTAATGTGAAGATACAAGCTCATGGACATCATCGAATATCCCGTTATTATTATTTTGAGCCATTACGGCCACTTTTGTAATGTTTACGGGAACTTCATATTTTAAGTCGACAATTGTATTTTGGCCATAGATGCTTGTTGGATGAGCAAAGCCAGCTCACAGTTTTGTAATTAAGCTCTATAGAAGCCTAGGGACAAATCACGTCATTTTGGTCGGACATTAGGTTTTCCAAGGCTTAGTATATAAGCGAAAACCTAAAGCTTTGTAAAGGGACTTCTAATAAATCGGATCTTCTGTGTTTGTTGTTGGGAGACTGCGAGAGAGTGTGTGTGCGCGCTACAGGAGCTACGGTGGTCGGAATCGCAAACGGAGAGCAGCAGTGTGTTGCCCACGAGGAGAGCTACGCGTTGATGCTTACATCACGCGCGTTCGTCTGTGTTTTGGCAGATTCACCCGCGAGCTACTTTTGGAGTTTCGGCGAGTAACTGTTGTCCGTTTTTGCATTTCAGCATATCCACGCGATCAGAGCGAGTAGAGCTACACATTAGGCACTTTAGTTTTCGGAAACGTCGACCTACAAAAATCGGCTAGACCTCCTACGCGTTTTCTGCACGGAGGGTATTGAGTAGGTTTTTTTGGTCACGGACCTTATGGAGAGTGGCCTATTGGTGTTGATAGGATATCCCTCAAGTTTCGTAACGTTTCGAGAACGTCTAATGGGCTTTTGGCTTGCGGTAGCATCATATGAGACTCTCACATTCACAGAACCGATGGCATGTAGAGTTGATATCTCTGTAGGAAGTAGTCATTAGTCGGTCGAGTAGAGGTTGACACCCTTTGCTTGCTTCCACGCGCCTGTGGGTCGAGCTTCGTCCTCAGTTGACATTATATGTTAGGTGAGTTCTCGCTATGCTGACGTCCGTCGCGGCGTACCCGTCCAACATTGGCGCCGCTACCAGGGACGAGGGCCCTAAGTAGGTGACCGAGACTAGTCCTTGAGGATAGAGGTCCCTCTGGCTTGCCAGAGTACTATTTTACATTTAGATAGGATCAGAGGGTGGTGGACTCTCTAGGTTTTAGGAGGAGTCTAGGGAGCGTGTGTCTGGCCTAGATCTTCCGTCTTAGGTAGTATTAGGTAGTAGTAGGTTGTGGTGTAGAGAGTAGGAGTTGGAGTGGTAGATGTGGTGGTAGGTTGACTTGAGAGTCCGTGTGAGGCCAGGAAGCAACCGAGACATCAAAATCACCATCTCACATTGATGAGTAGGAGTAGGGTAAGTAGGATATCTTGATTGTTGATCTAGAGTACTTTATGCATGTCTTATTTGCTGTTAGGCTCATCAGAGAAGTGGAAAACGCTAAGTAGGAAAGACTGTAAGTTGTGTTTGGAAGCTGATTTGAAGTCCAAAAGTTTATGTGATTATTGCTGAGAGCTCTATAGAGCATAGGGAGTACTATTGCCAGAAAAAATCTGCATTTTAAGAGAGTAGACATCCTACGTGTAGGATGTCTCTAGGGCACTTTTGGCAGGGAATTTGGGAAAACTGAGGTTACCAGTGTGTTCAGAAGGGGGGGTTTACCCTAAGTTTACATTGAAACTAAAGTTTTGACCAACTCTTGACACCCAAAAGACCAAAGACGGAGTGGGGCAAAAATGCGAAAACAAGAAACTTAAGATTCTGAGCACAATTTTGCATAAAAACTGGTAGGAATGCTTGAAAAGTAGTGCTCAAGACTTGGGGATGCCTGTGGATGCATTCTGCCACAAATTTCATCAGTAGACATCCTACGCGTAGGATGTCTAGAGAGTGATTCCGGAAGCAAAAATCAAGTTTTGGCATCATACCCATATTCTGCATGTTGTGTTGGACACACACACCAAAGCTCATGTCATTTGGACATATAGACTGAGAGTTAAGGGGATGTTACTCTTTCAGAGAAATATTTTCCCAAAAGTGGTGATTCTGAGCAATTTTGACATCCAAAATTTGCTGTGATCACATATTCTTGTTATATGCATCAAGAAGCACCTTGGGTAGAAACAGAAGTCCATTCTGAGAAAAAAAAAGACATCCTACGCGTAGGATATCTACAGGGTTTTACCCTATTCTCACATGGAAGGGGGAGCTTGACCATATCTTGATAGGATAAGGCCAGATAGACTGAAATTGCCAGACATCCTACTCAAATTGTGCCAAGGCATTATTCCAAGACCAAAACCATAGGATGGCTGCAGGAGCATGATCTGCATGATATATTGAGTGACTGAGAGAGTTTCCATCTCATTTGGGGGAGAAACGGGGTCCTAAGCAGACTTTAGCACTTTTGACTGAAAAAGACTAGAACAGCTAAAATTGGGGTCTTTTGAAATCCAAAACAAAATCTGAGCATATCACTGGGTTGCTGACATCAAGGGGAAGCTTTGGGACAAGTCTGGGGTCAAACAGGCCAAAAAGACATACTACGCGTAGGATGTCTCAAGGCCATTTTCAGGTCCAAATAAAATTCTGAGCATACCATTGTGTTGCTGGACTCAAGGGGAGTCTCTGGACCAAATTTTGTTCAATTCTGAGCATATAGACATCCTACGCGTAGGATGCCTCTAGGCTAGTTTAAGGGTCCAACTGTAACTTTGACCATACAAGAGTGTTCACAGTGTCACAGAGATCCCAAATATTTTTTCAAAATTGAATTTGGACTCATTTTGACCATTCTAATCTGCAATTCACTCTTTTGGCCATAACTTTCACAAATAGTATCGGATCAGAAAAGTTTTTATATCAAAACATAGCTTGAGAGTGACACTACAAATCTTAGAGCAGAACATGATCTAAATGTATGCCTACGGCAACTATTTAGTTCAATTTTGAAAAAAAACATCGTTTAAGGCCTCAAAATGCATCCGGAAGTCAGGGGTGTCTAAAACAGACAGTTGAAAGAATTGTGAGAAAACGGTCACGGTTTTTGAAGACTGCTAAGTTAGCAGATTGAAATTATCTTTTGGGAAAACCATTGGTCACCCGCTAGAAGGTGCTCAAGGAACAAGTGTGGCCGTCAAAGTTACATCAAGGATTTCTGCATTCATTGTGAAAAAGTTTGCCACCTAAATAGAATTTTGTAGATTGTGTGCTAAAGTGAACATAGGTTAGCTCGACTCAAGAATCGCTACAAAGGGAGCAGTCGTTGCAGTATAATGGTAAGTTGCATAACTTATCACAGTGCTTCCACTAGATCGAGGCCTGCTAAAAAGCTCTAGGAAAAGCAAGCAGCCAGACAAGACAGTATCAGCCTTGGCAAGCAAGGGAGCTAAGAAGTTCAAGCAAAGCCCAATTCAAAAAAACTCAGAGATTAAGGCATCCACAAAAGCTGAAGGACCTCAAGCAAAAAAGACCGACACAAGGATGCTAATAATTTTTATTAGCATTGAGGCAAGCAATTAGAGCTATCACTGAACAGGTACAACAAGGGAGTCAAGACGAAAGCAATGGCGTCTCAAAGGAATCAGACCAGTCAGGAAGAAGCTTCAAGTACATCCACAGATATTACAAGAGAGCAAATTCAGATCTATCTGATTGGATACTACAAAGGACTGCCATGCTATGAGGATGTCAATCGGAATTTGTACATCAAGACAAAGAAAGATACAGAGGAAACTCGGACATCTCAATATGTGGAAGTTGAAACAGCAAAGAATGTACTACACCCACATCCAAATTTCATGGAAGACTGTCTGGGATCAATTTACATGAGGCACGGAAAATACATCGACAATGAGATAGAAATGTTGTACAAGGATCAACTTACAGAACTCTACGCATATCCTCCAAGTATTTTTCTGTACAAAGCACAAGATGGAAAACAGAAATTTGGTACCCTCTATGGAGATGAAGATGGTCGATACTACAGGGCTGTCACAAGTCATGAAGTTCCTGTAGAAAACAATCATTACTTTACAGCAGAAGCGTTTGGCTCAAGAGGAGAAGACTACATGTCTAAAGGGGGTAATGTATACCATCTTGTCATGGGTTTACCTCTAACTACGCACCTGGAAGAATTGACACCTACGGCTGTCACTACACAAATGAGTGACACACCACATGACACACAACAAGGCACAACACAAGTCTCGTGCACTACACCAGCACAAGAGGGACCAGCTATGAAGATAGCCCAACTTCAAAAAGAACTAGCTTGGTCTCAAGAGCTACTTAACAAAGCACAAGAAGTCATATCACCAGGCATTCAACAGATGCCAACATTAGATATGGAACACTCTTGGATGGGGGGAGTTCAAACTCAACAAAGAGACCCTATATCTTCAAGAGTGGGATTAAGAAGTCGAGCTTTACAAGAAGCAGTGTCCTTTTCAGGAGTCCAAGTGGAATTTCAAGAAGCATTGGAAGATGCCGAGCCGGAGGAGAGACCACTGGAAATTCACAATGCCCAATGTAAAAGGTCAGGTCAAGATGTCATTGTGGTCGACAAATACGATAGGCACTATGAAATAGCCGATGTGAAAAATATGGATGAGTTTAGCAATTGTGGGCAACCTGTAAGTCACATACTTGGACCCTGTCCAAAAGCACCATCAAGGGAAACGGAAAACAAAGATTCGGTTCAATCTTCACCCTCGGTGCAAAACTCGCCAAAATCAACTCGGAAACATAGCCCTAAGGCTATGCAGAAGCCCCACGTCAAAGACCATATACTGATGGAAGAATTAGCATCACAACTGCTAGAAAGCATGGATAGTGATTTGATCTTGTATGCAAGCAATAATGGAAGCTATTTTTAGCTTCTCAAGGACAAGATGATGAAGGATAAAGAGACAAAGCCAGTGGATACACCTAAGTCAGTCGTAATCTACAGGTTCATGCATGCAAAGAAGAGGTCATATCTGTATCTAGTGATAGCCGTTTTTCGGCTCTCTGTAATTGCCATAGTGAGTTATCTCACCCTATCAAATCACTCAAACACTGTGGTTACCCTCACCCTTTCACTGTATATAGGTGCGTGTGAGTTAGGGGACTTTTCCCATATCTCCTTACTGAAATAAAAAACCCTCAATTAGCTAGTCATTGGGCTAGTTGAGCCAAAAAAATAAAAAATATAAAAAATATAAGTATATTATGGCCCATGCGTATGTAAATATTTCTTTGTATATAGGGCCTAAATAAAAGATTTTTTCATAATTATTTTGGTATTTATTTAAATATTTCTACCTAGGTGTGTGTTATTTATGCTCTGTACATTGCCTCACCATTACCACAATTTTTCTTACCATTTTTCATACTCTTTATTCCATATAGAAATATTTTCATGTAAGCTTCTCTTATATTTGGTGTAACTCCACCCCAACAAAAATCCAAAAAAACTAGTTTTATTTATGTGTATATTTTTTCACTATTGTAATTTTTCCCTTCCTACATCTATTTTGTTTTTTTTTGTAAAAAATTAGAACACCAAAAATATTTATCTTTTTATGGTAGCCACATAATGAGAGAGATTTCTTTTGACCCCTTTATATTTTTTCCACTTATATTATTTATATTTGACATGTACATATTTTTTAGACCCCTCAATATTTGATTTTCTTAGTTGTACTATTCACTTATATCATGATCTCAACAATATCTTCAATTATAGACCTACCAAATAAGGTCAAGGGTAGGTGGCATACATACATGCACTATGGAGGGCTCACTCTTGGAGGTATTCAAAAGAATCATCCAAAGAAGGACCCCACAAGGACCTTGTGCAGTGGAAAAAAACGGTCGGTTTTGCTGAATTTTTAAAGTTCACTTGCTCTCCGAATTTGAAAAGGTGATACAAACAAAAGTTGTAGCTCGTGGGCTGAACTTTTGCCTCAAATTTTTTCATATTTTTTTGAGCTACGAGCTGTGAGCTATGATTTCATTAGTGGACCCCAGTTTTCCCATGCTATGCAGCCACCTCTCTCACCACTCCTCTCTGCACCCTACTCACCTTCTCCTCAACCTTGAAGAATAAGAGAAACCATGGTGAACTCATACCTCCCACACACAATTCCATTCCAAAATTGACCACCTAGTCTCATTTTTCCTCCAAATTACCCATATCTATCAAAAAAACCACAAAATTCAGCCTCTTCTCTTAAAAGACAGCATCATGGTGGTTGATTACTCAGCTTCAATTACCTTGTCTCTCAAGGAAGGTCAAGAGTGGAGAAAAAATGTACCGTCAAAGCTAGTGGACCGTCAACAAGCGTCAAAATTGGCCCTACTCAAGACACTTGGAGCATCAACCTTGTAAGAAATCCACCTTTTCTTACCTCTTAAGAGTTTTTCTTCCTTATTTGTATCCTACATGGATACTCCCATTGTAAATATCCAATTCCATTTGTAAATTAATACTAACTCTACTAACACTAACCCACTATGAAAAGTCCTATCACCTCCATTTCTCTCCTCTCTCTTTCCCCACCAACTTCTTGATAATTCCAAGCAAAAGAAATTAGATAAATTGCTGAAAATCTAACCCAACCATGGTTAGAGGAGTAACCCTAGCCTTCAAAATTGCTATAAAAGGAGGGTGTAGCTAGCATAAAAAGGGGGGAGCCACGAAGAAAGAGCACTATGCTATAGCTTGAGAAGCCAAGCTCAACCTCTTGAGAAGGAGCTCTTGAGTGGAATCTCATTGGCATTAGGCATATGTATGTGTTGTATTAGGGGTGATTAGCAAGGGAACTCTATGCCATTGTAAGAGAGAGTGATCATTAAATTGAGAGTAGGAAATCTATCATTTCTCCTACTAGTGTAAGCCCAACATTTGCTGAATCAAGGAGGGTGAATTTGGACTAAGCATGGATACCTTGTCTCCCTTCCAACGTGAAGTCATGGACAATAATGATGTGTAAGTGTCTTGGTGTTTTATTTAAGTTCTTGATAGCTTGTCTCCGGGTATTGTTATCAATTTAGCCATAAATCCCACATGCTGTAAGAGGGCGACAGGGTGGAGAGGACTCCCCTGGCCTTAAGACAGTGATTGGGGTGGCTTTTTTCTTGTGATGTGTTGTGGTGTAATTTACTCAGGCTATGTTGAACAAATACTAATCTCACTTTGATGGGTCATGACAGATTTGTAAGAAGGCATTAGTGCAACAAGCACCCCCTTCCCCCTTCTCTCTCTTTCTTACATATATATATTTATGTTTGCTTGATCATTAACGATACACTTCAAAGCAGCCCGAGCATCATCTCTCTCTCTCTCTCTCTCTCTCTCTCTCTATCTCTCTCTCTCGTGTTTTAGTGTGTGAGAGTGTTCCATTGGTGTTAGGGTTAGTGTAAATTCCTTGCTTGTTTGTGGGTTGCTCTAACGATTCTCCTCTTTTGCGTCCTAGTTCGCTCTTAAACTAGGAGGTGCCCCTTGTGTAGTTGGGATTTGGCTGTGGGTTTGTTGTTTTGGTTTGTGTTGTGTTGTGCCCCAGCCCCATTGAGCAGCACGGGAGCCTTGAAGGGTGTCTAGAGGTTGCTCTTCTTGTTGCCCGCCCTGGACCGCTTCACTAGATACCATAGGAAACCATTATTAGCAGTATTATGGAAAGCTGCCTCGTCCAAAGGGTGCACATGTTGAGATAACAACATATTGCGACCAATGTGCCATTGGTCATTTAGTGAAGGACTGCCCAGTAAAGCTCTACATGGAAAAGAAGAAGCAACAAGCCAAAAGCAAAGTTCAGACAGTGACAACAAGGGAACGGAAGAAAGAATCCCCAACAAGATCTCCGGAAAAGAAGCAGATCTTGTCGCAGAGCACAAAAGATAGGCTCAAGACATAGTTGCTTGAAGTCAAGGGTGTCAACGACATTATCATAGAGAATCACGCTATCAGAAAAGATCAATTGAATCAGCTGATTCAAGATCGTTTAAGGAACCTCAGTGGGGACAAGTTAGAGCATCCACAAGGTGGTGAAGATGAAGCTCGTAGTTCAAGGTTCGAGAGCAAAAGAAGCCAAGATTCTGACGATAGTGAGCCAATGCAAGAAGAGGTGGCAGAGGTAACAAAAAATCTTAGTGCCACATCACAAGTGGAAGACATGCAAATAGAGTCAATGGATGAAGCTGAAAGTCTACCAAATAAATTTTCTATTGTGGACTCTTCATTGGTGATTGAACAAATCAAAGAGTATGAGAAGCTAAAAGAAGATGTAACTGAAGACATACAATGCACAGAAGAAGGATGCACAGGGTGGAAATGGTACCAGATTTTGGATTTAGGTCACTGAAAGAGTAGATATAAAGAAAATTTGAGATTTTGAAATCCAAATTGACTCAAATTGGCTAGTGGGCTTATCTCAACATGCTCTTTGGATGTATGATGACAAAATATCCAAATTCCCCAATTTTGACCAAAAAGTAAATAATCACGATTATTAACTTTCCTTCCAAAATTGACATTTTTGGGCATGAATGGGTTCTAGGCATGGTATAGAGCTTGGGTATGAATTATGAAGTTTTGGATCAAGAAAAGTTGTTCATAAACCCAAATTTTGGCTTACACAAACTTCTTTGCATTTTTTGGCAGTTTTGCAAGTAAAGGTGGTTATTTTAGCTCATACTTGATTTTTGGCATGTAATAGGTGTGTACACATGATAGGTGAGGTGAATTGACAATTTCCAAGCAAAAATGTTACAAAAGTAAATAATTACGATTATTTACTACAGTGACAAAAACTTTACAATTCTCACAAATTTTGACCTAGACATGTTTCATACACCTAATACAAGTCCTAAATTGAATTTGGTCAAGTTTGGTCATGCTGGAATCACTTTGTGCTCTGTCGACTCTGAAATCACCGTTTTTTGTGATTACTCTGTCTGTTGGGTTGGTCGATCAACTTTGAGGCTTTGGACTTGTCCGTAACATAGTCGTGAAGCTACCTGTCCAATTTTGGCTCATTTGGAGTCAGTTTGGTCTCGTATGTCGAATTTGACGCTTTGTAACCTTCGAGCCATTTTCTGCTTTTCGAGGGCTTTACTTGATGGATTTCTCCAAACCAATCATATACATTGTATATGAACATCATTAGCAAGCCATTTGTGGAGTCAGGTCGGAATTCTGGCCTTTCCCAAAAAACTCTAATTTCTCTATTGGGGACCCTTGACCCCAGCTGAATGGTCATCTGGTGGTATGGAAAGGTTCTATTATGTTAGGGCATGCTATGGTTCAAATCCCATCCGATTTGGTCAAGCTGGCGAGCCGCTATGGTCAGTTTTAGGTCGTAGGTCTTCGTGCACTGCTCGATTTCTAGGGCTTTAGACTAGCTACCGGCCGTACAAAATGGATCATCGATTAGTAAGGAACTTAACCCTCATGTCTCGTGTGAGACGGCACTGAAAAAGGTCAACTGTGGGCTCCGAAAATGAGGCGCGAAAGAAGTCAAAATGCTCTCTCTGCAAAGGCTCCAAGTGGAAATGAGGTGGTTTTAGCCTATGCTGGATATCTATACCTAGACTTCCCGAACCAATTTTCCCCAATTTTCCCCTTTAGTCCTATTAGATCGTGAAATCTATGTTAGGCTCAAAAATTTCCAAAATCGGATTTCTGTAGCTCATTCTGCAAGAATTTTGCAAAAGTAGGCTTGGCCGCCTAATTTGGGCTTTCCGCTTCCATCTTTTGATTTCGTTGAAAATTTTTGTGCCTGTCCGCCTTGTCCTTTTGATCACCATCGTGTCTTTCGTTTTTCCAACTGAGCTTCCTTGCTATTTATTATTAATTTTTGACCTTTTTAATTGAAAAGATCAAAGAAAATAGAAAAATGCTCTACAAAAGCAAAGTGAAAATCCAACAATTAAGAAAATCCCTTGATAACATAGCTTTATTGTTTTTTGTTGGATTTCTCCATTTTCAAGCCTCCTTTTCAGCAAAAATGATGAAAAATACCCAAAAAAGGACTATTTTTGATGATTTTTTGATAGTATATACACTATTTACACTCACCGAGAAGATATTATCAGTGAATTTTTCCTTGTTGATGAATTATAAGGGGATTATTAGGTAATTTTGTAAAAAAAATCACACATTAACATGGAACTTTTTCCTCCCTCTTCAAACATTGCCCTTAATTACTTAGTACTTAGTGTCCTTCCACCCCTCCTAGATGGCGTTCTCCGGGACGACTGTGTGCATGGGTTGAACAATTGTGTCTATGCATAGCCGTGATTGGCTCTACCATGATATGAAGATCAATGCAATTCAACTCAATATGCTGTGCAAGAGCTGGGTCTTGAGTAAATAACTCAAGGGTTTTCGATATCGAGGTTTGCTGTTGATGTCTTCCAAAGAGAAAATCTTGTAGCCTTTGTGCTCTCTGTTTGATAGTACCATCAGGGTGTGTAAGCACGCTGATTTCTTGAGCTATTGGTGGCTCATTAGACGATTGTCGAGCTTTTTTTCGCCATTGGTAGCTCGGTCTGCTTGGTGCATGGTGTTTCAGAGTCTGTTGAGACTTGACTCGCCACTGTTTGATTGGCGTCGCGTTGTGTGGAGAAGATAAGTGCTTCTTTTTCTTCCAAAACTTTTTCATGTTAGGTTCCTTGTTCATAGATGCTCGATTCTGTGCTCGAATCCTTGGAACCGTCTTCTGTTTCTTTGGTGAAATTTTAGGCACCCATATTTGATTTGGTTTATCCACAAGTTGTGCTTTTGGTACCCAAATTTGCGTGATTCCTTGCATGCTGCTTGTAGCATTTGTATGTCGAGGGGATGGAGAAGATTTTCTTCGTGGATTGGTCTTCTGATTGCATCTTTTCCATTCCTCCTTGCTTGGTGCAATAGGAACAATGATTTGTCCTCCTTTAAGTAATAGATTTAGCTGATTCATATCCCAATCCGGCACTGCTTTATATGTACGCATCCAAGGAATGCCAAGAATCATCATCTCGTTCATGTGTTCATTTGGCAAGCATACAAACTGATGCGGACATGAACATCCATGTACTACCACATTTAAGTTGACTACTCCCAATGTTGGAGTTGGATTCTTGTTGCATCCTTTGATTGTCGTTATTCCTGCGGTCAATGCTTGACTTGTTGCCTTCTTGTATGTGGAATAACTGACTGCATTCACCCTAGCTCTTGTGTCTACCAAAGAATTGGTGCTATGATTGTTGAGTTGTACTTTGATGCGGAGATCCATCCCATATAACCAGTCGTCATCTGTTGAAACTGCATCTTTAGGTAATTCCCATTGTCGATCATCTATTTCCAAAGTGTTGATGGAAATCGGTATTTGTTGATTCTTAAGAGCAGCTTCACGCTTGAGTACTCAAAGTCTAGCTTCCTCTTGGGCTTCATCAATATGTTGCTTCATCTTCGTTTGTTTGGTTGCATGCATTCTCTCTAGCAATTCATTGGTTAGTGGCAAATTGTATTTCTTTAAACGACATCCACTAATCCAATTAGCCATTGGTTCACCATCTAGGGTTGACAATTTTACTGCTCCACTTGGAGATACATCTTCAATGATAAATGGTCCATTTCCCTTTTTCTTGAACTTGGGAATGTGTTGCTTAAGGGAATAGATTAGAACTAAGTCCCCTTTCTTGAAAATTTTGGTGATTAAGTGGGAATCAAAAAACTGTTTTTGTTTCCCCTTTTGTGCATAGATATGATCTACAACAGTTAGCCTTTGCTCGTTTATCTTTTCCAAATCTTCAAGTCTTTCTGACAATTCATGTCTAGTCCACTCAAGAGTCTGTACATCTTCAATGATAAATGGTCCATTTCCCTTTTTCTTGAACTTGGGAATGTGTTGCTTAAGGGAATAGATTAGAACTAAGTCCTCTTTCTTGAAAATTTTGGTGATTAAGTGGGAATCAAAAAATTGTTTTTGTTTCCCCTTTTGTGCATAGATATGAGCTACAATAGTTAGTCTTTGCTCGTTTAGCTTTTCTAAATCTTCAAGTATTTCTGACAATTCATGTCCAGTCCACTCAAGAGTCTGTGCTACCCTTAATGTCGGCAATAGAAACGCTATTGGCAGTATGGCATCAAGACCATAAACAAGGTTAAAGGGTGTAGCATTTAAAGCTGTTTTGAATGAATCTCGATAAGCCCATAGAGCAGCATGGAGATTCATTTCCCAGTCTGTCCTTCCTGAACTAGCCACTTTGGTCAGTACCGAGCTAAGAATTTTATTCGTATGCTCAGCTTGTCCGTTTTCTTGTGGGTGATAGGTAGCTGATTTGTTAACCATAAACTCATTAAGCAAACACTCTATTACCTCATTGAGGAAATGAGTTCCCCGATCACTGACAATCTCTATTGGCAGTCCATACCTTGTGAATACATACTCATATAAGAACGTAGCAGTGGTTCTGGCATCATTCTTTTGAGTCGCTTTAGCCTCGGCCCACTTGGTCAGATAGTCCGTAGCTACAATGATATATTGAGCTTGGGTCCTATAAGTGGGTGGCTGTATCGGTCCAACAGAATCTATAACCCATTTTGCAAAGGCTCTAGCCCCCATCATTGGTCTTAAGGGCATGCTGTCTACTCGTGTTGGCATTTTTGCTCGTTGACAAGAATCACACCTTCGAACATATTCTTTGGCATCTGCAAAAAGTGTTGGCCACCATATGCTTGCCATCAAGATTGCTTTACGGTGGTCTCACTAGAAAAGTGACCTCCAGCTAATCCAGCATGTGCTTGTTCTATAATTGGAATATACTCGTTTTCATTTGCACAAAGACGCAAATTTTGATCTTTACCTCTCCGATAAAATTGGTTCCCAATGAGAGCATAGTCTCTTGCTTCCGTTTCAATTGCTCTTATCCTCAAGAAATGATCGGCTCGATAAGTAAGTAACTAGATAGTTACTCCACTTAGGAACAGGTGACATTTGAAACAATGTTACATGAGGAATGGGTGGTTGTTTTTGACACTGAGGGAAATCTTTTACAAAAGATCTAACATCTCTTTTCATAGTCGGCCAAAATACTCCAAGTCTTAAGATTCGTTGCATAGTTTGGACTTTCGCAAAGTGAAGTCCTACTATGGTAACATGTGCTTGACTTAGGTACTGATCCTTTTCTTCAGGGATAATGCATAAAAGCAATATCCCGTCTTGATTTCTTTTATATAGCCTCCCAGCTAGTAATTGATACATAGCCGATTGCTCGATTAAATCAACTGTGATAGGAAGTGGTGAATCCACTTGAGCTATTTTCATCAATGACAAAATTTTTTCAGACCATCTAGGTATCATTTTCACAGAGAACAAATAGGCATCTAGTAGATCATCATCTACCCTTTTAGGTGATTCCCCTGAAACAATCCTGGACAAATGATCTGCTCTTTGGTGTGTAGTGCCTTTTGTTACAACCATAGTGAAATCAAATTCAAGAAGAATGATGAGCCATCTCACTATTCTTCCTGTGCTGCATGGCTTGTTGACCAAATATAACAAAGCTTGATGGTCCACAAAGAACACAAACTTGTTGGCTAATAGGTAATGTCTATACTTTTTAACGGTATAGATCATTCCTAGTCCTTCTCTTTCAGTGGTGGTGTAATTATTTTCTGCCATATTTAATTGTCAGCTAGCATAAGAAATAGGAAAGTCAATTTTCCCATCTCCTGGTTGAGCTAGTATACAACCAATAGCGAAGTTTGAAGCATCTACATGTACGTGGAATACCTTATCCCAATCGAGTGCTTTCAATATTGGAGCTGAAGTGAGAGCTTGCTTAAGTTTCATAAAGGATTCTTTGCATGCCTTGGTCCATTCAAAGTGCGTAATCAAGCTATACATGGATTTTGCAATTATAGCATACATGTAGATGAACCGTCGGTAATATCCACAATGTCCCATGAAGGCTTGTACCCCTTTGACTGTTGTTGGTCTAGGCAAATCAGCAATGACATGAATCTTTTCAATATCGGTAGCTATGCCATTTTTAGACACTATATGTCCAAGGATTTTCCCTTGTCTTCCCATGAATGTGCCCTTTTCAGGGTTTAAGAAAATCTTGTAAAGTCTACATTTCTCGAATACCTTTTTGAGGTGTTCAAAATGATCAACTCGGATTGACGAATGTACGCATAAATCATCCATGTATACTTCCAAGAATTTCCGAAGATACTCTTTGAAAGCATGGCTCATCAATCTCTAAAATGTGGCTGGAGCATTAGTTAATCCAAATAGCATAACCCGATAGGCAAATATACCCCATTCTGTTGCAAAAGCAGTTTTATGCTGATCTTTTGGGTCTACCAAAAGTTGATTGTATCCCAAAAATCCATCTAGGAAGCTGTAAGCTTCTTTCCCTGCCACTCATTCTAAAACATGCTCAGTTATCGAAAGAGGAAAATTGTCTCTAATAGTAGCTGCATTCACTTTTTTGAGATTAATGCATACTCATAATTTTTCATTCCTCTTAGGTACTACCACAATTGGAGACACCCAATCAGTGCGTTAAATTTCGTAAATGAATTTGGCTTCCTTCAGTTTTTCAATCTCTTCTTTGATCTTCCTGGCAAATTTTTGGTTATAAGTGTATGGTCTCTGTCTACTTGGTTTCGCATCATCTCTCATGGGTATAATATGTTGAAAGATTTCTGGATCAACACCCTTGAGATCCTTGTAAGACCAAGCAAAGATATCCCGGTATTCCTTTAACAAGTTCAGCAAAAGCGTTTCTTCTTCTTCTGTTAGGTCATTTGCAATGTACGTCGGTCGAGGCTCTTCTCCTGGTTCAACCAAGTCTATCCTTTTAGCATTTTCAGGTCCTTCGTAAGACTCTCCTTGTTTCCTTAGTTTCCTAACAGGTTGTTCAATTATGATTTTCCGATCTTGGAGAGTATACTTTTTGTAGTGGGATGGAACATGCATTACATCCTTACCATCCTCTTCCGTGGTTTCCATTTCAGTGGTGTATATCTCCTTTAGAGATTTTTTCAACTCTTGATATTTCCTTTTCTGCTCGACTCTAGTCATGAGTGGTTTTTTATCCTAATGTTCTTCGTGAGTACCCTTCCTTATTTTTCTCGATGTCTGAGACATTTTTGAGTTTTCGTTTGAAGGATATCTGCCAGTTATTTTATCCTTGACACAATCATTGGCATCTATCTGCATCAGGAATTGTGTTTTACTGGAGACTAATGGCATAGGTCGTGCTTTCACAATTTTAGTGTCTCTCTTTCTTCTATACCATTTTTGTCTTCTTGATTTTTGGTTTGGAAAGTCAAAAAACTTTTCCTCCCCTCCCTTTAAGAGTAATTGAGCTCTCGTATGTTCTTTTTCTAATCCCAAATCTTCTGAGGTAGCTGAACATTCATCTAACTCATCAGTTGCATCGTAATAGAGGTTAGAAAAGACTTGTTGAGCTTTCATCAAGTCCTTTGTTTCCTCATCCTTGCTTTCAATGTTAAGGACTGACTTTATTTGGATGGGAATATGTCGTAGCCATCCTCATTGCAAAATTGAGTAGGCATAGACGTATTCACGCATACATCCATTGTCGCTAAGATTTGAGTCCACTTGAATGGTTCAAATAAGTGTTCTGGAAAGGGTTCTGGTATGTAGGCTTCGTCCGTACAATCCTTTTCTAGGATACATTCCTTTCGTCTCAAGCTTCCATTTTTTGAAGCTCCGCACATCCAAATAGGAGTGTCTTTGTTTAGCCAAGATGGGAGTTTAGTTTCAACCGAAGAGACTGAATCAAACTCTTGGATGGGTGTTTTCAAAACATCTCTATAGGTGTGGTCTTTTAGATTGACTCTTGTTATAGATCCCACCCGCTTCAAGTACAGATAGTCGTTTCTCCAATCTTGGATAAGCTGTACTTGTTGCATGAAAGGTGTTCCCAAAATGATTTCATAGTTGAGTTTTTTCCCAAAGTCTACTATGTCAAAAGTGTGTTGATATTCAATTCCACAAGAGTTGACTATCAATTTTTTTAGTAGCCCTAGTGGTCTTTGAATGTGTCCATCAGCCAACTGTAATTTCATTTACGTTTGTCTAATGACTGGCTGTCCCCAGGATTCCCATACTGCTTTATTGACTATGGCTATGCCCGCTCCACTATCCAGTATTGCCATGGTTTCAATGTCATTATATTTCATTGGGAGGGTGGTGTTTCCTTCTTCCCCTTCATAATATTCTCTGACCTTGCTCATAGGAACTGATCAAATCTCTTTGTTTTCCGTTTCATTTTTCGAGTTTCCCAGATTCTTAGAGATTAACCTCGTTATACCCACCTTCTCTATGGTTTTTTGTAAATCATTTCATAAGTATGTCCTGAGTTTCAACAGTTCTCCCAGAGTAAGAGTGCATTGGATAGGTGTAGACATGATCGAATGAATGTTGTCTACTTCTAGGGTCTGTTTGGCTCTTTTTACTTTAGTGGTCTTGCAAATGATAGACTCCTCTTCGTTATCTCCCGAGTAAGAAGGTAATGTTCTTAATGTCATTGGTTTAGATATCCCTGAAGCCTCCGATCCGCAATCCCCATACAAGGATTGTAAATCCATGTTCATAACAGATCGTAGGTTATCCAACCAGACTTCCTCTATAGGAGCTGACTTTAAAGTTAGGCTCCCATCATTGATCTCTCTTACCTTTTCCCATAAGTGTCCAAGCCAGTCTTCCTCTAGGAATGGAATTCCGTCTAAGGCATCTTCAATGTCCGGCACTATAAGCTCTGGTTCATTTGTTTCAAGGTGGGGTTCTGCCACCACATCGGATTTGGCTTTCGTTTCTTCTACCGCAAGCTCTTCCAATTTTGCAATACTTTCACGCTTGGGTTTTTGTTTATCCAGCATTTCCTGCGTGATTCTTATCAAGTTTTGATAAGCTTCCAGCTTAGCTGCTTCCATGTCTGGAGATGGATAGTTTTTCCATTTGTTTTCCATGTTTTGGCCTGATTTAAGTCCTGCTTGGTAGGCTTCCAAGGCGGCATTGATAGGCTCAAAAATTTATCAACCAGAATGGATCCTCCAGATTTCATGGTTGTTTCCTTGAATTCACTGCCAGTTTCTTTCAACTTGTCCTGGGCTAGAATTTTTGATTTCTCTTCGTTTTCAACCCATTGTTTTTGTTTTCTCATCTCATATCTTTTGCTTTTGCTCCTTTTGATTCTTTGAGAAGAAACTTTCGTGTTCTCCAAATCATCAGAGGAATTGTTTTTCTTTTTCTTTGCTTGAGCTCTAGTGATTACCTTGATTGGAACAATTGGTTCGCTCTTTGATGAGCTACTAGGCATCACTTGGACTACGTTGACTACAGTTTTTCCCTTGTTCAAACGATTCTTAGGACAATCTTCCGGAAAGTGTCCTCCCTTTTTGCAACATTGTATGCAATAGGCTTCAATTGGTTTGAGGTTTTTGTCAGGCTCTGGACATTCGTTCTTCCAATGGTCATCAGCACCACAATTATGACAGTTTCTTATTCTGGGCTTCATCATGGGTCTTCCCATGGGAGGTCTGACACCTTGATTAGCTACATAATACATTGGTGTGAGCTTTGGTGGAGCATAAGTCATGGTTTCTTCCATTGGTGGTGGGTGTGGACTATACCAATCTCCCTCTACCATTACTGTAGATGGACTAGGCTCTGCATAGGGTGTAATAGGCACTAATGCTTGTTTATCTATGACTCCTTCTGAGTGCATGTACTTTACATGCATTGCATTATGTTCTGGATAAGGAGGTTGTTGTCCTAACACAGGTTGAGGTCTCTCCATACCCGTTGGTGGTCTTTGGACTTGACCCATATTAGGCTAATATCTGTATATGGGTTGTCCCTGGGGCCTCATGGGCACGTACTGAACATTCCCATCATACTTTGGTCTGAAGTAGCACTCGTGGGTCTCATGGTTGGTCCATTTACCCTCGATTGCACACCATTTTTGTGGCCTAATTGGTTGTCTTTGTGGGGTTATCCTATGTCCTGGTCCTCTCATAGGTGCTTTTTGCATATTGTTCATCATGTCATTCATCCTTTTTAGCAACCTACATAAGGCTATAGCTATTACCCACTTGTGCTGGTTTTATGGATGTTGTCTTCTCGCTTTGGTTATCCTTAGGGATATCCTCTTCGTTGAAGATCTCACAGTTTTCTCCTAGGTCAATAGCATCAGACACACATGCCTCTAGGGTCGTATGCTTTTTACTATAGAGTATAGCATGAAGTTCTTTGTTTAGCAATCCCTCCAGAAACAATGAGACAAGTCAATCTTCTGCAGGTATCTCCATCTCTGGGCATATGGCAATGTATTGTTTCATTCGAGTTGCACAATCCCTAACAGACTCACCATGTTTCTGTTTAAAGCTGTAGATTTCAGCTACTGTATTATGTTTAATCCCCGTTTTGGAACAAGCAGCTACAAATCCTTGAGCTAATGTGTTCAAGTCTATGGTTGACCTTGGTGGAATGTTTTGAAACCATGTCAAAGATTTTCCTTCTAATGTCATTCCAAACCCCTCGAATTGAGTATGGAAATCGAATATACGCTCTGCTCTTAGCACTTGCTTAAAGCTTGCTAAGTGGTCATATGGATTCCCTGATCCACTATATTTTCTGACCCATTTTTGAAAATCAACTGGTCTAACACGTCTATTTGGTTCAACTCCAGGTCTCCACGGAGTTGGTCCTGTTCCTAGTCCTTCAAACCAGTCTATCGAAAATAGTGACTCCTGTAGCTCTGAACTGGCCTTAGTGTCACCCGTTTTTCTATGTGATGAGGTGGTTTCTGGTTTCTTCACATTACTCTCAGATGATCTTTCACGATGTTCATCTCTTGGAGTGGTTTCTGGTCCTTGACCTAATATCCAATCCCGTATGGAATACCCCTGGTATTTGGTTTGTTCTACCTCCTCAGGAGTCATCATAACAAAATTGTTGTTATAACAGTCCCTAAATAAGTAAGTTGGTAGATCCGTAGATCCCTTATCTTGGATTTTGAAGATATAGATGATCTTCATGGCCGTTCATTGTTCTGGTCTAGCATGAGAATTCCACAAAAGATCTTTTATGTTTCTATCTTCCCAACAATAGACTCCGATCCTAGGATTATCTGTACTAAGCCGTTTCAAAGGCTTCAAGTCTACTTGATCGTATCCCTCGAATTCCAAAGTTGGCGGTCCTTCTTTTGCTGACATATCTGGGATTATAGTGTTTACTTCTAATCCCCATTTTTCTACCACGTTAGGGTTTTCGACTTGTAGATATTGAGTTCCGTTTCGATCCATGTACATTTTTCCTTGTTTGTTTGCCCTAACCTCTTCTTCGAACTCAATACCATGGTCATCAATGCGAATAGCATACTCTTCATTAGGATCCAAGTACACTTGGGCTCCATGACGATTAGTCTTGTAAAAAGAGAGTATATGCTTATAGTGCATTGTCGTTCCGGTTTCCGAGTGAGTCGAGTAAGAAGACATTTCGGATGTTGAATGTGAAAAAGTGTCTGAGACTTCTTCAGGAATTGTGTGCAAGGAGTTGTCTTGATTTACGCTTTCTTCAGTGGATACGCTATTGGTGTTTTCTCCGAATAGGCCTTGATTTCCTATTACACGACCGGATCTAAGGTTCATATAGACTTATGAAGCCTTGGATAGAGTACTCACCTTGGATTGACTTTTCGTCAATTTCCACTCGATTCAATTGCAACTTTCTGTCAAGCCACTGATTCCTCGTTTGCAACCTGATTCCTTTACAAAATCAATCAAATTAGCTATTTTTCTATAAGGACAATAGAGCTCTTGAGAACTCCAGTGATTGGTCTGTGTATATCACTTCAATTTGTGCTATGGAAGTCAAAATTTTGACTTTCAAATTTAGCTTAGCTAAATCAAAGGTCTAATCTGAAACCTGTAAACTGAGTGTATCCGTACCAATTTTGATCCGATTGAACCCAAAATTGCCCAATTGCCTTATATTATGCTGGTCTAACACTGTATAAGCCCAAAAGTCAAAGCTGAAGTCTCTAGATAACAGAAGTAAATAATCACGATTATTTACTTTTGTCACTTTTTTGCACTTTTTGGACTGGTTTGGTAAGTATACAACTTGTTAAAGCCCTTGGGCAAGTGTCAACAAGTTTGGACAAAATTTGATCAAATTTACCCACTGTTCCGTGCTCGCAGACTCTGATTTTGAGAATCTGGCCTATGTCTCACTTTTGTGGTGTAAATTTCAACAAAATTGATTTGTGGGGTCTACTTGATGTGCTTGACCTTGTGGTATACTCAAATTTGCAAAACTACCAAGTTTTGAAGCAGATGTAAATAATCGCGATTATTTACTCCTTATAATTTTTTGCAAATTTTTGTCCCAACTTTGACACAGATCTATTAAGCACCTTATGTTAAGGTCACTGGCCAATTTTCATCAAGTTTGGACAATTGTTGGTCAGGTGGTCATCAATTCTCTGTCTGCAGACTAACTTTGCAATTTTAGCCACAATTTTCACTCTAGTGATCCAAATCTTACCAAATTTTGTTTGTGGGCTTATTACAACATGGTAAAGCTAGTGATATGCCAACTTGATAAAAAAAGTTCAAAAAAAAGCGCAGATGTAAATAATCACGATTATTTACTTTTGCAAAAATTTTGCAATTTTTTGGTCAACTGAGCATATACACATGTTTATCACATCAATATAAGCCTATGAGTCAAGTTTCATGAAGTTTGGATAAATTTTTCCTCAATTCACACTCAAGGTTCAAGAAGTCAGTACAAACTTTAGTTTTTACCTAGTTTTTTGCCAGTTTAGTGATCCAAATCTCTTGGGCCTTTACAAAAGTTGTTTGTACAGATGCAATGAGTCAATGGTATGAGTCTTGGCTAATTAAAATCAAAAAGTTAATAATCGTGATTATTAACTTGAGGCTTGAAATGAGCACTTTTTTGCATTTTTCTCAAAGACAGTCCTTTTATGATGTTTTTTAAGCCTATAAATCAAGTCAAAACTTAATTTGGCGTAAAATGTCAAGAAAAAGTAAATAATGTGAGTTTTGGTCAACTTCTTGAAATTTTTACCTCGAAGTGTCCTTGAGCTTACCCACTGGTTCGGACAACTCTTAGGCTTACTCCCCAGTTGGATTGAGTGAATCTGAGTCTTTTCGTGCTATTTCTAGCCGTAGACCTGAAATTTTGCAACTTTACATAACAACTCATACTTGATTCTTTCAGAGAGAGCAATGCTATGAAATCCACCTCGGATCCTACTTACCCTACTCCTAGTTTCTCATGCAATTAGGTTGTGGAAAGTGTTCACAAACACTCGTTTTCTTGTGTTTTTTATATTTTTGAGAGTCTCGATTTTAAGACTTGTCTCGTCTACCAATCATTCTCCAAATCCTAATCTAAATCTACAATCCTACAGTCCTAAAGGTACTCAGCTAGTACGATTACTTTCAAGCTACCTCTACACAGCAAAAGACGACAATGTTAAGCTATGCGGTTTCTAAAAGAGAGTTTTGAACTTTAGGCGAACCTAGAGGAAGTTAAAAGACAATTACACAAGTTTTTCCCTAGTTTAGGTCTCTTCGATCCCCGGCAACGGTGCAAATGTGGGACGCATGTCTAACCTCACCATCCTATCTTATTGGGGTATTAGCAAGAACCACGATTAATTTGTCAAACCATGGGACGAAGCTGACTCGACTAGTGCATAGAGGCCACAAGAGGTTGTCAATCTCTTAGAAGACAACTAACAACTCGCATATAACTCAAGCTACACTCAAGTGACTGAAATCACCAAAATCCAATCGCCCATCGGCAAGCAAATCACATCCGTTACAGCATCAAATGACATCCAAAAATAACAAAACTTCTAGGATAGGTTTATAAGACCTAAGCACACATGCCTATGGCCTCAAACCCCACTTTAGGTCAAGTTCCAAAATCATGATTTATTAACAACATTGGATTTTTGACCTAATCGTTTTCGATCCAGAATGCATCTAAATGCTTAGCAATGATGCCCCAATACCCCGCCTATGCTTAGTTTTTGATTTAAACATGTAATTTCTATTTATGATGAAACTAGGCCGCGTATCGCGACGACGCTAAAAGCTACAATATACTGTGAATGGCTTACGTCAATGCGTAGAGCTCTTACCTGCGGTTGCAACGCAGGTAAGAGCTCTACGTTTGTTGCGTTGCGTTTGTTGCAACGCAACAAACGCATTCGCAATGTGACAATTGGGGAGGGAGTAGGAAGCGCGAGAAGGAGAGAAGTGAGCGCCGTTAGCTCACGCTGTGTATTTCTTATCCAAAAACTTGTAGAAAACTTGCAAAAATTGGCTTTTATACCTTAGCCAAGGTTTTTGAGTGGTCAAAAGTAATAATCTGGAGTTCTACCAAAGGTGGGAATTGACTGGCTGATACATTCTGGAAGCTTGTAGCCCCGGCTCATTAATTACAAAGTTTACCAATAAAATAGGAGTTCGATATTCTCGATTTATTAAAATAATAATTTTTTTACAAGGAGAACTCCGAAAAATGGTGTCCGTGTTAGCTTGCTGCTAACAAATGAAAATGTGTATGATTTAAAAGACAAGGCCATTGAATGAGGGTATTCTCATAGGCTTTTTTTAAGGCTGTCATAGGCTTTTTGTAGGTTGAAATAGAGGCTAGGGAAGGAGAATAGGTACATTCTCTCTCTACCCAAAAGAGTGGTGGTCCTTATGACAATAACTACCCTCCCCCCCTTTTTGCCACATCATCAAGGGCGTCCATAGCCTCAGCCCAAAAAAGCACTATTATGACTAAAATTAATCTTTTTTGTCTTAAATTAAAGGTAGCTATACTAATTAAACTTAGATTAGTATAAGATAATTTTTAGAGCTAGATCAGACTGTCAAAAATCTAGAAAAATTATCTCTTAATTTTTTGATTAACTTTTTTAATTAATTAAGCAAAAATTAGCTATTTTATATCAAAAAACTGATGAGAAACCTACTTAATTAACTCAAAAATTCCTAAGTTAATTATCACTCTTACAAAACACTGTTAGATACATGGGGTAATTACTCATTAATAGATAATTAATGTAAGTAATTAATTAGATTAATTTTTTTTTGAGCATAAATTAAAAGGGAAAATTCACAAGTTAGTTTTTCACCTTACCCTTATTCTTTCTTATGCAAATTTATTTTTTCCTTGAGATAAAACTAATATCCCATGCATCAGTGAAAACCGGAAGTGTCTCGTGGATAGCTTTGCATTGGTTATATCCACGTTCCCAAGGTGAAAACTGAAAGTGTCTCGTGGGTAGCTCGGGTGCTTGACTGTAGACCAAATTTACTCGTCGTATTCAAAAAGTTGGCGGCTTAGACATGTCATCAAGAGTAAGGGCTAAGAGGAGGACCTTACAAACTCCCCAAGAAAGAGCTATCCCCAGCTCGAAACAAATAAGGAAGGTGGTAGATCTTCATCCACAAGTTACACTTTCAACTTCGGGGTAACGCTAGTTTAGACTTCGTTGCCTTGTAGCACTTCAATAATGACTGAACTAAAAGAGAGAGACAACACATGACACGGAGTGGCCGAATTCCACCCCTAGAGAGTATTGGTCCCAAACGTTGGCGCCCCTTTCGGTATTTCTTTATATTGCATCAACATAGTACAAGCCGGTACTCCAGACTTTGCACCTTCTCCAGGAGGCATGCCAGAGAATGAGCCCTAGCCTCATATTTAAAGGCCCTTGGCCCGAAAAGCAGTTACAGTGAAAAGCCTTCAAAACTCAAAAGCAAGCAATGCCAAAAGCTGCCAGCGTAATTTACGAAAATCCATACAGCCTGCCACGACATTAGCCAGCATGAAACACGGAAATCAGTATAGCCTGCCATGTCATCATGCTCGATGGTGGTTTTGAATGAGCTAGAGATGAAGGAATAAGTAAATGTTTTTGGAGAGATGGACATACAAAGGATTAAACCTTCAATGGAGAACCTTCGAGTGCAATATTGCACCCATGGCAAGGAGACAAGAGGTGGTTGATAGAGTTTTTGTAGGTGTTCCATCCATGGGAAGCTTGAAGATGATGATCTAAGAAGGTGTGCCTGAAAGGGTAAAAGAGGGTTAGAGAAGTTTACCCCAATGCTGCAGCCATAGCCATGGATAGCTTGTAGATGATGGGCTATGAAGCGATAGAAGAAAGGGTAGAAGAGGTGCTCGGTAAAGTCTCCACACGTGCTGCAGCCATAGAGATCTTGGGGAAAGAGGACAGTGGAGGTTGTAAATGAAAATTGGAAAGCACATAGAGAGAGAGAGAGAGAGAGAGAGAGAGAGAGAGAGAGAGAGAGAGAGAGAGAGAGAGAGAGAGAGAGAGAGAGAGAGAGAGAGAGAGAGAGAGTTTAGATTGTGAGTAGCTATGGACAGCTTCCATATGTATTGTAAGCATAGCCATGGATAGCTTGTAGATGATGGGCTATGAAGTGGTAGAAGAATAGGTAAAAGAGGTGCTTGGTAAAGTCTCCACAAGTGCTGTAGCCATGGAGATCTTGGGGAGAGAGGACAGTGGAGGTGTAGGTGAAAATAGGAAAGCACGTAGAGAGAGAGTGTGTGTTTAGATCGTGAGCAGCTATGTAAAGCTTCCATATGTGTTGTAGCTATGGAAACCTTCCATATCTACTATAGCTATAGAAAGCTTGGAGAGAGAGAGAGAGAGAGAGAGAGAGAGAGAGAGAGAGAGAGAGAGAGAGAGAGAGAGAGAGAGAGAGAGAGAGAGAGAGAGAGCTGTATTGAAGTCGCGGATCAGAGTGTAGATCAACTCACACACACAAAGAGATACACAGAGAGATAGTGATAAGTGAGTTAGGCCGTCCATATCCGTATAAGAGGCCACTTGGGCTTTAATCCCAACAACCTCCCACTTAAAGTCCAATGTGGCACTTTAAGTAACTATAAATCTATGAACATAAATGTACAAAGATTTACATGGTTTCCATCTATCCAATGCCCAATAACTCACGACAATGCACAAAGCCCTCTCCTGAAAGTCCCTTTGTGAGTAGATCAGTAGGATTGTCCTTGGTGTGGATCTTCAGCAGTTGTATCTGCTTGTCTTCAAGTACTTCCCTAATGAAGTGATATTTCACATCAATATGCGTAGTCTTCAAATGGAACACTGGATTCTTTGCCAATTGTATAGCACTTTGACTATCACAATATAACTTTGGAATATGTACTTTGATTCCCAAGTCTGCTACCAATCTACCAAGCCAAATAGCTTCTTTGCATGCCTCATTTGCTGCAACATACTCAGCTTCTGTAGTAGACTGGGTAATACAATCTTGTAATCGAGATCGCCATGATATGGCACCTCCAGCCAATGTAAAGACATAGCCTAATGTAGATCTCCTCTTATCCAAGTCTCCTGCATAATCTGAGTCAATGTATCCTCTGACACTCAAATCCTGACTACCGTAGCATATGCTCATACTCTTTGTATGTTTTAAGTATCTCATGATACGTTTCACTGCCTCCCAATGTTTCTTGCCAGAATTTGACATATATCTGCTAACCACTCCCATTGCAAATGCAATATCCAGATGTGTAGCAATCATTGCATACATCAAACTCCCACATGCAGACACATATGGCACCTTATCCATTTCAACTTTTTCCACCTCAGATTGTGGGCAATCTTGGTTGCTTAGTTTCACATATGATGACAATGGTGTCATCAATGCCTTTCCCCTGTCCATATGGAAACGTTACAACACCTTGTCAATATACTCTTCCTGAGATAAGTAAAGCATTTTCTTTGACCTATCTCGCTAGATACGCATACCCAGTATATGACTTGCCTCACCCATGTCTTTCATGTCAAAAACCTGTGCCATTTTTGACTTAAGAGCTGAAATTTCATCCCTGCATTTCCCGGCAACTAACATATCATCCACATAAAGGACCACAATAAGAAAACTACCATCTTTAGCTCGTTTAGTGTAGAGGCAATGGTCCATATTGCTATGTTTGTAGCCCTGAGAGAGCATGAACGAGTAGAATTTATGATACCACTCCCTTGATGATTGTTTTAGACCGTAAAGAGTCTTTTCTAACTGACACACCAAGTCTTCATTGCCCTTCTCAACAAAACCTTCTGGTTGCTGCATATAAACTTCTTCTTGAAGATCACCATGCAAGAACGCCATCTTGACATCTATATGGTCAAGTTCCATGTCGTCTTTAGCAACCAATGCAAGTACACACCGCAGAGTAGTCATCTTGACAACTGGAGAAAAGATCTCATCAAAGTCAATATCCTGTTGCTGCTTAAATCCTTTAGCAACAAGCCGTGCCTTGTACTTGGGTTTATTATCATGAGGTGTAATTTTCTTCTTGTACACCCATTTGCATGGTAATTCCTTTTTACCTTTAGGAAACCAAACCAAATTCCAAGTTTGATTCTTATGCAACGAGTCCATTTCTGATTGCATGGCCAACTGCCATTTTTTTGAGTCGACCACTTGTAATGCCTCCTTGTAACAAGATGGTTCTCTGCAATCCGTGAGCATGACATAATTTAGAGATGGCACATAAAGATCAGGTGGTTTGGAGACACACTCAGAACGTCTCACCATAACTGATTCTGCCTCTCTAGCCACTATAGGCTGTTCCTGAGCCTGACCATGCTGTCTTCATGTGCTAACAAACGGTCCATCTTCCTTGAAGACAACTCTTCTGATCTCCTCTATCTTCTTTGGCTTAGCGTGAAACTTGGCTTCATTCAAATGCACATCATTGCTACGAATAACTTTTATGGATTCAGGATCCCAAAGCCGGTAACCCATTTCACCCGATTCTCTGTAGCCAAGAAAGATACACTTCTTGCTCTTTGGTTCTAACTTATTCCTGAACTCCTTAGGAATATGGCTATAAGCTTCACAACCAAAGACTCTGAGATGCTTATACGAAGGTGCTTTGCCTGTCCATAGCATCTCGACCACTTCACTCTTATCCAGAACCCTACTAGGAGACCTGTTGATCAAATGGACTGCTGTAGCCACTGCTTCCACCCAAAATCCATCAGACAATTCAGCATTTGACAACATGCTTCTGACCTTCTCTTGTATGGTTCTACTCATACGTTCTATAACCCCATTCTGTGAAGGATTATATGGTGCAGTAAGTTCTCGTTTAATCCCTTTTGCTTCACAAAAGTCTTGAAAAACTTTGGAAACGTACTCTCCACCATTGTCAGTTCTCAAGCACTTCAGCTTCTGACCACTCTGATTCTCCACAAGCTGCAAGAATGTCTTAAAGACCTTGAGCACCTCATCCTTGTGCTTCAAGAAGTAAACCCATATTTTGTGAGAATAGTCATCTATGAATGTACAAAAGTACAATGCTCCCCCTAGTGACAAACTAGGCATTGGTCTGCATAGATCACTGTGCACAAGAGCTAACCATTCGTCCCTACAATTCCTCTTTGATCTGTGCGGTTCCTGTGTTTTCTTACCATAAACACAATGCTCACAAAACTCAAAATCTTGAAATGAAAAACCAGGCAAATAACCATAATGAGAAAGTATTTCCATTCCTCTTTTTGACATATGTCCCAGCCTACGATGCCACAGTGACACACTTGGCTGCTTAATCACATTAATTACATGGTTTTTAACCTCTGAAACATGTAAAGTGTACAGAGTTCCTGACTTGGTGCCATGTGATGCAGTCATCGAAACTTTGGAGATCTTCCAAGCGCTGTTCCCAAAAACTGTCACATAACCCGCATCATCCAACTTCCCTGTACTGATCAAGCTCTTTCGGATTGCTGGAACATGTCTGACATTCTTGAGCCATAAAGAAGAGCCATTCTAAAACTTCAAATACACATCTCCCACTCCAAGTATGTCACAAACTTGCTCATTGCCAAGTCTGCCATAATCTTTAGTAGTCACATATGATGTAAACCACTCTTTGTGCGGAGAAACATGTAAAGATGCCCCTGAGTCGATAATCCAATCACTCATAGCATGTCCATCCTCTGCAGTTAAGAAAACAGAATCAAGATTGCTTGTGAGGAAGATGTCACCAGCTGCTATACCAGAATCATTGTCTGAACCAGATCTTGTGACATTCACCTCTTCAATCTTCACTAAACTCTTCTTTTCATCTTGCTCAGAACTCTTTGTTTTTCCTTTTTCTTGTTTCCGCTTCGTACAGTCTCTCTTCATGTGACCCTTCTTGCCACAATGGTAGCATTCAATGTCATCCTTTGACTTCGAGTCACGAGACTTACTTTGGTTTTCTGCCTTCTTACCGTTCTTCTCTTTAGACTGTTGTCTCCCTCAAATGACCAAAGCACTGTTGCCTTTGCCTTTGTCAATGTTCTTCCTGTTCACTTCCTTTGTGAGCAAGCTGCCTTCTACATCAGCACTTGTAAGACCTTCTGGCGCGATAGAATTGCTTAACGCTGTGCGAAAAGTATCCCAACTATCTGGCAAAGTGATTAAGAGAAACATAGCCTTGTGTGAAATTCATTGAGATGATTTGACATGGCTGTCCCTTCATCTTCAAATCCACCAATTTCTTGAGCCAGCAAATCTGAGAAGCAGCACTTTGTTTCTCGTACATACCACATAGCTTCTGCCATACGCCATACACTGTAGTCTCTTCTGCTACGTTGAAGTAAATATTTTCTGCCAGTGTCAGCATGACTGTGGAACAAGCTAACTCGTCAAGCTCTTCCCACTCATCTTCAGCCATACCTTCTGGTCTCTCCCCTTTGAGCTTCAGTGGCTTCACTTGTTTTTTTTGCACCAAAACCTGCCAAATCTGCTTCTTCCAGAATGGAAAGTTTGTGCCATCCAGCTTCTTTATGTTGTAAAGAGTCTCACTTGAGAAGATGCCATATCTGCCAAATTGTTTACTCCTGGGAAAAATCCGGTAGAGTTTCCCCTGTAAACTGGCCTCTGTACACAATAAACAAGCTGTAAACAACAAGCTGAACACCTCTCCTCAAGAACTGTCAGTATTTTGAAAAATTTTGACAGAGTCTTCCCTGTAAACTGAGCTCTGGAAACCAAAAGATAGCTAAAAAACAACCATAAATAGCTGACCACTGACAAATCTAAGAATCTCTGTAATATGATCCCCCCTCCCTCCCTCTCTCTCTCTCTCTCTCTCTCTCTCTCCTCCCCCCTTCCTTGTGATCAATATGGACCTCATAGTCCTATACATATACATTGCCTCAATGGGTGACAACCTTGCATATGGGGCAACAACACCCACCACATGGCAGCCATAGGACCACCCCTCCAAAACACTTTTGAATTTAACTTTAAAAACCTCCAAAATATCCTCAAAATCTCTTCTTTCTTTCCATCTCCTTCAAAGCTAAGTAGTTTGGTGCTTGGTGAATCAATTCCCAAGCCGTAAAGTCCATGTGAAAGACTACTCCATTGACTTCAATCCATATGGAGCTTTCCACATTTTGAGATCCTTGGGCTTGAAACCCCAAGCCGCCAATACCGGAAAAATCCATCTAGTATCTTTTCCCAAGCAGATGCTCCAAATTTCAGCCTAGCACAACTTGCCTCCTAGGATCCCGATTGACAATCTCTTGATTGCTACCAACTCCCCAAGATGCATACTATATTTCAAAACCTTGTTTTTGAGGCCCAAAAAAGCCTAGATGTCACGTCTACTAATGCAATCAATTTGGCCCATAACTAGCCCCCGTTGAATCTTTTATTGGGCGTATCTTGCCCTTTTGAGCTCTGATTGGGGATCTAAAATCCACAACTCAAGTACTTTGCATCTATCCCCTTACATTAGCTCTGGACACCTATCCCCACTTACCCTATCCATCGGGGATTTGAAAAACATTTCAACTTCAAATTGCTCTATCTTTTAGATCGGGACCCTCTTTGAGGAGCTGTCTAGAGCAACCCATAGAGCACCACGAACACCACATTCTAGGGCACCACTTTAGTAGTTGCTCACCTGGACCTCCCATCCCAATTGGCCCACTTTGGAGCCCTCTTGGCCTAAAAAAACACACTAAACATACACTTTGCTGCCATTGGCCTGCCTAGGTCCTCCATACATGCCTTAACACCTTGACCTGTACCTTGACCTGCACTCACAAGTACCCATAGCATTGCATAAGCCACTTCACAACACCAACTAACTTTGGTTGCACCATTAGAAGTACAGTTTCTCAAAGCAAGATTTGGGCACAAATATATATACTAGAGTCTTCAGTGCAAGTTGAAATTTATCGATACAAAGTTACTACAACTCATGGAATTTATGCTTTGAAAGTATAGATTTGTATAATTTGAAGAACAAAATTAGTTTTTTTTTTCATGTTTTCTCAACGAGTTTGGCTCTAAAATGCCAATTTTCTTCGTAATATAAGCATCCTCCTCATTGGTCAAGTGTCAATCTCTCTCTCTAGAACTAAAAGGCCCAAAAGTGAGTACAAATCTCTCTTAATGGATGAGTGTTTCTAGATTAGGATCTAAAGCCTGGATGACCAAAGGGAAAAAATCTGGTGGAAATAAAGTGCCTTTGGTATACGCTCTTATTTGAGTTGAGCAATTGGATTGTAAGAACTTGTTTATATAGGGCGAGTGCTTGGGAGAAACAAAGGAAGAGTGTCTAATCAAGTGTTAATTATGGGATACTCTATATGCATATGTGAAATTTGTTAAACAAAAGCATGTATGAAAGATGGAGTTGAAGGGTGCTTCAAGGAAAGAATGTAGCACATGTGACATCAAAGGATGTCCCAATAGTTTCCACATTTTGAAGAAGGGTTTTTGATGTAGAAGCTTCTCGACTCATATCTCACTGTGCTTAATGTGTGAGAGTTTTTGGAATTCCTCCTTCAATTTACCAGACTTAAAATACATAGACTTTGACTATTATGCTCACCACTACCAGCATGAACAACACAATGTAAATATGTTCAACCCTTTCAACTTGATCAGTACCAAAAATAGCTAAGATTCTTAGACCGCAGAGAATATTACTTGAAGCTTTGGGACTAATGTCTCACTCATTTAGTGGCTTAGCTGCCCGACTTTGAGTCTTATGTCATGTATTTTTAATGGTGACTTGCACGTGTTGGAATTAGGGTTGCAGAGAAACGCACACAACTTGGAGAAGACAACGGAAGCTCAAGGCACACAATAGAGAGTGTATAACTTAGTGTGCAATGGAAAGATAGATAGCCCTAGAGTGATGGGCGTATATAAAATGCTCGGGGGAAAAAACCTCCTAAAGAGGAAAAAAATGCCTCGACGGTCCACCACATGTATATGGTAACAATCCCCCCTGGAGTGATGCGGTGAACGAGAGCTGGCACATGAGTAAAGGGAAGTGCCATGCCCTAAGGACATGATCATACCACAAAGGGGAGTAAGCCCAAAGCTTTGCGGAAAACTTCAAGCTTCTCACGAGACAATGCCTTTGTGAAAAGATCTGCAAGGTTGTCCTGTGTTGGCACATAAGCCAAGCTGATCTCTCCTACTGAGAGCCTCTCCCTGACATAGTGGTAATGCACCTCAATGTGCTTTGTGTGATCATGAAAAACTGGGTTCCTCGCAACTGCCAATGCGCTGTGACTGTCAGTGTAGATAGTGTTGGCAGTGTCCTGTCCAACACCCAAATCAACCATAAGGCGTCTGAGCCATACACACTCAACCGTAGCTGTGAAGACTGCCCTGTACTCAGCCTCACAACTCGAAGTGGCCACAGTAGGTTGCTTCTTGCTCAACCATGATATACATGAACTGCCAAGCATGAAACAAAAACCACTTGTGGACACTCGTGTCAAAACAACCAGCCCAATCTGAGTCCGAAAAAGCATGTAAGTCTGGTGGCAATGATCCCCCCTTGGGATAAAACAAGCCAAGATGTAAAGTGCCACTAAGGTAGCATAAAATCCTCTTGACAGCCTGCCAATGCTTAGATCTTGGGCTATGCATAAATCTGCAGACTTGTGAGACTGCAAACTGAATATCCGGCCTCGTGTTGCATACATAAATGAGGCAGCCAACAACGGTTTGATAAAGAGTGACATCAACAGGATCGCTAGCATCATGTAGACTCAACTTCAAACCTGTTTCCATGGGAGTGGCAATAGGTTTGCAATCCTCAAGTCCAAACTTACATAGCAATGTCTCTATGTAACTTTTCTGACACAAGGCAATACCACCATCACACTGCTTAAACTGTATACCCAAGTAATGATGCAACAGTCCCAAATCTTTCATATTGAAAGTAGCATTCAAATCAGCCTTAAATTCAGCAATATGTCTCTCATTTGGTCCAGTGATTAGCAAATCATCAACATAAAGAACCACAATGAGAAGTACATCACCCTCACGCTTTACATACAATGTGCTTTATGTTGGACTATTACGAAAGCCTCGTTTAACCAAATGAGTGTCAGCTTTCTCATACCAAGCACGAGGAGATTGCTTCAACCCATACAAAGCCTTCTTACATTTGCACACTTTGTCCTCTTGTCCTTTTATGACAAAACCGCGAGGCTGCGTTACATAAACTTCCTCAAATATGTCACCATTCAAGAAAGAAGTAACAATGTCTGATTGATGTACATCCCAACCAAAATGAGCTGCCAATGCACATAGAAAATTCATAGTATTCATATGACAAGTGGGAGCAAAAGTCTCTTCATAATCAATGCCTTTTTGCTGTGCATAACCCTTTGCAACAAGTCGAGCCTTATGGAGATCAATCTCACCATCCGGCTTGCGTTTCAACTTGTAAACCCACTTAGTACCAATGGCCTTTTTGCCAGGAGGCAAATCACATAAAGTCCATGTGTTATTTTCTATAAGTGCATCATATTCTGATTGCATGGCAGCCATCCAATTTTCTGAATTCTGTGCTTCATCAAAAGACAGAGACTCCTCAACATCATGTAAGCTAGACACAGCCAAAGCATAACAATCTGATGCATAAGATGCATGGCGAGAGCCTGAACGAGTACGACTAGACAAAGGTGCATCCAATTTATTGTCACGCAAAGTGTGCACCAGCTATTTTGGCATACTTCTAGCCTTCTCATTTTCAGCCCTTTCCTCATCAAGTACATCATGTACATCTGCATCAGTAAAAGGCTGACCTAAAACATTTTCAGAAACCCCTATAGGCTGTACATTTGCCTCATTGGAACTTACATTCGTATTTTCACCACTGAAAAGAGGCAACAAAGTGTCATAAATGTCCCGTGAGCTTACAATACTGTCTCTAGTACATGATAGCAAGGGCTGAATAGAATCTTCCACAAACACTACATCCCGAGAAACGAGAATAAGTTTTGTTTGCGGATGATACAACCTGTAACCTTTGCTTGCAACACTATAACCAACAAAAATACATTTGACAGCCTTATCATCCAATTTTCTGCGTTGCACTTGTGGCACCAAAGCATATGCCAAACAGCCAAAAACACGCATGTGCTCAATAGAAGGCTTTCTATCATGCCATGCTTCATATGGAGTAATAGACTGCAAAGCTTTCATAGGACATCTGTTAAGTACATAAGTGGCACACATGATGGCCTCAAGCCAAAAAGAATGCGGCAAAGCTTGACTTTTGACCATACATCGTGCCATTTCCGTCAGTGACCTGTTTTTCCTCTTAGCAACACCATTTTGCTGAGGTGTATAAGGCACTGTACATTGGTGTTTTATCCCACGACTAGCCAGAAATGCATTAAATTCATGAGACATATACTCCCCCCCTCGATCGGAACGGAGGGTGCCCACAATACATTTTGAGACATTTTTAGCCATAGCCAGAAATGGTTTGAAGCACATAAAAACTTCGAACTTCGCTTTAAGCGGAAATACCCATGCATGCCTGGAGTAATCATCAATGAAAGTCACGAAGTATAGGTAATTTCCCAAGGACGGAGTTTGCATGGGCCCACAAACATCACTATGCACAACATGCAACCTGCATGTGGCCCGAACTCAACCATCCTTTGGAAACTTAGAACGCTGCATCTTACCCAAAATACAGCCTTCACAAACATGTTTGACAGGTGCTTCAAGAGGCGGCAAAGAAGCAACCATATCAGATTTCTGCAAACGCAGCAAACTGGCAAAATTTAGATGACCAAAACGTGCATGCCAAAGTTTTGCATGAAATAGCCCTTGAATCTGCAACAGCATTTGCAAAATTTTGTCCACACTTGTCATACAAAGTGAGCTTATACAGCACATGGCACAAAAGGCCTGATGCAATAATTTCATCACCAAAATTGAGATCATGAACTGTACATTTGTCATCCACAAATTTGACTACAAGTCCAAGTCTAGCAAGTGCGGATACTGACAAGAGATTCTTCTTGATCCCAGGTACATAAAGTGCATCAACAAGTGCGAAAGAAATGCCATTAGCATCAATAAGCACAATCTTTCCAACTCCTTGAACTGGATAAGAGGCATTGTTTGGCACAAGTGATTGAATTCCCATGAGGAACAGACTTGAGAGAGGTAAATAATTCATGATGTGAGGTAATGTGCTTTGTAGCACCACTATTGAAATACCACACATGTGAATCTGCAGCAACTAACAAGCATGCATCATGGACAGCAAGATTGTAAGTGCACTCTGCACTAAAAGCCCATTCTGCATCAACATCAACATTACAATCTCCTTTCACAGAAGACTCAACAATGGCTGTATTTGTCGTGGAATCAGCATTTGCAGTGGAACCACCCTCTTTCTTCTTAGCCTCTTTGGCCTTCAACTTAGGACACGACTTGATCAAGTGATCATTAGCTTTACAATAATGGCAACGCATTTTCTTTTTGCCCTTATCACCAGAATTGCCAGACGAAGTGCTGCCAGCAGAAGCATTAGGAACATAATTTTTGTCACTATAAGAAGTGGCTGCATTACTGTTACCACCCTTTCTTTGAGAAACAATAAAAGCGTATTCAACTGCACGTTGCCTAGTCCTGTTTTTTATGGAAAGTGACTCTTGCAACAACAATGTGCATAATACATCAAACTTGACAACTTCAGGATTTCCTTGGGTCATAAGTCTCCAAGTACTAGCAAAAGTCTGGTAAGAATCTGGTAAGGCATCAAGAAAAGTCTGCACAAGGGAACTGTCTAAAATGACTTCACCTGCAGAAATAAGTTGCTCATTGATATCCTTGACACTAGCAAGGAAAGTGTCCATATCATCTTCCTCATGCATAATCTTCGACTCCAGCTCTTTACGCAGCAGAGAAATTTTAGCCTCATTGCGGCTTGCATAAAGACCTGCTAGAATATCACAAGCCTGTTTTGCAGATTTTGCTGAACGGATGTGAGGAACAATGGTGAGCTTCACAGACAACGCAATCAATGCATGAGCCTACGCATCCTTAACATCCCAACGAGCTTGTTCTGCCGTAGGCAAAACAACTCTAACAGCAGCAATCCTTGCAGCAAGACCTACGACATCCTCAACATCGCCTACATCCTCAGAACCAGGGCGTACATCAATGCCCTGCACAATGTTCCAGACGCCCTTTGACACAAGAACATGTTGCATCATATCAGCCCACATAGGGTAGTTGTCCCCATCCAACCTATCCTCAACAGAAAACATCTTGAACACATCTGTGTTGTCGTTGTCAGCCATGGTAAATGCTGCACCTGATGTGAAAACTGCCCAAAAATAGGAGAAATGGAGCGGGAACAACCTGTGCTATATAGCACAAACTGTAGAAGACTATACGGCACATGTTATGCAGAAAACGGCACTGACAAAAACTCTGCACAAAATGACGAAATAGCCTATGTAGCACTGCCTATAGTGGAAACGGAAGCCGAAATGAGCCCAAATAAAAATATGAGCAGACCGAGATCTTCGAGCTCGCCCGAAGTATTTGTCGACCTGCGAACGCTCGCCAAAGCTCACTGAAATTGTAGAAAATGAGCAGGCGTGTACTGGAGCAGCTGGCGACTAAGCCCGGGAGGACGCAACCTGCTCTGATACCAATTGTTGGAATTAGGGTTGCAGAAAAACGCACACAGCTTGGAGAAGACGAAGGAAGCTCAAGGCACATAATAGAGAGTGTATAACTTAGTGTGCAATGGAAAGATAGATAGCCCTAGAGTGATGGGAGTATATACAATGCTCGGGGGGAAAAACCTCCTAAAGAGGGAAAAAAGCCCTGGCGGTCCTAATGTGTTCACACACATCACTACCACATGTATATGGTAACAACACGTACCTCTTGAAGGCTAAAAACCCAATTCCATAGGTTCTTGAGATTTAGGCCTCTTTCATTATTTTGGTCTTTTGATTCCACCATTTTGTCTAATAGGTTGGCATACTTTTGCTTCTCTTGATTTCTTTGTGATGGAAACTTTGATTGATAAACTTTTTGCTTAGGTTTCCATTGTATTGTTTTGATGTTTTGGTTTTTGATGTAGATGCTATGTATAGTTTGATGGAGACTTGTTGAAGGTAAGTTGAATTGTGAAGTTGATCTGCTTTAGTGTTTGCCTTAGCTTTACATTTTTTTGCTATGGTTGGTTGTTTCTTTTTTGCATGGATTTGAGATACTTCTGGGACTGTTATTGACATTGCTGTTGAAGCTCTTTGTTGTTGTTGAAAGAAGATGTTCATCCAACTTTTTGTTAGGACCAAATTCTCTTTGACATGATGGGAGTTGATTATGTAGAAAGTGTCCTTGAACTCCCCATCACTCAACTTGAGTATGGATTTTGCCATGCCAAAGCTGAAAATTGACATTTTAGAACTTGTATACACTATTTCTTCTAGCTCTTTGATGGTGGCTTTCCCATCATAATCCAAGTTCCATAAGACATTATATTCCTTGTAGGATAAGGATATATCATAGTTGAACTTGAATCCTCTTCATTCACATAAGTTGAATATGATCATTGTAGGAGACAATTGATCTTCTACGTTATCCTTGTTCCTCTCTTGATCTTGAGTTTGTTGAGAATTTGATGTGAAACTCGGAACCATTGCTTCTTCATCTGCTTTCAATTTTGCATGTTTTGGAGTCATCTTCTTTGAAATAACTATTGTTGATTCTTCAGGCATGTCAATGATGACATATTCTTGCGGGGTTTTTTCTTCCTTTGTTTGTGCTTTTACATCAAGATCATGTCATCATTGTTCATCTCACCTTTATTTCTTTCATACTACTCACAATTTTCATTAGCTTCCTTCAACACCTTTATCATTGAATAGGGAGCTATCTCATAGCCTTCCTCATAACAAAACTTTGTAGGTGTTGTTTCATTTACACAGATATCTATAGTAGCCAAGATTTGGTCCCATTAGAATGGCTTAAATAAATCCTCAAGAAGTGGTTCTGGGATGTATTCTTTGTCTTCTACTGGTCTCTCTAGAATAAAATCCTCATCTCTTTGGTTAAACTTCCACATTTGGAAGCTCCACACATCCAAAAATGTTCTTAAGTCTGTAGCCATGGAAGTATCTCTTGTTTGTTTAAGGTTGCTGAGTCAAATTCCTCGGTAAGCATTCAACTAACATCTATGTATCTATGGTATTTCACATTGATCCTTATCCGTAACCTTACTGTGCATCAAGTAGATGTGGTCATAGCTCCAATCTTGTACCATTTTAAGTTGTCTCCTGAATGGACATTCCAAAATGACATCAAAATTGTTGTCTTTACCAAAATCTACTATTGTAAAGGTATGTTTGTACTCTATTCCACAAGATGTTACAAATATCTGTTCCAACATACCCATAGGAATCTCTCTACATAACCATTTGCGGGTTGCAATTTCATTCTAGTTTTTCTATGAGTCAATTTTTCCAAATTTATTGGGTGGCTATGGCTACTCTAGCCCCACTATCAAGTATAGGAATCAAAATTACCCCTTTGTGCTCCACTGATAAGGTGGTATTTCCTTCTTCTCCTTCACAATAATCTCCCACCTTGTTTACAAGTACTGGTTTTGTCTTCAATTTGTCTTGCGTCAGTTACCCATTTAATCATCTAAGGGAATATCTTGAAGAGGAATTTCCAATCCCGTCTAGAAGTTTTGGCCCACTTCTCCCCATAGATGTGGTCTGCTGATAAGAGAGTAATCATGCATTGTATAGGGGTAGACATCACTTTGTGCAAAATTTTTGTATCCATTATTTTTGGTGTGGATTTCCACTGATATGGTACCACTCTCACCTCAAATTTAGGCTCATGTTCTTTTGTATATGATGGTAGAGTCCGTAGAGAGTGTGGTTTTCTCTCTTCAAATGATATAGACGCATGTTCTCGTGTTCTGCCTTACATGATGGATTTGGCCTCATGCTCTCTCATATGATGGTAGAGTCCTCATGTTCTCTTGTATATGATGGTAGAGTCGTAGAGAGTGTGATTTGCTCTCTTCAGATGAGATAGACCCTACATCACCATATAGAGATTGTATGTCTCCTGGTAAAACTCATGACCCATGTTAATCTCAAAGATAGGTGCAGACTTGAAAAGTCACACTGCCATCCTTTTCATTCCGTATTGTTCCTATAAGGCTTTTGGCCATGGTTCTTCAACTTCAAGGATTGGCATCATCACTTGTGACTTTGAGTCATCTGTGGTATTAGCCACTACCCTATTTTCCAATGGTGTTTCCATATGAGGCTTCATGTGATCATTCATTTCATCTCCTTTGTGCTAACTTTCCTCATCCCTTTTGTGGATTAATGCTTCTTGGTTAGGAAATTTTTTGTTCCTCTAGATCCATGAGAGCTTAAGCAGTGTCTATGAGCCATTTGCACATTTCAAGTCTTTGTTTCTTGAGTTTTGGATGTAGATATGCCAACCATCTCCGTTTGAGTGTTTAATTGGTTTTCAGTCTAGCCTCATAAGCTTGTAATAGGTCCTCTAAAGGTTTTATAACTTTGTCAACCAGGACTAAATCTCTCGATGATATCTTGGTGGATGACACATCTCCTCCTGTTTGCTCCTTGTTTTCCATTAGAAAAAATATGAACCCCAAAGGGGCCTTGTACAAGCAACCAATTAGTCAACAATAGGACATAAAAGGGGGGCATGGATAACCCATATCTACGTACCTCAAAACTATATCATGTAGCATATCTATGGAAAGAGCTCAGCAACGGGTTGCAAATGTAATATTGTTCGACAAATTTGAAATTAAAATGCTCAATTCCATTCAAAAATGCAAAAATTGGTGGGACATGGCCACAAGACAATACTCATTGGTGTAGAGAGTATATTTCAAAAGCATCTTTGACCCTAAAGGGCCCTTTTTTGATTCATATTTTCCCTAATACCTTTTCTTATTTTAGTTGCCCTCTGGTTGCACCTTGGTTTCTAAGATAGTTTTCTCTTTCAACCTTTTTGCTTTCATTTTTTTGGTTTAGCTTTCCAAGATTTTATTTGCACCCTCACTGATATGCTCTCAATTTCCATTTGAACACGCAGGTTATGTTCCTTTGACAGGTTTGTCTTTGGCAGCGCCTTGAGCTTGAGCACTAGTCACCGCATTTATAAGAATTTTGGGTTCTACTACCTCATAGATGCTTAAAGAAAGTAGCAATCCTACAACATACATTGTTGATTTCCCCTTGTTGTTTGAGTGCTTTGGAAAATTAGGAATGACATGTGTATCGCCATATTCTAGGCAATATCCAAATACTACATTCTTTTCGTGATAAGGAAAATTTCTTGCCTAATAATTGCCTTCACACTTGTAGCATGCTCCTACTTGTTGCGTAGCTAGTGGTGCAATTGATGGTTTTTCTTGCCTGGTAAGAACGGTCTTTCTTCCATATTCTTGACTGGCTATGAACATTAAAGTGTTCTTGTTCATGACATGATGATTTCTCATGGATTGTGGCACATACAATGGTTGTGCAATCAATTCTAGACTCTACCATGAAGGATAGGTATCTCTAGCATAAGACCTCTATCTCTAGGCTTGTTGTAATACAAAGAATACATCCTCAATGCTTGCCTCTCATGTGATTTAGCTGGTTGTGTGTAGTTGACTACCACTCTACTATCATTCAGATGAGGTGGTTGTTGCCCTAGCATACATTGCGGTCTCAACTGAGTGTTACACCATGGGATGGGATGATCCCCTCCACAAGCGTCATATCTTCTCATTTGTTGATTTCACTCATCGAGATTATGTCTATAGCCTTGGTTCATTCTACTTACCACTTCTTTGACCAATTAATCAAAGTTCAAAATGGTTGTAGCTTGGATATTCTGCTTTTTTGTGGATTCACTCGTCCTAGAAGAGGTGCTACTAGTCGCATTTATTGCATATTGTGTCATCTCTCCATAGGCCTTGCAATTGTCAACTAGATATAAAGCTTCTCTAGTGATTTTTGCAAATGTTGTGCATGCTTTCAAATGCAGGTCCTTCCTAAGAGTCTTATTCCTCAAGCCCTCTATAAAGAACACTGACAGCCTCTCATCTTGTGGTACTCTCTCACTAGACACCTCTAAAGGTATTCTTTGAATTGAAACAATGCCTTTTTCATCTTTTCATCGTCCTTTTGCTTGAAATTATAGACTTGTGACACAGTGTTGTGCTTAATCCCCATTTTAGAGAACTTCTCTACAAATTCTTGCAAGAGTTATCCAAAAGATTCTATGTTCAATGGTTGGAACCAAGTCAATGCTACCCCTTCCAAGGTTAAGTTGAATCCCTCATATTATGTATGGAAATCAGATACTTTTTCAATTCTTAACATTTGTTTATATAGTGACACATGGTGTACGGATCCCCTGACCCATTATACTTTGTCTTGACACTTTTTTCCACTTGAGATGGTCTCAATTGTTATGGTTCAATCACCAATCTGACCAATTTGGGGTCTCTTGCAAAGTCGTCTCTTGGTCTCTCTTCTCGTCTTGGAGAAAATTCTAGTGGAATCCTCTCTGATATATGCTCTAGCATCATTTTTGGAAATCTATTTTTGAATCGTGGTTCTATTGAGCTCATAAATTGAGTCTCAACTCCTTGTGTTTTGGTCTCAAAGATAACCTGTGCACTTACAATTGGATGAAAGGACATAGAGATTAAAGTATCCTTGTATGTATATCTTTCTAGGTCAATTGGATCAACAAGTTTTCAACTTATGTTCAGACTGAGTTTCAACACTCGATAAGAACTTCTTGAAGCAAGAAAAGGTCTCATCTTTAGACTTCATGGCATATACCCAAACATGCCATGTTGCATCATCAATGAATGTAACATAGTAGGACGCATTACCATAGGATTTAGAAGGCATAGGCCCACATAAATCACTATGCACAAGCTCTAAGGGTTTTCTTGCTTTGTCAAAAGAATGTGTACGATGTGTCCGTGTTTGATTCCCATATTGACAGTGCTCAAAAGAGGAAAAATCGGAAAATGACATCTCCATTCCCTTCTTTGACATTTCTTAACCGGCTATGCCACAAAGCAACGGCTGGCAGCTCAGTTACAGAAAGAACATTGTTTTTATTAGATACATAAAGAGGATAAAGTGAACCAACTTTAGAACCATGGGCTATAATAAGATGACCCTTTGCAACATGCCAAGGCTGCTGATGAAAAGTGACTTTGTAACCCAAGTCATCAAGACATCTAACCAAAATCAGATTACATGTCAAGGATAGAACATGATGCACATTATGGATGATAAACTTCACCCCATTTTCCATAACCATGGCAATATCACCTACGCCAACAATGTCACAAGAGTAACTGTCACCAAGTGTAACAGAGACAATGTTTTCCTTGTATGTAGTAAACCAATGCCTATGAGGTGTGACATGCAATGAAGCACCCAAATGAAGAATCCATGTATGGGATACTTCACCACTAACAAGGATTTCAACTGGCATAGAACCCTGCAAAGATAGAGTTTCCTTTGCATCATAAAAGACATCAATATTTTCAGTCAACATATTAATGTCTTGCGCATCACTATTATCCTGAACTATGTTCAATTCTTCAATCTTAACCGAACTCTTTGGTTTCTCCTCTTTATCATCATGATCTTTGCCTTTATCTTTGCCCTTCTCTTTGTTACACTTCCAAGCATAAGATTCCTTCTTTATGTGACCAAACTTATCACAATAATGACATTGAACATTGTGGTGACCCACGAGACTGTGATCTACCCTTTGATGCATCTCTATTGTCCTCTTTCTTGGACTCACGTTGTGAAGAATGGCCCTTACGTTGCTTATCATCCCTTTGCACATAATGAGCTTTGCCGTGATGCATGCTACTCATGGTCTTTTGACACATCTCCTTTGACAAAAGTGCACTAGTAACATCATTGTACTTTAGCATACCATTAGGTGTCATAAAATATAATATCCAACTTTACCCAATGATTTTCTCATATTAAACTGATCATTTAATGTGGGAGAATAAACGGGAACAAGAGTTAGAATAGAGACATGTGCTTCTAGACCTATCTCAACACGGGACCAAAAGGAGAGATGGTTACATCTCAATAAAGGTCCAAAAGGAGATGGTCTATCAAAGAGAAATGTGCACACTTCTAGACTTACCTTAGGAGGGGACCAAGAGGAGAGATGTTTATATCTTAATAGGGGTCCAAAAGGAGGTAGTATATCAAAGAGAAATGTGCATCTAATGAAGCTTAAAAGACCTTAGGGTTAGATTCATTAAAGACCTCCTATGGTTAGTGTTAAAAGTCCTTTGACCTTAGGCAAGCTTGAAGTGGGAACCCGACCTAAACTTGTCTTTGACCTTAAGCAAGCTAGGGCTGTGCTTGAGGTGGAAACCCGACCTAAACATTGCCTTTGACCTTAGGCAGCTAGGGCTGAGCTTGAGGTGGGAACTCCACCTAAGGTGCTTGTCACGCTTGATGACTAAGGTACTTGAGGTACTTGTCATACTTAATGAGGAAGTTGCTTGAGAAGCTTCCTATGCATGGGGGGTGAGATGCTTGAGTCAAAAAGAGACCCTACACACTTAATGAGGAAGTTGCTTGAGAAGCTTCCTATGCATGGGGGGATATACACCCCACACACACACACACTTATTTTGTGGATTCATTCTCACTCGGTGAAAGTTGAGGAACTCCACCTCCTTCTCCAAGGTTGTGATAAGTGAGAGCCTACATCAACACTCTTGGCTATGGAATGCAAATCCAACCAAGAGCCATGCTTCAATGCTTAAGCTTACCATCTTCTCCATCTTCATTACTATGCTATTATGTATACTAGCAAGAAGAGTGATGATAAGTGAGGAACTATTTCTTTTTTCTATGGAATCTTTCTTCTTCCTCTTCCCTATCCTCATTCCCCACTAGCTCTCTCCACCTTCGAAGGTGTTTGAGGCCTTGGGACTGAGGCTTGGGATAGTTAATGCTTTCTACAAAGTTTATGTTATGCTTGTGATGCATGAAGCTTTCCATCTTCATTGCATCACCTAGGTCACAAGGAACACAAAGATTGTATTGTACCAAGTCTCTCTTGATGGGAGAAACTATAATACAAATGCCTTTTGGAGGAGGGACCGGCTCCGTCTGAATCCGGTCCTCAACTATTGTCATGTTCTCTAAACTCTCTCTCTCTTGCAAAAGTATTGTTCATGCCAAGCTAACTAAGTACCTTGTTTATGTTGCTACCATCAATTAAGTTCACCCGCTATGCTCACAAAGTAATCTCACAAAAGTGCTTCATCTAATTTCCTAATTCCGCTACTCTCAAAGTTCATAGGGCACTTCCATTACATTGGTATCAGAGAATTTGGTTTCTCTTTTCTTGCTTAAGAAGAGAGGTCCTTAAGTAGCCTATTAATGGTTGATTTTGTTAATTATATTAGGGTAATTGGGACTGGGATCTATTATCGATTTTGTTGAGCTCACTATGTGGGATATGGTGCACACCTCGGGAGCTTTGGTCTTAATAATGGAGTCTTTTTAGACTTGCCTACGGCTTTACCATTATTGAGCCATAAGAAGTCCAAAAGGAGCTATCCCTCAACAACTTTTCTATGTTAGAATCACTCCACTACTCTCTATAATTAAGCAATTTGAGGCGTGGGTGTAGATACTTAAGTGCCTAGTTTCAAAGGCTAAGAGGAGTAGCAACTAAGGTTTTGAATTGCCAAAGCATACACTAATTAAACACCTAAGTTTAATTAACATGGTTGACAATAACCAAGAGAGTAGAATGAACATTGATAACTTTGATTTTTCACATGAAGGTGTTAATGATGATGCCTCCATGTTTGTTAATTATCTTGTTACTAGGTTGCAACAAGCTATGGGAAACCCCTCTTTGCAAGCCGAAGTTACTCAACAACTTCGTGCTTATGGGATTTCCATTCCTCTCAAAGAGGAGAGAGAGCTTAGGAGGCCTCTTGGTGAGACCCCCAAAAGAAGAATCTCTCCCATACGAGAGGAGGAATCCAAAGAACAAGAAAGTAATGATTCCTTAAGTTCCTCAAAAGATGTGGCTCCATGAAGATGGCGGTCTAGACGATCGCCAACTCCTCCCAAGAGGAAATGGTTAACCCATAGTCCTTCTCCTCGTCACTCCAAAAGGGAGGAGAGGAAGCAAAGGAAGAAAAGGCAAGAAAGAGGTCACCCTCTTCTCCTTCTTCTTCACCTTCCTCCTCTACCGATGAAAGCTATGGCTATTCTCCTAGAGAATACAAGAGGGGAGAACATTGCAAATCTTACCCTGCATGGCGAAGGTCACAAAAGACAAAGAAGTTCAAAGAGGGAGAAAAGAGTATATCTTTTCTCACCTATGATTGCATCTTTGGTGCTACCAACAAAGTATTGGCCTTCATCCAACAATTTGATGCAGCCTTTGGAGACAAGGGCTTCACGGAGTCCTCCAAGCTACACCATGTAACTATGCACTTCCAAAACATCGGCTCGTCAATGCTGGGCTAACCTTCGTGGCAATGGTGAATCCCCAAAGACATGAAAAACTCTATGAGTTTCCATCATGAAGCAACTCCTTGCAAGTGATGCAAATGACAAAGTGCTGACCAAATGGTGAAGTTTAAAGCTTCTCTCTCATGAGTCTATCCACAAATATGTGGACAAGTTTTGGGATTTATATCTCAAGGCTATTGTCTTCCAAAAGATAGACTTCGCCGAGCAAAAGAAACAATTTTGTGCGAGATTACCCAAAGAAATGGCTGAGTATGCCAGCTCTCAACGGCTTGGTTCTATCACCGAAGTAATCCACCACACCATGGTTGCTTCGCACATCAATTTCCAACAAGGGGCTAGACGGAATGTCAAGCCCATGGAAAATAAAGACAAAACTGATGCCAAAAGGAAATCTGATGCCCAAAATTCTTACCAAGGCCATTCCAACAACAACAACAATTGGTCCAAGGAGAAGGGAGTTTACAAAGGTATATATAAACTCTCTCCTAAAGAGCTAGAAGCTTTTTGTAAGGACCACAAATGTTCTAAGTGTGGGGAGCAAGGCCATGGTTATCGTCCTTGCCCCAAGAGAATTGCCCCCAATGAGAGGCCTAGAACCTCTATGTTTGAAGCTCCAAAAGAGGATGCTCATTGCCAAGGATTTCTCCTTTCCTATGTTTGGGGAAGATGGAAGAGCATGATGCCTTTATTTTTTTTGACCTTGGTTCAACTCACAAATTCATATCCACAAAGTTGACCACTAAGCTAGGCATACAAACCCACGAGAAGGGAGATGCATTGAAAGCCAATGGAGCTATTAAGGGACAAGACGTCTCAGTTAATTCCTTAATTAATAAAAATTAAGGCTTGATGTCTAAAGCTATGTGGACAAAAAGGATTTCTTCATCTCCCCTCTCAAACATGAGAATTTTATTGTTGGGGCACCATGGTTTAACCGCATGGCTTCCAACATGAAGCTCCCTAAAAGGAGAATCTACTTCACCTACAGGGAAGAGAGCATGTACATAGATGCTAATGAGTCGGGGAACACCATATCCTTGTAAATGGAATCAAAAGGAATTAGAGTTGTCTAATTTCCTAAATGGATCCCAAGATGTTTTCATTGATGACATCCCTAGTGAGCTACCTCTAAAATGAGGGATGATGACTATGCAATTGAGCTCCTTCCTACCAAGAAGCTCACTACCTAACAAGCCTCCTTATCAAGTTTCACAAGCTCAACAAGAGGGGATCATGAGGCAAGTGCATGAATTGGTGGAAAAAGGGATGGTGAGGTATAGATCCTCTCCATTTTGTTCACCATTGCTTTTAGTGCAAAAGAAAGACGACACATGCCACATGTGTGTCGACTATAGTGCAGTAAATAAGATTACTATCAAAAATAGATTTCCCATGCCGCGGGTAGAAGATCTATTTTATAATGAACAAGTTTTGTCCTGACGAATGCTCCAGACGCATTCAAACTCATGATGGACAAAATCTTCAGGCCATTCAAATTCTTTTGAGGAGTACAAACGACACCTCCAGGTAATCTTTCAAGTTGTGAGAGAGAATAAGCTTTTCACTAATCAAAAGAAAAGTGAATTTTTTGTACAAGAGATTCAATATTTAGGTCACATTATCTCTAAAGATGGCACCTGTATGGATCCAAAAAAGTTACAGATAATAAAAGGATGGCCTAATCCAAGGAATCTACAGGAGATATGAAGCTTCATAGGTATGTGTGCATACTATAGATGCTTCATTAAAAAAAAAATCTTGCTAATAGAAAGCCCATTACATGACTTAACAAAAAAGAATGTTAGGTATTCACGGACTACAAAAGTGCAAGAAGCTTAAGGAGAAGCTTATCTCTCAATGTGCGCTCACACTACTAGATCTCTCAAAGCCATATGAGGTCCATTGTGATGCTTGTGGTAATTACCTTGGAGCTATTTTGCTTCAAGAAGGGCATGCCATAGCATATGAAATTCAAAGACTCAACTTCGATAAGTGAGTATTGGGCAAATATGAAAAAGAGCTAATAGCTATTCTATATGCCATAAACACATGGAAACACTGTCTCTTGGGAACTCCATTCATCCTACGAATGGATCACAAAGCCTCAAGAATTTCATGATGCAAACTAAGCTCTCCAACAAACAAATGAGGTGGGAAAATTTTCTTTTGCAATTTAAATTTCATATTGCTCACATTGTTCGCAAGCACAATCAAGTGGTGGATGAACTTTCACAACGGCCAAGGGTAATGTGGTGTCTATAGCAACTCACAGTGATCTATCTTTTATGATAGATGAGTATGCTACTGACCAAGACTTTATGTAATTACAGCCTTTGCAATAGGAAAGAAAAAAGAACCATTCACCTTGAAGGATGGTTATCTTCCAAACGGCAATAGGCCATGTGTTAATCACCCATACAATACGAAGTCATGTATGAATCCCATACTTCTCCTTATGCGGGGCAAAGAGGGATTCCATAGTCTACTATTCGAGGAGTAGAAATGTATTTCTGTTGGTCTACCATGAAAAGTAAACATACAAGAGCATGTTTCAAAATGCGTGGTATACCAAAAGTTGAAAATTGATCGAGGGAAGCAGCTTGGATTATTTCAGTCTCGACAGGCTTAACAAGAAAACACACTCTATGCCTGTCAAAAAGACTATTAAGGCACATCAAATGGCAACCCTCTTTAGATCTCAAATTTTCAAGCATCATGGATTTCCAACATCCACAGTGTCGAACAAAGTTCCTAGAATGACCAGTAATTTCTAGAAGGGTCTCTTTGAGAATCTAAGAAGTAGATTAAATTTCTATTTCGGCCTATCATCCACAAATGGGTGACCAAAAAGAAATAATTAATCTAACAATTCTTGATCTACTAAAAGCCTATGACATGGAAGTGGATCAACGTTCTCAATGAGAGAAGTACCTACCTCTTATGGAGTATGCGTACAATGACATTGTACATACTTCTATGTGGAAAGCACCTTTCGAGGTTAAAGAGGGAAGATCCAAAAGTCCTTTACTACTTAAAGTACATGGGAAGATCTTCACTGATGAATATAGCCAAGAATCGCAAGAATCTTTTCCAAAGATTAGAGAGGTTATATCCATCTCAAAGCAAAGGCAAAAAGGTCTACTGCTAATAAGCATAGAAAAGCCTTAGCCTTTAAGAAACATGATTGGGTCTTGCTAAAGTTTCTCAAGGCTCGTCCAAGGCATACTACGGGCAAGAATCCTATGGGCCACCAAGAGTATTATGCTAAACTAGCAGAAAAGTACTATGTTCCTTTTTAAATTCTTAAGCCGATCAATGAGATGGCTTATCAATTAAAGTTGTCCCAACCATTGGCTCATGCACCATGTTTTCCATGAGAGCCTACATAAACCTTACAAAGGAGCGCCATCAAAAGGAGAGATGGTTGCAGACCCTCCAAACATCGAAGATCAAGTACTTCAATATGAGCCCATCCTATGACATGAAGACAAGGTATTCAGAAACGGTAAGATTATCTGACGATACCTTATTAAGTTAAAGAAGTATCCTTTTAAAGATGCTAAATGGATGAAGGGAACCTAGCTTAAGGATAATATGAACCTTGCCAATGCTTACAATGTTGCACTAGAGGACTAAGCATATGAAAATGCATTTTAAATGAATTTTTTTTTTGTCTTATAAGACTAGTTCTCTTTTTATTTTGCACAAATTTACTAAGTATGCATGCTTAAATCATGTTTGTGGTGATGACGTCTCCCAAACACCAAGTAGAACTTGTCACTCTACTTTGGAAGTATGATATGGACTAAACAGCAGACATGCTTGCGACAACTACGTCTCCCAAGCACCAAATGGATTAGTCATCCATCTTGGAATGATGTCAAAGGGTAAAAAGGGATCCTCTACCCGCTAAGAAACATGGACTAATGACTAGGCTTTATCCTCTCTACCTCATAGTCGAGGACGACTATGATTTTCAGAGATAGGTAATGTCATAAAATATAATATCTAACTTTACCAAATGATTTTCTCATATTAAACCGATCATTTAATGTGGGAGAATAAACGGGAACAAAATTTAGAATAGAGAAATGTGCTTCTAGACCTATCTCATACGGGACCAAAAGGAGAGATGGTTACATCTCAATAGGGGTCCAAAAGGAGATGGTCTATCAAAGAGAAATGTGCATGCTTCTAGACTTACCTCAACAGGGGACCAAGAGGAAAGATGTTTATATCTCAATAGGGGTCCAAAAGGAGGCATTCTATCAAACAACAATGTGCATCTAATGAAGCTTAAAAGACCTTAGGATTAGCTTCATTAAAGACCTCCGATGGTTAGTGTTAAAAGTCCTTTGACCTTAGGCAAGCTAGGGCTGTTCTTGAAGTGGGAACTCGACCTAAACTTGTCTTTGAACTTAAGCAATCTAGGGTTGTGCTTGAGGTGGGAACCCGACCTACACATTGGCTTTGACCTTAGGCAAGCTAGGGCTGAGCTTGAAGTGGGAACTCCACCTAAGGTGCTTGTCATGCTTGATGACTAAGGTACTTGAGGTACTTGTCATACTTAATGAGGAAGTTTCTTGAGAAGCTTCCTATGCATGGGGGGTAAGATGATTGAGTCAAAAAGAGACCCTACACACTTAATGAGGAAGTTGCTTGAGAAGCTTCCTATGGATGGGGGATACACACACACACACACACACACACACACACACACACACACACACACACACACACACACACACACACACACACACACACACACACTCATTTTGTGGATTCATTCTCACTTGGTGAAAGTTGAGGAACTCCATGTCCTTCTCCAAGCTTGTGAGAAGTGAGAGCCTACACCAACACTCTTGGCTATGCAAATCCAACCAAGAGCCATGCTTCAATGCTTAAGCTTACCGTTTTCTCCATCTTCATTACTATGCTATTATGTATGCTAGCAAGAAGAGTGATGATAAGTGAGGAGCTATTTATTTCTCCTATGGAATCTTGCTTCTTCCTCTTCCCTACCCTCATTCCCCGCTAGCTCTCTCCACCTTCGAAGGTGTTTGAGGCCTTGGAACTGAGGCTTGAGATAGTTAATGCTTTATACAAAGTTTATGTTATTCCTGTGATGCATGAAGTTTTCCATCTTCATTGCATCACCTAGGTCACAAGGAACACAAAGATTGTATTGTACCAAGTCTCTCTTGATGGGAGAAACTATAATACAAATGCCTATTGGAGGGGGGACCAACTCCGTATGAATCCGGTCCTCAACTATTGTCATGTTTACTAAACTCTCTCTCTCTCTTGCAAAAGTATTGTTCATGCCAAGTTAACTAAGTACCATGTTTACGTTGCTACCATCAAGTAAGTTCACCCGCTATGATCACAAAGTAATCTCACAAAAGTGCTTCACCTAATTTCCTAATTCCGCTACTCTCAAAGTTTATAGGCCATTTCCATTACAATTAGTAGCAGAGTTACTAACAGCTGTGGAAAAGATATCCCAAGAGGGTCGCAATGAACAAAGAAAAAAGATTGCTTTCATCTCATCATCAATGGTCATGTGCTGTGCACGAATCTTGGCAAAAAGAGAATCATAATCATTGATATGGTTGGCAGCGCTAGTTGATTCCTTCATACGCAGGTTGCAAAGTTTTCGCATCAGGAAAACCTTATTGGTATCCGTATCCTTTTTGTAAGTGTCGCATAATTTCTACCATAAAGCATGAGCAAGAGTCTCATTCTAACACTAAAAAGTACAGTGACTCACCAAGGTGCAATCTAACCTGCATAGCTCATCAAGCTCCTCCCACTGAAACTGAGTCATGTGCATATCTTCAACTCTAGCTGCATAGGCAATAGGTAACTTTTGTTTCTTTTGGACAAGCACATCATGCATTTGGTTCTTCCAAAGCTGAAAATTAGTGCCATCAATTTTCTATATGTCATAAATGTCACAGTCTTTGCTAGTAGACGTATGAATGAGTCAAATTCATATAAAAGGTCCATTTTGACCTAAAATCTTCATTCTTGAGGTGCATTCTAAATAAGTGCTTTGCTTTACCTGTCAAGACAATGGTAGGACCAGGCATGGCCAAGGGCCAGAATGGACATGCAGTCAAGGGGGTCCCTATATTTAGAAGGCCAAGGGCCTATATAGGGCATGGTTGGGTGGTGATGAGCATGTTCCAGTCCCCTTGCCCTTTCACTGGTATTAGAGCTTAGGGGAGAGGAGCCATGGAAGGGGGAAAGGTATCTCTCAGTTGCTCTTTCGATCTCAAATAGAGGCATGGCCTCTCTCTCTCTTGCATCGGAGTCTTCTCTCTCTCTCTCTCTCTCTCTCTCTCTCTCTCTCTCTCTCTCTCTCTCTTTTTCAGTTGGAGAACGCACATGCATATAGGGCAATCCATAGTGATCAAGGCGGCTATGCAAGAAGTTAGGGCCAAGGCACCTAGCGTGTGCATACGCTCTTGCTAGGCGGGAATGCAGAGGCCACAAGGAGAGATTATCGGCACGCAAGCAAGCCCGCTTAGCGGGAGGAGGGGCCGACTTCGACCTGCATGAGAGAGGCCATGGAGAGGTTCTACGACTCCACACTGGCTATCGCAGCAAACTTCATCTCTGCTGCACGGTCGCAAGAGGACCACACAGGCGTGAACACTGCCTTCCTACCTGCACAGTCAGCCATGGCGGCGGCAACAAACAATATAGTTTTTTTTCATATAAAAATTTCCTTATTTTGCCCTACCTTACTAAGGGTTTTGGCCCACGGTCCCAATATCCGGGCCCAATCAAGCCATGCGAACTTGACCAAGTCACATGCAACTCGCATCCACGGTGCATCCAAGGACATGCAGATAGTGGGGTACAAAGATCTTCAATACGGAAAAGATTTTGAAACTCAAGGCTTCGGTAAAGTTCAACACGTGATTGGTGATGCATGGCTTCACGTACACTATCTTGCAACTGAGCTTCAAAGTTTTCTATGAGAAGGGACTCAAGGTAACCTCTTTATATTTGTTTTTTCTCAGTTGATTACCCTCATAGTTTATGAAGGGTGGCATAGTTGCCTAGAAATAATGGTCCGTCCAGCTATGATTGGTATTGCAAGGAGCACAAATCCATACACAGGTATCATTCAACAGTATGTGATTGCCAACACTTTGATCCCCGAGCTCATATAGAGGATCAAACCTACAATTTGGTGGTTTCAATCCAAAGCACCACCTCTAGGGTAACTAACCTTGTGTCAGGCAAGGCCTATGCTTTGTCCACTCAAGGTGCTCGGCAAGGACAATCATTAATTATTATTTCATGATGTTGGTCAGCAAGGCTAATCAACCAGGTTTATGATCCTTAGCAAGCATCTTTTGATGCAACAACCATATTTGTTTCTCGATTTGGGTCTTCCTCAACAGAGGAGCACAACTCCATAGCTTACATTGGCCATTGACTTTCTTGGCAATAGCACAGCTTACAAGCGCATGACTCTAACTCTATCTGCATTTAGTGCAAGGTCACTTCTCTGCCTATACAACTTGCTAAACTGCAGGCGAACTAAGCTATCTTTTTCACTATTGAGCACTCATAAGATTCTCAATAACATGTCTTTCGGCAAGGCCCTTGATAGCATGAAGTAGAGTAGTTATTGAGCATGTGCTTGATAACTCTCGTATGCAACAAAATGAATGATCATGGCTATCATTCATAGAACTAGGCAGGTGTGAGAAGCGTTAACTTGTACGTGTTCTACTATTTTTTACTTACATTTACAATTCAACATGGTCGATTTTTTATGCATGATTGACAAGGTCGACTCGCTTTGCTATGACATCTGTCATCAATAGCATTTGTTGACAATGAGGCCAGACATAGTTCTATGAAGCAAGGCTTCAATTTATACATCTTACACTGAAGCTGGCCACATTTGGCTTATGTTATGAGCATACAAAATGGGGAAGGAATAAGCAAGGTGTTTGGAGGTTATTTCATATTGCAGGTTATTTCATTATGAATACGAGGGCATCTGTGCAGATATGGCTATGGGCCGTTTTGGAATGAGTTTTTCCTCCCAAATTTCCTGACAATTGGTTGCTGGAACAATAACCAGGTTAGCCAAGTTTAAGTTTTTCTTGTTTTTCCCTGTTTAGACTTTGTTAGGAAATATGACGTAGCTAAATAGATATTTGAGTAGATTACTTAATGGAGAAAGATAGATTTCACACACGAGAGATTATAGAGTAGAGAGAGAGAGAGAGAGAGAGAGAGAGAGAGAGAGAGAGAGAGAGAGAGAGAGAGAGAGAGAGAGAGAGTACACACGATATACATGGTTCACCCAATGTGGGCTACGTCCACAGGAAAGCAGCTACTCAATGGCTTTAGTACTTCAAAACAAGAAGTAGGTTACAAAGGGATTATATCCTTTTGGAGCTCCAGCCTTGTTTCACTCTCACCACCTCACACACACCTTGTTGCATCAACTTCACACTATGAAATGTGTGTAGAAATGGCCTCCTTTTATAGGCCAAAAGGGCTACCCTCTCTCATGAGAGGCAACCATGTGTAGCCGACCTTGTGTAGATAAGTCCAAATCGGACCCTCCAGTCCGCCCATGTGTGGCCGCCCTTGAGAAGACAAGTCCGCTTTGAATTTGGCTACCGGCGGCCATCGGCCAGTGACTTTCGACCACCGGCCACCGGCCATTGACTATTGGCCACCAGCCAATCGGCCAACCGGCCAGCCGTTTTCCTACCACTTTCCGACCGACGTCCGGCCATAATATTCCGGCGAAGCCAGTCTCGAGCTTTGTTCAAGATTGGTCGTGAAAATTTTGGTTTCCGGTGAGTGATTTTATTTTTTGGCGAGTTATTTTTATTCACGCACGATGGCTTCTCCTCATAATGGGGGCCTTACAAATGTGTGTTTTTACTACAAAAAATTACAAGGGGTAAATCAGGCTCCATACTTAACAATCTCCCACTTGGAGACTGAACTCCAAACCAAACTTGTGACTGCTTTCCATCCTGGCTTCTTATCCTCGAATGTCGATTGAAGATGAGAAAAAGCTCAACTTCTCCTTGTTGACCACCTTTGTAAACATGTCTTCTGCAGGATTTTCACTTGTATGCACCTTTCCTAGCTTTAGCTGTCCCTCTTCCAAAAGAGTGCGTATGAAGTGATATCTCACCTCAATGTGCTTTGTCCTTGAATGAATGGCTGAGTTCTTCGCAATATGGATAGCACTTTGGATATCAATGTACAAGACACAATTGTCTTGTTTGAATCCAAGCTCTTTTAAGAATTTGTGAAGCCGCAAAATTTCTTTGCTTGCCTCCATCATTGCTACATACTCTGCTTCCGTGGTAGAAAGTGAGACCACTTTCTGCAGCTTTGAATCCCAGCTTACTGCTGTGCCTCCAACTGTGAAGACATAGCCCATAGTGCTCCTTCGAGTATCTTTGTCACTTGCCATATTTGCATCAGCATACCCTTGAAGAAAAATATCAGTTCCCCCAAAATACAAAGCATTTGTTGTTGTCCTTTTTAGATATCTAAGTATCCACTTCACAACTTGTCAATGCTCTTTACCTGGGTTGTCCATGAACCTACTCACAACTCCCACTGCATGTGCAATGTCTGGCCTTGTCCAGACCATAGCATACATTAGAAAACCTACCACTGCAACATATGGAACTTTAGACATATAGGCTATCTCCTCTTGTGTCTTTGGACACATATCCTTCGTTAGTTTAAAGTGACCAGCCAAAGGTGTAGAAACTGGTTTTGCATTTTGCATTGCAAACCTTTCTAGTACCTTCTTGATGTAATCCTCTTGAGATAGCTTTATTGTCTTCTTCGTCCTGTCCCTTGATATTCTCATACCAAGTATCCTCTTTGCAACACCTAAATATTTCATTGAAAAAGATTTAGACAGCTCCTCTTTTAGGTCTTTGATGTCTTACATGTTAACACTTGCAATCAACATGCCATCAACATACAACATTAGGATGATGAATATCCCATCTCCCAAATTCTTCGTGTAGATGCAGTGATCTGCGTTGGATCTTGTGAATCCATGATCCAACATCCATCGATCAAACTTCAAGTACCATTGTCTTGATGCTTGCTTTAGACCATACAAGCTCTTCTTTAATATGCAAACCATTTTCTCCTTACCTTTTACTTCATACCCCTTTGGTTGAAGCATGTAAATTTCCTCCTCTAAGTCACCGTGAGGGAATGCCGTATTTACATCTATTTGCTCGAGATTTAAATCATGAGCAGCCACAAGGCTTAAGACAAGCTTAATTGAATTCATTTTTACAACATGAGAAAATATTTCATTGAAGTCAATACCTTTCTTTTGAGAAAATCCTTTTACCACAAGCGTAGACTTGTACCTTTTCTTCCCACCTTCTTCTTCCTTCAGCTTGTACACCCATTTGTTTTGAAGTGCCCGCTTACCTTTAGGCAACTCAACCAACTCCCATGTTTGGTTGCGATGTAGTGAGTCCATCTCCACTTCAATGCTCTTAGTCCATTCTTCTTTGGGTTTGTGTTGCATAGATTCTTCGTATGATTTCGGCTCTCCAGAATCTGAGATCAAGAGATGGTTGAAGGAAGGAATAAACCTTTCTAGAGGTCTACTTGCTCTTGTAGATCTTCGGGGAATAGATTGAGGCTCCTCATTTGGTTGACGTTGTTGCACATTGTCATCGTTTGTAGTCCTTGAGTCTTCACCGTCCTCAAGCTCCATGTACTCATCACCTGTTTCTTTTGTTTGTTTTCTTTCCAAGTAATCTTTGTACATATTTTGTTCGATAAAAATTACATCCCTACTCCTTAAAATTTTACCATCTTTAGGATTCCATAGGCAATACCCAAAGTCACCTTCTCCATAGCCAAGAAGAAACACTTTTTGGACTTTGCATCTAGCTTTGATCTTAGGCTTCTATCTATGTGCATGAAAGACTCACACCCAAACACTTTGAGAAATGCATAATTCACCGGTTTACCTGTCCATGCCTCTTCTGTAACTCCCCCATCCAATGCCATTGAGGGTGACCGGTTGATTAAGTACACAGACATACTTACAGCTTCCACCCAAAGCTCAAACGGTAGGCCTGCATGTAGCCACATGCTTCGTGCTCGCTACATGACTGTCCTATTCATCCTTTTCGAAATCCCATTTTGTTGAGGTGTCCTTGGAGTTGTCCTTTTCCTCCAAATGCCATTGCTAGCACAAAATCTTTCAAAAGCTTGGCTGCAATATTCACCTCCATTGTTTGATCTGAGGCATTTAACCTTGGTACCTGTTTCATTCTCCACAAAGGCTTTCCACCTTTGAAATATGGAAAACACATCGGACTTATTCTTCATGACATAAACCCATGTTTTTCTAGTCGCATCGTCTATGAATGTTACATAGTACGATGAGCCACCAAGTAATGGTGTACTTGCAGGACCCCAAACATCAGAATGAACCAATTCAGGTTTTTAATTTTTTCTTTCATTTCCTGATTTTTGAATTTTTACCCTCTTTTGTTTATCATAAACACAATCTTCACAGAACTCTAAGTCCACTTCTTTCAAACTTGGTAGAAGCTTTTTTGTTTGAAGGATTTGCATTTCTTTGGCACTCATATGCCCAAGCCGGTAGTGCCACACCGCACTGTCAACTTCTGTAGTTGCTACATAAGCTGAAGGTTGCGTGCTAACAGGACACAAGTAAAGTGTACCGACCTTTTCTCCCTTGGCAACCACCAAAGATCCCTTTGAGATCTTCCACCATTTGTTTCGGAATGCAATGTTGTGATCTTCATCCTCCAATTGTCCTGTAGAGATCAAATTTTTCCGAAGAGAAGGAACATGCCTAACATCTTTAAGCTTCCATTAATTTCCGTTAGCAATTTTGACAGAAACTGTACCTTTGCCGACAATCTCACAAGCTTCATCATCTCCCAAGTATACATACCCAAAATTACCTTTGGTGTAATCTTGGAAATGTTGCTTGTGTGATGTCGCATGGAATGAAGCCGCGAAATCTACTATCCAGGAATTAGACACATTGTCTAATGAAAGAATTAGAGCATCTTGCTCTACTTTACCTACCACATTGGCCTCCCATGTTGGCTTGTTGGCTTGTTGTCTTGAGACTTTGTCTCCTTCTTCTTCTTGGACCAACAATCCTTCTTGACGTGGCCCTTCTTGCCGCAGTTCCAACATTCAAGAACTGACTTTATGCGTGACTTGCGCCGCCTTGAGTGATCACGACTCTTTTGGTTTTTGAACCTCTCCTAAGGCCTTCCTCTTGTTTCCACTGACAGTGTAGCACTTGACGATTCTCCTGTGATTCTCCTTTGTATTTCCTCGCTTAGGAGAACACCCACAACATCATCAAACTTAAGAGTATTTGTGCCAAAAATAGAATTACTTACAGCCATCACAAGGCTGTCCCAACTATTCGGTAAAAATGATAGTATAAGGAGAGCTTGCACTTCATCATCGATATTGATTTTCACTAATCGAAGTTGACTTATGTTTGTGTTAAAGTCATTTAGGTGTTCTGCAACTGAACCATTCTATGCCATCTTTAGATTGAACAAGCACTTCATGAGAAATACCTTATTGGATGCCGATGGTTTCTCGTAGAAGTCATCAAGTGACTTCATCAAGTCCTCCGTGGTCTCATCTCCAAAACGTTGAAGGCCACCATTGACGCTAAGCTTAACCGAATTGTTCCCAGCGTCTTTCGATCAAGGACAATCCATGCTTCATCTATTGCGGGCTTCTTTGCAAGACCTCCTAGTGGAAAATAGAGGTCCTTTTGGTAGAGATAGTCTTCAATTTGCATATTCCAATGTTGGTAGTTTCTGCCATTGCACTTCTCAATCTTGAGCTTCCCTTCCTCCGCCATAACTCCCACTCAATTCAAGGAATCCTTTCCTTGAGATAATTTAGCTACGAGAAAACCTTTCTCTGATACCAGTTGTTAGAAAATATGACGTAGCTAAATAGATATTTGAGTAGATTACCTAATGGAGAGAGATAGATTTCACACACAAGAGATTAGAGAGAGAGAGAGAGAGAGAGAGAGAGAGAGAGAGAGAGAGTAGACACGATATATGTGGTTCACCCAATGTGGGCTACGTCCACGGGAAAGCAGCCACTCAATGGCTTTAGTACTTCAAAACAAGAAGTAGGTTACAAAGGGATTGTACCCTTTTGGAGCTCCCGCCTTGCTTCACTCTCACCACCTCACACCCACCTTGTTGCATCAACTTCACACTATGCAATGTGTGTAGAAATGGCCTCCTTTTATAGGCCAAAAGGGTTGCCCTCTCTCTCATGAGAGGCAACCATGTGTAGCCGCCCTTGTGTAGATAAGTCCAAATCGGACCCTCCAATCTGCCCATGTGTGGCCGCCCTTGAGAAGACAAGTCTGCGTTTGAATTCGGCCACAGGCCGCTGGCCATTGACTTTCGACCACCGGCCAGCGGCCAACTGATTGATCGGCCGACGTTCGTCCATAATATTCCGGCGAAAAGGAATATTCCGGCGAGTGATTTTATTTTCCGGCGAGTTATTTTTCTTCATGCACGATCCCTTCTCCTCATAATGGGGGCCTTACAAATGTGCGTTTTTACCATAGAAAATTACAAGGGGTAAATCAGGCTCTATACTTAACACACTTTACTTGGCAGTTACTGTCATTGTGCAAAGCAAACTGCTTTGGCAATTTTATATGAAGCACGGCTTCGGGGAACTGAGAAAGTAGGGAATATCACCAGTTTTTAGACTGTGCAAGGCACTAACGGTTTTGGCTCTCACGTTTAAGGCCATCACTCTCGCCAATGGCTTAACAATCCATATGCAAGGCATGCTAACCAGGTGGCATCAATTCCATCGCTTCAGAGATTATGCTTCCACTATCATTAGGAGATTTTGGAAGTCTTTTGGAGGGCCTTTTGGAAGAGAGAGGAAAATAAGCTCCTCCAATCAGAGAAGAGCCTACGTTACGTAGAAAAATAGATTGATATTAACAAAATTATAAAAGGTGTCCCTCTCCTCATTTAATAATCTAGTGGTCCTTGAAGGCGATCACTCTCTTTCATTTAATGCAAGCACCTTTTTTAGAAGGTAGATGCGGTGCATTTGATATGGCTTACGTCATCACTAGAACTCAAAAAGTCACAAAACTATCAAGAGGTGGAAGATTTTGAAACTTTTGGTACTGTCAATGCGTCCGGAACGCCCAAATATCCCAGAAATGAATGTCCAATTGCCTCGCTCCGACATCCAAAGAGACAAAAAATGTTAAAAACCCCTAAACGAACATTTTACTAACGGCGCGCGAGGGGGCATTTCAAAATTTAGGGAGCTTTTTGAGAGGAAAATGTCAAAAAACCTCTAAAAAAGGGCTTTCTTGAAAGATAAGTGTCCAAAAATAACTAAAAGGAGCTTTGTACTAAGGGCACGCAGGGGGGCATTCTAGAATTTTAGAATGCCTCCTCGCGCGCCTTAAGTAAAAAGCCCATTTTTTGGGGTTTTTTGACATTTTTTGCCTCTCCGGATGTCAATGAGACAAATAGACATTCGTTTTTAGGGTATTTTGGCGTTCTGGACGCATTGGTGGTGTCAAAAGCCTCAAAATCTATCACTATTTGACAGTTTGTGACTTACGTAAGCTGCATTGAATGCGTTGCACCTGCCTCCTGAAAAAGACGCTCGCATTAAATAAAAAAGTGACCGTTTTCAAGGACGATTGGGAATATAAATCTACTTTTTAGAGTGTCTGGTTGTCCTTTTGGACGTACTCACAAGGTGCAAGTGCATTTTAAAAAAAATTTCTAGAGAGAGAAATACAATTTCTTACAAGGCCCTCCAAATGACCTCCGAAATTTTATAATGCACACCAGACACTCTGTCACGGACAAATTAAGTTCTTGATTGTTTAAATTTTTGGTTGTTGTTAACGCACAACACCACTAAAAAGAACCTAAAATTTTGACTATATTCATCAGCAAAGTGCCATATTCAAGTCATCCTCATACAGTCACGACCCATACATGGTAGATGGTCAAGATTTGACTTGTGTTTTCTGTTGCCTCTCTCGATAAGAGCGTCATACAAGCAGATTGTTGTATGCTTATATGATAAGCTGCAAATCAGGCATAAGATGCCTAAGAGCACACATTCTGGACACACACTCTAGAAATTTAAGAAAAGTTCCTCAGTCCAACATGCTCTTCTTCTCTCTCTCTCTCTCTCTCTCTCTCTCTCTCTCTCTCTCTCTCTCTCTCTCTCTCTCTCTCTCTCTCTCTGTGTTGGACGGATACGCCGCGACGGACGTTAGCACAACGAGAACTCGCCTAACATATAATGTCAGCTAAGGACGAAGCTCGCCCCGCAGGCGCGTGGAAGCAAGCATAAGATGTCAACTTACACTCGACCGACTCCTACTAATTCCTACAGAGGTCTCTACCAATTGTCTAAGTCACAGCCTTCAAGAGTGCATAAGAGGAAACTTTCTACAACGCTTTCTAGAGCCTAACACCCATCAAACAATCTCGAAACACCATAGAACTTGAAGGAGACCTTACTAATACCAATACGTCGCTCTCCCTAAGGTCTATGAACCAAAACCCCAACCCAAAACACACGGTGCAAAATCACGTAGGATGTCTGGCCGAAATTTTCAGGTCTTCGTTTCCAAAATCTAAAGTGCCTAATGTGTAGTTCTATTCAATGTGAACGCGTGGATATGCTGCAATGCAAAATCAGACAACGTATGCTCACCAAATCACCAGATGAAGCTCGTAGAAGGAGCTTGCAAAACCGGACCGTACGCGCGCAATGTAGGTATCGGCACGTAGATCTCATCGAAGGCAACACGCTGCACTTCTCTGCACTCGATTCCGACCACCGATGCACACGTAGCGTCAAGATGAAGCTCACTCTCTCTCTTACACAGTACGCTCACTCACAAACTTCAAAACTTGTTTTTTAAAATGACAAAAGGTTTTTTTCATTAAGGTCAAAAAGTGGTATATATACCTTACAATTCTCAAACCCTAAAGTCCCAAAATCAACCATCTACTCAATCTAACTATCAAAACTGGGATACAATCTGGAAACTTCTGCAAGTCCCAATATTTACAAGGTGAAAAATTGGGTTTCCTCAATAAATGAATAATTACAAAAAATGATAATCTTCTGAGTAGTTAGTTTTTGTGGGGTGTGTCCAGCTTCTAACACTCCCTCCCTCCTTGCTCATGTCGTCCCCGACATGGCCGCTGATCTGCTTCTTCATCGTATGGTTTCGCGCATCTTGATCAATGATTCGTATCTTGCATGCAGATTCATCATTGTTGGGCCAAAAATATTAGTGTTTATTGTGAAGAAGCCGGTGTAGAACGCTTCTTCAAAGTCCTAGAGGTGATAGGATGGTAGAAACATAATCCTTTGATACAACGCATGTATCACCTCCTTGGAAGGCTGACCAGACAGATCATAAGCGCATCTGTAAGTATCTTGGAAGAAGAAGATACCATCTATCACCTGGCCTGGCTTGAATGTCTCAAATACTGCTAAGAGGGTTTTGCAGATTTTCTTCATCATGATGCACGTAAGGTCAGGTGAGCCAGTGAACAATTTGATGGCGCCCATTAGGGTTTCACCATGTATTGGACACTTATTCTCTCACTTGCCTTCAAGCCCGGTAGCTTAGGGTAATTCAACAAAGTGGGTTGGCTTCTTTGTAAGATCTCCTGGGCTTTCCACGCCCTGATCCTTGGTAGAGGACAAAAGCTGAGGTTGTATCTCATGTTTTTCGGTGCCTCTACCAAGTGGATTAGGTATTGTGGGTACTTTGTGAGCCAAGCCTTCCTCCATTTGGGTTGAGAGTCAACTATTAGCCTGGCCCCTTCTGGTTGGGAGATGTCTGCGTTGTAGAGTGGCACGGTCGGCTCTTCTCTAATCCTCTTATTGATGGTGGCGGCTTCATATTTCAGCAATGGATATGGGAGAGAGGGTTGAAGCCATTCGCGCATGAGGTTGCCGGCGTCAATCTTCTGTATGGTCATGGACTTGAAAACCCTCTGCTCCCACTCCAAGGCTTCCTTTGTTGTCTCTCTGATTTCCACCTCTATTGCCTTGCGCAGCTTTTCTTCCTCCTCCTGTGTCAGATCTTGTGGCTCTTGAGAGGATCCTTCTAGGATTTCCTCTTGCATAAGTGTGTCCACCAGATCTGCCACATTTTCTAAATCAATGCTTTCATTGGCCGTTGGCCCTGTGCCCTCTTGCTTTGCGGCTTGCTGTCCTTTCAGCTCCTCAATCTGCTTTAGGAGTTTTTGTTTTCCTGTTTCAGCTTCTTCGCCCATATTTACGAGGAGGTCATTCAATTCGGCGTTTATCTTCTCCGCCTCCTCGAGCTTTCTTTTGATACTTTCTAATTCTTCTTGCAGGGTTTTTTTGTCTTCTTCCATTCGTGTTTGCATGACAATAGACCCTTCTACCATCATCAATCTTTGATTTTTCTCTAGAGTCAGCTCCTTCTGAAGTTCTTGCATCTGTTCTTCATAAAGTTAACTCTCCGTAGTGATGTGAGTCGAGCTAGTAGCTCTGACTCTGGCAGGGGATGCTTGCAGCCTCTGGATGGTTTGATCTTTCACTTTGAGCTGGTCCTTGAGCTCAAGGACCTCATCCTGGCTGGCTTCTTGATATATCTCCGCCTTTTCTTTGGCGTTTCGCATGGCTTCAACTTCTTTAGATTCCTCAGCCAGCTGTAGGGTCAGGTTATCCCTTTCCCTCTTGGCATCTATCAGTGATTTGCTGAGTTGCTGACATTCCTCTTCAACTCCTTGCATTCTTTGTGCTGCTACCTGATTTTCTTCCTCCATTGCTTGGCATCTTTGCAATGCCCATGCTAGACTAGCATGTAGCTCCGCTTTTCTTTCTTTCTGTCTTTGACTTTGCCCTTGTAAAGAGCCTACTTCCAGCTTCATCTTCACTTCAGTGGCCTTAAGAGCTGCCATCTCACTTTCTGAAGCCATGGACTGCGCTCTTAACCCGGTTAGCTTCGTCATCACCACATCCCAGTCATTGGAGGGCGGGTGCAGATCCACTGTATCTGTGGCCATTTATTTTAGTTCTACTAGCCTGATGCTTTGCATCTGTTCCTTAGGCCCTGTGCTTGCCAAGTTGAATGCGACTGTGGCAGCCTCTTCTTTTGTGTATCCTACAGCTAGTAGGTCCAAAAATGTGTGATATGAATCATCTGACTCTTATTGCTCACTTTGAGGCTTAGCCTCTTCCTTTGGCTCCGGCTCCTAGCTCTGTTCTTGCTTGGCCTCTTCCCGTTCTTCTGGTTTGTCTTTAGCCTCTTTATCTTCTTGTGGAGGGCTGCTAGGAGGTGGTGAGGGCTGGCTGGTAGAGATGTAGGCTTTCTCTTTAAATCTCTATTTGCTTTAGTTTTTCTTTCTCTCTCTTGGCTCTCTTGCTCATCTAGCAGTGTCTTCCGTATTTGCTCCACTTCTTCTTGTGTGAAAGGTACGTGCGGGATATTTTCTGATGCGGCATCAAGAATCTCAAAATTTTTGATATAATCCTCGAATCTGTCCCTTTGCACTCTTCGGGATGATCCCGAAATTGCCTCTAGAGATGGCTTCCAGAGTTCACTCAAATCACCTTTAAGGGCTCTCTCTACTCTGAAGCTCTCCCCATCAGCCGCTCTAATCTTGCCGCTTTTTGTGACTTTGTCTCTTTCATCGGCACTTGTGCAAACTCTTTCTTTCCTTTCTTTTGCTGTGGCTGCTCCTCTTGAGCAGGCTCTAGCCGTCTTTTCAATCTTGTAGCAACCCTTGGTGATCTTTGTGGCTCGTCCTCTTTGTCTTCATTGAGTCTCAGCCAGTCATTCTGAGACGGGGGGTCATGCCATCTTCCTTTTGCGTGTAATGCCCCATAAATCACCTTAGTGATTAGTTCTCCTAGTACAATATATGTTGGCTTCTTGTTACCCATCTTCACTAGGTTGTCATGTATATATGTTGCATAATTGATTATCTTTGGGGTGCCTTTCTTCATTGCCCAAGTGAATGTCGTGGCAATTGCACTTGGCAGCATTCTGTACTTTTGTGGCTTCTTCGTACACATGTGGAAGTATTGGTTGTACAATTGACTCATGACTGCCACTCTTGGGTTGGCAATATCTTCAAAAGTGTAGTTTCCTTTCTTCTCATTGTACACCTTGACATCATCCCTTCTTTTAGTTACACTATCCCCCTTGTTGGAGAGGTCTAGTGCATCTGCTATGACTTGCTCAGTGATTATTATTTCTGTTTCACGCCTGCCTTGTAGATCGGTTACTCTGGCCACTCCGTCTTCTTTGATGGTCGTCACAAACTCCCAGACTCTCTTTATGTCAACCCCTACTAGCACTGCTTTAAAATAGTTGTGGAGATCAATCTTCTCCAAGTACCCGGCCATCTTGCTTCTTACGAACTCATTGAGTTCTCGTGGAAGCATTGGTAGCTCGATCACATTCCCTTCAGTGTCTTTGAACACTCCTTGGTAGATCTTTAGGTCGTTTGACTCTAGCAGATCTTCTTGGATCCATGTGCTGGTGGGCCTTAGTGTTCCTTCTGGTATGACGAAGGGCTCCACTTCTTCTAGGTAGTCCTTAATGGTCATTCTTTTCTTCTTTGCTGGTGACTTCGCGGCTGCCATAGATCCTGTTGCACTCAGTAGTCCGAAGTTAGTGTTTTTTCCATATTAGCTGAGAAATTGAGTTTTAACTATCCAAATGACTTGAAAATTGAAAATAAAGCTTAAAAGGAACTTGTGAAACTGTGCATGTGCTCATAGTGAAAATCTGACCAAAATTTTCCATTTAGACATCCTACGCGTAGGATGCCTTTTTCATCAGAATTGCTTGATACTTGACATGCTGGTAGTGCATGGCTTATGGAACATGGCTATGTGCCTGGATATGGTTCTAGGCATCAAAAAGTGGATTTTTTGGCTGATTCAGGCTTTAGGTCACCAATTGGGTAGAAAGTCCATAACAGGTAGCAATTGATGTCCAAATGGGTTGAAAATTGGTATATGGGCTCATTGCACCATGGTAGTGGCTTCCATGGTGTCACTCTTTGCACAGAAGGTCCAAATTATGCTGGAGACATCCTACGCGTAGGATGTCTATTTCATCAAAATGACATGAGATTTGTTCTGTGGGTAGTGCATGGCCTATGGAACATGGCTATGCTCTTGGATTTGGATTTGGACAAGGATTGATGCTTGTAAGAGCCTGTGTAGTGTTTTTGGGCTCAAAAAGTGTATCTTGAAGGTGTTGGGGTAAAAAATGATTAGAATGGCTTCAAAATTGATATATGAGCTCTTGATGATGAGGTGATTGGATCTGGAATGGACAAACATCCTCTGTAGGCCAAAAATGTCAAATAGACATCCTACGCGTAGGATGTCTACTTCACCAATTTTTGCTTTTGATCACACAGATTGGTTGGTGATGTGTTGTGCAAGTTTCATGTGATTTGGACAAGATTTGCTAGGTCTATGGCCCATTATTGCCTCTATGCCCTAACTTTGCGTTTTTTCATGCATATGAGGTCAATTTTGGTCCAATTGTGATGAGACTTGGTGGATAGCATGTAAAGGTCATTCAGAAAATGTGTATGATGAAAAATGTTGGGATCTGTGCCCAGAAATGCCCTTGAGACATTCTACGTGTAGGATGTCTCCTGATGATTTTTTCATGGATTGTGCCTCTAGTGCCTGCCCTTGGTCCCCCTGAGTCCCTTTTAAGCCTAATTTCAACAAAAAAGTCAAATGGATAGAAATTAACTTTCTGTGTGGACTTCAGAGCCTCCGAGCCATTTTGTGACTTTTGGAGTGCTATTTGGGGATGAAATTTCTTGATGTTGGTCTCCATAGCTTCCCGATCCCTTAGGGATCCTTGTCGTATGGTTTTTGTCGACTTTGGCTTCACAGGAGCTTCATTTGGCAATTTGTCGCTCTAGAAGCACCCATGGTTGCGTTTACATGTCCTCGATGATTAGTGGTGGTCTACCATCATAGGAATTGGTTGTTGATGGTCTAGGAATCCGCTCGTGAAGTTTGGTGGCGAACGGGCATGCGGTTTGGCCGCGAGAGCAATTACACGCTTTGTGTGTCTGATGCCGTTTCTGAAGTTTAGTGCTGCTTCGGGTCACTTTTTGGTCATGTGGGTCACATAGACTTGTCGAGCATGTCGAGATGCTCCTACCCATGAATTTTGGTAGCATTTGGTCACCTTTTCGCCGATTTCCCATTTGGTGGCCTCTTGTGGGTTTCTAGGAATTAGGGTTTTTCCCGATGGTTTTCTACTGCCTTTGGACATCCAGGACTGGTCTCCTATGCTAGGGTAAGCTGCCGATGAAGTCTTGTTGCTTTTGGGTTAGCCATTAGGTCGCCGTCTCTCCTTGTAGGTCTCTACCGCCCGCTTTGTGTGTGATCCCTACGCTAGTTTTCGCGACATAATGACAAACATGCGCGAAAAGCTCAAGGTGGTGAGCCTACCTCTCATGTCTGAAGCTCGTCGGGTAGTTGTGCGCGTCGTAGAAGGTGCTCGAAGGTCCGTCTGCTCTAGGTGGCAGAAGCTCTCTCCACAAGGTCAATAGTGAAAATGAGCTAAAAATGAGGTGAAAATTTCTTATAATGGAGGTGCTCCTATCTTCTTGCGAGATGCGGTTTAGGCTCAAAAATTTCTTGATTTGGGCTCCATTTGACCTGTTTACCAGAAATTTGGTATTTCGATCAAAACCTGGCCAAAACACGCTTTCCGCTCCAGTCTCATAATTGCACCCCCACTGTACCATAGGTTGTCCTATAGTCACTGATCATCCCCATATTTTTTTGTTTTGCTTTTTGTATTTTTGAAGTTTTTCTGCTGAAAATTAGCAAAATTAAAAGGAAAATAGCAAATCAAACCCAGAAACTCCCCAAAAATCATAATGAATCACAAACATCTCCGCAAAACATTATATACACTCACATGGAATTTTTATGGCCGGATTTCTTCGCTTTACCAATATTTTGCCCGAAAAATGGCTATTTCTAATTATATACACACACCTAGGGGCTTGATTTGGCGTTTGGCCCCGTATACCTATAGATACATGCTGTATAAGGGCATACGTACTTGGGTTAGTCCAGAAAATTTTGCAATCAAACAACAACCCTTAAAATATTCGAAAATCATGCCCCCTGTTTTTTTGCTCTTTCTGCTATTGGTTCCACATTTGAGAATGCCTCCCCCCCTCCTAGCCGTAGTCCTCCCGGACGACAAGGTATCGCCTCGGAGTATGTATCGTGCATAGGTTGAAAAAGTTGTGCTAATGCTTGGCCGATTAATGTGGCCCTAATTGATGCATACTCGGTCAATGCATGGAAAAATTAATGCTGTGCAAGAGAAGGGAATAAGCAAGATGCTTTTTGGCATTCGCCATCGAGGTTTCCTGTTTCCTTTGCAAGTAACAACTGTAACTCTACTGCTCTCTGTTTAATTTTCTTTTTTGAAAAAGGCAATCGCTTTGCCACTTCTGTTGAGATAGCCATAGTTGTTTTTATGGTTAGGATTGGCTTGGCCAGAATGGCCGTGGACCGTATTTCCTTTGCTTTCCATTGGTAGCTTGTTTTTGCCGGTTTTTGTAGATGTTTTGGTACTTCCTTGGTTGCCATCCACATAAGACGGTTGCCTTTTTTCAAATGCCGGTGTCTGTCGTCCGTTGTTGTTTGTACTGAAGGGAGTTCCTTTTGCTTTTGTTTTGGTATCCAAATACGAGTGACATTTGGGTTATTGCTGAGCATTTTCTTTGGGATCCATATCTATTTTATGCCCTTGGTGTTTGGTTGAACTATTTGCTTCGGTTGAATTCTTTCGTTGCATTGTTGTTTTTCTGCCATGTCATTTCTATCCTTCCGCATCCATACTTGTTTCCCCTGTTTTGTTAACCTAGATCTTTGCACTGTGGTTGGTGACTTTGTATGTATGTAGTTAGCATGGTTGGCTTTTACCTGTCTGTTGGCCTTTGGTATCATGTTGTTCTTTGGTGGCATTTGTGGCTCTTTTTCTAGTGATTGCATTGCTTGCAGCTTATTATTCCGGTATTGCTGAGCAAAGGCTATCACCTCTTGTTCTTGTGCGTGCTGGATTTTGACTGCATTCGCATTCCAATCTATCTGCACATTGTACTCTTTTTGCCAAGGTTGTCCCAACATCATTGGGTGTTGTGTGCTTTTATCCTCCACCACATAGAATTTATGTGGGTAAATATATTGATGTACTTGTACATGTAATATAGTCCATCCGAATGTTTTCAATGGGTGTGGTGTACTACTTTCCAGCACTCTAGGAGTAGGATGAAGTTGGCCTGTGGTTTTGAGCTGTTGGTATAATCCGCAAGAGATCAAATTTGCTTGAGCTCCCGAATCAAGCAATGCTATCGGTTCAACTTGATTGCTACCCACTTTGATTGCAATTATTGGCTCCACTGTGTCTTCATCCAACTTTGTCAGTCGAATGGCATTGATTCGCATTGGTGCTCCTCTTTGTTGTTGTTGTCACAGAAGTCTTCTTTTTGCAATGTGTTCTTGTGCTTCTGCTTGAGCTTCCTCTCGTACTCTCTGTTTTTCCTTCATTCGTTGTTTTCCTTCATGAATTTGTTGAAGCATATCCTGTGTGAGTGGTAGATGATATTTCATAGACAACATCCGCTAATCCAGTTCGGCATTTCTTCACCTGCTAATGTAGCAAGCTTGACAGCTCCACTTTGTTATAGATCACTAATCACAAATGGTCCCATCCCTCGCTTTTTAAGTTTCTTGGCATGTTGCTTCAAAGTATAAACAAGTACATAATCACCTGTTTTGAACTCTTTAGTGTGCACATGTTTGTCAAAAAATTCTTTTTGTCTTCTTTTTTTAGCATAGATTGAAGCTACAGCTCTCAAGCGGAGTTCATCTAGCTTTTCAAGATCATCTGTTCTTGAAGACAGCTCATGCCCTATACATTCTAAGCGTTTTGCTACTCGTAGAGTTGGAATTAAAAACTCTATGGGTAGTATAGCATTTAGGCCAAACACCATGTTATACGGTGTTGTTCCTATCGATGTTTTGTAAGCTACCCTGTATGCCCATAGTGTTGAGTGTAGATGCTGATCCCAATCTGTTCGTGACTCTGACACTATTTTAGTGAGAACCGTGCATAGTGTTTTATTTGTGGCCTCAGCTTGTCCATTTTCCTATGGATGGTACGGAGAAGATTTCCTATGTATGACCATGAATTACTCTAGCAGATATTCAATGACTTCATTAAGAAAATGTGTCCCACGGTCACTGACAATTTCTATAGGTAACCCGTATCGTACAAAAAAATTCTCATACAAAAATTGTGCAGTGGTGCGTGCATCTGCTTTTTGCGTTGCCTTGGCTTCCACCCATTTTGTGAGATAGTTCGTAGCCACAATGATATATTGGGTATGGGTGAGATATGCAGGGGGTGAGATAGGTGCCACAAAATCAATGTCCCATTTTGCAAATGCTCTTGCTACCATCATTGGCCGTAGTGGCATCTCATCTCTCTTTATTGGCACCTTGGTGCGCTGACAGGCGTCACAACGCTTTACAAACTCTTCAGCATCCATATGCAATGTAGGCCACCAAATTCCTGCGGTTAAGACAATTTTTGCCGTCTTATCACCCGAAAAATGGCCTCCACTTATTCCACTATGTGCATGTTCTAGAATCAGCAGGTATTCACTTTCACTTGCACAGATTCTAAGTTGATTGTCCTTTCCTCGCTTATAGAGTTGGTTCCCAATTAACTGAAAGTCGCGAGCTTCCAGCTCTATAGCCTTTTTCCGTGCTCTTGTGATGTTCTCTGGGAAAGTCCTGGTGGTTAAGAAATCAATGATATATTGACTCCATGCAGGTGCAATGTTTACCTGAAACAATGTCGTGTGTGTTGGGGTATAAAGCCCAATGTGGTCGCCCAGGTAAGTGGACGGGACGCCAGGTATGTACACATATTCTTTTGTAAAAACATAATAAGAACTCACTATGCTCTACACATTACAGTAGAGCGAGTTCACCATATCGTCCTGCTCTTCTTCTCGCACTCTCTCTCGCGTCGCACTTCCGCTCGTACTCCTTCAACTGGTATCAGAGCTCAGATCGAGGCTCGGGGCAGCACTGCAGGAGGCTAGAGTCACCAGCTCAGATTGGAGTGAAATTTGACAGGCAAAGACACGGCACCGTTCTTTTCATTCTGAGGTCATCTCGGCTACCGTTCGGCTTCGACAAAGTTCTGCGCACGCCATTTTCGACTACGTGGTCTCGACGGGTGCAGATCCGACTTTGCAAATTTGGGGGCTAGGCCTACGACAGCAGGTGCTGAGGATATCGGCACTCCCAGAGTGCTGATTTGTAGCTGTCTACACATCGAAGGACGGCTCGCAGTTCTTGGAGGCGTGACACATACGACACGGGCGCACCTACACACAGACTGTAGGCGACATCCACTAGTTCATCAGGTAGCTTGTGTTTGCTGCTTGATATTCCAGATTTCATCCTGACATTGCAGGTACTTCCACATGGGATGTATTGTCAGAGATGATGTATGTTTGTTGAGGGTTTGCTGGCTGTGAGTCACGTAGCACACAACCGCCGTAGTGGTTACAACATACAGTGGGAAATTTGTGGATGTATGACTTTGTAGGAAGTCTATGTATTGTCAGATTTACTGCAGCCTTTGTTGAGGGTCGAGTGAGGTTTTATTGAGGTGGGGGATTCTCGAATGTTGAGATCCTTTCGGTGATATAGGTCTTGGAGCGATCCCTCAAGCACCCTTAGATAGGCAGCTAGGATGTATTGATTGTGAGTTAGACAGTTGGGATTGCATCTTTGCTTTACTGCCATTGAGGCATTGTCGTAGTCTATGCTTACAGGACAGTGACAAGACAGTGACAGGACAGTGCAGGACAGTGAGAGACAGTACAGGTGCAGGCCAGGTTTACCCACAGCTTACAGTGTTAGAGAGATAGTGGTTTTTTGAGCTGTTTTTGAGTACACGAGAGCCATTTTACAAAGGAGACTCTGCCGAAATTTTTGCAGAATCTGAAGCTTTCTTGGTTCATTTGACAGGTTGATATTGGTTCAGAGGTCAGTTTACAGGGGAAACTCTGCCGAATTTTTCCCAGGAAAGTAAACTACTGTGAAGCGTAGCTATGGCTGGATCACAGGACACTGCTCTTTACAATATCAAGAAGCTGGATGGAACCAATTTCCCATTGTGGACGAAGCAGATTTGGCACGTGTTGGTACAAAAGAAGCTGATAAAACCTATAAAGCTCAAGGTGATAAAACCAGAAGATATGGACGAAGATGAATGGAGCGAAATGGATGAATTGGCACTTTCTACCATTATGTTGACTTTGGCAGAAAGCGTTTACTTCAATGTAGTAGACGAGATGTCGGCTTATCAAGCATGGTTAAAGCTGAGTGATCTTTATGAGAAGCAAAGTGCAGCTTCACAGGTATACTGGCTTAAGAAGCTTGTTGACTTGAAGATGAAGGAAGGGACAGCTATGTCCAATCATCTGAATGAATTCAACACAATCTATAGTCAGTTGTCAACTCAAGGTGTCAAGTTTGATGAACCTGTTAGAGCTATGTTCCTGTTGATCACATTGCCGGAAAGTTGGGACACTTTTCGCACAGCTTTGAGTAATTCTGCACCTCCAGATGGTTTGAACATAGCAGGTGTAGAAGGAAGTCTGCTTACTGAAGAAACCAATAGAAAGACAATGGACAAAGGAAAAGGAACAACCTTAGTTGTCAGGGGAAGGACCAAAGAAAAGTACAAAGGTGGAAAGAGGAATCAGTTTCGTAGCAAGTCCCGCAGTGCTAAAGGCAAGAGTGACATAGAATGCTACCATTGTGGCAAGAAGGGTCACATGAAAAGAGACTGCAGAGAATGGAAAGCAAAAAAAGGCAAAGAGAAAGCTGAAGACCATGGTGAGAAGAACAAGTCCTCAATGAAGATTCAAGAAATAAATGTGACAAACACTGTTGCAGAGGATGTCAGTCTAGTGACAATAGACATCTACTTCTTGAAGAATACAATGGACTCAGCTCTTCTTACAGCATCTGATGGAAATGCACTGAGTGACTGGATTATAGACTCAGGAGCATGACTTCATGTGTCTCCAAACAAGGAGTGGTTTACCTCTTATGTGACCACTAAAGATCACGTTCGGCTAGGCAATGGGCAGACATGTGAGATCTTAGGTGTTGGAGATGTTCAATTAAAGTTTCAAAATGGCTCTTCTTTTGCCAAGAGCTCTTTGTAATTGCGGGAACATGTCTCACATTCTTCAGCGTAAAAGAAGATCTCCAACACAAGGATGAAGCGTTTAGTGTTTTCAAAACGTTTGTGACACTTGTGGAGAATCAGAGTGGCAAGAAGCTTAATGCTTACGCACTGACAATGGTGGAGAGTATGTTTCAAAGGCCTTTCAGGACTTTTGTGAGTCAAAAGGTATAAAACGTGAACTTACTGCTCCTTACAATCCTCCTCAAAATGGTGTTTCTGAGAGGATGAATAGGACCATACAAGAGAAGGTCAGAAGTATGTTGTCTAATGCACAATTGCCAAATGGGTTTTGGGCTGAAGCTGTATCAACAGCTGTTCATCTTATAAATAGATCTCCTAGCAAGGTTTTGCAGAAGGATTTAGTGCAGAGATGGTATGGTCAGGCAAGGTGCCTTCATACAAGCATCTCAGAGTCTTTGGCTGTGAGGCATATACTCACGTTGCAAAGGAATTTGGGAACAAACTTGAGCGAAAGAGTAGAAAGTGCATCTTTCTAGGCTATGGTAATTCTGGTGAGATGGGGTACAGACTTTGGGATCCCGAATCCAGAAAGGTTATCCGCAGCAATGATGCTCACTTTAATGAAGCCAAATATCATTCTAAACCAGAGAGGGTTGAGGAGATTAGGAGAGTTGTCTTCCAAGAAGATGGACCTGCACGTGCAAGACAAAATGTCAGGGCTCAAGAGGAGCAAGGACAGGATAGAGTGAAACCACAGGTTGTGGCTGAGCCTGAGCCACCTATTGTGCGTAGATCTAGACGTGTCACGCGACCTCCTGATAGGTTTGTTCCATCTATGAACTATGTCATGTTGACTGATTGCAATGAGCCTTCATGTTACAAGGAAGCAGTGCAAATGAAGGACTCCAAGAATTGGCAATTGGCCATGCAGTCAGAGATGACAGCTCTGCATAAAAACTAGACATGGAAGCTAGTTAAATTACCACAGGGCAAAAAGGCTCTACCTTGTAAATGGGTTTACAGGTATAAGATCACCGCTCATGATAGTCAGCCAAAGTACAAAGCAAGGCTTGTTGCCAAGGTCTTTAAGCAAGAACAAGGCATTGAATTTGATGAAGTCTTCTCTCTAGTGGTCAAGATGACTACATTGAGATGCTTTCTTGCATTGGTTGCCATATCAGATTTGGTGTTGCACCAAATGGATGTCAAGACAGCGTTCTTGCATGGTGATTTAGATGTGGAAATTTACATGCAGTAGCCAGAAGGGTTTGTTGAGAAAGGCAAGGAAGATTTGGTATGCCAGTTGTTAAAGAGTCTTTATGGCTTAAAACAATCACCGAGGGCATGGTACCATAAATTCCACAAGTTTATGCTTTCTCAAGGCTACAAATGTAGTGAGTTCGATCATTGTCTATATACAAAGAAGGCCAAGGATGGCAGTTGGCTGATCCTTATTTTGTATGTGGATGACATGCTGATTGCTGGCAAGCACTTGGAAGAAATTTTAGCTTTGAAGTCAAAGATGGCAAAATCGTTTGACATGAAAGACATGGGTGAGGCAAGTCATATACTTGGTATGCGCATTGAGAGAGACAGATCAAAGAATTTGATTAGGTTATCTCAAATAGAGTATATGGACAAGGTTTTGCAACGTTTCAATATGGAGAAGGGAAAGGCATTGAGTGTTCCATTGCCACCATATGTGAAACTTAGCAAACAAGATTGTCTTGTGTCTGAGGAAGAACATGCTGAAATGGATAAGATTCCATATGCTTCTGCAGTGGGTAGTTTTATGTATGCAATGATTGCTACTCGCCCAGACATTGCATTTGCAGTGGGAGTAGTAAGTCAATACATGTCAAACCCAGGCAAGAAACATTGGGAGGCAGTTAAAGGAATATTCAGATACCTGAAAGCTACAAAGAGTATTCGCATATGCTATGGGAGTCAGGAGCTAAGTGTAAATGGTTTTACAGACTCAGATTATGCAGGTGACTTAGACAATCGAAGGTCTACGTCAGGGTATGTTTTTACATTGGCTGGTGGAGCAGTATCATGGCGTTCTAGATTACAAGATTGTGTTACTCAGTCTACTACAGAGGCTGAATATGTTGCAGCATCAGAGGCATGCAAAGAATCAATTTGGCTTAATCAACTAGTAACAAATTTGGGAATCAAAGAAGAGATGCCTGTGTTATATTGTGATAGTCAAAGTGCTATACAATTGGCTTGCAATCTAGTTTATCACTCAAAGACAAAGCATGTGGATGTGAAGTATCATTTCATCAGGGAAATGCTCGAGGATAAGCAACTTCAGCTTGTCAAAGTCCACACCACAGAAAATCCTGTTGATCTACTTACAAAAGGACTTCCCTCAGAGAGCTTTGCGCATTTTTGCAAGCAGTTAGGTGTAGGGTAGTACATCACTTCTCTACATCTCTTGTATATTAGCTTGTATAGTAGCTTCTATCACACTTAAAGTACCACATTGGACTTTAAGTGGGAGGTTGTTGGGGTATAAAGCCCAATGTGGTCGCCCAGTTAAGTGGGCGGGCCGACAGGTATGTACACATATTCTTTTGTAAAAACCTAATAAGAACTCACTATGCTCTACACATTACCGTAGAGCGAGTTCACCATATCGTCCTGCTCTTCTTCTCGCACTCTCTCTCGCGTCGCACTTCCGCTCGTACTCCTTCAGCGTGATCCACTGGTCGTTTGGCACTACATATAGTACAATTGGTAACATAAGAATGTGTGTTCGCATACATAGTTGGCCAAAAAACCCCGAACTGTTTCAGTCTCTGCTGTGTTTTCACTGTTGAACAATGAAATGCACAATCTTGGATATGTGCTTCTTCAAGGTAGCACTCGAATTCTTCCGGATTTATACATAATCGTAGGATTTGGTCCGATCCTAGATGATACAGCTGTCCTGCTATCAACTGGAAGTTTTTTGTTTGTCGAATTGTTTATTTTTTGGATCTGTATTCCGTATTATCACATCTACTTCCAAAGGAAAGAATGCTAACAATTTCCTGTGACCATTTGGGTATCATTTCAATATTGAAAAGATAAGCATCTGGTATGTCATCATCTACTCCTTCAGGAGCCTCCCCGTTGTGTATCCTTGAAAGATGATCCGCTCGTAGATGGGTTTTACCCTTTTTGACCACCACTGTGAAATCAAACTCTAGCAATATACTAAACCAGCATACAATTCTCCCTGTATGGCATGGTTTATTTACTAGATACAACAGAGCTTGATGATATGTGAAGAACACAAATTTGTTTGCGAGCAAATAATGCTGAAATTTCTTTACAGCATAAATCATTCCTAACCCTTCTCGTTCAGTGGTCGTGTAGTTCTTTTCCGCAATGTTTAACTGTCGGCTTGCATAACAAACTGGAAAATCCATTGTTCCATCTCCAGGCTGAGCCAGAATACTTCCGATTGCATAAGCAGAAGCATCAATGTGAACATGGAATATCTTTTCCCAATCTGGTGCCTTCAATACAGGTGCTGATATAAGGTTTTCCTTCAGCTTTTGGAATGAAGTTTCACACTCCTCGATCCAATTGAAATTGACTAGCAAACGATATAGAGGTTGTGCAATGACTGCATACATGTATATGAATCTTCGATAATATCCACAGTGTCCCATGAAGGATTGCACTTGTTTTGCATTAGTAGGCCTGGGTAGGTCTACAATGACTTTGAATTTGTCTAGGTCAGTGGTTATGCCATTTCTTGAGACAATGTGTCCTAAGATGCGGCCTTGCTTAACCATAAAGATACACTTTTCCGGGTTAAGACAAATTCGATATGTCCTGCATTTTTCAAAGACCTTTTGCAAATGGTCAATATGTTCCTCTCGTAGAAGAGAGTGTACACAAAGATCATCCATGTATATTTCTAAGAATATTCTCAGGTATTCTTTGAATGCGTGCGTCATTAACCTTTGGAAGGTTGCTGGGGCATTAGTTAAGCCAAATGGCATAACTCGATACGCATAAAGTCCCCATTCTATGGGAAACGCTGTTTTGTGTTGATCCTCCCTTGCAATTGCCAGTTGGTTGTATCCTGAAAACCCATCTAGAAAGAAATAAGCCCGCTTTCCAGGCACCCGCTCAAGTACATGTTCTGTGATTGGCAAGGGATAATTATCCCTTATTGTGGCTGCATTTACCTTTTTGAGGTTTACACACACTTGCAGTTTTCCGTTCTTTTTGGGAAATACCACAATGGGTGACACCCAATCTGTATGTTCAATCTCATAGATGAATTCAGCTTCCATCATCTTATCAATCTCCTCTTTGATTCTTTTAGCAAATGTGTCATTATAAGTATAAGAACGTTGTTTGCTAGGTTTTGCATCTGATTTCAAAGGAATTGTATGTTGGCATATCGATGGATCAACTCCTTTGAGGTCTTTATAAGACCATGCAAACACATCTTTATACTTCTTGAGAAGTTGTGTTAGCCGTTCTTCTTCTTCAGGCTCTAAATCATTTGCTATATAGATTGGCTGAGGCTTTTCACCTGGTTCCGCGAGGTCTATTCTTTTTGCATTTTCTGGCCCATCGTAAGATTCTTGGTTGGTTCTTTCCCTGACTGGTGGTGTCATGATGATTTTTCTATCATGGATGGTAAATTTTCGATAGTGTGATGGTACATTCATGTTTCCCTTTTTTGACTCCCCTTTACCATAACTATCTTCTTCAGTAGTCCACATCTCACGTAAAGACCGTTTCAGTTCTTGGTATTTCTGTTTACGCTCCAATTTGGTCCACTCGTGGTCTTTTGTTGTTTCTTTTTTTGATTTTTGAGATTTTTGTGATTTTGTTTCTGTTTTAGCATTTCGTTCCTGTTTTATTTCCTCTCGCGTTCTTTCCCTTTGATCTTTTGAGAATCTTCCTGATATTTGATCTTTTACACAATCCTCTACTTTTACAAGCATCAAATAGTGAGTTTTACCTTTTATCCTGGGCATCAGGTTCCCTCTCACTTTGTTTCCTGCTCGTTTCTTCCTATAGTGTTCCTGGTGTCTAGGGTGCTGATTAACAAAATCATAAAACTTAATATTCTCGGGTTCCCTTTCACGCTCACTTGAGGTGTCTGAACACTCATTATCTGCATCATCATTTACTTCCAGATGTTCAGAGGAGTTATAAAACTCTTCTTGTCCCGGTGGTTCTATCGTCTCATCTTCTCCTGATATAATGTTTACCATGTATTAGGGTAGCACATCATAGCCATCCTTATCGCAAAATTTTGTTGTTGGACTATCTGTAATGGTACAGACATCCAATGTTGCTAGTATGTGTTTCCATTCTAGAGGTTCCAAGGCATCTTCAGCGAAAGGTTCCGGAATATACTCCTTATCCTCAATTGCTCTTTCTAAGATGCATTCCTCTCTTCTTAAGCTTCCACAATGTGAAGCTCCGCACATCCATAGCTCTTTTTGTTGCCCTAACCATGCTGGGAGTTCCGATCCTGCTACTGTAGCTGAATCAAACTCTTCCACAGGTGTTTGGTTCACATCTTTGTAACTATGGTCTTTCAGGTGTATTTTAGTTGTTGTCTCGCCATGTCTGAGGTATATGTGGTCGTAACTCCAATCTTGGACCATCTTCAATTTCTCATTGAATGGTCTTCCCAAGATGATCTCATAATTGTTCTTTTTGTCGAAATCGAATATTGCAAATATATGCTCATACTCGATCCCGCACGAAGTGACAATCACTTTTTCTAAAAGTCCTAGAGGCTTCTCCATGAACCCGTCTGCCAATTGCAATTTCATTATGGTAGCTCTCAAAGCTGGTTTTTCCCATTTTTTCCAGATTTCCTTGGTGGCGATAGCAACTCCCGCTCCATTGTCAAGAATAGCTTTGGAAACTACTCCTTGGAATTCTACGGGTAGCGTGGTGTTTCCATCTTCTCCCTCGCAATACTCTCCAGCCTTGTTTAATGATACTAGCCTAGTGTTTAGTTGAGGTCTGTCCAACTCTCTGATCCCTTCCTGTAGCCTCAAGGTGGGGTGTTTCACTCCAAATTTTTCTAGGCATTTACCTACTCTGGTCCACATGTTTGGTCGTAACCTTAGGAGTTCGGCTAATGTGATTGTGCATGCCACCGGGGTGGAAAATAACTCAATCAATCCTTGCGAATCCATCACTTTAATAGAATAAAGTCTTTGAGATGGGATTGATCTCACTTCAGACTTGGCTTCATACTCTCCTAGGTAAGAGGGCAAAGTTCTTAGCGAGTCTGGCTGGCTGTGCCCCAAACTAATTGATCCTTGGTCTCCCCCTTGTGAATGTATCTCAAAGTTCATTTGTGACCTTGCCTCAGATTCTTCAATAGGAGATAAGGTTACATTCTTTTCTTTTCTCATGCTATTCACGCGGTTACTCATCCTATTAGCCTCGTTAGCCTCACGGATTTGCTTCCACAGATCGTCTAGACAATTACAGTCCTTACCCATTTCTATCAATGTTTTAGGCTGGAACCCGTCACTTGCCTCATCTATTGTATTTGGCACTATGATAGGCTCTCCTTTGGACTCATAGGCTCTCCTCTGGACTCATAGGCATTAGTGAGTCTTTCATTTGTTTTTACTCGTTCCTCTAAAGTTGGTTGGATAGGGGTTGGAGCTGGTGCCTCATGCCAATTTGCAGGTTTACCCAACGGGTCTTCCATCAATGATTGAGTTGTTTCAATCATCCTTTTACACATTTCCAACCTTTGTTTTTCTATTTCCGCATATGGATAAGTCATCCACCTTTGCTCCTGGGTTTGGTTCTTTTTGAGTATGGCTTCATAAGCCTTTAGAAGCGCATCCAACTGCTCATTTACCTTGTCTGCCAGTACAGATCCTCCTGATCCTGCACTTTTGGGCTCTGCTATTTCCTTGGGTGCTATGGTTGCCGTGGTGTGTGAGCTTAAGCTGGCTAGATCCTCTAATCGCTCAAACCTATCCTTTGTATGTTTCAACTCCTCGGATAGAGCTGTTTGCTCTCGTTCTTTCCTGGCTTTCATGCGCGCTTTTCTAGCTTTCCAAGTGCTTTTCTGAACTTTGGGCATCGGTTTTTGGCTCTTCAACTATGGGTTCGTTCATCATTCGATGAGCTTGGGCTCGTGTTACCGCCTAAATAGGTATGATTGTTTCATTTTCTGACCCTCCACTGGAAGGTACTGTTTCTAGTATGTTCAAGGTAGTTTTTGCTCCTTTGCTCGGGTTTTTAGGGCAATCGGGAATCAAATGAGTAACTCCACACTCGGTGCAATATGCGTTGACTCTCATGATTTCATCATGAGGACAGTCTCTTAGCCAATGGTCTCCACCACACTTGTAGCAAGGTCCCTTGGGTTGTTGAGGTGCTCCTTGATCTCCTCTTTGTTGGTATGCATCTCTCTGTCCGCCCATGCCTCCGTTGGCTATGAACAACAATGTTTCTTCATCTAAGCTATATCTTCCTTCTCTTGCTGCCTGTGCAGCTGTTGGTGGTCCCGTACTTCCTATCATGCTCCATGGTTCTGGTGTCGAGGGTTCATCCGGTGGATAATAGACAGGGTTTGCCGCATATCCATTGGGGTCTTCATAATATGCATGCATAGGCACCAAAGCCTTATCCTCTGATTCGGTTACGGTTGGTGTATATCTTATACCAACTAGTCGTAATCGTGGTAGGGGTGGTTGTTGCCCCAACAATGGTTGTGGTCTTTCTACAACTACAGGTCCTGGTAGGTTGCCTGCTTGATACCTAGGCATCGGTGGAACTTGAGGAGAAGCTACCTGAGCTTGGGGAGCGTAAGGTCTCTCTCTCACATATCCCTTGTTATAATAACATTCCTCAGTCCCATGGTTTGTCCATTTTTGTTCAATAGCACACCACTTGGGCTGTTTAGCCTGGGGTTTAGGGTAACTCCATCAAACACAAGATGCTCTCCCTGGGGCCGAACATACAATCTCGCACTTCATCTACAAGCTTCTCCTGGTTCACAGCTACTTCTCCTTTTGTGCTGTCTTAGAAGACTTGCTTCCACTTTGTTGTGAAGATGAATTTTCGTCGAGGTCCTTGAACTCCCCCTCTTTGTAGACCGCACAATTGTCCACAAGGTAAAGATCCTCCTTGTTCAGCTCATTCAACGTTGTGCTCCTCTTCATATGTAAGTCTTTCTGGAGATCCGCATTCCTTAGTCCTTGGATGAATATAAGCATAAGTCTGGACTGAGTTGGCAGTTCTTCCACCGGACAGAACTTAACATATCTTTTTAGTCTTAGGGCTGCTTTTCGTACAGATTCCCCATCTTTCTGTTTAAATTTATGGATTTGTGAGACGGTATTATGAGCTATCCCCCTTTGTGAGAATTCCTCTATAAATTCCTCTATCCCCCTTTGTGAGCTCTGTTGACCCTTGAGTCTTTGGCTTACTCTCTCCTTGATACCTTGAATAGAGTGGTGGTTCTTGCAAATCCCTTAGCCCTCGTGCGGCTTGATAACCATCTCGGCTTCGGTCTTGTTCCATTGTAGCACTCTGTCGAAGCCATGCCTGCAATGATGGCTGGTTTGCTGGTTGGGTTTGGTTGTTGAATGCCTCCGGTCGGGTGGAATGTGAGGTAGCGTCATAATCTTCTGAAAAAGGATTCGTTGACTTGCTTGAGGTGTAGGTGGTTCTTGGCACTTCCTCAGGGGCATATGCTGATGCTCTTGGACCTGTTGCCCTTTCTACCTCCTCTAGGAGAATACGTTGGTATTCTCGCCCGTATTTATCAACAAAAACTATACCCTTCCCCATAGCAGTTTCATAAGAGAATAAGTAAAGAACCTTGTCTTTGCTCAATTCGTTTACGTATGGTTCTTTTCTGCAAAAGTAAGCGACTATACCCTCACTCTCATGCTTGTAGATTCCCACGTTGTCATTATAAGTTGGAAACCTGGTTGTTTTCTTATCATACATAAAAATAGCTCCGAGTCGATCAATGTTTGGTGGCGGTTCTTGAGCTTCTGAAACCATTTTCCCTTTCGCCACATTATCTCCATATTTGTTGTAATCTTCAGGGTTACTAACTATTAGATAGTGGTTCCCCTTTTCGTCTCGGAATCTATCTCCATCATCATAGACTCGGATTATCTCCAATCTCTGAGCTGGCCTCTCTTCGATACAAATGCACTTGCGTTCTCGATAGTCAGAATAGACTAGGGCTCCCCTCGAGTTTGTTCCCTCTAAGAAGATCACAGTGAGCTTGGAATCATTCAAAGGATTTAGAGAGGTGCTTCCGCCTGGCATTGGTCCGTCATAGGTGAAACCTCTTGGCTGTTGACTACCCATCATGAAGAAAGATTTGTCATGAAGTGTCAGTATCACTACCTTCCTCAATAATCAGTTCTAGCGGATCTAGCCTTGCCTGAGTTACACTCTCCTCGGTGGACACTAAGCTACCTTGGTCACCTGCCACCTTCTGGTCTCTAACAATGTATCTTCCTGATCTTAAATTCATCAAACTTATCAATGCAATTTATCACCAACCACTCACCTGGCAAAGGATCAGTCTCCGCACAACTTCTAGCTTTATTGCTGAATATACCTGTACACAAGCGTTTAATTACGGCAATCAAATCAAAGCATTTATCTGCAAGAGGTTATCTTAGTAATGGTTGGTATAATTGGAGAGTTAGTCTCAACCACTACTGTATTTTATACAATGCTGATGTTTTGGATTAGGTCTGCTATTTTGGAGCTGTACTTCCCTCGGATGTTGGTCAATTTACGTGAAAAAGTCTGAATTCAGTCTTTGCACCGTCAAATGGATAAACAAGGTCCAAATTCACTTCTGAAAGAAGTTCTAGAACCCTTAAGCCAAATGGAATCTCACTGTCTAAGATCAGTCAAATTTTCTCTTCAGTAGGCCCCAATAGACATCCTACGCGTAGGATGTCTCTTGCTTTGTTTTGCCTGGATTTTTGCACTATGGATTCCCCTTGATGTGTTGAGTCCACGGATGTTTTTACTTTTTGATTTGGACACCTATAAGCTGGTCAATGAGTCAGAAATCTGTTCCGACAGCCTGTTGCTGATCTTGATCAGTCTAATCAACTCCAATTTGGACCAAAATTTACCAGGAGGCTTGCCTTAGGCTATACAACACCTTGCTATGCTCTCAGTGAGTATCTGGCTTCAATTTCTTGCTTTAGACATCCTACGCGTAGGATGTCTTCTTCATTAGAATGGCTTCAAACTCAAAATACAGGCTCCCCTTAAGGTTCTAATCACTTTGGTATGCTCAAAATTTGGTTGGGAGTGCAAAATCACACAGAAGACATCCTACACGTAGGATGTCTTTTTGGCCTGTTTGACCCCAGACTTAACCCACAGCTTCACCTTGATGTCAGCAACCCAGTGGTATGCTTAGATTTTGGTTTGGATTTCAAAAGTCCCCAATTTTAGCTGTTCTTGCCTTTTTCGGTCAAAAAGTGCTAAAGTCTTCTTTGAACCCAATTTTCTCACCCAAATGAGATGAAACCCCTCTCAATCACTCAATATATCATGCAAGACATGCTCATGCAGCCATCTTATGGTTTTGGTCTTAAAATAATGTTTTGGCACAATTTGGGTAGGATGTCTGGCAATTTCAGTCTATCTGGCCTTATCCTGTCAAGATATGGTCAAATTTCCACTTTCCAGTTGAAAATAGGTTAAACCTCACCTTCTGAACACACCGGTCAACTCAAAATCCCAAAATTCCCACCAGATTAGCATGTAGACATCCTACACGTAGGATGTCTCCTGGCTTGAAATTAATTTTTTTTCCTAACAGAAATGCTCCTGATGCTCTGTAGCTCTATCAGAAACACTCATAGTAACTTTTGGACTTCTCTTAGGCTTTCAAACACACTTTTGCGTCTTTTTGCACCTTTTACAAACTTGTGATGAATTTACCAAGCAAGTATACATGCATGAAGTGCTCTAGATCCTGAATCATGATGTCCTACTTACTCTACTCCTACTTATCATGTGAAATGGTGATAATGGTGTTTTGGGTTGCTTTCTGGCCTCTCCGGACTCTCAAGCTTCCCTCTCATCGCTTCTACGACTCCAACTCCTACTCAAGAACTCGACTACTACCTAAAACTATCTTGGTCTACCTAAATCTACCTAAGTCGAAGAATCTAGGCCAGACACACTCTCCCTAGACTCCCTCTAAGACCTAGAGAGTCCTCCACCCTCTGATCCTATGTAAATGTAAAACAAGACTCTTGGCAAGCCAAAAATCCCTATCCTCAAGGATTAGTCTCGGTCACCTACCTAAGGTTTTCATCCCCGGCAGCGGCGCCAATGTTGGACGGATACGCCGCGACGGACGTTAGCACAGCGAGAACTCACCTAACATATAATGTCAGCTGAGGACGAAGCTCAACCCACAAGCGTGTGGAAGCAAGCATAAGATGTCAACCTACATTCGATCGACTCCTAACTAATTCCTACAGAGGTCTCTATCAATTGTCTAAGTCACAGCCTTCAAGAGTGCATAAGAGGAAACTTCCTACAATGCTTTCTAGAGCCTAACATCCATCAAACAATCTTGAAACACCATAGAACTTGAAGGAGACCCTACTAATACCAATAGGTCGCTCTCCCTAAGGTCTATGAACCAAAACCCCAACCCAAAACACCCAATGCCATATCACGTAGGATGTCTGGCCGAAATTTGCAGGTCTTCGTTTTCAAAATCTAAAGTGCCTAATGTGTAGTTCTACTCAATGTGAACACGTGGATATGATGCAATGCAAAATCGGACAACGTATGCTCACCAAATCACCAGATGAATCTCATAGAAGGAGCTCGCAAAACCGGACCGTACGTACGCAATGTAGGTATCGGCGCGTAGCTCTCGTCGGGGGCAACACGCTGCACTTCTCCGCACTCGATTCCGACCACCGGTGCACACGTAGCATCAAGATGAAGCTTACACTCTCTCTCGTACACAGTACGCTCACTCACAGACTTCAAAACTTGTTTTTTAAAATGACAAAAGGTTTTTTTCATTAAGGTCAAAAAGTGGTATATATACCTTACAATTCTCAAACCCTAAAGTCCCAAAATCAACCATCTACTCAATCTAACTATCAAAACTGGGATACAATCTGGAAACTTCTGTAAGTCCTAATATTTACAAGGTCAAAATCGGGTTTCCTCAATAAATGAATAATTACAAAAAATGATAATCTTTCGAGTAGTTAGTTTCCGTGGGGTGTGTCCAGCTTCTAACACTCTCTTTCTTATTTCTCTCAAGAATAATGAAAAATTTCGAAGAAGCTTTTGATACATGTTTTGTTTGGGAGTCAACATGAGCCAAGGTGCTCTAACTCTCAGCTTTCTCTAGAAATTGGCCAAGATTCCATTCACATTAGTTTTCATCGATTTATCGATTGAACACTAATTGCCTTAAGAGCTAGGAGCCACACAGAGGCTGGCCAAGAGCCATTGTCAGATTTTGGGACCCAACTATTGGCATTCCTTGGGTGATTGTTCTTATGATCGAACAGATCTCCCGAGTGGAGTACACATCGAATACATCGACGTTAATGGACAAGCAAGAGTCTTGTCATTTTGGAGGATTAGGGTGTCATTTTTGCACTATATGTTTCTACTGCGACGCTCAAGTTGAGTTTTTGATACTCTTGCACTTACATCAGTTGATCTATACCATGGAGTCTAGAGGCAGCAAACAGTTGAGACAGCATGGCTGTTGATATGAGCTAGGTATCTTACTTCTGTGGATTTCTTGCTCTCTCTATAGCACTACAAGTGTCTATGGCATCACAGTTTTGGGGTACGACCCAGTGGGTGCTTACTAAATCACCCCATACGCATTGAGGATCACAGTTTGATCTATTCTTGTTATACTTTCAAGGAAAGAATTCCGCAATTTACCACGAGGTAGCGGAAAAATTCAACTTTTCAAGTTGATTCTCATCATTCTGTACATGGTTAACTAGGTTGGTTACCGTTACCTTCTAGTTGAGCAGTTTCTACAAAGGGTCTTACCAAGTGGTTTGCCTACGTAGATTCTACCCAAAGGGTTTGGATTGCGAAGGCAACACCCAGGGTTTCTAGTGCAATGTTGCTTGGTTTTTTCACAGGTGGGAGATGTACTCCTGTGCATTTGAATACGGGTAAGTAAACTTTCAGTTCAATCCCCAGGGCCATGCCAAGGGCATGTTGAAACAAGTATTTTGGTCCGTAGTGTCCAAAGTACATTATGTTGTTATGAATCCACTTGTAGGATTCGGTTTGGCACATGTTGTCACATGGGATACAACATGGTCTAGGAACTCAAGGAGTTTGGTTTAGCCAATGTGGAGCAATGAATGAGGGTCCCTCTCACTCTTGTCGCGGAGTGTTTAGAGTTACCTCCACACACAAGTACATCTTGTACTTGCAAGATGTTCTTTTTTACACATCCTTACATGAGACATATTACACATGTGGAGAATATGAGACTCTGGTCTGACAGTGACGCCATTATTTCAAATATGTGTCACGACAAAGTCCCTAGGTGCTGGTCAAATCTGTTTTCTAGACCATTTTCAGCACGACGTATCAGGAAATTTTTGGTGGCCAAAAATTGTCGGATACTTAGAATGACTTGTTCAGGTACAAGTAGTGCTAAAGAACATTACAGATGGTTGTTTATACATATAGCAAGGCTCTAAGTTGTTAATGAAAAAGTTTCATTGTCTGTACCTAGAAGTGATCAATGTTTCACCTTCTATTGTGATTCAGACATTTCAGCAAGGCTTGCAAAAGATTGCAACTGAAAGTATTTAGTTTCTTTTCAGAACTATCTACATTCCTTTTTAATGTGTGCTAGGCGCATCACATTTGCCATAAGTATTGGCAAGGATCACCATGGATATACATGTGCGGATCTGTTTTTTGCTAAATGCATGCACACTAGGTGTTACGGGCCCTAGTGTTTAGCAAAGGATGATTTGGAACGGCATGCATGTTCCTCAAGTTGTTGCTTATGAAGCATTTTGCACTCTATGTGCAGTATCTCTATGAGATTAATTTTGGGTCTACTAATCCCCAATAGAGGTCATGGCTCAGTTTGGGTGTTTGTGGATTTCTCAAGTTAACCACGATCGTTATTCCGAACATTGTTGATTCCTCAACAATGTTACACGATATTGTGATTCCCATTTACCGATCATTGGGAAGACTGTCTGTAAACCGTGAGGGAACACACCTCAATACTGTCAGTTATCCAAGTGGATAGGGAGATTACAAAGTCTAAGGGAACACACCTCAGTACTGTCAGTTATCCAAGGGGATAGGCAGATTACAAAGTGTAATCTAGTGTTGAAGGATATGCAAAGTGCGTATGTTAGCACCAAGCGATCCAAGCAATAAGAATTTATTGTTCTACTCAGAGTTTGCTTACTATAAGTCAAAGCATGTTTGCGACTAGGTGTAGTCTCTTCATGTATAACTCAGGTTCTCAACCTTGATCACTCGTTAGGGTGGGGTTGTTTACTGATGATGAAAATTGGGAACAAGTCAAGGACTTAAACTTGGATGATGAGTTATGTCAACTACTTACTTTCATGGAAAGTGAACAGAGGTACTCTTTTTGGTACATCTTTGTTGTGATAAACTCGTTTACCATGCTCATGAGCATTCTTAATGGAGTCTACACACTATGTTTGGATAGGAACCGGTACTATTAGATGGTTACAAATGGACAACAATGTAGAAAATGAAGATGTTACTCTTGGTTTCATTGAACCTCCTTCTGAACTGGGTTCCGTTCAAATGAACCATTGGATCCATGAGGGATGTTACGGTAGAAAACATTAGTGTCCTTATGAAGATACCATCACTTGTGTTTTCGCAGACGAAAACACTTCTCCAAGGGGGGAGTAATGTCAGGATAATGGTAGGACCACGCATGGCCAAGGGCCAGGACGGACATGCAATCAAGAGCGTCCCTATATTTAGAAGGCCAAGGGCCTATATAGGGCATGGCTGGGTGGTGATGAGCATGTTCCAGTCCCCTTGCCCTTTCACAACCTATACCTTCTTCTCCATTGTGTGCTCACGAGTATGTATGTGTGTGTGTATGCTTGAGAGAGAGAGAGAGAGAGAGAGAGAGAGAGAGACAGAGCATTGCAACGGCATCGGTAGCAGTGAGGTGGTGGCGGCTCCCTCTTCTTTGCGGCACGGAATCCTTCACGACGCAAAGCATAGAGCGGTGAGTGACACACCATTGCCCCCTTTGAGATTACTAGGATAGTCTGGTTGTGTGCTTGCAGCCATTAATGACTCGCACACAGTGTTCGGAAAGTCCCCAGCCTCTGACAGGTGTGGTAGAAGCACACACTCACTACCCTGTAGATTCCCTACATGGTATACCTGCCATTAAGTTGCTATGGCTAGCTTTCTCCATGCCATGAAATGCTCTTCCTTTCCATGCCTTCTTAAGCTCTATTTATAGCACCCCAAGGATGTGCTCTCCTCTTGTTCAACGCTTCTCTCCTTCATGCACTCCGAGCCAACAAACAACCATCTCCTTGCGCTACCAAGGCACCCTCACCTATTGCTCTTTTTTTTAGGTCTCTTCCTTTATGTAGATAGTTTCCCCCTACTTGACTTCTATAGTGCTACATTGGATGCCCCTTCTTATCAGCACTCCCCACTTAGCATAACAACGACTCATTCTTGCAGCTAGCAAATCATGCGAGGGCCATGCCAGGGACCGTCGGCTTCACCATCTCCAAATTGATACACCACGATTTCGGACATTTCCAAATTGATACACCACTTCCGGACATCCCTCCGGCTTGAGACCGAAACCATTTAGGACTCGTCCTGCTCTTTGATGCCAACTCAAGGGGGTGATAACATTCACTTTTCTCTTACAAAAACCCTTAACCCCAAAATACCTTTCCTTATCGCTTTAAAATTTCCTATGGAAGTCATGAGACTAATTGTGAACTCAACCTTTCAAGGTCAACAGGTGGGTGTTCTCTAGTTCACCCTTGATCCAAGGTCACTGACCCTTTTTTCTCGGTTATGATTGAGCACAACTGTTAAAGAGTTCCTCTAAGATGAGTGTATTTGATAGCTACACAAATTCCTCACTCCTAAGTTTGATTCCTGCTCTATAGATCAAAATCCCTTTTCCCATTTTTGACTTAACTAAATGGACAACAAAAAATTGGGTTCAACTTTTTGGCCAACAAATTAACCCTCTAGAATCTACCCACCTACCGAACCATTTGGTAAATGCACCTTTTCAAGGTAGTACTATGATACTAGAAAAAAATATTCCAAACATGTTGAACCAAGAACATATTTCAAACATTTGAAAGCAGCATGCAAACTGTTGCATACCCTTGCAAGTGTGCATTTATCATGTCGTTCCTACATTTAAAGAAAAAGAATATTTTTCTTCCTTTTTCCTTTAGTATTATTAAAGTTTTCTAGTTATCTCTCAAGCAATCACACATATTCCTCTAGGCATATCCCTATCCTCGTCCCAAGAGTCGGGTATCCTGTCTCCTCTGCCATGTGTGGAGACGGTGCCTTGACACAATTTCCAATTCTTATTTCTTTTAATCTTGTGTGGAAAGGCTTCAAAGATAATCTACTCTAAGTTCCATTTAAATTAATAATCCAAAAAGAAGAGCAAAGGTCCGGCTGATGAGGACAATTATAGAATAGCCCATTTAGGTTCCTAGCATTTCTAAGGTTCCTTTTTACCAAACAATTAGAAGAGTTCCTTAATTAAGTCACATCCTCCTCCCTTATCCTGATCCCTTCATGGATCTGTTTTTCTTCCTCCTTCTTTTGTCGGCATCAGGCCTACCCGGACTAGGCCAATTTTCAGATGCATCCACGGATCTCTATCACCCGTCTGGGACACACTCCCATTTAATCCCATTTCTAGGGTAGTGAATGAAATTGAGCTCAAAACATAGACCAATGGTTATCATTCCTAGCCAAAAAGGACCATCCCCTGTTGTATCCCACAGGTAAACACCTACGTCGGCCTTTTCCCAAACATGTAAGACAAAGTTTACACTTAAAAATCTTCTATTTTTTGCTAGGGCTATCCACATCAAATCTTCTCGATAAAGTGTTTTTAGTCCTAGTTTAAATTTAGATTAAGCTCCTTGAGTTATAATCCCTTAGTTCCTATTTTCTTATAATTTCTACTCAAACAAGACCTTAAGAAAACAAAGAATCTCTTGAAAGTTTAAGTATTTGTCTCGACGTAAGTTTCAAGTTCCCTTTGCATTATTTGCCATCCATGGAGCATCTCCATGGAAGCGATGGGAGTTTTATGTTCAAGCAACACAATCACGACATCCGTGAAGCTATCCCCTTACTTCCCCTTCAAATTTGAAAAAACTTGAAACACAAAACTTTGGAATGCACCAACTTGCAATCTTGAGACAAATAATCAACAAACTTTCTTTGAGTGCTTATGCAAGAGTTAAAGTCTTCCATGCATGATAGTGTAAGCGTAAAAAAATTGCGAAGTTCCTAAGAGTGAACATGCTAGTGAAGTGAAAAATGCTCATGTAATAGTGTATGAATGATTAACAAATTCTTCTTTAAGAAGGGATTTGGGCATATCTTTGCTACCGTGGATAGGATTAATTATGTAGCTCTACGAGAGGCTTATGGTTTTGGGACTTTTCAATTGATAAGAGGGGGGAGGATAACCTCAATTGAAAGGAATTTCTTACTTCCAAGGAAAAACTCTTTTGATTAAGATAGAGCTACCCTTCAAAACTTAACTCTCCTTGAGAGAATTAGTATTAACTTATTTGTATCACTAAACAAATCTTACACAAACTGTTTTTCTCTTTGAAAGAAGAAAAATCCAATTTCTTAAATTTAAAGAAAAACTTGTGAACCTTGCATAAGAGAATTCTTTTTAGAGTAAATTATAATGTCACTTTGAATAGAATGGTTAATTCCAAAAATTTCAAATACTTAATGACCCGTGACTATGTGGCAATTATCTAACGCATCTAAAAAATAGAAGAAGATATTTTTTGGCGGGTCTAAGGATACACATAGATATTAGTCATCATCCAACATGCATGCTATTTTAGTATGATATACAATTACCTATTGTTAAAGAGAGTGCTTTCTACTCTCTCTATGCCATATTAGTCCGGTAATCTAAAAAACGGAACTTAAAATATAAGTATGATCCCCAGTCATCTTTGGGTAAAGAGAGTGCTTTCTACTCTCTCTATGCCATATTAGTCTGGTAATCTAGAGAACTTGAAACAACAAAACTTGAAATAACATTGGGGTTAGTTTTTAGCAACATGGTTAGATATGATTAGTAATGAACCATAATTAGAGGGAAACAACAAAATTAAGTAGTTATTTCTTCTTCCCAAGGAAAAGTCTTGCTTATGGAAATTTGAGAGCTTAAGCATAAATTTATGTAAGCATGAAAGTAAATCACTTTCAAGCAAATGCAAGAGCATAAAAGGAACAAGAAAACATTACCTTAGTGTGTGTGTGTGGTCTAGTCTTCTCCTTGCTTTGGATGTAGTCGGCTCTTCACTTTGCTTGAAGACCCCCAATTTGGCTGCTTGAAATGAGAGAATGGCAAGAGGCAAAGGGGATTCAAGCTATGGAAATCTTGAGAATTAGGAGAGAGGAGAGGGAGAGGGTAATGTGAAGAAGAAGATCAAGTTTTTGACCTCTTGGAGAGATGTGTGTGTGTGTGTGTGGGAGGTGTGTGTGTGAAAGAGGTTTGGCTATGGATTTCTCAAATTTGAACCTTGAGAAAATGAAGAAGAGAAGTAGAAAATGAGAAGAGAAGCCCTCTTTTTATACACATTTTTTATAAGTGCTTTCAATTATCTTGATAGCTTATCTTCCTTATCTTGATAACTTATCTTAATAACTTATTTTTCTTATCAAAACTTTCTCAACAAGTTACTTTCTCACCTTATCCTCATCTTCTCCTTTTCTCCTTTATCTTTTTCTTTTTTCTTTTCCTTTATCTTATCTTTTCCTTTATGCTAATTTTTCTCAAAATGAAAAGTTAATTTCCTATGCATTGGTTATGTCCATGTTCCCATGGCATGAGCCATAAGTGTCTCGTGAGTATACTTTGGTGCTTAAACTGAACTCGAATTTTTCTTGAACATTTTATTCTTTCATTATTTGTTTTTTCTTTTTTATCTTTTAAGTCGGTGGCTTAGATATGTTGGCCTTGTGTGATGGCTAAGAGAAGGCCCTTACAAACTCCCCAACAAAAAGAAGGAGTTGTCCTCAGCTCAGTACAATAAAGAAAGGTGGTAAATCTTCAACCGCAAGTTACATAACTTCTAAGTAACACTAATTCATTCTTCTCTAGCTGGTTCATCTATATAAGGGATCATCTATCCTCATCTCTTACGGTATTCTTACCTTCCTCTTTCTCTTTTCTTCCCATCTCCTTGTCAAACTTCTTAGACTTTGCTCATTACCTTACTTTATGGATCAGTGGCAAGAGCTTATCTTATCTGTGGCCATTCCTCATCTGCAACAAACAAGTGAATCAGCCAAGAGGGATTTTGTGAAGCAGTATGAGTGTCTGCTTTTCCCTCACTTGGGAACTTCAGTAGCTCAAACCAAATGGTGGACGTTTTGAGACATAACAAGGGTGACACTTTGGGGTCGGGATTATTTTCGCAACAATGTCCACTTGGCTATGTTAATTGAAGCAACAGGTTTGGGTCCTCGATACTACTGTGTGATGAGGTTGATGTATCATGGGTTCTCCGAGCGAGTCTTTTTGCTTGCACATTTTCTTCCTCATCAAGAGGGCCCTTTAACTTCTTACCTCATACTCGAGAGATCAGTGCAGCAATTGCACAACGAATTCTTCCTGTGTGACTGAAAGGCCTAATATGTGTCTCACTTGTGATAGTTGCTTTTGTGATCATGTGATGGATGGGCTTATTGACTTGTAAAAAATCCATCTTCGTTTGCAAGTTTGTCGTTCTTCTCTTGACAAATACAATGAAATTCATTCTTAGCTTCCTATGTTTGGTATTTTGCAAAACTCCATGAGAGAAATAAAAATGTGGCTAGCTTAGTTACAAAGGAGAACACTAATCTTGTTATTATGTAGCAAAACAATCAGGCTACATTGCTTGGATGACATAAACGTTTAGCAAGATGGAGCTTGTTGTGGTAAATACATGAGCTAGCAGGGTCCATTTTGAGCACAAAAAGAGAAAAGTTCTCATAAAAAAGATAAGAAAACTGAGAAGTAAGGCATTGTTGGTCCTTCGAGTAAGTATCTTCAGTGAGATAGTCCTCCCACTGTACCCAAAACCTCCTAAACCATTCTCTATGTAGGAACTTTGGCTCCTTCCTGTCTAAAATTTTCCCTAGCTCCTTCCTCATACTCTTCCTTAGCCTCAAGAATGGGAGATTGCTGATTCCGGTCACTAGCATTCAAGGCAGCATAGACATTGGCTTGTTCATCTATCTCATCCTTTACTGAGACAAAGTTTACTGTTGTTGATCTAGGTGGATTGACGGTTGGCCTTTGAGATAAAAATGAGTGGTAGGAGGGGGGGTCCTTGCTTGGGATGGATTCCTTCCAATTGCTCCAAGGTTTTTGAATTGTCCCCCTTGATTGGGTGGATTTTGAAGGTTAACACGGAGGCTTCAATTACTAGGGTCATTTCTTTTAGGGCACTGGGCTTTCTTATGACCAAATTCTAGGCATTCATATAGCATTGAATTTAATTTTCTCTGGTCAATTAAGTTGTTTAATCGCGAGAGCTAAGTATTTCATGTTCAAGGGCTGACTAGAGGCTATACCTAAAAGACCTTGTAGTTAAGCTACGATAAAAGGAATTTCTCATGAAATCATCGCCTGACTGATTACCTTTTCTTTGACCCCCCAAAGTCTTTTCACTGTGATTCAATTTTGATGTGTGTGCTTATTTTGTATGCCTTGGGTTTTTTGCTTCTCAAGGAAAAGCGCCCACACTGGGAACCTCTAGAGCTCTAGTACCATAGGCGATACATGTGAGTGAAGTACCCAATCAAGCTAAGACGTCTCTTCCAGCTTAAGATTTTACAATGTGGCACTTTGATTTTTTGTTTGTTCATTTTCAACATTTTAATTTTGTACCTTTGGGGGATCATATAACACTGATACACCTCCCCAGGCTCATCACACAAGTAAACTCCCTTTATAATACTTAAGCTAAAGGTCAATAGGGTCAAGCCCACTAGAAAGCCCTAGTACATTTCACACAATGCTGCCTAAATCGGATTAAGAACCTAAGTATCCATTAATAATTAGGAAGGCATTCCCCATGGTATTAAGAGAAGATCTTTAACACCTAGCTTGGTCAAACTAGCTTAGTCAGACTGCTTGATTTTTAAACCTAGACAAGTGATTACGACAAAAAATTACATTGAATTTAATGTTTGGTGCTAAAAAAATGTGATGAATATTATGATACCAATCACAATCAAAGCAGACAAACATAGATGCAAAAAAGATAAGGGGCAATGCTAATGGACAAGAAACACCTGTTTGTGTTGATGGTTGCGCTTGATTTGAAGAGTGAGTTGAGATAAAGATTCCATGAAGGTCCAAATCCTAACAACAGCAACACGTTCTTGTACATACTAGGAAACACAAAGAATACCTCTAGGAGGCACATCGCTGGGAAAAAGGAACTTTGCTAATCACTCAACTCTAAAACAGAAACACTCCTATCGTACTAATCTTACCTACCCTCCATCACTTGAGTGATGAGGATCAAAGGTGTTTTATGGCATAGGTTTCTGTTTCAGTGTACCGGATGCGAATGTGTAGATCTGAGTCAATGTTTTGACTTTTATTGTGCATACTCGTTTGCTGATTGCTCTTGCTCTTTTTTTTTTTTTTTTGGTGAGTATAAGGCTTTATATGTACATTCCCTAAGATTGGGAGATTGAGAGGTCAGGGAGGAAGGTTGAGAGGGAAGCAAGTGAATGATGACTGTCAGCAAACACTTCCCCCTTCCTTGGGTAGATCATACAGTTTGAAATGAGCTTGTCACCCTTTGAAACCAATTGTTCCAGTTGGTAATAGGTGGGGATTTTTGCCAGTATTTTTCTATTACCTTAGGTGCCTCATCAAGTTGTAAGGGTGGTAAGGTACTCTCCTAGGATCGGTGGTTCATCAGGTGATTCTTGAACGTTGGGAGGTGTGGATTTGTTTGTATCTTTATGGAGGTCCACTATTGTAGGTGGAGGTTGTGGAGAAGCTTTTACCTCTATGGATGCATTACATGAGGAGCTAGAGGCTTCATGGGAGTCCCCCCTTCCTGAGCTAGGTGGAACAAATCGTTCTTTCTTCGGTACCCAAACTCGCTCTGGAGTGGGTGTGTAGCATTCCGTGATTTTTTCCTTTCCACGATCTTCAATTTGTTTTGGAGCTACAGGATTGAGCTCACATGGGCCCGGTGACAAGTAAGAGCACAATCTATGTTTTGGCACCCAGATTTGATCATTTCCTTGATAGTAGCCTTGGGCTTCCAATAGTCGTTTAGGAATCCATGCAATGTTTCCTTACATTTCTTGGAGCGAGTGGGACTTTTCTTACAAGGCTTCTCTTTTTTAGCACTAGCTATGGTCGCTAAAGAAGTTTTAGGGACCCACTTGTATGTTTTCATCGTTATATTAGGATGAGTCTTGTCAGAAGCTATATGCATGGCTTGTAGCATATTTAAGAGTACGGGCATTTTATCCCCCTCAGGTGTTACCCAGGTTGTCCCCCTATTTCCCCAAGTGTCTATGGTTGCTGCTAGGTGGACCCAATCCACATTGTCCGACTCAGTCATTCCAGGTAGTACATCCATATAAGGAGAATCTTCCCCAACATCAATGTCCGCTTTACACATGTAACAATACTGCAATGGGGCCGAGTGACTGTTGTGTCAGATCTATGATCAATTATAAACATGTTTCCTAGGGGATGTGCTCGATCCGTCACAAGATCCACTCGAATGACAGAATCTTGGAACTGCCGGTAGACATGGTTTTTGGACCAGTCATGCACCATTTTTGCTTCCCTCATGAAAGGACGTCCTAAGATCATCTCCGATGCCATAGTGTGTTTGGAGAAATCCATAACAATAAAGGTAATCCTTATTTTATGTCCAAAGACCTTGATGTTGAGATCTTCTAGCATCCCAATAGGTTTAAAAATAGACCCATTGGCCATCTTCACTACTATGGTTGTGGTCTTAAGGTGAGGTCTTCCCATAGTTTCCCAGTAATTTTTAGTCACAATGCTAACCCCAATGCCACCATCAAGGATTCCCTTCACAGATAATCCCTTAGTAGTGATTGGTATAGTCGCATTGGATTCATCACCCTCAAAGTATTGTCCCAACTTGTTAACAGGTATTTCTATAACAAGGTTCTCATCTAGGTTGGGTTGTGGATCTATGTATTCCTCCTCTATTGGCATCTCCCCAGCTCCATCCATTTGTGCAAATTGTGGTAGCCCAAACTTCAGTTCTCCATTGAGGAAGGCTCGAAGAGCTAAGACTAGCTCAGGGTCTTTATATAGTTTGGACATGATGGTGGTTCTAACTTCTGAAGACATGAAATCCATCAATTTGGAAATGTTTAACGACACCTTTTGGCCTTGAGTCCCTTGACGTGGGGAAGATGGGATCTCCATTTCTTCGATAGGATCAGGTAGTCCCTCTGTAAACATTATTTCCATCAAGAAGTGAGTACGCCCACTTTCCCATGACTTTAAGTCACTTTCTTCTTGGATGACACTAGGTATGTCCAAGGGTCTATGGACTTGGTGAGGTTGTTGTTGCATAGGGAACACGGTGTCTGTAATCTGGATCTTCCTAGGTGCTGGTTCTAGATCCCTTTGGGTATCTTCTACCAAACTCCTTAATTGCTTGACTCGCTCAATCTCCTCTGTAGGGTTTGGGTAAGTTCCTATCTTCTTTTTGGATCCTAGCCATTGTGGCTCATGAAGATATTCCTTGTTGGTTTCTATGTTAGTGGTCGTTTTGGTCTCCATGGTTTCACCTGAATCAGAATCTTCTTCAGCGTCGTTCATATATACGGGGTCGTCACCAGTCCCTATGTTGGTCTTTGAACTGGGGTCTGACTTCGTTGCTTTTTGCGATCTCTTTCTTCGTGTTTTCTTCTTTTTCTGAGATTGGGCAATTGATGTCGTTTCTCTTTCCTCAAGAATATAATTTTGTTTTTGGAGCATCGATCGTGTGAGTACGTTTACTGGTACCACGGGTGTACTGGTGATGGCTCCTCGGTAACTTGAATCAAGTTTAATGGCATGATCTTCGGTGCATTTGGATTATTTGGACATTGGGCAATCAAATGATCTATGCCACATCGATTGCACATGAGTATCGGCATTGTAGACATGCTCGCTTGATTGGTTTGCATTAGTGTGGCGTTCTTTTGTAGCCTAATAGGACACTCGGCTACACGATGTGGACCTCCACACTCATAGCATTGAAGAGGTGGTCTCTTAACAGTGTAATTGATATTTTGGCCTCTTGCCGCAAGAGCAGCTACTTGATATACAGGTTTGACTTGTCCCCAATAGTCCTCCATGTAGTATTGTGGACTTTCTTCAAGTACATCCATCCCATAGGCAATATTAGGATCTATATCTTCCTCACAGCCTTCCAAACAAGAAATAGATGACTCACAACCCACTTGATTCATAGAAGTGATTCTCGGATGTGGTGGTTGCGGTCCTAGCACTAGAGGTGGTAAGGGTGTTGTTTGAACAACATTTTGGGCCCTAGGGACCATGTGTTGTGCTATTTGTTCAAGAGGTGGCACCGGCATCAATACAGGCACTCGAGGTGTGTCTGTCCATGCTAAGGTTGGTCTATTGGCCATCGCGCGCTTAAATACTATGCAATCCTTAGCTTGATGACCATACCTTCCACATGCATTGCAGTTCCCATTGAATTTTACTCTAAAAGTAGGGCATTCACTAGTACTATGCGGCCATAGCATATTGAGCACCATTGCTGCTCCCTTCTTGGATACATATGATTTTTTTGCGGAGCACGATTATCTCTAAGAATCTCTTGAATAGCCTTGGCGAGATCTGCTAAAGTCATCTCAGAAATCTTTGGATCCTTAGCAATAGGCTTTAGGGTCATTGGTTGATGCCCTGATTCTTGCGAGCTAATAGATTTAGTCTCAACAGACACTCTTTCTCCTTGAATCATTAAATTATCCTCCAATTGGATCGCATTGGTGGCGACTGCTTCCCAAGTGGTGATACCTCTAATGACTAGGCCATTGTAGATATCCTCATGTCGTAACCCCCTAATGAATCTATCAAGCAATTGGTTATTGTTGAAGCGCTCATTTGGATTACAACGAGAATTCAAATGCTTCAAGCAACTTATAAAGTCTCTCACCAACTCTCCTTTCTCTCATTGGGATTTCTGGAGCTAAGAGGCTACACCCCAAAGCACTCCCTCTCGTATGTATTCTTTTAAGAACAGTCTCCTAAGAGTAGGGTAAATTGTTTTTTCTTCCACCCTTAGGGTTCTATATCAATCCCCAGCATTTCCACTTAAGGTTAGTTTTAAAGCATTGCTCTTATGTAGGTCATTGTGTTCTCCTAGAGAATCGTATATTTGTTCAAACAATTCAATATGATTTCTCACATCCCCGTCTCCACTAAATTTTTGTGTGAGCTTGGCTATTTGTACTGCCTTAGTTCTAGGCTCTCTATCAGGTGCGTAACACATATTCTCAGCAATAGATCGACCGATAGCTTGAGAAAATGTTGCCAAGTAACCTAAATGAGCAGGCATCGTGGGTAAAGGCGCTCCACAGACTACATGTGGAGTAGTTATTGGCATTGGGCTTGGCGCATAGGAAGCCCTTGGGTTCCACGTTGGGTTCGATGTTGTGCCATGTGGTGGTCCATAGTTCATATGGGTGGCCCTAGGCATAGCAGACGTCGGATGTGACATGCTAATGCTAAACGGTATAGTCCCATGGAAATAAGAACTTGTGTATTATGGTTGTGTAGCATAGGTAGTTGAAACAATGGGAGGGGTAGGGACTACATGAGTGTGATGACCCATAGGTGCATACGATTGGTACACACTTGTAGGTACTGTTGCAGGCATTGAGCTACCATGTAGTGGTGATTTACTAAAAAATGAGGTCCATGACGTGTTTCTCGGCATGCCCATCATTGGGGTAGGCATGGTAGCCGTGGTGTCATCAAGGGAAAGATGATCTAGACTTGGAAAGGTGAAGCTATCACTTGTGGGCTCAGATTTCACTGAGACCCCTGGAGAAACAACATATGGGGGATCCATTGGACTTACCAAGGGAGTCTCCATTTGCGATAAGGTCGGTTGTTTAACCTTCCCTGTATCCAAGAATCTCATGAGACCTATTGAAGGCATGTTGATCCCCTTGTTCTGTCTCTCTAACTCAATGACCCTATGGATGACCTCACAAACTCTTTGTTGTTGATCCTCTACACTAGTAGCACCCATTGTGGATTGTAGGACATCTAACCAACCCACATGATAGGTGTGACCTGTGTATAGGTCGGTCAGAGTCTCTATTTGTAATTCATACTCCCAGTTCTCATTTAAGAACACTCCATCTAGGATTGAGGTGCTAGGTGCAATGTTGCTTTCTAGGGGTTGGCCCTTAGCGGTTGCTAAGTCAGGAGCACTCAATTGCTCTCTCAACAAGGATATTGACATAGGGGCTTTGGCTTTTAACTCTCTTCGTTGCTCCGCCTTGCGTAAGCTCTCGATTTTCTTTTCCCTTGCTGTAAGGATATATCGCTCAACCTCTTGCACTTCAGCAAGGCTTCTACCATCGGGTAATATGACCTCGGAGGGAAATAACTCTGAAGAGTCAGGAGGTGTAGTGAATGAAGTATTCACATGCACATTTTCTAAGGACATAGGGTCTACGTTGGTCACAAATGGAGAATTTACTTCCCCACCTCCCTCATTTACGTCATTAGCTCCATGTTCGGAGCGAGTGGCTCTACTAAAGGTTTCCTTCAGGCAGCTAAGCATGCTCGGCCCAGACCGCGGGCCCATGGCATGCATGTCTTGGCTTGAGCTATCGGGATTAGGCATTGGGAAACCCTCCATGATGTCGTAGTCAGAGGAAGAGTCACTAGCCGCTATGTTCGGGTCTTGGTTTGTACTGCCTTGGGTCCCCGCCAAGGGCCCGGAACCTAAAGTAGGTGGATATTGAGAACTCACATAAGTCAAAATTCTCTCTAGTTTCTCTGTCTCTAGCACACGACCAGAGCGCAGATGCATGTGCCTTTGGCACCCTGCAAGCGTCGGTGAATAACCTCAAAGGTTAACCGCTTACCTTTTTTAAGCGTCTATTTTCACTCGTGTTTTTTACGTTTTTAATGCTTTTTAATGTTTGATTTTTTTGACTAAAGTGTGTGATAGCTCGAAACAAGCGTATCACTTAGAGGGTCGTTGTGTGCTTTACAATACAATTTTCGGGCATCTGAAGTTCCGTTGGTCCTCAAAAAATCAATTTTTAGCTACATGTGAAGCTAAAATTCCTTATTTTAAAAGGCGACTGAGGCCTAAGCTTGAGCGTGAGCTTGGGCTTGGGTGTGAGCTTGGGTCTAGGAGATATTTCCGATCCCGGTCCTATTTTTATTTTTTTTAATTTTTTTTTAAATTTTAATTTTTTTTTTAAAATGATAAGGTCGCTGGCAGCCGGCGTGAGAGCACACACGCACACTCTATCTACCTACTCTTAACTAATACGCCTACTGTTACACACTAACACACTCTATTAACTCTCACAGATCTACTTCCTACTTACTGTACACAGAAAACCAACAACCTTAGTACACAGAGAATAAACATAGTACCTTTGAAAACTCCATTAACAAAGAAAACTAACAACCTTAATACACAGAGAATAAACATAGTACCTTTGAAAACTCCATTAACAAAAAAACACACAGTATAACACCAAATCCCTCTTCTCAACACACACACACACACTCCTTCCCTACCCTTCCTACAATGGAAATTGCACCACGAAAGAAGCACACAGTGGCATTCAAGCTTAGTGTATGGCATTCCCCGGTAGCGGCGCCAAAAATGTGCGCGTATGTCGCACGTGTCAATGCAAGGAACTTGCCGATACACCGTGTGCGAGCCACAAATGGATCCAAAGCACACAACAAGCCTAAACTAGTAAGCTGAAAGAAGGCGATGGTGTGTCACTCACCGCTCTACGCTTGCTTCGTTGAGGATTCCTCGCCCGCGAAGAAGAAGGAGCCGCCGCTTTGTCACGCTCAACCGCTTCGCCGCCGCCTTGCCGTCGTCGCAATGCTCAATCACACACACTCTCTCTCTCTCTCTCATGCATACACACACACACACAAGGAGATGAAGAAGAAGAAGATGGAGATGGAGCAAGAGCACTCTTCTATTGCACAAATGAGAGAATGAGTGAATTTTAGGTTTAGTTGACTTTTATATGAGCTCACCCCATTCACACTTGGGCGCCCATGCTTAGCCAACTAATCCCTTGAATGTTCCAGTTAGAGTGCGCCTCTCATCGACGATCACTCTTACCCTTTTCCTATTGGACCAACAAGCCCAGTACCTAACTCTACCAAATAAATAATACAATGTCCGCCGTAGGTTACAACGTCCGTCGTAGGTGATAGGGTGCCCGTGAGCCGTGAGGGTTAACAAAGGGACTCTACTTTGGGAGCCAAATTCTCCAAGTCCAAGGATGAAGCGACTTAGCTTTTGTTCCTTTGTCGTGAGAGGAGCATATCGTGAAAGTCGGACAAACTCCTCATAGTAAGGTTCAACAGAACTATTCTCTAGCTTGCAAGAAAGAAACTCATCCATCTTAGTGGTGGAATAGTATAGGGGAAGATAACTCTCCTTGAGATGATGCTTTAACTCTTCCCAGCTTTGAGTCACCTCTACTACTTGGCGAGATTGGCAGTTGAGCTTCCACCAGGTTTGCTGGTCCTTCTAACTTAGCTCTCCCGATTATTCCTTGAGCAACTGTATTGTATCCGGCAAGAGCAAAGTAGTCATCCATATGAATTATCCATTCTTCTAGTTGAGTAGGCACAATCTCACCCGTCCCTAAAAATGGACATGGTTGCACAGATTTGAGAAAGGCCTTCTGATCCTTGTCATGCCCAAAATCTTCTACGAGTGTTGTAGCAAGCGACATCTGATTTGGTACAAGAACAACTTGAGGTGCTAGTGGCGCTTGTGTATCAGGAAGCACCGAATCTGAAGTGTTAGCTACAGGCGAGTCTTGAGAAGCTCTATCTCTTGGGAGTTTATGTGGCATATTTTATGGCTATGGAAAACAAAACTACTTCCTCTTAGCGATAGGTTCATAAATATCATAAATACACAAGGGTGTCTTAAAAATTCAGACATTTCAAAAGATGGATTCTATTTATCACGTCCAAATGTACATTTGGGGAAATAATTAACGATCAATAGAACACCTCTTTACCATTTTGTAAATGCTATGTCCTCCCATTTCATGCTTTTCAAAGGATTGTCCTTGAATCTCTAGGGTTCATAGTAATCCAAAATATAATATTATAGACTTGGATTAAAAAAATGACTTGCAAGACCAATTACAATATCAGTTTGTGTTTCATTATTTTCTCTATTACCATTTCTAGGCAGAGATTATCCAAATCATAGTAATGGCCCGCGAGGCATTATTCCATAACTATATTGTACTGGGTATCCCATATTTGTAGATTTTGTAATTCTTTTCGTTGGTAGGAAAGATGAAGTAGACAAAGTTCTTTATCATGTCCTCTTCGTTTTTTTCATTCTTTTCTACAGTGGCTATTTCGAGTTATTCCTACACAAACTGGAGAAAATCATCTTCTTAATAACTCACTCTCTTCCTACAAAAGTTCATACTAGAAATCTTTGACTGGCCAAGGATAGAAACTACGCTATAATTCCACTTGTGAAAGGCCTTGCCAGGGATCGTCGGCTTCACCATCTCCAAATTGATACACCATGATTCCGAACATCCCTCCCGCTTATGACCAACACCAAGACAGGGTTCCTCCTGCTCTTTGATGCCAACTCAAGGGGGTGATAACATTCACTTTTTCCTTACAAAAACCCTTAACCCCCAAAATATCTTTCCTTATCGCTTTGAAATTTCCTATCGAAGTCATCAGACTAATTGTGAACTCAACCTTCCATGGTCAACTGGTGGGTGTTCTCTAGTTCACCCTTGATCCAAGGTCACTGACCCTTTTTTCTCGGTTATGGACCGACATAGTTGTCAAAGCGTTCCTCTAAGATGAGTGTATTTAATAGCTACACAAATTCCTCGTTCCTAAGTTTGATTCTTGCTTCGTAGATCAAAATTCCTTTTCCCCTTTTTGACTTAACTTAATGGACAAAAAAAAATTGGGTTCAACTTTTTGACCAACAAATTAACCCTCTAAAATCCACCCACCCACCGAACCGTTTGGTAAATGCACCTTTCAAGGTAGTACTATGATATTATAAAAAAATATTCCAAACATAACGAACCGAGGACACATTTCAAACATTTGAAAGAAGCATGCAAAATGTGTTGTATACCCTTACAAAAGTGTGCATTTATCATGTCATTCCCACATTTTAAAAAAAAAGAATATTTTTCTTCCTTTTTCCTTTAGTATTATTAAAGTTGTCTAGTTATCCCTCAAGCAATCACACATATTCCTCTAGGCATATCCCTATCCTCGTCCCAAGACTCGGGTATCCTATCTTCTCTGCCACGTGTGGAGTCGGTGCCTTGACACAATTTTCAATTCTTATTTTTCTTATCTTGTGTGAAAAGGATTCAAAGATAATCTACTCTAAGTTTTTTTTAAATCAATAATTCGAGAAGCAAAGCAAAGGTCCGGATGATGAGGACAATTGCAGAAGCCCATTTAGGTTCCTAGCCTTTCCATGGTTCCTTTTTACCAAACAATTAGAAGAGTTCCTTAATTAAATCACATCCTACTTCCTTATCATGATCCCTTCATGGATCTATTTTTATTCCTCCCTTTCCCGTCAGCATCAGGCCTAGCCGGACTATGCCGATTTCGAGATACATCCGCGGGTCCCTATCACCCATCCGGGACACAGTCCCATTCAACCCCATTTCTAGGGCAGTGAATAATCGGAGCTCAAAATATAGACCAACGGTTATCATTCCTAGCAAAAAAAAACATCCCCGTTGTATCCCACAGGTAAACACCTGCGCTAGCCTTTTTCCAAACATGTAAGACCAAGTTCAAACTTAAATCTTCTATGTTATGCTAGGGCTATCCACATGAAATCTTTCCTGTAAAGTATTTTATAACCCTAGTTTAAATTTAGATTAAGGTCCTTAAGTTATTATCCCTTAGTTCCTATTTCCTTTTAATTTCTACTCAAACAATACCTTATGTTTTCAGTGAGCACTCTAAAAACTACATGCTCTTGAGACTTTTTCACTTCATCCAAAAATAAAGATGTCATACTATTACATGCTTTCAATTTCTTCATGACCATTCTTCTCGGGGCCCACTGAGTGCATGGCACATCACTCTCTAACACACTATTTCTTTGAGATGACAAAGGTGTGGTTGTTTCTTTTTGAGATCCAATATCATCATCATTGTCACTAATTTGAAGTGGAATGTTGAAATGCCCGGTCCTTGGATATCAAGCCTGATTTTTTTGGGCCGGCCACGATGGTTTTGTTGTCTAGATTCCATGACATATTCCTAGCGATGGGAGCTACTTGTTCTTGTTCTACCCCTCTTTTTGCGTTGTAATGTTTCTTTGTCTCCATGAAAAATTGGATGCGCATACATTGGAGTCCCTGCAATAGCCTCATGTACTAGATGGGCCACGTTGGCCAGAGTTGGAGTGTATTGAGATTCAACTCCAGAAAGCAAGGTCTCCATTATGGGACCCGTTCCTATATAACGCCTAGTAGTATATCCCAAACGCTTTTCACATTGTATATATGAATTTATAATATCTGTTACGCAAACATCATACAAATAAAATTTTCTCTTTCCACCTTCACTCGCTAACCAGCTGGCATGCACACTTTCTGATAAATTAACATTGGAAATTGTGCCCGCTCCCACGAAGTTAAATGAGTCTATGAAACTTAAACAAACATGCGTAAATATTTATAAATTTTATATATGCAAAATTTATAATTTTTTCTAAAAATATAAATTGTCATAAAGGTACTTACATCTGTACCAATTCCTCCCCAACGAGAAATTTGTTGGCCCCACCATTTAAACCATCTGCTCGCTCTAGTGATGCTCTCTGTAGTTAGATGCTGTCCCCACCATTTTTGAATTGATTGTGCCTTTTGAGATGCACGCTAAATGGTCTTACAAGCTCTTCATTCCTCACACTTATCAATGTTGATTTGTTAGATTTTGAGGTATCTACTTTTTAGCGTATTTGTGCAGACTTTGCTCCCAACAATGAAACATGCATGACCGTACTTGACCCTCCATAATATTATTTGGCCTGCCATTGAAGACTATTCAAATAGCATTCCAATTTTCCCCAACCTCATTAGACATAAAACCTGCAAAATTAGTTGCATCGTGTCAGTAATTTTCCATTGTTGAACTAAGGTTCTCCCAAAAAATAACTTGAGTCTTTGCATCCTCCTCTTTAGTTTCACATATAGCAATTATCTACAATGATTGTATGCTGCAAGATATTCAACATAAATATTTTCACACATATTTTTTTCATCTCAAATTTAATGATGAAAAAAATATGAGATATTTTAAATACTTAAAGATTACCTTGGATCATAAACTGAGCATGACATCGTTGCCCAACCTATGGGTAAAATCAAAATGCACCCACTATTTCTTAAGTCACCCATTTGGATTCGTTTCATCTGATTTACTAGATCAATCCCAGAACCTGGTCCCTTAGTGGACATTTTAAATAGAAGCACTTGTCATCCTCTTCACCCTGTCTAGGAAATCTACTCCCATGGAAAAAAGGAAACATGCACCTTTTTTGAAGCAATAAAATATTATCATATCCATCCCCAATACCATCACCTTGACTATTCCTCTCCTTTGAAACAATTGAAGAAAACCTACATGATGCATCCCAAGAAAGTTAAATCAATAATACTTAAAATATGAACAAATTCAAGGAAGACAAATTAGTTTCTCATATCCTCCAAAAAAACATTGAATTGTCCATCGCATGTAACTTCAGCTTCCTCACCAATTAAGGAGTTAAGCACAAGTTGTTGCGCCACCAACATTTGAATTTTTCTCGGACCACCCTTGTCAATTTTTAGTACTGCAACTACCAGTTTCGGTACTCTTGAAATGGAAGCCGTGGAGGTTCCTGCTTTAACATTATGGAAATGTTTACCAGCATGTATTGCCAGTTGCGACATTGTACTGTCTTGAGGCAAAACATAAGAGATTTTGCAGGGACAAGTAGCAACACAAGTAACAACCTTCTGAACATATTGACAAGTTATTGTTGTCTTCTCTTCCATTGCAAGGTAGTCCTTCTTGACCTGTCTGTCCAAATATCCACAAAATTGATACCATTAAATTATTGTTCATTAATTTAATGAGGACATGTTGAATAATTGCATTGCATGCATCCCATGGCTTAGACAAGTTGTGCATGCTATCGCCATGGTTGTAATAGATGGGTGAATCCACAAGTGACCATCAAAGCGTTGCTTCATCCCTAACATTTGTTTTATTTTATCTTGAGCTGCAAGCAACTCAAAGCACACATTTTCATCATAATGTTGTGGAAGTTTAGCAACTTGCAAAGGAGATCCATATAATGCTAAAAAATCCTTTTACTTTTTTGCCCCTGCATTCAAACTGGTAAATTATAATTTTAAAATATGTACAAACTGTAATTTTGTGCTTGCAAGTGGAATTTGGCAAGCTTTTTTATTTCTAGATGGTGGTTCAAGGATTGCATTTAATGCATTCTAATAGTGCCTCCAATTGGTGTGTGTGTGTGTGTGTGTGTGTGCGTGAACACAAGTGTATATGTTGATAGAAGTTTAATATATATATCTTATTCTATAAGTGTTTAGTCATTTGAAATATATTATTGTTATGTGTTCAATTTGTTTAATTATATACTCTTTATAAGTATGTATTGTATATATTTTATAAATATAATACATGTAAAGTGAAATGAAGTGAAGTGAAAGTGAATGAGCCTGTTTTTTTGTGAAGAAGAAGAAGGAATAGAAGAAGAAGAGAAGGTACTCATGTGTGTGTGTGTGTGTGTGTGTGTGTGTTTTAGTTATTTACTTATATTACCCACAAAAAAACATATACATGTTCAAAGACCAAGGTACCCAAATAAATACAAGGTTTATTATACAAAACAAACTTAGATAGCCTGATTTTGGACAAATGAATAAAATCAGGTTGGTACAAGCTGACCCCATCCAAAAGGAAGAAGCTTCTTCACAAACTTCAAACCAGTTGCCAATCTTACAAACAGTAAAGCATCAAAAAAGTTGAACCAAAGAGAGTAGCCCTCACTTGCACCCTTAGAAAATACACAACATTTTGTTAGCATTGGCTCTATATGCAGGTGATGCATGGGCATCCTAGTTGTTATCCATGTCACAAAGGTACAACTTTTTTGTTCAAATTGAAATATAAATTTCAAGAGACTTTGGTAGTCAATTACACCATTATAAACAAACTTTTAACAGTTTGATATACTGGTACTGGTATTGGTACCAGTACCAAATTTTTAGTGCCAATATTGGTACTGGTAGTACTGGTACTGCGTAAATTGGCACGCTAGTTGTTATCCATTTCACATAGGTACACCTTTTTGTGTAAGTAACCTTATAATTGAAAGAAAAATTTCAAGAGACTTTGGTAGCCAATTACATCATTTTAAACAAACTTTTTACAGTCTGATACACTAGTATTGATACTGGTACCATTCTCAATTTCTTAGTGTCGGTACTGGTACTGGTAGTACTGGTACTTCTATCTTGCAATCCTGGTCAACTGGTATACTGGTACTAACGGTACTAGTATTGATAATGCTACACATCTATATTGTTATAATGCTATACTGGTTTATTGGCAAACTGGTTTCTAGACATTGTTTATGTCAAGAATACCAAAAAGGTGTATAAACTAGCAGTCTTATATAGGAGATAGGTAATTCTATAAGTCTTGCAAAGAGCTAGTATATTGGTACTGGTATCAATCAATGCTAGTACTAGTACTATTAGTACCAGTACTGTTAGTAGTGATACTAAAATTGCTATACTTCTAAACTGGTATACCAAGTGGCATACTTAGTATTAGTACTAGTCTAAAATTGTCAGTGCTAGTACTGGTACTGATACTGCTTTATTACTTTTCTGGTATACATGTTTAATGGTTTACTGGCTCCCTGACATATTGTTATTTCATGAATATCTGAACAATGTTAAAAAAACCAAGAGTTTTACCCTCGGAGATAGGAAATAGGTAATTCTATAAGGGTCCTGCTGAGAGCTAGTATACTGGTATAGATATAGGTTTGGTATATTGGTACTAGTACAAGTACTAGTCTTCTGACTTTTAGTTTTAGTACTGGAATTGAAACTACTATACTAGCATACTAGTACTGGTACTAGTCAAAAGACTTCTAGTGCTAGTACTGGTGCTGGTAGCATTGGTAATTATATTTCTATTTTTCTATACCGCTATACCAGTTATATCAGGCGCTGGTTAACAAAACCAAAAGAATACAAAAAACAGGAGTTTTATATTTGAAATATAAAATCGTTACATGTTCAGTTTTTAGAAGAAGGAGTGGAAGAAGAAGAGAAGGTACTCAGTGTGTGTGTGTGTGTGGATGTGTGTGTGCACGCATTTTATACTCACGCAAATAGGTGTGTGTGTGTGTGTGTGTGTGTGTGTGTGTGTGAATTCTTGCACCGAATGGCTATTTTCATGTGTGTGTGTGTGTGTGTGTGTGTGTATACACGCACGTGTAGGTCCTCCATAGGAGCTTCCAATGGAGCCCCAATGGAGCCCCAAATGGAGCTCCTCTATGCCTTGAAAGGCATGGTGAGAAGGCAGCATCCGCGCTGCCCTCTCACCATGCCTTTCAAGGCATGGTGAGAAAGCAGCGTGCGCGCTGCCTTCTCACCATGCCTTGAAAGGCATGGGGGAGTTGCACGCTACTTTCTCACTATGCATTTCAAGTCATGGGTGAGCTCCAATGGAGCTCCATTGGAAGCTCCTATGGCGAAAATGCATACACACACACACAAGAACACATTTCCCAAATAGAATCATGCACACACACACACACACACACACACACACACACACACACACACACACACATACTTGCATTCACACACACACCCACACAGTAACACATGACGGAAATACAATAATGCATACTCACACGCAGACACACTTACAATCATGAATTTGTATACTACAAACACGAACACAAATAAACTTGTTGGTCTTAAATGGTCAAGTACTTTGAGAGCATCAATGAGCTCGAATGTCGAGTTCTTGGCATCACTTCTAGTTGGATATCCCTTGCGTTGGTGCACGATAATGCTTCTTATCCCTTGCAATGACGTGAAATAATGCTTCTTATCCCTGCCGTAAGTAATACAAGTCCATGATGGTGCATTGAGTAAAGATGATCAGGAGCATTCATTTTGTGTGAATTTGTCAAATATAGTTTATTGAAGCAATGAATCCCCATGCCATCAAAACGCAATCAAGCTTAATTTCACATTTGATCACGGAAGAAAAGCATAATGAGGGCTTCAATCTGCATCACTAATTGCCGCAGAATTTTGGGTTTGTCCAGCGTTGGGGTTGACGAATTGCGATGCAATTAGTGCTAACACAAGCTGCCGAAGCCGACGAAATATATATTGTCTAAGAGATCATGTGTGGATATTAGTTTACTATCCCATTTAACAATTGATTATAGCGTGGTAATTGGGTGGAATTTTAGAGGATTGCACATTTAACTTACCCTCGGCAAGTGCAACAACCACATAATTAAAGGATATGAGCCTTAGAAATTGAAATGAAAAACAGGCGGGTGAGCCTCTTGCCCTAGAGATCATATTTAATTATTTGGGGGGCCTAGGGTTGAAGACTCCAATTAACTTTTGGAAACTTCAAAAGAGGCTTCAAAAAATAACTAAAAAGATTAATGTTCGCATGAATGGAAAAGTCTGTCGAAAAAATTGGGCGAAGTGAGATCAGATGGGCGTTCCGGGGCTCCTCTTCTGTGTAATCTTTGTGAATAAGATGCAACTCTAGATTGACATGTGCAGGTTGTGGTAAGATTAGCACCTTGCAAAAATAGAAGGATGGTAGACTAGAGTAATAATATTATTATTACTACCGGCCTGATGATGATATGGTGAGCTGACATAGGTCGATTACAAGAGAGTCGCTATCAATTATGGGTACTGCCTGCCATTGTCACTCCTAGTTGGACATCCCTTGTGTTGGTTTTCCAGTCATTATTATCAAAACTATGACAACAACGAGGCTCCAACGTGCTCGCAAGAAGCACGTTGAAGGAGCAGTGCGCGCGCTGCTCCCCGTCATGCTCCCAGTAAGCATCAAGCTATCTATGGCATCACCATCACCATCGGCATTGGGGGTCCGTGATCCGTGTACTACTCTAGCCGGGCTCACTCAAGAAAAACCTCCCCAACAGCTATACGTCAATGGCTCCATGAATGTGGACCGGCTCTCAGAAAAAGAGATGGAGTACTTTCTCACCTCGGGCCTCTTCCTCATAGCAAGCTGTGGGGCAACCGCCATAGCCGCCCCCATGCTGGAGCTCCTAGTGTACCAAGCAGAGATTTACTTGATGCAGCATGATCTGAGATCGTAAATAGCATCTTTGAAACCACTGAGGAGTATTTTCATCCTAATCTAGCACTGAATATCAATACCAGTTGAATCTCTAATCAGCAGCTTCTCTATCGACTCACTCCAAACCAATTAATCAATTTCCTGCATCATTTCACTTAGCCATCCGTTGTGCAAAGGACATGTTTGAAGGTATTCCTGATTTTAAAAAACACACAATACTTGCATTGACGTGCAAACTTTGCATGATTTCAGCCAATCCTGCTTCCATTGCCCTGAATAATCATCTTGGACAATACCATTTAGTGACCATTGCCTGCGCTTCATCCAAGAATTGAGAGTTTCTTCAAGCTCCTTCACCCTCGAGGGACGGAACATGCTCCCGTCTCCTTCAATTACCTTCTCCAACTGCATGATGGCTTCTTCATGAGTTTTCTTCAGAGATGATGTATTTATGTCCTCAAATAGGAAGATCTCATCCATGACCCTTTGTTCCCAAGGCTCGCTATCAAATGAATTATTCTCACCCGGAACTAGTGCTCGCAAAATATACAATTCTTGCCCCAACTGCTCTACAGTTTGATTCTCCAACTTGTCTAATGTCTCCCTGAGTCTAGTCGTTGCTAATCTATTGGTGGTTGTCAACAATTTCTGCAGAGTGTCAAAATTGTCAAAATACTCCAGCAACACATAATCATGACTCCTGTAGTGCACCTTCCTCATCTCATCAGACATTAACATCCTTCCCCAACATCCTCCTATATCTTGATACTCTCCCAGGGATAATTGCACAGGTAGAGGTTGCTTCTGCCAACTGGTGGTGATTTTGTCTTTGGCCAGAGACAGGATACCCTTGTCTCCCAGAAACTCCCGAATCTAGTAGAGTACAATAGAAAGCAGTTTTATAAAATCATTATGCTTTTCACATCTATTAGCACTAATTTGTGCATTGCAATGCTGGAAACTGCTGACCTCACCAGAATCTTCAACAATATTAGTGCTCGTCTCCTTGGCACACTCATCATCGCTACAACTTTTCTCTACATCACTAGTCTCTTCAGGCTCTATATTGCCAATCTTATGATGAAGGAAATCTCTCAAGCTTTTCAGATTGCCCTTTGAGTTATTCAGACACAAACTCTGATCAGGGAGTGCCTTCATACTTGACATGTATAATTTCCAATCCCAACACACATGAACTCTTTGCATCAATAGCACTACGATATTCTCCAGTCCATTAATGTAATTGCGCGAGCTAGCTCTCATAATGATTCAGCGGAGAACAATGTATCTACAACAGCAGCTGATGCTGACATGGAGGAGTCATGCACCCACAACTATAGGCAGCCAATGTCTCCGCCAGTGCTCCGCCGATGGATGAGCTTGATTTTGGCCATAGAGACACCTGCGCATGGATGAATTTAGAAGAGATAAGCAAAGAACAAAAGCTAGGTGAAGGTACGACTCTCTTCCCTAGCGCCCCATTGTGGGAACTAGCAGAAATCATGAAAGTAGATGATGGGGTGGTGAGGAAGAGTCACATGAAGGTTGAGGAGGAGAGGCAGACATAATATGTGAAAAAGAAGGGAGAGAGGGCGGTGATAGCTGAAGTGGTTGGGGGAGAGATGGTAAGATGGGCAAGCGGTGGTGCAGATCCTATAGGTGGAGCAGGGAGGGCATGGCAAGATGATGGGTTGCGCCGGCAAATAGGGATGTTGGGCAAGAAATGCGTGGGCTACAACATGGCCAACTATAATTATGAAGTAGCATCGGCTCCGGCGTCACCCTCCAGAGGTAGAGCAGACATAGAAGGATTGGTGGAGACAAGGGAAATGACGGAGCAGACAAGAACCACTAGGAGCTTGCGGTATGCCCCAGCTACCGTTGGCTGCGGTCCCTGCAGCTTCACCTTTATGAATAAGTTGTAGCTTGGCTCATTGTTCGTGTTGACGTATGATGATCAATGTCCTACAAAGTGAGATCAGGTGCCAAGTAGCATGACATGGAGTGGTTATGGTACATGATTTGCTTGCAATGGCAATGGGTGAATGGTTGCAAATTGGGCGAGACAAGTAGCTGGTTGCTGACATGCAGATTCGCCGATGGAAGCTCAAAGAAAATGAAGAGGTCGATGTTGTGACCTGATGAACATGGTGATTCTTTGAAACCCTGGTATCCACCCCGACCAAATGAGGCTGACGTCGTGTAAGACACATAAGCTGACGATAGATTTTCTACAATGGCATAATCAGACAACGCCGGCCCATCATTAATTAATGTTGCGGCAGTATTGGGTGGAAGGTGACCCACAAACCAGCCAAGTTCCAGGGCTCGGGAAACATTTTTTGTGGACCCGGCTTTGGAATCGTTTCACATGCAATGGAGCAGGCTTGCTCTAAGTTTAAGAGGGATAATCACACTAACAATCTCATATTATAACTAAAAATTCCATAATTTGAACCGGCTTGACAACCTTCTTCCCAAATTTGAACCTACAATTTTTCATTTTGAACATGCTTTGGATAAAGTGAACCTATCATTTCCCGAGCCCTACAGACAACACGACATTCCTTACAAGACCAATCTATGGGCCATTCAACATGAAGCCCAATAATTACTACACCTACTGGGACATTCCTACAACCAGCTGCTATACAATGGCTCAACAGTGCAACCCTCCATGTGATGATATAGGACCCTCCATTGTGGCGATTGTAGCAAACATGGATTGGCCTTCTGCCAATAGATATGTAGCAAATTTTTAAGCATGAAAAACACATAAAGAGGAGATAATTGAATACCTCAGCGAGATGGTACAGTGGCTCATACATGAATTTTGTGAGAAGACAAGGCGCAGGCCAAATCGTGTAATTATGTTGTAAGCGAAGGTCAGTTTGATGAATTTTTACAGAATGAGGTTAAAGGTAGGGGATCCTGATTATAAGCCATTGATTACATGGGCAGTGGTCCAAAAATGGCATCACATGAGGCTATTTCCTACTGATGACATCTACAAGGACAAGAACAATCATACCAGATAGTTATGAAATGCAAGTTTGGTGAATCTAGGTTTTAGTAAATTGTTGAAACATGCATTTCTCAGCTTGTAGGGGAAGCCACACAATTGCTTAACTTGGCTTTGTTTCTTTGATTGATGTGTTTCATTATTGCGATATTCTACAGGTTGCGGAGCACGAGGGCCAGATGTCAGGCATACAGAAACAGAGAAGCCATGGTGCCATGCGGGTTTGTTTATGGAAGCATACAGAAAGGATTCCATACCAGCCAATGGGAATTTTTTTAGGGGAAACTGTTTCGGGTTGCAAATTTATGAAACATTTTTGCAGGGAGTGATCCATGTGTGAGATTTGGGCACCTCCAGTATCTACTTATGTTTTTTGCTCCCATCTCTTGGCTCTATAGTCTAAATTTCAGCCTCTAGTCTCTAGAGTCTACTTATGTTTTGGATTCAGGTGCATGCTTAGAGTTTTAAACATGGTGGTGTACTATGTAGGCTATCTGATGTGGAAAATTTTTGGGGAGTCTGGTTGACGTGTGGGAGAAAATTGTCCTCTTTAAAGATTTACCTATCTTACTCTTGGATGAGGCCAGTAATGCTCTCGATACACAGTTGGAGGGTGTGGTGCATACTACCCTCGACCAACCAATGATGCATGACGCTCATTGTTTCCCACTGTCTGTCCACCATTTGTTATGATCGCCCCATCACAGTCTTCCACAATGGCCAAGTCGTGAGGTCGGAAAGCATGAGGAACTTTTGCGGAGAATGGGGACTATGCTACACTCACTCAAGCTACTACCGCAAATAATGATGCCCGCATGGGACTGCAGCTATGGATATGTCCTACCCCCTCAACCATTGCCCGCACTAACCGGAGTGTTGGCTCGCCCTCTCAACCACCAAGTGAGCAACATGCATGATAAAACACAAAATCTTTGGTTTGTCGCTTTGAACATGTCAATAAAAAGAGGTGCTCACTCCTCATGATACCTACATCTATTTGACACACCAAAATATTGAGAGGATTTCAAATTGGTCACTACTCCCACCTAGACATGACAGTAGAAGTCGATGCTTGCACTATCGAAAGAAAACACAGCAGTATGTGGTATATTTGCCAAATCAGCACAACTGGTTGACAAACTTCATGCCCGAGATGTTATCTTTTGAAGTTGAACTTAGTGGAGGGTATGTCTAAGGTGGCTAGGACTAAGGCCTGAGTTGTTTTCATCCACTCCAAAGCAAGGGCCTCTCTCCAAATGTGATCACCTATTTTTGCATGTTCAAGGCATGTAACATTCTGCACATGGGCAAACAAAGTCATGACTAACAATTTGATCATGACTTGTTTGACATGCATGAAAAGTGTGTTGTATTGATGAAAGCATATAATGTGCTCGAATTGTTAGTCACACTGTGCATGCATGTCAAACATGCTCTTAAGATTACTAATGCCTTTGATTCTTCACGTGGATGGATACACTCCATTATTTAGGTACTTTTTTGGCTATAAAAGATGTCATATTATTTGAATAGATAATTCTTGAAGTTTGAATGATCAAATGTTACCTTTGACTCAGGGATTTCTTCTAGTAGTAGTATTTTTTGAAAGAATCACCTGGCTGGGTGTTCACTATCATAAACCATCCATTTTGGTCATATTCAAACCCTAACTTATTTATTGGCCGATATACATTAGGTTGATATTGTTTTTGTTATGCTCATTTGAGAAATGGACAAATTTATTGAGGTCTTACTCTCTGTGTGAAAAGCAAAAACTATGGGTTGTTCACCAGTATGGAGATTATGAAAACAACTTCGCCCACTTTCACAAAAGACTATCTCCTACATTGCAACAACAAAAGTCTTTCTAATTAAAGAAAGCTCTGAATTAAACCTCTCTCAAAAAACTTGTAAATGTATGTGGTATTGAGTTCTAGAATTTATATAGAGGGGATCAATTAGGGGAATTAAAAAATTACTTGATATAATGATTGGTTGTAATCAACAACAGATTGATACATTTGTGGACCATCAAAGAGTGTTCCAATATATAAGTGCATAAAATTATGCTTGACCACTCATACATCCTCTCATTAACAACACCCTTTATGTCTTTGTCTCACACATGGAAATGTAATTTTTTTTTTAAAGGACCACTTCAGTCTCCAATCACAAGCACTTGGATGAATATGAGAGTGTGGAGGTAAAGAGAGTTTGTAAGACATATCTCCAACTCACTTGAGTATATTAAAAGGCCCACAATATCTGGAAAATAATTTAGATGTTGGTCCAATTTTCACTCACAATATTGCTAGGCAACCGGTAAAAGCATATGCTAGTGCCATGAGTAGTCCCAAATCTCAAAAAGCATCTACAAGTGCCACAAGTGACCACCACTAACTGATTTAGTGGAGTGTGCAAGAATATATTCTTGATTTATGCGCTATGAATATTATGTCCCTATCATTGCACAAATGACAATTCGACTATTTTGCAAATGATTTTCTCTCTCGACTGCCGCTATCGCTTCCACTTTGGCATTTTCTCTCTCTCTCTCTATCCCTCATACACCCTTTGTGTGTGTGTGTGTGTGTGTGTGTTCTCGTTGTCCGTACTCTCACACCCCTATCATATCTCTATTCCACAAGTATGTTTTTGTCTCTCCGTCTAATCCTTCTTCTCTCTCCTTCTCTCGGTACTTATTTCACCTACGTCAACGCCACCATAGAGAGCGTATATATGAGAGAGCTCCATGCTTATATAAACTCGAAAAAGCATCACCTTTAGTCAAAAAACACGAATTGATTAACTCGCAAATAAAATTAACCCAAAGTAAACAAACTAGAAATGAACAATGCATATCCTTTCTACAATGAGTTTTTCTTTGGTGTGATCTATGCATGGTAAACACAAAACTTCGGAATGCACCAACTTGCAATCTTGAGATAAATAATCAAGAATTTTTCTTTGAATGCTTATGCAAGAGTGAAACCCTTTCATGCATTATAGTGTAAGCATAAAAATTTTACGAAGTTCCTAAGAGTGGACATGCTAGTATAGTGAAAAATGCTCATGTAATAGTGTATGAATGATTAACAAATTCTTATTTAAGAAGGGATTTAAGCATACCTTTGCTACCTTGGAGAGGATTAATTATGTAGCTCTAAGAAAGGCTTATGGTTTAGGACTTTTCAATTGATAAGAGGGGGAGGATAATATTAATGGAAAGAAAATTTTCGCTTCCAAGGAAAAACTCCTTTGATTAAGATAGAGCTACCCTTCAAAACTTAACTCTCCTTTAGAGAATTAGTTTTATCTTATTTGTATCACTAAGCAAATCTTACACACATGCTCTTTGTCTCTTTGAAAGAAGAAAAATCCTATTTCATAAGTTGAATAAAAACTTGTGAACCTTTCATAAGAGCATTATTTTTAGAGTAAATTATAATGCCACTTTGAATAGAATGGTTAATTCCAAAAATTTCAAATACTTAATTGCTCGTGATTATGTGGCAATTATCTTGTGCATCTTATAAATAGATTTTTTTTTTTGGTGGGATTTAAGGATACGCATAGATATTAATCATCATCCAATATGCATGCTATCTTAGTATGATCTACAATTACCTATGGTTAAAGAGAATGCTTTCTACTCTCTCTATGCCATATTAGTCTGGTTATCTAGAGAATGGAACTTGAAATATAAGTATGATCTTCAGTCACCTTTGGGTAAAGAGAGTGCTTTCTACTCTCTCCATGCCGTATTTGTGTGGTAATCTAGAGAACGGAACTTGAAATATAAGTATGATCTTCAGTCACCTATGGTTAAAGAGAGTGATTTCTACTCTCTCTATGCCATATTAGTTTGGTAATCTAGAGAACGCTTTAACAACCTTAACAATTGTTGGGGGTCCCATCGTTGCAATAGCTCCAATGGCCAACAAAATTATCAATCCGGAGGGATGAGCTACCCGGCTAGGGCATGGAAACACTCACACGGTTAGTGAGCTAATTATGGCAACACAAATGGTTAACTCTACGAGGTGAGCTTCTCGGCCTATGGAGGAGCTAAGCCGCAATGAAGGAAAATATCCATATCCATTTCTCTTCACCTCTAATCAACCCAAACACACACACTACGATTGCAAGACACACAAAAAACTAATGCACAAAACTTGAAATAACATCGGGGTTAGTTGTTAGCAACATGGTTAGCTATGATTAATAACGATCCATAATTAGAGGAAAACAACAAAATTAAGTAGTTATTTCTTCTTCCCAAGCAAAAGGTTTGCTTATGGAAAAATGAGATCTTAAGCATAAACTTATGTAAGCATGAAAGTAAATCACTTTCAAGCAAGTGCAAGAGCATAAAAATAACAAGAAAACATTACCTTAGTGTGTGTATGGTTTAGTCTTCTCCTTGTTTTGGATGTAGTCGGCTCTTCACATTGCTTGAAGACCCCCAATTGGATACTTGAAATAAGAGAATGGTAAGCGGCAAAGGGGATTCAAGCTATGAAAATCTTGAGAATTAGGAGAGAGGAGAGGGAGAGGGTAGTGTAAAGAAGAAGATCAAGTTTTTGACAAACTTTGATTAGGGTTTTGGCCATGGCTTCTCTTGGAGAGATGTGTGTGTGTGTGTGTGTGTGTGTGTGTGTGTGTGTGTGTGTGTGTATGTAGGAGGTGTGTGTGTGTGTGTGAAAGAGGTTTGTCTATGTCTTTCTCAAGCTTACTCTCAAGTTTGCACCTTGAGAAAATGAAGAAGAGAAGTGAAAAATGAGAAGAGAACTTGATAGCTTATCTTTCTTATCTTGATAACTTATCTTTCTTTGATAATTTATTTTGATAACTTATTTTACTTATCAAAACTTTCTCGACAAGTTACTTACTCCCCCTATCCTTATCTTTTACTATCTTTTTCTTTTTCCTTTTCCTTTTTCTTTATGCTAATTTTTCTCAAAATGAAAAGCTAATTTCTTATGCATTGGTTATGTCCATGTTCCCATGGCATTAGCCGACAGTGTCTCGTGAGTATACTTTGGTGCTTAAATTGAACCGGAATTTTTCTCAAACATTTTTTTTTCTATTATTTTCTTTTCCTTTTCCATCTTTTAAGTCGGTGGCTTAGATGTGTTGGCCTTGCGTAAGGGCTAGGAGAATGCCCTTATACATCCTCCTCATGAAAACTGCACTGCTCTAGAATAGCGCCACCTTACCAAACAAAAGTGCTTGATTTTTTTGTTTCTCTTAACTCCAAGCTTTACTATAAAAAAATCCTTCCTTAGCTCCACTTCACACAGCCCTATTGCAATACTAGAAGTATTTGTCTTGGCTTACATATCAACAAAAGCATTGCTTAGCACAACATGTTTTTCTGACAATTGGCATTCCCCACTATCAACATGTTCCAAAAGATGGCATTCTAGATGGGAAACCCACCAAGAACTTCTCATGTTTTCATGAGAGCAACAAGTCGGCATACATTTTGATTGACATGGTCGAGCACAACATTTCCTTTGGCAATGACAAAGGAAGTGCCGAGCACAAATTTGTTTGAACAAAGCATTGGTAAACACAACCTTTTAGCAAAGAGCTCCTCGAGCTCTTTTCGTGAAGCACACCATATTTGGCTTTTATACCACCAAGCCATTTCAAATCACATATATCACGTTGAATGTACTCCAAAAGTCTCATTTTACATTGTAAGCTCTTGGAGCTCTCAAAGTACACTGCATTAGGCATAAATATCAACCAAAACATTGCCAATCATTTTATTTTTAATCATTTTGTGGCAATCATTGTACCAAAAAGAGAACATTCTAGAGAAGAAGCTCTTCAGACACTCTCGTACTTCCCAACCTGCTAAGCTTATCCCACAAATTTTTTTGGTATGCATCCTTTGGCCCTATTCTCCATCGTGGAAGCAAAGCAACATGACACCGGCTTGGAGGAAGTTCTGGTTGTTCCTATGAAAGCGTTGACTTGAGCTCAAGCAAAAGAAAAGGCTCAAGATTGACCGATCAAGGAGGAACAGAAACTACTTGTTCAGACAAAAATTGAGATCATATTAGTGAAGACTCAAAGAAATTCCTAGAAGTCTAAACACAACAAGATTAAAGTAAAGAGGCTAAAAGAGACGACTACCTCAGATACCGAGTTGAAACAAGCTAGGGAGCAGCTAAAACATGAAAGGGAAAACAAGGATCAAATGGGAGGATCGGTGTCAGCCAATATATCATCGAGAGGTTCATTCCTTGTATACAAATTCCTAGAGCTATTAGACTCTATGTTGCAAGCATTTGAGGCTAGGTTGAAAACCTACCAAACACTGGAACAAGGATGGTTGACATAGCCACACCCAAAAATTGAGAAAAAGATACTAGAAATGTGCAAAAGTCTCATAGAGACGGATCAAGCTCTAATGGATCCATAGAAACTAAACATCCCTAAAGATGAAGCGTTAATCCACAAAAGAATGGGGAATTTAGCACAAAGGAAATTAAAAAAATGATTAATCAAGACCAAAGATAGAAACACCAGTGGAAAATAGGGTAGTGGTTGATACCACTAACAACTCAAAATCACAAGTGATGATCCCATTCCTGAAGTGGAAGATCCATGGCCACAAGCCTTATGGGAAACAAAAATGAATAATAAGGATGGTAGTGCAAACTTCAAGCGTGCACCCATCATTGAAATCAACATGGATCATGAGTTTTATCGAGGAGATATACAATCTCTATACGGTGATGCAGGGATAGAAACATCTATGGAGAGTAAACCTAAAATGTTGAAAACTTTACCTCTTTCATAGGAGAACACAAAACGAAATTTGAGGTGAGAGTGGTACCATCTCGGTGGAAAGCCACACCAAAATGATGGACACTAAAAGCTTGCACAAATTGTTGTCAACTCCTATACAATGTACGATTACTCTCTTAGAGTTGCTAAAAATTAGAACACATCTATGGGTGGAAGTGGGCAAAAATCTATAAAAGATCGGATTGAAAATTCCTCTTCAAGATATTCCCTTAGATAGACAAAAGGGCAAAATGACACAAGAGAAACAGAAGGTAAAATTAGTACGTACAAACAAGGTGGGAAACTATTGTGAAGGGGAAGAAGGAAACACCATCTTGCCGGTGGAGCACAAAGGGGTAAGAACAATTGCAATACTTGATAGTGGGGCTGGAGTAGCCATAGCAACCAAACAAATTTGGGGAAAATGGGGAAAATTGAATATTAGGAAAACTACTCACAGATGGTTACATTGAGAGACCTATGGGTATGCTAGAACGTTTATCGAGGCTCCTATGGGAATTAGAAGGGATCCTAATTTTTGTCTAGTGTGCAAAGTACAAAGTTGGGGGAGCCATCTCAGTTTGAAGAAACACCCTACATGGCTCAACTACCCCAGATTGAGTCTACCCAAAGTCAAAGCTACTAAAGATTACATGTTGAAGACTTAAAAATAGGTAATTGAGATCTTCAAGAGGATCCCCAACATTGCCTGTATCATGTTCATCAAGATTGCAAAGATGATTTTGCATGTATACAAACATTTCACCAAGCAAAGTAGACTGATGCTCCATGGACGGCCTTCCTTGATGATATCCACGGGCTCTATTAGATCTTATGACTTGTTAGATCAACTACTTTATGAAGTTATAAATGGTGGTGCAGTCAAAGAGTGTCAAATCTAGAAATGAGCACACATATGGGTTTATGTGCCTACAGGTGCATGCCAAGGTGCTAAAGAAAGTATGAGGGTTAAGTGCAACGGGGAGGAGATCCAATAATGTATGTATCTAGTAGTTTTTAAAGCTTTGTGTTTTAATAGTGTTTTTGAGAGAATAGGGGTGCTATAGAGGGGCAATTGTGTGTGTTTTGGGTATGTTCCCCAATTTTCCCTCTCCAACAAGGCTTGCCAGAATAATGTTTCTACCATCTTACTACATGTAGACGTTTTAGGAGGCCTTCTACATGGGGGTTTTCCCTTTTTGATCACGTCTCTTTGGCCCCCTAGTAGAATATCTGTGTGCAAGGTTTGTTGTCTACACAATCATGGAGCTCAAAACTCCCATCAAATTGCAATTTCTAGTGGAAGCGGATAAAAAGCTGCGCATGAAATACTACGAAGCCCAAGTCCTTGAAGCCTTTAAAAAGCAGTGCAAGGTGCAAGGAAACCAAATTGCTATCCAACCCCTTGAAGTTGTGTCACGAATGACCCATTCTAGGAGGGGGGGAAATGTTAGCCACATTGCTAACATCGGAGCTTGTGTAACAACCTAGATGTAAGTTTCCATATTATTTGAGCAATTTGAATGTCTCTAGTCCAAAGCCTTTGTAATTTATTAATTTTTGGATTAACAATGTAAAATATTATGTGAAAATGAGCCAGCCAAAGCTGGGCTAAATGCTTCTAGGTTGTATCAATGAATCATTAGGCTGTAAGAGAGTTAGAAGATTACCTATTTTTGACACAGAACCTTTAGCTAAGTTATAAAATCCAATTTTTGTAAAACCTAAAGCAAGTTTTTCGGATAATAAGCGTATGATGTTTTTGCAGAGCACACTGTACTCTCCTTATTCTTTCTCAAGCTTTGAAACTCCCTCATGAAGTGTCTGTTTGAAGTTCCATCTACTTCATCGCATTCACATGTGAAATCTCTTTGCAACATTATAAGTCTATTGCGATAAAATTGTGTTTTTGTTGTGGCTAACCCCCTTCTAATTTTGCTCATAACTCAAGATTTACATATCAAAATTGCATTTTATCCATAGTAGGGGTGTTGGGTTATCATTGCTAAGCTCTAGGGTGCATTCAAAGCCGAAAACAGCTAGGTCAAATTTGCTCTATAGATGATAAGCAGGATTTTGGCAAGCAGTCAAATGGGGGATTTGAGGGCATAGGCATATGTCTTTAGGAATCGCCTATTTGACCTATAAATTTGGTTTCATTTGGACTTGATTTTCTTAGTGAATCGATGAGATTTGCTTGTGGTTGTCGTAGTTAGTGTTTTTGGCCTACCATGTAGTTAAGTATAACTTCAACTAGATAGGGATTGAGTGTCTCATCCAAGAGCCTGAAAACCTCTTGTAGCCTCCATGCACTAGTAGAGTCAACTTTGTCCCATAGTATGACATTTATGTACATGGTTCTCACTGTCTCTACAATAAGATAGCGAGGCTTGACAATGACGTAGCTCATAGGAAATATATTCATAGATGCAAGCATATGCTCAATTTTATCTTTCCATATTTTATGCAAAGCTCTTTTGGTCTCATGACCTTTTTCTAGCTCCTAGAATTATCAGCTTTTACTTGGATCCTTTGATTGGGCCCTTGAATGCTTAGTGTTTGACTCACATAATTGTGAATGGCTCTTGCACTACTAAGCTAGGGTCTACCCAAGAGCATACCATATGCACTTGTACATCCATCACTAGTAAGTTGGTTTTAAAATTTTCTCTTTAAAGTCTGATTTGACAAAAATTCACTAAACTAGTAGCCTAGACCACTTTCTGATCAGTCATTGATATCCTGAAAGTATTCGTTTTAGGTCATGATACCAAGTTTCTATCGAGAACATGCTCTCCCAAGATCTTCACTCCTGCCCCGCCATCTAGTATCACTTCTAACAAGGGTTGCCATTGCTTTTTGATCTTATAATTAACTTGGTAACGGGCACTCATCATCTTTGATAGTAGATAGATCCATGGCCATCACTTTCGCTGCTTGCTTCCTCTTCTTTTTGATAAAATTTATGATTTCTTGTAAAGTTTGTGTCATATTATCTAATTCAACTGCGAGCTTTTGAAACTGCTTGCACACCTTGACAAAAATTCCATCTTGCTCATTTTTAGAACTGCTATCTAAATTGGAAGACCTTTCTTTGAATTGACTATCTTCATAGTGCTACTTAGGTGGCCTCCTGCGTGTCTGGTGACTGGTTGTGGCCTCCTGCGTGTCTGGTGACTGGTGACTGGTTGTGTGACTGCTTGTACACCTTGACAAAAATTCCATCTTGCTCATTTTTAGAACTGCTATCTAAATTGGAAGACCTTTCTTTGAATTGACTATCTTCATAGTGCTACTTAGGTGGCCTCCTGCGTGTCTGGTGACTGGTTGTGTAATGGAAATGGCCTGTGAACTTTGGGAATAGCGGCATTAAGAGAATTAGAGTGAGCATTTTTGTAAGACTACTGTGAGAACATACATGTTAAACTTAATTAGCGGTAGCAACATCACCATAGTACTTAATTAACTTTTCATGAATACTAATTTTGCAAGAGAGAGAGTTTAGAGAACATGACAACAATTGAGGACTAGATTTATGTGGAGCCGGTCCCACCTCCAATAGGCTTTTGTATTATAGATTCTCCCATCAAGAGAAACTTGGTACAATACAATCTTTGTGTTCCTTGTGACCTAGGTGATGCAATGAAGATGGAAATCTCGATGCATCACGAGCATAACATAGACTTTGTAAAAAGCATTAACCATCCCCGAAGTCAGTCCCGAGGCCTCAAGCACCTTCAAAGGTGGAGAGAGCTAGCAAGGAATGATGGTAGGGAAGAGGAAGAAGAAACATTCCTAGGAGAAAGAAATAGTTCCTCACTTATCATCATCTTCTTGCTTAGCATTCATAATAGCATAGTAATGAAGATGGAGAAGGTGGAAAGCTTAAGCATTGGAGCAGGGATCTTGGTTGGATTTGCATTCCATATCCAAGAGTGTTGGTGTAGGCTCTCAACTTCTCAACAAGCTTGGAGAAGGAGATGGAGCTCTTGCACTCTGCACTTCACACAATCAGAGAGAGAGAGAGAGAGTATACCCCCCAAGCTAGCCCCCTCCTTGCTTTGGTCAACCCCCTCTTCTAGCACTAGCTTGCACTTGATTGGACCTCCTCAAGCTTGGCCAATCACATGCTTAGTGCATATCAAGCAACAAGGGTAGCCTTGGGACAAGTGTCCCTCTTTCCCCTTTGAGAGAGATAACTTGATAAATGCAAAAACAATTAATTAAATTAACTAAACCATCATTGGACCCCTTGGGAGGCCAACCAATAGGATTTAGGCACACTATGAGGGCAACATGAAGAGGAGCTTGACAAGTGTCCTATTTGGTTTCTTTGTACCAAGCTTGCCTTGTGTGAGGGTGTGTGTGTTCTCTCTCTAGCTCCTACAAAGAGGGCTCGCCCACTCATGAGTAGGGATATGCTTTGACTTTTTGAGCACCTTAACCCATGGTGCATTAGTCAAGACAAAAGGCATGATTAGATATTCATAAAGACCAAACATTGTACGAAACATAGTCTTTAGGATATCTTCATTCACTATCCTTATTTGATGATAGCCACTTTTAAGGTCAATACTACTGAAGTAGGTTGAGCCTTGTAGCTTATCAAATAGATCTTCTACCCAAGGTACAGAAGTCTGATTTTTATAGTGATATGGTTTAATGCTCAATAGTCTACACACATGCGGTATGTACCATCTTTCTTTTGCACTAAAAGGATTGGAGAAAAAAAGGGAGAGGAGGTAGGTCTCACCATCCATTTTTCTACCAATTCTTGTACTTGCCTCATGATCTCCTCTTGTTGAGCTTGGGAAACTAGATAAGGAGGCTTGCTATGCGGTGAGCTTCTTGGTAGGAGCTCAATTCGATGGTCATCATCCCCTCGTTTTGGAGGTAAGTCCATAGGGATATCATCGATGAACACATCTTGGAATCCATTTAGAAAATTAGACAAGTCTAACTCTTCTTGATTTCTACCATTTACATTTGATGAAACATTAGGACCTTTTAGGGACTCTTTGACAAAAATCATGTCCTCAAAAACTGAGCTTTTCATTGATTTATCAAAAGCAGGAGGATTTACAAGTGGTATAGTATGACCAGACTCACTAGCATCTATATACATTCTCTTTTTCCTATAGGTGAAGTAGATGCTCCTTTCAGGGAACTTCACATTGGCAGCCATGCGGTTGAACCATGGTGCCCCTAGGATAACGTCCTCATGTTGGAGAGGAGAGATTAAAAAGTCTTTTTTGTGGACGTAGCTTTGGACATGAAGCCTCAACTTCCCAATCAATGGAGTATTGGAGGCTTGCTATCCCTTGAAAGGTGTATCGGCAGTTACAATATCTTCTATTTTGAAAGCTTGAATGCCCAACTTGGTGTCAAACTCCGTTGATATGAAGTTGTGAGTAGAGCCAGAGTCAAACAAGATGAAAGCATCATGCTCCCTTACCTTTCCCTAGGCATAGGAGAGAGGTGATCCTTTGCAATGAGCATCCTCTTTTGGAGCTTTGATAGTGGAAGCTCTAGGAGTCTCATTGCGGGCATTTCTCTTGGGGCAAGAACAATAGCCATGTCCTTTCTCCCCACACTTGAAAAATTTGTGGTCCTTGGCGAAAATCTTCAGGCTCTTTACGAGAGAGTTTATTTTTACCTTTGTAATCTCCCTTCTCCTTGGACCAATTGGTGTTGTTGGAATTGCCTTGGGAAGAATTTTGGGCATTGGTTTTCCCCTTTGCATCACTTTTGTTTTTCTTTTCCATGGGCTTGGTATTCCTTCTAGCCCCTTTTTGGAAATTGATGCGCAAAGCAACCATAGTATGGTGGATTACTTTGATGATAGAACCAAGCCGTTGGGAGTTGACGTACTCGGCCATCTCTTCATGTAATCTCACACAGAATTGTTTCTTTTGCTCGGTGAAAGCGATCTTTTGAAAGATAGTAGCCTTGAGATGTAAATCCCAAAACTTGTCCAAATATTTGTGGATAGTCTTGTGGGAGAGAAGCTTCAAACTCCACCATTCGGTAAGCACTTTGTCCTTTGCATGGCTTGGAATTGCTTCATGATGGAAACTCGTAGAGTTTCCCATGTCTTTGGGGCTTTGTCATTGCCGCGAAGGCTAGCCCACCATTGACAAGTATATTTTTGAAAGTGCATAGCTACATGGCAAGCTTGGAGGACTTTGTGAAGCCCTCGTTTCCAAAGGCCACTTCAAATTGCTGGACTTTGTCGATGGCACCAAAGGTGCCATCATAGGTGAGAAAAGAGATACTCTTTCCTCACTCTTTGAACTTCTTGAGCTTTTGGGACCTTCACCATGCAGGGTAAGATTTGCGATGTCCTCCCATCTTATATTCTCTAGGAGGATAGCTATAGCTTTTATCGGAAGAGGAGGAAGGTGAAGAAAAAGGAGAAGAGGGTGACCTCTTTCTTACCCTTTTCTTCCTTTGTTTCCTCTCTTCCCTTTCGGAGTGACGAGGAGGAATGTGGGTTGACCATTTCCTCTTGGGAGGAGTTGGCGATTGTCTAGACCGCCGTCTTTGTGGAGCCACATCTTTAGAGGAACTTAGGGATTCGCTTATTTTTTTCTCTTTGGGATTCTTCATTTCTTATGGGAGAGAGTCTTCTTTTGGGGGTCTCATCAAGAGGCCTCCTAAGCTCTCTCTCGTATTGGAGAGGAAGGGAAACCCCATAAGCATGAAGTTGTTGAGTAACTTTGGCTTGCAAAGCAGAGTTTCCCATAGCTTGCTGCAACCTAGTAACAAGATAATTGACAAACATGGGGGCATCTTTATTAGCACCTTCACGTGAAAAATAAAAGTTATCAATGTTCATTTTACTCTCTTGGTTATTGTCAATCATGCTAATTAAACTTATGTATAGATTACTTTGTGCTTTGGTACCCTCAAAAACCTTAGTCGCTACTCTTCTTTACCATTGAAATGGTTTAGAAATTGTTGATTGCAAATACTAGTGGAGAGGTTCTAACATTGCTTGGTTGATTATGGTTCATGTTGAGCTTGCTCATAGCTCAATAATAGCCAAAAGAAAGCCCCAAGAGGCTCCATTATTAAGACTATAGTTCCCAACGGTGTACCTCAAACTAAGTCCTTCTCAACCAAGATAATAGATTCTTGTCCCACTTACCCTATTGCAATAAAAGGTCCCAACCTTTCATGGACAACTTAAGGACCTCTCTTCTTGATTATGGTTCATGTTGATCTTGCTCGTAGTTCAATAATGGTTAAGTGTTAGCAGCAAGCTAACACGGACACCATTTTTTGGAGTTCTCTTTGTAAAACATTTATTATTTTGATAAATCGAGAATATTGTAACTCCTATTTTCTCGGATAAACTCTTTAATTAATGAGCCGGGGTACAAGCTTCCAGATTGTATCAACCAGTCATTACCCAGCTTTGGTAGAACTTCATATTATTAGTTTTGACCACCCAAAAACCTTGGCTAAGGTATAAAAGCCAATTTTTGTAAGTTTTTTATAAGTTTTTGGATAAGAAATACACAGCGTGAGCTAATAGTGCTCACTTCTCTCCTTCTCGCGCTTCCTACTCCCTCTTTGGTTGTCACATTGCAATTGCGTTTGTTGCATTGCAACCGCAGGTAAGAGCTCTACGCATTGACGTAAGCCATTCACAGTATTTCGTAGCTTTTGGCGTCGCCCACCCACGGCTTAATTTCATCATAACTAGGAATTTACACTTTTAAATTGAAAACTAAGCAGAGATGGGGTATTGAGACATCATTGCTAAGCATTTAGATGCATTTTGGGTCAAAAACGACTAGGTGAAAAATCCACTGCTGTTAATAATCGCCAGTTTGGAACTTGACCTAAAGTGGGGTTTGAGACCATAAGCATGTGTGCTTAGGTCTTATAAACTTGTCCTAGAAGTTTCATTACGTTTGGATGTCATTTGATGTTGTAATGGATGTGGTTTGCTTGCCGATGAGCGATTGGCTTTTGGTGATTTCAGTCACTTGAGTGTAGCTTGAGCTAGATGCGAGTTGTTAGTTGTTTTTCTAGAGATTGACAACCTCTTGTAGCCTCTATGCACTACTTGAGTTAGCTTTATCCTATGGTTTAACAAATTAATTGTGGTTCTCGTTAATACTGTAATAAGATAGGATGGTGAGGTTAGACATGCGTCCCACATTTGGCGTTGTTGCCGGGGATCGAAGAGACCTAAACTAGGGAAAAACACGAGCGTCTTGTGTAGTTGTCCATCAACTTCCTCTAGGTTCGCCTAGAGTTCAAAACTTTCTTTTAGAAACTGCATAGCTGAAGATTGTCGTCTTTTGTTGTGTAGAGGTAGCTTGGAAGTAATCATACTTGTTGAGTGCCTTTAGGATTGTAGGATTATATATTTAGATTAGGATTTGGAGAATGATTGGTAGACGAGACAAGTCTTAAGATCACGCTTTGAAAAACATAAAAAAACACAAGAAAACGAGTGTTTGTGGACCCTTTCCACAACCCCATTGCATGAGAATCTAGGAGTAGGGTAAGTAGGATCTAAGGTGGATTTCAGGACATTGCTCTCTCTGAAAGAATCAAGTGTGAGTCGTTATTGGAAGTTGCAGTATTTCTGGTCTACGGCTAGAAATAGCTCGAAAAGACTCGAATCCACTCAATCCAATTGGAGAGTAAGCCTAAGAGTTGTCTGAACCAGTTGGTAAGTTCAAAGACACTTCGAGATTTAAAAAAATCAAGAATTGACCAAAACTCAGATTATTTACTTTTTCTTGACATCTTAGGCCAAATTAAGTTTTTACTTGATTCATATGCTTATAATAGCTCATATAAAAACTGTCTTTGAGAAAATTGCAAAAAAGTGCTCATTTTAAGCCTAAAGTTAATAATCACGATTATTAACTTTCTGCTCTAAATTGACCAAGGTTCATACCATTGACTCATTGCATGTGTACAAACAACTTTTGTAAAGGCCCAAGAGATTTGGATCACTAAACTGGCAAAAAATTGGATAAAAACTAAAGTTTGTACTGACTTTTTGAATCTTGTGTATATATTGGGGAAAAATCCACACTTGTTGAAATTTGATTCATAGGCTTATATTGATGTGATAAACATTTGTACATGCTCAGTTGACCAAAATTTTGCAAAAATTTATCAGAAGTAAATAATCGCGATTATTTACATCTACCCTATTTTTCAACTTTTTTGACCAAGTCAGCATACCACTAGTTTCACCATGTTGTAATAAGCCCACAAAGCAAATTTAATAAGATTTGAACCACTGGAGTGAAATTTGTGACTAAAATTGCAAAGTTAGTCTGCGGACAGATAATTGATGACCATTTGACCAAAAATTGTCCAAACTAGATGAAACTTGGCTAGTGACTTTAACTAAAGGTGCTTAACAGATCTGTGTCAAAGTTGGGGCAAAACCTTGCAAAAATATAGCTTGAGTAAATAATTTCGATTATTTACATCTGCTTCAAAACTTGATGATTTTGCATATTTGAGTATACCACAAGGTCAAGCACATCAAGTAGACCTCACAAATCCATTTTGGTGAAATTTGGATCCCAAAAGTGAGACTTAAGCCAGATTCTTGAAATCAGAGTCTGCGGACACCAAACAGTTGGTAAACTTGATCAGATTTTGTCCAAACTTGTTGAAACTTATCCAGGGACTCTAACAAGTTGTATAATTGCCAAACCAATAAAAAAAGTACAAAAAACTAACAAAAGTAAATAATCGTGATTATTTACTTCTGCTGTTTAGAGACATCATTTTTTACTTTTGAACTTATACAGTGATAGGCCAACATAATATAAAGCCACAGGGCAATTTTGGGTTCAATCAGATCAAAATTGATACATGTACACTCAGTTTATAGGTTGCAGATTAGACCTTTGATTTTTTGCTAAAGTCAAATTTGAGAGTCAAATTTTGACTCTCATAGCTCCATTTGAAGTGATACATAGAGATCAATCACGAGAATAACAAAAACTCTACTGTCTTTATAGAAGAATAGCTAACTTGATCAAATTTGTATAGGAATCAGGTTGCAAACGAGGAATCAGTGGCTTGACAGAAAGTTACAATCGAATCAAGTGGAAATTAACGACAAGTCAATCCAAAGGTGAGTACTCTATCCAGGGCTTCATAAGTCTATATGAACCTTATATTTGGTCATGTACTGGAAATCAGGGTATACTCAAAGAAATATCGAGTAGAGTATGTACCGAAGAAAGCATGAATTAAGGCAATTCCTTGCACACAATTCCTGAAGAAGTCTCAGACACTTTTTCAGATTCAACATCCGAAATGTCTTCTTACTCGACTCACTCGGAAACCGGAACGACAGTGTGCTATAAGCATATACTATCTTTTACAAGACTAACCGTCATGGAGCCTAGGTTTACTTGGACCCTAACGAGGAGTATGTTGTTCACATTGATGACCATGGTATTGAGTTCGAAGAAGAGGTTAGGGCAAACAAACAAGGAAAAATGTACATGGATCAAAACGGAACTCAGTATTTACAAGTCAAAAATCCTGACGTGATAGACAAATGGGGATTAGAAGTAAACACCATAATCCCAGATATGTGAGCAAAAGAAGGACCACCAACTTTAGAATTCGGGGGCTATGATCAAGTAGACGTGAAGACCTTGAAACGGATTAGTACGGATAATCCTAGGATCGGAGTCTATTGTTGGGAAGATAGAAACATAAAAGATCTTCTGTGGACTTCTCATGCCAAACCAAGACAATTAACTGCCATGAAGATCATCTATATCTTCAAGATCAAAGATAAGGGATCAACAGACCTACCAACCTACCTGTTTAGGGATTGTTATACCAACAAGTTTGTTATGATGACTCCTGAGGAGGTAGAACAAACCAAATACCAAGGGTATTCCATACGGGATCGGATATTGGGGCAAGGACCAGAAACAATTCCAAGAGATGAACACCGTGAGATATCATCAGAGAGTAATGTGAAGAAACCAGAAACCACCTCATCACGTAGAAAACCCAGTGACACTAAGGCCAGTCCAGGGCTACATGAGTCACTATTTCCAACGGACTGGTTTGAAGGACTCGGAATAGGACCAACTCCCAGAAGACCTGGAGTTGAACCAAACAGACGCGTTAGACCAGTTGATTTTTAGAAATGGGTCAAAAAATACACTGGATCAGGGCATACGACCACTTAGCAAGCTTTAATCAAGTGCTAAGAGCAGAGCGTATATTCGATTTCCATACTCAATTTGAGGGGTTTGGAATGACATTAGAAGGAAAAGCATTGACATGGTTCCAAAACATTCCACCAAGGTCAATCATGGACTTGAATACATTAGCTCAAGGATTTGTAGCTGCTTGTTCCAAAACGGGGATCAAACATAGTACGGTAGCTCAAATTTACAGCTTTAAACAGAAACATGGTGAGTCTGTTAGGGATTGTGCAACTCAAATGAAACAATACATTGCCAGATGCCCAGAGATGGAGATACCTGCAGAAGAACGACTTGTATCTTTGTTTCTGGAGGGATTGCTAAATAAAGAACTTCATGATATACTCTATAGTAAAAAGCATACAACCTTAGAAGCATGTGTGTCTGATGCTATTGACTTAGGAGACAATTGCGAGATTTTCAACAAAGAAGATGTCCCTAAGGATAACCAAAGTGAGAAAACAGCATCCACAAAACCAGCACAAGTGGAAACGGCTGCTCTGGCACCACTCTCAGCCATAGAAGATATGCTAAAAAGGATGAGCGACATGATGAACAACATGCAAAAATCACCTATGAGAGGACTAGGACAAGGGATACCTCCACAAGGACAACCAATTAGGCCACAAAAAAGGTGTGCAATCAAAGGTAAATGGACCAACCATGAGACCCACGAGTGCTACTTCATACCAAAGTATGATGGGAATGTTCAATATGTGCCCATGCGGCCACGAGGACAACCCATGTACAGATATCAAATTAATATTGCCCAAGCTCAAAGACCACCAATGGGTATGGAAAGACCTCAACCTGTGTTGGGACAACAACCTCCGTATCCAGGACATTATGCAGTGTCTGTAAAGTACATGCACTCTGAAGGAGTCATAGATGAACAAGCATTGGTCCCTGTTACACCCTCTGCAGAGCCTAGTCCATCTACAGTAATGATAGAGGGAGATTGGTATAATCCACATCCACCACCAATGGAAGAAAATGTGACTTATGCTCCACCAGAGCTAGCACCAATGTGTTATGTAGCTAATAAAGGTGTCAGACCTCCCCTGGGAAGACCCATGATGAAGCCAAGAAGAGGAAACTGTCATAACTATGGTGCTGACGACCATTGGAAAAACGAATGTCTAGAGCCTGACAAAAACCTCAAACCAATTGAAGCCTATTGCATACGATGTTGCAAAAAGGAGGACACTTTCCGAAAGATTGTCCTAAAAATCCTTTGAACAAGGGTAAAACTGTAGTAAACGTAGTCCAAGTGATGTCTAGTAGCTCATTAGAGAGTGAAGCGATTGTTCCAATCAAATAATCACTAGAGCCTAGGCAAAGAAAAAGAAACACAACTCCTTTGATGATTTGGAAAATACGAAAGTTTCTTCTCAAAGAATCAAAAGAAGCAGAAGCAAAAGATATGAAATGAGAAAACAAAAACAATGGATTGAAATCGAGGAGAAAACAAAAAAGCTAGTCCATGACAAGTTGAACGAAACTGGCAGTGAATTCAAGGAAATAACCATGAAATCTAGAGGATCCATTCTGGTTGATAAAATTTTTGAACCTATTAATTCCGCCTTGGAAGCCTACCAAGCAGGACTTAAAGCAGGCCAAAACATGGAAAACAAATGGAAAAACTATTCATCTCCAGACATGGAAGCAACAAAGCTGGAAGCTTATCAAAATTTGGTAAGAATTACACAAGAAATGCTGGAAAAACAAAAACACAAGCTTGAAATTATTGCAAAACTGGAAGAGCTTGTGGTAAAAGAAACGAAAGCAAAATCCGATGTGGTGGTAGAACCCCACCTTGAAACAAACGAACCAGAGCTTATAGTGCCGGACAGTGAAGATTCCTTAGACGGAATTCCATTCGTAGAGGAAGACTGGCCAGGACACTTATGGGAAAAAGTAAGAGAGATCAATGATGGGAGCCTAACTCTAAAGTCAGCTCCTATAGAAGAAGTCTGGTTGGATAACCTACCTTCTGATATGAACATGGATTTACAATCCTTGTACGGGGATTGAGGATCGGAAGCTTCAGGAATGTTGAAACCATTGACATTAAAAACATTACCTTCTCACTTAGAAGATAACGAAGATGATCCATCTTATGCAGGACCACTCAAGTAAAAAGAGCTAAACAAACCATCCAATGCCTACACCCATCCAATGCACTCTTACCTTGGGAGAACTCTTACAACTCAGACCATACTTATGGAATGATTTACAAAAAACCCTAGAGAAGGTGGGGATAAGTGGGTTAAATCTTGACGAATTTGGGAAAATTGAAAAATGAAATGGAAAACAAAGAGATTTGATCGGTTCCTATGAACAAAGTCAGAGAATATTCTGAAGGGGAAGAAGGAAACACCACCCTCCCAGTGAAATATAATGACATTGAAACCATGGCACTATTGGATAGTGGAGCTGGCATAGCCATAGCCACTAAAGCAGTATGGGAATCCTGGGGATAGCCAGCCATAAAACAAACTCGAATGCAATTGCAGTTGGCTGACGGACACATTGAGAGACCATTAGGGCTGCTTGAAAAAGTGATAGTCAATTCCTGTGGAATTGAATATCAACACACTTTTGCCATAGTAGACTTTGAGAAAAAACTCAACTATGAAATCATATTGGGAAGACCTTTCATGCAACATGTATAGCTTATCCAACATTGGGAAATCAACTATCTGTACTTGAAGCAAGTGGGATCTATAACAAGAGTCAACCTAAAAGATCACACTTATAGAGATGTCTTGAAAACACCCATCCAAGAGTTTGATTCAATCTCTTCGACAGAAACTAAACTCCCATCCTGGTTAAACAAAGACACTCCTATTTGGATGTGTGGAGCTTCAGAAAATGGAAGCTTAAGACGATAAGAATGTAACCTAGAAAGGCACTGCACAGACGAAGCCTACGTACCTGAATCCTTTCCAGAGAATTTATTTGAGCCATTTGAGTGGACTCAAATTTTAGCGACAATGGATGTATGTGTGAATACATCTATGCCTACTCAATTTTGCAATGAGGATGGCTACGACATAATCCCCATCCAAATGATTTCAATCCCCAACATTGTAAACGAAGATGAGAAACACAAGGACTTAATGAAAGCTCAACAAGTCTTTTTAGACCTCTATTACGATGCAACTAACGAGTTAGATGAACACTCAGCTACCTCAAAAGATGCAGGGTCAGAAAAAGAGCATACGAGAGCTAAGTTAGTCTTAAAAGGAGGGGGGGGGGGGGGGATGTTAGCAGCAAGCTAACACGGACACCACTTTTAGGAGTTCTCTTTGTAAAACATTTATTATTTTGATAAATCGAGAATATTGTAACTCTTATTTTCTTGGATAAACTCTGTAATTAATGAGCCGGGGCTTCAAGCTTCTAGATTGTATCAGCCAGTCATTACCCAACTTTGGTAGAACTCCAGATCATTAGTTTTGACCACCCAAAAACCTTGGCTAAGGTATAAAAACCAATTTTTGTAAGTTTTTAATAAGTTTTTGGATAAGAAATACACAGCGTGAGCTAATGACGCTCACTTCTCTCCTTCTTGCTCTTCCTACTCCCTCTCCGGTTGTCACATTACGATTGCATTTGTTGCATTGCAACCGTAGGTAAGAGCTCTACGCATTGACGTAAGCCATTCACGCGTCGCCGAGACCTGTGGACTAATTTCATCATAACTAGGAATTTACACTTTTAAATTGAAAACTAAGCATAGGTGGGGTATTGGGGCATCATTGCTAAGCATGTAGATGCATTCTGGGTCGCAAACAACTAGGTCAAAAATCCACTGCTATTAATAATCGCGATTTTGGAACTTGACCTAAAGTGGGGTTTGAGACCATAAGCATGTGTGCTTAGGTCTTATAAACTTGTCCCAGAAGTTTCGTTATGTTTAGATGTCATTTGATGTTGTAACGAATGTGATTTGCTTGCCGATGAGTGATTGGCTTTTGGTGATTTCAGTCACTTGAGTGTAGTTTGAGTTAGATGCAAGTTGTTACTTGAGTGTAGCTTGAGTTAGATGCAAGTGGTTAGTTGTTTTTCGAGATATTGACAACCTCTTGTAGCCTCTATGCACTAGTTGAGTCAGCTTCGTCCCATGGTTTGACAAATTAATCGTGGTTCTTGCTAATACTGCAATAAGATAGGATGGTGAGGTTAGACATGCATCCCACATTAAGCCAAAGGAAAACCCCGAAAGGCTCCATTATTGAGACTATAGTTCCCAAAGGTGTACCTCAAACTAGGTCCTTCTCAACCAAGATAATAGATCCCTGTCCCACTTAACCTATTGCAATAAAAGGGCCCAACCTTTCATGGACAACTTAAGGACCTCTCTTCTTAAGCAAGAAAAGAGAAACCAATAGCTCTCTCTGATACCACTCTAATGGAAATGGCCTATGAACTTTGAGAATAGCGAAATTAAGAGAATAGAGTGAGAATTTTTGTAAGACTACTTTGAGAACATAGAGGGTGAACTTAATTAGCGGTAGCAACATAACCACAGTACTTAATTAACTTGGCGTGAACAATACTTTTGCAAGAGAGACAGTTTAGAGAACATGACAACAGTTGAGGACCAGATTTACGTGGAGCCGGCCCCCCCTCCAATAGGATTTTGTATTATAGATTCTCCCATTAAGAGAGACTTGCTACAATACAATCTTTGTGTTCCTTGTGACCTAGGTGATGCAATGAAGATGGAAAGCTTCATGCATCACAAGCATAGCATATATTTTGTAATAAGCATTAACCATCCCGGGCCTTAGTCCCAAGGCCTCAAGCACCTTGGAAGGTGGAGAGAGCTAGTGGGGAATGAGGGTAGGGAAGAGAAACATTCCTAGGAGAAAGAAATAGTTTATCACTTGTCATCACCCTTCTTGCTTAGCATACATAATAACATAGTAATGAAGATGAAGAAGATGACAATCTTAAGCATTGAAGCATGGCTCTTGGTTGGATTTGCATTCCATAGCCAAGAGTGTTGGTGTAGGCTCTCAACTTCTCTACTAGTTTGGAGAAGGAGATGGAGGTCTTGCACTTTGCACTTCACACAATGAGAGAGAGAGAGAGAGAGAGAGAGAGAGAGTATGTGTGTGTGTGTGTGTGTGTGTGGGGGGGGGGGGGGGGGGGGGGGGGGGGGGGGGGGGGGGGGGAAGAGTATACCCCCCAAGCTAGCCACCTCCTTGCTTTGGTTGACCCCCTCTTCTAGCACTATTTGACACCTGATTGGTCCTCCTCAAGCTTGGCCAATCAGAAGATTATTGTATATAAGGCAGCAAGGGTAGCCTTGGGACAAGTGTCCCCCTTTCCCCTTTGAGAGAAAGGACTTGATAAATGCATAGACAATTACTTAAATTAACTAAATTATCATTGGACCCCTTGGGAGGCCAACAAATAGGCTTTAGGCACATTAGGAGAGCAACATAAAGAGGAGCTTGACAAGTGTCCTATTTTATTTCTTTGTACCAAGCTTGACTTGTGTGAGGGTGTGTGTGTTCTTTCTCTAGCCCCTACAATGAGGGTTTGCCCCCCCGCTTGAGTAGGTATTATGTTGAGTTTGTGGAACACCTTACCCCCTCAAGCACCTTAGTCATGGAGCACCTTAGCACCTTAGTCATTAAGTACCTCGAGCACCTTAGTCAGCAAGCACGAGAATCACCTTAAGCACCATGACGGCAACATGAAGAGGATCTTGACAAGTGTCCTATTCGCTTTCTTTGTACCAAGCTTGCCTTGTGTGAGGGTGTGTGTTTTCTCTCTCTAGCTCCTACAAAGAGGGCTCGTCTCCTCATGAGTAGGGATATGCTTTGAAGTTTTGAACACCTTACCCCTCAAGCACCTTAGTCATTAAGCACGACAAGCACCTTAGTTAGCAAGCACGACAAGCACCTCAAGCTTGGGCTAAGTTCCCACCTCAAGCACAACCCTAGCTTGCCTAAGGTCAAAGGACTTTTTAACCCTAACCTTTGGAGGTCTTTTAATGAAGCTAACCCTAGGCTCCATTAGCTAGCCCTGATCTTTGAAAAATCATCTCTCATTTTGGATCCCCTTTAACCTTGGCCCCATGTTGAGATAGATCCATACGCACATGTCTATATTCTAACCCTTGTTCCCGTTTATTCTCCCACATTAAATGATCAGTTTAATATGAGAAAATAATTTGGGTAGATTAGATATTAGATTTTATGACAGGTTGACCCTTGGGTGAGGGTTCGAATTACTCTTGAGCATTTTTCATCCTTAGGTCAATGTTCTCAACCCTGGCCACATCAATTGTAACTTGCCGTACTTCCTAAGCCAAGCTTTTCCATTGATGTTGCTACTGACTCATCCAGTCCCTTACTGGCCTCTTCCTCAATAGAAACTCTGATAGGTTTATCCTCATAAGCTATTGAAGAATGTTGTGGCAACCTCTGGATAGTGTTATAATATATATGTGATAGTGATGTATGTGAACACACTTAGGACCGTCTGGGCATTTTTTCCCTCACTAGGAGGTTTTTTCCCCTGTGCATTGTATATATGCCCATCAATCTAGGGCTACCTATCTTTCCATTGCACACTAAGTAATACACTCTCTATTATGTGCCTTGAGCTTCCTTCGTCTTCTCCAAGTTGTGTGTGTTTTTCTACAACCCTAATTCCAACAATTGGTATCAGAGCAGGTTGCATCCTCTCGGGCTTAGTCGCCAACAGCTCCATCACATGCTTGCTCACTTTCTTTGATTTTTGTGAGCTTTAGCGAGCATTCTTAGGTCGACAAAAATTTTGGGATAGCTCTTCGAGCTTAGTCTACTCAGATTTTTGATTCAGGCTCATTTCGGCCTCCGTATCCACTACACGCAGTACTGCACATGCTATCTCCTCAATTTGTGTAAATTTTTTATCAATGCCGTTTTTTACATAACAGGTCCCTTACAATCTTCTACGGTTTGTGCTATAGAGCACGTGTTGTTCCCGCTTTGTTTCTCCTCTTTTCGGGCAGTTTCACATCAGGTATAAACATTCCTCATGGCCAACAACAACATAGATGTATTCAGATGTTTGCTTCTAACGAAAGATTGCATAAGACAATTACCATATGTGGGCTTACATGATGCAACATGTTCTTGTATCAAAGGGTGTCTGGAATATTGTGCAGAGCATTGATGTACGCCCTGGTTCTGAGGATGTAGGGGATGTTGCAGGTCTTGTTGCAAGGATTGCTGCTATTAGAGTAGTTTTGCATACGACAAAACAAGCTTGTTGGGATGTAAAAGATTCATAGGCTCATGCATTGATTGCGTTGTCTGTGAAGCACGCTATTATTCCTCACATTCGTTCAACAAAACCTGCAAAACAGGTTTGGGATATTATGGCTGGTCTTTGCAAGTCGCATTGCTACGTAAAGAGCTAGAGTCAAAGATTATGCATGAGGAAGATGATATGGACACTTTCCTTGTTGGTGTCAAGGATATCAATGAGAAACTTATTTATGTAGGTGAAGTCATTTCAAATAGTTTCCTTGTGCAGACTGTTCTCCATGCCTTGCCAGATTCTTACCAAACGTTTTCAAGTACTTGGAGACTTATGATCCAAGAAAATCCTGAAGTTTTCAAGTTTGATGCATTATGCACATTGTTGTTGCAAGAATCGCTTTCCAAAAAAAATAGGACTAGATAGTGTGCAGTTGAACATGCCTTTATTGTTGCTCAAAGAAAAGGTAGTAACAGCAATGCAACCACTTCTCATGGTTCTTCTGCGAGTGGAAATCCACCTGTTCCTAATGGTTCTGCAGGCAACAATTTGTTTGGAAATTCTGGTAATAAGGGCAAAAAGAATATGCGTTGCCATTATTGTAAAGCTAACGATCACTTGATCCAAGCAGTGTTTTAAGTTGAAGGCCAAAGAGGCTAAGAAGAAAGAGGGTGGTTCCACTACAAATGCAGCTATTGTTGGGTCTTCTGTGAAAGGAGACTATGATGCTGATGTTGATGCAGAATGGGCTTTTAGTGCAGAGTGTATCTATAATCCTGATGTCCATGATGCATGCATGTCAGTTGCTACAGATTCACATGTGTGGTATTTTGACAGTGGTGCTACAAATCACATTACCTCACATCATGACTTGTTCACCTCTCTTGAGTCTTTCCCTCTTGGGAATTCAGTTACTTGTGCCAACAATGCCTCTTATCCAGTTCAGGGAGTTGGAAAGATTGTGCTTACTGATGCAAATGGCATTTCTTTCACACTTATTGATGCACTTTATGTGCCTGGGATCGAGAAGAATCTTTTGTTTGTATTTGCACTTGCTAGACTTGGTCTTGTAGTCAAATTTGTGGATGACAGATGTACAATACATGATCTCAATTTGATAATGGAATTATTACATATGGCATTTTATTGAGTGGCTTGTATAAGCTCACTTTGTATGACAAGTGTGGGCAACATTCTGCAATTGCAGTTGTGGATTCAAAGGCTATTTCAGATGTAAAACTTTGGCATGCACATTTTGGACATCTGAATTTTGCCAGTTTGTTACGTTTGCAAAAATTTGATATGGTTGCTTCTTTACGGCCTCTTGAAGCACTTGTCAAACATGTTTGTAAAGGTTGTATTTTGGCTAAGATGCAGTGTTCTAAGTTTCCAAAGGATGGTTCAGTTAGGTCCACATGCAGGTTGCAGCTTGTGCATTGTCATAAAATCTAATATCTAACCAACCCAAATGATTTTCTCATATTAAATTGATCACTTAATGTGGGAGAATAAACGGGAACAAGTGTTAAGATATAGATATGTGCTTATAGATCTATCTCAACATGGGGTCAATGGTAAAGGGGCCCAAATGAGAGATGGTCTATCAAAGAGCAAGGCTATCCAATGGAGCCTAAGACCTTAGGGTTAACTTCATTGAAGACCTCCAATAATGTGTGTAAAAGTCCTTTGACCTTAGGTAAGCTAGGGCTGAGCTTGAGGTGGGAACCCGGCCCAAGCTCGAGGTGCTTGTCCTGCTTGAGGTGCTTGTCGTGCTTGAGGTGCTTGTCATGCTTGAGGTGCTTGACTGGCTCCATGCTTGAAGTGCTTGACTTGCTGCATGATTAAGGTGCTTGAGGTGCCTTGAGAAGCTTTCCTGAGATGCTTGTGGGAACACCCCCTACTTCAAGTGCTTTGTCATGCTTGATGACTAAGGGGCTTGCTCATCCAAAGTCAAAAAGATCCCTACAAGGAGGGGGGCGAGCCTAAAAGGGGGGCAGGGGGGTGAGAGAGAACACACACACACACACACACACACACACACACACACACACACACACACACACACACACACACACACACACACACACACACACAAGGGAAGCCCAGCTTGAAGAGGCAGCAAGGACACTTGTCAAGTTCCTCTTCATGTTGCCCTCATGGTGTGCCTGAAGCCTATTGGTTGGCCACCCAAGGGGTCCAATGATAATAAAGGATATTTAATTAATTGATTTTTCATTTATCAAGTCCTCTCTCTCAAAGGGGAAGGAGGACACTTGTCCCAAGGCTACCCCTGTTCCTTGTAATGGCTCTTGCTTGTGATTGGCTAGGCCTGGAGGGGTCCAATGAGCTTCAAGCATGAGCTACAAGGGGGGGTCGACCCAAGCAAGCTAGGGGGGTGCTTAGGGGGTATACTCACCCACACACACTCACAAACACTCTCATTGTGTACTATGCAAAGTGCAAGAGCTCCCTCTCCTTCTCCAAGCAAGTAGAGGTTGAGAGCCTACACCAACACTCTTGGCTATGGAGTGCAAATCCATCCAAGAGCCATGCTTCAATGCTTGAGCTTGCCATCTATTTCTTCTTCATTACTATGCTATTATGTATGCTAGCACAAGAGTTATGATAAGTGAGGAACTAGCTCTTTCTCGTATGAAATGTTTCTTCTTCCTCTTCCCTACCCTCATTCCCTGCTAGCTCTCTCCACCTTCGAAGGTGTTTGAGGTCTTGGGACTGAGGCTTGGTATAGTTAAAGCTTTCTTCAAGTTTAGGTTATGCTATGATGGTGATGCATGAAGCTTTCCATCTTCATTGCTTCACCTAGGTCACAAGGAACACAAAGAATGTATTGTAACAAGTCTCTCTTTATGGGAGAAATCATAATACAAATGCCTATTGGAGGGGGGACCGGCTCCACATAAATCCGGTCCTCAACTGTTGTCATGTTCTCTAAATTCTCTCTCTTGCAAAAGTATTGTCTATTCCAAGTTAACTAATTGCTATGATTATGTTGCTATCTTCAATTATGTCTACCCGCTATGCTCACAAAATCATTTCTTGAAAGTACTCTCATTAAATTCCGCTACTCTCAAATTGAATAGGCAAATTCCATTACATTGGTATCAGAGCATTTGGTTTCTCTTTTCTTGCTTAAGAAGAGGGGTCCTTAAGTAGCCTATAAATGGTTGATGTTGTTAATTATAATAGAGTAAGTGGAACTGGGATCTAATATTAGTTTTTTAAAGCCCACTATGTGGGGGATGGTGCACACCTCGGGAGCTTTGGACTTAATAATGGAGTCTTTTTAGACTTGCCTACGGCTTTACCATTATTGAGCCATAAGAAGTCCGAAAGGAGCTAGCCCTTGGCAACTCTGCTATGTTAGACCTACTCCTCTACTCTCTATAATTAACCACTTTGAGCCGTGGGTGTAGATACTTAAGAGCCGATTTTCAAAGGCTAAGAGGAGTGGCAACTAAAGTTTTGAATTGCCAAAGCATACACTAAGTATAACATAAATTTTGTTAACATGGCTGACAATAATCAAGAGAGTAGAATGAACATTGATAGCTTTGATTTTGCACATGAAGGTGCTAATGATGATGCTCCCATGTTTGTGAATTATCTCATCACTAGGTTGTAGCAAGCTATGGGCAACCCTGCTTTGCAAGCCGAAGTTACTCAACAACTTCGTACTTATGGAATTTCCCTTCCTCTCCCAGAGGAGAGAGAGCTTAGGAGGCCTCTTGAAGAGACCCCCAAAAGAAGACTCTCTCCCATTCGAGAGGAGGAATCCAAAGAGAAAGAAAGCAATGACAGTCTAAGTTCTTCTGAAGATGTGGCTCCACGAAGACGGCGGTATAGACGATCGCCTACTCCTCCCAAGAGGAAAAGAGCAACCCATAGTCCTTCTCCTCATCACTCTGAAAGGCAAGAGAGGAAACAAAGGAAGAAAAGGGCTAGGAAGAGGTCACCCTCTTCTCCTTCTTCTTCACCTTCCTCCTCTTCCGATGAAAGTTATGGATATTCTCCTAGAGAATACAAGAGGGGAGGACATCGCAAATCATTTCCTGCATGGCGAAGATCACAAAAGCTAAAGAAGTTCAAGGAGGGAGGAAGGAGTATCTCTTTTCTCACCTATGATGGCACCTTTGGTGCTACCGACAAAGTGTTGGCCTTCATCCAGCAATTTGATGCGGCCTTTGGGGACGAGGGCTTCACAGAGTCCTCCAAGCTACGCCATGTAGCTATGCACTTCCAAAAATCAGCTCGTCAATGGTGGGCTAGCCTTCGTGGCAATGGAGAAGCCCCAAAGACATGGAAAACTCTACGAGTTTCCATCATGAAGCAATTTCTTCCAAGCGATACTAAAGATAAAGTTCTTACCGAATGGCGCGGCTTGAAGCTTCTCTCTCATGAGTCTATCAACAAGTATGTAGACAAGTTTTGGGATTTACATCTCAAAGCTACTGTCTTTCAAAAGATAGACTTTGTCGAGCAAAGATAGCAATTCTATGCGGGATTACCTGAAGAGATGGCCGAATACATCAACTCTCAACGGCCCGGTACTATTACCGAAGTAATCCACCACACCATGGTTGCCTCACGCATCAATTTCCATGAAGGGGCTCGACGTAATGTCCAGCCCATGGAAAACAAAGATAAAAATGATGCAAAGGGAAAATCCAATGCTCAAAATAATTCCCAAGGCACTTCCAACAACAACAACAACAATCTGTCCAAGGAGAAGGGAGTTTACAAAGGTAAAAACAAACTCTCTCTTGAAGAGCTTGAAGCTTTTCGCAAGGACCATAAGTGTTTCAAGTGTGGGGAGCAAGGACATGGCTATCGTTCTTGCCCCAAGAAGAATACTCGCAATGAGACTCCTAGAGCTTCCACCATCGAAGCTCTAAAAGAGGATGCTCATTGCAAAGGATCATCACTTTCCTATGCGTGGGGAAAGGTAAGAGAGCATGATGCCTTCATCTTGTTTGACCCTGGCTCTACTCTCAACTTCATATCAATAGAGTTGGCCACCAAGTTGGGCATTCAAGCTTTTGAGATGGGAGATATAGTAACAGCTGATGCAGCTTTCAAGGGACAACAAGCCTCCGTTACTCCCTTGATTGGGAAGTTGAGGCTTCATGTCCAAAGCTATGTCGACAAAGAAGACTTCTTCATCTCTCCTCTCCAACATCAGGATGTTATCCTAGGGGCACCATGGTTTGATCGCATGGCTGCCAACATGAAGTTCCCTGAAAGGAGAATTTACTTCACCTACAGGGGAAAGAACATGTATATAGATGCTAGTGAGCGTGGTCGCACTATTCCACTTGTAAATCCTCTTTCTTTTGATAAATCAATGAAGAGCTCAGTTTCTGCGTACATGATTTATGTCAAAGAGTCTCTAAAAGCTAATGAAGTTTCATCAAATGTAAATGATAGGAATCAAGAAGAGTTAGACTTGTCTACTTTTCTAAAAGGATTCCAAGATGTGTTCATCGATGATATCCCTATGGACCTACCTCCAAAACGAGGGGATGATGACCATCGTATTGAGCTCCTTCCAGGAAGCTCACCGTCTAACAAACCTCCTTATCGAGTCTCACAAGCTCAACAAGAGGAGATTATGAGGCAAGTACAGGAATTGGTAGACAAAGGGATGGTGAGGCCTAGTTCCTCTCCCTTTTGTTCTCCAGTCCTTTTAGTGCAAAAGAAAGATGGTACATACCGTATGTGTGTGGACTATCGAGCACTAAACCATATCACTATCAAAAACAGATTTCCCGTGCCTCGGGTAGAAGATCTGTTTGATAAGCTACAAGGCTCTACCTATTTCAGTAGGATTGACCTTAAGAGTGGCTATCATCAAATAAGGATAGTGGATGAAGATATCCTAAAGACCGCGTTTCGCACAACATTTGGTCTTTATGAATATCTAGTCATGCCTTTTGGCTTGACTAATGCACCAGCTACTTTCAATCGTCTCATGGAGAAAATTTTTAGACCATATCGTAAATTCACTGGAGTGTTCTTTGATGATATCATCATCTACTCCAAGTCTTTGGAGGAACATAAGCAACATCTCCAAGTGATTTTTCAAGCCTTGAGGGAGAACAAACTTTTTCTCAACCAAAAGAAAAGTGAATTCTTCCTTCAAGAGATTCAATATCTAGGTCATATTATCTCTCACGATGGTATTCGTATGGATCCATCAAATTTAGAGGTAATAAAATCATGGCCTAACCCAAGGAATCTATATGAGCTAAGAAGCTTTATTGGTATGTGTGCATACTATAGACGCTTCATAGCAAAATTCTCTCAAGTAGCAGGACCACTACACGACTTAACAAAGAAGAACGTTAAGTTTGTATGGACTGCTAAGGAGCAAAATGATTTTGAAAAACTCAAAGAGAAGCTTACTTTCCAACCAGTCCTCGTGCTTCCGGATCTCTCAAAGCCATTTGAGGTCCAATGTGATGCTTGTGGTGATTGCCTTGGAGCGGTTTTGCTTCAAGAAGGGCATGCCATAGCATATGAGAGCCGAAGGCTCAATAGTGATGAACGAGTCTTGGGCATTTATGAGAAAGAGATTTTAGCTGTTCTACATGCCCTAGACACATGGAAGCACTACCTATTGGGGACTCCATTTATCCTACGAGCCGACCACCAAAGTCTCAAGTATTTCATGACGCAAACCAAACTTTCCGACAAACAAATGAGGTGGGCAAATTTTCTTTCGCAATTTAATTTCCATATTGCTCACATAGCTGGTAAGCACAATCAAGTTGCTGATGCACTTTCACGACGACCAAAAGTTAATGCGGTGTCTATAGCTACTCACAATGATCTATCCTCTATGATAGATGAGTATGCTACTGACCCTGACTTTAGAGACATAATGTCAGCCGTTGCTTTGGCGAAGAAAGAGGAACCATTCACCTTGCAGGATGGTTATCTTCTCCCCGGCAATAGGCTATGTGTTACCCATTCCCTTCGTGAGAAGGTTATGTATGAATCCCATGCTCCTCCATATGCAGGGCATAGAGGTATTCAACCTACTCTCAGAGGAGTAGAGACGTATTTCTATTGGCCTACCATGAAAGTGGGCATACAAGAGTATGTTTCAAAATGTGTAGTATGCCAAAAGACCAAGTATGATAGAGGGAAGCAACCTGGATTACTCCAGCCATTGCCTATTCCAAATTCACCATGGGAGAGTATATCCATGGATTTCATCTTTGGATTACCCAAGTCTATCCATGGGAATACAGGAATATGGACAATAGTCAACAGGTTTAGCAAGCAAGCACATTTTATTCCTGTATAAAAGACTATTAAGGCACATCAAATGGCAACTCTCTTCATATCTCAGATTTTCAAGCACCATGGATTACCCACATCCATCGTGTCAGATAGAGATCCTAGAATGACCAGTAATTTCTGGAAAGGTCTCTTTGAAAATCTAGGAACAAGATTGAATTTCTCTTCGGCCTATCACCCACAAACGGATGGCCAAAGTGAGATAGCCAATCTTACGATACTCGATCTACTCAAGACTTATGTTACCGAAGTAGATCAACGCTCACAATGGGAAAAGCATTTACCTCTAGTAGAGTATGCCTACAATAATATTGTACATACTTCTACGGGGAAAGCACCTTTCGAGATCATAGAGGGAAGACCTAAAAGTCCCTTGCTACTCAAAGTACATGGGAAGATCTTCGCCGCCGATGAGTATAGCCGTGACCTACAAGAATCTTTTCAAAAGATTAGGGAGGCTATAGCCATCTCTCAACAAAGGCAAAAAGCTGCTGCTGATAAGCACAGAAGAGCCTTAATGTTCAAAGAAAATGATTGGGTCTTACTTAAGTTTCCTAAGGCTCGATTAAGGCAAACGACGGGCAAAAATCCTACGGGCCATCAAAAGTATTATGCTAAACTAGCAGAAAGATACTATGGTCCTTTCCAAATCTTGAAACCCATCAATGAGACGGCTTATCAACTCAAGTTGCCCAACCATTGGCTTATACACAATGCCTTTCATGTAAGTCTACTTAAGCCCTACAAAGGAGAGCCACCAACTGAACCAATTATTGAAGACCCTCCCGAAGTTGAAGACCAAGAAGAGGTGCTACAACCCGAAGCTGTCCTTCGGCATGAAGACAAGGTACTATGACATGGTAAGATAATCCGACGGTATCTTATTAAGTTCAAAAATTATCCTTTTGAAGATGCTAGATGGATGCAAGGAGTACAACTTAAGGATAGTATAAACCTTGTCAATGCTTACAATGCTACATTAGAGTAAGCAAATGTACAAATTTCTTTTAAATGACTCATGTTTTTGTCTTATAAGACTAGTCCTCTTTTTACTTGTGCACAAATTTAACTAGTATGCATGCTTAAAATCATGTTTGTGATGACGACGTCTCTCAAACACCAAGTAGAATTTGTCACTCTACTTTGGGAGAATGAAATGGACTAAAGAGCAGACATGCTTGCGGCAGCTATGTCTCCCAAGAACCAAATGGATTAGTCATCCATCTTGGAAAGATGTCGTAGGGTTAAAAAAAGGGATCCTCTACCCGCTAAGTAAAATTGACTAATGACTAAGGATTTATCTCTTCTACCTCATAGTCGAGGACGACTATGATTTCAAGAAAGAGGTAATGTCATAAAATCTAATATCTAACCAACCCAAATGATTTTATCATATTAAATTGATCACTTAATGTGGGAGAATAAACGGGAACAAGTGTTAAGATATAGATATGTGCTTATAGATCTATCTCAACATGGGGCCAATGGTAAAGGGGCCCAAATGAGAGATGGTCTATCAAAGAGCAAGGCTATCCAATGGAGCATAAGACCTTAGGGTTAACTTCATTGAAGACCTCCAATAATGTGTGTAAAAGTCCTTTGACCTTAGGTAAGCTAGGGTTGACCTTGAGGTGGGAACCCGACCCAAGCTCGAGGTGCTTGTTCTGCTTGAGGTGCTTGTCGTGCTTGAGGTTCTTGTCATGCTTGAGGTGCTTGATTAAGATGCTTGAGGTGCTTGACTGGCTCCATGCTTGAAGTGCTTGACTTGCTGCATGATTAAGGTGCTTGAGGTGCCTTGAGAAGCTTGCCTGAGATGCTTGTGGGAACACCCCCTACTTCAAGTGCTTTGTCATGCTTGATGACTAAGGGGCTTGCTCATCCAAAGTCAAAAAGATCCCTACAAGGAGGGGGGCGAGCCTAAAAGGGGGGGGGGGGGGGGGGGGGGGGGGCGGGGGTGAGAGAGAACACACACACACACACACACACACAAGGGAAGCCCAGCTTGAAGAGGCATCAAGGACACTTGTCAAGTTCCTCTTCATGTTGCCCTCATGGTGTGCCTGAAGCCTATTGGTTGGCCACCCAAGGGGTCCAATGATAATAAAGGATATTTAATTAATTGATTTTTCATTTATCAAGTCCTCTCTCTCAAAGGGGAAAGGAGGACACTTGTCCCAAGGCTACCCCTGTTCCTTGTAATGGCTCCTGCTTGTGATTGGCTAGGCCTGGAGGGGTCCAATGAGCTTCAAGCATGAGCTACAAGGGGGGGTCGACCCAAGCAAGCTAGGGGGCTGCTTAGGGGGTATACTCACCCACACACACACACTCACAAACACTCTCATTGTGTACTATGCAAAGTGCAAGATCTCCCTCTCCTTCTCCAAGCAAGTAGAGGTTGAGAGCCTACACCAACACTCTTGGCTATGGAGTGCAAATCCATCCAAGAGCCATGCTTCAATGCTTGAGCTTGCCATATATTTCTTCTTCATTACTATGCTATTATGTATGCTAGCACAAGAGTTATGATACGTGAGGAACTAGCTCTTTCTCGTATGAAATGTTTCTTCTTCCTCTTCCCTACCCTCATTCCCTGCTAGCTCTCTCCACCTTCGAAGGTGTTTGAGGTCTTGGGACTAAGGCTTGGTATAGTTAAAGCTTTCTTCAAGTTTAGGTTATGCTATGATGGTGATGCATGAAGCTTTCCATCTTCATTGCTTCACCTAGGTCACAAGGAACACAAAGAATGTATTGTAACAAGTCTCTCTTTATGGGAGAAATCATAATACAAATGCCTATTGGAGGGGGGACCGGCTCCACATAAATCCGGTCCTCAACTGTTGTCATGTTCTCTAAATTCTCTCTCTTGCAAAAGTATTGTCTATGCCAAGTTAACTAATTGCTATGATTATGTTGCTATCTTCAATTATGTCTACCCTCTATGCTCACAAAATCATTTCTTGAAAGTACTCTCATTAAATTACGCTACTCTCAAATTGAATAGGCAAATTCCATTACATGCATAGTGATGTTTGTGGGCCCATGCAAACTGCGTCCTTGGAAAATTACCTTTACTTCATGACAGTTATTGATGATTACTCCAGGCATGCATGGGTGTATCCTCTTAAGGCAAAGTCCGAAGTGTTTATGTGCTTCAAATAATTTCTAGCTATGGTTAGAAATGTCTTAAAATTTACTATGGGCACCCTCCGTTCCGATCAAGGGGGGGAGTATATGTCTCATGAATTTAATGCATTTCTGGCTAGTCATGGGATAAAACACCAATGCACAGTGCCTTATACGCCTCAGTAAAATGGTGTTGTTGAGAGGAAAAACATGTCACTTACGGAAATGGCACGTGTATGGTCAAAAGTCAAGCTTTGTCGCATTCGTTGTGGCTTGAGTCCATCATGTGTGCCACTTATGTACTAAACAAGTGTCCTATGAATACTTTGCAATCTACTAATCTATATGAAGCATGGCATGATATAAAGCCTTCTATTGAGCACATGCGTGTTTTTGGCTCTTTGACATATGCTTTGGTTCCACAAACATAGCGCAAAAAATTGGATGATAAGGCTGTCAAATGTAATTTTGTTGGTTATAGTGTTGAAAGCAAAGGTTACAGGTTGTATCATCCACAAACAAAGTGTATTCTGGTTTCACGGGATGTTGTGTTTGTGAAAGATTCTGTTCAACCCTTGTTGTCATGTACTAGAGAAAGTAATGTAAGCTTACGAGACATTTATGACACTTTGTTGCCTCTTTTCAGCTGTGGAACTTCGAATGTAAATTCCAATGAGGAAAATGTAAGCCTATGGGGGTTTTTGAAAATGTTACAGATCAACCTATTAGTGATGCAGATGTACATGATGTACTTGATGAGGAAAGGGCTAAAAATGAGTAGCCTAGAGGTATGCCAAAATGGCCGGTGCATACATTGCGTGACAGTAAATTGGATGCACCTTTGTCTAGTCATACTCGTTCAGGTTCTTGCCATGCATCTTATGCATCAGATTGTTATGCTTTGGTTGTGTCTAGCTTACATGATGTTCAGGAACCTCTATCATTTGATGAAGCACAGAATTCAAAAAATTGGATGGCTACCATGCAATCAGAATATGATGCACTTATAGAAAATGACACATGGACTTTATGTGATTTGCCTCTTGGCAAAAAGGTCATTGGTATGAAGTGGGTTTACAAGCTGAAACGCAAGCCGGATGGTGATATTGATCGCTATAAGGCTCGACTTGTTGCAAAGGGTTATGCACAACAAAAAGGCATAGATTGAAGAGACTTTTGCTCCCACTTGTTGTATGACTACTGTGCATTTTCTATGTGCATTGGCAGCTCATTTTGGTTGGGATATACATCAACCAGACATTTTTACTACTTTCTTGAATGGTGACATATTTGAGGAAGTTTATGTAACGCAGCCTTGTGATTTTGTCAAGAAAGGACAAGAGGATAAGGTGTGTAAATGTAACAAAGCTTTGTATGGGTTGAAGAAATCTTCTCATGCTTGGTATGAGAAGGCGTCACTCATTTGGTCAAGCGAGGCTTTCATAACAGTCCAACAGAAAGAACATTGTATGTCAAGCATGAGGGTGATGTACTTCTCGTTGTGGTTCTCTACGTGGATGATTTGTTGATCATTGGACCAAATGAGAGACATATTACTGAATTTAAGGTTGATTTAAATGCTACTTTCAAGATGAAAGATTTGGGGTTGTTGCATCATTACTTGGGTATATAGTTTAAGTAGTGTGATGGTGGTATCACCTTGTGACCAAAAAGTTACATAGAGACATCGCTACATAAGTTTGGACTTGAGGATTGAAAACTATTGCCACTCCCATGGAAACAGGTTTAAAATTGAGTCTTCATGATTCTAGTGATCCTGCAAATGTCACTCTTTATCACACTGCCATTGGATGCCTCATTTATGTATACAACAGAGGCTGGATATTCAATTTGCAGTCTCACACATCAGCAGATTCATGCATAACCCAGGGTTCAAGCATTGGAAGGCCATCAAGAGGATTTTCCGCTACTTGAGTGGCACTTTACATCTTGGCTTGTTTTATCCCAAGGGGAGATCATTGCTGCCAAACTTACATGTTTTTTCGGACTCAGATTGGGCTGGTTGTTTTGGCATGTGAGTGTCTACAAGTGGTTTTTGTTTCATGCTTGGCAGTTTATGTATATCATGGTTGAGCAAGAAGCAACCTACTGTGACCACTTCTAGTTGTGAGGCTGAGTACAGGGCAGTCTTCACAACTACAATTGAGTGTGTATGGCTCAGACGCCTTATGGCTGATTTGGGTGTTGGATATGACACTACCAACACTATCTACACTGATAGTCAGAGCACATTGGCAGTTGTGAGGAACCCATTTTTTCATGCTCGCACAAAGCACATTGAGGTGCATTACCACTATGTCAAGGAGAGGCTCTTAGCAGGAGAGATCAGCTTGGCTTATGTGCCAACACAGGACAACCTTGCAGATCTTTTCACAATGGCATTGTTCGTGAGAAATTCGAAGCTTTCCGCAAAGCTTCAAAGGGGAGTAATCCCAAAGCTTTCCTCAAAGCTTTGGGATTACTCCCCTTTGTGGACTGATCATGTGTAATGGAAATGGCCTATGAACTTTGAGAGTAGCGGAATTAGGAAATTAGGTGAAGCACTTTTGAGAGATTACTTGTGAGCATAGCGGGTGAACTTAATTGATGGTAGCAACATAAACATGATACTTAGCTAACTTGACATGAACAATACTTTTGAAAGAGAGAGAGTTTAGAGAACATGAAAATAGTTGAGGACCGGATTCATATGGAGCCGGGCCTCCCTCCAATAGGCATTTGTATTATAATTTCGCCCATCAAGAGAGACTTGGTACAGTAAAATCTCTGTGTTCCTTGTGACCTACGTGATGCAATGAAGATGGAAAGCTTCATGCATCACAAGCATAACATAAACTTGTAGAAAACCCAAGCCTCAGTCCCAAGGCCTCAAACACCTTTGAAGGTGGAGAGAGCTAGCGGGGAATGAGGGTAGGGAAGAGGAAGAAGAAATATTCCATAGGAGAAAGAAATAGTTCCTCACTTATCATCACTCTTCTTGCTAGCATACATAATAGCATAGTATTGAAGGTGGAGAAGATGGTAAGCTTAACCATTGAAGCATGTCTCTTGGTTGGATTTGCACTCCATAGCCAAGAGTGTTCATATAGGCTCTCACTTCTCACAAGCTTGGAGAAGGAGGTGGTGTTTCTCAACTTTCACCAAGTGAGAATGGTCCACAAAATGAGTGTGTGTGTGGTGTATATCCCCCTAGCACCCCCCTTGCTTTCTTGGGGCAAGTTGCAACTTTTCCACATATTGCAAGCTCATTGGACCCCTCTCCCCCTAGCCAATCACATGCACCATGCAGTCAAGTACATGGGTAGTCTTTTGACAAGTGTCCTCCTTACCCCTTAGAGAGAGAGAGAGAGAGAGAGAGAGAGAGAGAGAGAGAGAGAGAGACAGAGAGAGAGAGAGAGAGAGCTTGAAAATATCTAGATATTTGTTGGATGGAACTAGAAGCTCATTGGAACCCTCTTTAGCCCAACCAATAGCATTCAAGCACACCATGTGGTTAAGTTTAGTAAGAGTCTTACATGTGTCCCACATGCCCTTTTAAAAAAGGGGTGCCCTTTGGGTGTGTGGAAGGTTAGGTCAAAGATTCCCCTAAGTTTGGGACTTTCATGCATAGGAAGCTTCTCAAGCAACTTCCTCATTAAGTTTGTAGGGTCTCTTTTTGACTCAAGAACCTTACCCCCCATGCATAGGAAGCTTCTCAAGCAACTTCCTCATTAAGTTTGTAGGGTCTCTTTTTGACTCAAGCACCTTACCCCCTATGCATAGGAAGCTTCTTAAGCACCTTCCTCATTAAGTATGACAAGTACCTCAAGTACCTTAGTCATCAAGCATGACAAGCACCCTAGGTGGAGTTCCCAGCTCAAGCTCAGTCCTAGCTTGCCTAAGGTCAGAGGCAAGTTTAGGTCAGGCTCCCACCTCAAGCTCAACCCTAGCTTGCATAAGGTCAAAGGTAAGTTTAGGTTGGGTTTCCACCTCAAGCTCAACCTTAGCTTTCCTAAGGTCAAAGACTTTTAACACTAACCATTGGAGGTCTTTAATGAAGCTATCCATAAGGTCTTTTAAGCTCCATTAGATGCATATTTCTCTTTGATAGACCATCTCCTTTTGGACCCCTATTGAAATGTAAACATATCTCCTCTTGGTCCCGTGTTGAGATAGGTCTAGAAGCACATGTCTCTATTCTAACTCTTATTTTCGTCTATTCTCCCACATTAAATGATCGGTTTAATATGAGAAAATCATTTGGTAAAGTTAGATATTATATTTTATGACATTACCTCTCTCTTGAAATCATAGTCGTCCTCGACTATGAGCTAGAGAAGATAAAGCCTAGTCATTAGTTCATGTAACTTTGCGGGTAGAGGATCCCTTTTTACCCTTCGACATCTTCCAAGATGGATGAATAATCCATTTGGTGCTTGGGAGATGTAGCTGCCACAAGCATGTCTGCTCTTTAGTCTATATCATACTTCCAAAGTAGAGTGACAAGTTCTACTTGGTGTTTGGGAGACGTCGTCACTTGTGGAAGCGTTTGCATAGGGGAGGAGTTCTCAATGCCCACCCTAGCATGGAGTTTAAGCCATGCTCTGGACTCCATCCAGAGGCACCTAGCGACTAGTGCTACTTCTGAATGGGTGGTATGAATGAAAGCATACTCAAGAAAAATGGAATGAGATAAAATTTCCCAAACAAACCTAATAATGAAAACTGGATGGGGTGCCTAGGTATCCATCCACATCTCTAGTTTACACAAGGGGAGCCATGACTGAGATTAGACGTCGAGGATAGTGGGTGCTCTCAACTGTCGGATCCCATGGATAAACAAGGCGTAAAATGAGAGTAAACTAGGGGTAAATGGTTTACCCAGACCCACTAGTTTTTCGAGGAGATTCAACGGCCAAGAGTGGCCGTAAGGATGCTTTCCAATGTTCAGGAAAGGTGTGCCTCAGCTTATAGCCTTGAGCCGCGGTTGAAAATCAAGATTATCCGGTTGGTAAAGGGAAAAAAACCGATAAAATATACTAGGAAATAGTTGAAAAATCATGCAAATTTGGACATTTCTACTAGCATTTCCGGTTTGCATTTGTACAAGGAGGAAGCCCTGCCGCTTAGGAAAAAAGACTTTGGGAAAATTACCAAAATACCCCTCTAATTTGTGGAAATTCCCAATATACCCCTCAAATTTCAAAAATTCCCGAAATACCCTTGTATCTATTTTCGTTGGATCTTCAAGATTTTCTAATCTTTATTCTTGTTTGACAATTGAGATCGTTTTTGAGTGCTTAGCATGTAATTTTTTGCAGATTACCTCGCAAAAAAAAGGCACTTATGTCTAAAAATAATGAAGGAATTCATCTCCAAAGCGTACATAACCAACTCAAATTTTAGTTTTAGCTTCTTGTATGATAGACAATCGCTCTTCTCATGAAAAGCTACAAAAGAATTTGTTTTTGGAGAAATTTACTCTCACAACCAGGAGTATTATGGGAATTTTATAAAATTTGAAGGGCATTTTGGGAATTTATGACAAATTATGGGGATACTTTGGGAATTTTTGAAATTTGAGGGGTATTTTGGGAATTTCCATAAATTAGAGGGGTATTTTGGTAATTTTCCCAAAGACTGTCGAGCGGATCAGCGGAGGTTTGTAACTCTGCCCAAATGAGCAGAATGAAAAGTGCTGCCTGTGCGAAACACCTCTAATTCGTGACTCATAATCTTCCATCGAGCTCCAGGTTCGAACCTTGAGGGTCAAAGAGCATGGAAAGGTTGTCTGTGGGTGATGACACACCGGCACACAGAACTTGAAGCTATGAAAACGACTTGGTCGGAACTGTGCGAGCAAAGTATGCGTCAATTTTGACGCCCAGCAGCAGCACAAGGCTCAAGCCCAACGTAGAGCTGTTCAGTGCCGGTGCGTGCGTGCGCTGCGCTTGTCATGTGTTGTGAACTTTTGTCTGTGATTTACATTCTATGTTTGTATCCGGCGGCGCGCACGAGTGCGTGTACCGTTGTCACTGTGTGCGTGTGGGCGCGCGCACGTTTGTGTGTGTGAGATAGTGCTGAGGTGTGGCCAATGGCTCAATATTGTGTGTGCGTGTATGTGGAATGCAGATTGCGTCATCACTCTCGGTTGTGCACTTTCCTTTCCCTTTCCACATGCTCTTCATCACCATGGCGCCGCCCAGCCTCGTCACTCTCTCACCCTGCCTTATAGATGGCCTGGCAAGGCGGCACTCTTTCACAATCCCAGAAATCAAGGCGCTGAAGATCAGCTAGAGAGAGAGAGAGAGAGAGAGGCGCGCCCAAATTTCTCACTTTTCGTTCTTGATCTGCCTGCTGCTTTCATGGCTTCTTCGCCGGCATAGCTCGTTGGACCAAGAGACCTTCAAGAGCTCTTGAATGAGTATGGGCTATACCTACGGAGATAGCATTCCTGATGTATCAAGAGGGATTTTCGACCCATCACATTCAGCTAGACAGGATGCTCAAGCATCATCAAACAGGCAAGATGCTCAAGCATCATTAAATGGACACGTGCTGAAGGGGCGCAAACGCCATGCAGATTATGAGCAGGGAAATGTGAGGCCGGACAATTCTCCTATTTCTCCACTCTCCCCCCCACAATCTTCAACAAGCTCAGAGCTCCTAAGTTATGTGGGTTGTGGCAACCATCATGATAGTGATGTGTGTAGGGATGAAGGCTCTAGTTGCTCTCATGATGACAGCATCGAAGTCCGTGCACCTCAAAGACCCACATCCATGTTGGGTGGGGTTTCGGATCTTATGCTTGCAACATCTCGCTCACATGACAATACAGGGCCTCCTTTCGTGTCGGTGAACGACGTTGCTGATATGGATAGAAAGGCCATGATTCACAAACAGTTGCATGAGTTGGAGAGTGTGTTGTTGGGTCCAGATGATGTGGATGTGGATATGGCCGAGCTTGCGAACCAGAATGCTGGCACATGGGGAGAGCACTTTGATAGCTTCCTTCATACTGGTTCTGGTACACAGAAGCTAGCTGTCTCAGATGAGATGGTTGAAAAGAGAGATGGCTCTTCTGATTCATCAAGGTGCTCCCTAAAAGGTTATTATGTACAACGCCTGCTAGTTCATTGTGCGGAGGCAATATCTGAAGAGAGAATTCATGTCGCAGAGATAGCAATCAAAGAGCTTAAGAAGATTGTGTCTGTCTATGGAGAACCCCTTGAAAGGCTTGGTGCCTACATGTCCGAGGGGCTTGTAGCGAGGCTCCGTGCATCTGGCTTGGCCATTTACAAGGAGCTTAAATGTCGGGAAATGCCTTCGGTGGAGGTCCTCTCAATGATGCAGAAGCTCTATGAGATCTGTCCTTACATAAAGTTTGCATACATGGCTGCAAATGGGGCCATTGCAGAGGCATTTAAAGATGAATCTATGGTTCACATCCTTGATTTTCAAATTGATCAAGGAACGCAATGGATTTCTCTTATTCAAGCTTTGGCAAGTAGGCCAGGGGGAGCGCCTCGCATTAGAATCAGTACGATTGATGATTCGACGGCCCGTTCTTATCCGTTGGGCGGTATGGATTTTGTGAGAAGGCGGCTTACCAAGCTGGCTAGTAGCCTTGGCATCTCCTTTGAGTTTACGATGATATCAGCAAAGGTCTCCGATTTGGAGGCCCATATGATTGAGAGAAGGCCTGGAGAGACCCTCGCCATGAATTTTGCTCTTCGACTTCACCACATGCCAGATGAGAGTGTGTGCCTCGACAACCCACGAGATCGTCTTCTGAGACTGGCGAAAAGTTTAAATCCGAAGGTGCTTACTTTGGTAGAGCAGGAGGCAAACACGAACACAGCGCCATTCTTGGCAAGGTTTATTGAGACCTTGGACTACTATTCTGCCGTTTTCGACTCCATTGATGTAGCCCTCCACAGAGAGAGCCAAGACAGGGTCAATGTGGAGGAACACTGCCTTGCGCGTGAAATCGTCAATGTTATTGCTTGTGAAGGGGCGCAAAGGGTTGAACGCTATGAGGTTGCAGGTAAATGGAGATCACGCATGCTGATGGCGGGTTTCAAGGCTCGCCCTTTGAGCTTGTATGTGAATAACACTATCAAGTCTTTGCTAGAGTCTTACAATGAGTGTTACAAGCTAAAGGAAGATGGGCTGGTCCTACTACTTGGGTGGAAAAATAGATCGTTGGTGGCAGCTTCTGCATGGCAATAGCTACAGCTGGTAAGGATACATGGCTTTCATTAATGCAGTGGGCCAAATTTCTGTAAGCATTATTAATCTGGTACATACACAGGAAGAGGGCCAATCAATGTCTTTTAATGATGTCATTTTGCGCATTAAAGTGACACACCATAATATGGAAGTAGTCATGTTTGCTTTGTAGCCGGTACATGGGTTCAGCGATGAATAGACCTTGTGGGAGTGTGAAGCTTTAAGTATGGTAAGAAATGGTGAAGGTTCTGGAAATTGTCAGAAGGTAACGTCGTTATTCCATGGAAGATGGGTGAGAGAAGCATGCCTTATGGAGATCTCATGAAATGGATAAGACTTGTGCTCTTCCCATTTGGAGAGGTTTGTGTGTGTAAATTATGCACCGTTGATTTCTGCAAACAGTCTCTTCGAGATCTTTCACCTTGAGCTCTATGGCCTCATATTCTCCATAGGGAAGAGTAATTTTGAAACAGGCCATTGAGAGTTGTGAATGCATGTGGAAAGTTTGATGATGCCTGGCTCTCTATAATGTTGACAGGAAAATCTTTTGTAAAAGCATGTTGCTTGGGATCATGTGTGTTAAACAGTACTACAGATTAATGATTCTTGTAAGGGATCAGGTGATAACCACGTGTTGCCATTGACCCTTGTTCCATTTCAAGATTGCAATACTCAGTTATCGACCATTGTTGCATCCATAATCGCAGTACTTGGCTGCCATCGACCCTTGTTCCATCCAAAATCCCCCCCTCCCCGGGCCGCCTTTCTCTCTCTCTCTCTCTCTCTCTTGGGCAAAAAGGAGCTGTATACAGTGTACAAGAGGCCAATGGGGATGTCCAATGGCCCATCTCCCAGTAGAACTGCTACCTGGAGTAGCATTGTGTGAGTACTAGCTATACATCATGATGGCATATCGGAAGAGTACTGAGGAGGTGCTTAGTGCCAAGCTAGATGTCGCTGATTTAGACCGAAGACAGTGACTATAGCTGAAGAAAGGTCTCTCTCTCTCTCTCTCTCTCTCTCTCACACACACACACACACACACACACACACACACACACACACACACATTCTTGCCATTGCAACCCCAAATAATGGCACAACCTCCACTTATCAGACAAATCAAACTTCGTTATAAAATAAAGCTACCATGGAATTTCTTGCTAGTTAGCAAGTTGCCAAATTGTGTTCTTCTAGCAGCTTTCCGTTATTAAATCCCATTAGGACGACGAATGTCATTTGTTTTTCTTTTTTGTACAAACCCAAGGGGAGCACTCAGTGTGTTGAGCTCTACAATCCTTGAGAACTTGTTACATGAATCCAAATCAAAATTCAGCATGCCTATTCTGATAAAGCTATAGTTCTAGCATGCTTGACAACATTGAAATGCAAGTATCATCTTGATTTTGGTACAACTTGTATGTTCGTTGTATGGGATATGACATGTCCTAAGAATTGGGGAAGAATGGTATTGTGACTCCAAATTCCTAAGCACAAATAAATGTGCATTTAGAGTATGTTTAATTTGATTCAAGAATTCCTTCAAGTGTAACTTTAAATATTAGAATTGGCAATTAAATTTGTTAAATTTGTACCATAACTCATAGCATGAACATTCTTTATCCTTTATACGAGTTGTAACATGTTTGAAACTCGTCCTAAAAAATTATAGCACAAAAGTACGCTAAACAATTCTTAGGGTGGTCAAAATTGCAGATTACCTGCAAAAAATAGTATCCTTTTTTTCAAAGCACAAATTAGGTAGAGATCAAGAAAAGTCCAAGGGTTTGTCACCTTAGGAGCCAACTTTGTGAACTTTGTGGACACATAATACTTCAAATCATGCAGCCTTGACAATGATTCTTGAATGTCGGTTGGTTAGAGTGTCCAAATATATGAATGTGTCTCATTACCAACCTAGAGTTTAAACCAGTCTCGTCGCTGGTGTGCAAGAAGACACCTGCCCATCCCAAAATGTGAGAAAGTAGTGATGTGATAGAAGTGTCCTTAGTGTCATATGAAACATAATTAACATTAATTATGACTTGATTAGAGTTGATTGTATGATTCCATGTTAAAGGGAAATGAGGGAAAGGAATGAGTGAAGTACAGATAGAGACGTTCGTCTGATACACATCAACCATGAGAAAAGCCATGCTTAGCCCCTTGAATGACCAATTCTACTAGAGGTGAGTTCAGTACAAGCAATTAAAACTTATCCCAATGCTTAAAGATCACAACATAAAGATTAGAATCAGCTGAACACATTCAGACAGCACTTTCAGGCTGGCAGTTAGAATTAGTTCATATCAGATCAGAGAATCAGATCAGACTTAAGTACAATTGAAAGAAAACACTGGTACTGGAAAGAGATTAACATTGAAAAGAGAATTGAAATTGGAATTGTATTATTCAAAAAGTGTGTACAACTGGTGTTATTAAATATCTAATATCTAATCAACCCAAATGATTTTCTCATATTAAACTAATCATTTAATGTGGGATAATAAACGAGAACAAGGGTTAGAATATAGACACGTGCTTATGGATCTATCTCAACACTAGGCCAATGGTAAAGGGGCCCAAATGAGAGATGGTCTGTCAAAGAGCAAGGTTCACTAGTGGAGCTTAAAATACCTTAGGGTTAGCTTCATTAAAGACTTCTAATGATTAGTGTTAAAAGTCATTTGACCTTAAACAAGCTAGGGCTGAGCTTGAGCTGGGAAACCAATCTAAACTTGTCTTTGACCTTAAGCAAGCTAGGGTTGTGCTTGAGGTGCGAACTCGACCTAAACTTGCCTTTGACCTTACGCAAGCTAGGGCTTAGCTTGAGGTGGGAACTCCACCTAAAGTGCTTGTCATGCTTGATGACTAAGGTACTTGAGATACTTGTCATACTTAATGAGGAAGTTGTTTGAGAAGCTTCCTATGCATGGGGGGTAAGATGCTTGAGTCAAAAAGAGACCCTACACACTTAATGAAGAAGTTGCTTGAGAAGCTTCCTATGCATAAAAGTCCCAAAGTTAGAGGAATCTTTGACCTAACCTTCCACTCACCCAAGGGGCACCCCTTTTCTAAAAGGGCACATAGGACACATGTCAGACTCTCACTAAGCTTAACCACATGGGGTGCTTGAATGCTATTGGTCGGGCTAAAGAGGGGTCCAATGAGCTTCTACTTCCATCCAACAAATATTTAGATATTTTCAAGCTCTCTCTCTCTCTCTAAGGGGTAAGGAGGACACTTGTCAAAAGACTACCCATGTACTTGACTGCATGCTACATGTGATTGGCTAGGGGGAGAGGGGTCCAATGAGATTGAAGCATGTGGAATAGCTACCACTCACCCAAAGCAAGGAGGGGGGGTGCTAGGGGGATATACTCCACACACACACTCATTTGGAGGGGCATTCTCACTTGGTGAAAGTTGAGGAACACCACCTTCTCCAAGTTTGTGATAAGTGAGAGCCTACATCAACACTCTTGGCTATGGAATGCAAATCCAACCAAGAGTCATGCTTCAATGCTTAAGCTTTCCATCTTCTCCATCTCCACTACTATGCTATTATGTATGCTAGCAAGAAGAGTAATGATAAGTGAGGAACTATTTCTTTCTCCTATGGAATGTTTCTTCCTCCTCTTCCCTACCCTCATTCCATGCTAGCTCTCTCCACTTTCGAAGGTTTTTGAGGCCTTGGGACTAAGGCTTGGGATAGTTAATGCTCTACAAGTTTATGTTATGCTTGTGATGCATGAAGCTTTCCATCTTCATTGCATCACATAGGTCACAAGGAACACAAAGATTGTATTGTACCAAGTCTCTCTTGATGGGAGAAACTATAATACAAATGCCTATTGGAGGGGGGACCGGCTCTATATGAATCCGGTCCTCAACTATTGTCATGTTCTCTAAAATCTATCTCTTGCAAAAGCATTGTTCATGCCAAGTTAACTAAGTACCATGTTTATGTTGCTACCATCAATTAAGTTCACCTGCTATGCTCACAAAGTAATCTCTCAAAAATGCTTCAGCTAATTTCCTAATTTCGCTACTCTCAAAGTTCATAGGCCATTTCCATTACAACTGGAGTCATTGATGAATGAGTTTTTCCAGCTTAATGAGAGTTACAAAGTACAATAGCCAGTGGTTCAAGATACAAAAGTATTAGACTTGGGGTTAGGGACTAAGGGATTCGATCTAGGATACATAACATAAGGGATCCCAAAATGAAGTAATGGGCCCTATTTATAATCTTCCCGACTGGAGTCTGCATGGTTGCGTACTATATCAGTTACCATGGTAACTGTCCCTGGTTTACTGCTTTTTGAAGCCTCCAATCATCCCTCTGTCAACTTCTTGCTAAGGGCTATTCCCACCGTCTACATTTCTCCTCCCCTTTCTTGAATTTTGGTATGTACCAAAATTTCCAAAAGCCCTCTGGTTTTAGCCACAGTTTTCATCCAACGGACCGTCTTTTTATACGGTGCCTTCTTTTTAAAGGTTTTGTACGGTGCCTTGGAAGACTCTGGAACATTTGATCTAGCGTTATCCTTCTGAATTAACTTGTATATGGCTTCTTGCTGTAGTTGAACTGGTCTTTCTTGGCCATCTTCATCTCGGCTTCGCATGGTGTCAGTGAATTCCAAGTTTTGGTATTGGGGTCATACACTGTGCCTTGCCCCGACTAAGCCTGGCCCTAGCCAGCTTATGGCAATACGATGCAATATGCATTCACCCTTGAGGCAATGGCTGATTGCACTTAATGCGGGCTTCAAACAATATTTCAACTATCTCTCTGAACTGCGGTTTAGAGGATGCTTTGTTAGCTAGGTCTTTCTCAGGTATCTTTGAATCTTCTATTGTCAGTTGAAGGAGTTGATTCGTGATTTTGATGAGGCGTCTCAAATGTACCTTCCACTGATCCGTCCATAACTAAAATTTTTGAAGGTCTTCAATTAGCTCATTCATATAATTCTTCTTTAGAGCCTCTTGCAAAACTTGGTTCTAGGCCATCCATTCAGTAGTAGCTTCCTCATATTATTCTCCGAGCCCATCCACTATCTTAATGTAGCATTGCTGATCTGTTGGTTTAGTGTGTGGAAGATAGAGCGTTGGAAACAAGTGAAGAAGCTCTGCTTTCTTTGTTGGAATGGTATACAGCAGCACTAGGGAATCGGGAACAAACTTCAGAAAATTCATCACCATTTGATTTTCTTGCTGCATCATCCTTCTAGTGATCCAAATTGTATGAAATAAATTCTTGAGATGGAGTTCTTGCTCCCTAAATGTCATCCGTGTTTTAGGCCCTCCACTGCTAGTGGCATTATTCTCAAGTAAGGCCTTTACTCTCTGATCTAGTACCCCTTACACTCTACATATGAATGAGCATCTCTTTTATCTGAATACGGATATCCTTCATACACTGGTAGGTCGATTTTGTGCCTAATAACAACTCTACTTGTAAACCTAGGGCTTAAGGTCGTCAGTGGATGAATCCTTTATAGTTGGGTTTACTGCTTTTTCATCAGTGGTTAGACACCATTCTGGGATCCTCTCCAGCACTTGTACACAACTCGGATATGGAGGCAGTTTGCAGACTGTTTGATTGTGATAGTTGAGAGATTTCCAGTCTAGCACCATCCGTCTCGTCTCCACATATAACATCTGAAATCTCTTGAGATCCAAGTAAACTATTTCATCATCTAAACCCTCTGGATATGGAGATGTTTTTGCTTCCTCAGGGGCTTGTTGAGCGTGAGCAATTCAATCAATAGGTGTGGTCGGATTCAGAGTCAAATTCTAAAACAACGCTCTTGCATTTAGTCTCCTTGTGCTGACTCTAAGTTGCATGTTGTCCCATCGACTGCTGATTGCCAGGTGGTTCCTGTTGTGCTGGGAGTTCGTACCTGTCGGTGGCTCTTAATCTTTTTTTTGCCCATCCCTAGTCTAGTCTAAACTTGGTCCTTTCGTTGGTTTTGAACCGCCTGTTGTTGACCTTGGAGCATCATCCTCATCGTCGTCGTCGTCATCATCATTTCTGGGTGATTGATGGCTCCCTTGGTCATTTCTTATAATCATCATCATTCTTGTTCTTCTGATTATCTAAATACTATGTCAGAGCTTCATTGACCAGTGTTGTGGTGAATTCAGTAGCTTTGTCTTGTAAATCTGACGAAATGCATTCAATCACGTTTTCTAGATCCTGCAGGTTGTGTGTCAGATTGCCATCCTTATCCATTATCTGCACTAATGATAAATGTATTTTTCGAGGATGGCTTCTTTCATTAAGTGATTCTTTTGGTAGAGCTTCCTATAATTTGCTCGTTTCACATTCAACATTGAGTTGAATCGTTCAGCTGCTTGCTGAGCAATTGCTTTCTCCTCCTCAAGGCGTCCAGTTGTTTGCTAAGCTATCCTTTTCTCTTCCACCATAATCGTATTTGCATTGGTCAGTTTATCTATCTTTCTTGCTCAAAGTTATTCATCCACCCAACTTGTACTTTCTTGACCTTTTCTAGGTCATCTTTAGTCTCTTAAAGCTTGTCTTTTAATTTATCCACTTCTAAACTAGAAATGGATGCATGTGCTTCCATCATCTGGCCTATAGAGTTAATGATTGTGTTCTAGCCATATTGGATAGCCACAACGCACCCTTGTGTAATGATCTCTAGATCAGTTTGGTATGTTTCATAAACCATCATTGGGAATGCATAAGGCAATGTAGATCGATTTGGTATCTTCATGACCAGTCTCCCCTTGAGCAGTTGCTTCTGAAGGTGTTGAAGCTTGTCTACTTTTACAATTGGCATCTCGATTGGGGCGGGTTTTGAGCCACTGCTGCCCAATGCCTGGTTCTTCTCCTACTTAGGCATGGTGTTGGTATGAGCCTATTCAGTGTTGGTATTTGTATCATTGGTATTCTTTTCTTCTTGTTGATGCCCACTGGTATGTCCTTGTGTTGTGTCAACTAGTGCCTCAATAGTGCTAACTAGCTTTTGAGTTCTAGCCTGAAATCTTTTCAGCAAATCTGTTGTTTTGTGCTTTTTACTCGATGACCCAGTCTCTACCTGGGTTTTTTTTTTAATATATAGAGAGAGTAGGAACTTGAAATTACAGCTCACACACCCGACTCCGTGAGGTGGAGCATCCCAGCCGGATAAGTGTGGCCAACCCATCATTATCCCAATTTGGACTGCCTCTTTTCCTTTGCTTTCCATAGGTTGCTTTGTTGTAGTGTCCTTTGTTTGGTCTCCTCTAGTCTTACCAGTCTCCCTAGTTTCAATGTCTTCAGAGGAGCATTCTGAACATTGGCATGGACGCGAGCCAAATTTGCCCAATATAGAAACTGCCAAACATACTAGGCTTTAAAAAGATTTCTGGATTTGGCCTTAGGTGTTTGTTGCACCGCACTGTTATACAAGAACTGACTGATGTTGATGCTGACCTCTGAATTCTGAATTTTGGCCAACAACATTGCAAACAATTTTTTTTACAAATATGTTGGATTGGTGTTTAGATAAATGGTTTCTGCTATGAAGCAGTATAGTGAGGGACATTCCAGTGAGACACATTCCAGTGCGGCTACTGGAATGCCATGTGCTCCATCCTTTTGCTTCTTTTTTGCCCGATCATCCTCCTTTAGAAATTTGATGACTTCATCAACCATGGTTGGTGTAGGTTTTGCTACATCTAGTATCTTGAAGATGTGGGCCAATTCACCCGCTGTTAATTCCAGTGACATGCCATTCACTATTCCCTTGTCTTCCCAGTACGTACCTAGCACATGTTGAGTAATTCATGCATCAAAAGGTAATGCAATCGCTTCCACCACTACCTCTAGACGCCATAACTTTTACATAGCCTACTCTCTGTCTTGAAACACATATTTAGCAATTTTGCTATGTGCTACTACTTTGAGTGCTTCATCTACGGAAGCCTTCAAACTCTCTGCTTCTACAAACATGGTGTCTAATGTCTCTTGCATCTTCTTTGACGTTTTTTTCCTGCCCATATACGACTCAAGTGAAGCAGTTTGTGTGGAAGAGGAATACTCACTTGTAGTAGTAAAGGACCCGTAAAAAGAGCAGCTAGGGGTTTTGGGTAGAGTTGTTGCAAATGTCCAGGGAGTGGGTGTGTGTAGTGTAGAAGTTTTTTGCTACGAGCGCGACGTGATTTCTACAGGTTGCAATGCAAGTGGCACAGGAGGATGCGAGTAAAGTGAAGATGGGTGCACCCTTCGCATAGTTATACGCATGTGGTGCGTTGTAATCGTTATTACTAACAAGATCATTTTTATGATTGTGGCAATTATTTTCTGTTGATGACCGTTATGTGATGTGACTAATTTTTCCCACTGGTTTTGGACTATCTTGTCTGATTTAGCACACGTCTAAATGTGGTCCAAGTGTTTTTCGTGCCTGGTTAGATATTGGATTTGCATTGGTTCTAGAATTGACTCCACTAGTCTGAAATGAAACAAGTCCAAGGGTTCGTCTTTTGATTTAGGGTGTACCTATAGCACTGGTTCTACTGGAATTTCTTCTATCCTGGCATAATATAGCTTGATCTTGGTCCCATTGTATACTCTTGGCAACAGTAATCCCAAATAAATCTATGTGCCTTACCGTACCATTGAAGAACACATAATCTCCTTCATAAGGTCCTAACCAAGATATCTTCAAATTCGGTTTCTTTGGTCCCAACTTGGACTAGTAAAGCAGTACCAAATCATCCCTCTTGAACTCTTTGACCTTAATCTTATTATCATGCCAATGCTTTCTCCTTTGCTGGACTACTTCTTATTCTAGCCTGGCCCTCTGTCTAATTCTATCTAGTTGTAATAGCTCATCCAATCTCTGCTTCAGATTTTGATTAAAGTCCACTCTATCCAATTGTCAGTCTCAGAGTAGAAATAGCAAACTCCATATGGACTACTGCTTCTGTTCCATACACCATTCTGAAAGGTGTCATGCCAGTATTCACCTTGTAGGCAGTTCTATAGGCCCACATTGTTGTTTGAAGCTTAGTGTCCCACTGTGAGGTTCCTTATGAACTATCTTGGTGAGGATAGTTTTTATGGTTTTATTGTTGCTCTCTGCTTGGTCATTGCACCTGGGATAATATGGTGTGGATTTTTGGTGCTTCACTGAAAACATCTTAGTCAGTATTCGAATGGTTTCATTAGAAAAGTGTGCTCTTCATTAATAAAGTGTGTTCTTGGATCTGAGACTATTTCTACTAGGCATCCATATCTTCATATGATATTTTCATATAAAAATGTAGTTGTTGATTTAGCAGTGTTATTTGGTAAGGCCTTGGCTTTGACCGACTTACTGACATAACAAGTGGCCACAATAATATACTTGTTCTTTCTTGGAGTTACTTTCTTGAATGGCCCCATAAAATCCAGACCCAATTTCATGAAAATTCCCAGTGGATATACTAGAGCCAGTGGTGTCATATTGGCTATTGTTGGCCTTCCCATTCTCTAGAAAATGTCACATGTTTTACAGAAGGCTCTGACATTAGCCATCACAGTCGGCTACCATAGTCCTGCCTGAAGGATCTTCTTATACGTGATATCAGTGGAGAAGTGCCCTCTTGCATCTCCATTATGGGCTCCAGTAATTATGTGCATTTGTCCTCTCATTGATACACATCTCGGAAGCACACCATCAATGCCTAGTCTGTACAGCGCTCCAGTAAGGATGATAAATTTCAAACTTTTTATGACCAGTGCTTTGAAGCCAGTCGTCGGGAAACTTTCTTTCCCAGCTGAAGAAAATCATAAACATCTTGCCATTCTGGATTTGGTTCCTCTTCAATGTAGTCTAAAATAACTCAGCATATACTGACTCATCTCTTAATGAAGTTTTTGAACAAACCTTTGTGATTCTGGAAAGGAAGTCTGCACCACAGTGTGTTTTCCCTAGCTTATGGAAAATCTTAAATTTGAACTCCATTAAAAACATTGTCCATGTGATTAGCCTTCCTTGTATTATAATTTTGTCATTCAGAAACAACAGAGCTTGATGATCTACATAAAAGTGAAATAATTTTCCCAACAAGTAGTGTCTGAATTTGGTAGCACTGAATATCATTCCCACTGCTTCTCTCTCAATGGTAAGAGTATCCTTGTTCAACAGCACTGAACCTGCAAAACTGGCGAAGTATACCCGGTAGTTCGTCTTCCCATAAGGTTGGGCCATTATAGCTCCCATTGCCATGCCAAAAGCATCTACATGTACATGGAAAATCACATCCCAAATAGGCTGGCAAAGTACTCGCTTCATGTTGATCGCATCCTTTAAGCATTGAAAACTCTGTTCACATAATTTAATCCACATAATTTTGTTCCCTTTCTTGGTTGGTTCATATTATGGTAGTGCAAATCTATTGTGGAAGTTTATGTATCCCAAAAATGAACTCAATTCAGATACTATTGTGGGTGCTTTGGCCTGCTAAATGTACTTGATCTTATCGTTTTCCATTTCAATCCCGACACTATATGCCCAAAAGTTGTCCCTTCCAAACCATAAATACTGAGTTGAAGGGCTTCAAAAAAATTCTCTCTCAAAACATCTTATCATCAACAAAGATAGCCAAGAACTTATGCAAAAACTCGCTGAAAATCTCCATCAAAACATCGTTGAAAGTTGTTGGAGCATTGCATAGCCCAAATGGCATTACTAGATACACAGGCTTCCCATTCAATGATGAATGTGATCTTGGCTTTGTCTGCAGGTGAAATTTTGAGCTGATTGTAGCCACTATGTTCATCCATGACTATACATTTCGTGGCCTACAATCTCATCTAACATCATATCTATAAAGGCTAGTGGAAAAGGATCTTTAATCATCTATGCATTCAATTTCCTATAATCCACGCATACCCTAAACTTCCCATTCTTTTTAGGTACTACCACCATGGAAAAATAGCCAGTCCTTGCTTGTGACATCTGTGATGAGCCCAACTTCGAGAAGATTATTGATCTCCTCTTTCACTTTCTTGGCATAGTTGGGATTCATCATGTACCTCTATAATCAGACTGGTCTGGCATCTGGCTTTAGTGGTATCCGATGTTGACATACCTCTGGATCCACTCCTTTTAAATTCGCGTGTTCCCAAGCAAATACGTCTTTATACTTTTGGAACAGTTCCTTGGCTTTTTCTTGAATATTTGGCTTCATATGCTTGTTGACTTTGATCATTCTGGGATTTTCTTCCGATTTGAGATTAAACTCCTCCACTTCCTAATCATTTAAGAGTAACCATTTCAAGCCTCCTCCCTTCTGTTTAGCCATGGATTCGGCTTCTTTCTTAGTTTTGATACCAAAAGCATAATCAAAAAATAGATTACTCAATTTTAAGTCCATTCTAAATCTTTGGTTCTTCAGCTCTGGGTTTCCTTCATATCCTCTCCAGGGTTCATCTCAGTGAGCCGGTCTGGGTATTGTTTCTTTTGTCTTTTGATCTGATCCTTATCCCATGAGCACAGCACTAAGGTCAATTTCTATCAAAGAAAATATATTCATAGAAGCAATCATCCTCTTTGTTCCATACTTCTTGCATAATTCCTCAACCCTCATAGTCTCTAGCTTTTGGTATTATCCGTCTTGATCTAATTCTTTTGTTGGAGCCCTGAATGGTCAAAGTTTGGTTTGCATAATCATGGATAGCACCAACAGTTCTGAGCCAAGGTCTTCCTAACAACATTCCATAGACTCCTTGCACATCTAATACCAGAAAATTGGTTTTAAACTTCTCCTTCCCTACCCTAATTTTCATATTCTCAATGAGTCTAGTAGCTTGGACTACTCTGTGGTCAACCATTCTAACTCTTAATGGGGTTGGTTTCATCTCATTTATCCCCAGCTTCTACCTCAAAGGCTCCCCGAGGATGTTTACTCTAGCTCCCCATCCAACATTACTTAAGACAATTGTTCCCATTGCTTCCTAATCTTGTAGTCTATCTGAATTACTGGAACCTCGTCATCCCAAATGGCTACCAAGTCCACCGCTTTGGCTTCAGCTTCAGCTTCAGCTTCTCTCTTGTCTGATAAGCTTCGCAGCTGCTGGTAATGTTCATCTGATATCATCCAATTCGACTGTCAATTTTTGTATGCTTTTGCATAGTTTGACATAAATGTAATCTTGCTCATTACCAGAACTATTGTCGGAACTCGAAGATTTGTCCTTAGTATCTTCACAATTCCATTTTGCTCCTTTGTTGGTTGATGGCTGAACCTGAGAGAAACCCTCTGATTGGCCCTTCATTAGTTCAGTTGACCCAGCTTTAGTAAAGTCTGCTCTGACTTGGTGTACCTCATTGGCTAGGCTTTGTACTGTAGCTATTATGGACTGACCCATTCCAGATGTTGCCTTCTCCCTTTGGACCTTTGAAGGTTGGGTGGTAGTTTCTAAATTGTCCGAGCTTCAGAACATTCTGACTATTCTGGCAGCTTCTTGATCAGGTTTTCAGTGATCTTTGTCGCAAGCTCCCTTTGTTCCTACCATTCATCCACTACCTTCTCTTTACCCTTAGCCTTCCAAACTGCTCTCTGCTGCTCCCACTTTTTAGTTTCGGCAATCTGTTTGTCCTCCTCCTTATTTGGGATCTCTTCAATGACACCATGTAAGTTCCATTTCCATGCACATGCTTGACAACATAAGGTCCATACCATCTTTTGCAAGATTCCCTTATTGTAGAGTGCTGGTTTTCAAGGCTATTATCATAAACCAGTACCCAATCACCTTCTTCAATGACTTTTGGTTTGGGCCTATGTCTCTTGTCAAATCTGTCTTTGTTTTTCAACCTTGCATTATTTAGTCAAGCTTTTGCAAGCTCAATGTCTTCAGTACTTCTTCCCAATTGTCGTATGTGCAATGCAAGAAGGTCTTCTCTACTCATTTCATCTTTCCAAGGAAATACATTCCATGTAAGAACTACATCTTCAATTGTAATAACAAGTCCTGGGCTGCAAAGTGGCCATACTCGTCACATGTGTAACAATTCAAGGTCCGTTTTGTAAAACTCAAAGGTGGGAAAAAAGATAATCCCGATGTGCATATCCTCGATTCCTTCGTTCAGCCCGCCTTGTGTCTCCCACAACCACCGGCCACCTCCTCACACTCCACCCCCACCACCACCACGACAACCAGGGTACCAAAATCAAAGGTCAAATAATATAAGGCGCAATCAAGACCCTCCCAAAATAGAAGGCAAACTAGGTCTTCAAATGGACCAAGTTTTCATTCTGGGGAAAGAAATTGACTTCAAACTGGCGTTTTTAACCTACTTAAATTGAAGTTAAAAGAAAACTTCCTTCATATTAAAGATTTGAAAAGGTCCGATTAGATTCCTAATCAAGGTCAAACCATTGAAGCCCCGCGCAATCAAGGCACTACTAAAGGCTCTAGTTGCAGACAAGGTAATGCTTCAAGTAGCAAGATAATAAAATAGTCAAAATAAAATCTAGTAGGTCTTGCACCAACGTGGGAAATAAATCTATATACAATATATGAAGTAAAGGAAGGATAAAAGATTTCAGTATTTTAACTTTATGCAGAAGTTCAATAATATGGGTGGCAATAAAAAGTTTGCATTTGAAATGAAGAGTCTATTCACCACCTGTATAAGAATGTCCAATAGAGCTAATGCAATGTTCAATTTTTACATGTTTTCTAAGACCTTTTCATTTCCTTAGTGACTTCCTTATTCTATGGACTAAAGGCAACTGATCTCGCATGGAGAGCGAGAGCAAGAGAGGAGAGAGTACATAGAGTCTGTGGGTGCAGCACCTATAGCAATGAGATCTGCAGCTCCTTATTTTCTCATGTATGTAGTGATAGAGATAATGTGTTAGTATGGTTAATGGGCAGCCGGACACGGCCAGGCACATTGGCCATTTGACCCAACACTACATTGGAGTTTGATCCAAAACACACTGCCTTAAGTTCCACTTTAAGTACTTCAAAAAAGCACAAGAGATTCTGACATGTATGCATCCAAGAAACACCAACTTTCGATCCGAGAACACGTACTAGAGACCATATGACAAGCTTGTAAACAATAGAAATAAACAAGTTACCATTGGATTGCTGCATTAACATTCCCTACAGAAAGTTTAGAGATCTTCATCTTAGGACTGCATCTCTCACAACAACTTAACTGTTTGTGGTAAATGAGAATATTCAGCACTTTGCATGGCCCTACACTATACAGAGCCGATATACATGGTCGAAAAAGCCCCTGCTCAACATGCCCTAGGAATCATTTAGCACTTGAATGAACCTTCACTATACAGAACTGATATACATGATCGAAAGAACCTCTGCTCAACACGTCCAAGGAAAATAATACATCACAGCCAATGCGCCCAACCTTTTATTAATCCTAGAAAATCGCAATCTCGTAGAGAAGGAAAAAATTTACCTATACAGCTCAGCGGGACGCTTCATTCATTGTGAGCATCTTTGGGCACTACTGTAAATTGCCTTCCTGATATATACAAAAGATGCACTTCACTTTGCAAATTCTATCAACCGCTGTTACCAAAGCCAAAAATAAACAGTGTGCTAGATCCCAAGCTTACAAAGTCTTGTTTTTAGAGACAGGGTCATTGAGTGAACCTAGATTTATGAGACGTTAAACATTGGCTTTCATCATGCACACACCTTTCTCATGTCAACATCCCCCCCGTCCCCCCAAAAAAATAACTCCCTAATCAACTAAAAATTGATGAGTTTTAGAAAACATGGTCTGCCACCCTAGAAAGGAGGAGATCGTGCAACTGACTGCCGCACATCCAAGTACCATGTAAAGTACTTGCATTTGCATCTGCACTGCCTCCATTGGAGATGAGCCCCCCATGAGCATGCCTGTCATGGACCCCGGTAACGATATAAGACCTGCCGTCTTGATGGAATCTACCATGGGCCCCATTCCCTGCGCGATTGAATTCTCCACATGATGATGTACAGCTTGATAAGGAGATGCACCCAAAGCAAGAGCTGCTTCTATCTGGAAAAATGTAATGGCAATTGTTACTATGTACATCCGCATTGCTGAAAAATTAGAAAGCCAATAACTGCTAAGATAGTAACATTTCAGTATGCTCTATGCAACCTGGCCTTTATGGAGTCGCATGTCATTGTAAAGCCTGTTGAGAGTCCCCCCCACCATACTCATTGAATTTCCAATCACATAGCCAGCAGTTGGAATAATAAAGCGAGGGGTCACCGGGAACGCCTTCATTGTCAACATAACTGCTAGCATTCCTATGCAACCAACAATCAAAGATAGCGTTGCGACAAGCTGACTCTTTGGAAGCATCTTAGCTCTCTCTCCTGCTGTGTAGCCGGCAATTGTAACCTGTGATAAAACAAGCAACTTGGGAATTAAAATTAAATCTAACTGAGACAAACATGAGGAGCTATAGGATTTTAGAAAAAATTAGATTACTTGGTCAAGGCCAGTGCATTCAAACACAAAAAAAATTCCCTTATGCAGACTCCCTTGTAATTTCTTTATTCTATTGTTAAGTACACACAAATATGACAGACAAATTTTCATGCTTGAAGAGTGCAGCAACAAGAACAACAGGTAGAATTTGAGGCCCTCCTTTAAACAAAACAAGAAAAGCCCTGATGATAGATATATGCAAAAATGCAAACTTTAGACTCATAGTAGCCATCCACCACGAGACAACATAACTATCAACTTCATCATGCATTTTGTTGACTAATGCTCCGACATACCGTCATCATCAGTGCCCCATAGTGGGTGCAGAACTGCTTTTCTATATGAAACTTGCATTCAAGTACAAAGCTAGTGTGATCATGAGAGTACTCCAACTGCGGCATCAGGTTCTAGAATCAAGCTCGTATTTCGACGGTCATGCCAGCAGCCAAAGAAGCAGCAACGCATTGCCTCTGCCCGGCAGGCAATGGTGGCCCGATCTATAAAAAAGTGGTCCTTATTTCAGCCTAGTCATGGGAGCAGCAACACTTTTCCCGCTAGTGCTGATTTTCTCTTGCTAAACCTGGCATTTAATCTAGACAGATTTTTTTTCTCATAAGCTGTTTTTCTCTTTAGACAGATGTCCTCTGCGTAGCTAATAGCCAAAACAGGGATATCTCTCCCTTTCTTTTGGTTTATTTTATTTCACCTTGCCCTAATACCAATACAAGAGGATGTAACTTGCTTGGCACTGACAAGACAGTAATCTCACAGCAACACACTAACAAAACTGGACAATTTTAACACTTGGAAGTGGCAGAGTTCCACTTCCTAATTTATTGACCCCAAAGTCTGGCATCCCTTTTGATACTTCTTTTATATTAACCAATCACAAAGTACAACTACCCGAGAGTCCACTCTGCAATCTACTACCAAGATGATCTGCCAAGTGGACCCCCAAGGCACCCTTATAAAGGCCTGAATCCCAAAAGCTTTAGTTACACAAAGCTGGCGCTAGCCTAAACGCTCTGCTAAAAACTTTGGTGCCCAAAAGCAACTGCTAATAACAGTTGGTGCCCGAAAGCACAAATTTTTGACGCAAAAACTGCACATCGGCACCCAGGTTTTCCACCGTGTTTTACAGATGTCACACCATCACTTTGGGGAAAAAAAAAACGCCGCAATCTCTACGCGGCCAGCCTCTGCTCAGCTATTCCTGCTGTGGTTAGGGAGCTATAAAAGCACCACATGCCTTCACTCAGAGGAGGAGTTGCCAGCGCCAACAAGAGAAGACTCTGCCGCCAGAAGACGCAAGAGATCGCAAGACTCCGAAGCATGGAAATCGCTTTTCCCACGCAAGAGCGACAGGTATCTATTGTGGATTCGCCATAAGAATTGTTGTCCCGTGTTTGTGTGTGTGTTTGCAGGTATACTTCATCGCGAAAGAGAAGCGGGAAGGCTTCGGCCTACGCTTGGGAATTCTGGGAACGGAATTCGAAGGAACGACCATCGAGTCAGAGAATTGGAACGGAGGGGTTTTCTCCGGTTCTTGTGCTTGTAAAAAAGATTCTCCCTAATAAAGGATTCTCTTTAAGGGGGGGGACCAGCCCATCTTCTGGTCCCAAATACTGTGTCGAACTTCTCCCTCAACTGATTATTCGTGTGCGCTACAGTTTGTGACAGTCACTGTTTGTGGGACTACCCCATGGCATAGCAAGTTTGGCTTTGGGTTCTTCGGCTAATGACATCCCTTTCCACAACCCGACAGTACACTTGGGGTGTTGCATCTTGGTCCACTCTCACGGGGCCCTGGGCTCCTTTTTGAGTTGGCTTCCACCAGCACCATGATAGTGATCCAGGGGAGTCGACCTACACTTCAGCCTGCCACAGAGCTCATCCCCCAAGAGTGGTGTAGTGATAGAGAGTGGTGTTGGGAGCTTGTCTGTGGCCTGACACTCTGGTTCATTTGGTGGGCCCACTGCTTTCGCATCTTCGAGGCTCACCCCGTCCCACCACCAGAGACTGTTTGTGACATTTGGCAGGAGCTGAGTCATAGTCTCAGGGGTCAGTTTCAGAGACTCCAAGGCAGCTCTGACTGCATGAGGGAGCACCGGGAGACCTTCTTGTGTCTTTGGTGCCCAAGGCCCTTCTTCACCATGGTCTAGGGTGTGCCTAGATGGCACTACCAGCAGCAACCAGTGTGGCTTTTTCCTCCTCCCATTTCGTGATCTAGCCCTCATTGTACATACTTTTTTCTCACTGGGAGAGTTTCCCCATGTTTTTGATGTAGCCCTCTCTCACAGAGGTGGTCTGTAGCCTTTGGGTAGTTATTATTAACTAATGGTAGGATCTTTTTCTTGCCAAAAAAAAAAAAACTTATGGTCAACTTTTTTATATACATATTATAAAATCACTCAGCAGAGAATTGTCAGTTAGCCACCACCCCCACAATCTCAAAGAGAAGTTGGATGACTCTATTTTCCTCTAGGCAATCATTGATAAAGGTGGGACAGACCCACCCCCTACATGTGGGTCCCTTGTATTCCTTTTTCTGTTGAGTAATTTAATCATTCCTCATTTGTCAAAAAAAAAAGAAAAAGCAACAAAGGAGTAAAGTGGCTCCCCTCTCATACAACACGCACTGCACCAAACTGAACCCACCGCTTCGACGTGCACTTCTGGAATAGTCGGAGCTAAACCAAAAGCCCCAAGGTAAAGCTCTAGTCTCTGAGGAGTATCTGCCAAATCATCCTCCTCCATTTTTCATCAGGAGCCGGATAATTCCTAAACTTCGCCAAATACCTGCACCCAGTTTACCCTTCAATTTCCTTTCTTTGTCTAGAAATCTCCTCAATTTCTTCTGCCTTCGGTTGCTCCTCTGGTTCCCATTCCTTTGGCACTTCTCCCTTGAGCGGTCTCAATAGACTCACATGGAATGCGTTGCGTCAACCATATGAAGAGCATCTTGACTCAGCTAGCAAGCATTGAGATGAGGATTGAGGAGGACTGAAACGAACACAAGGAGTGGATCTCCCGGCTACACAGACCGCCTACAGACACGCGTCGGATGAACCACCCGACCATAGCCACCATCCGGCAGCTCCTCCGTGCTGCGGCCAGCGTCGGAGGACGTAGGCGTGCGCCTATAAGACCGGGCGTCCCATACCACCCAGCCTCACCTCCTCATGTAACACACTTGGACACTCCAAGTCAAGAATCTACCGCGACAACACCAAATAACCACTTCAAAACAGTTCACAGTTCACAATTTTTTCGACACTGGCCCGGCAGAGTTCCGTGCCTAGAGATATTGGCCCCAAAGACTAGCGCCCCTTTCGGTATTTCTTTTTGTATTAATCTGTGTTCAAAGTACAAGAGTGTGGGCAGGCGCTCACACTCAGACTCTTCGTCCAGATGCTCTGAGTTATGAGGCCTGTTCGCATATTTTTAAAAGTACAAGGGATGCCAAAAGCAAAGCCCCAAAAGCTAAAAATAAAAAGCTCAAAAGCTGCCTACTTTTCCACAGGCTCTCTCTCTCTCTCTCTCTCTCTCTCTCTCTCTCTCTCTCTCTCTCTCTCTCTCTCTCTCTCTCTCTCTCTCTCTCTCTCTCTCTCTCGCTTCATAAAATAAAGCAAAAAGGGCTTTCTTTCTCTCTCGGATCTCCAATTGCGTGGAGCGAAATAAAGCAAAACTACCAAAAGCTGCCGCACAAAAACTGCCAAAAAGCTGCCGTACGGAATCCCGCAATTTGCGCTGCCTGCCACGTGTCATTTCTGCCGCTAGGGTTAGGGTTTCTACAATTAGGGTTTCTGGCAAAAATTAGGGTTTTTGGCAAAATTAGGGTTTCTGGAAGAATTAGGGGTTTCTGGCATAATTAGGGTTTCTCTAGCAGCCACATCATCACTTTGTGACATACCCCTCTTGAAAGCATTGTAATCGCCCTCGATTACGCCTGCAAAACAGACAGGCCATAAACAGTCTCAGCAGACACTGACTGTTAGTACCTACGTACTAGGAACACACATCTAGCACATGTACCAATCGACAGTCACATCACACGACATCACAGGACATTGGGACCTCATCGATGCCCGATTGACTAACCCCTATTGCAAACATGTCTATTCGAGATCATTTAGACCAAAATGCTGCAGTCATTTCGTCTATCAGTTCCTGCACTTAAAAACAAGTCAAGAACAAATCAGTTTCATATTCAAGAATTCCATTTCATAAAGTCATACAGGAGAATACTGTCAGCTCTTAGTATCCCTGAAGCTCAAAGAGACATCAGTGACTCTAGCGTTCTAAAATCAAGGCATCTGTTGACAAAGGAGTGGAGTAACTCCCCTCTTGTGCATCCCACTGCACCAGACCTCCGGCCAAGCTGAATCCTCCTCCTCCATCCACTTCGCATCCAATGCAGGATAGTTCTTGAACTTAACCAAGAACCGCCTTCGGACTTTACCTTTATTCTTTGTGTCAAAACGTAAGAGCACCCAATCATCCTCCTTCAATTTCAAATTGTCACAAAACGGGAGCGTACACGAGCACTTAGAAATCTGAAAAATAAAATACTTTGCAAATGTGAGAGGAGGGAGAAGATCGACACAGTATTGGGGACCAGAAGATGGGCTGGTCCCCCCCCGTCAAGAGTATTCTTTATTCAGGGAGAATTCGTATACAAGCACGAGAACCCGAGGAAACCCCTCCGTTCTGTAATCTTAGACACGAAGGTCGTTCATTCCGTAAAGGGCTTGGGCACAAGGCCGTTCTTTCCCGTAAGGGACTTAGGCGCGAAGCCGTACTGTTCCGTAAGGGACTTAGGCGTGAAGCCCTGTACTGTCCCGTAAGGGACTTAGGCGTGAAGCCGTACTTTTGCGTAAGGGACTTAGGCGTGAAGCCGTACTTCCCATGAGGGACTTTCCCGTAAGAAGGGAGATTCCTGCAAAACAAACCACACAAAGCAACAACTCGCAATGCGTATCAACAAATTATACCTGTCGCTCCTGCTCGGAAAGGCGTGCAGAGCAATTGCAGATTCCTGTCGCCAGCACTTGCTCCAGAATCCCCAGCGCTTCAGACTTCTGCTGCTCCTTGCCTTCTTCCAAAAACTGAACGCTGGCTGCATTTTTATAGGCCCGTGCACCCAGCGGAAATAGGGCACAAAAGCAGAAGCTCTGGCGCTTCTAGAGAGAGGAGAGAGAGAGCTCGCTGTTTTCAGCCCATCCGTACAGCTTGCGTGGGTTTTTTTTTTACGTAAGCTTTTGGGGATGCTTTATTTTATTAATAAAAGGGACCGGTCACTTAAAAGTGGCTGGCCACTTTATAAAATAAAGTGTGAACTCGTTTAAACTTTAAAAACTCACTCAGTTAGTTAAAACAATGCTACACGAACACATTCCAGGCGTCCCCGGGTGAAGAACACGGCACAGATGCAATGCAGACATAGCTTCCTCGCGGGAAAGCATCTGCCCTCCCGCGAAAGTTCCTGCTTTTCGTAAAAAGCTTCTTTGAACCCATCTTTATTCTTGTGCTTGTGTTCTTACGCGTATTTTCTTACTCAGTTCGGATTTCCTCCTCAGCCTACGGAATGCCCCCTTTCTGATGCACCTGTCACCCATCATGTGACGCATCAGGGGCACTCGTAACCTGGCCCTTTCCACCGAACTTACGGAAACTCCTTCGCGATGTTTACCGTCACCCATCAAATGACACACCAAAGTTGTCCGTTCTTGATGGCACTTCCTGTAGCTACAATCTTTTAACAGTTCTTAGTGTACACAATAAAATATCCTAGAGAAAATTAATCATTAAAAATAAGAAAATAGTCCAATTAGCAACATCCCTCTGGCTTCTAAACAGTTGACCTCAACTGTAGTGCTTGAACATATACCTCTAGTATCTCGGGATAAGCTGCTAATTCCTCCTGCGTCATCCACTGAGCATCTAGATTCGAATAGTTCTTAAACTTAACCAAATACTTTCGTGTTATTTTTCCGAACTTGAGGGGCCGCTCCTGATGACTTACTATTTGCTCCGGTTGGAGTATTTCTTCTGTTTCCTCAACCTCAGGAGGTTCCTCAGCACTAGGCTGACTCGGAGGCGGTCCCACATACGGCAGGAGTAAACTGACATGGAAAGCATTATGGATCCTCCAATTAGGCGGTAGCTCTAATCGGAATGTGACATCATTCACTTGCTTAGTGATCTTAAACGGCCCATAATAACGGGTAGAAAGTTTTACCACCTTCCCCCTATGAGACGCTTGTTTCTTAAGTCTTGCCTTCTCAAACTTGATTAAGACTAACTGTCCGACTGTTAAGTCTAGATTCCTCCTGTGCTTGTCTGCAGCTTTCTTATGCTTTTCCTGAGAGCGTAGAATAGCTCTCCTAACTTGCCCGTAGGCTGTGTCCAAATCCCGGACAAATTCATCTGCTGCAAAGATCTTATCCTTAGTTAAAAGGATCGGTGGAAGCAAAGGCTTACCATAGAGAATCTCAAAAGGTGCTTTCCCCGTCGATGAGTGTATGGTATTGTTGTACGCATACTCGACAAGAGGCAAATATTTCTCCCAGTCAGATTGCCGGTCTGACACATAAGCTTTTAGCATATCCAATACTGTGGAGTTGGCTATCTCACTTTGCCCGTCCGTTTGAGGATGGTAGGCAGATGAAAAATTCAACTTCGTACCAAGATTATCCATCAAGGCACGCCAAAAATTTCCTGTCATGCGAGGATCTCGATCACTCACAATAGACTTAGGCATTCCATGATGCTTAAAGATCTCTGCCAGAAAAACCCTAGCCATATGATCTGCTTTGATCGTTTTCTTGACTGGTATAAAGTGTGCTTGCTTGCTAAACCCGTCCACAATGGTCTAGATCGCGTCATTTCCAGTTTGAGTTCTAGGGAGGTCCATGATGAAGTCCATGGCAATACTTTCCCAAGGTTCATTAGGCATAGGCACTGGTTGTAGCAACCCAGGCGTCTTATGCCGATCATACTTCACTTTTTGGCAAACCAAGCATTCCCTGACATACTTATCAATGTCTGCTTTAAGGCCAGGCCAAAAGAAATCTTTCCATTGCTAAGGTCGTAGGGAGAATACCCCGATGACCCGCATAAGGCGAAGCGTGTGCTTCATCCATGATCTTCTTTCTTAATGGATCCGCCACACATATGGCCTGATGGTGGTAGAGATAACCGTCCCGAATGGAATAGGGAAACTCATTCTCTCCACGATGTAGCTTTCCCCAAACGGTGGAGAAGTCTGGATCATTCGGATACAAATCCGGTGGTGCTTCTAATTCTTGGTGATACACCGAAGTAATAGCGTTCACCCTTGGCCGCCTAGACAATGCGTCCGCGACCACATTCTTACTCCCAGCCGTGTGAAGGATCTGGAAGTGAAACATAGACAAAAAGTTTGCCCATCTCATCTGCTTCTCAGATAGTTTCCTTTGCGTAAGAAAACAACGCAAACTCTGGTGATCAGTCTTGATCACAAAATCCGCTCCTAGAAGATAGTGCTTCCAGTTGGATAAGGCGTGAATCACAGCCGTAAGTTCCTTTTCGTAGATTGATGCATGCAACTCTGCATCCTTAAGCCGTCTGCTTTCGTAGGCCACTGCATGGCCTTCTTGGTTTAACACTGCTCCGATGCAATCGCCTGAAGCATCGCAGTGAACCTCAAATGGTTTCCTTAAGTCAGGCACTATCAAAATAGGTCCATGGCTTAGCAAGTACTTGAGCCGATCAAAAGCTCCTTGTTGTCTCGATCCCCATCTGAAAGGAATCTTCTTCTTCGTCAAATCATGAAGTGGTCCTGCTACATGGGCAAATCCTTGGACAAACCTTCGATAATACGAACATAATCCCAAGAAGCTACGTACATCATGTAACGTAGTGGGAATAGGCCAATCTTCTACCACTCGGATCTTGGCAGGATCCATACTCACTTGATTGTGAGAGACCATATGGCCGAGATAGTGTATCTCTGAGAGAAAGAACTCGCTCTTCTTGGCATTCACATGCAACTCATGCTTTCGCAATTCTTGAAACACTAGGTCCATGTGCTTCCGATGTTCCTCTTCTGACTTAGAGAAGATGCGTATGTCGTCAAAGAATACTCCCGTAAAAGCTCGATACGGGCTGAAAATGCGGTCCATCATGCGACTGAACGTCGCAAGAGCATTGGTCAAGCCGAAAGGCATTACCAAAAATTCATATAGTCCAAAGGTTGTGCGGAAAGCAGTCTTATGGACATCCTCAAGGGCGATCCATATCGTATGATACCCACTCTTTAAGTCTATGCGACTAAAGACACTTGCACCCTGCAACTTATCAAGTATATCATCAATCCGAGGGATCGGAAAGCGATTCTTGACCGTGATCTTGTTTAAAGACCTATAGTCTATGCACATTCGAAACGTGCCATCTTTCTTCTGCACCAGTAGAACTGGAGAGCAGTAGGGTGAAGTACTTGGCCGTACTAACCCTTTCTCTAGAAGCTCGTTGACTTGCTTCAAAATTTCCTCTTGCTGAGCAAGACTCACCCGATAAGGGGGTTGATTGGGAGGCAAGCTACCCGGTATGAGATCTATGCGGTGATCTTCCGGGCGTACCGGAGGTAGTTCATCAGGTAGTGTTTCCGTGAAACAATCTTTGTACTTTTCAATAAATTGAAAACGCTTAATTTCCAGACTAGAGAGTGAATCCCCACTAGTTTTATCCTTCTCACGTGCAAAAATCAAGTAAGAAGAAACACACTTCTTCATTTCTTTCTTAATGGAGATATGGCTTACAATTGGGAACTGCCAATCTCCTACATCAACATGAATCTTTATTTTCTTACCCCCATGATCAAAAGTGAGGGTCTTTTCCACACAATCGGGGACAAGTGTCATGTGGAAGTGCCATGGCATACCCAACATGATATCACATCCCTCAATGGGTGCCATCAAAAATGATTCGCGGTCCTTGTACTCGCCAATCCAAAGATTGAGCTGTCCTTGCACGGGAGTTGCATTGATTGTCAACCCCTCGAATGCCGATCCGGATGTAACCGGTGTGCCAAGCTGAGCCGGTGTGAGGCACAAACGTTCCGCAGTATCCAGGGAGATGAAGTTATCCGTGGATCCTGGATCATAAAGAATCAGTACTCGCTGGTTGTTCAGAGACCCCAGCCCTTCAAAAGCTGACGCTTCCCTTTCTCCGTTTCTGTGTTTCCTTGAACATCTGGAATTGAGTTCGAGCTTGGTGGAGCGGGTTCCTTCCTTGCTTTATCTTGCCTCGTAGAGGCTTGTTCTTGCCGTTGCTGCTTTAGAGGGCAGTCCAGCTTCATATGTCCTTTCTCTCCACAGTAGAAGCATCTTCCTTCCTCTCTGAAGGTTTGGAGTTGAGTAGGAGAGAGATACTTAGTTCGCTTGCCATTGCCCTCTGGCTTCTTAGAATGATCATGGTCCCTAGATGCAGGACGTTTTCTTCCTTGGCCCCCTTGGTCATCGTAGACCCCTCTTTGTCTTGCACGGTAGGTGCTATGCTCCATTTTTCTGGGCATCCCAGTTGAGTGCAAATCCTCAGCAATGATTGCTGACTCCATCATCCTCTGAAGAGTGTCATGTGGATACACTTTCATACTCTTTCGTAGCTGCGGTTGGAGACCCACTTCGAACTTTCATTTCTTTTCCTCGTCGGCAATCTTCATGAAGGGAGTGACCTTCAGAAGAACCGACCAATACTTGTCCACATAGGTCGTGACTCTCTCATGTTCCTTCTGGGCGAGCCAGTCCCATTCCTTCCGTATGTCCTGCTCGAAGTCAGGCAGAAGAAATTGTTCATAAAATTCAGATTTGAATCTCTCCCAAGTTCTGGCCTGAGAACCTTCCAGAATCTTGGCTAACCACCAATTACTTGCCGTTTCCTTGAGATGCATCCCCACACGGCGCAATTTGGATCTTTCTGTGAAGTGCCCATTGGTAAAGGCGACTTCAAACTGTCTGATGAAGGACAGTGCTTTGGAGATATCTCTCTGTCCGTTGTAGGTTTCGAACTTGATGTCCTTGTCGCCTGATTTGAAGACTCTCATACGATGTTGAGACTTGCGACCATGCTTCTTGAATCGAGGCTTATCTTTAGGTTGATGTAGGGTAGTAGTAGTAGCGGCTTCCTTCTTCTGGCGAGACGATTGAGAAGTAGAAGTATAATCAGGAGAGTAAGATGGAGATGAGATAGAGATCTCCTTGCTCTCGTCCAACAAAGAGAGCGCTTTTTCTTGGCCTTTCCTTGGAGTAGGCCGTTCATTCCGAGCTGAAGATCCTTTGTGCACCTCGGCACGTTCTTCTTCTCTTTCTTCCCGTGTTCTCACGCCAACAGTGTGGTCTGGATGCCCGGCTGCATCGGTTCCATTCATTCTCTTCATTCCGCCCAAAAGCTTTTGAAAATCTGGCAATAGTAAGATTCGTTGCAAATCCGCAAGCTGAGCTCGCACTTGTTGAAGCTCCTCTTCAACGCTTCTCCCTTGGCTCGACATGGTTCTTCCCGTTCTTCCCGGAATCGTCCTTCTTTGCACAGATAGAGAGGAGTCCGAGCTCTGATACCACTGTCACAAAACGGGAGCGTACACGAGCACTTAGAAATCTGAAAAATAAAATACTTTGCAAATGTGAGAGAAGGGAGAAGATCGACACAGTATTGGGGACCAGAAGATGGGATGGTCCCCCCCCGTCAAGAGTATTCTTTATTCAGGGAGAATTCGTATACAAGCACGAAAACCCGAGGAAACCCCTCCGTTCTGTAATCTTAGACACGAAGGTCGTTCATTCCATAAAGGGCTTGGGCACAAGGCCGTTCTTTCCCGTAAGGGACTTAGGCGTGAAGCCGTACTTCCCGTGAGGGACTTTCCCGTAAGAAGGGAGATTCCTACAAAACAAACCACACAAAGCAACACCTCGCAATGCGTATCAACAAATTATACCTGTCGCTCCTGCTCGGAAAGGCGACCTCTGTACTCAGTCGTCACACGAACACTTGCAGATTCCCGTCGCCAGCACTTGCTCCAGAATCCCCAGCGCTTCATACTTCTGCTGCTCCTTGCCTTCTTCCAAAAACTGAACGCTGGCTGCCTTTTTATAGGCCCGTGCACCCGGCGGAAATAGGGCACAAAAGCAGAAGCTCTGGCGCTTCTAGAGAGAGGAGAGAGAGAGCTCGCTGTTTTCAGCCCATCCGTACAGCTTGCGTGGGTTTTTTTTTTAACGTAAGCTTTTGGGGATGCTTTATTTTATTAATAAAAGGGACCAGTCACTTAAAAGTGGCCGGCCACTTTATAAAATAAAGTGTAAACTTGTTTAAACTTTAAAAACTCACTCAGTTAGTTAAAACAATGCTACACGAACACATTCTAGGCATCCCCGGGTGCAGAACACGGCACAGATGCAATGCAGACATAGCTTCCTCGCGGGAAAGCATCTGCCCTCCTGCGAAAGTTCCTGCTTTTCGTAAAAAGCTTGCATTCTTACGCGTATTTTCTTAGTCAGTTCAGATTTCCTCCTCAGCCTACGGAATGCCCCCTTTCTGATGCACCCGTCACCCATCATGTGACGCATCAGGGGCACTCGTAACCCGGCCCTTTCCACCGAACTTACGGAAACTCCTTCGCGATGTTTACCGTCACCCATCAAATGACACATCAGAGTTGTCCGTTCTTGATGGCACTTCCTGTAGCTACAATCTTTTAACAGTTCTTAGTGTACACAATAAAATATCCTAGAGAAAGAAATTAATCATTAAAAATAAGAAAATAGTCCAATTAGCAACACAAATCGCGAAGATGGCGATCCGCTGCCTTTTTCTATTGTTCTTGAGATTTTTGCAAAGCCTCGCGGACCTTGGCAAAAGCCGTGTCTAAGTCGCGCGTATACTCATCCGCTTCAAAAATCTTATCTTTCGTGCTTAGGAAGGGTGGAACCTTCGGAACACATTCAGCAATCTCAAATGGCGCCTTCCCCATCGAAGAGTGTATCGTGTTATTGTAGGCAAATTCCACCAAAGGTAGATACTTTTCCCATTGAGTCTTCTGCTTCGAGATATAAGATTTCAATAAATCTAAACCCACTGAATTAGCAATCTCAGATTGCCCGTCAGTCTGCAGGTGGAACGATGACGAGAACTGCAACCGCGTGCCAATGTTCTCCCAAATTGCCTTCCAAAACAAACTCGTAAATCTGGGGTCCCTGTCGGAGACAATCGTCTCAGGCATGCCATGTAATCTAAAGATCTGGGCCACAAACAGTCTCACTAAGTGATCCGGCTTGACTGTTTTCTTCACTGGAATGAAATGAGCCTGTTTGCTAAATCTGTCAATAACAATCCAGATACCATCGTGACCACTCTGTGTTCTCGGGAGATCAAAAATGAAATCCATCGCAATACTTTCCTAGGGGCGGGTGGGTATGGACAAAGGCTGTAACAATCCCTGTGCTTTATGCCTGTCAAAACATGACCTCCTAGCATACCAAGCAACTGCGCACAAACTCTTCCACATCCTTCTTGAATCTCGGCCAAAAGAAATATCTCTCTACCCCTTTCATGGTGGTAGCGATGCCGCGGTGACCCATAAAAGGTGGACAGTGGCATTCAGTCATAACCTTTTCTCTCAACGGCTGTGTAACGCACAACATGGTTTTTCTTATCAAGTAGCCATCCCAAATGGAATATCCCGCTATTGTCTCCCCATCCCGTATCTGTGTGAAAACGTCTGCAAAATCTGTATCTGTGGCATACTGGTGGACCATATTCTCGAAGCTCCTATGATGTATCGCAAAAATAGCCAGAACCAACTGCTTCCGAGACAAAGTATCTGTCACCACATTCTTCTGTCCTTGAACATGGACAATCTGGAAGTGAAACTGTGACAAGATGTTCGCCCACTGCATCTGCTTTTCCATAGCTGCTTCTGTGACAAGAAGTAGCGCAAACTCTGATGGTCTGTAAAGACAGTAAAATCCGCTCCGAGTAGGTAATGCCGCCACTGAGTAAGAGCATGGATAACCGCCAAAAGCTCTTTCTCATAAATCTGTGCTATCATTTCCGGCCTTGAGAACGATCGGCTCTCGTAAGAAATGACATGGCATACTTGCATTAAGACCGCACCCAGACTACGACCACAAGCATCACAATATACTTCAAAAGACTTCTGCAAGTCCGGCAGAGTCGAAACTGGTCCCGTAGTCAATTTCTCTTTCAATGTCTGAAAGGCAGTCACCTCTGTGGGTCCCCATGAGAAAGGGACTCCTTTCCGTGTCAAGATATGCAAAGAGGAAGCAAACTTTCGAATGAACCGCCTGTAGTACGAACACAATCCCAAGAAGCTTCTAACTTCATGGAAATTCTTCAAATCGGGCCAATCACGGATAGTCTCTATCTTGGCCGGATCCATTTGCACTCCCGCTGCTGCTGAGACAATGTGTCCCAAAAAGTGTATCTATGGTAGGAAAAATTCACTTTTCTTTGCATTAATCACTAACTTGTCATCTCGTAATACCTGAAAGACCTGAAGCAGATGATCTCTATGTTCTGCCTCATTCTTGGAGAAAACAATGATATCATCAAAGAAAGTGCCAACAAATAGCCTGTACTCTCGAAAAATCCTGTCCATCATCCGGTTAAATGTCGCAGGAGCATTGGTTAAGCCAAAAGGCATCACCAAAAACTCAAATAACCCAAAAGTCGGCGCGATTTTGATCTGATGATATCCACTCTTCAAATCAATCCTGCTAAAGCACGAGGATCCCTGTAATCTGTGGAGTATATCATCGATCCTAGGAATAAAAAATCTGTTCTTGATGGTGATTTTGTTGAGAGCTCTATAATCGATGCACATTCTCCAAGATCCGTCTTTCTTCGAAACCAACAACACCGGAGAGCAATACGGTGAAGTACTAGGCTAGACAAGACCCTTTTCCAAGAGGTCTTTCACTTCGTTCATAATCTCTTCATTCTGTGGTCGGCTCTCACGGTAAGGTGGCCAGTTCGGTGGTGTGCTTCCAAGTATCAGATCAATGGCATGATCTTCGAGACGAGCAGGTGGTAACTCGCCTGGTAGGCCCTCTGAGAAGCAATCGGCGTGAGAGTGGAGAAAATCTTGGCGTTCTTAGCAAGTTTTGACGTATTTGTCCTATCCTTATCACTTAACTCTTTTATAAAGATCGAGTAAACAAACAGACTGGATTTCATTAATTTAGAAATGGCCGAAGCCGATACAATAGGGATAGACTCGCCCTTCAGTTTAATCTCAAGTACAATGGTTTTGCCCTTCTCTGTAGTCAAAGTCGCTTTCCTCGCCCGATAGTCGACCATAGCGTTGTTCTTGTGGTACTAGGGAATTCCCAAGAGAACATCACAACCTTCCAAAGGCATTATTGAAAAGTCCTCATGCCCCAAATACCCCTAACAATGCAACTGAAGTTTGCCAATGACAGGTGTAATGGCTATGTCCCTGCCGGGTGCCGCTAGAACAGCCTCTGCAAGTGGTCCCATCCGATCGAGAGTGATCTCGAGCCGCTCCGCCAATTCCGGTGAAATAAAGTTGGCCTTGGCTCCTCCATCAAAGAAGATCAGGGCCTCTTGGTCTTTCACTTTGCCCCAAGCTCGGCAAAGTTCTATACTCTCGCCCATTGTGTTGAGATTGGTACCCACACAATCTGGAACCAGTCCTGTTTTCATCTTGCCTTTTCTTCCACGTTCCTCAACTGCTCTCGAACTCTCAGGCCTTTCGTCGTCCTTGTCATTCTGTTCTTTCTGTGCCTTTTTAGGGCACTTCGCGGAGATATGTCCATGTTCCCCCGGAGTAAGCTTGGGTCGTGCATCCTTCTTTTTTGGGTTGCTCTTTCTCTTTCTCTTTCTACTTTCATTTGCTGAAGTCTGTTGGGCTCGTTGTGTCATGACCTTATCAGTGGGGTAGGTCAGACTACCAGAGTGAATGGCAAAACCCTGTTTCGCATGACTCATCAACTCCTGAATAGAAGCTGACTTCTGTTCCGAGCAGTGAACTCGGATCTCTGTAGGTAGACCCAAGGTAAACCGCTCATTCTGTTCTCTGAACGAGGTCTTCTTGAATGAAGAGGCGGGTAGAAAAGAGCTCCATAATCTCTCGCAATAAGTGTCCACTGTATCTTTCTTGGTCATCCGAAAATGGTTCCAAGCAGCTCGTATATCGCGTTCATACTCTTGAGTCAGCCAAGAAGAAATAAAAATCTTCTTAAATTTCAACCATTTAACTGGCGCAGTCTTGTTTAAAAGAAGCGTGGACCACCAAGTTCGAGCATTCCCCTTAAAGTAAGAGGCAGCTCTTTGAATCTTAGAGTGCTTTGAGCATCGTACTCCCGGGAAAGCGATGTCAAACTGCTGCACAAAAGACAAAGCCTTCGAAGCATCTATATATCCCGAAAACATGTCGAATTTAATTGACTGTCCACCTTCCTTAAACTCTCGGACTTTCTTGCTTTTATCTTCCAGAAATTCATATTGGTTGGCTTTATAAAAATTCTTCTTCTTTGCATAAAAGTTGCTGTCGTCATAGTCTGAACTGTCTGTAGACGAGTCCTCTGTAGAACTGTCACTCATTGGACGAAATTTAGACTTCTTTTGCCTTTTTCTTGCCCTTTCCGAAGCGTTGTTTCTTGCTTCACTTTTTGTCTTTGCGGTCTTCTTCGCTCGAGTCAGATGAGCTAGAAGAACTGTCAGAAGAAGAGGAAGAAGAAGAACTGGGTACTTCTTCAAATCGAACACGCTTCTTCTGTTTCTTTGCCTTTTCAAATGTCGATTGACAACCCAAATAGCCCGGGAAGTCAGTGCCTTTCTTTTTCTTTTTGCCGTGCTTTTTAGCTTTGTTTTGCACGTCAAACAGCTGAGGAATCCGTGCATCAACCACCTCTTCTAGTTCCTTCTCTGAATATTTCTTGTGAGCAGAAGGTTTCTTGAGAGCGGGTTTTGGGGGTGGTGGTGTGGTTTTCTGCCACTGCGCATGCACTTCCTGAAAAGAAGTCTCGCTCATATATTTTGCAAAGTTTGGGTCCTTCACAAAATTGAGCATCATCTTTGTTGCATCGCCGATCAATTGACGACGCTCCATCTCTCGATGCTCCACCTGAGTAGGCCGAGGCAGGCCATACTCCTTGCCGGAATCTTCGTTGTGATCCCTTGCCGCATCCCCGGATGCAGAGGGAGTCAACCGATCCTTGCGTGAAGCCATAGGTGCTGCGAAAAAAATTTGGGATAGGATTTCCCATAGAAGAGAAATCGGCCATGCTCTGATACCACTGTAACAGACTTGGACACTCCAAGTCAAGAATCTACCGCGACAGCACCAAATAACCACTTCAAAACAGTTCATAGTTCACAATTTATTCGACACTGGCCCGGCGGAGTTCTGTGCCTAGAGATATTGGCCCCAAAGACTGGCACCCCTTTCGGTATTTCTTTTTGTATTAATCTGTGTTCAAAGTACAAGAGTGCGGGCACGCGCTCACACTCGGACTCTGCGTCCAGATGCTCTGAGTTATGAGGCCTGTTCGAATATTTTTAAAAGTACAAGGGATGCCAAAAGCAGAGCCCCAAAAGCTGAAAATCAAAAGCTCAAAAGTTGTCTGCTTTTCCACAGGCGCTCTCTCTCTCTCTCTCTCTCTCTCTCTCTCTCTCTCTCTCTCTCTCTCTCTCTCTCTCTCTCTCTCTCTCTCTCTCTCTCTCTCTCTCTCTCTCTCTCTCTCGCTTCATCATAAAGCAAAAAGGGCTTTCTTTCTCTCTCCAATTGCGTGGAGCAAAATAAAGCAAAACTGCCAAAAGCTGCCACACAGAAACTGCCAAAAAGCTGTCGTACGGAATCCTGCAATTTACGTTGCCTGCCACGTGTCATTTCTACTGCTAGGGTTAGGGTTTCTACAATTATGGTTTTTGGTAGAATTAGAGTTTCTGTGGCAGCCACGTCATCACTTTGTGACACCTCGAGGTGACCTCGCGCACTCCTAGCCTCGTGGGCTAACCACTAGCACTCTACCAGTGGGGGTCGATAACTGCAAATGAGGCCTTGGCCTCCCTTTCATAATAATGGCCGGCCACACTGGCCGTGTTCACACTACGTCCGCCCGGACACTGGACGTCCATCTCGACGGCGTTTGGGCTAGATCCCCCTCTCCTGTGAGCGGGACATAACATACTTCCCCCCTTAAGAACCATTGATGTCCTCGTCAATGAAGTGGGGATATTGAGCTTTCAGAGCTCTAACTGGTTCCGAAGTAGCAACCTTTCAGATTGACCCTTCCATTTAATTAAGTACTCGTCATAAGCCTTTTGGCGCGAATGACGGGTACAATGATCTAAAACTGCCTCAGGTTCTTGAGGAATATACTCAGTTTGCATATCTTGCCATACATTTTCCTCAATAGGCACAACAACGTCGGCTTCGCCCAATTTTAATTTAAGGCGGCTGACATGAAACACTGGATGTACACTAACATCCGAAAGAAGAGCCAATTTGTAGGCTACTTGGCCAATTTTCTTTGTGATCAAGAGCGGACCACAATATCTAGCTGAAAGCTTATAATGCTTTCCTGTTCGCATAGTCTTGGAATCCTTGGGTATCGTCAGATAGACCCATTGTCCCACATCAAGAGTCCTTGGAGATCTCTTTTGATTAGCATAAGTAGTGACTCGATCACGAGCCGTTCTTATACTATCTTTAGCCAATTCGAGCATTTCTTGCATGTCATTCATGAAATCACGAGCTTGGCATTCCTTGACTTTCTCTAAGCCAATAGCAATTTGTAACAGACTTGGACACTCCAAGTCAAGAATCGACCGCGACAACACCAAATAACCACTTCAAAACAATTCACAGATCACAATAGATTTGCACTGGCCCGGCGGAATTCCGTGCCTAGAGATATTGGCCCCAAAGACTGGCGCCCCTTTCGGTATTTCTTTTTGTATTAATCAATCATTAAAGTACAAGAGAACGGTTAGGGTTTCACTCTCAGACTCTGCGTCCAGATGCTCTGAGAAGTGAGGCCCTCACCACTAATTTAAAGGTTACAAGGGATGCCCAAAAGCAAAGCCCCGATAGCTTGAAAGCAAAAACAGATTCTCTCTCTCTCAATGAGAGCCAATAAAAAAGCAAGTTATCTTTTTCTCTCTCTTTCTCCCAAATCATAGGAAAAAGCAGAGATTTGCGTCGCTCAAAATTTCCCCAAAAAAAAATAAAATAATAACACCTCCGTAATTTCCGGAAATTAGGGTTTTTGGTAGAAACTAGGGTTTGCAAGAATTTTAGGGTTTCTGGCAGAAATTAGGGTTTCTGTTGTCCGCCACGTCATCACTTTGTGACATACCCCCCTCTTGAAAGCATTATAATCGACCGCGATTACGCCTGCAAAACCGACAAAAGCCATAAACCGTCTTAGCAGACACTGACTGTTAGTACCTACGTACTAGGATCACACATCTAGCACATGTGCAAAATCGACAGTCACATCACACGACATCACAGGACATCACCAGACATCACAGGACATTCAACATTCATTTGGATCTTAGACCATGATTTATCGGCAATGTAGCTAGCAATCACATCTAGGTCCAATCGGGACCTCATCGATGTCCGATTGACTAACCCCTATTGCAACCATGTCTATTCGAGATCAATCAGACCAAAATGCTGCAGTCATTTCGTCTATCAGTTAATGCACTCACAAGAAGTCAAGAACAAATCAGTATCATTATCAGGAATTCCATTTCATAAAGCCATCCAGAAAAATATTGTCAGCTCTCAGTATCCCTGAAGCTCAAAGAGACATCAGTGACTTTAGTATCAAATCGAGACATCTATTGACAAAGGAGCGGAGTGACTCCCCTCTTGTGCATCCCACTGCACCAGATCTCCGGCCAAGTTGAATTATGGGTTCCGTTTGGAGTAGACTATGCTAAACCAAAACATCGAGATAAAGTTTCACAATCCGAGGAGTATCTGCTAGGTCCTCCTCCTCCATCCACTTCGCATCAAATGCAGGAAAGTTCTTGAACTTAACCAAGAACCGCCTTCGGACTTTACCTTTCTTCGTATCGTTATGTGCCAAAATCTGTTCAAGAACAAGGATCTCCTCGTTTTCTTCCACTTCGGGTTGCTCATCAGGCTCCCCATCATCAGGCACATCACCCTTAATAGGGTTCAAGAGACTCACATGCCATGCATTATGAATCCTCCAAGTATCTGGCAGTTCCACTCGGAAGGAGACATCATTTACGTTGTCAGTGATCTGGAAAGGTCCGTAGTATCGCATACTAAGCTTTGGAAAAAGCCTCTCCTTTCCCTTTTTCTTTCTTAGGCGTGCCTCCTTAAAAGTAAGAGCACCCAATCATTCTCCTTCAATTTCAAGTCGTGACGATGGCGATCCGCTGCCCTTTTCAGTTGTTCTTGAGACTCCTACAAAGTCTTGCGAACCTTGGCAATAGCCGTATCCAAATCTCGCGAATATTCATCCGCTTCACATATTTGATTTCGTGCTCAGGAAGAATGGAACCTTCGCAGCACTTTCAACAATCTCACATGGCGTCTTCCCCGTCGAAGAGTGTATCGTGTTATTGTAGGCAAATTCCACCAAAGGTAAATTCTTTTCCCATTGAGTCTTCTAATCCGAGATACAAGACTTCAATAAATCTAAAATCACTGAATTGGCAATCTCAAATTGCCCGTCAGTCTGCAAGTGGAACGATGACGAGAACTGCAACCGCGTGCCAATGTTCTCCCAAATTGCCTTCCAAAACAAACTCATAAATCTGGGGTCTCTGTCGGAGACAATCGTCTCAGACTGCCATGTAATCGGAAAATCATCGTGATCATTTTGTGTTCTCGGGAGATAAAAAAAAATGAAATCCATTTCAATATTTTCCCAGGGGCGGGTGGGTATGGGTAAAGGGTGTAACAATCCCTGTGCCTTATGCCTGTCAAACTTGACCTTTTGGCATACTACGCACAACTCTTCCAAGTCCTTTTTGAGTCACGGCCAAAAGAAATATCTCTCTACCCCTTTCATGGTGGTAGCAATGCTGTGGTGACTCGTAAAAGGTGGACAGTGACATTCAGTCATAACCTTTTCCCTCGACGGCTGTGTAACGCACAACATAGTCTTTTTCATCAAGTAGCCTTCCCGAAGGGAGTATCCAGCTACTGTCTCCCTATCCCGTATCCGTGTGAAAATATCTGCAAAATCTGTATCTGTGGCATACTGATCGACCATATCCTCGACGCTCCTATGATGTATCGCGGAAATAGCCAAAACCAACGGTTTCCGAGACAAAGCATCTGCCACCACATTCTTCTGTCCTTGCACATGGACAATCTGGAAGTGAAACTGTGACAAGATGTTCGCCCACCGCATCTGCTTTTCCGAAAGCTGCTTCTGTGACAAGAAGTAGCGCAAACTCTGATGGTCTGTAAAGACAGTAAAATCCGCTCCGAGTAGGTAGTGCCGCCACTGAGTAAGAGCATGGATCACTGCCGAAAGCTCTTTCTCATATATCTCTGCTGTCATCTCCGGCCTAGAGAACAATCGGCTCTCGTGAGCAATGACATGGCCTTCTTGCATCAAGACCGTACCCAGACTACGACCACAAGCATCACAATATACTTTAAATGACTTTTGCAAGTCCAGCAAAGTCAAAATAGGTCCCGTTGTCAATTTCTCTTTCAATGTCCGAAAGGCAGTCACCTTTGTGGGTCCCCACGGAAAAGGTACTCCTTTCTGTGTCAAGGTATGCAAAGGGGAAGCAACCTCTGCAAACTTTCGTATGAACCGCCTATAGTACAAACACAGTCCCAAGAAGCTTCTAACTTCATGGACATTCCTCAAATCGGGCCAATCACGGATAGTCTCTATCTTGGCCGGGTCCATTTGCACTCCTGCTCTGCTAACACAATGTGTCCCAAAAAGTGTATCTCTGGTAGGAAAAATTCACTTTTCTTTGCATTAATCACTAACGTGTGATCTCGTAATGCCTGAAAGACTTGAAGCAGATGATCTCTGTGTTCTACCTCATTCTTGGACAAAACAATGATGTCGTCAAAGAAAGTGCCAGCAAATAGCCTGTACTCTCGAAAAATCATGTCCATCATCCGGTTAAATGTCGCAGGAGCATTGGTTAAGCCAAAAGGCTTACCAAAAACTCAAATAACCCAAAAGTCGTCCGAAAAGCTGTCTTGTAGACGTCTCCCGGCACTATCCTGATCTGATGATATCCACTCTTCAAGTCAATCCTGCTAAAGCACGAGGATCCCTGTAACCTGTTCAGTATATCATCGATCCTAGGAATCGGAAATCTGTTCTTGATGGTGATTTCGTTGAGAGTGCTGTAATCGATGCACATTCTCCAAGATCCGTCTTTCTTCAAAACCAACAACACTGGAGAGCAATACGGTGAAGTACTAGGCTGGAGAAGACCCTTTTCCAAGAGGTCTTTCACTTGGTTCATAATCTTTTCATTCTGTACTCGGATCACACGATAAGGTGGCCGATTCGGTGGCGTGCTTCCAGGTATCAGATCAATGGTTTGATCTTCAGGCCCTCTGAAAAGCAATCGGCATGAGTGTGGAGAAAAGTCTTGGCGTTCTTTTGATCAGGTTAAAACATATTCAACCTTTATCCAATGTTCAGTTCTCTCCCAAAAGAATGAGTAAGAAACTGAAGTTCATCAAGTACAATCTCTAAGCCCTTCATTTATCAAAGTCGCTTTCTTTCCCCGGTAGTCAACCACAGCATAGTTCTTGTGGTACCAAGGGATCCTGAGTAGAATGTCACTCGCGTGCCCTGAACACCCCTGTCATTGCAAACAAATTTTTCCAATGCTCGGTGTAATGGCAACATCCCATCCGGGTGCCAGTCGAACTACCTCTGCCTGTGGCGTTAGTCTGTCGAGCGTAATTCCAAATCGAGCCGCCAATTCCAAGTGAAAAGAAGTTGGCCTTGTCTCCTTCAAAAGAGCTTCCTGATCCTTCACTTTGCCCCAAGAGCGGCAAAGTTTGTACTTTCATTCATTAGATTCGGTGCAGGTCCCACGCCATGTGATACCAATTCTGCTTTTCTATCTGCCTTTTCTGCCACATTCCTCAGCTGCTCTCGAACTCTCAGACCTGTTGTCGTCTTTATCATTCTATTCTTTCTGTGCCTTTTTAGGACACTTCGCGGGGATATGTCCATGTTCCCCGCATCCAAAGCACTTCCCCTCTCTAATGAAGCGAGCTCTCTCCTCAGGAGTAAGCTTGGGTCGTGCATCATTTTTCTCTGGGTTGCTCTTTTTCTTTCTACTTTCATTCCCAGAAGTCTGTTCGGCTCGTTGTGTCATGGCCTTATCTGTGGGGTAGGTCAAACTGTCAAAGTGAATGGCAAAGCCCCGCTTCGCATGACTCATCAACTCCTAAATAGAAGCTGACTTCTGTTCCAAGCAGTGATCTCGGATCTCTGTAGGTAGACCCAAGGTAAACCGCTCAATCTGTTCTCTGAATGAGATCTTCTTGAATGAAGAGGCAAGTAGAAAAGAGCTCCAGAATCTTTCACAATAAGCATTGATTGTATCTTGCTTGGTCATCCGAAGATGGCTGTCTCCAAAGGATCCGAGTTGTGGGCATCTGTGGGAGGACTTGCGTCATAGACCCTGACCCAGCAGCTCTTGAGACAGGACACTGGAGGCTATGGGCTTGGGAGTGTTGTCCACTGGCACGAGTACAGTGGGATTCTGGTGAGTGGCTATGGAGGGACCCCTTCTCTTCTGTAGACCGCCCAGGAGTCCCCTTCTTTCAGTACACTGTTCGGCTTGGACGTCATATACTTGCAGCACAGAGAGAGGCCCGCCCCGCTGCAGCACGTCATTGGCAAGAGGAGGGCCTCACAGTCGAGTTCTTGGCAGCTTTTTGGCAGAGGCTGTGGGACTCCAGACAGCCGAGGCGCGTCACTTTGTTCCAGTGGGGGCTGGTCGCACACAGAGCCACAGCAGTAGGGAGCTGGCTTGTGTATAGTGGTCTCTCGGCCGCATGTGCAGCCTGTGACCAGTTGGTAGAGAGTCAGCGTCACTGTCTTTGGGACTGTCCCTCGGCCCAGCAGGTGTGGCTACGAGTTCTTCGGCTGATGCCTGCCCTCTCCACGGCTCGACAGTACACTTGGGGGGCAGCAGCTTGGTCCACCCTCACGGACCCGGCACTTCAGTTTGAGCTATCTTCCACCAGCAGGATGATAGTGATGCAGGGGGGGCGACCTACACTCCAGCCTGCTACAGATCTTACTCCACAGGAGTGGTGCAGTGAGAGAGAGGAGTGTTGGGAGCTCATCAGCGGCCTAGCTCTCTGGTTCATCTAGCGGGCCCGCTATTTCCGCATCTTTGAGGCTCGCCCTATGCCACCAGCAGAGACTGTTCGTGACTTTTGGCTAGAGCTGATCCATACTCTCAGAGGACAGCTTGAGGGACTACAGGGCAGCTCGGACCGCATGCGGGAGCGCCGTGAGGCTTTCCTTCGACTCTGGCGCCCTGGGCCTTTCTTCACCATTGTCCAGGGGGTGCTCAGATGGCACTACTGTCCACCTGTGTGGCTCTTTCCTCCCCCCATCTCTTGATTTAGCCTCATTGTATATATGCTGTTTTTTCATTGGGAGAGTCTCCCCATCATGCTTGTTGTAGCCCTCTCCTGCAGAGGTGGATGTAGCCCTATGGGCAGTTTTCATTAACTAATAGAAGGATGTTTTTCTCCAAAAAAAAAAAAAAAAAACTATTGGAGGAATGAGAGAGCCTTCTTCCTGTCATCAAACCCTATAAAGGTCGTGAAAGTCACACCTTTGCCACCTTCTTTGTACGGAGTTGGCCTCTCCAGCGGCGTTAAGTTGTCATATGGAAGTGACTGAAACATGGGAACACTGTTAGTATTCATTTGTGTTCCCTGACAGCAATTAAGTTGACCTGGAAATGCCATATTTGGCTGCTGTTTTGTAATTCCATCCATACCAAAATTTGCCTGTGGCATCCCAAATTGGCCCTGAGTGCTTTGAAACCCTGGTAGCATGCCCGTGACACCATACATGGGGTTAGGCATCATCCTTTGAGCACCCCCGAACACTGTTCCTGGCGTGTAAAACTGATTTCCAGGTGCATGACCAGCCATGCTCTGGAATACCGATCCACCTCCAAAATAGCCAGGGTGTACTGAAGGTGGTGGGAAGACCTGTTGCATAGCCTGTAGGTTGCTTCCCTGCCCATTAGAACCAGCTATAGGATGCTGAAAAGTGGCTGGCTGAACTGGTACAGCTTGAAAGACTGGCATCTCAGCCACCTGTTCTTGCACCTTAGAAACAGGTTGTGGAGACTGCATGTTCTCCGTCAAGTGTACAAGTGTTTCCATTGACTGTGCAGTATGAATCACCTATGCTCGAGCCTTAACAGGCTTTTGAATATGATCCAGTGACCCAACTTGCTGAGACGGAAGAGGAGGTTGCAAAAACGCTAAAAACCTCGGGTTCTGCATTACTTGTGTGAACATAGCCACAGCAGTAGCCAACTGGGTCCTGAATATATCATCATCCGTTTGTGGTGGTCTTGAAGACTCACCCACTTCATGTGTCTGTTGACCCTGTGAAGAGGAAACCTCTTCAGTCACATCATCTGGTCTGTCAGCCATAATTGCAATTCCCTCTGTCTGGTCTATGATCCCCTGTGTCTTCAAGCCCAAACTAACCAAGGCTCACTTCTATGGGAAAAAGTGATTTAATCCCGGCAATGGAACCATGAAACCGGCCTGTACAATCCAAAAAGGGCGCTAGACTTTACTTCAAACCTTGATTTAGCTTTCACCCATTATTAGTCGTCTATTCTACCTGTACTTTCAAGACACAACAAAGGGGAGAGGGATACAGGCTGCTAGATTGCACCTGTATGAGTAGACCGACACCAGATTGGCCCCTAACTTAGGCGCCCCTTTCGGTATTTCTTTATTGTTAAAAAAGAGGGAATAGACGCTATGGTTCCCTACAACCTGCCCCGCACAAACTTGGCTGAATTTCAACTGTTCCGGCCCGATTTCGACAGCATAACTATACTAGGACCCTTCACAGTCAGTATTCCCATGCATGGAATGACGTTCCCGACGCATACGAGCAATTTACAAAACCTGGCGAGAATCTGCAGCACGCTGAATTCTCTGTTTTCAGCCCCGAAAATGCGCCAAATCACCTGTACAGCGGTCCCCTCGCGTCTCCAAACCTCCTAGGGGTATTAGGGACCGTTTAGGGCCAAAACCCTAAACCTGCAAAAATACACAGCGGGCTGTAATTTACTGTTTCGGGCTCCGTTTCGCGTGCCGGTCGCATCCGTAGCAAGTCCTCGAGCTCCCGCACCTGTAGGGCTACTTGCCCTTTGAATCGGACGAGATTTCTGGCGTGAAACCTCTCCGAATTCACCTGTACCTGCGGGGGATTAGCCGCTCGCTAATCCAGTACCTATGCAAGAGGCTCTTGCCTCGGCAATCGCGCATGAACCCACACAACTGTACATTGGTCAAATGAAAAGCCCACTAGAGGGGCATAACATACTGCCATAGGGGAGAGAGAGGGCAGTGCGTAGCGTGCAGGGCATCACTCCTGGCACCGCACTGTACATAGGAGGGAAAGCAAGCACTCCATAGCTCTTAGCCTGTGACAAAATCTGAAAATGAGCCTCTCCCAGCTTAAAATTCAGCGCCACTTCTCCATGCATGAGGAAAGTGCACCAGAATGTGCCACTTGGCGCATTTACAAGCATTTTCCCATTTCGGGGTTGCCGCCTAAAAATCTCCCAACCGGTTGCCCAGTTGACTTCACGGCAGAGTAAGAAAATGTTCTCCTTGTCATTCCGGAGGTAATGACGCAAACACATTTTCAGGTCCCAAAATAACAGTTCCCTAAATTTTAGGAGATGCTGCCATTGTATCTTTCTAGGTCATCTGACCCCCTTTGTACACTGCAGCCACACCCAGAACTGAAATGTAGGCTCTGTAGCAAAGGATTCCACTTTGGCTAGTCAATGACCCCACTTTGGCTAACCATAGTCTTTGTCCAACCTTAGTGCTCTCTCTTGCCCTCAGGCCTGGACTCCCTCTGGACAGTTCCACACTAGCTATGCAATGCAGGGCAGTTAGATTTCCTGAGGGGTGTTTCTAAAAAGTGAAAGTAAATAGATAATAAGAAAGAAATTAACAAAAAGGATAGATAGTAGTCACACGCTGGTGACATGGTCCACATGATGCAACCAGTTATTTACAACCAATTCCGTACATTCTTTCTCCTCTCCTGAGAAATTTGTAGTTTTGTACGGAATCGTGGCTGTTGGACCATCCTGTGAACGCCCAAAAGCAGTGATCTACGTCCGCAGTTGTTGGAGATGGGTTTCGCCCTCGAAAATTCGTGCAGTCATTGACTGAGCCGTATTTTCCAGAGCAGTAAGTCGAGAACTAAGCCCTTGCACGACCCCTTCGAGAGAGGCCAAGCGAATGTTCGTCTGAACCTTCGCGTTTTCTAGAGCGGTAACACGTTGGTTGAAGCTCTGGAAAGTACTTATAATCATGTGTAGAGAGCATGCGTGAATGGAATTTGAACATTACCTGGCGCGTCGTCACGCTACACATCCGAGATGGAGGAATCCATGGCAAAGTGCGTGAAAAACTGAAGGTTTCACGCGAAATTGGACGTTTTCTTTACTTTTCGGTCGTGAAAAGTCGAACTCCGAAGAGCGCTACGCGTCGGCGTACGCGTCCGAAGGCAAGCAAGTGATGGCGGGAGTGCGAGCAGGTGAGAGAGAGGCGGTGGGAGAGAAGTAGTAGAGCCAAAAACTCAATTCTCTGCAAACTTGCTAGTCTCTGTAAGTGAGTTTTAATAAATTGTAGGTTTCAGACCTTTGTTAAAAGAAACAAATGTCCTGGCCGCTTCAAAAAAATAAAAGGGTCACTTGATTTAAATAAACCAAGCTTAAGTGATAGCATTAAAAAAAATATATCAGTAGCGTGGGTTATTTTGCGAAGATAGGGCCTGCTGGTGACGCTGTAAGGATTCTAGGTACTAATCCTTAATTAAGTATTTAAACTCATGATTAAGACTTCAGAAACTTGAACTGAACTCAGAAACAAGACTCTGAAGACTCTGTGTTTGATGGATTGAACTGTTGAAAACTGAGTACAATAGGCTCCTTATATAGGAGACGAAGAGACATAAATGAAAAGACATGTCTCTTGGTGAAGAGACATGACTTTAGACGTAAAGACATATCCTTTCGGCAAAGAGTTGCAACTATTGGGCGAAGAGTCGCACCCGTAGAGCAAAGGGGTGTGACCCGTCGTCGATGAGGCACGTCTCTTGGGCGAAGGGGTGTGACCATCCAAGCGCAAGGGTCCTCCTTGGCATGGCACTTCGCGTATCTGTAACTAGGAGTAGATGTATTGTTGTTAACATAGTCACAATCGTGACATTCCCTCCCATTTAAAATGAGAGCCCGTGTCAAAGAAATGACTTCTGATGTTGATAGAACTCTGGAAAAGCATTGAATCTTCGAAAATCTTCAATCTTTGAGTTATCGGAAACCTTTGTCTTGAACCTTTGCTTCTTGCGAAACCTTTTTGCTTTGACTGCTAAATCCCATGTCATTGCATTATTCAAAGACTTTTTAGAGGAATCTGGCATAATCAGGTTGACTCCAACAAGAGGTTGATCTGCAAAATCCTTTATGCGATATACGATTTCTGGTTCAAAATCTTCCAGTAACTGCGAAATATTTGTGGAAGAGGAAATCTTCTCAAGGTACTCTTCAGATGGGGTGACTTCAACTTTATGAATCACTGGAGAGGATTTTGGCTTGAGACTGTAATCATCTTCCAATAATGAATCCCAAAATTCTTCAGAATTATCTTCAGAAACTGTCATTTCAGGACTTGCAATTGACATATCATCATCCAACAAAGAATCAAAGAAAGCATAGTTGTCTTCAGACTCGGAATCTGCAACTATGTCCTTATCTTTGTCTGGTAACAAAGTATCACTTGGAAAAATGTTAGGTGCAGCGGAATGATTGTTTGCGCTTTGCTCAAGATGAGTGCTCCCAACTGTGCTCAAGGTTCCTTTTTTTCTTATGCAAGGGAGAGCCTTCCGTTCTTAATGAGAGAATGCTATGATCACAAACAAAGTGAATGGACACTGTGCGTGCAGGTGTTTGAGACTGAGAGATAGAGAGAGAGAAGAGAGATATGACACCAGAGACGTAAAACCCTCCTCCGAAGGCCCCACTCTCATCAGCGAGAGTGGTCTACTATTGATTGCACAATCTGGTACAAGCTGAATGCATGGGACTTATGCAAGTCTAGGCTATGTCGACGATGACGACGAAGATGACGACACCGATCTAAGGGCTGAAATCTGTAATCTTTTATCTGCTATCCAAAAACGCTATGGGCTGAAATCTGCGGCTAGTCATAAAACGCTGATTTTGGGGCTGTTTTCTGATGGTCTTTGTCGCTAAAAATCTGCAGGTTTAGGGCTGAAAACTGAGGTTTCTTAAGGCTGAAAACTGATGGTCTTTCCGGGCTGAATCTGCTACTCTTTTAGGGGCTAAATAGGCAGATGCTTCATTGCTGAAAACGCTGCCTAAATCTGTCAAAGACTGAAATCTGCAAACGCTAGGAATGTCCAAAACGCTAGCGTTGCAGTCTTCAGAAAACGCTAGGATCTGGGCTTCTTCAAAAACGCTAGGGGATAGAGTCTGTGGCGATGGTGTCCTAATGCAAAAACGCTAGCGTTGCAGTCTTCAGAAAACGCTAGGATCTGGGCTTCTTCAAAAACGCTAGGGGATAGAGTCTGTGGCGATGGTGTCCTAATGCAAAAACGCCAGGCTGTGATGCTTTCCAAAAACGCTAGGTGACTGATGCACTCCAGAAACGCTAGGTGGCTGATGGTCTTTGCTTGGAGGAAATCCACAAAGTTCTTGTGTTGAGAAGTTGCCTGCTGAGCTTGGCTCCTGTTGCCTCTTCTGCCAAATAGTCCTAGTCTAGGTTTGCTTATATACAAACTTACTCAAGGTTTGCTTTTATACAAACTTACTCAATTTTCCCTACCTACTTTCCAACAAAAGTCACTTAAACATAATAAGTGAAAAATGTCAAAAATAGGTAAAATAGGCTAAATGCACTGGAAAATTCCCCTGAAGGATTCTGATGATTCTGATGGGAATGCTTATGATCATGCTGTGTGGAACCAGAGGATATGCATCTACCCTAAGTGACTGGGCATGCACAGTCTACGAATAGACTCACAAAAGTGCCAGATCACTTCTAATCTAGACTGACTGGACTTACTGAACCCTGAGTGTGACAAATTGCTGACGTGTCGACCTACTAAAGAACGGAGCTACCGGCCGAGGGGCCTAAACCCTAAGAAGAACAAGCAACAGAAGAAGTGTCACAGAGTGATGACGTGGTTGCCCGAGTGCAGAAAACCCTAACCCTAATTTCTGCCAAAAACCCTAATTGCTGAAACCCTAATTCTGGAAACCCTAACCCTAAAACCTGCAAACCCTAATTTCTGCCAGAAACCCTAATTGCTGAAACCCTAATTCTGGAAACCCTAACCCTAAAACCTGCAAACCCTAATTTCTGCCAGAAACCCTAATTGCTGCAAACCCTAATTCTGAAAACCCTAACCCTAAAACCTGCAAACCCTAATTTCTGCCAGAAGCCCTAACCCTAAGGCAGCAGACAAATTCCGAAAATTGCGCTGACATGATGACGTGGCAGGCTGTACGGATTTCCATGATTTACGCTGGCAGCTTTTGGCATTGCTTTTTGGACCATAAGCTTTTGAGTTTGAAAGTTTTTCATGTAAACTGCTTTTTGGACCAAAAGCTTTTGAGTTTTAAAGGTTTTTTACTATAACTGCTTTTCAGGCCAAGGGCCTTTAAATATGAGGCTAGGGCTCATTCTCTGGCATGCTTCCTGGAGAAGGTGCAGAGTTTGGAGTACCGGCTTGTACTTTGATGATGCAATATAAAGAAATACCGAAAGGGGCGCCAAGGTTTGGGGCCAATACTCTCTGGGGTGGAATTCCGCCACTCCGTGTCGCGTGTCGTCTCTCTCTCTCTCTCTCTCTCTCTCTCTCTCTCTCTCTCTCTCTCTCTCTCTCAGTTCAGTTGTTATTGAAGTGCGAAGAGTTTGTTCAGTCTGTTCTTTTCTATTGGCACGTGGTGCCCGCATTTGTGACACTGAGCATGTTGTAGCTTGTCCACGAACACATAGGGTTGAATGTGTCACATGACAACAAACTTCTTGCTTGAAATCATCTTTGTCTTCATCAATTGATTCAAGAGAAGTCAATGAATTCAAAAATTCATCAATAATAATATCTGCATCTGCATCATAAATCATATTCTCTTCATAATCCACTGTATCATTTCGTTTGACTGGTACACGTGAGGCTTGAATCACTCTTTCCGCATGAGAGAGCCTGTGTAAAGTCAATTCACGACCATCTTTGAACAAATTGATAGTATGTCCTCGAAAGCTAATTGCTTGATCATATTGGAATAACCAAGGTCCAATGCTGACCAAGAATCATGTCGTAATAAGATAGAGGCATGACTTCAAAATCCAATTGATTTGCTTAAGTTTTAATCTCGAACTGCAACTGCCGAACTGTCTGATCACAAGTCAAAATTGATCCATCTGCTAATTCCACATCATATAAGTGAGATGTCTTTTGAGTTGGTAAACCAAGCTGTTAAACTATCTGAGTGCTGACGAAATTATTCGAGCATCCGCTGTCCACCAAAATATTGATGGAGCGACCATTGATAGTTTCAAAAAGACTCAAAACTTGCTTTGAGAGAGGCTCCAAAACTGAAGAATTGCACTGAGCATGCTTCATAAGAATAGTCGTATCCTCTGAGACACAAATTGTATTGACCACTAATTTTTCTTTATCCTTAGCAGAATCTGGTTGTTCAACATTCGATGATGTTTCCGTGTTTGAATTTCTTTTCGAATTAGCCGGATTTGGTTTCTTTGGACATTGATACCATCTATGGTCACCACCGCAAATTGTACATAATCCTTCCTTCTTTGAAGTCGAAGATCCATTTGACAAAGAGCCTTGCTGAGTATTAGAATGCCAATCTTGAGAAAAGTCACGTCCTTTACCACGATCAAGTGGAGGAACATTTGAAGAAGATCTGCTTTGAGATTGTCATTCTTGAGAATAGAACCTTGAAGCTGAACAAGGTTGCGTTGCTTGTTGTCTGAACTGAGACTGATGTTGCTGACTTTGGCTATAGCTGTCTCTGCAATCACGTTGTGAAAAGCGAGCGTTGTTTGAAGATCTGTCACCAGGGAGAAAATTCCGTGTAGAGCGCCGATTATCGCCAAGACGCTCCACATAGGCAATTGCAACATCCAAGGTGGTAGGGTTGTATTTGTGCACATCGTTCTTCAGGTTGGGTTCGAGTCCGTCGATAAAGCTGTGAAGTTTGTCAACTAAGGGTCTCTATCTCCAGAGTTAGCCTTTGGAACTTTGTGATGTACGCGGCCAAGGAACCTGTCTGGCTCAGGCTGCGAAGAGAGGACCGAGCATAAAAATCCGCATTGGCAGGCTCGAACGCCTTGCGAATAGCACGTTGGAATTTATCCCAAGAAGGTGTGTGTTTACCATCAGCAACCCGTCGTTGCTACCAAAGAAATGCTGTGTCCTTGAGCAGAGAACTCACAAGTGCAACTTTTTTACTATGGACCAAATCTGTCTTGGACAAGTAGACCTCCGTTTTGAATAGCCATTGGTCCAGCACGCGCTTGTCGCGGCGACCATTATACGGTTCCGGCAGTTTAACATCAAGCTTCTTCTTCTGTGCAGTATTAAAAATTTTGTAAAGTATTTGAAGTTCGTGATTGTCTACCTCTTCAGTTGGATATGGTTCGTTTGGTTCGTCCACTAAAGCTTCGAAAGGTGTGGAAGATGCTGCATTAGTAGTCCGAGAAACAGCAGGACGACTGCGAGAAGTGTTTTGCGTCTGCATCTCATCCAAGCAAGTGTGAAGTGATGCGAGGCTTATGGAAAGTGTGGCCATCTGCTCCTTGATAAGAGTAAGGGCGTCGTCAGATTGACCACCTCCATCCTGAGAATTCGGCATGGTTACACCTCAAAGGGAACTCTCGAACAGGTGCAAGTTCTGGGACAGGTACTCTGGGAGCGGAAATTATTTTTAGAACAGGTTCCGGTGCTGAAAAAGGCTTCGGAAAAACACAGACACTTTGTGTTAAGGGGGGTACACTCGTAATTCTTCTTTGGTATCTCGTCTATGTACATTGAAGGCATCGTCGGCTATGGTGGCAAAAGTCCCGCGCGCGCACCAGGTTCCTGCTAGAATTTGCAGCGCTAGAAGTTGGCATAAGAGTATTCGACTGGCTGGCAGAGAGCACCCACGCTGCAAATAGGCCATCGCTGGAGTGTTTGGGGTAATTTTCTTTTAATGGTTTTGGGATTTTGAAGGTGTTCACATAGGCTTAAAAGAATTGGGTCTTGGGCGGCCACTTAATTCAAGTGCATGGCCGGGGAATTTTTTGATTAAAAAAAACCTTGCGCAGAATTGACTTGCTGCCATCGTGAACTGCCCAGCGTAAAAATAAAGGCCAGCCAGCGCGTAGAAAGAAAACCCAGCCAGCGTATGGAAATTGCTGCCGCTTGGGTCGCTTGGGAAATTGCTGCTGCTTGAAGGTTGCAACGCTTGGGAGAAGATGCGAAAGGGTGCACTTCAGCCAGCCTGGGTCGACACCAAAGGGCACGGGAGCATGCAAGGGAGAATCTACGACCACCACTCCATCTCAGCCCGGGTAAGCAATTGCTCGCAAATCAGCCACCAAAGAATACGTGCATGTCTGGATGAGGTTGCGGGAGAGGTTTACATCAAGGGGTTAAACACCGGCATCGCAATCTACAATCCATCTTTCTTCTGCTTCCATGTAACTCTAGGAAGGTCGGGAGAGGGTAGCGGCGAGGGTGAGAGGTCGCAACCTTCGGGTCCCGGGAAAATTTTTGCTTTGATACCACTATAAGGATTCTAGGTACTAATCCTTAATTAGGTACTTAAACTCATGATTAAGACTTAAGAAACTTGAACTGAACTCAGAAACAAGACTAAGTAGACTAAGTGTTTGATGAATTGTATTGTTGAAAACAGAGTACAATAGGCTCCTTATATAGGAGACAAAGAGACATAAATGAAAAGACATGTCTCTTGGTGAACAGACATGACTTTAGACGTAAAGACACATCCTTTCAGCGAAGAGTTGCAACCATTGGGCGAAGAGTCGCACCCATAGAGCGAAGGGGTGTGACCAGTCGTCGAAGAGATGTGGCTTTTGGCAAAGAGGCACGTCTCTTGGGCGAAGGGATGTGACCATCCAAGCGCAGGGGTCCTCCTTGGCATGGCACTTCGCATATCTGCAACTAGGAGTGGATCTATTGCTGTTAACATAGTCACAATTGTGACAGACGCGTGGAGAGAGAACTCTGCAGGCAGCACATGTAGTGAGAGAAAATCTTTGGGCTCGTGGAGGCTTGTGTCCAGCACGCAAAACAGGCTCCAACTAGGAGCCAGCTCTGCCAAAAAAATCCATGCTGGCCTCTCAACGCAGGCGCTCTCTCCTCCGAGACGCTTCTCTACAGGCTGGAAGAGAGAGAGGTATCTCTCTCTCTCTCTCTCTCTCTCTCTCTCTCTCTCTCTCTCTCTCTCTCTCTCTCTCTCTCTCTCTCTGCGCTTCGCATAGAGAAGGAGATTACAGAGAGATTTTAAAAGTTACTCTACGCCGAATTTAGTCTAAATTCAGCAAATTAATGAGAGATGTACTGATTTTCATCGAAAATTAATAAATTTAATAAAAATCCTCTGATTTTCTCCTGATTTTTATCAAAAATCAGCGACTGAGCATTAATTTGTACCTGCAAACACACATACGAGAAGGAAAAAAACAAGAAATTTCAGCAGTTAATTACAAAATTACACGAAATCGATGTTCCCTGACTCAAACCAATCCGTAGGTGTGCACACAGTCCCTCATGCAGCCAAGCCAGTGTCACAAAAATACGGAAGCCAAAACTGACTGTTAAATGCAATTTATATACTCAAGAGACTTTGGAGAGAAAGAGTGAAAGCTTGACACATTATTGGGGACCAGAAGATGGGCTGGTCCCCCCCCATAAAGAGAATATCTTTATTACTAACGGAAAATTCTTTACAAGCACAGGAACGGGGCGAAAGCCCGTCCTCTATTCTTTCTTGTCCTTCTTCTTCTTCTGACTTAGAGAGTAGAAGAACTGCTCTCCTGACTACTATGAGGATCTTTCCTCTTCTGTGAGATTTTGGGAAGCTCTCGTAGATGAGAGTCTATCTTCCACAAAACTCATCGGAAGCTCTCAAAAACGAGAGTCTATCTTCCGCTAACTATGTCTCTTCGGACATAATCATTCCTATAGTCAACCCACGAAGGAAACATGCAAAACACACGCACACACGCTTGTTGTAATTTTCTGCACATAACCAGAAATTGTTACCTGAGCGCGTTCCAATAGCGAAACGGAGGTCCTTTTCGTGACGGAAATCCTCCAAACTTTGTGTGTGTGTATAGTAGGTAGAGAGGAATAGTTTCCTACTAAAGCTTTGCTGAAATTCACCCTAATACAGGTGATTAGGGGCTGAAAACAGAGAATTTGCAGCAGCTAGTAGAGAGAGAAAAAGAGTTTTCTACTACTTTACGCGATGAAACTTCTCCCACAGCTGCCTATGACCATGAGAGGCCTTGTTCTAGGTGATGGGTGCACAGAGGCTCCACATACACCACAAGGTGTTGCTCTCAAGCTTCAATGGAGAGCTTCACTGCGTAGAGGACGTTCAACTTAGGGGGGGTAGTGCACTGCCAACCTGGCAAGAGGGGGAGGGGCTGCTCTCTTATAGCCTCCCAGAAGAAGGGGCGCTAGCATGAAGCGAGAGAGAGAGAGAGAGAGAGAGAGAGAGAGAGAGAGAGAGAGATTGCATGGGAAAGTGTGCCAAGTGGCACACTTACTTTAAAATTTAAAAACCATTCAACTTTTGACTTTAAAAATCCTATGCTAGTTAATGAAATGTGCAATTAAGTGCACAACTGCACACATAGATGCAACCAATTAAATTGTTAGCTACTCCCCAGCGCAATGCCGTACCGACACTGCTCTGGCATTACCTGTTCGCACTTGTCCGGCCATTTGGTCCAACGCAAATCATTTAAGAATACTTTAACTAACTTATCCTAAGGCCGTAAAATAATTAGGCCTTAGGATTATTATTCTAAGGACCCCATCTCATTCCTGTGCTTACACAGCGCGCGTAATTTTCTCAGCCTGAAATCTGAGGCTACTATCTACCCCTTCATTGAAAACCCAATTTCCCAATCGCTAGGACTTCAAGGTATTTTCTGCTAGGGTCTCCCTGAGGTGCATTGGTCCAAACTTGGGCGCACCTGAGGCCCCAGAACTGCTAAATCTATTCTGATGTGCACACAACTAATTAGATAATTCTTTTCTCGTAAATAAATTAATTATTTACAAAGTCTGACTTAGTTACATCCCTCTTGGTTCGAAACAGTTGACCTCAACTGTAGAGCGTCAACATAGCTGTGCAAGATGTCTTGGTAGTCCTTAAGATCGGACTCAGTCATCCACTTTGCATCTAAAGGAGTGTAATTCTTGAACTTGACTAAATACTTTCGATGTAGACTCCCCGACTTGAGTTGTCTCTCTGAGTGGTGTATTATCTGTTCAGGTTGAAGGATTTCCTCAGTCTCTTTGACGTCTGGAGGATCTTCTTGTACTGGCGCCACTGGAGGAGGTCCAACATATGGTCGGAGGAGACTGACATGAAAAGCATTATGGATGCGCCAGTGAGAAGGCAAATCCAATCTGAAAGTCACGTCATTGACTTTATCTGTAATTTTAAAAGGGGCGTAAAATCTATGGGAAAGTTTGACAACTTTCCCTTTGCCGACCCGCTTTTTCAATCTAGCTTTCTCAAACCGAAGCAGGACATATTGTCCTTTTTCAAGATTGAGATTCCTTCTGTGCTTGTGTGCTTTTCTCTTCTGTTGCTCTTGAGTACGAAGAACCGCTTGCTTTACTTGTTGATGGGCAATATCAATATTGCGCACAAATTCATCTGCGGCGAAGATGTTTTCTTTGGTCACCATAATAGGAAGTAAGAGTGGCTTCCCATAAATAATTTCGAAGGGAGCTTTACCAGTTGAGGAATGTATGGTATTATTATACGCAAACTCAACTAGTGGTAAGTACTGTTCCCATTCGGATTGTCATTCCGAAACACAGCACTTGAGGAGATCTAAAACAGTGGCATTAGTGATTTCGCTTTGACCATCTGTTTGAGGATGATAAGTTGATGAAAAATCAAGCTTAGTTCCCAAGTTTTCGAACAATGCCTGCCAAAATAGACTAGTCATGCGGGGATCTCTATCGCTGACAATAGTCTTTGGCAATCCATGGTGTTTAAAAATCTGAGCTAGAAATATTCTAGCCATGTGATCAGCTTTGATCGTCTTCTTTACTGAAAGAAAATGTGCTTGCTTACTAAATCTGTCTACTATAGTCCAGATTGCATCATTTCCATTCTTGGATCGAGGAAGATCCGTAATAAAATCCATGGCAATACTTTCCCATGGCGTGTTAGGCACAAGGAGCGGCTGAAGCTTGCCATAAACTTTATGTCTGTCATATTTTACTTTTTGACAGACTAAACACTCACGTACATGTTTTTCAAGGTCCGCATGGAGTGTTGGCCAAAAGAAATACCTTTCGAGGGTACTAGTGGTGGAAGCAATTCCCCGATGCCCGGCATAAGGAGAATTATGTGCTTCATCCATCACCTTCTGTCGTAAGGGCTGAGCTATGCATATTGCTTGTTGACGATAGAGTGTATTATCCCTGATGGAATAAGGTGGCCTTGAGTGACCAGCTTGAAGATCTGCCCAAATTGTGGCGAAGTCTGGATCTTGAGGATACATCTCGCTGAGAGATTCTAGTTCCTCATGATAAATTGTAGTTAGTGCATTGATCTTTGGACGCCTGGAGAGAGCATCTGCAACTGCATTCTTCGTTCCAGAAGTATGTAATATCTGAAAATGGAACATTGAAAGAAAGTTGGCCCATCTCATCTGCTTTTCTCATAACTCTCTCTGTGTGAAAAAGTAGCGAAGACTTTGACGATCTGTCTTGATAATAAAATCAGCTCCTGATAGATAGTGTTTCCAAATGGAAAGAGCATGAATTACTGCCATTAGCTCTTTCTCGTATATGGAGATATGCAACTCTGCATCTTTAAGGCGCCGACTTTCATAGGCTATCGCGTGACCTTCGTGGTTCAAAACTGCTCCTACACAATCTCCAGATGCATCGCAGTATACCTCGAAAGGTTTGCGAAGATCAGGGACGGTGAGAACAAGTCCGTGACTGAGTAGATACTTAAGCTTTTCGAAAGCTTGTTTTTGTCCAGACCCCCAATGGAATGGAATCCGCTTCTTTGTCAGGTCATGGAGGGGACCTGCTATCGCGGCAAAAGCTCGAATGAAACGCCGATAATAGGAACAGAGGCCAAGGAAACTTCGTACATCATGTACTGTAGTTGGCGTAGGCCAGTCTACAACTGCTTAAATCTTATCAGGGTCCATTCTCACCTGATTGTGAGATACTATATGGCCCAAATAGTGGATTTCTTTTAGAAAGAACTCACTCTTCTTAGCATTCACAAATAATTTGTGTTTGCGTAATTCTTCAAACACTAAGGCGAGATGCTTATAGTGTTCGTCTTCCGTCTCTAAGAAGATTAAGATGTCATCAAAGAAAGCGCCTGTGAAGCTTCTATATGAGTGGAAGATTCTATCCATCATTCTGTTGAATGTGGCTGGTGCATTAGTGAGTCCAAAAGGTATCACTAAGAATTCATACAACCCGAAGGTTGTTCTAAATGAATTCTTATGCACATCCTGAGGAGCTATGCGGATTTGATGATAACCGCTCTTCAAGTCTATACGACTAAAGACACTTGCTCCTTGTAACTTGTCAAGAATGTCGTCAATCCGAGGGATTGGAGATCGATTCTTGATTGTGATCTTGTTTAGAGATCTATAGTCTATGCACATACGGAATGTGCCATCCTTTTTCTGTACTAGCAAGACAGGTGAACAATATGGAGAAGTACTAGGCCTTATTAAGCCCTTCTCCAAAAGTTCGTTAACCTGCTTGAGAATTTCCTCTTGCTACATTAGACTAACTCGATAAGGGGGCTGATTTGGAGGAGAACTTCCTGAGATCAAATCAATTGTATGATCCTCCGGTCGCGAAGGTGGGAGTTCATTTGGAAGTTCATCTGCAAAGCAATCTTTATAACTTTCTAATAACTTAAGTCTTTTTTGCTCTAAAGAGGAAGAAAGTTGTGAAACAGAAACATCTCTCTCTCTCTTGCAAAAATCAAGTACGCTGAAACACACTTTTTCATTTCTTTCTTGATGGCAATGTGATTGGCGATAGGAATACGCCAATCACCTACATCTGCAAGTACAAGATACTCCTTTCCTTTATGAGCAAAGGATAAGGTTTTCTGAACATAGTCCGAAATGGGATGCATCTTGTAGTGCCAAGGCATTCCCAAGATAACATCGCATCCTTCAAGTGAAGCTAGTAAGAAAGACTCTTGATCTTTGTAATCGTCGACCTTTAGATTCAACTTCCCTATGATTGGAGTAGAGTTTGAGTTCTGCCCTTTGAAAGCGGATTGTGCTTGAATAGAAACTCCAAAACGGTTGGGCTGCAAGTTCAGGTCATCAGCTAGCTTGGTAGAGATGAAGTTGTCTGTACTGCCAGGGTCAAACAAAATAAGAGCCCATTGGTTGTTGATGCTACCCCATGCTTTAAGAAGAGCTCTTTCTTTTCCATCCTTGGTTGTATTTTCCTGTACATCTGGGACTGCATTGGAAGAGGGTGGTTGTGGAGGTTTGGTAGGACACTCACCCGTCATATGACCAACTTGCAAACATGATGTCACCAGCGTGTGACTACTATCTATCCTCTTTGTTGATTTCTTTCTTATTATCTATTTACTTTCACTTTTTGGAAACACCCCTCGGGAAATCTAACTGCCCTGCATTGCATAGCTAGTGTGGAACTGTCCAGAGGGAGTCCAGGCCTGAGGGCAAGAGAGCACTAAGGTTGGACAAGAACTATGGTTAGCCAAGTGGGGTCATCGACTAGCCAAAGTGGAATCCTTTGCTACAGAGGCTACATTTCAGTTTTGGATGTCGCCGCAGTGTACAAAGAGGGTCGGATGACCTAGAAAGATACAATGGCAGCATCTCCTAAAATTTAGGGAACTGCTATTTTGGGACCTGAAAATGTGTTGGCGTCATTACCTCCGGAATGACAAGGGGAACATTTTCTTGCTCTGCTGCAAAGTCAACTGACGCATCAGTTGAGATATTTTTAGCAGGGAATGCCCAAAGTCGGAAAATGTGCCATGTGGCACTCTGTGAGCATTCTACTACTCCTTGCCAGAGAGGGGGCGCCTAAAATGAGAGAGGAGGCTGATTTTCAGATTTTGTCACAGGTTGAGAGCTATGGAGTGCTTGCTTTCCCTCTTATGCACAGTGTGGTGCCAAGAGTGATGCCCTGCACGCTACGCACTGCCCTCTCTCTCCCCTTTGGCAGTATGTTATGCCCCTCTAGTGGGCTCTTCATTTGACCAATGTACAGTTGTGTGGGTTCATGCGCGATTGCCGAGGCAAGAGCCTCTTGCACAGGTACTGGATTAGCTAGCGGCTAACCCCCCCGCAGGTACAGGTGAATTCGGAGAGGTTTCATGCCAGAAATCTCGTCCGATTCAAAGGGCAAGTAGCCCTACAGGTGCGGGAGCTCGAGGACTTGCTACAGATACGACCGGCACGCGAAACGGAGCCCGAAACAGTGAATTACAGCCTGCTGTGTATTTTTGCAGGTTTAGGGTTTTGGCCCTAAACGGACCCTAATACCCCCAGGAGGTTCGGGGACGCAAGGCGACCGCTGTACAGGCGATCTGGCGCATTTTCAGGGCTGAAAACAGAGAATTCAGCGTGCTGCAGATTCTCGCCGGGTTTTGCAAAGTGCCCGTATGCGTCGGGAAAGTCAGTCAATGCGTGGGAATACTGACTATGAAGGGTCCTAGTACAGTTATGCTGCCGAAATGAGGCCGGAACAGTTGAAATTCAGCCAAGTTTGTGCGGGGCAGCTTGTAGGGATCCACAGCATTTATTCCCTCTTTTGAACAATAAAGAAATACCGAAAGGGGCGCCTAAGTTAGGGGCCAATCGGGTGTCAGTCTTCTCATACAGGTGCATTCTAGCATCTGTATCCCATTCCCCTCTCTTGTGTCACTATAGCGCAAGTATAATAGACGACTAATAATGGGTGAAAGCTAAATCAAGGTTTGAAGTAAAGTCTACCGCCCTTTTTGGATTGAACAGGCCGGTTACATGGTTCCATCGACAGGATTAAATCACTTTTTCCCATAGAAGTGAGCCTTGGTCAGTTTTGGGCTTGAAGACACAGGGGATCATAGACCAGACACAGGGAATTGCAATTATGGCTAACAGACCGGATGATGTGACTGAAGAGGTTTCCTCTTTACAGGATCAACAGACACATGAAGTGGGTGAGTCCTCAAGACCACCACAGACGGATGATGATATATTCAAGACCCAGTTGGCTCCTGCTGTGGCTATGTTCACACAAGGAATGCAGAACCCGAGGTTTTTAGCCTTTCTGCAACCTCCTGTTCCGTCTCAGCAAGTTGGGTCACTGGATCATATTCAAAAGCCTGTTAAGGCTCAAGCACAGGTGATTCATACCGCACAGTCAATGGAAACACCTGTACACTTGACGGAGAACATGCAGTCTCCACAACCTATGCCTAAGGTGCAAGAACAGGTGGCTGAGATGCCAGTCTTTCAGGCTGTACCAGTTCAGCCCGCCACCTTTCAGCAGCCTATAGCTCGTTCTAATGGGCAGGGAAGCAACCTACAGGCTATGCAACAAGTGTTCCCACCACCTTTAGTACACCCTGGCTATTTTGGAGGTGGATCGGTATTCCAGAGCATGGTTGGTCATGCACCTGGAAATCAGTTTTACACGCCAGGAACAGTGTTCGGGGGTGCTCAAACAATGATGCCTAACCCCATGTATGGTGTCACAGGCATGCTACCAGGGTTTCAAAGCACTCAGGGCCAACTTGAGATGCCACAGGCAAATTTTGGTATGGCTGGAATTACAAATCAGCAGCCAAATATGGCATTTCCAGGTCAAGTTAATAGCGGCCAAGGAACACAAATGAACCCTAACAGTGTTCCCATGTTTCAGTCACTTCCATATGACAATTTGACACCGCTGGAGAGGCCAACTCCGTACAAAGAAGGTGGCAAAGGTGTGTCTTTCACGACCTTTACAGGGTTTGATGACAGGAAGAAGGCTCTCTCATTCCTCCAGCAGTTTGACAAGGCCTATGCAGGGGGAAACTTTACAGAGGCTTCAAAGGTCCGCAAGGCAGCCACTTTCTTGACAGGGAATGCGGGACAATGGTGGACAACTTTATTGCTGCAAGGGCAAGCTCCGTCCACATGGATTTATTTCAAGCAGATTTTTGCAGCAGCATGGTTATCTGATGACTTTGAAGCAGATGTCATGACAAAATGGCACCAGCTTAATGCTGCCACTTGCAGAAATCTGGATGATTACAATCAGAAGTTTTGGAAAGCTCTACTTCCAGTAACTTCCTATAGGTTTGTGCCATTGACTAAACAGATTGAAAAATACTATTGTGGCCTACCTAAAGGATTGAGAAAGTACTGTACGAAGACAAAAGTCACTACTTTGACGCAGCTCATCGAGGTAGCAAACACTGGCAATGGTTTGCTCAAGGGAGAAGATTGTGAATTTAACACTGGCGTCAAGGCAGGATCATGCAAGAAAAATTCAGCCAAGAAGCACGTTCCCAATGAGGCTCCTAAAGGGACTCAGGAGTCAGCCAACGCAGGGAAAGATAAAGCTACGGCTGAATCAGAAAAGGGGCCAGCAAAGAAATGGAAAAGGCGTTTTCCTCGCAAGACAGAAGAGCAAAAGAAGGTCCCGAGGACAGAGAACAAATGCTTTATATGTGAGCAGCCTGGCCACATTGCTTACAATTGTCCTACAAAGAAAAGGCCAGCTGATTCTGATGACAAGGAAGACAAGAAAGGAAAGAAGCCCATGGCTAGTCTAGTGCCAGATATGGTGGGCGACAAGCCAAATTCAGATGCAAGTGAGCTTTGCATAGCATGGGGAAAGGTCAGGGATCAAACAGTGCTTTTCTTCTTTGATCCAGGTGCCAAAGCCAACTTCATTTCCCCAGAATTGGCTTCAAAGTTGGGAATCAGACCTGAAGAGATGGGGTATACAGTAGAGGCAGGTTTGGCATGTCCTGGCCATACGGAGGCTGTGACACCCATCATTGGAAAATTGCGCCTACATATCCAGTCCTATGTAGATGCTGAAGAATTTTACATCATGCCACTGGACGGGTGTGATGTGTTGCTAGGTATTCCTTGGTTGTTTCGTGTACAATGAATCCTGGATGCCTACAACAAAAAGATCACTGTACAGAGCAGGGGAAAGACTCACATTCTGGATGTAAAGCTTAAAGGGGAGTCTATTCCCACTGTATCAGCTTCTGCTATTACTTCTGTAATGAAAAAGCATCTTTCTGCGTACTTGGTTTTTGCACGTGAAGTGTCAGATTGTGATGAATCAAATTTATCTGTGTTAGATAAGGAAAGGTCAATGTTTTTACAACAGTATAGTGACTGTTTTTCCGATTCATTACTGTCTCAATTACCGCCAGAGAGACCCGAGGACCATGTCACCAGCGTGTGACTACTATCTATCCTTTTTGTTGATTTCTTTCTTATTATCTATTTACTTTCACTTTTTGGAAACACCCCTCGGGAAATCTAACTGCCCTGCATTGCATAGCTAGTGTGGAACTGTCCAGAGGGAGTCTAGGCCTGAGGGCAAGAGAGCACTAAGGTTGGACAAAGACTATGGTTAGCCAAAGTGGGGTCATTGACTAGCCAAAGTGGAATCCTTTGCTACAGAGGCTACATTTCAGTTCTGGATGTGGCCGCAGTGTACAAAGAGGGTCGGATGACCTAGAAAGATACAATGGCAGCATCTCCTAAAATTTAGGGAACTGCTATTTTGGGACCTGAAAATGTGTTGACGTCATTACCTCCGGAATGACAAAGGGAACATTTTCTTACTCTGCCGTGAAGTCAACTGGGCAGCCGGTTGGGAGATTTTTAGGCGGCAACCCCGAAACGGGAAAATGCTTGTAAATGTGCCAAGTGGCACCTTCTGGTGCACTTGCCTCATGCAACAAGAGTTGGCGCTGAATTTAGGAGGGGGAGAGCCTCATTTTCAGTTTTGTCACAGGTTAAGAGCTATGGAGTGCCTGCTTTCCCTCTTATGCACAGTGCGGTGCCAGGAGTGATGCCCTGCACGCTACACACTGTCCTCTCTCTCCCCTTTGGCAGTATGTTATGCCCCTCTAGTGGGCTCTTCATTTGACCAATGTACAGTTGTGTGGGTTCATGCGCGATTGCCGAGACAAGAGCCTCTTGCACAGGTACTGGATTAGATTCAGCCAAGGTTGTGCGGGGTAGCTTGGAAAGAACCACAGTGTATATTCCCTCTTTTAAACAATAAAGAAATACCGAAAGGGCGCCTAAGTAAGGGGCCAATCTGGTGTCGGACTTCTCATACAGGTGCATTCTAGCATCTGTATCCCATTCCCCTCTCTTGTGTCACTATAGCGCAGGTATAATAGACGACTAATAATGGGTGAAAGCTAAATCAAGGTTTAGAGTAAAGTCTACCGCCCTTTTTGGATCGAACATGCCGGTTACAGACCATGCGATAGATTTGGTGCCAGGCAGTAGCCCACCAAATAAGCCTCCGTACAGGGTTAGTGCGGCTCAGCAGAAAGAGATAATGGGCCAAGTACATGAGTTGTTAGAAAAGGGGCTGATTCAGCCCAGTTCATCTCCATTTTGTTCTCCAGTGTTGTTGGTGTAGAAAAAGGATGGCTCGTGGCGTATGTGCATAGACTACCGTGCACTGAACAAGAATACCATCAAGAATAGGTTCCCTATACCTAGAATTGATGATATTATGGACAAATTAGAAGGAGCACCTATGTTTAAAAGGATAGATCTAAAGAGTGGGTACCATCGGATCCGCATTAGATCAAAGGATGTGCACAAGACTGCTTTTAGAACGACGTTTGGCCTTTACGAATTTTTAGTGATGCCCTTTGGTCTCACAAATGCTCCTGCTACGTTCAATAGGATGATGGACAGAATTTTCCGTCCACACCAGCAGTTTGTTGGTACATTCTTTGATGACATGATAGTCTACTCAAAGAATGAAGAGGAGCATAGGCATCACTTGGCCATTGTGTTCAAAGAGCTACGCAGTCATAGGTTGCTCATCAATGCAAAGAAAAGTGAGTTTTTTCTGGAAGAGATTCACTTTCTGGGACACATTGTCTCAAAGGATGGTGTCAGAATGGATCTTGCAAAAGTTGAAGCGATCAAGTCATGGCCAGATTTGAAGACGGTGCATGATGTCCGAAGTTTCTTGGGACTATGCTCCTATTACAGAAGGTTTATCCGAAATTTCGCTGAGATTGCTTCACCTTTACATGCTCTTCAAAAGAAGGCAGTCACCTTTAGATGGACACAGAAAGAGATTTCAGCTTTTGATCTCTTAAAGGAAAAGATGACTTCAGATCCAGTCATTGTGTTGCCAGATCTTAGGAAGTCATTTGTGGTCCAGTGTGATGCCTGTGGTAGTAGCATTGGGGCAGTGCTAATGCAAGATGGCAGGGTAGTAGCCTATGAGAGCAGAATTTTGCAAGGGCCAGAGATGACCATGCAGGTCTATGAGAAAGAGTTACTGGCTGTGATTCATGCGCTCTTAAGTTGGAAACACTACCTGCTAGGTGCAGATCTCGTTGTCCAAACGGACCATCAGACCTCGCGATACTTCTTGACACAGACAAAGTTATCTGAGAAGCATATGCGATGGGCAAATATCTTGTCCATGTTCCATTTTCAGATTGTGCATGTGGAAGGCAAGAAGAACGTTGTGGCTAATGCCTTGTCAAGGAAGCCACAAATTTCAGCTATGTCAATTCTTTATCATCATGAACTTCATGATATGAGAGAACAGTATGAAAATGATGAAGATTTTGCAAAGGTCTTCGAGCAGCTAATGCAAGGACAACGTCATGAACACTATCTTCTCAAAGATGGGTTCATGATGATGCATGGCAGATTGTGTGTCACAAAGCCATTGCGACGCAAAGTTATGGAAGAGAGTCATGTCCCACTGTATGCAGGGCATCGTGGCATCGATGCTACAGTTAAAGCGGTTGAGACATTCTTCTATTGCCCTACATTGAGAAGAGATGTGGATGCCTTTGTGCGAGAATGCCTAATATGCCAAAAGGTCAAGTTTGACAGGCAAAAGGCACCAAGGTTATTGCAACCACTACCTATTCCAGATAAACCATGGGAAAGTATTGCTATGGATTTTATCTTTGATCTTCCGAGAACGCAGACAGGAAACGATGGTATTTGGACCATCATTTGCAGATTCAGCAAACAGGCTCATTTTATTCCTGTCAGGAAGAAGATAAAGCCAGATCAGATGGCACGCTTGTTTATGAGCAATATTTTCAAGTATCATGGCATGCCACAGTCGATTGTTAGCGACCGTGATCCACGCATGACAAGTTTATTCTGGAGAGGCTTGTCTGAGAATATGGGCACCACGCTCAAATTCTCTTCTTCATTTCATCCTCAAACAGATGGGCAGTCTGAAGAGGCAAATTCTACTGTCCTAGATCTGCTGAAGTGTTATGTGTCAGAGCATAAAGGAAAGTGGGAGCAGTATTTGCCATTGGTGGAGTATGCATACAATAATACAGTGCATTCATCAACTGGCAAGGCACCTTTTGAGATAGTTGAAGGTGGCAAGAAAGTTCCTCCCATACTACATACAAAGGACAAGATATTTGAAGCAGATAAGTATGTTCAGGACATGGATGAAATGTACAAGAAGGTCAAAGTGGCCTTAGAAAAGACTCAGGCAAAGCAAAAGAAAGCAGCTGATCGTCACCATCGTGAAGTGGTATATTCACTTGGTGATTGGGTGCTTTTACGCTTTGAAAAGGCAAGGTTAAAGAAGATAAAGGGCAAGGAAAGATTGTTTCCAAAGCTCAGCATGCGTTACTATGGGCCTTTTCAAGTGTGCGACATAATCAGTGATCTTGCATATAGGCTGAAATTGCCTGACAGTTGGAAGATTCACAATGCGTTTCATGTGAGTCTTCTTAGACCCTATGTGGGTGATGTGCCAGAAGATATGCCAGCTGAAGATCAGCCGGAAGTCGAGGAACTTGACGAGATCTTGGTCCCTGAACAGATTTTGGCACACAAAGAAAGAAAAGTGAAAGGCAAGGTTGCTAGGCGTTACTTGGTAAAGTTCAGAAACTATCCACCAATGGATGCTAAGTGGATGGAAGAAGGTGAACTTGCAGAGTCACCAACTGTGTTATCACTTTATCTGGAAGCCTTCGGTTTGCAACCTACCTTGACCCCTTGAGTTTCAGAGCTACATGGATTGTCAGTGTAACAATGGCTTTTGAAACAAATGATGTACATGGTATTTAAAGTGAGCTCAAATGAAATACCTGTTACATGAATGTTAGAGCTGTACAGATTGTCAGTTTGGCAATTGCTCTTATGGAATGTCCAAAAGTTTGGTTAGTGCTATAGAAGTGAGTATTTCTTGTCAGTTTGTCAAGGATACAGTAATTGCTTCTATTAAAGAGTACATGTGTAACTGCATTCTTAAACTGTCAGTTTGGGTATGCTTGAAAGTGTTACGGGATCCAACGTGTACTATAAGATAGTGGCAAAATGTGCAGCTACCATTTTGTCATTGGAAAGTTAGTGACTCAAAGCAATGGCAGAGTGGGAAGCTACCACTATGTCATTGGGACAGGGTTCACACGCAGGCAATACATGAGTCGACAAGGTGTTGAATACACCACGGTTGACAATGAGCATGTATGTGTCGTACATGTGTCGACAGGTGTTGAATGCATCAGTGTTGACTGTAAGCATGCACGACATAGATGCAAACGAGCACGTTTGAGATTTCAAGAGGGGGGTATGTCACCAGCGTGTGACTACTATCTATCCTTTTTGTTGATTTCTTTCTTATTATCTATTTACTTTCACTTTTTGGAAACACCCCTCGGGAAATCTAACTGCCCTGCATTGCATAGCTAGTGTGGAACTGTCCAGAGGGAGTCCAGGCCTGAGGGCAAGAGAGCACTAAGGTTGGACAAGGACTATGGTTAGCCAAGTGGGGTCATCGACTAGCCAAAGTGGAATCCTTTGCTACAGAGGCTACATTTCAGTTTTGGATGTCGCCGCAGTGTACAAAGAGGGTCGGATGACCTAGAAAGATACAATGGCAGCATCTCCTAAAATTTAGGGAACTGCTATTTTGGGACCTGAAAATGTGTTGGCGTCATTACCTCCGGAATGACAAGGGGAACATTTTCTTGCTCTGCTGCAAAGTCAACTGACGCATCAGTTGAGATATTTTTAGCCGGGAATGCCCAAAGTCGGAAAATGTGCCATGTGGCACTCTGTGAGCATTTTGCTACTCCTTGCCAGAGAGGGGGCGCCTAAAATGAGAGAGGAGGCTGATTTTCAGATATTGTCACAGATTGAGAGCTATGGAGTGCTTGCTTTCCCTCTTATGCACAGTGCGGTGCCAGGAGTGATGCCCTGCACGCTACGCACTGCCCTCTCTCTCCCCTTTGGCAGTATGTTATGCCCCTCTAGTGGGCTCTTCATTTGACCAATGTACAGTTGTGTGGGTTCATGCGCGATTGCCGAGGCAAGAGCCTCTTGCACAGGTACTGGATTAGCTAGCGGCTAACCCCCCCGCAGGTACAGGTGAATTCGGAGAGGTTTCACGCCAAAAATCTCGTCCGATTCAAAGGGCAAGTAGCCCTACAGGTGCGGGAGCTCGAGGACTTGCTACGGATGCGACCGGCACGCGAAATGGAGCCCGAAACAGTGAATTACAGCCTGCTGTGTATTTTTGCAGGTTTAGGGTTTTGGCCCTAAACGGACCCTAATACCCCCAGGAGGTTCGGGGACGCAAGGGGACCGCTGTACAGGCGATCTGGCGCATTTTCAGGGCTGAAAACAGAGAATTCAGCGTGCTGCAGATTCTCGCCAGGTTTTACAAAGTGCCCGTATGCGTCGGGAAAGTCAGTCAATGCGTGGGAATACTGACTGTGAAGGGTCCTAGTGCAGTTATGCTGCCGAAATCAGGCCGGAACAGTTGAAATTCAGCCAAGTTTGTGCGGGGCAGCTTGTAGGGATCCACAGCATTTATTCCCTCTTTTGAACAATAAAGAAATACCAAAAGGGGCGCCTAAGTTAGGGGCCAATCGGATGTCGGTCTTCTCATACAGGTGCATTCTAGCATCTGTATCCCATTCCCCTCTCTTGTGTCACTATAGCGCAGGTATAATAGACGACTAATAATGGGTGAAAGCTAAATCAAGGTTTGAAGTAAAGTCTACCGCCCTTTTTGGATTGAACAGGCCGGTTTCACATGAAGCATCTTCCTTCACTAATGTAAGTTCGCAACTCAGCAGGAGAGAGATATCTCCCTTTCTTGGGCTGATTTGGCTTTGCTTCTGCTTCGGAGGCGGTTCTTTTCTTCTTTTGAGAAGAAGAAGTAGAGGTAGGCTGCTCATGGAGAGCCTTATGCTTGGCATGGTAAGTGCTTTGCTCCATCTTCCTGGGAGTACCCTTGTCATGTATTCCATCAGCTATGCGGGCTGATTCCATAAGTATCTGCAAGTTACCTCGAGGGTAAAGCTTCATCGCCTTTTGCAAGGCTTCATGCAATCCTGCTTCAAACTTGCGCATCTTTTCTGAATCGTCAATCTTCTTGAATGGAGTGACTTTCAAAAGAACGTCCCAAAACCTATCCACATAGCGTGGAACAGTTTCGTTCTCCGACTGTGAAAGTCGATCCCATTCTTTCTTTACCTCCTCCTCATAGTCCGGAGGAAGAAACTGTGCGTAGAACTCCTTCTTGAAAGCAGTCCAATCTTGGGGTTTACGATCTTCCAAGATAAGGGTTAACCACCAACTGCTGGCGGTGCCTTTCAGGTACATACTAACATGGAGAAGCTTGGATCTTTCTTTAAAATTCCCTTCAGCAAATGCAACTTCGAATTGGCGGATGAAAGCCAACTCTTTGTCATTATCACGCCGCCCATTGTAGGTGTCGAATTTCACATCTTTGTCTCCCGACTTGAATGTTTTCTACCTGTGGTGCTTCTTCTTATAATGCTCCTTCTTTCTACGCTTAGACTCCTTATGAACAAGAGTCTTTTCCCTTGAATGCACTTCTTGCTGCGACGGATCTTCCAGGAACATGTCTTCCGGAGCAACTATGTCATCCAAATCCTTCATGAAAGAGATCTGAGTGGAATCAGGGAGATCCTGCTCTTGAACCTTTGGGTTAAACTGCACATGACGTTCTGGAGGTTTCCTGTGCCTCTCGTGCATGCGGGAGGTTCCAATCAAAGGATCTTTCCTTGGTTCTGGCGCCTTTGGGTTCTGCGGGATTTCTCCCGACCCCATCGGCATTTTCTCCTTCCCTTTCTCAAGAGTATGGAGAATCTTTTGGAGTTCTGGATGAGAGAGAGTTTTTTGCAACTCTTCCACCTGCTGTTGAAGGAGAGAGAACTCTATCTCGCGTCCTCCCATTTCTACAGTCTGCCAAGAGTCGTCAATCCCTTAAGGAAGAGAGAGATGACCTTGCTCTGATACCACTGTCACAAAAATACGGAAGCGAAAACTGACTGTTAAATGCAATTTATATACTCAAGAGACTTTGGAGAGAAAGAGTGAAAGCTTGACACATCATAGGGGACCAGAAGATGGGCTGGTCCCCCCCCATAAAGAGAATATCTTTATTACTAACGGAAAATTCTTTACAAGCACAGGAACGGGGCGAAAGCCCGTCCTCTATTCTTTCTTGTCCTTCTTCTTCTTCTGACTGAGAGAGTAGAAGAACTGCTCTCCTGACTACTAAGAGGATCTTTCCTCTTCTGTGAGATTTTGGGAAGCTCTCGTAGATGAGAGTCTATCTTCCACAAAACTCATCGGAAGCTCTCAAAAACGAGAGTCTATCTTCCGCTAACTATGTCTCTTCGGACATAATCATTCCTGCAGTCAACCCACGAAGGAAACATGCAAAACACACGCACACGCGCTTGCTGTAATTTTCTGCACATAACCAGAAATTGTTACCTGAGTACGTTCCAATGCCGAAACGGAGGTCCTTTTCGTGACGGAAATGCTCCAAACTTTGTGCGTGTGTATAGTAGGTAGAGAGGAATAGTTTCCTACTAAAGCTTTGCTGAAATTCACCCTAATACAGGTGATTAGGGGCTGAAATAGAGAATTTGCAGCAGCTAGTAGAGAGAGAAAAAGAGTTTTCTACTACTTTACGCGATGAAACTTCTCCCACAGCTACCTATGACCATGAGAGGCCTTGTTCTAGGTGATGGGTGCACAAAGGCTCCACATACACCACAAGGTGCTGCTCTCAAGCTTCAATGGAGAGCTTCACTGCGTAGAGGACGTTCAACTTAGGGGGGTAGTGCACTGCCAACCTGGCAAGAGGGGGAGGGGCTGCTCTCTTATAGCCTCCCAGAAGAGGGGGCGCTAGCATGGAGAGAGAGAGAGAGAGAGAGAGAGAGAGAGAGAGAGAGAGAGATTGCATGGGAAAGTGTGCCAAGTGGCACACTTACTTTAAAATTTAAAAACCATTCAACTTTTGACTTTAAAAATCCTATGCTAGTTAATGAAATGTGCAATTAAGTGCACAACTGCACACATAGATGCAACCAATTAAATTGTTAGTTGCTCCCCAGCGCAATGCCGTACCGACACTGCTCTGGCATTACCTGTTCGCACTTGTCCGGCCATTTGGTCCAACGCAAATCATTTAAGAATACTTTAACTAACTTATCCTAAGGACGTAAAATAATCAGGCCTTAGGATTATTATTCTAAGGACCCCATCTCATTCCTGTGCTTGCACTAGCGCGCGTAATTTTCTCAGCCTGAAATCTGAGGCTACTATCTACCCCTTCATTGAAGACCCGATTTCCCAATCGCTAGGGCTTCAAGGTATTTTCTACTAGGGTCTCCCTGAGGTGCATTGGCCCAAACTTGGGCGCACTTGAGACCCCAAAACTGCTAAATCTATTCTGATGTGCACACAACTAATTAGATAATTCTTTTCTCGTAAATAAATTAATTATTTACAAAGTCTGACTTAGTTACAGCCAGCTCTGATACCATGAAACGAACACAGGGAGTGGATCTCCCGGCTACACAGACCGCCTACAAACACGCGTCGGACGAACCACCCGATCATAGCCACCATCCGGCAGCTCCTCTGTGTTGGGGCCAGCGTCCGAGGACGTAGACGTGCACCTGTAAGACCGGGCATCCCATACCACCCGGCCTCACCTCCTCGAGGTGACCTCGCGCACTCCTAGCCTCGTGGGCTAACCACTGGCACTCTGCCAGTGGGGGTCGATAACTGCAAATGAGGCCTTGGCCTCCCTTTTATAATAATGGCCGGCCACACTGGCCGTATTCACACTACATCTGCCCGGACACTGGACGCCCATCCCGACGGCGTCTAGGCTAGATCCCCCCTCCTGCAAGCGAAACATAAGGAGGACATTCAAATTGCAGTTCTTCTAAAAAAATTCTCACACGACACTTGTAAACTTTCTAGACCCAAAGATGAAAGATGTCGAAGCCTCTTTGCTAAATAAAGAACATAAATTAACATATATGAAAAAAACTTCCAAGATTAAGCTCTGCAGGAGAAGACGAAGAAACAACAATCTTTTGGTTCTACATTAAACGCACCAGCCATATAGAATATAGAAGGGCCTTGTCATTTGTGTAGTAAACTTGGGCATTTTGAGAAAGACTGCATCATCAAAAAGAAGATATTTGCAAACTTAATAGATTAAACTTGCTATTGAAGAAGAGGCCTCTCTCAAAGAGGCTAACACTTGTTTCATCAAAGATGATTTGGCCTTTTAGGCATGACAAGGTGAGTGATGCAGGAGGCAATCACATCTTGTAGCACCCATAGTCTAATGCTCGATACATCACTTTGGGAGAGGTATAACAGAAAAATGATGTCTTTGTGTTGACGTTGAGTTTTCCTAGATTGTCGGCGAGGGAGGGTGTTGAAACATACACCGCCAATCTAGTATACAGGAACTAGGTCTAACAGCTAAGTCAATTTCCTGTTAAAGTTATTTGTATGTGAAAAGTTTTGTATGTAGTATGCAGCCAATTGTCCTAGGTGATGTGTAAAGTCAAAGTCAAAAGGTACACAAGTAAACACCTATGTGTCAAGGGCAATTAAGAGGATATTGACATTTGAGCATAAGTGGTGGCAGCCTACTATGCGTTATGCAAAGCACAACTAGTGCTATATATATGGATGCACTATTGCTCATTTTGTTAGAGCAACTATTAATCCAAGTCTACTTTTGATAATCTCTCTCTCTCTCTCTCTCTCTCTCTCTCTCTCTCTCTCTCTCTATATATATATATATATATATTATATATATATATATATATATATATATATATATATATTATATATATATATATATATATATATATATATATATATATATATGGCTGCACTATATACATATATATATATATATAGTGCAGCCATTTTTGACCTAGTAGACAGCAACTCGCTCTTTTGATCATAACTTCTTCATCTGAACTCCGATTTGGGTGATCTATAGCCTCAATCAAATAGCACGAGGCCCTCCACACATTGATGTAAAAACATAAAATTTCGAAGTTGAGGGTTCTTGTGGTTGAGAATGAGAATCTCAAGAGGACACTTGAGATACAAACAACGCGTTTGATGCAACTTGAAGAGGAAGTCAAGGAATGTAAACGTTTTCTTGTGGACTTGAATGCTTTGAAGGAGCGCATCCGTACTACTGGCCGTACTGCCACGCCATCATCTGTTCGTACTGCCACGTCAGCAATCAGCGTGTGTGTGTGTTTGTCGGGGGGCCTACCAAGTCACCAGTTTGTGACATACCCCCCTCTTGAAAGAAATGTAATCGACCTCGACTACGCTCGCAAAATAGACAAAGACCATAAACTGTCTTAGTAGACACTGACTATTAGTACCGACGCACCAGACACGACACATCTAGCACATGTACAAAGACGACAGTCACATCACTGCACATGACATCACAGGACATCACATGTCAAACAATCACAGAAACATTCATTCCAAATCTCAGACCATGACTGCCAGCAACGTATTTAGTAACCACATCTAGATCCTTCCCGACTTCATTGATGTCGAGTTAACTAATTCCATATTGCGATCATGTCTATAGAGGTTTTTTTTAAATTTCCGACTCAAGCACTCTTGTGTGCAAGTAGTCATTCGCCGCAAGCACTGTCGTGTGCGAGAAATCTTTCACCTCAAGCACTGTCGTGTGCGAGAATCATTTCAATGATCCCAGATTATCATTAAGTTCATTCTGAACAGAGTGGTCCAGTCATTCATTCCATTGAATTAGTCGTGATCCATTATTCATTATCAGGTTCATTCAGGAGCTGTCACTGCTTCATCTCATTCTTAATCCTACTCTTTTTCCGGAATTTACAATTTTTTTTATAAAACATTAATTTTATTCAAAATTCAAAATCATCTTCTAAAAAAGTCTTGTTTTATAAATCTAAAAAGTAAAATAATGCTAATTCAAAAAAATTTGTTCTGAAACGAGTATCGCCTCGTCCTGCTGCTCTTTCAATCTGCCAATCATTCTGATTCTTGCGCCCTTTTGGGACACTTCGTAGTGATATGTCCTTGTTCTCCACATTCAAAACACTTCCCTGCTTTGAAATATTCATCTCTTTGGTCTTTTGTCAAATGAAGGTCGTCTATCTCTTCGTCGATTGTTTCTGCTATGACTTGTTGAAGGTTCATCTGATGGGTAAGTCAATTAATCCGAATGTATAGCAAATCCCGCTTTGCGCGTCCCATCAACTGTTGTATAGACTCGGACTTCCTTTCGAGACAATAACCTTGAATTTCTTTGGGAAGCCCACAACAATCTGCTCCTTAAATTTGATCTTCTTAAAGGATAAAACACGTAGAAAAATTTCCCAAAATCTTTCACAGTAAGAATCCAAAGATTTTGTCTTGGCTATCCAAACATGGTTCCAATTAGTAATCACATCTCGTTCGTATTCTTGTGTGAGCCATGAAGAAATAAAGAGTTTCTTAAATTTCAACCACTTAGTCGGCACTTGTTTCCTTAATAACAGAGTGGACCACATGTCCGTGCATTTCCTTTCAGGAAGGATGCCGCCCGTCTGATCTTGGAGTGCTCTGTATAGCGGCCTCCAGAAAATGCTATGTCAAACTGTTGGACAAAGGCTAAAGCCTTGGGAGTATCTCAGAACCCTGAAAAATGCTCAAACTTTACTGCATGTCCTCCCTCTTTGAATTCTTTGGGCTTTTTGCCCTTGTCGTCCAGGAAATCATATTGATTGGCTCTGTAAAACTGCTTGCATAAAACATGTGATCTGTCCGTCGTTTCTTGCCATTCCTGTCCTCATCACTTGAGTCAGAAGAAAATGAGGTGTTCGAGCTATCAAAAGATGAGTATCGCCTCGTCCTGCTGTTCTTTCAATCTGCCAGTCATTCTGATTCTTGTGCCCTTTTGGGACACTTTGTAGCGATATGTCCTTGTTCTCCACATTCAAAACACTTCCTTGCTTTGAAATATTCATCTCTTTGGTCTTCTATCAATGAAGGTCATCTATATCTTCGTTGATTGTTTCTGCTATGACTTGTTGAAGGTTCATCTGATGGGTAAGTCAATTAACCCGAATGTATAGCAAATCCCCGCTTTGTGTGTCCCATCAGCTATTGTATAGACTCGAACTTCCTTTCGAGACAATAACCTTGAATTTCTTTGGGAAGCCCACAACAATTTGCTCCTTAAATTTGATCTTCTTAAAGGATAAAACACGTAGAAAAATTTCCCAAAATCTTTCACAGTAAGAATCCAAAGATTTTGTCTTGGCTATCCAAACATGGTTCCAATTAGTAATCACATCTCGTTCGTATTCTTGTGTGAGCCATGAAGAAATAAAGAGTTTCTTAAATTTCAACCACTTAGTCGGCACTTGTTTCCTTAATAACAGAGTGGACCACATGTCCGTGCATTTCCTTTCAGGAAGGATGCCGCCCGTCTGATCTTGGAGTGCTCTATATAGCGGCCTCCAGAAAATGCTATGTCAAACTGTTGGACAAAGGCTAAAGCCTTGGGAGTATCTCAGAACCCTGAAAAATGCTCAAACTTTACTGCATGTCCTCCCTCTTTGAATTCTTTGGGCTTTTTGCCCTTGTCGTCCAGGAAATCATATTGATTGGCTCTGTAAAACTGCTTGCATAAAACATGTGATCTGTCCGTCGTTTCTTGCCATTCCTGGCCTCATCACTTGAGTCAGAAGAAAATGAGGTGTTCGAGCTATCAGAAGATGAGGACGAACTTGGCAATCCTTCAAAGCGTACATGTTACTTCTGCTTTCTTTTCAAAAGTGGATTTTTGACCCAAGTAACTGGGGAAGCTAGTTCCCTTGTTATGTTGCTTCAATTGCTTTTCCGTCAGCTTCTTCATATTCAGAATCTGATTGATTCGGACATGGACCGCATCATGGACTTCTTCTTCAGTAAAAATTATTGGAGTAGGAGGCTTCTTGATCGCCGGTTTGATTGGTGGCTGGGTGGTTTTCTGCCACAGAGTATGAACTTCAGTCATCGCCTGCTGGGTCAAAAATTTTACAAATTGGGGATCCTTAGCAAATTTAATCATCTGCTTCATTGCCTCGTCAACGAGTTGTCGACGTTCAACCTCTTCAATCTCAACCTGAGTAGGCCGAGGTGGGCCGTACTCTTCCGACTGCTCATGAGAATCTTCTCCGCGATCTCCTCCCGCATTGGCAGAGGCAGAAGGAGTCGACTGATCTTTGTTGGAATCCAAAAGTGTCGCGAGAAAAAGGATCGTATTTCCCGATAGAAGAGAAATCGCTCGTGCCCTGATACCATTGTAACAAACTTGGGCACCCCAAGTCTAGATTCTGTCGCGACACGAGAAAGGATCACTTTAAATACTTCACAACTTTAAAATTCATAGTTCAATTTGGTCGACACGGCCCGGCATAGTTCCGTGCCAAGAGAGATTGGCCCCAAAGACTGGCGCCCCTTTCGGTATTTCTTTTATATTAATCTTTGAGCAAAGTACAGCTTCCGTAGGGACCTCTGCTCTCAGACTCTACGTCGAGATACTCTGAAGAGTGAGGCCCTTAGGGCTCTTTTATTCTTATAAGGGATGCCAAAAGCAGAGCCCCAAAAGCAGTTAAACTCAAAAGCAACTAGTAGTTTGTTCCAAAAGCAACTGATCCCAAAAATCTGCCCAGAAAAACGTAAGCGCGATTTGCGGAATTCCGTACACCTGTGAGCGCAAAATCCGGCCCTGACGTCAGCATGTCAACGGAATTTCCGGAGGTCCGTACTGTTAGCCGTACTGCCATATCAGCACATGTCCGTACTGCACGTCAGCAATTAGCGTGTGTGTGTGTTTGTCGGGGGCCTGCCACGTCACCAATTCGTGACAGTTAAGCCCGATCATTTGGCTAAACTGTTTGTCTCACAGATCTTTCGTCTACATGGTATGCCTGCGTCTATAGTTTCACATAGAGATCCCCATTTCACCAATTTGTTTTGGAGGGCAATCTGTGAGAATATTGATACACAATTATAATTCTCTTCCTCTTTCCATCCACAGACAGATGGGCAGATAGTGAATTCAGTGGTTTTGGACTTGTTGAAGTCATACCTCTGATCAGAAGGCTCGATGGGAGAAGTATTTGACTTGGTGGAGTTTGCCTACAACAACACAGTACATACGTCTATGGGGAAGGCGCCATTTGAGATTAGAGAGAGTGCTAGGACGGTTCCACCTATTCTAAGCACCAAGGATACGATTTTTGAAGTAGATCAATACATTCAGGATCTGGACATTGCTTTTGCTAAGGTGAGAGAGGCTCTCGAGAAGTTTCAAGCATGGCATAAGAAGGCAGCGGATAAGCATCGGCGTGACTTGCAACTAAAGGAGGATGATTGGGTGCTTTTACGGTTTGAGAAGGCACGCCTACGAAAACAAAAGGGTAAGGAGCGACTTTTTCCAAAGTTGAGTATGCAATGCTATGGCCCTTTCCAGATTCAAGAGAAGATAAATGATGTATCCTTCAGACTGAAGTTACCAGATACTTGGAAGATTCACAATGCATTTCATGTGAGTCTATTGAGAACTTTCAAAGGTGAGGTGCGAGTGGACAGGGCGTCAGAGGAGCAACCTGAGGTGGAAGAGACAGAGGAGATTCTCATTCCAGAACAGATCCTGCTCACAAAGAAAGGAAAATTAAAGGTAAGTTGATACGCCGGTATTTATTCAAGTTTAAGAAGTATCAGGCCTTGGATGTAAAATGGTTGGAGGAGGAGGACCTAGCAAATACTCCTTGGATTTTAGAGCTTTACCTTGAAGCTTTTGGTTTAGCATCGACTATTCCAAGAGTTACTGATGATCAGCAGGTTGAATCTGGTGTGATGCGGACTACACAAGAGGGAAGTTACTCCGCTCCTTTGTCACATACTACCCAAACGGAATAAAGTCACTAATTTCTTTTGTGATTTCAGGCATACTGACATGCTAACAGTATTCTTTTTTGTGACTTTATGAAAAGTACTTTGAAATGAGAATTCCTAAAATGAATCTCTTATATGTGCTCTCTCATGTGTATAGTGTTTGAGTGCATTTCGGTCTTGTCACCAAAGGGGTGATGTGGATATGATAGTTGTCACCTAAGGGGTGATGTGGATATGATAGTAACAAGATTAAGTGAATCAAGACATCCGCGAGAGATCGGTGCGATCTAGATGTGATTACTAAATACGTTACAGTGATTGTGACTCTCATCTAAGATCTCGACGGTGATAGTGATGTGAATGTGATGTGAATGTCGCCTTCGTGCAAGTACTAGATGTGTCGTCTAGTGCGTCGGTACTTAAGAGTCAATGTCTATTGAACTAGTTTTTGTCCTATGTCCGTTTTTGCAGGCGTAATCGAGGACGATTACATTTTCCTCGATTACATTTCTTTCAAGAGGGGGATATGTCACAAAGTGATGACGTGGCATGACCTAAAGGACGGACTCCAAACAGAGAGGGTCATATCCCTAGTGAAAGATGCGAAAGAATTCTTACCAACTTTAAAGTCTTGCCGAGTGGCCCAATTTTAAAAGTTCAGTTCCTACCAACATATGGGACCTTGCCGATGGGGCCTAAGAGACACAAGGAATTAAAAAAACTTGCGCGAACGGCTGACAACGTGGCAGCTGTACGGATTGAGCTAGCAACTTCTAGCGCTAGCTTTTGGGCCGAGATGCTTCTAGACTTGAAGCTTTTCATGTACTTTGCTTTTGGAAGGCCCAAGGCCTATAAATCAATTGCCGAATCCCAAAAGACAAAGAAATTGGCAACACCCACCCAAGAAAGTAAGGCACATACTCAATGCCAGACCATATGCCCATGGGAGCAAACCCAAAGAGTGACTAAGAGTCTGATCTACATGTAATGTGCAACACGAACAATCCGATCATACCAACATTGCCGGCCCATGTCCCCACTAGCAAACCAGCATGAACCATCAACCATCAACCACATGGAGTAAAGTATACGGCAGCTGATCCGCAAATCCCAATAAAACGACCAATATTGGTACATGAAGGCATGAGATATTGGTACATGAGATAGGCATGAGATAGTACACTCCAAACATCTAGGGTAGGAAGAGCAATTACTGGCAATGGAGGGACAACTATGTCCATCGCAAAAGAGGGGCTTGGCTCTGTGTGTGTGTGTGTGTGTGTGTGTGTGTGTGTGTGTGTGTGTGTGTGTTGGGGGGGGAGGAAAGGGATGGTGGGGATGGGGATGGGGATGGGGCTGGGGGTGGAGGAGGAGGGGCAGCAATGATAGGGGCAGAATCCCAAGTGGCAAGAGGAGAGCGTTGAGGAGGGGGATTCACTAGGGTGGCTGACAACTATGAGGGAGCTGGTGAATCTCTATGAAGACACTGGAGGGGGTCTTTCTATGAAGAGACTAGAGGGAGGCTAGGACCCCGCTGAAAAATAGACTGCTGACGATGAACATTGCGGCAGCGCTGAACATGCTACCAACCATCCACCGGACCTTGAGGGGATGGGGGTATCAACTGAGGACCAGCACGCTGTGATTGCTGTCGAGGACGAGGTAGAGTGGAGCACTCACGAGCCATGTGTCCAAATTGGCGCCGGTCGACTAGTCACCTGTAATCTCACAGTAGCAACCTGTCCATCTACACCGCCTCAAAGAAATCTGGAAACTCTCACAAGCCTGCGACATATACCTGTACCCACATAGCACCAGTGTAATAAGTGGTAGAGCCTGGAATGACCAAGCTCATCGTCGTGCAAATGCCACAGCCGAGGACGATGTTCTAGCTGTATGCCAGAGAGAGAGAAGGTAACTAGAAACCAAGGGATCTCCTGGCGGCGCTCAATCTCATCAACAATAACCTGGATACCAAGGAGTGAGGACCACCATACAAGAGCCAGAGGCTATAGGAGATGTTAAAATATACTCAATGCTTACAGCATATGTCTCACTTTGTTGTATGTTGCACATTTGTGAGGCCCCCATTGTGAGGAGAATCCATTAGCGCACATATCTTTGGTGGGATTCCGAAGTGGTCATTGTTGTGTCACTAATGGTGCTGAGCTAATTCCAGATACAATCATGGCTCCACGCAAACTTTCAGAGATATGTGTGTGTACGACTAGACTGTTAGGTGCAGCGGAATGAATGTTTGTGCTTTGCTCAAGATGAGTGCTCCAAACTGTGCTCAAGCTTCCTTCTGTTCTTATGGAAGGGAGAGCCTTCCGTTCTTAATGAGAAAATGCTATGATCACAAACAAAGTGAATGGACACTGTGCGTGCAAGTGTATGAGACTGAGAGATAGAGAGAGAAGAGAACTACGACACAAGAGACGTTGTAAAACCCTCCTCCGAAAGCCCCACTCTCGTCAGCGAGAGTGGTCTACTATTGATTGCACAAAGTGGTACAATGATGATGCATGGAAAACTAATGCAGATCTAGGCTATGCCGACAACGACGACCGTTATGGCGAGGACGACAATGCGGGCTGAATTGGGGGTGGATCTAACTGCTGAAAATCTGCTGAATCTGGGGTTGATTTGGGTGGCTGAAAACGCAGGTTTGGCTGCGTTTTTCGAGGCTGAATCTTCTTGAAAAAAACGCTGATGGCCACTGTGATCTGTGACTGAAAACGCTGCTGAAATTGCAGCCTTCTGATGGCGATGAAAACACTGCAAAGCTGGGATGAAAACCGCTGGAATGCTGTTGTCTTTAGGGCTGAAAACGCTAGGTGATTGCTGCTGATCTGGTGGTTCTGCTGGCGATAGGAAATGCTAGATGCAAAGGCTGCCGCGGTCAATCCAATGCTGAAAACGCCAAGGCAAGGAAGGCTGGCGATGCTACAAACGCTAGGCTGAAATGTTGATGGAAAACGCCAAGGTCGATGGGGTGCTTAAGGGGTTCTTGCTGAGAGAGGGGAGTACCTGCTGCCAAAGGCTTGTTGTGCTCCTTGCTCATCTGCCAAAGAATGCTAGCTTTGGTTTGCTTATATATTTTCTTACCCAAATTGCCCTACCTACTTTTGTTGGAAAGTCACTTAAATTAATAAGTAAAAAATGTCAAAAATAGGGAAAATAGGCTAAATGCACTCGAAAAATCCCCTAACTGATTCTAATGGATTCTGATGGGAGTACTGATGATCATGCTGTGTGCAACCAGAGGATATGCATCTATACTAAGTGACTGGGCATGCACGGTCTACGAATAGACTCACAAAAAGTGCCAGATCACTTCTAATCTTGTCACGTGACACATCCAACCCTATGTGTTAGTGGACAAGCTACAGCACACCAAGGGTTCAGTCAATCCAGTCAGTCTAGATTTAGCAATGATCTGGCACTTTTGTGAGTCTATTCGTAGACCGTGCATGCCCAGTCACTTAGTGTAGATACATATCCTCTGGTTGCACACAGCATGATCATCAGTATTCCCATTAGAATCAGTTAGGGGATTTTTCCAGTGCATTTAGCCTATTTTCCCTATTTTTGGTATTTTTCACTTATTATTTTTAAGTGACTTTCCAACAAAAGTAGGTAGGGCAATTTTGCTAAGAAAATATATAAGCAAACCCAAGTTAGCACTTTCTAGCAAAAGAGGCAGCAGGAGCTTCCCGCTCAACAGACACCTTCTCAGCAGGAACCCCCATCAGCACCCTTTGCGTTTTTGGTCTCCATCCTCACCACAAATACCCCAGCGTTTTTGGTTTCCATCAACATCCCCACCTAGCATTGACGATTTCAGCCTTGATCATTGTCGACAGTCCCAGATTTCAGCCTTGCTTGATCGCCACAGTCAATCAGCCCTAGCATTTTGTTCTCCATCAACACCTAGCCCTGGAGTTTTAGCATATCCTCAGCACCTCTACAGCCCTGGCGTTTTCAGCCTCCGCATGATCGCCAGCAGTCCCAGAAAAGCCAGCGTTTTTCACTAACGCTAGAAGGGCAGATCAGCGTTTTGGCTTTCAGCCCATTTGCAACAGTTGGTTCAGCGTTTTCAGCATGCATTAGAAGTAGCAGATTCAACCTTAGCCTCACGCAGAAGGACCCATTTTCAGCCCTAGAAAACGCAGCCAAAACAGTCTTTTTCAGCCACCCAAAACAGCCCAAAGATTAGCAAATTTTCAGCAGATAGAAGACCGCAGATTTCAGCCCTAAAGTCGTCGTCATCGTCCCCGTCGTCGTCGTCGGTATAGTCCCAAGTTGCATCAGTCCATTGCATCCGCATTGTACCACTTTGTGTAATCACTAGTAGACCACTCTCGCCAACGAGAGTGGAGCCTTCGGAGGAGGGTTTTACAACGTCTCTGGTGACGTATCTCTCTTCTCTCTCTATCTCTCAGTCTCATACACTTGCACGCACAGTGTCCATTCACTTTGTTTGTGATCATAGCATTCTCTCATTAAGAACGGAAGGCTCTACCTTCCATAAGAACAAAAGGAACCTTGAGCACAGTTCGGAGCACTCATCTTGAGCAAAGTACAAACAATCATTCGCTGCACCTAACAAATCTAGACTGACTAGACTGATTGAACCCTGATCATGTTGTAGCTTGTCCACGGACACATAGGGTTGGATGTATCACGTGACATCCCCTCCTTTTCAAAGTGAGGCACTGGTACCGGATGGGCGTTTAGGGAGATCGCCAATAGCATCCGGAATCCTGGAAGGGACTCTTGGCTGGCCCACTCTGATGTGTGGGTCGTGCGGTACTTGAACTTCATAAAGGTCTGCGACGCTTGCTTCTTTGGGCCGCGCCGAAAGCGACACAAAGTCTTCTGTGGTTCCTTTAATGCTTCAACTTCGTTTAGAGTCATGCTTCTTTCTTCTTCAAGAATCTCCATGGCTGAAAATTCCTTAAACCATTTCCAACACAAAACCATGAACATACCTATTTCATGTAAAGTGAGTGGAAAAAATCTTGTCTTCCTCAAAGATTGTGCATGCAATGTAGATGAACAAATGGACGGAGTGCCAAACCGTTCACCACACACACGCAAACAATGAGATAGAATCTTTCTCTTATGATCTAGAGCAATCAACTGTGGCAAAACACAATGGAAATGCCCACGCTTGGTGCTCATACTTTCATGTGCTCGTTCGGAAACTGTGTCATGTCAAGGAAGAGACATGGAATGTGACTTCCTTACATACATACCTTTCAGCTTTTCATGAAAAATCCGCATACATTCGTGCTCATCCATGAGAGAAACGTGCTCAACATACAATATGCAGAGTTACCAGGGAACGGGTAAAACCATGCCTGGAACACCAGAACGGCGTTCCGGCTGGTAGGCAATGCTTGGAATGTCCCGGAACAGCAGTCCGTTCCGACAGGCGGACTCAAACTGGAACGGTCGACCGGAACAGATTCGGAACGCCGGAACGGGAAAAAACGCGCAGATTTTTCTAACATTCAAAAATGAGCAGAAACTTAAAATTCAAAAACAGTAAGCCCTCAAAAACTATATAATGTGCCAAACCCTCACCCCTTTCCTTCACAAGCTCTCAAGCTCTCTTGCTCTCAAGCTCTCTTGCTCTAGCCTCTCAAGCTCTATTGCTCTCAAGCTCTCAAGGCCCAAGCTTCAATCTCTCAAGCTCTCAAGCTACCAACTTCCAAGCTCTCAAGCTCTCAAGCTACCAAGCTCTCAAGCTCTCAACTTCTATCTTGCTCTCAAGCTCTCAAGCATCAAGCCTTCAAAGTTCAAGGCTCTCAACTTTCAAGCTCTCTCTTGCTCTCGAGTCTCAAGGCTTTAAGCCTCAAGCTCTCTGGAGTCTCATTCCAATTTCCATCATCTAGATTCCATGGCCTCTTCTTCTCCTACAACCCCCTCCGTTCATGCGGGCAACACTCAAAAGGCGAAGGAATGGTTGTGGTGGGATGAAGTGACCTCGGAGGGCACCTTGTCGGCGGCGGGAGGTTCTCGTGCATGGGCATGCAAGCTATGCTCTTACACGCGGAAAGGGGGGCATGACAAAGTGAGGGCACACTTTCTTCGAGTGCCGGGACATGAGGTGAGATTTTGCACCAGGTTTTTGGCAACATAATTAGGGTTTGCACGTTTTAGGGTTAGGGTTTTCAAAATTAGGGTTTGCAAGTTTTAGAATTAGGTTTTTCGGAATTAGGGTTTGCAAGTTTTAGGGTTAGGGTTTTCAGAATTAGGGTTTCAGCAGTTAGGGTTTCTTGCAGAAATTAAGGTTAGGGTTTCTGCTCTCGGGCAGCCACGTCATCACTGTGACAATTTAGGCACCTCGGCCACATTTGTAAGTTGGCTCCATTCTTTAGGCTTTGACACGTCAACAGTTTGTTACACTCTCCAATCATCCGTCCAATGAGGGTGCACCCATTGAGAGAGCGACCGATATTCGCCACCAAAGCCTACTCCTCAGGGGTAAGAACCACACACTAAGTAGATGGTGGCGCTAAGTAGATGGTGGGGGGCCAGCCGAGGTGGTAACCCAAAACTAGCAAAGCAGCCTCCATGACACAAGGATGTCGAGATTGAAGACAATTCACTTGTGCTACGTGGACATGTTCTGCCACAGTCTAGCATGATCCAGTAGCTTAGGATTGAGCATGGCGCCTTTGTGAGCCTCTAGCAAAACATGCATGCCCAAGCCGGTCACACTTGCATACCCTCTCTTGTTTTGTTCCTGGTCACACACTTGCATACCCTCTCTTGCACGGTCCAGTCATTCAAGCATACAGGTAATTGTCGCATGTGAACCACCTCTTATTATGGCTTTATTTAATAAGTCAATCTCAGCCATATTTTCCGTTGGCCGTGGGGCTGAATTAAACCCTGCTCGACCCAGCCAGCTCATCCTATAAATGCAGCCCATAGGGCGCTTATAGAAGCAGAGAACCCGGGAACTTGACGGGGCACCAGACCGTGCCGCAAGACCAGCCAGCAGCCCAGCATTTTCTCAGATGCATGGCCGGCGTTTTCAGTTTTGGAGAGAGAGAGAGAGAGAGAGAGAGAGAGCACAATCAGCATACGTAAGGAGAAGCTTGTCCATACGTCAACCAAAGAAGTCTGTTTTTGAAGCAGCTAGATTGGCATTTGTGCTGAAACATAATAGTATGTATTCGAAGTTTTAAGCACAAAACAAGACTGAAGTTTATGGACGTAACATGAAAAGAACCAGACAAGCTGAAAAGTACAAAACAAGAGTGAATTTTATGGTCATACCATGAAAAGAACCAGACAAGCTGAAATGACAAGGCCATCACCATCGAAGGCAAACTTTAAAACAAGCCCAAGGGTGAGGAGCTGAACGGCGGAACGAAAGACAGCAACTTGAATGTCCTTTGCAAGACCCAATTTCAGACTGTGGGAGAGATACACAGCCAGAGTGATAGGCATACAGGCACCCAGCATCTTCCGTGTGCTGTCATCAAAGGAGAGGGAGGGTATGGTGAAACGCTGAAACTGCCACGAGCATCCCTGTTGGCAACACACGCACTGCTGAATTCATGGCTCGTGGAAGAGATGCTCAGAGTTGATTCAGCGCATATTGGCTTGGGGTAACATAGAGGTCTAAAATGGACCTGTGAAGCTGCTCGTAATGAAAGGCCCCTTGCCGTCGATACTCTTCTCCTCCTGTCGCTGCAGATGCGAAAGGGCAAAGCTGGTATCTTGACATGCGTAACGAGGACAACCATGCTCGCCACCTTGCAAGCGCGAGAGAGAGAGAGAGAGAGAGAGAGAGAGAGAATTTCTACATGGGAGGAATATTTTAACGTAGTAAGATTGCCAAGCTTAAGCTTTGGAAGAGAAGGCATAAAGTTGGAGAGTGCTGGAATGAGTTATGATATGTATGATATGTATAGTGCATAAGTTATTGAGAAGCAATAGCAAAGAATACTATTAATTTATGCCGAAAACAAGGTGCAGCGTTTGTTTATGTATAAGTTTGTTGTAAAATATATAAGTTGTTGCTACATGGTTTGTTTCTTATTAGTTGATCATTTTTGTAGAAGTATAAGACATGGGGTTGCGAATGGAATGTCTATTTCTGTTGATGTTATTGCAAGACATTTAGGTAATGTGGATGGAGTAGTATCTTGATTAGTCATTGAGCTGCAGTTCATGTAGCGGTTGAATCCTAAAATTTGAAAGTTGAATGATGTTCTTGTAGAGAAAAGTAAGAACATAAGCTAAACATAATATAACTTTAAGAAAAAAATTGCAGAACATAAGCTAAACAGAACATAACTTTTTAAAAAAATCTCACAGATAATAGAGAAACATGGCATAAAATTATCACAGATATTAAAGGGCAAGACTCTTGCGAAGTACTTTAATACATAAGAGAAAACTGAATGAGAGTTGCGACCCTAAAACAAAGATTAAATTTCATTGCACGCTATATTTTTCTATGGTGTTTTAAATAATAGTATTTCTTGCAGTTTGGAGGATGTCCCTTCAAATTATTGTATCCTTTGGTGGACGTTGCATCTTGACTAATTATTGCTTGTGCTTCCAGTGCAATAGCAATGTTCATATCGTGTGTATTGTGCAGGACATGAAACTCGAAGTTTTGACAAAATGGGGGAAAGAAAGACACATCATGTTTCATCAGTTTTGGTGGATTTGTCATGTGTGCTCTTTTCCTAGCTTCAAAATCGGATGTCATGCCTATGTAAACACGGTTATTGATTTTGTACCTAATAGAGTAAAGTATGTAGTTCTCTTCGTCTGTCGTTGTCTTTTGGGAGTTGGAGCAGCGTCGGAACGTGTTGCTTCCTCTTGTGAAGTTGTTATGTTGTCAGGGTCTCCTTGTTGGTTTCGTTGTCGATGTCCTGCACTGAAGTGATGTGCTCAATTAGTATGGAATCAGATAATTATATTCTATAAGGGGTGCATATGGTTACCATATAGCGGTTCAAGCTTTCGGAATGGATCAGTTGTCTCACCAAACCGGGCATAAAAAAGGTCTCTATTAAAATGCCATGTGAATTTCTCATCGGTTAAGATTGCTCTCTCGTTCCCTTTGAATTCGTTCCCAAACTCTTTGACCATGTTGGAAAGTGCCTGGCTTGCTGTATTCTTGTCGAGAACGACCAATTTGTCAAGGGCAATTTTTTAACCGTAGTGAAGCATCTCGACTACGTAGGTGGTGATTCCAGTAGTCTTTGTGTTCAGTATTTCTTGTGCTTTTGTGTCTAGCCGTAGTTTGTTTGACTCATCAAAGTCAATACCCAACGATAGCAGTATCTCTTTTTGTAACCCTATAGAAACAAAAGATAGATGTTGTAGAAGCAACCAAATTTGTTAATGTTTAGTGTTTGCAATACAAGAATATGAAGAGCTCGAAGTACCTGTTGCCAACTTTAGCTCGTTATTTCTATATTCTTTGTTTCGATTGCTGCATTTATTGATGTATGAGTGGAGGATCTGAGTCGTGCGGAACCCTTCAATAAATGCACCCGGGGCCTCACCAGCCATATTTGCTAGTCACATTTGATTTGAAGATGGGTATATAGAATAATTGTTTTTTGGTTTTGATGTAGCTGCAATGTTGATGAATTTATCAAATATCTGAATGATAGAGAAAGAGAAATATGATGGTTGAGTTTTCTACATATTGAATGGCATAAAATGTAGCTACAAAATAGATTAATTCAAGGAATGGTTACCTGGTCGGTGTCCATGAGGAGATGCTGGAGGTTGGTACTTGCTGTGAAGGCAATCTGCAGTCAAGAAAACTATCATCAAAGAATTGATTGTGTAGTCCATGCACCTTACGAGATGAAAGATCGAAAGAGTTAGAGGACTTGATTGTGAAAATAAGCGAGAAAATGTTTAACCATTGGGGGAGTGTTCTACTGGCCGGCCAGAACATCCTTGGGGTTGGGATGTTCAATATTTTGAGATGGCGTCTTTTTGTTACACGAGAGAACATGACGTATGCTAATCCTGGGGCAAAAGCTTGTTTTATAATGAGGATGGCTTTCTTTGATATCGTAGCTCCTTGAGATTTGTGTCCAGTGATTACATACGCGAGTGACAAAGGGAATGTGCTTTTGTGGAACCATTTGCAATTGATTACTCTTGTAGCATGTTTAGTCCTTCGTATTGTCATGGTGGTATTAGTGGAAAGTAACATTACTTCTATAGCAGCAATTTGACCGGTACAACCGTATGAATAGGAAAGTGTACGACAAGTGGAGCCATTCACGGCACCCATAGCCAAGTTAATGTTTTCTGTAATCATACATCTAGCCCCAATTGCAGTATTGTCTATCTCATTGAATGCCTTCTCTTGGAGCCATTCCTACAGTAATGGTTCGTCAAAAGCAGTGGTCTTCAGTGGAATGGTAACAATATCGGATACTGAGAAGAACTTTTGCAGAATCTGTTGTACTTATATACATCCTCCCTATGAGTACATATCAGTATAGTAGCGTCATCGATTACTCTTAGGAGTTCAGCTTCATTAATTGCATATTGTGAAAGCGTTTCTGCTATCTGTTGTTCTGTTGGTTGCTTGACACGGATCGTATCCAAGAATTGGACGTAAGCGGAATCTGCAGCATGGCGAACTGAGAAAGTCATGTTGTGGGTAGTGGCTGCAGCAATGTAAGCTGAGTTTTGTATGTTGCAAACATGGCATACTGGCTCCTAGTGATGGCAGACTGGAGGAAGTTGCACCAAATCCCCAAAAAGCAAGATGAGCTTCTGATTGAATGGGTCAAGAAGCGTTCCGTTGTTTTGTTGATGTTAACTATTTGCCGAACGACCATATTGAAGATTGTACTCGTTAGCATTGATATCTCGTCTATTATAATGACGTTGGCACCATGTATAGCGACAAATCCTTCATCTGTGGGATGAATTGCTTGTGGAAAATGCTGTTTGTAACAAGGAATCCTAAATTGATAGTGGACTGTAGCTGCAAGGCTGCTAAGGCGGGCAGCCGTTGCTCCAGTTGATGCTGTCAGGATAACGGTCTTATTATTTTTTATGAAGCTTGAGGTGAAGAATTTTATGAGGAATGTTTTTCCACATTCTGGAACGCCTGTAATGACATGGAGGCCATTACTTAGGCTTGATATACAATTGAAGATTTCTTGCTGGTGAGAGGTCAAAACTGCATTGTTGGTCTCAGCGAACTCTTGCAGTAGCTTTAGCATTCTAGCACGACTTTGAGATACTCCTGGTTCAACTGTGTCATTCATTGTACAAGTGAGTGGATCCTCACGATTGAGGATGAACTTTTGTTTTATGAGGTTTAAAGTGTGTCCTGTATTTTCAGAGATGAGCATATTGCGTTGGGTGTGCTCATTTATGTACATCTCCAAGTCTTCATCATCAAGAATCATCCGACGGGTGTGTTGGTTGGTGATAGAAGTTCCATCTCATTCCTAAAGGGAATTTTTTGCAAGAAGACATTGAAGAAGAATCCCTCTGTTTGATGGCCAGGATCATACTCTGTAAATCTAACGAGGCATTGTTTCTCTATGATGCTGTTGTTGTACGCATCACGAAAACTCACTACAGGAGTATGTTCGTGTGGCTTTAGAATTTTGTATCTTCTGTGGTAGTCATAGAATGTAATCTTTTCGAAATGAAGGGGCCTTGCACAATATAAATCAATCGGATGCATGACTATAGTCTGGCTACGAGATAACAACCTTTGTCGTAGTGATGGTGGAGAGGAGTCGATGTATTCAACCCGTTCACTCCTTGTGATGATTGGAATCTTCAAACAGTTGATTGATGCCTCTGTTGCAGATATTGGCTTTGATAATACAGAGACTACAATTAGTTGAAGCTTTACTTTGTCCAAGCCGTGAAGTCCAAGCCTTGCTGCATCATCTATGGAGAGGTTCAATTTTCCAAGGGGTTCTGGTTTCATTGCATATTTGAGAAGGTAATTGTGCGGGTATGTCGCACGTGTCAATGCAAGGAACTTGCCGATACATCGTGTGCGAGCCACAAATGGCTCCAAGCACACAACAAGCCTAAACTAGCGAGCTCAAAGATGGCGTTGGTGTGTCACTCACCGCTCTACGCTTCTTGTTGTGGAGGATTCCTCGCCGCGAAGAAGAGGGAGACGTCGCTACACCACGCTCAACCGCCTTGCCGCCGCCGTGCCTCCGCAATGCTCGATTGCACACACTCTCACTCTCTCTCTCTCTCTCTCTCTCTCTCTCTCTCTCTCTCTCTCTCACTCTCACGCATACACACACACACAAGGAGATGAAGAAGAAGAAGATGGAGATGGAGCAAGAGCACTCTTCAATTGCACAAATGAGAGAATGAGTGAATTTTAGGTTTAGTTGACTTTTATATGAGCTCGCCCCATTCACACTTGGACGCCCATGCTTAACCAACTAATCCCTTGAATGTTCCAGTTAGAGTGCGCCTCTCATCGGCGATCACTCTTACCCTTTTCCTATTGGACCGACAAGCCCGGTACCTGACTCTACCAAGTAAATAATACAACGTCCATTGTAGGTGATATGGTGTCCGTGAGCCATGAGGGTTAACATGCCCCCCTTCCTGATGTAGATTCCGTCCTCGGAAGCTATTGAGTTGAAGCTCGTTTGTCGAGGTGGATGAGCATTTGAGATGAATGTCCTTAGCCTTCTTCAGTCACTGCAAAATCAAACAACATTGGCACAGTAACTGCATTCTCATATAGAATTAAAAAGCATATGTAGTTGTAGGCGGACAATGTGATTGGTAACAAAATTTTAAACCATTTGTCAGCAATAAACATTAAATTGCAATATAATCAAATGCATAAACAGATGTAAAGGTAAAAAATTAAACAAGTCTGGGATTGCTAATTTAACGGTCGAAAGGCACTAGAGATCAACTATTAATACCATGGGTAAGCTTCTTAAATTTCTCTGGTCAATTAAGTTTTTTAATCGCGAGAGCCAAGTATTTCATGTTCGAGGGCTAACTAGAGGCTATACCTAGAAGACCTTGTAGTTAAGCTACGATAAAAGGAATTTCTCATGAAATCATCGCCTGATTGATTACCTTTTCTATGACCCCCCAAAGTCTTTTCACAGTGATTCAATTTTGATGTGTGTGTTTATTTTGTATGCCTTAGGTTTTTTGCTTTTCAAGGAAAAGCGCCCACACTGGGAACCTCTAGGGCTCTAGTACCATAGGCGATACATGTGAGTGAAGTACCCAATCAAGCTGAGATTTCTCTTCCAGCTTAAGCTTTTAAAAACATTGTGGCACTTTGATTTTTTGTTTGTTCATTTTCAACATTTTAATTTTGTAACTTTGGGGGGTCATATATGTTGGGGTATAAAGCCCAATGTGGTCGCCCAGGTAAGTGGGCGGGCCGCCAGGTATGTACACATATTCTTTTGTAAAAACCTAATAAGAACTCACTATGCTCTACACATTACAGTAGAGCGAGTTCACCATATCGTCGTGCTTTTCTTCTCGCACTCTCTCACGTCGCACTTCCGCTCGTACTCCTTCAACTGGTATCAGAGCTCAGATCGAGGCTCGGGGCAGCACTGCAGGAGGCTAGAGTCACCAACTCAGATTGGAGTGAAATTCGACAGGCGAAGACACGGCCCCAAACTCTCGTGGGTGTGCCCAAAGGGCTCGGTGTTGTCAGAATTTCATTCTGAGGTCATCTCGGTCACCGTTCGGCTTCGACAAAGTTCTGCGCAGGTCATTTTCGACTACGTGGTCTCGACGGGTGCAGATCCGACTCTGCAAATTTGGGGTTTTCGGCCTGTGACTGCAGGTGCTGAGGATATCGACACTCCCAGAGTGTTGATTTGTGGCTGTCTACACATCGAAGGACGGCTCACAGTTCTTGGAGGCGTGTCACATACGACACGGGCGCATCTACACACAGTCTGTAGGCGACATCCACTAGTTCATCAGGTAGCTTGTGTTTGCTGCTTGATATTCCAGATTTCATCCTGACATTGCAGGTACTTCCACATGGGATGTATTGTCAGAGATGATGTATGTCTGTTGAGGGTTTGCTGGCTGTGAGTCACGCAGCAAACAACCGCCGCAGCGGTTACAGCATACAGTGGGAAATTTGTGGATGTATGACTTTGTGGGAAGTCTATGTATTGTCAGATTTACTGCAGCCTTTGTTGAGGGTCGAGTGAGGTTTTATTGAGCTAGGGGATTCTCGAATGTTGAGATCCTTTCGGTGATACAGGTCTTGGAGCGATCCCTCGAGCACCCTTAGATAGGCAGCTAGGATGTATTGACTGTGAGTTAGATAATTGGGATTGCATCTTTGCTTTACTGCCATTGAGGCATTGTCGCAGTCTATGCTTACAGGACAGTGACAGAACAGTCAGAGACAGTACAGGTGCAGGACAGGTTTACCCACAGCTTACAGTGTCAGAGAGACAATGTTTTTGAGCTGTTTTTTGGTCTGTTTTTTTAGTACACCAGAGCCATTTTACAAAGGAGACTCTGCCAAAATTTATGTAGAATCTGAAGCTTTCTTGGTTCATTTGACAGGTTGATATTGGTTCAGAGGTCAGTTTACAGGGGAAACTCTGCCGAATTTTTCCCAGGAAAGTAAACCACTGTGAAGCGTAGCTATGGCTAGATCACAGGACACTGCTCTTTACAATATCAAGAAGCTGGATGGAACCAATTTCCCATTGTGGAAGAAGCAGATTTGGCACGTGTTGGTACAAAAGAAGCAGATAAAACCTATAAAGCTCAAGGGGATAAAACCAGAAGATATGGACGAAGATGAATGGAGCGAAATGGATGAATTGGCACTTTCTACCATTATGCTGACTTTGGCAGAAAGCGTTTACTTCAATGTAGCAGACGAGATGTCGGCTTATCAAGCATGGTTAAAGCTGATGAGTGATCTTTATGAGAAGCAGAGTGCAGCTTCACAGGTATACTGGCTTAAGAAGCTTGTTGACTTGAAGATGAAAGAAGGGACACCTATGTCCAATCATCTGAATGAATTCAACACAATCTATAGTCAGTTGTCAGCTCAAGGTGTCAAGTTTGATGAACCTGTTAGAGCTATGTTCCTGTTGATCACATTGCCGGAAAGTTGGGACACTTTTCGCACAGCTTTGAGTAATTCTGCACCTCCAGATGGTTTGAACATAGCAGGTGTAGAAGGAAGTCTGCTTACTGAAGAAACCAATAGAAAGACAATGGACAAAGGCAAAGGAACAGCCTTAGTTGTCAGGGGAAGGACCAAAAAAAAGTACAAAGGTGGAAAGAGGAATCAGTCTCGTAGCAAGTCCCGCAGTGCTAAAGGCAAGAGTGACATAGAATGCTACCACTGTGGCAAGAAGGGTCACATGAAAAGAGACTACAGAGAATGGAAAGCAGAAAAAGGCAAAGAGAAAGCTGAAGACCATGGTGAGAAGAACAAGTCCTCAGTGAAGATTCAAGAAATAAATGTGACAAACACTGTTGCAGAGGATGACAGTCTAGTGTCAGAAGACATCTACTTCTTGAAGAATACAATGGACTCAGCTCTTCTTACAGCATCTGATGGAAATGCACTGAGTGACTGGATTATAGACTCAGGGGCATCACTTCATGTGTCTCCAAACAAGGAGTGGTTTACCTCTTATGTGACCACTAAAGATCATGTTCGGCTAGGCAATGGGCAGACATGTGAGATCTTAGGTGTTGGAGATGTTCAATTGAAGTTTCAGAATGGCTCTTCTTTCACGCTGAAGAATGTGAGACATGTTCCCACAATTACAAAGAGCTTGATCAGCACAGGTTTACTTGATGATGCTGGCTACGTCACCACTTTTGGACAGAACATGTGGAAGATATCCAAGGGTTCTATGATAGTAGCACATGGAGTAAAGTCTGGAGGACTTTACATGATTTATGTATCAAATGTCTCTAAAAATGTAATCAATGTAACCGAGCAGCCGAACGTTTCTTTGTGGCATAGCCGGTTAGGACATATGTCCAAGAAGGGAATGGAAATCTTGTCTCGTTCTGGTTATTTGCCTGGCTTTTCATTTAATGATTTTGAATTCTGTGAACATTGTCTGTATGGTAAGCAAACACAGCAGCCACATAATCATAGAAGCAGTAGAAGAGATACACAGTTGGCACTTGTTCATAGTGATTTGTGTGGACCTATGCCTAACCTATCTCTAGGGGGAGCTTCTTACTTTATGACATTTATAGATGATTACTCGAGGAAAGTATGGGTTTACTTTCTCAAGCACAAGGATGAAGCGTTTAGTGTTTTCAAAACGTTTTTGTGACACTTGTGGAGAATTAGAGTGGCAAGAAGCTTAAATGCTTACGCATTGACAATGGTGCATGGAGAGTATGTTTCAAAGGCCTTTCAGGACTTTTGTGAGTCAAAAGGTATAAAACGTGAACTTACTGCTCCTTACAATCCTCCTCAAAATGGTGTTGCTGAGAGGATGAATAGGACCATACAAGAGAAGGTCAGAAGTATGTTGTCTAATGCACAGCTGCCAAATGGGTTTTGGGCTGAAGCTGTATCAACGGCTGTTCATCTTGTAAATAGATCTCCTAGCAAGGTTTTGCAGAAGGATTCAGTGCCAGAGATGGTATGGTCAGGCAAAATGCCCTCATACAAGCATCTCAGAGTCTTTGGCTGTGAGGCATATACTCACGTTCCAAAAGAATTTAGGAACAAACTTGAGCCAAAGAGTAGAAAGTGCATCTTTCTAGGCTATGGTAATTCTGGTGAGATGGGGTACAGACTTTGGGATCCCGAATCCAAAAAGGTTGTCCGCAACAATGATGTTCACTTTAATGAATCCAAATATCATTCTAAACCAGAGAGGGTTGAGGAGATTAGAAGAGTTGTCTTCCAAGAAGATGGACCTGCACGTGCAAGACAAAATGTCAGGGCTCAAGAGGAGCAAGGACAGGATAGAGTGGAACCACAGGTTGTGGCTGAGCCTGAGCCACCTATTGTGCGTAGATCTGGACGTGTCACGTGACCTCCTGATAGGTTTGTTCCATCTATGAACTATGTCATGTTGACTGATTGCAAAGAGCCTTCATGTTACAAGGAAGCAGTGCAAATGAAGGACTCCGGGAATTGGCAATTGGCCATGCAGTCAGAGATGACAGCTCTGCATAAAAACCAGACATGGAAGCTAGTTAAATTACCATGGGGCAAAAAGGCTCTACCTTGTAAATGGGTTTACAGGTATAAGATCACCGCTCATGATAGTCAGCCAAAGTACAAAGCAAGGCTTGTTGCCAAGGGCTTTAAGCAAGAACAAGGCATTGACTTTGATGAAGTCTTCTCTCCGGTGGTCAAGATGACTACATTGAGATGCTTTCTTGCATTGGTTGCCATATTAGATTTGGTGTTGCACCAAATGGATGTCAAGACAGCGTTCTTGCATGGTGATTTAGATGTGGAAATTTACATGCAGCAGCCAGAAGGGTTTGTTGAGAAAGGCAAGGAAGATTGGGTATGCCAGTTGTTAAAGAGTCTTTATGGCTTAAAACAATCACCAAGGACATGGTACCATAAATTCCACAAGTTTATGCTTTCTCAAGGCTACAAACGTAGTGAGTTCGATCACTATCTATATACAAAGAAGGCTAAGGATGGTAGTTGGTTGATCCTTATTTTGTATGTGGATGACATGTTGATTGCTGGCAAGCACTTGGAAGAAATTTCAGCTTTGAAGTCAAAGATGGCAAAATCATTTGACATGAAAGACATGGGTGAGGCAAGTCATATACTTGGTATGCGCATTGAGAGAGACAGATCAAAGAAGTTGATTTGGTTATCTCAAACAGAGTATATTGACAAGGTTTTGCAACGTTTCAATATGGAGAAGGGAAAGGCATTGAGTGTTCCATTGCCACCATATGTGAAACTTAGCAAACAAGATTGTCATGTGTCTGAGGAAGAACGGGCTGAAATGGATAAGATTCCATATGCGTCTGTAGTGGGTAGTTTGATGTATGCAATGATTGCTACTCGCCCAGACATTGCATTTGCAGTGGGAGTAGTAAGTCGATACATGTCAAACCCAGGCAAGAAACATTGGGAGGCAGTGAAAGGAATATTGAGATACCTGAAAGCTACAAAGAGTATGCGTATATGATATGGGAGTCAGGAGCTAAGTGTAAAGGGTTTTACAGACTCAGATTATGCACGTGACTTAGACAACCGAAGGTCTACGTCAGGGTATGTCTTTACATTGGCTGGTGGAGCAGTATCATGGCGTTCTAGATTACAAGATTGTGTTACTCAGTCTACTACAGAGGCTGAATATGTTGTAGCATCAGAGGCATGCAAAGAATCAATTTGGCTTAATCGACTAGTAACAGATTTGGGAATCAAAGAAGAGATGTCTGTGTTATATTGTGATAGTCAAAGTGCTATACAATTGGCTCGCAATCCAGTTTATCACTCAAAGACAAAGCATGTGGATGTGCAGTATCATTTCATCAGGGAAATGCTCGAGGATAAGCAACTTCAGCTTGTCAAAGTTCACACCACAGAAAATCCTGTTGATCTACTTACAAAAGGACTTCCCTCAGAGAGCTTTGCGCATTTTCGCAAGCAGTTAGGTGTAGGGTAGTACATCACTTCTCTACATCTCTTGTATATTAGCTTGTATAGTAGCTTCTCTCACACTTAAAGTACCACATTGGACTTTAAGTGGGAGGTTGTTGGGGTATAAAGCCCAATGTGGTCGCCCAGGTAAGTGGGCGGGCCGCCAGGTATGTACACATATTCTTTTGTAAAAACCTAATAAGAACTCACTATGCTCAGCTACACATTACAGTAGAGCGAGTTCACCATATCATCGTGCTCTTCTTCTCGCACTCTCTCGCGTCGCACTTCCGCTCGTACTCCTTCAATATAACACTGTTACACCTCCCCAGGCTCATCACACTAGTAAACTCCCTAATTTATAATACTTAAGCTAAAGGTCAATAGGGTCAAGCCCCCTAGAAAGCCCTAGTACATTTCACACAATGCTGCCTAAATCGGATTAAGAACCTAAGTAACCATTGATTATTAGGAAGGCATTCCCCATGGTATTAAGAGAAGATCTCTAACACCTAACTTGGTCAAACTAGCTTAGTCGGACTTGCATGATTTTTAAACCTAGACAAGTGATTATGACAAAAAAAATTATTGAATTGAATGTTTGATACTAAGCAAATGTGCTGGATATTATGCTATCAATCATAATCAAAGCAGACAAACATAGATGCAAAAAAGATAAGGGGCGATGCTAATGGACAAGAAACACCTGTTTGTGTTGATGGTCGCGCTTGATTTGAAGAGTGAGTCGAGATAAAGATTCCATGAAGGTCCAAATCCTAACAACAGCAACACGCTCCTATACACACTAGGAAACACAAGGAATACCTCCAGGAGACACATCAGTGGGAAAAGGTACCAACACTTATTGAACACAACAAAAAAAACATAAGGAACCCTAACCTAATTATTTGCACTCCCCCTAGAGAGTCAAGGGAATAGGATATTGTAGAGATTGGGGGGAAACCCTAAGGCTAAACCCTTATCCTCGTCTTTGAGATAAACAAAGTCATCATCCATGAGACCATATGTGCCATCCGTGTAGTCATGTAAATCTTCTTCTTCATCATAGGTACCCATGTTTACTAAGAAGGTCACTAGACGCCTATAGTCATCTTGGTCAAAAGGGTAGGCTTGTGCAATGGGAGAAATGCTCTCTACTAAGTATGGGTCAGTCGTGGTCAAGAGACGTATCAGCCATTCTAACTCCTCGAAATTCCTCTCACATACTAGCGTACCTACCAAATCCCATTCACATGCAAGCACCGAAAAGACCATGTGGAACATTTGTGAAAATTAACGAGGGTACCTCTCACCCAAGGCAGGAGTGGATGACTCTAGCGTACTAGCCATATTTGTACACGCAAATAGATGATGGTTAGAGTGCAAATATTACAAGGGTCGTGTTCTTGTGCATAATGTGTTTTTATGATTTTGTGTTATGGCTCTTGCTCTTTTACTTTTTTATCTTGTTTTTGTGAGTATAAGGCTTTATATATACATTCCCTAAGATTGGAGATTAAGAGGTCAGGGAGAAAGGTTGAGTGGGAAGCAAGTGGATGATGGATGTCAGAAAACACTCCCCCCTTCCTTGGGTAGATCATACCGTTTGAAATGATGTCGTCACCCTTTGAATCTAGTTGTTCCAAGTTGTTCTAGGTGAAGGCTTTAACCAATAGTTTTCGACCACCCTATGCGTTTCATCTAGTTGCAAGGGTGGTAAGGTACTCTCCCATGATTTTATTTGCAACATTGTTGTAGGTGGTGAACTTACAATGGGAGGTGCAAACTCTTTCTTGCTTGTATGGATATGTACAATGGTAGGTGGAGGTTGTGTCGAAGCTTCTATTTCCGTATAGGAACTACATGAAGAGCAAGAAGCTTCATTTGATTTCCCTGTTCCTAAGCTAGGTGGAACAAATCGTTCTTTCTTTGGTACCCAAACTAGCTCTGGAGCAGGTGTGTAACATTTCGTGATTTTTTCCTTTCCATGATCTTCAATTTGTTTTGCAGCCACAGGATTGAGCTCACATCGGCCCCGTGACAAGTAAGAGCACAAATTAAGTTTTGGCACCCAGATTTGATCATTTCCTTTATAGTAGCATTGGGCTTCCAATAGTTTTTTAGGAATCCAACGCAACGTTTCTTTACATTTCTTGGGGCGAATGGGACGTCTCTTACCAGGCTCCTGTCTTTTAGCATTGGATATGGTTGCTAAAGAAGCTTTAGGGACCCACTTGTATGTTTTCTTTGTTATATTGGGATGGGTCTTGTGTGTCTCAAGCTTTATTTCAGCTACATCAGTTGAAGCTCTAGAGACTTGGGCTATGGGGACATATGGTTCAACTTGTTGGACATGCAATGTTTTGGGTTTTATTTCCTTAAGAGGCAATATCTTAGGAAGTATGGCTTGAGTGGCAGGGCTAAGAATTGGTTTCTGTGTTGTGACACCCACTGTCCCCCAATCAATAGTGCATTTGGTGGTTATCATCCACATGCGTCCTAGATTTATATTACCCTCCATAGTTCCAACAGGCATGACCAAAAAGTCTTGAGCTACAACCCCATTGTCATAACTGACAGAAGTGTGCCAGATTCCAAAAACTGAAGTTTTTTTCTTGTTGACACCCTTGACTTGGATAGTACTCTCAGATAGAGGTGGCTTCCCTAACTGACACCACACCCCATATGATAGCAGATTATATTTAGCACCTGGCACTTTTCCATAGGTGTTGTTTAGCTCAATAGGGTATCGTAGAGGTGTGTCAGAGTCCAACCAATCCTCATCGATTTCAACGTGGAATGCATGTGTGACTCCAAGGTTAGCCTCTCGTTTTCGTCTTATGCGTTATTGTCGCTCCTTAGCCTCAGCTTGAGCTTGTATCTTCTTCAATTCTGTTTGTGCCTTGGCTGCCTTTTTTGTATGGATGGCACGTAGCTCCTCTTGGCTTAAAGGATCATAGTATCTTTTAAATTTGCTCCCATTGAAGAATCCAATGGTTTCAACTCCATCAAGAGTCTCCACACGAATGGTTCCTTGTGGGGTGATCTCACATACTCTATATGGTCCTTTTCCCGCATATTTCGACTTTTTCTTTTCGTTACGCACTCCATACATAAGGACTTTATCACCAACATTGATATCTTTGTTCTTTAGATGACGGTCAAACCATTTCTTCCTCCTATCTTTCTCCACAAGTGTATTTTTCACAGCTAATTGCCTCTTTTCATCTAGCCTTTCAAGGATATATAATCGCTCAACTAAGGGGTTACCATCCCAACCTTCTTGAGAAGCTACTCGAAGACAAGGAACAACAAACTCCCATGGCATAACCGCTTCTTGGCCATACACCATCTTGAATGGTGTGCAGTTAATGGCAACTTTGTACGCAGTACAATAAGCCCATAGAGCTGATGTAAACTTTAAATCTTAATCTGTGCGATGAGATTCCACCGTTTTGGTAAAGATAGAGATTAAGGTCTTGTTGGTGCTCTCAGCTTGGCCATTTGCTTGTGGATAGGTCTTATGGTGAGCTATCATAAAGTTGGTAGTGAGTTCTTTTATTACTCCATTTATTAAATGAGTACCATTGTCACTAACAATCTCAAAGGGACAACCAAATCTTGTAATAATGTTCTCAAAGAGAAACTTGGCAGTTGATTTTGTATCGGCCTTACGTGTCGCCCTGGCTTCCGCCCACTTTGTCACATAGTCAGTGGCAACGATAATATATCGGGATTGAGTGCTACGAGCTACCGGATTAATTGGGCCTACAAAGTCCAAACCCCATTTTTCAAATGGTTGAGTCACTTTAACAGGATATAAGGGCATCCTATCCTTTCGTTGTGTGATCTTGTAACGTTGGCATTCATCACATCCTTTTGCAAAAAGTGATGCATCCCTAAATAAGGTTGGCCACCAATAACTTGATTGCAACACCTTTCTAGTTGTTAGTTCCCCTGAGAAATGTCCTCCGGCTATACCCATGTGGGCTTCTTGCAGTATGTATAAATACTCATCCTCACGGGCACAACGTCTAAGAATATCATCCTTCCCTAGCCTGTAGAGAGTTCCTGCAATGAGAGAGTAAGGTTCGCATTCTTTTAACAGTTTTCGAGCTATGTCTTTACAAAGCTCTTTGGGTGGAAAACCATTAACTAAAAATTTCACAATCTTATCACACCATTCAGGTATGGTTTCGACTAAGAATAGAGAAGTATCGGGCAACTCATCATCGACTCCAGTAGGGGCTTCACCATTGGGTATGCGAGACAAATGATCCGCCATGACATGTCTTTTACCAGGTCTCACCACAACGGTAAAATCAAACTCAAGGAGAATTAACAACCATCGTGTAATTCTTCCCGTGGAATAAGGTTTATTTACTAGATACAACAAGGCTTGATGATCAACATAGAACACAAACTTGTTGGCCAGAAGGTAGTAGCGAAATTTCTTCACTGCATAAATCATACCTAAACCTTCTCGCTCTGTAGTGGTGTAGTTTCTCTCAGCATCATTCAATTGACAACTTGCAAAGCTAATGGGGTAGTCCAATTTATGTTCTCCTGGTTGAGCTAGAACACACCCAATAGCAAAGTTCAATGCATCAATATGCACATGAAAAATTACATTCCAATCGGGCACTCGTAGAATAGGAGCGCTAGTTAAGGTCTTTTTCAATGACTCATACGCATGGTCACACTCCATAGTCCATTGGAACTCAATAAGAAGCTTGTACAAAGGACGAGCTATCTCGGCAAAGTTTAAAATAAACCGTCGATAATAACCAACAAAGACATATTTAGGAATTTTGGGATTTATTCAAGTCCCATTTTTAAATGGGACTTGCAATCTCAATGTTTTTTTGTCGTACTATGTCTAGATTATGCCTCGGCATTGATTGTTTCCTATAGTAATGAGGCATTAACAAGTGGTTGGGAATGCACAAATTACTTATATTTTCTCCTCACTTCATTGTTCTACTTCACCAGACTCGTCACTCTACAAGTGAATTGGGACACACACTATTGGAGACATGGATTTAAGGTTTTTTATGTGTAAGTCAAAACTTCTCGATGATTAGCACTTCCATCAAACAATGTACTAGGAAATTTGACACTAATTCAATTGGCATTTTGTATGCCCTCATGACAAAATGGGAAAAACAAATCAATTTCTCTGCTTTTTTTATCGTTGTGAATTTCCTTCTAATGGATAGCAACTGTAAACTTGCAATCTAGCTTTGCTTTGTTAGGCACTACAGATTACAAACAGGAACATAATTCGATGTAAAATCGATAGTATTAGTTTGAAGATTAGTTAGAAAATAAATCTTTTTTCTCTTTTAATATAAGGGGAAATCACCAAATTGTATGAATTCACAGTATTTAAGGTACGAGGGCCAATATTGTGGCGGTTGAAAGTTATAACACATATCATCCCCAATTGTATTCATAAAACTGTAGTTATCGTGAAAGACAACTCAGCATAACAATACACATGATGCTTCCTAAGTAAGATAATTATACTTCTTTTCACCTTTAGGTGTCTGAATGCTATTTATGCTTATTTTGCAATTGGACCTTCCCCCCTCCTCCAAGAATTGTTTCAATTTTTTCTTTCAACTTAAACCTTGTTGAAAAAAGTAGATTATGCATGCATGTGAAATTTTGAATTTTGCTAAGCAGAAGGAAAGCTCCATGTCCCGTTTTCCATGCCATGTATTTGGCCCGCTTACCTTGGGATGGTGCACTTTGTGGAGAGAGAAGTTGGCTATGGAGCCTCATTCAGGAGTCATTCTACGAGTCAAAAACTATGTTGTACCCTCCAAATGTTTGCCTAGGTGGAGGCTAAAACCAAAGTTTGAACCTCAACCCAATAGAAGGCTCAAACTTAAGTTCAAGCCTCCTAGTGATTCTTCTTGGGTGGAGGCTCGAGCTTAACTCTGAACTTATGTCCGAGCCTCTAGGTGGGTAGAGGTGCAGGCTTCAACTTAAGCTCCCCCATCGAAGGCTTGAACTTAAGTTTGTTCCTCCACCCAAAAAGAATAACCTGATTGAGCTTAATTAAGCCTTCAACCACCGAGAGGCTCATACTTAAGTTCGAGCCTCCACCCAAGAAGAATTACCTTGGGGCTTGAACTTAAGCCTCCACCCACTCAAGTTAGAGCCTCCACCCAACAAAAAGTGTCTAGAATCACGAGGACACTCAAACCTCCACCTACAAGAGGCTCGAACTTAAGTTCGATCCTCCACCAAAAGACAATCGTCAAGGGTTTTTTCATGAACTGCAAGAGGGATCAAAAAGAGGCAAGGTGACAAGGTGATTGCCTAGTGGGAAGGAGGTCTGTGTGAAAAGAACATGATTAGGGTAGGCCCATGATCAAGGCTTGGTAACTGCAGTCCAAGCTCCCTCTTTCTCCTTGTCTACGTCTTTTCTAGGGGTTATTATACTGAGATAGATCAGTGGTGATCAGATGTCGGAGCTCTAAATTTGAGGGTACTGGGGACTGAGGCAAAGCAATGAGGGGCTATATTGGTTGGGCCCTTGGCAGCACCATTTGTGAGTACAGTGATGGACTGCATTGAGTGCTAGATACGATAGAGTAGAGCTCCGGATGATGCAGTCCACCAACCAGCTGTAGTAAGTAGTTTGATACTGATTACATAGCTCAACTAGAAGCTTATATATAGTATTGCTACTAGTGATGTTGTTGAAGCTTCATTCGTAGTATAGCTACTAGTGCTACTAAAGTAGTACTAGATGATGATGATGATCAGTTTATCATGAGCATTAAATCAGACATGGCTCCTGTCCTCATGCAGATGCTCTTCACTGCAAGCATCAAAGACCTAGAATCTGATGCAGGTGCTCGAGGAGGACATACATCCAAAGTACATGTAGCAGAATCACGTGCAGGCATAGCAGCCAATAATCATAGTATGCGTGCTCGTGTATCTAGTACATTGATGCATGAGTGTGGTGTTTGCCACTGTGTTTTTCCCACACTGGTATGTCTAATGTACAACTGAACTAGGTGTACCAGGTACTACACCTCATGACGCAGCAGTGTTGGCGAGGCGCTGCTCCATAGTATCGATATTGGCAAGTGGTGCACAAAACGTTATCTAGCTCGTGAGAAAAAATGCAGATGGCAGGTGCAACAAGGAATGACGGTGGTAGGAGACGTGGAGCTTCTTAGCTTGAAGAGATGCACATAAAGAATCTGCTATGAATTTGCAGCGCCAAGGCCACAAGTCTCAGCATGAGCATGAATTTTTGTGTTGTTGAAGAGGTGCGACAACCCTAGAAGCAGAAACGTCATGGAGTTGAGACAAGAGTCGCTGGAGCCTCCATCGTTAGTGTTCCTTCGGTTAAAATTGACGGCAGCAATTAGAGCGCGACGTCAGTTTCAAAATCACCGTGTCAAGTTCAAATTTTGAACTTGACTATTTGATACCTTGAAGGTTTGAAGTGGGTTTTGTCTTTTACTCGACATGTCTTTTTATTTTTTGAGCAGCAGTGCAAATGAAATGAATCTTGAAGTGCCAAGGAGTTCAATCTTAAGTTTGAGCTATGAGCCTCCAAGTGTAGTGCAGAGACATTCAATTTCAACTTCAAGTTGCCATGTGAAGTGCAAAGGTGCTCGATTTCAAATTCAAGCAATGTGAAGTGCAAAGACACTCAATCTCAAAGTTCAAGCCATGTGAAGTGCAAAGGGGGTCAAACTCAAGTTTGAGCCAATGTGTAGCCCAACTCAAGCATGACATGACAAATTAAGGAAGTGGGATTTTTACGGTGGCCAAGTCAATGTTGCCTTTCAACTCATGCCCACATTTGCACGTGTAAGTCAAGCTAGTGTTTCTTCTTGTAATTTAGTCACGCAAAGTGTTGTAATGGATTCTCTCAAACTATATAATCTTTCTATGGTGTTCTTCTTCTATTCACGCAAGATCTTGTAATGTAGTTTCTCAAACTCAAGCTTATTTATCATCCTCATGAAACACTATAGAATCCTTCAAAAATTTCATTGTTTTCATCAAGTGTTGATGTACACTTACATGTCCTCCTAAGTAAATCAACAACACACCTTACCACGTTTGTTTGCATGTAGAGGTTTTTAGATGATGAAAACTACAAGTTTGGGACTTCTCTCAATTATTTTTTCTTAGTTGTTTTTGGTACTCAATGTCTTAACATCCCTAGACCATCTCAACTCCCATGCAAGAGTGAGAAGTCTTACTTTTTATGTGCAAATGGACTATTTGTGTGTCTCTTCTATCATTCATCAATTCTATGCATTTTGTATTGCAGTCTTGCATTGTGGTGCTAGCTTTATGATATAGAATGTGAGCACAAAATCTTAGCACACTAAGCTTTATGTATTGGTGAGATATTCATATGTGTTGTTGCTTAAAACACATAGCTTGATCAAGTCTCATCTATCATCCATCAATTTTATATAGTTTTGCATTGCAAAAAGTCTTGCTTTGTGGTGTTTTTGATGTTGTAGAAAGTAACCATAACATCTCGACACACTTCATAAATTTGCAAAATGAGATTTGGCATTTTACATCCTACATTTGCCACCCAACACAATTCACTCACTAACATGACAAAAACCTAACACTCCCCAATACTTGATAGTCAAAATGCAACCTTGACACTCAATACATGACAACAAATACAACCCAACATAATATTGTTAGCTTTGCTTGTGACATCTTGACAATCACTATCGCCGGATAACAGTGCAACATAGCACAACAAGAAGTCAAGTGATAACTACAAAGAATTGTCCCAAAATTATGCATTTTTCCCAAATTTCCTAAATATGTATTAACTGTTACATGGCCCATGAACCTTTGAACTCCTTTATAGTTTGTAGGTGGTGGCAATTCAGCAATGGCTTTAATTTTTCCCTCATCTGTGGAAATCCCATTTTTTGACACTATATGCCCTAAAATGACTCCATGTTTAACCCAGAATTGGCATTTGAAAGGGTTTAAGGAGATGCGATACAATCTACACTTCTCAAACACTTTTCGTAAGCATGATAGATGTTCTTTCCAAGAGGAATAAACACAAAGGTCATCTAAGAAAGCTTCACAAAACTCCCTCGAATATTCTCTAAAAGCAGTGTTTATTAATCTTTGAAAGGTAGCCGGGGCATTGGTTAAGCCAAAAGCCATAACACGAAATGCGAACACTCCAAATTCGGTTATAAGGGCTGTTTTAGCTTGGTCCTCCAGCGCAATTGTGATTTGATTGTAGCCAGAGTACCCATCTAAAAAGCTATAAGGTTCCTTCCCTGCAACTCTTTCAAGCACATGTTCTGAATATGGCAAGGGGTAATGGTCCCTCCTAGTGGCGGCATTGACCTTCTTGAGATCCACGCACACTCTGAGTTTCCCATTCTTTTTTGGCACAATCACTATTGGAGACACCCATTCTGAGTGCTCAATAGGGTATATGAATCCGCATTCCACAAGCTTTTCAATCTCTTCTTGAACAATTTTTGCATATTTAGGATTCATTGGGTAGGGTCGTTGCTGAAATGGTTTAGCCATGCTATTCATGGAGATTGTGTGTTGCACCACGGAAGGTGGAACACCTTTCATATCATGATATGTCCAGGAAAATATATCCCTGAATTCCTTGAGAAGTTCTTTAAGTACACACTCCTCAGTCTCGATCAGATCCTGGGTAATGAAAATAGGTTTAGACTCTTCTCCTAGGTCTGCTAACTCTATTTCCTTAACTATCGCTGGACCGTCATAGACTCCATTGCTCCCATCGATAGGTTTTCTTTGAGCCTTTGTATACACAACCTTACGTTCCTCTGTGGTATAGGATTTGAAATGTTCAGGTGCAGGGTGTAAGTCTATGGAGTCTTGTTGTTCTGTGGACTGTGATTTCACTTCTGATTCCTTTTGTTGTTGAGCTAACTCTCGATTTTGTCGTCTCCTTACAGTACGGCTCAACTTTGGCTTCTTTGTAGCCTCTAGTTGTGTGATGTCAATGGGTTGTGGACTACACCACATAACGCTTTGAAGGTATTCACCCCAGTTATCTACCAACTTCCGATGAGCATCACATAACCCTATATAATTAAGCCATTCTGCGGTAGATCTTTTCACTTATTCTAGCACGCACATTTGCTCGATATCGTCGCCTCTTATATCTCTTACTCTTCTTGTTTAATTCTTGATTACGACCGATCTCTAGTGAAGAGTCACTAGATGAATCACTACTTGTGTCTTCTGCTCCCTTGGATAGATTGTCATCTAGGTTACCACAGGGCCCGAAATGGCTTTTCCCCACATTTGCACTAAGATTTAAGTCAGATTCTTCGTCCTCAGAGTCAATTTCAATTGATGATTCTGATCCCAAATCGTGTGGGCTATAGTCTTGTGAGGCGCTACTGGTTCCAATGCCTGTCAAACTTTCATCTTGTAGATCATTAGAAGCTATATGCATTGCTTCTAGCATATTTAAGGGTACAAGTGGTGGTATTTCATCCCCCTCAGGTGTTACCAAGGTTGTCCCCCTATTTCCCCAAGTGTCTATGGTTGCTGCTAGGTGGACCCAATCCACATTGTCCGACTAAGTCATCCCAGGTAGTACATCCATATTTGGAGAATCTTCCCAACATCAGTGTCCACTTTACACGTGTAACAATATTGCAATGGGGCTGAGTGAACTGTGGTGTCAGATCTATGATCAATTATAAATCTGTTTCCTAGAGGATGTGCTCGACCCGTCCCACTCGAATGACAAAATCTTGTAACTGCAGGTAGAAATGGTTCTTAGACCAATCATGCACCATTTTTGCTTCCCTCATGAAAGGACGTCCTAAGATCATCTCCGATGCCATAGTGTGTTTGGAGGAATCCATAACAATGAAGGTAATCCTTATTTTATGTCCAAAGACCTTGATCTTGAGATCTTCTAGCATCCCAATAGGTTTAACAATAGACCCATTGGCCATCTTCACTACTATGGTTGTGGTCGCAAGGTGAGGTCTTCCCATAGTTTCCTAGCAATTTTTAGTCACAATGCTAACTCCAGCGCCACCATCAAGGATTCCCTTCATAGTTAATCCCTTAGTAGTGATTGGTATGGTCGCATTGGATTCATCACTCTCAAAGTATTGTCCCAACTTGTTAACATGTATTTCTATAACAAGGTTCTCATCTAGGTTGGGTTGTGGATCTAAGTGTTCCTCCTCTATTTGCATCTCCCCAGCTCCATCCATCTGTGCAAATTGTGGTAGCCCAAACTTTAGTTCTCCATTGAGGAAGGCTCGAAGAGCTGAGACTAGCTCAGGGTCTTTATATAGTTTGGACATGATGTGGTTCTAACTTCTGAAGACATGAAATCCATCAATTTGGCAATGTTTAACGGCACCTTTTGGCCTTGAGTCCCTTGACGTGGGGAAGATGGGATCTCCATTTCTTCGATAGGATCAAGTAGTCCCTCTGTAAACATTCTTTCCATCAAGAAGTGAGTACGCCCACTTTTCCATGACTTTAAGTCACTTTCTTCTTGGATGACACTAGGTATGGCTAAGGGTCTATGGTCTTGGTGAGGTTGTTGTTGCGTAGGGAACACGATGTCTGTAATCTGGATCTTCCTAGGTGTTGGTTCTAGATCCCTTTGGGTATCTTCTACCAAACTCCATAATTTCTTGACTCGCTCAATCTTCTCTGTAGGGTTTGGATAATTTCCTATCTTCTTCTCTTGGATCCTGGCCATTGTGGCTCGTGAAGATCTTCCTTGCTGGTTTCTATCTTAGTGGTCATTTTGGTCTCCATGGTTTCTCTTGAATCAGAATCCTCTTTAGCGTCATTTATATATACGGGGTCGTCACCAGTCCCTATGTTGGTCTTTGAACTGGGGTCTGACTTCGCTGCTTTTTGCGATCTCTTTCTTCGTGTTTTCTTCTTTTTTTGAGATTGGACAATTGATGCCATGTCTCTTTCCTCAAGAACATAATTTTGTTTTTGGAGCATCGATCGTATGAGTACGTTTATTGGTACCACAGGTGTACTTTGTGATGGCTCCTCGGTAACTTCAATCAAGTTTAATGGCGCGATCTTCGGTGCATTTGGATTATTTGGACATTGGGCAATCAAATGATCTATGCCACATCGATTACACATGAGTATCGGCATTGTAGATGTGCTCGCTTGATTGGTTTGCATTAGTGTGGCATTCTTTTGTAGCCTAATAGGACACTCGGCTACACGATGTGGACCTCCACACTCATAGCATTGAAGAGGTGGTCTCTTAGCAGTGTAATTGATATTTTGGCCTCTTGCTGCAAGAACAGCTACTTGATATATAGGTTTCACTTGTCCCCAATAGTCCTCCATGTAGTATTGTGGACTTTCTTCAAGCGCATCCATCCCATAGGCAATATTAGGATCTATATCTTCCTCACAGCCTTCCAAACAAGAAATAGATGACTCACAACCCACTTAATTCACAGAAGTGATTCTCGGATGTGGTGCTTGCGGTCCTAGCACTGGAGGTGGTAAAGGTGTTGTTTGAACAACATTTTGGGCCGTAGGGACTATGTGTTGTGATGTTTGTTCAAGAGGTGGGGCGGCATCAATGCAGGCACTCGAGGTGTGTCTGTCCATGCTAAGGTTGGTCTATTGGCCATCGCGCGCTTAAATACTATGCAATCCTTAGCTTGATGACCATACCTTCCACATGCATTGCAATTCCCATTGAATTTTACTCTAAAAGTAGGGCATTCACTGGTACTATGCGGTCCATAGCATACTGAGCACCATTGTTGCTCCCTTCTTGGATACATATGATTGTTTCGCGGAGCACGATTGTCTATAAGACTCTCTTGAATAGCCTTGGTGAGATCTGCTAAAGTCATCTCAGATATCTTTGGCTCCTTAGCAATAGGCTTTAGGGTCATTGGTTGATGCCCCGATGCTTGTGAGCTAATAGATTTAGACTCAGCAGACACTCTTTCTCCTTGAATAATTAAATTATCCTCCAATTGGATCGCATTGGTGGTGACTGCTTCCCAAGTGGTGATACCTCTAATGACTAAGCCATTGTAGATATCCTCATGTCGTAATCCCCTAATGAATCTATCAAGCAATTGGTTATTGTTGAAGCGCTCATTTGGATTACATTGAGAATTCAAATGCTTCAAGCGATTAAGAAAGTCTCTCACTGACTCTCCTTCCTCTCGTTGGGCTTTCTGAAGCTGAGAGGCTACACCCTAAAGTACTCCCTCTCGTATGTATTCTTTTAAGAACAGTCTCTTAAGAGTAGGGTAAATCGTTTTTTCTTCCACCCTTAGGGTTCTATACCAATCCCCAGCCTTTCCACTTAAGGTTAGGCTTAAAGCATTGCTCTTATGTAGGTCATTGTGTTCTCCTAGAGAATCACATATTTGTTCAAACAATTCGATATGCTTTCTCACATCCCCGTCTCCACTAAATTTTTGTGTGAGCTTGGCTATTTGTACGGCCTTGCTTCTAGGCTCTCTATCAGGCGCGTTACACATATTCTCAGCAATAGATCGACCGATAGCTTGAGCAAATGTTGCCAAGTCACCTAAGTGAGCAGGCGCCATGGGTGGAGGTGCTCCAAAGACTACATGTGGAGTAGGTATTGGCATCGGGCTTGGCGCATCGGAAGCCCTTGGGTTCCACGTTGGATACGATGTTGTGCCATGTGGTGGTCCAAAGTTCATATGTGTGGCCCTAGGCATAGCAGACGTCGGATGTGACATGCTAATGCTAACCGGTATAGTCCCATGGAAATAAGAACTTGGGTGTTGTGGTTGTGGAGCATAGGTAGTTGAAACAATGGGAGGGGTAGGGACTACATGAGTATGAGGACCCATGGGTGTATACGATTGGTACACACTTGTAGGTACGGTTGCAGGCATTGAGCTACCATGTAGCGGTGCTTTACTAACAAATGAGGTCCATGGCGTGTTTCTCGGCATGCCCATCATTGGGGTAGGCATGGTAGCCGTGGTGTCATCAAGGGAAAGATGAGCTAGACTTGGAAAGGTGAAGCTATCACTTGTGGGCTCAGATTGCACTGAGACCCGTGGCGAAACAACATATGGAGGATCCATCGGACTTAACGAGGGAGTCTCCATTTGCGATAAGGTCGGTTGTTTAGCCTTTCCTGTATCCAAGAATCTCATGAGACCCGTTGAAGGCATGTTGATCCCCTTGTTCTGTCTCTCTAACTCAATGACCCTATGGATGACCTCACAAACTTTTTGTTGTTGATCCTCCACACTAGTAGCACCCATTGTGGATTGTAGGACATCTAACCAACCCACGTGATAGGTGTGACATGTGTATAGGTCGGTCAGAGTTTTCGTTTGTAGTTCGTACTCCCAGTTCTCATTTAGGAACACTCCATCTAGCATTGAGGTGCTAGGGGTGTCCTTTGAGCTAGATGCAATGTTGCTTTCTAGGGGTTGGCCCTTAGTGATTGCTAAGTCAGGAGCACTCGATTGCTCTCTTAGCAAGGATATTGACATAGGGGCTTTCGCTTTTAACTCTCTTTGTTGCTCCGCCTTACGTAAGCTATCGACTTCCTTTTCCCTCACTGCAAGGATATATCGCTCAACCTCTTGCACTTCGGCAAGGCTTCTACCATCGGGTAATATGACCTCGGAGGGAAATAACTCTAAAGAGTCAGGAGGTGCAGTGAATGAAGTATTCACGTGCACATTCTCTAACGGTATAGAGTCTACATTGGTCACAAATGGAGAATTTACTTCCCCACCCCCCTCATTTACATCATTAGCTCCATGTTCGGAGCGAGTGGCTCTACTAAAGGTTTCCTTCAGGCGGCTAAGCACGTTCGGCCCGGACCGCGGGCCCATGGCATGCATGTCTTGGCTTGAGCTATCGGGATTAGGCATTGGGAAACCCTCCATGATGTCGTAGTCAGAGGAAGAGTCACTAGCTGCTATGTTCGGGTCTTGGTTTGTACTACCTTGGGTCCCCACCGAGGGCCCGGAACCTAAAGTAGGTGGATATTGAGAACTCGCGTAAGTCAAAATTCTCTCTAGTTGCTCCGTCTCTAGTACACGACCAGAGCGCAGATGCATGTGCCTTTGGTACCCTACAAGCGTCGGCGAATAACCTCGAAGGTTAATCGCTTACCTTTTTAAGCGTCCGTTTTCACTCGTGTTTTTTACGTTTTTAATGTTTTTTGATGCTTGATTTTTTTGATCAAAGTGTGTGATAGCTCGAAACGAGCATATCACTTAGAGGGTCGCTGTGTGCTTTACAACACAATTTTCGAGCATCTGAAGTTCCGTTGGTCCTCCAAAAATCGATTTTTAGCTATGTGTGAAGCTATAATTTGTAATTTTAAAAGGCGACTGAGGCTTAGGCCTGAGCGTGAGCTTGGGCTTGGGTCTGGGAGATATTCCCGATCCTGGTCCTACCTTTAAAAAATTTTTAAATTTTTTTATTTTTTTTTTTAAAAAAAAAAGGTTAAGGTTGCCGCGGCCCGCGCGAGAGCACACACACTCTTTCTACCTACTTCTAACTAATACACCTACTGCTACACACTAACACACTCTATTAGCTCTCACAGATCTACTTCCTACTTACTGTACATTACATTACACAGAAAACTAACAACCTTAATACACAGAGAATAAACACAGTACCTTTGAAAACTCCATTAACAAAAAAATACACAGTATAACACAAAATCCAACTTCTCAACACACACACCCTCCTTCCTTACCTTTTCTACAATTGAAATTGCACCACAAAAGAAGCACAGAGAGCCATTCAAGGTTAGTGTATGGCAGTCCCCGGCAACGGCGCCAAAAATGTGCGCGTATGTCGCACGTGTCAATGCAAGGAACTTGCCGATACACCGTGTGCGAGCCACAAATGGCTCCAAGCACACAACAAGCCTAAACTAGCAAGATCAAAGATGGCGTTGGTGTGTCACTCACCGCTCTATGCTTCCTGTCGTGGAGGATTCCTCGCCGCGAAGAAGAGGGAGACGCCGCTACTCCGTGATCAACCGCCTCGCCGCCATCGTACCACCGCAATGCTCGATCGCACACACTCTCACACTCTCTCTCTCTCTCTCTCTCTCTCTCTCTCGCACGCATACACACACACACAAGGAGATGAAGAAGAAGAAGATGGAGATGGAGCAAGAGTACTCTTCAATTTCACAAATGAGAGAATGAGTGAATTTTAGGTTTAGTTGACTTTTATATGAGCTCACCCCATTCACACTTGGACGCTCATGCTTAGCCAACTAATCCCTTTAATGTTCCAGTTAGAGTGCGCCTCTCATCGGCGATCACTCTTACCCTTTTCCTATTGGACCGACAAGCCCGGTACCTGACTCTACCAAGTAAATAATACAACGTCCGTCGTAGGTGATATGGTGTCCATGAGCCGTGAGGGTTAACAGTAATGCGATATAGATGAACTTGTGACTCTTTGAATATTCATGTGTGCCTTCCATAGGAGCAAGATTGTGGGATGGTACGGGACAACATTTCGATGGTCATACCCAGGACGGTAGTAAAGCCATCTAGTGGTACAGGCATCCATAGTTGAAGTCGTGCTGTATTGTGGTTCAAACGGGAAGCCGTATTTGCACACTCTAGCTGATCCCATAACTCTCCAAGAGTCTCTGCATCTGTGTATCTGTTTTGTGGTAACGAGGGTCTGCATCTCGGTGGTAAAGATGTCTTGTGATTCTGCTGGTATGTATGCAGCAATCTCGTTTGTAACTCGGCACAAATCTTCGTTAGAGATCCACAGTATGACATGTGCATGCAATGAGCCTCGATTTTGCACTTCGTAGCGCACCATGTGATGCTCTACATGGCCAAGTATGCTGCTTCCATTGATGATGTATTTATTCAGGAAAGCGTGCAAGCAAAGGTGAAACAGTGTTGCACACTCTACAGGGCAATCGTTCCACTTGAAGTCTTGGTTGTAGCCTTGAGCAAGTTTTTCAATTGTGATGACTTCTTGCCATCTTGTTTGTGAAACCTCATAAGCAGTGAATGTCAACAACAGATGTGGTAGTCCCCATGTGTCCACCATTGTTATGAGGTCTCTCAAGTTTCGTCGATGCCATGGTGGAGTACCTGGCATTGTCGCTGGGAGATTGTATCGAATAATATGCTTTATTGCATCATGTGTAGATGCCACGGTGTGTGCTCCTTTGTAGTTATCAATATCCCTTTGCAAAAATGTACTATTTGTGGAGTTTGCAATCATGAGCAAATATGGCTTGTACAATGTGTATACAGAGAAGAAAGTTCCGATTCTCATTCTAATGTATTCACTAAAGTCGAATTCTCCTTGGTAGTTTCCTTTTCCTGTGGGAAAGAGGAAAGAGAATATCCCTAATTCTAATGTAATATCCTGCACTTGAGATTCATGAGCCAAAAGTCCATTGTATTGAAAGCTGATTGTTCGCTTAGATAAGCGGTATCGCGTATTTGTGTGTTTGTCTTTAGCAGTAAATACAGTTCTCTTGGTTGTGCTAAACAAATTTTGCAATATGCTAATTTCACATTGTGCTTCTGCTTGTTGCATAAGTTCAAATGGATTGTTCTCTGAGTGGTCCCTTACGATATTCTGTATAGATGATGCAGATAGAATACAAATAGATGTCCTTTTGTTTGGCTGCTCAGCGATGCACCGGTACCTCTTGAGAATTGGATTATTCATTATGTTGTATGCTAGCACTGCTGCTAATGGCGTTTTTGCAAGTAACGAAGTTGGCTGAGACATGTTTTTCTTTGTCGACCGCAGATTAGTGGATTGTCGAGTAGCAACCTTCTATCAAGCAGGCCTTTTGCAATCGCAGTTGCTGTTTTTGTGACGTTGATTGTGACATCGATGACGCTAAAGAGTTGCACAATTAGTTGATTTGTATTTAGGATGGCCGGGTTGCAAGATGACAATGCTACTTGCTCTTGAATTTTTCAGGCAAGCAGAACAGCAAGTCCGATTCACTTTGAGATTATGCATTGCAGTTGTTTGCAGTAAGGTTGTGTTTGCTAGCTTCGTGTGTGTAGTATTAAGACCATCGTTTTGGTTTTTTTTTTTTATAGATTGCAAATGCCACACCTTCTGCAAATGGAAATGTTGTGAGCTGTGATGTTGCATTCCTCTTGCCAAGCCTCATAAATATGTTGCACACTAAACCATGAAGAAGCAACAGGATAGAGTAGGACTTTTCGTCTATTCATAGTTTGAAAAGTGACATATTCTTGACGTCTTTTGCGGGTAGCACATAGCGTATTAGCGATTGCCATTGAGAAGGCCTACACTTAAATGCAAATGTGAATACAACATATATAAATTAGTCCGATTCAAATCAAGAGGGACTAATATAATGAAATTGGTTGACAAAAAAAAGAGTAGAAGGGATGAATATAATGGAAGTAGGCAACAAATCAATGTTCAAAGAACTATTGCAAACCAGAATGGAACTTTTAACTAATAGTAAAGAAGGGCATGCTAATGTTGGAGACAAGTTGGAAGAAAAGAAGAGAATCTCTATAATAAATAAAAAGAGCTTGGTAGTTGCGATAAATTTTCTAGGCTCAGTGGAAGAGAGAAATATACATTTCAGAGATGGGACGCAAGCATTGTTCGGGGTGCATATGCAGATGTTCCAGATATTTATCTAAATCAGCGAGCGTCTTTCTTTCAGACGGATTCTCCAGAAGGTAGGCATTGTTGATTATATTCTGTATGGCTTCAACCTCGGTAGCAGTGCTTGTTTGCATCAAGTTAAGTTTGTAATAGACACAAAATTCCTTGCAAAAAATACCGAGTTGATTGATGACCCATGCAAGTGCATATACATCGGTTGATTTGCTCCAAGGGCATGTAGATCTGGTATTCAATAGTTCAGCTGCTCGCCAAGGCCTTTTGGCATGCTCTTTTGGCTTGCAAATATTGGTTGGTCTTCTCTCATACAGTGGTCGAAGGGCAAGACCACCCCAATCTATAATGCCTACTCTCAGTATTCCCTCTCTAGTGAAGTCTAGCATAATGTTCCAAGGGTGAAGGTCATTGTGAATAACTCCATTGTCATGTGCAAATGCCAAAGCTTTTATTAGTGCATGAATCAAAGACGAAGCGTGATTGCCTGCATTGCTACAACTCCAATTCAGTTGGTTTTTTGTGTTTTTGATCGCCCATGGCAAGTACAATTTCTCTGATGCTTCCAGAAGGTGTAGGCACACACTGCATCAAATCGCCAAGGGAAGATCCATTGAAATAAGGACATATAAGTATCCATGGTGATTGAATTGTATGTGCAAGAGCACGCACAATACCTCGGTGATTGAGTTCAACACTGCTCTCGATTGCGAATGATTTGAATTATTGTTTTGCTTGACCTTTGAATTCCTTACAGCAGTACACATTTTTGGACGGGAAAGAAATCCCTTCAATGTTGCATTCATAAGTGTCTCCATATGACCTAGATCCTAGTTTCCTTCCTCGATTTGTAGCCTCAAATGGAATGCCCAAGGTGACAAAGCAAAATGAGTTGAATATAGTTTTCTGAATGTGCAAACTAGGCATGGATCCTTTAGTATCTCGAAGGGTCTTCGTCTGCAATTTCTTACTGAAGGTGTACTATGTGTCAATATTCCTTGCGCGAGTGGATTTTTCCTTTTCAACCTTCCAGCAGTTATACCAATGTTATAATTTCTCCATTTGTATGTCCTCTGGTAAGTCAGCTCGCACGTCGATAGCACATTTTGGCATGTCTCCAACAATACTAAAGAGAAGGTGCTGCACGTCACTAATATCTGCACCCTCAAACTTCAAGGCTATTGAGGGGATGACTTCAAAGAGCAAGGCTTGCAAGCGCCGCTCATCTTGCAAGGTGGTTGTTATCTCGTCCAATGTGAGGGCATCCACTACACGCACTAATTGTGTGCGTAATCTCTTTTTCAATTGCACTGCTTGTTAGGGCAGTTAGTCCAAAGACTATTTTTTGAAAGCTGAAAGGAGAGCTATGCCACGTTAGCGAAAAGACACAATGAAATCGCGACTTTAGATCGTGACTTTCTCTTTCCACTTTCTCACTGCACCTGACGTTCTATTTCTGCTGCTTTATTCAAAGTGCTCTTCTCGCAAATTGTTCTGCTCATAGAGAAAAAGCAGGTACAACTATCTCTCTCTCTCTCGCACACACACACTGACGTACGTGGCATGGAAACCTTCTTGCTCGACACAGATTAAGCTTTCCTTTAATCAATTGTGGCTGCTGCAATTAGTATTGTGAGCTCTCGAAAGGCTGCTTGCATATGTACTTCATTACCATCATATACTGTGTGTATTTTCACTTTCTTCTCTCTTGGGTTCCACTGTTTGCATCTTTTGTGGAGAGAGAGGCTTTTGAACTGTTTGTTGCAGGCCTGCTCTTCATCATCTAGTTTCAATCAATTGGACAACCTCAACATCGTTCAATTTTTTATGTTTTATTAAAAGTGCTCTTCTTGCCAACGGCAGGTTCTGCTCGTAGAGAGAAAGCAAGTACAACTCTCTCTCTCTCTCTCTCTCTCTCTCTCTCTCTCTCTCTCTCTCTCTCTCTCTCGCGCGCGCGCGCGCACGCATGCACACACACACACACACACACACACACACGTGCTATAGGCATGACAACCTTCTTGGTATTTGTATCTTTCGTGGAGAGAGAGGCCCTCTGTCTAGTCTCGTTCCAGTTCAGCATGACCTGCTGCCTGGCTGTCCCCGCTAGCTGACACTTACCAATTCGTGTGATAAATTGTTGGCCCATTGATTCGGGTTTATCTTGCTCATCCCCTGTTCTTCCAACATGTGTTTACCAAGGGGGAATCCACGCATTCGCCTCTCCGATTAGTTGCATTTGAGGGTCGATCATCTCGATTACGAGACCCCTGTTGTCTTTTCCTTATACTTACCAACCAACTCGCATAATCTTGTGTGAACTCCTTCGATGAGTGCATAGGTGTGTCCATATCAAACCACAAGTCACCACCTCCTTTGGAGTGCGCAACCACCTATTGATGGCTACAATGAATGGATTTCCCAAGGTACGCCCGTAGATGATTAAGCTGATGTTGAAGATACCGTGTACTATAGCAGTCACTGGTGAGAGACCATACGAACCACGACGAGATCCTGTCCTAGTAGGAGGTAACTACATCCTTTCTTAAAAACACAAGCCAAGAGGCTGCTGTCCACCCAAAAATGCAACTGCAAGGTGATGAAAACGGTGTTGTCCAGCGAAATCCATTACAATGACCGAGGTAAATTTTGGCTGGCTTATTCGTTCTGTTCACCGTTGGTCAGCAAGTATGTTCGATGCCAGGTGGTAATGATGGATCGCCGGTTGGATTTGTACCTCCCCCCTGGTCATTGTCGTTTGCCACCCATTAGTGAGAAAATGGAAGAGTCACCACCTCCTTTGGAGTGCGCAACCGCCTAGTGATGGCTACAATGAATGGATTTCCCAAGGACAGTACGCCCGTAGATGATCAAGCTGATGTCAAAGATATCGTGTACTATAGCAGTCACTAGTGAGAGACCATACGAACCACGACGAGATGGTGTCCTAGTAGGAGGTAACTTCATCCTCTGTCAAAACCACAAGCCAAGAGGCTGCTGTCCACCCAAAAACGCAACTGCGAGGTGATGAAAACGGTGCTGTCCAGTGATTTTCAGCGTGCCTAGCAGGAGGTAACTTCATCCTCTGTTAAAATCACAAGCCAAGAGGCTGCTGTCCACCCAAAAACGCAATTGTGAGGTGATGAAAACGGTGTTGTCTAGCTATTTTCAGCGTGCTCGTACACTCTCGACATTTGTGCTATTCATCTTCTCTGCAAGGTGATGAAAACAGTGTTGTCCAGCGAAATCCATTACAATGACTGAGGTAGATTTTGGCTGGCTTATTCGTTCTGTTCACCGTTGGTCAGCAAGTATGTTTGACGCCAGGTGGTAATCATGGATCGCCCGTTGGATTTGTACCTCCCCCCTGCTCATTGTCGTTTGCCACCCGTTAGTGAGAAAATGGAAGAGTCACCACCTCCTTTGGAGTGCGCAACCGCCTAGTGATGGCTACAATGAATGGATTTCCCAAGGACTGTACGCCCGTAGATGATCAAGCTGATGTCGAGGATACCGTGTACTATAGAAGTCACTTGTGAGAGACCATACGAACCACGATGAGATGGTGTCCTAGCAGGAGGTAACTTCATCCTCTGTTAAAAACACAAGCCAAGAGGCTGCTGTCCACCCAAAAACGCAACAGCGAGGTGATGAAAACGGTGCTGTCCAGCAATTTTCAGCGTGCCTAGCAGGAGGTAACTTCATCCTCTGTTACAATCACAAGCCAAGAGGCTGCTGTCCACCCAAAAACGCAATTGTGAGGTGATGAAAACGGTGCGGTCCAGCGATTTTCAGCTTGCCTAGCAGGAGGTAACTTCATCCTCTGTTAAAATCACAAGCCAAGAGGGTGCTGTCCACCCAAAAAACACAATTACGAGTTGATGAAAATGGTGTTGTCTAGCTATTTTCAGCGTGCTCGTACGCTCTCGACATTCGTGCTATTCATCATCTAGTTCCAATCAAATGCAACAACCTCAGAATCTGTTCTATCTTCCCTTTAATCAACTAGCGTGCTAAGCTATGAGTATTGTGAGATCTCAATCAGAAGGCTACATACATGTGCTTTCACCTGTACTTTGTCCTCATTACCATCCTGTATTTTCATCTTTTGTGGAGAGAGGCTTTTGAACGATTTATGCATGATGTTGCTGTGTTTAGAAAACCAGAACTAAGGAAATCGGTGACCAGCGAGCCAGACTCACACAGTGAGTATTGTGCGAATGAAGGAAGTGGGGGGGAGTGCCAGGAGGTGACTGTTGGCTTGTGGGCATCAAGGGCAGGAAAGGTTGTTGGAGGGGTCTCGTGGGGTGCCGTTTTGAGGTTATCCGCGGTACCGGCCTCCTTGTGGGAGACTATTCGCGAGAGCGCAGGGGAAGCAGAATAGGTATCGACAAAGAAGGCCAGCGGTCAGGGGTCGCAGGTAGAACCACCTGAACCTGTCCATATCATGTTGACAAAAGGCAAGCTGTGGTATTGAAGGGTGAGCCAAGGATATTACGCAGGCAAAACTAGGAAAGGTGTGACAAAGGTCTGTTTTATGGAAAAGTAGCGGGCGCGAGCCCTTTCGACGAAGAGATGGGTGACAAGGGTATGCAGATGCTGGTAATTTCAATCACGGGACAACTAGGTCTGTGTTATGGAAACGTGTCGAGCGCAAGTCCCTTCGACAAAGAAATGCACGATGATCAGGTCATGCTTGTGGTTATGGAGACTCTAAATGGAAGGGATTCTGAGTCCTATTATGGTTTAGTCGCTGAGCCGAGACGGTCTAAAGTGGACCCTCCGGGAGTGGTCGTCATTAGGATACAGTTGAGCAAGAGGGTGCAGGTCCTGTCATGAACGCACTTGTATGGATGTCCCTTTGCTCGAGGTGTCCTCCAATACAGCGGGCGACCTCCTCAATGGTCCTGATAGCATGGACAAGTGGTATCTAGAGTAGAGAGCCGAAAGAGATGCAGGGATATGACAAAGTGTGGGCCGAGTGTGTGTTCAAAAGTGACATTACTTGGGGGTTCTGGGATATGGAACCTAGATTCTTTTTTATGCTCGTCCTTTGGTACTGGAAACTGATGCTCATTGGGAGCAGCATGGAACAGGGTGGCCAGATGGCTGGTATGGAAGGATGAGGGTCTCGGACCCATCTGACTAACGATGCGAATGGGTGGCAATGCCTTGGTCTATATGGATGCCAAAGGAGGTGGCAAATGCAATCACCTATGCTTTCACCTTGAAGGCATCTTGCAATTAATGTGTTCCAAGAGACGCAATTTTGGATATAAAGCTCATCAATAGAACTTTCCATGCTTTGATAGTGGCACCAAATTTGGAATTTTTCTGGTTTCGAGAAGTTTCCTTGCCACATCATGTAGGGCAACATAAGGGCAAGCATAGGTGATGGAATTTGGAGAAAGTACTTTCCTTCATATCTGGTTAAAACATCCTAGTGCTTCCTTGCAATAGCCATGTTGGGAATATGCTACAATGAACGCATCCAGGAGACGGGATTTTCACTAGACAGCTCATCAAGAAGTTCTAATGCTTTGATAATGGGACCACATTTGGCATTTGCATCCAATTCTTAAAACCTGCTTGCCACACCATGTTAGGTAACATAAGGCCACATTCCTCGAATGTGCAAACATAGGTGATTGCATCCAGAGAAAGGCCTTTTTTGCATATATGTGACACAGACCTTCCTTGCAACAACCATATTGGGCCAACAAAAGCTCACCAACAACTTTTCATTCTTTCATAAAGGGACCACATGTGGCATACAAAGTGACAAATGCATTTCCAAGGATGAGTATTCGCAACTGCCCCTACCTACCATTCTCATTGTGAATGATCTAAAGCAGATGAGAGAGCCACACCTTCAATGTTCAAGCATAGGTGGAAACAACCCTGCGCCTACTAACACTGCCCTTGGTAAAATCGCACCACATCTGGTATACATCTCGACCTTAGGCCTTCAAGGTGCAACCATCGGTGATAACATCTAGAGAGATGCCTTGTCCTTCAAGTAGGAAGCATAGCCAATTGCATCTAGAGAGAGACCTTCTGTTCGCAGCTGGTGAAAGTAGTATAGAGCTTCCTTGTTAGAGCCAAGTTGGGCTTAAAACCTCTCAGCGCTTCCTTGCCACAACATGCTCAGTAGCATAAGGACACACGCCTTCAAGGTGAAAGCATAGGTAATTGCACATCCCTTCTGGCATACATATAGACCAACACATTGCCAAGCACAGCATGTTTTTACAACAACCCCTGATTAGAAATCTCATCATGAATTTTCTCACGCATGTGAAAATCGGCCACATACCTCTCAAGGTGCAAGCATAGGTGATTGCATTTGGAGAAAGGACTTTCCTTCCTATCCGGTGAAAACAGCCTGGAGGTTCTTTGCAACACCTGTGTTGTACATATCCTGCAATGAATGGGTTCCAAGAGACGCAACTTTGGATAGAAAGCTCATCAATAGAACTTTCCATGCTTTGATAGCGGCACCATATTTGGAATTTTTCTGGTTAGAGAAGATTCCTTGCCACACTTTGTAGGGCAACATAAGGGCAAGCATGGCTGATTCTATCTGTAGAGAGCCCCTCCCTTTGCATCCGATGAAAACAACACAGAGCTTTCTTGCCACAACCATGTTGGGCATATCTTGCATTCCTAGACACAATATTTTGCACAAAGAGCTCATCAAGTTCATCTACAAGGGCACCACATTTGGCACATGTGTTTCCGACACCTCTTGGCTAGCAATCTCATCATGAGTTCTCTCACCCATATGAAGATGTTGTGTAGGGCCACACCCCTTCAAGGTGGAAGAATAGGTGATTGCATTTGAAGAAAGTTGTTGCCTTCATATTTGGTTAAAACATTGTAGTGCTTCCTTGCAATAGCCATGTTGGGAATATCCTACAATGAACGCATCCAGGAGACGAGATTTTCACTAGACAGCTCATTAACAAGTTCTAATGCTTTGATAATGGGACCACATTTGGCATTTGCATCCAGTTCATAGAACCTACTTGCCACACCATGTTAGGTAGCATAAGGCCACATTCCTCCAATGTGCAAACATAGGTGATTGCATCCAAAGAGAGGCCTTTTTTGCGCATATGTGGCACAGTGCCAGCTGTCGTGAAGATTCTAGTGCTAATGGAGCATATATGTCTCTAAGGAGAGCCCATGTCAGATGCAGCGGAAGAGAATAAGGATTTGCTTGGATCTAGTACTCCGCACACAAACACAAGTGACACTTTACTTCACTTGAGAGAACTGAATTGAACTGAAAGAAAGAGAGAAACGAGAGAGAGAGAGAGAGAGAGAGAGAGAGAGAGAGAGAGAGAGAGAGAGAGAGAGAGAGAGAGAGAGAGAGAGAGAGAGAGAGAGAGAGAAAGAAAAGAGACGACATAGGGATGTCGGGTCCCAATCCTCAAGGGCCCCCTTGCTCTGTTGCCAAATCAAGTACTTTATTTATTCTTGCACAAATGCGACTACGATGATGCTGATGCTGAAGGGTATTGATGCTACTGAGGTACTGAAGGGGTCTATATTGAAGACGATGATGTCAACGACAAGTTCTGTGGGTTCTATGTCGAAGACGGGGAGGTCAACGACGAGGTCTATGTCGAAGACGATGAAGTCGACGACGAGGTACTAAGGGTCTTTGTCGACGACGATGAAGTCGACGACGGTACTGTGTCGAAGATGGTGAAGTCAACGACAGTTTTGTGTCGATGACGGTGAAGTCGACGACGGTTCTGTGTCGAAGACGGTGATGTCCATGACGGTTCTTTGTTGAAGACGGTGATGTCCACGACGAGGTCTATGTCGAAGAAGATGATGTCGACGACGGGTACTGCTGGTCTATGTCGACGACGACGACGACGATGGTGACTGTGACGATGACGACAATGGTGTCGTCGTCAAGTCCGGCACTGCGACGGCGACGACGAAGGTGTCGTCGTCAAGATAGGGATTTGTGATGACGATGGCGATGGTGTCGTCATCAAGATAGGGACTTCGACGAAGATGACAATGGCGACGACAACGATGGTGTCGACGATGACGGCGTCAAGGCTGAAAACTGAAAACGTTGGGTTGTCTGCTGAAAACTGAAAACGCCAGGCTGATCTGGGCCTTCTTCTTCTTGAGGAAACGCTAGGGCTCTTGCTGAGGTGCTGTCTGATTGCTGGGTGCCTGCCTCCTTGTGTCCGTGCTCTGATACCAATGTCAGATGCAGCGGAAGAGAATAAGGATTTGCTTGGATCTAGTACTCCGCACACAAACACAAGGGACACTTCTTCACTTGAGAGAACTGAACTGAACTGAAAGAAAGAGAGAAACGAGAGAGAGAGAGAGAGAGAGAGAGAGAGAGAGAGAAAAGAGACGACACAGGGATGTCGGGTCCCAACCCTCAAGGGCCCCCTTGCTCTGATACCAATGTTAGGTGCAGCGGAATAAATGTTGTATTTTCTCAAGATTAGTGATCTTTATTGCTCAAGGTTCCTTTTAGTTCTTAGGGAAAGAGAGAGCTTTCCGTCTTATGGGGAGTGCTATGATCACAACACAAAGTGAGTGGACACCGTACGTGCAAGTGAATGAAACTGAGAGAAGGAGAGAGAAGAGATACGACACCCGAGAGGTTGTAAAACCCTCCTCCAAACGCCCCACTCTCGTCGGCGAGAGTGGTCTACTTGATTGCACAAAGATCTACAATGCGTATGCAATGGAATGATGCAATGGGACTATGCCGATGGTGACTACGGTGATGACGACGACGACTTAGGCTGAAATCTGTGAACTTCTTGGTGGCTGAAAATGACTGTTTCGTGATGGGTGCATGGCTGAAAAAAGACTGTTTTTGTCGGGTCGAGAGGATGCTGAAAAACGTTGCTGTAATTTGCTCTTTGGCTGCGTTTTTGGGGAGAAAGTTCCTTGCTGAAAAACGCTGGGACAGCAGAGGTTTTCTTGCTGAAATTTACAGGTTTTCAGGTGCTAATAAACCCTTACCGGCTACGGAGGTTCTGCTGCAACTGATGATAAAAAACACTGATCCAATGATGTGTTCCTGGCGTTAGTGCATGCTGAAAACGTTGTAGATCTGCAAGCAAATCCTAGTGTTAGTGATTCTTGATGGTGCTGCTGCCAATGGGGTAAAACGCCAGGGCAAGGTGGGCTTGGGATGGCGATAGCAGGTTTCGGAAAACGCCAAGAGGAAGGTCCTTTTGGCGATGGCTGAAAATGCTGATGGCTGAGGGAAGGGGAGTCTTGCTGAGAGAGGGTGGGGCTCCTTTGCTCAACCCTATATTGTCCATTACATGTATGCATGCTCCTATTGTCAAGGGGGGACCCATCGGCCATCTATGGCTGCATCAGTAGCATACTCCGCTGTTCTATATGACATGAACTACGTGAACCCACATCCGGCTTCAAAAAACCAGGAAGCAGCTCTAATTCGCCTGGCTTAGCGCTGCTTTGGCTGATCATGCTTAGTGTCCCTTTTGCTTCCACTTCCTCATACATTCTGGTCTCTTTGTATTGCATTGTCATTGTACCTGCAATCCAATCATGGGGCCCTTTCCCCAAGTCCCATTGGGCACCATATTTGTCATACATATCAATAATGCATTGGAAAACACAACATCATTCTCCAACAGTCCCCCGACTAGCATCTCATCTTGAATTCACTCACCCATGTCAAGGTCTTGTATAAGGCCTTCCTTTTGAGCCCGCTTAAAACATCCAAGAGCTTTCTTGCCATAGCCATGTTAGGAATATCCTTCCACGAACGTGTTCCAAGAGATGACATTTTGGACAAAAAGTTAATCAACAACTTCTTGTGCTTTGAATAGGGAACCACATTTGGCATTTGCATCAGGTTCATTGAGTTTCCTTGCCACACCATACTCTGTAGCATAAACGCTGATGAACATGGGCTGAAAAGGTTAGACTATTGCTGGAAAAACGGTGTAGTTCATGGGTCCTTGATTTGTGGTGCTGTGGGTACTTGGCTGGTACTTGTCCTTTTGCTTCTGGCCTTCTCAGGAGAGACCACCAAGGTCACATATATACTCGATAAATGCACAGTTATAAGGCTGAGGATGTCACGTTTGTTCAGTTCTCAGTCATGGTACCCTCGACGAAGTACCAATTGGTGGGAGATGCGCGAAGCCTAACTATGGGCAGCTTAAGCTTCCGGGCCTGTCTTGACTGGCCAGTATGGTTCACTCGGAGGACTAGATGTCCTTTTACTTGAGGCATCCTGCGATGTGGCGGACGGCCTCCTCAATGGTCGAGATGGCATGGACAGTTGGTACGGGCTAGAGAGCCGGGCGAGATGCAGGGATATGACAAAGAGTGGGCCGAGTGGGTGTCCGAAGATGTCAGTATTTGGAGGTCCTACCGGGAGATAGAACCCATATTCTTTTTGATGCTCATTTTGTGCTATTGGCACCTTATGCTCATGAGGAGCAGCATGAAACGGTGACAGAGATGTATGGCAACTGGGGCTGCCTGGTTTTATGAATAAGGAGCCCCCTAACAATGGGATTGAGCAGGGCTAAAGACATGCGAGTTGACTAGTTTTTTTTTTTGAGAATCCTGAGCCAAAGTGTGGCACTGACCAATGGTGGCCCTACGAGTGGGCAGCTTTGCGAGGTCTTTCAGGTAGATGAAAGCAGGGGCTTGATGCATAATGGCTGGGGCTTGATGCATAACTACATCCGTTCTCTGGTCTTGATGAGCAAGAGGTAAGCAGCCGTGTGGTGTACCTTATGGATCAGCAGGGGCTGGTTTTACTGCAAGCCACAGATGGCCACTGCATTCCCCCACAACGAAGCGGAATACGAGAGAGTGCAAGACGGGTAGAGTGTACTCGATAACGTGCCTGGCATATCAGGCAGCAAGAAAAATAGGTGGTTGGCCGATGGTTTATCCCTCCTTGAAGAGGGCTGATCAGCGAGGTGGAGTACTATTTGCGAGGTACTGAAAAGAATGGTGTTTTTGACTGTTCATGTGAACCAGGTGAGGTGTCGCTCAAATATTCATGGGAGGAAAAGTTGGCCAATGTAAGGCACGATCCATATTGCGAGCCGGCGGGCTCCAGTGAGCACCGGTCCGCGTTTTATTTGAGTTGCTTCGTTTGGCTAGTGGCTTGGATTGGAGCTACGACAGGAAAATGCGGGGTCAATGATGACGATGGGTATGCTTGGAGAGTGATCATGCACACACTTTTGCTCATTCGACGGTGTTGGTTAAGATGGCACCACTGGATTCCGGGTATCAAAGTGGCAAATAAACTATATGCTTATTGCAGCCAGCAGGGTAGTGCGTTGATGGGTAAATCAGAAATGCGGAGATGGCGATCGAGCGACTTCGTTTGGTTGATTGCTTGGACTAAAATTATGGCAGTGGATGACACTGCATATGTGGCTTCGAGTGGTGTCCAACAATGTAAGCTGCGCCCGAAATGTGGATGGTTTTGGGCATCAGCCCTTCGTTAGCTTCTGAGTCATGCATGTTCACGAACACTGGCAATTCCCCATTGTCTGAGGGGAGAGAGTCGGCAGGCTCCACCTGACGCTCCTTATCATCAGTTTCACTTAAGTAGCCCGCAATCTTCGCATCTAGTTCGTAGGTCATCAATTCCCCATCCCAAAGGACCTCACAGTCATTGCATCTACCAAAATCCAGCCCAAAGGATTAGAACCGTTTTCTGGTCTTGCTAAACAAGAGGTAAAAAAACAGGTGTTGCTCCTAATGGATCAAAAGGGGCTGGTTCGAATGCAGGCCACAGATGGCCATGAGATTTTTCCTCTATGAGGTGAATTACCAAACGTTACCACCATCAGTGTGCCCACTCTACATAATTGGGGACCCCATGCTCTATTTTGTTGGAGAGGTAAGCACCTATAATACCATCTGGTCGTGCTTCCATCTACTCCCCATTTTTTTAAAACGTGCTTGTGTCCTCACAAGCAGCTTGATGGAAGTGAACAATTGTCTGCAGTTGAAAGAGCTTGTCATCATGGAACAGAGGAATGAGCTGATCCGTCGTTTATCAGATACGAGATGTGTACCCGATCAGATCGCGAAGCTGATTCCTGGAAATGCACTGAAAAATATAAAGTGAATCTATACCAAGTTCAGTGAGTCTGCAATGCGTCAATTTCTGAAGTTGATCCACCACATATCAGCTTATGGTATGATTTGGCATACATGTCAATCAAAGCTTTGTCAAGTATTATGTCGTTTTTCATCAAATCTTGAATCTTTTGCCTTGGTAGACTTCTTGTTTCCTTGGTTGATTTCTTGTATGGTGCCACATTCCTTCCAAATGCAGGATTAGTGATTAGGAGAGATGCATGCCTTTGCTTTAAAAATAAATAAATAGACTAAGGCTTTCACCTTGGCCTTGCATATAAGTGGAGTCCAAGAGGTAGCATTGCAAACATAAAGCTTACCAAGAACTTGTGTGCTGCCAAAAGTATATCACATGCCACACATGTCAATCAAAGCTTTACTAAAGCTGGTCAAGCATTGTTCTCTTATCATTCCTTTGGTAATTAGCATCAAATTATATATAACTCTATATTCTAACTTCTTAAGTTTTACCATTTGCTAGTTTACAAGAAGCTCTTCAACATCTACAAAGCAACTTAACATTTGACTATAACACAAGGTATGTCATATTTAAAAATATTTTAAATACCTATAAAAAAACAAATTTTAATATTAGTATTTTGATAACCACAATAAGATCAAAAAGATTTTCTTTCCAAATTAGAATATTAGTCTAAGCTCAATACAAACAATATACCTATCAATAAAAATATAATGAAATCTTAAGGTCACCAAATATACAAAATAATAATAAACAATACATAATTGAAGATGAAAACAAACAAAGCATCCAAACTAAAACAAAAAGCAAAGCATACCAAGATTATAAGACATTTACGTAGAAAAACAAACTTACTTCCAACTTTTGACATTTTTAATTTAGATTTTGATTCATGGGTAAATATTTGTTCTAATTCGATCAAATCATATAAATATTGTTCCAATTGTGGAAACTTATTTTTTAAGTATGAAAAACAAAACATAAAATATATAGAAAAAACAAATACCTATTTACGAGGATATGAATGATCTAATCCATATCTAACATCATTTCAAAATAACAAACAAGACAATATAGAAATTTATAACTGTTCCAAATGTTTTCAAAACAACATTAGAGGAAAATATTGGGTAACTTATCACCCGACTTATATAAAAAAAATACTAACAATGAATGTACATGAAGTACAAATGCTATCTACTTTAGATATCTCTTTAAATATCAGTAAAAAGATAACATCTATAGCCATAGGTAATATAGAACAAAGATCATTATTAGATAATCCTCTATTTTCATATCAAAATAGTAATGATTTATTAAATATTCTAACAAAAAACTCACATGACATAAACACACTATTGCACTTTTTAGTAAAAAATAATCCATTAATAAAAAAAATCTATACTATATATGAACAACCACAAAAAACTTTAGCAATCCCTATAATTCCTTCTAAAGCAATTACTACTTTTCTAAACAAACATGCATCATCTTCTCCTTATGACTTAATGATAGTAGCACACAATACAAATTATTTAGGTATCTTAGATAAAGTAAACAATACACAACTAAAATCACAATACAAAATAGGTAAGTTATCTCATGGTGGGGTTATGTATGAAAGATTAAATAACAAAAAAATCATTAACTTATATGCAAGTTTAGATGGAGTATCTAATTTAGAAGATATTACAATAGAGAAAGCCCTATTTCCATTTCTATTTCCATTAGGATATGGAGCTCATGATGGAGCTTTAAAATTTCATACATATCTAAAAATGAGAATAGCCTCATTCTTCTCAATATTCACTTTATACAAGCCATACTTATTAATGATGTACCAATTACGTCAAGCTTTGATAATAGCAATTCAACAAATTTAACAATGCTACAATCAGATATAGATAAATTCAAACTTAAAAATCCACATGCATCTGATCTAGATACCATACGTTATATCATAAAACACAATATCTCTTATTCAATTCCAGGCTCTCCATCATGGTATCGTAAGAATTTAAAAGATTTATTATGCATGGTAGAGTCATTTGGTTTACCTAACTTTTTCTTAACCCTAACTTGTGACGAAGTATCCTCTAGTAGATGGGTAGAAATAGAAGATTTAGAAAAAATTGTCCAAAAGATAGACTTAAAACTCAATTGGACAGATTGTCCAGCCGAGTGCATAATGATTTTTCACAAACGATTACATACATTTTTAAACAAATACATATTTATTCCTAATGGATTATTAGGTACCATCAACCACTATCTAATACGATATGAGATACAAAATAGAGGTTCACCACATGCACATATAATGCTATGGGTAGATTCAAATGATATCGATCGAATATCTTTAGAGATAGATAGCCATATACCTTATTTACATACAATAAATAAATTTGATCCAACGTCAATTGAATATAAATTGCATAACTTAGTTATCAAAAAACAAATACATAATTATAGAGAATCTTGTAAAATAGAATTACAAAATAAAAAAATTAAATGTAAATATGGATTTCCATACGATATTCAAAGTAATCCTAAGCCAATTATTCATGAACAAACTTAACGATGGCTTATTATAGACCAACATTAGAACATAGAAATGTGGTCTCTTATCATGCAGGAGTATTATTGTTATGGCAAGCTCATATGAATATTCAAAAAGTAATCAATACAGTTTATCATATTACTTACTAAAATATGCATTGAAATCAGAACCTATAAGAAAAATAGATATCGATTTAGAAACAGCGAAAACATTAGGACTAAATAATATTGATGATACAAAACTCAAACTAATATCTTCTTATGTATTAACAAAACCAATATCAGCAACCGAAGCAGCCATGATGTGTTTAGAGATACCCATCATAAAAAAATCAGAAAAGGTAACTTATATAGATTGTTCACCTCCTAAAAAAAGACAAAAATATATATAAATTTTTTTAACCTCTATACTACATCCAATTGATCTATATACAGCAAGACCATTAGAATTGGAAAGCTTAACATTTTATTCATACTTTAGTCACTATAGAATTAACAAAATACTCAAGCATACAACAAAGAAAATATCTAAAATGCATGATTTATTTGGAAATGAAATAGAAGAGTATAAACAATTAGTAAGATTTACCGATTTTCACCCTGTCCACATCAAATGGAGGGTTTTTTAAAACTATTGTATTAAAACATATACATTTTCGTAATGAAAAAGAATTAATCTCAATTAACAACACAAAAAAATCTTACTTTTTAGAATGTCAAATACGACAAATAATAAAGAATGAAGAAGACATAGAGAATCTAGTTGGAAATTATTCTCAATTACATCTATTAATTGATGAATCTAGACAACAAATTACAAATCAAATACTTCAAATGCATCCCATACATAATTTAGAAGAACATTTAATATCAAATGATTTTATAGAAAAACAGACCAATATTAAAATTGTAGGAGAAAATCAATATGATCCAATAATACATCTACAAGAGCTTAAACACATAGAAAATACAACTTTGACTAAAGAGCAAGAACTAATATACAATAAAATTTTCAAAAAATCGGGTGGGTTACATATAATAAATGGAACACCTGGATCTATCACATTTAAATGTACATAGGAGTCCTCCTTACAGCAACCACAGGAGTAGCAGCTACAAGACTTAGTCGATTAGCACGTACTTCACATTATTTTTTTTGTTTACCTAATAAAAATCAATTATTTCGTTCTAATGTAGAACCAAATGATATCCGTTCAATTAAAATAAGATCTTCTGATGCAATTATAATTGATGAATTCTCAATGATGATATCACAAATATTACATACAATTATACTCCAAATTTCAGAAGCTTGTAATTTATCTATGCTAGAAATATTTAACACTAAAAAACTACTTCTATTTGGAGATATAGCGCAATTGCCTGCAATATGTAATTGTAAAAATAAAGACTTGATATGCCAAAAATGTGTAATAATAAATTCTACATTTTGGAAATTAGCTATACACCACACATTATATACCTCAATACGTCATTGTTCAGATCCAGACTTCATTGAATTCTTAAATATAATCAGACAAAGTAAACCATCTAAATCACAATTAGATAAATACTTAAAAGATACATTTATACAGGAGAAAGATTTAGAACAATATATAGATAAAGACACAACTATATTATGTACACATAATAAAGATGTCATATACTATAATGACCTCATATTATTAAAGATATTCAACCCTTCCAATATATTCAATATAGATATTGCTACAACATCACATCATATACCAGACATTAGGAAAAAAATGGACTCTCCATGGGCCTTGTAAGAATCCCTAATTTAAAGGAAGCCTGCCAATATTAAGGGGGACAAAGGATTTGAATGGGGCTATTTTGGTAGGGTCTCTTCCACCTTTGATCCCTAAAAAGGTAGGGGGAAGGGGGGGGGGGGGGGGGGGGGGGGGGGGGGTAACCATTTAAAAAGTAGGGAAGGGGGGGGTAAACCATTTGAAAAGTAGGGGGGTAGGGGGTCTTCTCTCTCTAACTTTTTGGCCAACTTGTAAGTGGCCTCTTAACTCTCCCATGCCACCTAAGCAAATCCGTGGGTCAAAGAGGTTAAAAAAATGACTTTTTTCAAAAACTTTTAAAAAAACTCTATTCCCCCCTAAAAAGTACCCCCAACATATACACATAATAAAAAAAATATTTTTAAGTTAAATTACTCAAAATTCAACATTTTTTGACTCCCTCCAAACTTTTAGGAAATTCCCCCCAAAATTGAAAACTTTTCTTCCTAATCTAAGCTCCTCTCCTACACCCATCCCCCTTGCACCTGCACCTGCTGCTACACCTACACACCCATCTCTCCATCCTTCAAGTTCCACCTCTCCATCCTACAAGCTCTATCTCTCCATCCTTCAAGCTCCATCTCTCCATCCTACAATGCCTCTTGACGACGTGACCAATGTCCGAACAAGCTCTTCACGTGGTAGGTCTCCAGGGCTTTTCCTACGCCTACCTCAAGAGTATGTTCCGACAAAGAAAACATGCTTGGGTACATTACCTTCAGCCAACGAACGCCGCGCTCAAGGGGAGAAGAATGTGGATCTCTGGACAGACGGATGCTTGTATCCAAAGGATCCTTCTCTCAATGTTCATCCGTCTTTTACAAACATTCCATCACTGTTGCAATACATTGGAAATGGAGAGCAAGGTTTGTTGGGCTACTGCAAGAGACTCAACAAACACGAGATTGCGCGGTCCGAGATCTACTTGCGTCATTGGCAGTTGCTCAATGGGAGTTTCCACAATCTTCAAAATCAGATGCGAACAGCTACTAGTGCGCTTGAGGAGGCAAGGAGCACCATCACAACCAAGGAAAATGTAATTAAAAAGCTTGAGGATACTCTTTCACACATGAAGAGTACTGCCATGGAGGTAGGGTGAGGAAACGAGAGTTGTCCGAAATTCAGACTCTTGCACCACGTGGAGGTGCAAGAAAACGAAGGGTGACAGCTATGAGGTAACATGTTATGTCCCTCATGTTGTTTAAGTCTAATACGGCTCATCCTTGTTGTTTTGGGCAATAGGAACTTCGTCCAAGAAACGTGCGGCGAGAATGCGGAAGCTAGGGCTACTTTACTTCGTTCTTGTTTCAACAAAGAGGATTTTATTGGGATGCTTGATGCTCCAGAGGCAAAACACTTGAAAGACGAAATCACTAAGAGAGTTCTTAGTGATTTTTCTAATATTGTCACTGATCTAGATATTCAGGATATTTGTGATGCTGTTGGGATTAGTACCAAGGGCTATCAAGCAATACATCAAGTGTTAAAAGATGCATTAAGAAGATGAGGAGTCACGGAAAACCTATTCCCACTTCCTCACAGAGTGCAGATTGCCAAGAAGGTGTCAAATGAAGATGTTGTTCACCGATTAGGGGACTACTTGTATATTGAAGACACGATGCCTCTTCAGCCGCTCCGTAGCAAATCACAAGGAAGGAAGGGCCTCGGGAAGGGAAGCGGTGCTGTTTCTAACAGTGTGTTGCGGACCGAAGGGTTTGTTTACACCAAATTCAACAATATCTTTGTGGACTTGATACGATTGCAGCAGTCCATGGCTGTTTTCTACAATTTGAGTGATGCAGGTTAGTTTAGAGTTGCCTACATGCTCTATGATGTGTCATAACAAGCATTCTGAGGCTTTATGTTGTTGGCAGTTCTTGAAGGCAAGCTTGTGTTCGTGCTGAAGTTGGATGAGTGTGTAATTGTTAAAGGGAGAAAGTTGGAGAGAATGAGCATCACGCTTATGAATGAAGCCCTAGCTTATGCCAAGAAATCTTGCAGTTCGAGTGAAGCGACAAAGCCCTCTTTTAGTGTGCAATCAGAGAAGGATATATGGTGGCTTGGTGCAATTGAAGTTCCGAAAGAGACACATGAAGTCCTTGCATGGATTTTCAGTAGAATCCCATGGGTCACAAAGGTCATTAAAGCTCAAATAAACGGTGAGAAGCTCATGGTTCCAGGACGTGGGGAGTTTGATGTTGAATGGCATTTAGGTGGTGATCTAAAGACCATAAAGTGCATGCTTGGATGCAAACAAGGTGCAAATTCTTTACTTCCCTATCCATTCTGTACGAAAGGGCACAAGACAAGTCGAGCAACTCAAGTGGAAGGTCAGGACGAAGATAATGATGACCATATAAATAGGGAGTGGCAAACTTCGGTTCTTTCATGTGATATGCTGTAGGTGCCCAATAGGGATAGCAAAGATCCTGGGTGGAACCCCATAATTCCCTTCTCCCTCAACAATGTTCACTTTTGTACATTGCATGCGTTTATGCGAATATTTGATAGGATCCTAAAGCATCACATTGATTATGCTTTCACAATGAAGCCCCTTCAATGGTCAAAAGACTCCTTGCAGGGGGTGGAGACGCTCCTTAATGAGATTGGATGTCACCGATCAAGGGTGAACATTGTAGCAGAGACTTGTAGGGAGAAGACATATGAGGTGGCACAGAAGGTTTCCATGAATGGAGCCAAGGCACGTCGATTTTTCAAGAAGATGTCAAAGTCTCCAATGCAGGTATCCAAGGCAAGTGTCGATCTAGCAAGTGAGAAGCGGTGGGAGTTGTGGAAAGATTTGTGTTCATGCACGACGGACAAAGATCCCAATGTGGAGGTTGCTAACCAACGCAAGCTAGTATGGTCATCCTTTCAAAAGGTTGTGCAATTGATGAATCTTTCGAGCACCACCGTTGAGCAGCAAGAGGAGTTCAAGAAGGTGCTTTATGAATTCACAAAGGCCGCTAAGGACGGATGGTCTGAAAGCAAGATTACACACTACATGGTTTGTTTTAACGGACTTAATACATATGCAATGTTTGAAAATGCAACTTTTCTATTCGCTTATCTCCTTTTTGGTTGTTTTAGCACATTCTCTATGCGCATGGTGCATACTTCATGGACCGCTATGGTTCGCTTGATATATGGAGTACACAAGGCATGGAGAAGTCCCACTATCGAGCAAAAGGAGTCTACTTCAAGAATACTCGGCATGGTGGTGGTAGTTCACACTCCAACTACCTCCAAGAGATGTTTAACTGGTTTTTTAGGCACACCTTTGGGAGAACTCGTACTATTGAGAAAGCAAGAGAATCAATGTTAGCAAAGCAGTTATGCAACGCTTCCCGTACTGCAGCATCCGAGAAGTGGAAACGCTCGCGAGCGTCCCCGGGCCATGAAGCTTGGCGTGTAAATAAATATCAAAAAGGCAGCGTTTGGACGTCGCGTCAGCCGTCCGCATGATCCAGGTTTAGTTGTTAAATTCAATTGCTTTATTTGAGTTTCACTCAATTGGCCGCATAGTGTGAAAGGGCCCAAATCTCAAAAAAACCTATTTAAAGGTTGAAGGGGCTCATTTTGTCATTTTCCCTACTAGGTGCTACCATGGCAAGAACAAAACAAACGGCTAGGATTGCATATCCAGAGGGGCCGGATGGCCAACGACTCAAAGGTACAGCAACAAAAGCTGGAACTTCACAAGCTCAAGGTGAAGTCCACACAGAAGAAGCTGGAGCTTCAAATCAGCATGGCCAGTCCTCTACAGTAGCAAAAGAGAGACGGAAGCATCGCCTTGTTGTCTATTCATCGGACTTCAACGATTTTGATGGCAACAGGGAGGATGAGAGCGACCAGGTCAAAGAAACAAACAGCCAAAAGCAACCATCAGAAGGCTCCGAAGAGACGCAAACGGATGAAGATGCCCCATGGGTTGGTGTCCAAATACAAACTTATCAGGCTCGCATGTCTATTGGGGGTAAGACACTTCCTAAAGGGAGTGGACCTACACCATCACATCCGGTCAATAGTGAAGAGCACGAATCAGATGGAGAGTGGGTGGAATCAGATTATGAGGTGTTGGAAGTGCCTGTGCAGAAAAAAAAGAGAAAGAGCATTGTCTACAAGAAGAGGAAGCAAGCTGCCCCGACTCATGCCAAAAATGCACCTCCACGTCAACCTCAGAAGGTACGAAAGCGCAGCCGTGCTTTTGCGGAGATTCGACACTATCAAAAGAGCACCGAGCTCTTGATTCGGAGGGCCCCTTTTGCAAGTCTATGCAGGGAGGTTTTGCAATTGTACAACACTCAGTTTCGGATGGGCGCCGTGGCCATAGAGGCAGTCCAAGAGGCAACAGAGCAATATTTAACTGGCATATTCGAGGATTCTAACCTCTGTGCCATCCATGCAAAGCGTGTAACCATTATGCCCAAGGATATGCAGCTTGCTCGTCGTTTGCGCCATGAGGAGTAGCTTGTAATTAGGCATCAACCTTTTTGTATTTACGGAACTCCAAGATTGGGAAGAATTTGAATATAAGCATCTTTTATTGTATACTCCACCGCCCATTGTATTGTTTTAATTCTATACCATACAATGTAGCACTGGTTCAAGTTTTGTCTACCTTCTATTGTATGTGTGTAGCCATTAGCTTGTTATTGTGAAAAATTGCCTACGTTTAGCACCTTGGCTAAGTGGGCATGCACTTCCTGATGTATCCATGCTATGTGACTCACTATTGCATGGCAAAAACATCTACAAAGTGTTGAAAATGGCTTGGAATGCCCCCAAATTGGCTGCCACAAGGGCGCGCATTTGGGGCTTCCAGAGGCCTATGGATGGACATAATGCGCGCCCTTGTGGCAGCCTTTCCTAGTGCTTTCCAGACACTTTCCACTGGTTTCCAGACAATTTTGACAAGCAATAAGTATGTTTTGTTTGCTTCAATGCTTCAATTAGCATAGATGCTACTGGCAATCATCCCCCCTTAGTCCATGTCAGTCCTATACTCCAAAAAGGGCTTAGATATTGCCACAAAGTTTACTCTTGTGGTTTGTTAATACAACTTTAGGTATCTAGGGCAAGATGGGCTTAAGGTTACCTGGTCACTCTGTTTTGTAACTGGGTATGCTCCTATACTCCAAAAAGGGCTTAGATATTGCCACAGTTTACTCTTGTGGTTTGTTGATACAACTTTAGGTATCTGGGGCAAGATGGGCTTAAGGTTACCTGGGTATCCATGTCTTTCACTTTTGCAACTGGGTATTAATGTCTTGTCACTCTGTTTTGTACCCGGGTATGATCTTAGATGTGTCCAATTTCATCTACCACAAGGGTGCACATTTGCACAGTTCATCAGCTGATGGAAAGCCCCAATGCGCGCCCTTGTGGCAGCATATTTTAGGGACTTCCAAGCCCTTTACTAGGCACATACATAACTTTGGAAGCCTAGATATAACAAAGTATGCATTTTTTAAATTTTAATGCCTACCAGACCCTTTAGTAGTCATAGGAGAAATTATGGTGCTTCTCATACACAATGGAAGCCCAACATATAAGAAATTCAAAACCTTGCAAGAAAGAGAGTCATAGACAACAAAAAGTAGTTTCATTAAAGAAATCAATGCTTTACATGATATCCGGCTTTTGCTTTAGGATCTTTCTAATTACAATTTTCTGGCGCTTGGCCTTTTGGGGTGGCTCCTTGTTAAGTAAAGTGGTTGTGATTTCTTGGGTGTCATTAACCCCTACAGCTTGGTTCATGCCGACATGGGCAATAAGGCGCCCACGAAAGTTTACACCGAAAGTGGATATTGCAAAATATTTCTTTACAAGCACTACAAGGTTGGCCGTTTGGGCAAGTGTTGTTAAACACAACGCCTTGGAGAGTGAACGGAGAGCAAAAATGTTGTAGCGACCATTGGGAGAGTAGTCGGCATGGACAAACACCACGACACCAGTGGGAAGTGTGCCGAGGTAGTGAGCAAGTGCCACTTGAGGTCCGAACGAGGTCCTCCTCTCCCCTGACCGTTGCGCCCAGGCGTCAACCTCCAAAACATCCTGCAGAACATAGGTTTTCTGAGATATGGCACAGAATTATCATATAACATTAACAAAATCATTTGTAACAATCAAATGTAAGTGAGCATCTATACCTCTTGTCTACGATCCTCCTCATCGGCATCCGGGTGCAAGTAAAGATCCACGCTTGACTTCCCCTTTGGAATAAGCAAAACAGGTGTTGCAGCAGGTGGTGGTGAATCCACTCTTGCGCGTTTAGCCAAACACATGGCTTGCACGGCCACAAACTCCTCCTCAGAGACCTTGGCCTGCTCGGCCGCTGCCACCTCGGCTTGTGCGATCGCCACTGTGTCCGCCAAAGTATTCCCCATAGGCAGTAGGAGATCATCGTCATGGGAGGTGGTGGTATCAAGATCAAACTTGCCATGGGCATCGAGGATGGCGAAACACTCATCCATGCAAAGCTCAAAGGATTTCTCCAGATCGTGCATAAACACAAACTCCTCCCCACCCACCACAATGGAGGAGAAGCGGGTAATCTCTACCTTAGGGATGGCATCCCGAGTGGTGGTTCCTTGTGGCGGTCCGGATGATGAACCGACTGATGGAGAGGCCTCCAAGAGGCCTTGAATCCCTACAAGGTAGGTCAAGGCAAGCGTCCTCTCCTCTGCGGATAAGTCAATGGCCGCGGGCTTGGTGTCCTTCACATCAGCCAATACCCCGCCGATCTGCAAGTGAGGTAGCACTACGTCAGGGCCTGCTGGGCACTCGTGAAGGAGGAAGATCATTATGGCCTGAATAGAGAAAAAAGTGTTTCCCATCCTTCCCTTACGCATTGCTCGCACATCATCAGCTTCAAGCCGCACATATTGTCGTGCGGGTTGTGCTATGGTGGCAAAGCGTGCAAGCCGCTGACGAAATGGCCTGTCCCCTTGGTAGATGTGGTGGAGAAGGCCTTCAGGGACCCATTGCCCTGGCCGGTTTGGTAACTCAACAATGAATCTCCCCATGCACGTGGAAATGTATGAAGTAATGTGCTCAAGAGATTGAGAGTGGAGGGTCAAGGTGGTTTCCAAATCGGGTTGGGTTGTGAAAAATGCTTGAAGCTCAGGGCGATTTGCATGCCCAACCTCAGTAAGGAATGCATCTAAAGCACTAGTAGCAGCCATTTCTTCTCTTTGCGTGATTGGGTATGCTAGGTCTCTCTGCAATGCTGGGATGAAAATGGTGAAATGAGGAGGTGGTCCTCCTTATATAGACATATTCCATCTCGAAAAAAATAAAAAATATGCATTTAAAAAATAAATTTACACCACCTTAAAACTCAAGTACAAAATCAAGTACAACACCTTAAAAATTTTCAAAATCTTTAATAAAATATCCAATATATAAACGATTAAAGTTACAAGCCAATTCACTTAGACAAGATGATTTCGTCTGTAGCCCAATCTTTGTAAACAAGCATAGTGGCCTCCATCCGCCTTCCAATCTATACAACCAAAAATGGCCAATCAAAATACAAAAACCCACAAAAAATAAGAAAAGGTAGCTAAGCAAGCACAAAGCAGACCTTGCGTTGTTCTAGTTTGAAACTTGCATTACCGACATCCTTGAATCCCATTATGACAAAGTGTTCCCAAAGATTGGCAAGAGTCCAATGCGGATTCACTGCAACCACCTCCACCTCGTTATTGGGCATGCGGACACAAATTTCAAAGGATTGAATCTCTTCGGCTGTCAACTACAAGGGTATCCATTTTCCACATTTGTGCATCCACCTCTCATAGCTAAACCGTGCATACAAGGTGCACCTTGCTTTCAAATACCGAAGGCAAAGATGTGTGGGGGACACATTGCACTTATAACGGTCACCATCATGCAAACCGTCAACATAGCTCCAATTGACACCTAGAATGGTGTCCATTGCATCTAGGTCAACTTCTTTGCAAACAAACATTGTTGGTGTTTCTACAATCGGCAGAGAGCGGAATGCATGCACAAACAAATGAATGGGACAATGCCAATTGAGACCCACCGATTTGGTTGCCTTACCAAACTTTAGGGACCCTTGGAAATCTTGCAGCACCTTGCGCTTGAAAGAAAGCAAAGCCCAATGGTCTGGAGTTGGCCATTCTGCACTCTCCAATGAGGGTGTCTCCACAGCTTCTAACCTACCATAGCTTTGGCTTGACTTCGGCACCACGTACTTGTGGGAGTACATGAATATTCGCTGCTCGATAAGTTTTTTCGATGAAACATTAGGAAACATAAGCTCCCCAATGTGAGCATGCACAACCATGAACGTGCCTGAGAGGCACTCAAGTAGCTGCTCCTCAACTAAGCTGGATGAAAAAACATCTTTACAAATGCCTTTAGTTAAACATAATGATCACATAAACGTAAACATGACATATGCATGGGATAGCTAAACCATGAAAACTTACAATGAGGTGCAAATTGAGTTGAAGCTCTCTTGAGGTGGAGCTCAGCTGCACTGTAGATGTGTTGCACGATGGCCACCATTCCGGACTTTGTTTCTTTGAATGCCAATAGCCGGCCCTTCCAATGACGTTCCAATATGCCTCGACACCGTACGCGATGAGGTCTAGCACATGATGGTTGCATGTAGATCCATGCACCCTTCTTGAATACTTGTGGGATCCATACCCCATCTGAGTCTTTTGTGTTGTGCAACACAATCTCCTCTATCTCTGGTTTGGGCCGTCTATGCGTGGACATGCTTGGGAAGTTGGGCTTAGGAAGGGATTTGAAAGAGTTGAGTAATGAGGGGAGGGTGAGGTGAGCTGCCTATGGTGGCTTTGACAGTGGAGATAGAGAAAGAGGGGAGGAGTGAGAGGTAGAGAGGATAGTGGAGCTGTGGGCTATGGAGTGTGGGACTGTAGAGGGTTGATGGAGGTGTGAGAGAAGGGGGAGCTATGGAGAGAGAGGAAGAGAGTGGTGGAAAGCTTTTGGCTATGGCTGCCTTGACTGTAGAGAGAGAATGGGAGGAGGGAGAAGAGGAAGAGTGTGGGAGAGAAAAGTAATGAGGGAGAGAGAGAAAAGTGGATTTTGGGGAGAAAAATTGACTTTTTAAGTTAGTTTATGTTTTGGAGGCAAATGGGTCAACTTTGGAACTTTTAAAAAAAATTCAATTTTTAGGGTTTTTAAGCATGCGCGTTTTTTTTTGGGGGTCCCTCCCTCTTTTATGACACCTCTCTCCTCCTATTTACCCCCCCCCCGCCCTAGCCTACTTCCCACCTCTCTCTAAGAACCAAGCATTGAAGAGGGAGACAATTAGGCTGCACCCCTACCATTCCTCCCCCTCTAGGTGATATCCCAAGAGCCTTCTCATTGGTTCTCCCTTAAGCCTTCACTAATCAAAAAGGCCCAAGGAGAGTCCATTATTTTCCTAATGAACTACAACATTGGATAAATGATACAAAATTCCATACCCTATCCAAAGTAGCAATAGGGGCATTAGTAATGTTTACACAAAACATAGATCTAGCAATAGGTATAGCTAATGGAACTTTTGGGACAATCATAGATATTAAATATAACAATATAACATCTATTATAACAAAACTTATAATACGTGTAAATCATACACAACAAAATGTAACTATTAGAAGATCTAAATATCAAAAAAAGACATACAATGGAACATGGTAGGGTCGATCATCTCGATTACCGGACCCCTCTTGTCTTTTCCCTTATACTTACCAACCAACTCGCATAATCTTGTGTGAAATCCTTCGATGAGTGCATAGGTGTGTCCATATCAAACCACGAGTCACCACCTCCTTTGGAGTGCACAACCGCCTGATAATGGCTACAATGAATGGATTTCTTAAGGATTGTACGCCCGTAGATGATTAAGCTGATGTTGAAGATACAGTGTACTATAGAAGTCCCTGGTGAGAGACCATACGAACCACGACAAGATTGTGTCCTAGTAGGAGGTAACTTCATCCTCTGTTAAAAATACAAGCCAAGAGGCTGCTGTCCACCCAAAAATGCAACTGCAAGGTAATGAAAACGGTGTTGTCCAGTGAAATCCATTACAATGACTGAGGTAAATTTTGGCTGGCTTATTCGTTCTGTTCACCGTTGGTCAGCAAGTATGTTTGACGCCAGGTGGTAATGATGGATCGCCCGTTGGATTTGTACCTCCCCCCTGCTCATTGTCGTTTGCCACCCGTTACTGAGAAAATGGAAGAGTCACCAACTCCTTTGGAGTGTGCAACCGCCTAGTGATGGCTACAATGAATGGATTTCCCAAGGACTATATGCCCGTAGATGATCAAGCTGATGTCGAAGATAACGTGTACTATAGCAGTCACTAGTGAGAGACCATACGAACCACGACGAGATGGTGTCCTAGAAGGAGGTAACTTCATCCTCTGTTAAAAACACAAGCCAAGAGGCTGCGGTCCACCCAAAAACGCAATTGTGAGGTGATGAAAATGGTGCTCTCCAGCGATTTTCAGCGTGCCTAGAGGGAGGTAGCTTCATCCTCTGTTAAAATCACAAGCCAAGAGGCTGCTGTCCACCCAAAAACGCAATTGCGAGGTGATGAAAATGGTGTTGTCCAGCTATTTTCAATGTGCTTGTATGCTCTCGACATTCGTGCTATTCATCATCTCTGCAAGGTGATGAAAACGGTGTTGTCCAGCGAAATCCATTACAATGACTGAGGTAAATTTTGACTGGCTTATTCGTTCTGTTCACCGTTGGTCAGCAAGTATGTTTGACGACACCTGGTAATCATGGATCGCCCGTTGGATTTGTACCTCCCCCCTGCTCATTGTCGTTTGCCACCCGTTAGTGAGAAAATGGAAGACTCAACACCTCCTTTGGAGTGCGCAACCGCCTAGTGATGGCTACAATGAATGGATTTCCCAAGGACTGTACGCACATAGATGATCAAGCTGATGTCGAAGATACCGTGTACTATAGCAGTCACTGGTGAGAGACCATACAAACCACGACTAGATGGTGTCCTAGCAGGAGGTAACTTCATCCTCTGTTAAAAACACAAGCCAAGAGGCTGCTGTCCACCCAAAAACCCAACTGCGAGGTGATGAAAACGGTGCTGTCCAGCGATTTTCAGCATGTCTAGCAGGAGGTAACTTCATCCTCTGTTACAATCACAAGCCAAGAGGCTGCTGTCCACCCAAAAACGCAATTGTGAGGTGATGAAAACGGTGCTGTCCAGCGATTTTCAGCTTGCCTAGCAGGAGGTAACTTCATCCTTTGTTAAAATCACAAGCCAAGAGGGTGCTGTCCACCCAAAAAACACAATTACGAGTTGATGAAAACGGTGTTGTCTAGCTATTTTCAGCGTGCTCGTACGCTCTCGACATTCGTGCTATTCATCATCTAGTTCCAATCAAATGTGACAACCTCAGAATCTGTTCTATCTTCCCTTTAATCAACTAGCGTGCTAAGCTATGAGTATTGTGAGATCTCAATCAGAAGGCTACATACATGTGCTCTCACCTGTACTTTGTCCTCATTACCATCCTCTATTTGCATCTTTCGTGGAGAGAGGCTTTTGAACGATTTATGCATGATGGTGCTGTGTTTAGAAAAACAGAACTAAGGAAATCGGTGACCTGCGAGCCAGACTCACACAATGAGTACTGTGCGAATGAAGCAAGTGGGGGGGAGTGCCAGGAGGTGACTCTTGGCTTGTGGGCATCAAGGGCAGGAAAGGTTGTTGGAGGCATCTCATGGGGTGCCGTTTTCAGGTTATCCGGCGGTACGGGTCTCCTTGTGGGAGACTATTTGCGAGAGCGCAGGGGAAGCAGAATGGGTATCGACAAAGAAGGCCAGCGGTCAGGGGTCGCGGGTAAAACCACCGGAACCTGTCCATATCAGGTTGACAGAAGGCAAGCTGTGGTATTGAAGGGTGAGCCAAGGATATTACGCAGGCAAAACCAGGAAAGGCGTGACAAAGGTCTGTTTTATGGAAAAGTAGCGAGCGCGAGCCCTTTCGACGAAGAGATGCGTGACAAGGGTATGCAGATGCTGGTAATTTCAATCTCGGGACAGCCAGGTCTGTGTTATGGAAACGTGTCAGGCGCAAGTCCCTTCGACAAAAAAATGCACGATGATCAAGTCATGCTTGTGGTTATGGAGACTCTAAATAGAAGGGATTCTGAGTCCTATTATGGTTTAGTTGCTGTGTCGAGACGGTCTAAAGTGGACCCTCCGGGAGTGGTTGTCATTAGGATACAATTGAGCAAGAGGGTGCAGGTCCTGTCATGAACACACTTGTATGGATGTCCCTTTGCTCGAGGTGTCCTGCAATACAGCGGGCGATCTCCTCAATGGTCCCGATAGCATGTACAGGTGGTATCTAGAGTAGAGAGCCGAAAGAGATGCAGGGATATGACAAAGTGTGGGCCGAGTGTGTGTTCGAAAATGACATTACTTGGCGGTGCTGGGATGTGGAACCTAGATTATTTTTTATGCTCGTCCTTTGGAATTGGAAACTGATGCTCATTGGGAGCAGCATGGAACGGGGAGGCCAGATGGCTGGTATGGAAGGATGGGGGTCTCGGACCCATCTGACTAACGATGCGGATGGGTGGCAATGCCTTGGTCTATATGGATGCCAAAGGAGGTGGCAAATGCAATCACCTATGCTTTCACCTTGAAGGCATCTTGCAATTAATGTGTTCCAAGAGACGCAATTTTGGATATAAAGCTCATCAATAAAACTTTCCATGCTTTGATAGCGGCACCAAATTTAGAATTTTTCTGGTTTCGAGAAGTTTCCTTGCCACATTATGTAGGGCAACATAAGGGCAAGCATAGGTGATTGCATTTGGAGAAAGTACTTTCCTTCATATCTGGTTAAAACATCCGAGTGCTTCCTTGCAATAGCCATGTTGGGAATATGCTACAATGAATGCATCCAGGAGATGAGATTTTCACTAGACAGCACATGAGAGAGCCACACCTTCAACGTTCAAGCATAGGTGGAAACAACCCTGCGCCTACTGACACTACCCTTGGTAAAATCGCACCACATCTGGTATACATCTCGACCTTAGGCCTTCAAGGTGCAACCATAGGTGATAGCATCTAGAGAGATGCCTTGTCCTTCAAGTAGGAAGCATAGCCAATTGCATCTAGAGAGATACCTTCTGTTCGCAGCTGGTGAAAGTAGTATAGATCTTCCTTGTTAGAGCCAAGTTGGGCTTAAAACCTCTCAGCGCTTCCTTGCCACAACATGCTCAGTAGCATAAGGACACACACCTTCAAGGTGAAAGCATAGGTAATTGCACATGCTTTCTGGCATACATATAGACCAACGCATTGCCAAGCATAGCATGTTTTTACAACAACCCCTGATTAGCAATCTCATCATGAATTTTCTCACGCATGTGAAAATCGTCCACATACCTCTCAAGGTGCAAGCATAGGTGATTGCATTTGGAGAAAGGACTTTCCTTCCTATCCGGTTAAAACAACCCGGAGGTTCTTTGCAACACCTATGTTGTACATATCCTGCAATGAATGGGTTCCAAGAGACGTAACTTTGGATAGAAAGCTCATCAATAGAACTTTCCATGCTTTGATAGCGGCACCATATTTGGAATTTTTCTGGTTAGAGAAGTTTCCTTGCCACACTTTGTAGGGCACTGATTCTATCTATAGAGAGCCCCTCCCTTTGCATCCGATGAAAACAACACAGAGCTTTCTTGCCACAACCATGTTGGGCATATCTTGCATTCCTAGACACAATATTTTGTACAAAGAGCTCATCAAGTTCATTCACAAGGGCACCACATTTGGCACATGTGTGTCCGACACCTCTTGGCTAGCAATCTCATCATGAGTTCTCTCACCCATATGAAGATGTTGTGTAGGGCCACACCCCTTCAAGGTGGAAGAATAGGTGATTGCATTTGAAGAAATTTGTTGCCTTCATATTTGGTTAAAATATCGTAGTGCTTCCTTGCAATCGCCATGTTGGGAATATCCTACAATGAACGCATCCAGGAGACGAGATTTTCACTAGACAACTCATTAACAAGTTCTAATGCTTTGATAATGGGACCACATTTGGCATTTGCATCCAGTTCATAGAACCTACTTGCCACACCATGTTAGGTAGCATAAGGCCACATTCCTCCAATGTGCAAACATAGGTGATTCCATCCACGAGTCTCAAGGTACAATTATTACTCCAAAAATTCACATTTTACTCAAATACCAACAAGTTCAATAATATTTTAAATCATCTATCAACATAGTCAAATAATGCATTCTCACATCTCTCTCTCTCTCTCTCTCTCTCCACCTAAATGTGAATCCATTGTTAATTTTAAAATAACAATCTATATTCTAAAATATTTAAATACCTTATATATTTATATTAAAACTCATAAAAGTTCATACAAAATCATTTTAAAAGAGTGTAATTGTTTTCTTTTTACAAAAGCAAAGTCTCCCCGAAAATCAACAACTCCAGAAAATGAAAGTAAGATTTTTATTTATAAATTACAATGTATAATAAATAAAAAATATATATGGGACAAACGAATAATCTAAAAAGAAGGATTTTACAACATAAAAAACAACCTACTAAATTCATGATAACTGACATTAGCAGATACAAGCCGTTCAACAAAAATTTCACTATCGAAATTATAGATTCAACAACAATAAAGGACAAAGCAAATCACTTAGAAACACTTTATATTAAGAAATTTAGATCGATTACTCCAAATCGATACAATGTTTTTTTCAAAAATCCGTCTTCTTTTAACAAATACTATTACCTAAAGAAAAGAGACCTTATTTAATTTAAAGGGTTGTTATCTCTTTCCAACTCTCTCTCTCTCTCTCTCTCTCTCTCTCTCTCTATTCAAAAAAATACATTATAGACGTAATCTATTGCAAAAGTGTATACATTTCACATTAAATCTAACCCTACACAACAACTTTACGCTCAACCATTAGCTAACTCCCCCATACTAGTTCGGGAAGCATTTTACCTACAACCATTGAAATGACATTATGATGTATTGGCGAGAGCATTTATCACTTCAGAGCTCAAAAGGGGAGCTAGATTTCTTGCAGCAATGACAAGTACTGTATTGACAAGGAGGAGGGAATGGAAATCAATAAATTAATGCATATAAATAAATTTTGTAAATGACATCAAAAAGTTGATAAAGCAGTGCAATATGTTTGGTCAAAATCCATGCTCGTAACCTAGGACGGGCCCTCCACGTACAAACTAATAGGAAGTGCAATTATTTCACATTGGATGGCGTGCTAAGGGTACCAACTAATGGGAATTGTGCTCCTACATTGGGAACTAACAGAAAGTGGCTTGGTTAGGCAGAACGACATGGGGGGTCAAAGTGATAGCCAATGTGCAATCGAGAGGACGATTGATGTCGAAGTCATCAGGCTTTTGGAGAGTCATACAGTTGTTCACATCTACCCAACAACATAAGTAAAATTCAGTTTTCTTCTTAATACCCTAAATTGATATATACACAAAAAAAAGGTCACTTTTCTTCTTAACACCCTAAATTGATATGTACACAAAAACGACCTCTAAACTTGGAACGATAAATTGATAATACTAAACAATATACTAAATCTTCTTTGCAGTCTCGACAAGTTAAACAATGGAATTCTATAACTAAATGCAACTTTACAATTTAAAATGGGGGTGTGTACAAAGGAGACAATCACCACAGTGTGTCTGGATGGGAGACAACGACATTTGCAATCGAGAGGACGATTGGTGTCGAAGTAATCATGCTTTTGGTGTGTGATAAATTTTACAGTTCAAGACGGGGACGTACACAAACGAGAGATGATGACATTTGCAACCAATAAGACAATTGATGTCGAAGTGATCAGGCTTTGGAGTGTCATATAGGTCTCTATATTTACGCCACAACAGAAGTAAATTCAATTTTACAGTTTAAGACGGGGGCCTGCACAAATGAGATGATGACTATAGTGTGTGAATGGGAGAGCACGACATTTGCAATTGAGAGGGCGATTGATGTCGAAGTCATCAGGCTTTTGGAGAGTCATACAGTCCTTCATATCTACCCAACAACAGAAGTAAAATTCAATTTTCTTCTTAATACCCTAAATTGATACGTACATAAATAAAATTTCACTTTTCTTCTCAACACACTAAATTGATATGTACACAAAAACGAACTCTAAACTTGGAATGATAAATTGATAATGCTATACAATATACTAGCAATCAATTGATCCCTGGATTTTCAACAACAACATCATAGTATTGCATAATCGATGAGCAACCTTGATCACTAAATCACCAATTAATGACAGAATGTTAAGTAAATATGGATTCTCAATAAAAACGGCAATGCAAAAGCTTTGCGTTAATCGACAGCATGGAATTATTTGTTGCAGTAAACCGTACAATACAGCAGCATGCACGTGCAAAATGCTAGTGTTTTTTGTGCAAACATCATGCACAGAATGCTGGTGTGTTGTGGGAAAAAAAACCATACATAAGTATGGTGTGGAGTTGCCACAATTCTCCACATTTTTTATAATACCGTAAGGAATGTGCCTTTCCCCCGCCACTTTTATCCCCTCCACTGTTGAAGGGGGACTTATGCTTTTCCTCTAGTGTTAGAGGGGCTAGTTTTTTTAGTAAAATCTTTTTTTTATAAAAATGACGATAGTTTGTTAGCTTCATTTTCTTACATTTTGATTCAAGGAACAAGCATGCATGTAGTATTGTCGATATGCACCGTACGAAAATTTGAAGTAGGGATTTTATTAAACAATTTTTTTAAAGGAAAAACCCAAACATTGGCTTAGGCAAAGATTGTTTTGTGGTTTACAAACCGCACCACATTTAACATACATATCGACCAAGGCATTGCTAATCAAAACAATTTTTCGCAATATCATCGTAAATTTCATCATGTCTCTTTCGCTCTGTGTGTGTGTGTGTGTGTGTGTGTGTGTGTGTGTGTGTGTGTGTGTGTGTGTGTGTGTGTGTGTGTGTGTGTGTGGCATATCTCGCAATCAATGCACTCCAAGAGACGACCTTCTGGATAGAGGGTCCTCAAGAAGTTTCGTGGTTTACAAAGCGCACCACATTGGACATACATATCGACCAAGGCATTGCCAAGCACAACAATCTCTCACTAATAATGCCATCTCTTCAGCAGCCTTAGACTAACAATATCATCGTGAATTTCTGTGTGTCGGCACAGGATCCCTTTTCAGCAGTCCCCCCCCCCCCCCCCCTCTCTCTCTCTCTCTCTCTCTCTCTCTCTAGCAGCCTTAGACTAACAATATTATCGTGAAGTTCTTTGTGTCGGCACAAGATCCCTTTTCAGCAGTCCCTCTCTCTCTCTCTCTCTCTCTCTCTCTCTCTCTCTCTCTCTCTCTCTCTCCAGCAGCCTTAGACTAACAATATCATCGTGAAGTTCTTTGTGTCGACACAGGATCCCTTTTCAACAGTCCCTCTCTCTCTCACTGTGTGTGTGTGTGTGTGTGTGTGTGTACGACCTGGAGTGAGCAATATCATCGTGATTTTTTTGAACTAACAATATCATCGTGATTTTTTTTTACCTCTCTGCCCCTCAAACACTTGGTATGCAAGTACTCCACATTCAAAGTATCTCTCTCTCTCTCTCTCTCTCTCTCTCTCTCTCTCTCTCTCTCTCTCTCTCTCTCTCTCTCTCTCTCTCTCTCTCTCTCTCTCTCTCTCTCTCTCTCTCTCTCTCTCTCTCTCTCTCTCTCTCTCTCTCTCTTTGTACGGCCTGGAGTGAGCAATATCATCGTGATTTTTTTAAACTAACAATATCATCATGATTTTTTTTTACCTCTGTGCCCCTCGAACACTTGGTATGCAAGTACTCCACATTCAAAGAAGAGGTTGTGTGAGTGAAGGTACTGCCTGACAGCAGCTCATGTAGCCTTAAACTAACGATATCATTGTTATTTTTTTAAACTAACAATATCATCAATTTTTTTTTACCTGCACTGCAAGAAGCTTGGGAGCTCACAAGGGGCTACGATGGCTGAGTGAGACAGTCAAGGGTCATCGTGATTTTTTTTTACCTCTCTGCCCCCCCCTCATCGATTGCCCGACAGCAAGCAATATCTTCTCTCTCTCTCTCTCTCTCTCTCTCTCTCTCTCTCTCTCTCTCTCTCTCTCTCTCTCTCTCTCTCTCTCTCTCTCTCTCTCTCTCTCTCTCTCTCTCTCTCTCTCTCTCTCTCTCTCTCTCTCTCTCTGTGTGTGGCATGGAGTCAGCAGTCCTCTCTCTCTCTCTCTCCCCCCGGCAGCAAGAAAAACGCAGCATCTTCTCTCTCTCTCTCTCTCTCTCTCTCTCTCTCTCTCTCTCTCTCTCTCTCTCTCTCTCTCTCTCTCTCTCTCTCTCTCTCTCTCTCTCTCTCTCTCTCTCTCTCTCTCTCTCTCTCTCTCTCTCTCTCTCTCTCTCTCTCTCTCTCTCTCTCTCTCTCTCTCTCGGCATGGAGTCAACAGTCCTCTCTCTCTCTCTCCCCCCCGGCAGCAAGAAAAAGCAGCATCTTCTCTCTCTCTCTCTCTCTCTCTCTCTCTCTCTCTCTCTCTCTCTCTCTCTCTCTCTCTCTCTCTCTCTCTCTCTCTCTCTCTCTCTCTCTCTCTCTCTCTCTCCGGCATGGAGTCAGCAGTCCTCTCTCTCTCTCTCTCTCCCCCCCCCCCCCCACAACAAGAAAAACGCAGCAGCCTCCTCTCTTGCTTTGGGGTGCGCCCTGCGCAGATACTACCATGACTTTGAATGGAAAGTCACACGTGGAGGAGGTAGATTCAGTAGCCTCCTCTCTCTCTCTCTCTCTCTCTCTCTCTCTCTCTCTCTCTCTCTCTCTCTCTCTCTCTCTCTCTCTCTCTCTCTCTCTGGCATGGAGTCAGCAGTCCTCTCTCTCTCTCTCTCTCCCCCCCCCCCCCCGGCAACAAGAAAAACGCAGCAACCTCCTCTCTTGCTTTGGGGTGCGCCATGCGCAGATACTACCATGACTTTGAATGGAAAGTCACACGTGGAGGAGGTAGATTCAGTAGCCTCCTCTCTCTCTCTCTCTCTCTCTCTCTCCCCCTCCCGACATGGAGTGATTACAATCTGCAGAGCAGTCAGTAGTCCTCTCTCTCTCTCTTTCTCCCCCCGGCAGTAGCATGGAAAAGGAAACAAACGAATACCTGTGAGCATGCAAAAGGAAACAAACGAATATAACAAACGAATACCTTTGTCTCTGTTATATGTTGACGTCATCGTCACCTCTGCAACTATGCGTCAATTGCTCTCTCTCTCTCTCTCTCTCTCTCTCTCCGCGCTAGGTGAGGAGTATGACAATGCTATCACCCTGCTATAAGAGTCACTACTTGCCCGCTTTTCGATCTCTTTTTTTTAAAACCAACCACAACCATTGCTTTGTTCAATCTCTCTCTTCCTCTCTCTCTCTACATCCTCATATAGCAAGCCAATCAAATGTGGCCACATGGCATAGCTGGCGTTGCTCCTTTCTTTAAATCCATGTTAGATAATCAAGGTAAAGATCTATTACTAATGAGGAGAGAGAGAGAGAGAAAGAGAATCTTTTTTTTCCTTGCAAAACTCACAATTTGTAGTGAATTGTATAGTCATAGCAACAAAATTACAAAACAAACTCAAGCTTAAGCCGAGCCTTGAAATGTTGAAGATTACAAATTGGATGTCTAAAGCCTCTCACCGAGGCTAATCATAACCAGCTTCACAAAGTAGGTGAACTATAGTTCAAGGCATTTACTTACCACCGCAGGTTGACAATACGGCATGGGTGGCCCTAGACTAGTCTCTTGAGTCTTGCTTGCTTCTGAGCGTATAGATCATCACTCTGCTTTCTTATATAATCTCTGAGAAGCTTGCCACATCAAGATCTCCTGCAAACACACGGTGGTTCCTTACTTGCCATATATGGTGAAAGACGAAGTACCCGACAATTTGAGTGCAGATAAGGAGAGCAAGACTTCTCCTCTTCTCGCCACCAAGGAACTGAGTAGTCTTGAAGAACCTGATCTACCATGTCCTTCGGACCCACTTGCAGATTTTCCCAGCCAAGCCTCTGATTTCCTGGCATTCCATGAATAGGTGGGCCATACCTTCACTAGCTATCATGCACCCCAAGCATTGATCAGACCCAATTCCTCTTTCCTGGATCTTTATGCCCATCGATAGAGCACCCCACATTACTTTCCACAAATATATCTTCATAAACTATGGCCACTTTCCAGATGTTCTCCATGAGATGCTTGCGAGATAGTACACTGGTTCAGAAGGCACCCTTTATCCTACAATCTTTAAATTGTCTTCTAATTAGATTGCATTGGTAGTGATTTCTTCCCAAGTAGTGACATCTCTAATAAATAGGCCATTGTAGATATCCTCATGTTGCAACCCTCTAATGAATCTATTGAGCAGTTTCCTATTGTTGAAATGCTCATTTTGGGGTACAACGACAATTTACATGTTTCAAACAACTAATAGAATCTCTTACTAACTCCCCTCTCGTTTGGCTTTTTGGAATTGAGATGCTACCCAAAGCACACCCTCTCGTATGTGCTCTTTTGAGAACACTCTCCTAAAACTATGGTAATGTGTGCACTCTTCAACCCTTAAGGTCCTATACCAATCTCCAACCTTCTCTCTCAAGGTCAATCTTAAGGCTTTACATTTATCTAACTCATTATGCTCCTTCAAGGAATCACATACATATTTTAATACTTCAATATGCTTTCTAAGTTCTAACGTCTCCATCAGCGTTAAATTTATGTGTGAGCTTGGCCACTTTGTACCACCTTGCTTCTAGGCTCTCTCTCAAGTATACTACACATATTCTCCGTCCAATAGATCGATTGATAGTTTGAGCAAATGTTGCCAAATCAACTAAATGAGCTGGTATAGTAGGTATAGGTGCTCCCAAAACTATATGTGGAATGGGGGTTGGCATTGGACTTGGCATACTCATGGTCCTCAAGCCCCATGCTTGGTACAATTTTGTGCCACATGATGGTCCAAAGTTCACATGTGTGGCCCTAATCATAGCAAATGTGGCATGACATGTTATGATTAGTTGGCATGGCTCCACTTGAATAAGAGTTAGAATAATGTGCTCATGGAGCTTAAGCCATTGGAATAATTGGGGGTGTAGAAGCTACATGAGCATGAGTGGCAATAGGTACATATGATGATGCACACTTGTGAGTACTATTGTAGGCCCTACACTACCAGGTAGCCGTGCAATACTAACAAATAAGGTAAAAAATGACCAAGGTCAAGGGTGTACTTTCCATCATACTCATCACCGGAGTAGGCTAGTTTCTAGAAGAACTTTGAGCTAGGTTTGGGAAACAAAAGGTAATGCTTGTGGGCTCAAACTACATTGAGACTCTAGGCTAAACAACATACGAGGGATCCATGGGGCTCACTGAAGGAGTCTCCATTTGTGATAGGGTCAATTGTTTGGCCTTATCTATATCCAAGAATCTCATAAGACCCATCAAAGGCATGTTAATATCTTGTTTTGCCTCTCCAACTAGACAATCCTATGGATGACATCGCAGACCATTTGTTGTTGCTCCGTTAGATTGGGGCACTAGGTGCTCCTCTAGACCGGTGGCACTAGATGTCGATTGCAAGACATCTAACCAACCCACATGGTGTGTGTAGTGCATATATGGGTCGATCAAAGTTTTAGTTTGTAGGTCATATTCCAAATTTCCATTGAGAAATACCCCTTCTAGGATTTGGTGTGCTAGAGGTTTCCTTTGAAGTGGATGTATTGTGGCTCCCTATGGTTTGACTCTTAATGACTACTAATTTGGGAGAATTTGATTGCTCGAATGGTATGGTTGTTTTCATAAGGTCCTTTGCCTCATTCATCGGTGTTGTTCTACGTAAGATGTCTATTTCATTCTATCTAACCGCTTGCACATAACGTTCAAATTCTTGCATGTCTGCAAGATTCCTAACATCAGGTAATAGAAGTTCAGACGGTGATAGCCTTGTAGGGACATTAGTAAATACAGTGGGTAGAATATCCACATGGACACTCTTAGGGAGTGCAAGGTCTACATGGGATGTAAAAGATGAATCTATCTCCCCCCCTTCTTCGTTTACTTCAATAGCCACATGTTCTAAACAAGTGACTCTAGTAAATGTTTCTATTAGGTGACTAAACACACTAGCACAGGGTTGTAGGGCCAAGATAGGCACATTTTGATTTGGATTTTCAAGGTTTGGTATAAGGTGTCCCTCCATCACATCGTAGCCGAAGAAAGAGACACTAGCCACAAAGTTTAAGTATTGGATTGCACTACCTTGGGTCCCAGCCGAAGACCTAGAACCTAATGTGGGTGGATAGTGAGTACTTGCACAAATCAAAGTGCTCTCTAGTTGTTTAGACTCTAGCACTCGACCAGAGCATAAGTACATGTGATGTCAATGTCCTCCAAGCATTGGTAAGCACTAAATGTTTGCCTTTTATTTTGTTTGTTTTTCATTTCTTGGTTTTGTTTTTCTTATTTTCTTATTTTTTCCTTTTTCCTTGATGCTCACAATGCAAACTAGAGCATGCAGAAGCTCAAAACAAGCATATTGTTTGGAAGATCTTGGTGTTGTTATGGAAACTGATAAAGACTTATTTATTGCAACTGACATATGGCAAAAACATAAGTGAATTATGGACTATGCAAAAGGACAACAAGTTTATTGTTACGGCATTAGCCGCACATGCGGTCCTTCGGTCCTCTAGACACTGCGGATCAGGAGTCATGCGGTATGTGGCGGCCGTAGCGGCAGTTCTTCACGGGATATCATGGGACAGGAGTGTGTGCACCGTTCTCGATCTGCGCTGGAGCAGCGGTTGTATATGGAGGGGCATACCTGTCTTTTGATGTAACTTAACCAATCTCTATGATATTCATGGCCTCTACTATTGTAACTCTGAGTCTGGAATATACATGAATGAAGCAAGAGGTGTTCTGTGCCTGTGTACTGTGTACTTCCTTTTCTTGTCATTCTATATGTTGATGTTCATAGAATGTAGTTGCGGGTAATCATTCCCGTAATGCCTATTGCTCCAGTGCGGGCAATAGCCATTACATCTGGCGACCACGATGCGTGATGGATAGCCAGCGATGAATATGCATGCGCACTAGGTCGCGGGGTCCGCCTGACCCTGTGGTTCCAATTGTAGGAAGACGACGGAGGAGAGGCGGTTCAGATGAATTTGTTTTTTCTTCACAGCAGATTGAGGAATCTGTCTCTCCAACACCAAGCCCAGTGCGTGGTAGGCGGTTGTGGCGAGCGAGACGTACTCCGCGCAGTCAGTCATGTCCTCCTGTCGTACGTTCACCCTCACCCACACAAGTTGCTCCACCACCATCTCCGGTAAGCAGTCCGGGGGTATCTTCGCCACTGTCTCCACCTCCTAGTGCTCGTCAGCTTTTCCTGGGAGGAGGAGGAATAGTTGGGCAAGGGGTGATGGCTCATCCTCAGATTAAGTATACTCAGTTTCGAGGTCTTTCGAGTGAAGACCCAGATGCACATTTGCGCCAATTCAATAAAGCTTATGGATTGAATCATCCTGGGGTGGTGATTCCTCTCCATCAACAATTGGTGTTTGAATCTACACTCTCAGGGAAAGTTGCAAAATGGTTGTCCGAATACTCTGATGACCATTACCAGACGTATGCCGACGGATCCATAGCGTTTCTACAAAGGTTTCGAACGGAAAAGACAGTCCCTCAACATTTGGAGAAGCTTCGAACGCTCCGGCAGAAGTCATTGCCAGTGGAGGATTACGCTGCAAAATTTCGGATGCTTTTGCAGAGGGTACCTCAGGCACAAAGGCCGGCAGCCGAAGTGCTAAATGATTATTTTTTGCGGGGGCTCAACAAGGATCTTAGAACGGCTATGGCAACAGTGGATAAGGTAACTACTCCACTGGATACTGTAATTTCTAGGGCTGTAGTAGCAGGAGAGGCTTTAGAGGATACGGAATATCCAAAGAAGTCAAAGAAGAAAGACAGGAAGAAATCTCATCGGAAGTCACAGGACAGTGGCAGTGATAGTTCGGAGTCGGAATCCGCAGTATCTGATTCCTCGGACTCAGGCAACAGCGATTTGGGGAAAGAATTGGAGGAGACACCGCGGAAAAAATCCCAGCATCACGGGAAAGGTGTATCATCCAGATCGACGGAATCGGCTGCAGTGGCTAAAAGTCTGAAGGAAATATGGTGTTCCCAATGTCGGAATCCGGGCCATGCTGCTCAGGAATGTGCAATGAATCAGAAGTGGTGTGCGATTTGCACGACCAATACTCATAATACAGTGGAATGTTATTTCAATGGCCGGGGTCGTTGGAGTCGAGGGGACTCTTCTACCTGGCAACAACCACAGATAGGGCAGGGACAAGAGCCTGCTGTGGCGATGGCTCATGCTCATACATCAGAGACGCCTGTGCAAGGTCAAGCAGGAGGACGGGGTCAAGGGGGAGGACGAGGTCACGGAAGAGGTGGCCGAGATCCTAATCGCCCCAAGACATGCCTTTTCTGTTTGGGGGATGGACATTGGCGATCTGAGTGTACTGAAGCTATGGAATACGATTGAAAAAAGCAGGAACGCACTGCAGGGAAACAGCCTAGTGTGGCTATGGTTCAGATTGAAGGACTGGAGGAGTCTGACCCAGTGGTTTCATTAATCACGCGATCGGGTAAAAGTGTGGTTCCAACTCCCGATGTGAAAATTCCGGATTGGACGGTTCAGGAAGAAGTGCGGAAAAAGACTGTGTCCTGGTTGCCACAATCCGCACCATCAGTGAAGACAGCAGGACCATCGACATCGACTATGCCATCGACTGTGGGTCTGGAAATAAAGGAAGGGAAAGTTGGAAATAAGGATGATATTAAAGAACAGGAAAAGTGGAATTCCGTTTGGAAAGAGGTTCTCATGTCACCAATTCAAGTACCTCTGGGTTCATTGCTGAAATTAGTCCCGAATTTCCATAATGCATTGCTGCGACAATCGGCCACTGAGCTACGGGAAGTTGCCATTGGGAAGGTTGAAAGTGAGGATGATGATTCAGTCCCGTTGCCGGCGAATAGGATCACAGATACCCGCATTCCGGAGCTTTCAGTTCGATACCATGGCACATACATTGACAAGGTACTCTTGGATGGAGGAGCGGGGGTAAACATTATCACCCAAGCAGCGTGTGAGCGTTTTGGTCTCAGTGATTGGGAGCTTGCACCCTTTGTAGTCCGCATGGCAGATCAAAGAAGAGTGCAACCAGTGGGTTTACTTCGGGGCATTGTTTTGGATGTGGCGGGCTTATCCTTTGTTGTTTCCTTAGTAGTCTTGAATATTGAAGATCATAATCAGGATTATCACATTATCTTGGGAAGACCCTGGTTACGACAAGCGAGGGTAAAGAATAATTGGGAAGCAAATATGCTTACAGTAAAGAAGGGTAAAAGAAAAGTGCGTGTGATGCTAGGAACATGCCGACAACCAGTTCAGGCAGCATGGCCGGTTATAGCCGAGACAGTTAATATGGTGGAAGGATTAGAAGAGGATGAAGAGGAAAAATTTCTCAAAGCTAATCCGGATTTGGTTTCTCTATACCTTGCGGATATTTCTCTGATTCCGAAAGGGAATTCGGTGGGGGTTTTAGGAACTCCAGGAGGAATAGGGGAGCAACAATAGGTGCTTCCGAGTCCTGAATCATTGGAGGACGTGATTCAGCAAGAACGAGCATTTGAGGCGCAAATGGGAAAAATTACAAGGGTTAAGGAAGATGAATTAGAGAAGGTTTTTCTTGGGGAGCAAGCGGAGTCCCAGCCCATATACATTAATAAGCAGCTGGAGGCAAGTTTTAGAGATGATTTTGGATCCTAAGTTTTATTAGCACACGATCAATCTGAAACCAGATGCGGTGCCAGTGAAGCAGCACTCATACAGGATGAATCCGAATGTGGCAAAGCAAGTTAAGATGGAAATTGATCGCTTGTTGGAAGTGGGTTTTATTACCCCTATTGATAATCCGGAGTGGATTTCTCCAATTGTGGTCGTACCAAAGAAAAATAAGCAAATCCGAATTTGTGTGGATTACCGGAAATTGAATGCAACTAATGTTCCAGATCCTTTTCCTCTTCCGTTTTTGGATTCCATTTTGGATGATGTAGCAGGACATGAGATGTATACTTTTTTGGATGGATTTAGTGGATATAATCAAATCCGAATGGCATTGCAGGATCAGCCAAAAACAGCTTTTATTACCGCATGGGGAGTATTTGCTTGTACAGTAATGTGGTTTGGATTGCGGAATGCACCTTCCACTTTTCAAAGGGATATGTTTCAAATCTTTGGGCCTTATTTGACGGATTTTATTAGGATTTTTCTGGATGATCTCAGTGTTTTTGGAGCACAATTGGAGCATTTGAAACAATTACGGTTATGCTTTATGAAATGCAGAGAGGTGAAATTCATTTTGAATCCTTTAAAGTGTGCATTTGCTGTCCGCAGTGGCAGGTTACTGGGGCATATCATTTCTGAAGATGGTATTTCTGCGGATCCGGATAAAATTGCCGCAATTATGGAAGCGCCTGCACCGCGGAACCAGAAGCAATGTCAGATTTTCCTGGGTCAAGCCCGATGGCATGGGAGGCATTTGCGGTTTATCGCGCATTTGGCAATCCCGATTACTCAGGCAGCTCATGCTATAGATTTTGAATGGACACAGGAATGTGATTTGGCTTTTCAAAGATTAAAACTGCAGCTATCCAAAGCTCCGATTATGCTGGCACCAAATTGGGATGAGGATTTTCATGTGTTCGTGGATGCTTCGGATCGAGCTATTGGCAGTGTGCTGATGCAGGAACAAAGTCAAGGATGGTTCCGACCTGTCTATTATGCCAGTAGACGATTATCATCCGTAGAATGAAATTATTCCGTAACTGAAAGGGAATGTTTAGGGATGATTTATTCAATGAAGAAATTTCGGCACTATCTGTTGGGCCGACGTTTTTTCTTCCATGTGGACCATTTGGCTCTTTTATACCTGGTAAGGCAACAGAATTTGACGGGAAGATTGGCCAGATGGGTGCTTTTCCTGCAGGAATTTGACTTTGAGGTCATACATCGGCCAGGGGCCAAGCATGCGGTGGCTCACTACCTATCTAGGTTAGATTCCGGAGAGTCGCCGACGGGTGTAGCTGATGAATTTCCGAATGCGTCTCTGTTTCTAACAGGAGTAGCTGCAAAGGTATCACAGTCCCGCAACAGGCGAGGGTTATTCCTAGCATTCCATGGACATGGTATGAGGAGATGTTTCATTTTCTCGACAGCGGCGAAATGCCTTCTTTCTTGTCCAGCCATCAAAGGAAACGTATGGCTATCAGAAGCCGGAATTTTGAGATTATTATGGGGAAGCTCTATTGTCGTATAGTGGCAGAGGTGTTACTCCGATGTGTGCTACCACAGGAGCAGGAAGCAGTATTAGAGGAAGTCCATACTGGTATTGCGGGAGGTCACTTTGCAACATTAATCATAGCTCGAAAGGTTCTCCAATCTGGATTATGGTGGCCCACATTGTTTCAGGATGTGAGAAATTATGTGCAACAGTGTGATGTGTGTCAACGGTTGGGGCAACCTACCAAATGGTCCAAAATGCCTTTTCAGCCAGGTGCCTTTGGAGCCTTTTCAAAAGTGGGGTTTGGATTTTGTTGGTCCTTTTAAACCAGTGGCAGCTCACACAGGAAATAAGTATATCTTGACAACCACGGATTACGCTACCAAATGGGTGGAGGCATGGCCTTTGAAAGACAACACTGCAGTTTCTGTGGTGGGGTGCTCATATAAGGATATCTTTTCTAGATATGGCTGCCCTATTGAGTTGGTTAGTGACAGGGGAAGTCATTTTTTGAATAAGGTGATGGAGAGAATGCTACGGTTTTATTTTGTATTACGCAGGAAATCTTCTCCATATTATCCTCAGGCGAATGGGCAAGCAGAATCAACTAATAAGCAATTGATTCGGATTTTAACAAAGTTGGTGAATATGTATCGGACAGACTGGGATGTGAAACTTCCTTCCGCCTTATGGGCCTATTGGACAGCTTATAAAGTGGCAACAGGATTGACTCCTTTTAAGTTGGCATTTGGCATGGAGACAATCACTCCGGTGGAGCATGTGATTCCGAGTATGCGGATTTTGATTGTGGATCGGCTTCTTCCGGAGGATTCTGTGATTTATCGATTGGATGTTTTGCAGGAATTGGATGAAGAGCGGCTAAATAGTTTTGCGGTGCTGCAGGATCTGCAGTCTAGGTGGAAAAAATGGCTGGATCGCCCGAAAGCACGGCAATTTGTTCGGGGACAGCTGGTCCTTGTCTTCAATTCCCGTCTCGGGAAGATGCCGGGGAAGCTTAAATTACGATGGTCAGGACCATTCTGGATTTTTCAAGCGTGCGGACCCATCTCTTTTTATTTGGCGGATTTGAGGGGGGAGGTTATTTTTGTGCCGGTCAATGGTTTCAGACTGCGCGCATTATGTTTCACCTACCACGATTCAGTGCCCCTTTGCTATGGTACAAGAGCCGGAAGCCGCCCTAATCATGATTGGGGATTCTTTTGCATGCAATCTTGGAAAGCGGGGAAGGATCTATGATGGTTGTGACACCGTGGATCGCCCTATTTTGGGAACTCATTGTGGAAAGGTTACTACTGCATGCAGACGATTTTTATTGTGGTTCTCTTGTTTCGTGTGTCGTGCGCTCTTAGTGCTCTACTCTCTGCTCCTTCATGTCATCGCCACCATGACAGCTTCCCTTCTGCAATGTGTCCCTTTCACTCCCGTGCAGCAGCTCGCGCTTCGACGAGTGGACGCATGGCTGCAAGACTTGCGGCTGCGTGTGTTCGCCAACCTGGATTGGCAAGGGATCCCAGTTCACCCGCAGGCAGCAGGTTTGATTGAGCAACTCGCTGCTGGCGATATGGTGATACTGAATAATCAGCAGATTCAATTGATAGCAGAAAGGATTTCAAGGTGTTGCTGTTTGCCCAACGATGGCGTGGTGCGCGCCTCTCATGTGATCCCTGCTGCAGATGTAGAACAAGAATTTGGTTTGAAGGTCAAAGGGGAGTATAAACTGTCAGGGTTGTCAGATGTAGCAACCAGGGATGCATATAGGTGGTTTCTCGAGGCCATTTGGCTGCAGGCCAAAACTTATACCATTTCGACCCGAGCAAGAAATGTGTTGCATTCGGCCAACTTTGGGCCAGTAGCTTGGGCAGCGGTGGTTAGAGAACGACTGCTGGCGGAGTGCCAATGAGTGATGGCACAGTTGGGGAGGAATACCCCAACCAATACAAAGGTGGGCCAACTGCTCACATTGATTTTTCCGTTGAGAGAAGTTTTTCCTCTCGCCCTGCGTCCTCTCTGCCACTTTGAAGATGATCGCTTGATGGTCCAAGGCACTAATGCTCCACTGTCGCAAACACAAAGCTTGGCAGTGCCGACTGAGAGGGAAACACAGTAGCAGCAGGTGGGCGTTGGGGATTTGCCTGGTCCATCGACAGCAGTGGTATCCTCTGGAGCCCAAGAGATGGCCACTACAGGTGTAGGATCAGCAAGCCGCAAGCGCGGCAGCGAGGAACATCAATTTTCAACACCACCTTCGGCAACTGGATCTCTTGGTTTGGAAGATTCTGCGGTGGCTCGCTGGCGTCGCCGAATGCAGGAGAGAGTGAGCAATGCTACTCCTTTGCGGACGAGCTCTTCTCCGATTGCAGATGTCCCCGCTCAACCAGAAACTTCGGGTACTACCAATGAGGCTGCCTCGACGGGAGGTACTCTCCCCGCAGCGCTACCCTGGGAAGCTACGGAAGCAGCGACCCCTGTTGACCAATTACAGGCATGCGGCACATTTTTGAGCAGACTTGCAGAGTCTATTCGTGCGGCCTGTGGCCAGCCCCAGCCACAGAGGGACGAGTCAATGAGTTGGAAGCGCAGGTAGCGGCTTCGCAGACTCGCATTGCCGAGTTAACCACTCAGAATGAAGAGCTGACTGCCACAACTCGCCAGCAAGGGGCAGAAATACAAATGTTAAGAGAGGCTAATGCTGAGTTTGTGGCCTCTATCCAACAGGAACTTCTTCAGTTGAGAACACAGCATAGCCTAGCCTCTTACTTAACCTCTCACCCTGGCGATGTAATGACCAACATGACTGATTTGTATGCACTGGCAGTGGAGATGCAAGAAGATCTCCGAATTTTTTTAGATAATCAATTACAAAGCTGGAGCACACGCTTGGCTGCTGAGGTGAGAGCACAGCCACCCACTCAGCAGGTTGTGGTGCACCAACCCGAGTCATCCAACACTGACAGAGGTAAGAGTGTTGTTCCCGAGGGTTTTGATGTTGCTGATTGGGCACAAGCTACAGAGGATTGTGCTGAAGCCCAGGCTCATGTATCTCGTTTGCAGAAAATGATTCGTCGATTTTGTAAGGAGCGGCGCAGGGTCTGTTTTTGGGTGGAGACCTTAGCTCATTCTTTTTCTCTCAGTCTACCACCTTGCCCTCCATTTTGGTCTTCTCTTAATAGATACCTTTCTCGCTATTATCCGTTACATACACCTCTTGCTCCTCTGCCACAGCCGCCTCAATCTATCTCTTTGCCAACGCAGTTTATTCCTCGGGTTGCCTGGCCGAAACAAATTGAGATAGATCCACATCTTCTGGATGAGGTCTATCGGGCACATACTACAGATTTTAGAGGCTTTGGCTATATTGATATTTCCTCTTCACCAGAGTAGGGTGTAGAGCAACCACCGGAACCTTCCAACCGGAGGCGTTGAGTGTGGGTTCGCGCAATCCACCGTGCGTGCCAAATGTTACGGCATTAGCCGCACATGTGGTCCTGTGGTCCTGCGGAGGTCTGGACACTGCGGATCAGGAGTCATGCGGTATGCTGCGGCCGTGGCGTCAGTTCTTCATGGGATATCATGGGACAGGAGTGTGTGCACCGTTCCCGATCTGCGCTGGAGCAGCGGTTGTATATGGAGGGGCATACCTGTCTTTTGATGTAACTTAACCAATATCTACGATATTCATGGCATCTACTGTTGTAACTCTGAGTCTGGAATATACATGAATGAAGCAAGAGGTGTTCTGTGCCTGTGTACTGTGTACTTCCTTTTCTTGTCATTCTATATGTTGATGTTCATATAATGTAGTTGCGGGTAATCATTCCCGTAATGCCTATTGCTCCAGTGCGGGCAATAGCCATTACATTTATGGATACTTCATTATAAAAGTGCTCTTTATGAGCTATGGTATTTTTATGTCCGGGCGGACAGTTTGTAATGATTTTTTAGCATTCAAGAAATCTATAAGTAAATACGTGCAAGAGAAGATTTCTCACTCTTGCATGAGGAGAGATTGCACCCAGTGCTTTGTGTCCTCCTTCTCTTCTCTCACCTCGCCTCTCTTCATGCTTTTGTATCACTCCGCTTTACGAGGTGCACTTACACGTGCTCTCATGCTCTATCTCGCTCTCTAACTCTCTGTCTTATCAATCTCGCTTTGGATTTCATGTGTATATCTCGCTTTGGATTTCATGTGTATACGATCTTTCGTGTACGTAGATTTGTGGGTTTGTGTGTAGATTTGCAGGGGGACACCTCACCTCCAGACTTGAAATTAATGGAAATTGATTATAGAACGATGATTGTGATCAATGATATCTTGACACATCAAGATATGACACACATTGCTTATTGATCTCATGATATGGGACACTAGAATATGTAGTATGTGGATGACAACAGGCATAGGAAAATTTGTTTGTTTATGAGTTCTTATTTCTATACACGGCATTTATGACACATAATTTTAACCATTGTTTTTGACAAGCATGATTTGTAGATAAATAACATGGCAATTCAGGATAGTTGCTTTCCTAACGGAGAGGTATGTAATGGAAATTGATAAATATTTATTTATTGCAACTAACACAAGTGGCAAAAGCATAAGTAAATTATGGACTATGAAAAATGATAGCAAGTTTATAGATATTTCATTATCGAAGTGCTCTTTATGAGCTATGGTCACTTTATGTCCGAGCTGATAGTTTGTAAGAATTTTGATCTTTTAAGAAATCTATAGGTAAATACATGCAGGAGAAAAATGCACACTCTTGCACGGGGGGAGATTGCACCCAGTGTCATGTGTTCCTCTTCTCCCTTCTCACCTCTCCTCTCTCTGTGGTTGTGTAGCACTTCATTTCTAGGAGGTGCACTTGCACGCATTTTCATGCTCTCTTTTGCCCTTCATCTCATTGGATCATGGGTGTATATGCATTGCCAGGTATGCCGATCTGTGGATTTCATCATCTATAGCATGGTATTTTGTGTACTTTGTAGGCACGCCGCACTCTGTCTGCAGCAGCAGGTGCAAATTACAACAAATTTAAGGAAGGCTTTTGGAGGGAAAGGTCTTTCCTCTATCCCATATGCCCTCTTTACCCTTGGGAGGACTTGGCTACATATATAGTGTGGCTCTCACTATTGCTCTCACCTAAGAAGAGGCTATGGAGGATGATAATCTCTCTCTCTCTCTCTCTCTCTCTCTCTCTCTCTCTCTCTCTCTCTCTCTCTCTCTCTCTCTCTCTCTCTCTCTCTCTATATATATATATATATATATATATATATATATATATATATATATATGTGTGTGTGTGTGTGTGTGTGTGTGTGTGTGTGTGTGTGTAGAGATATGGAAATATCAAAGACCGAGGTTGTGAGCCGTTAGGGTCTTTCTTTTTTCCACCCGCTCGAGGACTAGTTGGAGTCTTTTTTTGTGTCAGTTCAATAATGCTTGAAAGGAATCCCTTCCCCCTCTCATATGGATTTTTTTTGGGCAATTTTTTAACTTTTTTTTTCTTCTTAAAAAATTGCACAAACTCTAAAGCTTATCCTAGCTATCTTTGACCCAAAAAAAAAATTTGAAGAATAGAATTTTAAAATATAAAATTTTAAAACACGACTTTCACACTTTGTCTATTATCTAATCTTGTCTATCTCCTGCAGTGAACGAAATAAACACAAGGCCTTATCTTCTTCTACTCCTGTAATAAACAATGCATAGCAACAATCGTGGACGATGAGACTCAAAGACAGCACACACACACACACACACACACACACCCTTTCTAGAATTTCCGATAGAAATGGAGAAAATCTAAAAGACAGCAACACAGCCTACACCTAAAGCGTGATGCAAAACATGCTCCTTGAAAACAGTGCCAAAAATATCAACTACAAGGGGCCTTTCTATGTGCCATGTGCGAGCCACGAAGACTACAAGCACACAACCTTGCTACAGAAAAGTTCATGTAGATAGTGTGTCACATCACTTTGTTGCCGTCCAAGTGGGAGTCTCACCTACAATGAAGAGGGAGCTCATCTCTTTTGCTCAATTGCCTTGCTACCGTTGTCCCGTTCGATGATGCTTGACCGCACATGAAGGAGAGAGATAAGGATAGCAAGAGCACTCTACATTAGTACCTTAAGAATGACCCAAAAAATAGGTTATAATGTCTTTTATGTGGGTCATTCTATTCACATACGAGCACCCACACTCGGCTAGTCAACACTAAATCCTTATAAAGTTTATGGTGCGCACCCAATCACTAACCATGCACCTATGGGACCAATAAACCCGACCCATGACTAAAAATACTACAAATAATAAGAGGGACATCATGGGTTTAAAGAGATAAATTCCAAATCCAAAAGAGGTTGAATGAAAATACATCTGATAGCTTGCCTTTTGCTTAGGAGGACGAGTAGGTCTTCCCATCAACAATGGATTGTGCACCAAGGGTTTCAACCCCTTGTGTAGTGGTGACTCCTGTAGTTATTGCAAGACTCCCCACCCTCCATCTTCTCAAATTTCTTTCTCTGTCTCTCATGTGGATGTCTCTTCTTTGTAGATGAGTGCTCACGCATTTGATCAGTGGATTATGTGTGCATTCCATGACTAGCTCCCCCCTGAATTGTTGATCATTTGATTCGTTCTCCTTGTGCGCTCTAGTAATTTATTTCATTGATTTATGCTCAAATTAAAGAGGATGTTCTACTCCACCCTTTCACGGCCTTGTGAGGTGCTCTTGGGCTCTGAGACATTAGCTAGCATATAAGCCACCATAATTCTATTTGATTTTTTTTTTTGATGTGAGTCTAACTATGCCAATCATCCTGGATTGTTGAGCTCAAGTGTGGTATGAAAAATAAAGTTGTGATTCATGTGGGCTAGTAAGGACATTAAGGGTTAATTTAATTTGATAAGATAGTCCGATTGTGTCAATCAGTACTTTGTATTGCAAGTTCTTGCCACAACTAGCAACAAAAATGGGCTTTTTTTGGTAGATGATTGATGCATATTTGTTTCAAATGCTTTTCCAAGCTTAAATTATTTTATCAAGGTCGAATATGTGTCTCTGAGCTTTCTAAATTTGGGCTCATCATCCTATTTCACATGCTCTAGGTTGTTTTAGTGGGGAGCTTAATGCTCTAGTTTGTTTTAGTGGGGATGTGCTCACATGATGAGTGCCTTCACTCCCTACTGCTGTATTTTTTCTCATGTACTTTGTGGTTACTAAAGGCCTCCCTCCAGCATTTTCTCCCTCCCAACTATCTAAGGTTTCAAATCTTCCATTTCATCTTATAGTGAGGCACAAGTATCCTGTTGTATCCTATGGGCCTATGAGGTTGTGCATGCAGATGAGTGATATGGTGATAGCTTCATAACTCATTGTACAAGTGAGATTCCAACATTGTCAATTCAATCTCCATTCAAAGATGAGGTGTTTCTTCCAACATCAACAATTCTTTCTTCCTCTGTATAGAGATGATTTTTATAATGTGCAAAAGTTTGTATTACTAGCAACTTGTTCTTTTTTGTAGTGCTCCTTGCAATTTGTTCATGGGGGTTACTTCTTTTACTATGGGAAATTGTTTTTTGGCCAAGACCGATAATGGAAACAACAAGCATGCCTCACATGTCTAGTATGTGTAAGTACTATATACTAGCTTGTAAATTTGCGATTTCACACGTGTTTACTTCTTCAGTTGTTGATGGCTTGACTATAGTGATTGATGTTGGTAGGGGTCCATTGCTAGCTAAGAACATGACAAGAACCTTAGTTTTTTGTTTCTGTCATAATGTGCAGAAACATAATGTGCAGTTATAGAGTCACATATTACATCTCTTGACAAGCATTGCATCATTCAATTAATTTTGAACAAACCCGAGAGAACAAATTGCAAGATATGAGAGAATTGCACATGCCATTGATATCCTAAGGCATATTGGGAAGCTAGGTTTTTTAGAGATTGGTCCCCCTTCATCTCTAAGAAGTTTAGTTGTTGTGTGAAATCATGAAGATTCTTGACAAGGCATAACATTATTCAATCACATTTAAACAAACGCAAGATGCACACATTGTACATGAGTTTGTTGTGGAAGAATTTGTTTTGGGAATATGACATCCTTTGGTATATAAAACAATAAGTTGGGTTGTCTTAGGCTTTTGTGTTCGAAGCACTTTGGGACCTCTTACAACTAACATTGGGGCTCAAATCTTGTTCTTAACTCTTCCAATGTCACACTAAGATACATCAACATTAAACTCTTTCAAAAACCCCTCTATGAAAGGTACCTACTTTCTTACCCATTAAGCTTAGCATTTCTTCATTACAAATGACTCAACAAAATTTCAAACTAGATAAAATATGATATTTTATGAATCTTAAGTTAAGCATTACTTGAAACAGATATTTCTTCTCTGAAATTGAATTGATCTAAACCCTTGAAATTTAAACTGAAGATTTACTAGAACCTTAGACTTTGCAGATCTTTTGGAAACTATAAGGATTGAAAAGCATTCAATATTATTGGCTAGAGCGGATAAGATATCACACGGAGTCACATGGGGGAAGCGTGGCACTTAGATAAAGTAGGGAAGCCCTAAAACTTGAACCAATGGGTAGTGTAGAAGAAATAGGTGCCCTACAAGACTTCACTAGGCTTAAAATAGCATGCCAGGGTGAGTTATGAAGCTGGAGGCTTGATAGTGCAAATCTTATAAAAAGGCCCAAAGACCTTACTCATACACACATAGTGTTGCCCATACTCTACCGTACTTGCAGTGTATACTTCTCCCAAGAGAAAGACATCCACAAACCACTTTGAGATCAATATCTCAAGTGGATTTACAAGGTAATCAAGTGTTATTTTGGCAAATTTCCCTTAGAAACTCTATGCAACTATGCCAAGCTAGTCTCTCTTTATGTTAGAATCTCTAGCAATTTCTCACCTTGTTGCTTAAACAAGAGTGATTATGCTGATTGTGTTTAATTGAGTAAACTTAATTGGACAATTAATAATGATGGTGATGCTCTCATTATGCGTAATGCATCATTAATTCATCGATTAAGCAATATACATATTTGTACATGAGAAAAGAATTAATGAGCTTACTTTTGATATTAAAAGTTAACTAAACTATAGATTAATTAGAAATTAAAGTTAAAATCTTATTCTCTATTGCACGTTTAAGAGACATACGCCATCATTGTTTGTCAAATATTAGCAACACCCCTAATTTTTGGGCTACTTAAATAGAGAGAAAACTATGTTTGTGAGAGTTTTAGCTGGATTTTGTTTTTCAAACCTTTAGGATATTGGGAAGGTCATTGGTAAAGTTATGCTGTCCAATTTTACTTTTTATGTAATTTTCTAGTTAATTTTAAAATTTCTAAGATATAACAATTTACATTAATTCTTCATAGGACCATTACAAAATAAAACTCTTATATTCAATAGTTTTTTTGACTTTATAAATTTTTGTAAACTTAAAAAAAAAAAAACTTTTATTTACTATTTGTTTTGTCTATTATTAGCTAAAATAATACTATAATTAAGCTTAAAAATTAGAAAAATGGCTTAAACAATATAAATTATTTAAATCTAGTAATTCTCTATATAAAATAACTAGAGAGAATCTACAAAATCTTAAGACCATACTATTCTGAGTTATCACTAGGAAAATTATCTTTTTAAATATATAAATTGAGTAGAAAAATTACAAGGATATTTTAATTGTTTACAAGATAGTTATGGTAGATAGATTTTAGCTATACCTACCTATAGTACTTATTAGAGAGCTTACTTAATTCATAAAATCTATAAATTAAGTATTTATACCAATGTTAGCCCTAAAATTTTTTTAAAAAACTAAAAAATCACCAAAAATTATGAGAGTATATTGGATAGCCTTAGTGCAATTTTTGCAACTATCTTTAGAAATTAAAAAGAGGATAATAAAGTGTTAAATGTAGTAGGTACCATTTACATATGCTATGGCACCAAGTAAGAGAGTTCGAAATCAAAGGGTGAACGACCATGAGGTTGGTCCTAACAACCTGGTGGCACGTACTAGTCGAGCACAAAGAAGCTATACCGATTATTCATGCCGCAGACGTTGTACAGGTTAGCAATGTCATGCAAGTTATGCATACATTACATATGTGACCATAGAAAATCAATAGGAAACCCATCTTAAGAAAAGCATTGACTGAAACAAAGGGTTTATCATTGGAAACACAACATTTGGTTGCAAAAATAAAATAAAATTTGGGATAGACTGGTAGACCCAATAAGTCGGATAGATTTCCAAAGGTTTATTTTATTTTTGTTAGTCTAGCCAATGTCATGCCTTAAGAACTAACAAAACTTGATGGTTGTGCCTCTCAAAGCTATGGGATAAAAGTCCAAGGTCAGCTACTATGCAATATGTACTTTTCATGTTGATTTCTTTTTAGATGTGTAATGCCATAGAATATGGTGAATCTCAATGATTTGTGCCTATTTGCTTTGAGGATCTGTGGCATTGAGACTCACAACTTATGATGTCTATGTAGAGTATAGGAAGTAGGACGTCAACTATTGGGTTAGGGTATTCCCTTAGTTTTTGCAATGTAGGTGGGAACAACCCGCCTAAAGCTACATGTGTAGCAAGGGCAATGTCCATTGGTTCATACTCAGTCTATGGAAATATGGCTGAAGACTTATTAATAAAGGTACCCCATACTTCATATTGGTCGGGCGGGGACCTCACTTGTCTTGGTCCTAATCAAAATGTGGATATGGCATCAAGTAAATAGAGCAACTTGTAGTAAGAGAACTCAATGATCTCAAGTGTAAGTTTTACTAGCATCCATTGATGTTAGGAAATTCAATGAACATTTATATAATAACTTAGCGCCATACCCTTTCTTACTTAGATGTTTGCATATATATACTACTTCTTTATTTGACTTAAAGATTTTGTGAGCAGAGAGCGAGGCCACGTGTTGTCAAGCTGGGATGAAGCGAGCATCCCTGATTTGGGCGTCAGTGGTCCCCTCCCCCCGCCGCGCCCACAGCCGCGCAGCCCGTGAACCTCTTGGCGTTTTGCCAAGGTTGCAAAACGTGTATGTGTGTGTATGTTTGAGTGAGAGAGACATATACACATTGCTTGAGAGAGAGAGAGAGAGAGAGAGAGAGAGAGAGAGATTGGCAGCATTTTGTAAGAAGCTGACATGGTCGAACTTTTGCATCCTAAATTTGTGAGTTAGTAGATATGATTTTGAAAAACATCATCAATCCTTACAATGCCTTTTTGTTGACATGTATGTCAAATGGGCTATACCAGCTTGGCCTCTTGCAAGAAGAAGTCAAGCTTGGCATTTCTTTGTAGGAAGATACGTGTTGATATTTAGCAATGTATCATGAACTCCTTATCTACATCAAGTTGCAATCAAGGTGTTGTCTCTTGGACCTCACTCATTGAAGGTTATGTATAGCATGGGCTAGAAAAAGGACTTTGGGCTTCACTATTACATGTAAAAATAGTATGTGCCATGCTACCACGTAACGGTTTCAGGTAAATTGGCACATTTTGACAGGTAAATTGAACATCATGACATTTTGAATGCACTCGGATTGGTTGGATGTGGTGTCGATTTCTAGCCATAGAGAGGCTCTTGGCAGTTGCAAAATTCAGCCATAAGGGGAGGAAGTTTTAGGTTGTTTTTAGTGAGAAATATTATTTTAAAACCAATGCAATAAGATACATTATGAGATATGATATGTATGCGAAGTGTGTTGTGCTTGCAAGATTTACGGGGTTAAAACCAATGCAATAAGATACATTATGAGATATGATATGTATGTGAAGTGTGTTGTGCTTGCAAGAGTTACGTGTAGAAGATGTCATCTCTTAGATTTCACTTATCCGAGGCCATGCCCACTATGGACAAGGCAAAGAAGCTCATGAGGTGATGATGGTTCTTGATCAAGAGAGAGGACCCTTGCACACATGTGGGGCACCGACAAGGCTTACAAGCCATTGGACAATGCAATCCAGCATAAAGCTTTCTCAACTCATGACATTTGACCCCACTTGGGTACTAGAGGATCATGATAGCTCATCTTCAAGAGCCTACTTGCATTTTGAGTATAAAAGATTTACAAGCGTGCACTAGAGCTAGCTACAGCTATTAGCCAAAATTTGTGGCAGCTTGTGGTTCAACATAGGTTCAAGATAGACTACCATGAGTTGCATTTGAGGCATGAGAAGCCTCCACACTTGGTTTGATCCCACATCTTCTACACCCTTTTGAGCACTCAAAAACTATGCTCTTATCATCAATGAGGTGATGATGGGCCCTTTTCTTGGTCACCTCTCGTGAGCAACATGGCATGTCTAATATGGGCAAGGTCTCTCACCGAAGGCCATCACCTATGCTAGACAAGTGAAACATGTAGAGGAAGTGTATGATAAGGGTTGTTGGAAATGACTTCTTGCTTATTGAGCTTTGTTCAACATGTACATCAATTCTATTGTGCTTTTGGAAGCACAAGAAGTTCTTCCATCTTGAAAGTTGTCATTTTGCGAGAGAATGACATAGATAAACAAAATCATGATGAGATTTTTCACGGGCCATTGAAATTCAACATCATGCTTGAAAGGCCAAAAAGCTTTTGATGAGCTTGCTAATATAATACAAAGTAAGTAAGTCTATCCAAATGCAATCAAAAGCTTGCTAATCTGGTGCAAGGTAAGGGAGTCTATCCAAATGCGACCTAGCCCACAACATGAGCGGGTCAAAGAATCTTTGGGTTTGCAAATGTGAGCATTGATGCTTGCATCTTTAAGCATTGTGGCATCATACAAGAAGTTGACATGAGTGAAACCCTGTAGGGATCACTGGATTTGATAGCTGAGAAGGACAAATACGTCGAGAACATGTTGGTTAGAATGTATGCACAATGTGGTGCAATTCTAAGAACGGGTATATTCAACATGGGAGGGATAAAGAAGCTTTAAGTTGTTTTTGTTGGATGCAAAGTGAGGGACTCTCTACAAATTTAAGCACCTTGGCTTGCATCTTGAAGGCCCAGGGCATCACACAAGAAGCTAACAAAGATGATCACATGCGCAATGAGATTATGCTAAGTGTGATGTGCACACACAAACACAAAAAGTGATTGAATACCTTGAGAAACGGTTGAGTGCTCTAGGCTTCCACAGGTCACCATGCTAGAGAGAGAGAGAGAGAGAGAGAGAGAGAGAGAGAGAGAGAGAGAGAAGCATGTAAAAGCGAGTACGGTTTCCTCTTTCAGCGAACAACATGGTTTTGTAGTTTGGGGCAATATGGGTGGTGTAATGTATGAAGCATCACCCCTCGGATTTCTCCCAATCTATAATACATTGGCATTGTAGAAAAACTTCATTCACTTGGAACTCTATTGAGGCATCATGTAGCAAGTGTAATGCATCCTATCTTCCAAACCACTTCTTTATATCTTGCATCCATCCCATGCTCAAGATCTTGCTTTTATGTGTCTTTTGAATGGGCTTGCTTCCCATGCAATTGTAGGAAGTCGATGTGAGGGGATTTGGTGCATCTTTATCATGTACTCCACAACCTTTCCATGCCCATAACCTCAATTGGAAGAGATCCCGACTCAAGAAGTAGGAGAATATATAGTGTTTCTGTCTTAACTTGGAGAAAGTTTGTAAGAAAATGATTTTGGACATTTTCAAGCTTTTTCTAAGTAGACTTTAAGATGCTCCCACCCCACACTTCAACTCCATAAAGAAGAACCGGTCACCAATGTGTCAAAAAGGTACTTCTTGAGAACCCAATACTTGATGTCTCCCGCATTATACATGTTCTCAAATGCATAATATGCTCTCTTTCTAGCTTCCAAACGATACATAGCACATTCATGCCACTTGTGATTGGCCGGAACATCAAGGCCAAGGTACTTAAAGCTCTCAAAAACTTCAAGTATCTCATTGTTGTACACACTGCATGGCTTCTTCTTACGGTTGGTTTTCACAAGCATAACTTTTGTTTTGGATTCAATACAATCAACCCACGATGCAAGCAAAAGTTCTCAAGGACAACCATAATCTCTTGTGCATCCTCTAAAGTGTATGCTAGAAGCACTATATCATTCGCATACAACAAAAGCATGATTACCGCATTGCAAATAGTGACCTCTTCAATGCCTTCTTCTTGCATAAAGTCAAGTACCATTTGTTCAAAGTGATCGATGCATAGACCAAAGAGAGCTGGTGACAACGGACATCCTTGTTTAACCCCAATAGTGCTTGCATTTTGTTTTTAAATTCCTCTTTCCATGTGCAATTGACACATCCTTCTCCACACATTGTTCTTTGGAATCATATTGAAGGCTTTATTAAAGTCCACAAATTAGCAATATAATCGCTTGCCTTTCAACCAACTTTCCTCCATGAGAACACAGAGAGTAACAAGATGATCAATGGCATTATGGAGTCAACAAATACCCGCTTGTCCTTTTGCACGCTTTCCATTCTCTTCATCCCAATCACTCAATTTTATCTCCATTATGCACCCAAACAACTTTGCCATAAGAGACCCAATCGTTATAGTTTGGTAGTTATTTACATTCTTTACATCCTCTTCTTTATGCAAAGGCTTGACCCAATTAGTACTCCAATCACAAGGCATACCATGTTGAAGTGCAAGGTTGAACATATCACACATCCACTCATGGGTAAAATCTCCCATCCATTTGATCATCTCCGGCTTGATACCTTGAAGATCTCCGGCTTTGCGAGTCTCCAATTTTGAGAGAGAGAGAGAGAGAGAGAGAGAGAGAGAGAGTTGGTGCTTCTTTGAAAAATGAGAAAAGAAGAAAAGGAAAATTTGTAACACTGTAAGAGTAGTCTCAAGAGATTTCAAGATCAAAATGATAATGAGAGAGAGAGAGAGAGAGAGAGAGAGAGAGAGAGAGAGAGAGAGAGAGAGAGTTGGTGCTCCATTGACAAATGAGAAAAGAATAAAAGGAGAATTTGTAACACTGTAAGAGTAGTCCCAAGAGATTTCAAGATCAAAATGATTATTCTTGTCACAGAGAGAGAGAGAGAGAGAGAGAGAGAGAGAGAGAGAGAGAGAGAGAGAGAGAGAGAGAGAGAGAGAGAGAGAGTCGGTGCTTCATTGACAAATGAGAAAAGAAGAAAAGGAGAAATTATAACACTGTAAGAGTAGTCCCAAGAGATTTCAAGATCAAAATAATAATTCTTGAGAGAGAGAGAGAGAGAGAGAGAGAGAGAGAGAGAGAGAGAGAGAGAGAGAGAGAGAGAGGTGGGTGGGGGGGGAAGGAGGGTTGGCACATGGCCATTCCTTAGTTGGGAAGAGCTTATTGGAGCTTGGCATGGAAAAGCGGGTACCTACCATCGAAGCCACAAAGGATGAGTTTCTCTTGGCCGATCGACGAGCATGTGGAGAGTAGAAGGAGAGTAGTTACACCTCATGGTTAATGGATCTTGCCCTTGATAATTGAGATGGAGTGCTTATCCAAATGACAGATTTTCACTTGCTTTTGATGAGAATGTGGAGAATAACACAGATTATGAGTTGTTACTCCTTGCCATCAAGTAAGTAGCAAGATGATTAACGACATCTCAAAGAGCTTCAAAAGCTAACAAGAGTCTCACATGCATTTATATGTCATTGTGGAATAAAGTAGAGAGAAGTTGACATAATCCATGCCTACCTCTTTTGAGGTGTACCTTCCTCTTGGCCACGAGAACGCGCGGTCACATACTAGTATATGGATAATGGGTCAACAAGTTTGTAGCCACAAAAACATGCCTATGGTTGAGTAAACAAATTGTAACCTACATAGCACTACATGCTACATACTTGCGTGCTAGGACATCTGCTACATGCTACATACTTGCATGGTAGGAAAACTACTATTTTAGCCATTTCTAAAAGCATTTAAGCCCAAAGACCACAATTCACAATTTCCACCTCTGAAAACATCTACAACCTTTCGAGCAGCAGAAAGGACATAATCTACGTTTCCACCGAGCTTGGAAATCTGTTATAAAATCTAATATCTAACTAATCCAAATGATTTTCTCATATTGAACTAATCATTTAATGTGGGAGAATAAGCGGGAACAAGAGTTAGAATATAGACATGTGCTCATGGATCTATCTCAGAACGGGACCAAAGTCAATGGGTCCAAATGAGAGATGGTCTGTCAAAGAGAAATGCTAGCTAATGGAGCTTGAAAGACCTTAGGGTTAGCTTCATTAAAGGCCTTTAAAGGTTAGTGTTAGACCTAGGACCTTAGGAAAGCTAGGGCCAGCTTGAGGTGGGAACCTTGAGGTGTTTGTCGTGTTGGCTGACTAAGGTGCTTGTCGTGCTTGCTGACTAAGGTGCTTGAGGTGCTTGTCATGCTTGATGATTAAGGTGCTTGAGGGGCTTCATGAATAAGGTGCTCAAGGGGTGAGGTGTTCCAAAGTCAACATGATACCTACAAGAAGGGGGGCAAGCCCTAAAGCTAAGGGCAAGAGAGAGAACACACACACACACACACACACACACACTCACTCAAGGCAAGCCCAAGACCTAAGAGGCAACAAGGACACATGTCAGGCACCTACACATGTTGCCCTCATGTAGTGCCTAAAGCCTATTGGTTGACCTCTAAAGGGATCCAATGAGAATTTAGTTTATTTAATGTATTGTTTAAGCATTATTCAAGCCCTCTTTCTTAAAAAGGTATCGACGACACTTGTCCTAATGCTACCCTTGTTACAAAGCATGTGATTGGCCAAGCTTGAGGAGGTCCAATCACGATCAAGGAAGAGCTAGAAGAGGGGGGTCGACCCAAGCAAGGAGAGGGTGTGCTTGCCCATATACCCTCTCTCATTCACTCTCTCTCTCTCTCTCTCTCTCTCTCTCTCTCTCTCTCTCACACACACACACACACACACACTCACTCATTCTCATAGTGTGTTGTGCAAGAACACCATCTCCTTCTCCAAGCTTGAGAAGTTGAGAGCCTACACCAACAACTCTTGGCTATGGAATGCAAATCCAACCAAGAGCCATGCTCCAAAGTGCATGCTTGCCATCTCCTTTATCTCCATTACTATGCTATTATGCTATGCTAAGCAACAAGATTAATATCGAGTGAGGAGTCTCTGTCTTTCTCGTATGTTACTTCTTCTTCCTCTTCCCTATCCTCATTCCTTCTAGCTCTCTCCACCTTCGAAGGTGTTTGATGTCTTGGGAATGAGGCCGGTGACAAGTTAATGATTTGGTAAGATAGTTAAGGGAATAATCTTGGTGCATAAATCTTTCCATCTTCATTGCACCAACGAGGTCTCAAGGAACACAAATCTTGTATTGTACCAAGTATCTCTACATGGGAGAATCTATATTACAAAAGCCTTTTGGAGGGGGGACCAGCTCCAAGTAAATCTGGTCCTCAACTATTGTCAATTTCTCTAATCTTTCCTTCTCTCTTTTACATGTATTGTTCATGCCAAACTAATCAGGTGTAATGTTCATTTTGCTACTTATCATAGTCATATTCCATGACATTGGTATGAGAGCTATTGGTTTCTCTTTTCTTGCTTAAGAAGAGAGGTCCTTAAGTTGTCGATGAAAGGTTGGACCTGTTCATTGCAAGAGGGTAAGTGGGACTAGGATCTATTATCTTGGTTAAAAAGGACTTAGTTTGAGGTACACTGTTGGGAACTATAGACTTAATAATGGAGTCTCTCGGGGCCTGCCTTTGGCTTAAGCATTATTGAGCTACTAGCAAGCTCAACAGGAACCATAATCAACCGGGCAATGTTAGACCCCTTCCATTACTCTTTGCAATCAGCAGTCTCTAAACCACGGGTGTGTTTGCTTGAGAGCTAATTTTCAAAGGTAAAGAAGCGTAGCAACTAAGGTTTTTGAGGGTACCAAAGCACAAAGTAGCATATACACAAGTTTAATTAGCATGGCTATCTAACAATAATCAAGGGAGTAGAATGAATATTGACAACTTTGATTTTGCACATGATGGTGCTATTGATGATGCCATAATGTTTGTGAACTATCTTGTTACTAGGTTGCAACAAGCTATGGGCAACCCTGCCTTGCAAACCGAAGTTACACAACAGTGTCGTGCTTATGGGATTTCCCTACCTCTCCAAGAAGAGAGAGAGAGCTTAGGAAGCCTCTTGTTGAGACTTCCAAAAGAAGATTTTATCCAATAAGAGAAGAGGAGGAATCCAATGAATGAGAAAGAAGCGAATCTGGCTCCACAAAGACGGCAATCTCGACAAACCCCAGCTCCTCCCAAGAGGAAATTGATAATCCTATAGGCCTTCTCCTCGTCACTTTAAAAGGGAAGAGAGGAACAAAGGAAGAAAAAGGCAAGAAAGAGGTCATCCTCTTCTCCTTCTTCTTCACCTTCCTCCTCGTCCAACGAAAGCGGCAGTTATTCTCCTAGAGAATACAAGAGGAGAGGACATTGCAAACCCTACTCTACTTGGAAAAGGTCCCAAAAGCTTAAGAAGTTCAAAGAGGGAGGAAAGAGTATCTCTTTTCTCACCTATGATGGCCCCTTTGGTGCTATTGACAAGGTATTGGCCTTCATCCAGCAATTCGATGCGGCCTTTGGAGACGAGGGATTCACAGAGTCCTCCTAGCTACACCATGTAGCTATGCACTTTCAAAAATCTGCTCGTCAATGGTGGGCTAGTCTCCTCGAGAATGGTGAAGCCCCAAGGACATGGAGAACTCTACGAGTTTCCATAATGAAGCAATTCCTTGCAAGCGATGTCAAGGACAAAGTGCTTACTGAATGGAGAAGCTTGAAGCTACTCTCCCAGGAGTCTATCCACAAATATGTAGACAAGTTTTGGGATTTACATCTCAAAGCTACAGTGTTTCAAAAGATAGACTTCACCGAGAAAAAGCATCAATTTTGTGCCGGATTACCTAAAGAAATGGTCGAGTATGTCAACTCACAACGGCTTGGTTCTATCACCGAAGTCATCCACCACACTGTGGTTGCTTCTCGCATTAATTTCCAACAAGGGGCTAAAAGGAATTCCAAGCCCATGGAAAACAAAGATAGGAATGATTCGAGAGGGAAGAACAATACTCAAGTTCAATTCCAAAAACAACAATAATAAGACCAAGGAAAAAGGAGTTTACAAAGGTTAAAAAAACTCTCTCCTGGGCTTTTCACAAAGATCACAACTGCTTTAAGTGTGGGGAGCAAGGACATGGCTGTCATTCTTGTCCCAAAAGAAATGCCCGCAATGAGACTCATAGAGCTTCCATGGTCAAAGCTCCAAAAGAGGATGCTCATTGCAAAGGATCATCCCTTTCATATGCTTGGGGGAAGGTGAAGGAGCATGATGCCTTCATCCTATTTGATCATGGCTCTACTGACAACTTCATATCAATGGATTTGGCCATAAAGCTGCGCATACAAGCTTTTGATATGGGAGATATTTTAACTGCCGATGGGGCTTTCAAGGAAAAACAAGCCTCCGTTAATCCCTTGATTGGGAAGTTGAGGCTTCATGTCCAAATCTACGTCAACAAAGAAGACTTTTTCATCTCTCCTCTCCAACATGAGAATGTTATCCTAGGGGCACCATGGTTCAACCGCATGGCTGCCAACATGAAGTTCCCTAAAAGGAGTATCTACTTCACCTACATGGAAAAGAGCATGTATATAGATGCTAATGAGTCCGGTCGTACTATACCACTCGTAAATTCTCCTGCTTTTGATAAGTCAATGAAAAGCTCGGTTTCCTCGTACATGATTTTTTTCAAAGAGTCTCTGAATGATGCTAATGTTTTAACAAAACAAAGTGGTAGGAATCAAGAAGAATTAGACTTTTCTAATTTTCTAAATGGATCCTAAGATGTATTTATTGATGACATCCCTATGGAGTTACCTCCAAAACGAGGGGATGATGACCATAAGATAGAGCTTCTACTTGGGAGCTCACCGCCTAATAAACCTCTTTATAGAGTTTCTCAAGCTCAACAAGAGAAGATTATGAGGCAAGTGCATGAGTTGGTAGACAAAGGGATGGTGAGGCCTAGCTCCTCTCCCTTTTGTTCACCAGTCCTTTTAGTGCAAAAGAAAGATGGCACATACCGCATGTGTGTGGGCTATCGAGTACTAAATCGTATCACTATCAAAAAGAGATTTCTCGTACCGTGGGTAGAAGATCTGTCTGATAAGCTACAAGGTTTGACCTACTTCAATAGGATTGACCTTAAAAGTGGCTATCATCAAATAAGGATAGTGAATGAAGATATCGTAAAGATCACGTTCCGTACAACATTTGGTCTTTATGAATATCTTGTCGTGCCTTTTGGTTTGACAAATACTCCAGCCACGTTCAACCGCCTAATGGAGAAAATCTTTACACCCTACCGCATCACTGGAGTGTTCTTCGACGACATTATCATATACTCCAAATCTTTGGAGGAGCATAAACAACATCTCCACGTAAGTTTTCAAGCTATGAGGGAGAATATACTTTTCATTAACCAGAAGAAGAGTGAATTTTTCCTCCACGAAATTCAATACTTAGGTCATATTATCTCTCAAGATGGTATCCGTATAGATCCAATGAAGCTTGGGGTAATAAAAGGATGGCCTAATCCAAGAAATCTATATGATCTATGAAGATTTATTAGTATGTGTGCATATTATAGATGCTTCATAGCTAAATTCTCCCAAATAGCAAGACCACTACATGACTTGACCAAGAGAAATGTTAAGTACATATGGACTGCTAAAGAGAAAAGGGCTTTTGAGAAACTTAAAGAAAAGCTTACCTCTCAACCCGAACTTACACTACGGGATCTCTCAAAACCATTTGAGGTCCAATTTGATGCTTGTGGAGATTGCCTTGGAGCAGTTTTGCTTCAAGAAGGGCATGCCATAGCATATGAGAGTTGAAGACTCAATTTCGACAAGTGGGTATCTACGAGAAGGAGCTACTAGCTATCCGACATGTCCTTGACACTTGGTAGCACTATCTATTGGGAACTCCATTCATCTTACAAACAAACCACCAAAGTCTCAAGTACTTCATGATGCAAACCAAGCTCTCCGACAAACAAATAAGGTGGGAAAATTTTCTTTCGCAATTCAATTTTCATATTGCTCATATTGTTGGTAAACATAATCAAGTGGCCGATGCACTATCACGATGACCAAGGGCAAATGCGGTGTCTATAGCAAACTCACAATGATCTATCTTCCATGATAGATGAGTACGCTATTGACCTTGATTTTAAAGACATAATGTCAGCCCTTGCCTTAGGGAAGAAAGAGAAACCATTCACCTTGCAGGATGGTTATCTTCTCCATGGAAACAAACTATGTGTTACTCACTCCCTTCGTGAGAAAGTAGTGTACGAATCCCATGCTCCTCCCTATGCATGGCATAGAGGGATTCAACCTACTCTTTGAGGAGTAGAGACATATTTTTATTGACCCACCATGAAATTGGACATACAAGAGTATGTTTCAAAATGTGCGGTATGCCAAAAGACCAAGAATGATGGAGGGAAGCAACCTGGATTACTCCAGCCATTACCAATTCCTAATTCGCCATGGTAGAGTATATCCATGGATTTTATCTTTGGATTACCCAAGTCTATCTATGGAAATACGGGAATATGGACAATAGTTGACAGGTTTAGCAAGCAAGCACACTTTATTCCTGTCAAAAAGACTATCAGGGCACACCAAATGGAAACCCTCTTCATATCTCATATTTTCAAACACCATGGATTGCCTGCATCCATCGTGTCAGATAGAGATCCTAGAATGACCAGTAATTTTTGGAAAGGTCTCTTTGAAAATCTAGGTACAAGGTTGAATTTCTCTTCATCCTATCACCCACAAACGGATGGCCAAAGTGAGATAGCTAACCTTGAAAGGGAAAGGGGACTGGAACATGCTCATCACCACCCAGCCATGCCCTATATAGGCCCTTGGCCTTCTAAATATAGGGACCCCCTTGACTGCATGTCCGTCCTGACCCTTGGCCCTGGCCCTTGGCCGTGACTGGTCCTACCATTGTCCTGACATTACTCCCCCCTTAAAGAAGATTTTTCGTCCTCGAAAACAAAAGTGGAGAACTTCTTCTTAAGAACACTAATGTTTTCCCAAGTGGCATCCTTCATGGATCCAGCTGTTTGGTCGATTGGAACACGGTTCTGCAGGAGGTTAAATGAAACCAAGAGTAACATCTTGATTTTCCACATTGTTGTCCATTTGCAACCAGCTTGTGTTACCAATTCCTATCCTATCATTGTGTGTAGACTCCATTTAGAACACACATGAGTATTCAAAACGAGTTATTACACAAAGATGTACCCTAAAGAGTACCTCTTTTCACTTTCCATGAAAGTAACTTGCTAGCATACTCATTAGCCAAGTTTAAGTCCTTGACTTGTTTTCCAATTTCAGTAGTAAACAACCCCACCATCACTAGTGTTCAAGGTTGAGAACTTGATTGATACATGGAGAGACTATACCTAGTCGCAAACATGCTTTGACTTATGGTAAGAAAATTCCAAGTAGAGCAATAAATACTTACTGATTGGATCGCTTGGTGCTAACGTACACACTTTGCATATCCTTCAGCACAAGATTACTCTTTGTAATCTGCCTATCCCCTTGGATAACTGACAGTACTGAGGTGTGTTTTCATCACGGTTTACAGACAGTCGTCCCAGATGACTGGTAAATGGGAATCGCAATATCGTGTAACATTGTTGAGGAATCAACAATGTCCGAAATAACCATCGCGGTTAACTTGAAAAATCCACAAACACTCAAACCGAGCCATGACCTCTATTGGTGATTAGTAGACCCAAAAGTAATCTCCTAGAGATAATGCACATAGAGTGCAGAATGCTTCATAAGCAACAAGTTGAGGAATATGCATGCCGTTCCAAATCAGCCTTTGCTAAACACTAGGGCCCATAGCACCTAGTGTGCATGCATTTAGCAAAAAACAGATCCGAACCTGTATATCCGTGGTAACTCTTGCCAATACTTATAGCAAATGTGATGTGCCTAGCACACACTTAAAGGAATGTAAATAGTTTTGAAAAGAAACAAAATACTTTCACTTGCAATATTTTGCAAGCTTTGCTGAAATGTCTGAACCATAATAGAAGGTGAAACAGTTACCACTTCTAGGTACAAACAATGAAACTTTTTCATTAACAATTTAGAGCCTTGCTATATGTATAAACAACCATCTGTGATGTTGTTTAGCTGTACTTGTACCTGGACAAGTCATTCTAAGTATTTTCTGGCTACGAAAGTGCTCCTAATACGTCGTGCTAAAAATGGTCTAGAAAACAGATGTGACTAGCACCTAGGGACTTTGTCGTGACACATATTTGAAATAAGGGACGCTAGTGTCAGTCCAAGAGACTCATATTTGCCACATGTGGAATATGTCTCAACTGAGGATGTCTGAAAAAAGAACATCCTTCAAGTACAAGATGTACTTGTGTGTGCAGGTAACTCTAACCACTCTGCGACAAGAGTGAGAGGGACCCTCATTCATTGCTCCATACCGGCTAAACCGAACTCCTTGAGGTCCTAGACCATGTTGTATCCCATGTGACAGCATGTGCCAAATCGAATCCTACAAGTGGATTCATAACAACATAATGTACTTTGGACACTACGGCCCAAAATACTTGTTTCGACATGCCCTTGGCATGGCCCTCGGGATTGAACTGAAAATTCAGTTACCCGTATTCAAATGCATAGGAGTACATCTCCCACCTGTGAAAAAAAACAAGCAACATTGCACTTGAAACCCTGGGTGTTGCCTTCGCAATCCAAACCCGTTGGTTAAAATTTACGTAGTCAAACCCCTTGGTAAGACCTTTTGTAGAAACTGCTCAATTAGTAGGTAACGATAACCAACCTAGTTAATCGTGTACAGAATGATGAGAATCAACTTGAAAAGTTGATTTTTTCCGCTACCCCATGGTAGATTACTGGCTTCTTTCCTTGAAATTAGAACTGGGATAGATCAAACTATGATCCTCGATGCCTATGGGGAGATGTAGCAATCACCCGCCGGGTCTTACCCCAAAACAATATGTTCATAGACAATCCGTAGTGCTATAGAGGGAGCCGGAGATCCACACAAGTGAAATGCCTAGCTCATGGACAACCATGCTGTTTCAACCTATTGCTGCATCTATACTCCGTGGTAGAGATCAGCTGATGGGAGTTTAAGGTTATCAAAAACTCAACTCGAGCGTCGCATTGAAAACATGTAGTGCAAAATGACACACTAAACATCAATGACAAGACTCTTGCTTGTCAATTAACGTCAATGTGTACTCCACTGGGTAGAGCTATTCAATCTTCAGAACAATCATCCAAGGAATACCAACCATTGGGTCTTACCCTAGATTGAACAATGGCTCTTAGCCAGCATGTGTGGCTCATAGCCCTCATGGCAATTAGTGTTCAATCGTCAAACCGATGAAGACTAATGTGGATGGCATTTTGCCCAATTTGTCATAAAATCTAATATCTAACTAACCCAAATGATTTTCTCATATTAAATTGATCACTTAATGTGGGAGAATAAACGGGAACAAGTGTTAAGATATAGGTATGTGCTTATAGATCTATCTCAACACGGGGCCAATGGTAAAGGGGCCCAAAAGGGAGATGGTCTATCAAAGAGCAAGGCTAACCAATGGAGCATAAGACCTTAGGGTTAGCTTCATTGAAGACCTCCAATAAATGTGTGTAAAAGTCCTTTGACCTTAAGTAAGCTAGGGCTGAGCTTGAGGTGGGAACCCGGCCCAAGCTCGAGGTGCTTGTCATGCTTGAGGTGTTTTTCATGATTGAGGTGCTTGATTAAGATGCTTGAGGTGCTTGACTGGCTCCATGCTTGAGGTGCTTGAATTGCTGCATGATTAAAGTACTTGAGGTGCCTTGAGAAGCTTGCCTGAGATGCTTGTGGGAACACCCCCTAGTTCAAGTGCTTTGTCATGCTTGGTGAGTAAGGTGCTTGATCACCTAAAAGTCAAAAGCATTCCTACAAGAGGGGGGGCGAGCCCTTTTCCTAGGGGCTAGAGAGAGAACACCCACTCACACACACAAGGGAAGCCCAACTTGAAGAGGCAGCAAGGACACATGTCAGGCCCCTACCCATGTTACCTTCATGTGTTGCTTGAAGCCTATTGGCTAGGCTTCAAAGGGGTCCAATGATAAATTACATGAATTATCTAATTGTTTTAGCATTTATCAAGTCCTCTCTCTCAAAGGGGAATGGGGGACACTTGTCCCAAGGCTACCCATGTTGCTTGTAATGGCTCTTGCTTGTGATTGGCTAGGCCTAGAGGGGTCCAATGAGCTTCAGGCATGAGCTACAAGGGGGGGTCGACCCAAGCAAGCTAGGGGGGTGCCTAGGGGGTATACTCACCCACACACACTCACAAGAACTCTCATTGTGTGATATGCAAAGTGCAAGAGCTCCCTCTCCAAGCAAGTAGAGGTTGAGAGCCTACACCAACACTCTTGGCTATGGAGTGCAAATCCAACCAAGAGCCATGCTTCAATGCTTAAGCTTGCCATATCCTTCTTCTTCATTACTATGCTTATTATGTATGCTAGCAACAAGATTATGATAAGTGAGGAACTAATTCTTTCTCCTACGAAATGTTTCTTCTTCCTCTTCCCTACCCTCATTCCCTGCTAGCTCTCTCCACCTTCGAAGGTGTTTGAGGTCTTGGGACTGAGGCTTGGTATAGTTAAAGCTTTCTTCAAGTTTAGGTTATGCTATGATGGTGATGCATGAAGCTTTCCATCTTCATTGCTTCACCTAGGTCACAAGGAACACAAAGACTGTATTGTAACAAGTCTCTCTTTATGGGAGAAATCATAATACAAATGCCTATTGGAGGGGGGACCGGCTCCACATAAATCCGGTCCTCAATTGTTGTCATGTTCTCTAAACTCTCTCTCTTGCAAAAGTATTGTCTATGCCAAGTTAACTAATTGCTATGATTATGTTGCTATCTTCAATTATGTCTACCCGCTTTGCTCACAAAATCATTTCTTGAAAGTACTCTCATTAAATTCCGCTATTCTCAAATTGAATAGGCAAATTCCATTACATTGGTATCAGAGCATTTGGTTTCTCTTTTCTTGCTTAAGAAGAGAGGTCCTTAAGTAGCCTATAAATGGTTGATGTTGTTAATTATAATAGAGTAAGTGGAACTGGGATCTAATACCGGTTTTGTTAAGCCCACTATGTGGGGGATGGTGCACACCTCGGGAGCTTTGGACTTAATAATGGAGTCTTTTTAGACTTGCCTACGGCTTTACCATTATTGAGCCATAAGAAGTCCGAAAGGAGCTAGCCCTTGGCAACTCTGCTATGTTAGACCTACTCCTCTACTCTCTATAATTAACCACTTTGAGCCGTGGGTGTAGATACTTAAGAGGCGATTTTCAAAGGCTAAGAGGAGTGGCAACTAAGGTTTTGAATTGCCAAAGCATACACTAAGTACATACATAAAATTTTGTTAACATGGCTGACAATAATCAAGAGAGTAGAATGAACATTGATAGCTTTGATTTTGCACATGAAGGTGCTAATGATGATGCTCCCATGTTTGTGAATTATCTTGTGACTAGGTTGCAACAAGCTATGGGCAACCCTACCTTGCAAGCCGAAGTTACTCAACAACTTTGTGCCTATGGAATTTCCCTTCCTCTCCAAGAGGAGAGAGAGCTTAGGAGGCCTCTTGAAGAGACCCCCAAAAGAAGACTCTCTCCCATTCGAGAGGAGGAATCCAAAGAGAAAGAAAGCAATGAAAGTCTAAGTTCTTCTGAAGATGTGGCTCCACGAAGAAGGCGGTCTAGACGATCGCCTACTCCTCCCAAGAGGAAAAGAGCAACCCATAGTCCTTCTCCTCATCACTCTCAAAGGCAAGAGAGGAAACAAAGGAAGAAAAGGGCTAGGAAGAGGTCACCCTCTTCTCCTTCTTCTTCACCTTCCTTCTCTTCCGATGAAAGTTATGGCTATTCTCCTAGAGAATACAAGAGCGGAGGGCATCGCAAATCATTTCCTGCATGGCGAAGGTCACAAAAGCTAAAGAAGTTCAAGGAGGGAGGAAAGAGTATCTCTTTTCTCACCTACGATGGCACCTTTGGTGCTACCGACAAAGTGTTGGCCTTCATCCAGCAATTTGATGCGGCCTTTGGGGACGAGGGCTTCACAGAGTCCTCCAAGCTACGCCATGTAGCTATGCACTTCCAAAAATCAGCTCGTCAATGGTGGGCTAGCCTTCGTGGCAATGGAGAAGCCCCAAAGACCTGGAAAACTCTACGAGTTTCCATCATGAAGCAATTTCTTCCAAGCGATACTAAAGATAAAGTTCTTACCGAATGGCGCAGCTTGAAGCTCCTCTCTCATGATTCTAACAACAAGTATGTAGATAAGTTTTGGGATTTACATCTCAAAGCTACTGTCTTTCAAAAGATAGACTTTGCCGAGCAAAGACAGCAATTCTGTGCGGGATTACCTGAAGAGATGGCCGAATATATCAACTCTCAACGGCCCGGTACTATTACCGAAGTAATCCACCACACCATGGTTGCTTCACGCATCAATTTCCATCAAGGGGCTAGACGTAATGTCAAGCCCTTGGAAACAAAGATAAAAATGATGCAAAGGGGAAATCCAATGCTCAAAATAATTCCCAAGGCACTTCCAACAACAACAACAACAATCGGTCCAAGGAGAAGGGAGTTTACAAAGGTAAAAACAAACTCTCTCCTGAAGAGCTTGAAGCTTTTCGCAAGGACCATAAGTGTTTCAAGTGTGGGGAGCAAGGACATGGCTATCGTTCTTGCCCCAAGAAGAATACTCGCAATGAGACTCCTAGGGCTTCCACCATCGAAGCTCCAAAAGAGGATGCTCATTGCAAAGGATCATCACTCTCCTATGCTTGGGGAAAGGTACGAGAGCATGATGCCTTCATCTTGTTTGACCCTGGCTCTACTCTCAACTTCATATCAATAGAGTTGGCCACCAAGTTGGGCATTCAAGCTTTTGAGATGGGAGATATAGTAACAGCTGATGCAGCTTTCAAGGGACAACAAGCCTCCGTTACTCCCTTGATTGGGAAGTTGAGGCTTCATGTCCAAAGCTATGTCGACAAAGAAGACTTCTTCATCTCTCCCCTCCAACATCAGGATGTTATCCTAGGGGCACCATGGTTTGATCGCATGGCTGCCAACATGAAGTTCCCTGAAAGGAGAATTTACTTCACCTACAGGGGAAAGAACATGTATGTAGATGCTAGTGAGCGTGGTCGCACTATTCCACTTGTAAATCCTCTTTCTTTTGATAAATCAATGAAGAGCTCAGTTTCTGCGTACATGATTTATGTCAAAGAGTCTCTAAAAGCTAATAATGTTTCATCAAATGAAAATGATAGGAATCAAGAAGAGTTAGACTTGTCTACTTTTCTAAAAGGATTCCAAGATGTGTTCATCGATGATATCCCTATGGACCTACCTCCAAAACGAGGGGATGATGACCATCGTATTGAGCTCCTTCCAGGAAGCTCACCGCCTAACAAACCTCCTTATCGAGTCTCACAAGCTCAACAAGAGGAGATCATGAGGCAAGTACAAGAGCTGGTAGACAAAGGGATGGTGAGGCCTAGTTCCTCTCCCTTTTGTTCTCCAGTCCTTTTAGTGCAAAAGAAAGATGGTACATACCGTATGTGTGTGGACTATCGAGCACTAAACCATATCACTATTAAAAACAGATTTCCCGTACCTCGGGTAGAAGATCTGTTTGATAAGCTACAAGGCTCTACCTACTTCAGTAGGATTGACCTTAAGAGTGGCTATCATCAAATAAGGATAGTGGATGAGGATATCTTAAAGACCGCGTTTCGCACAACATTTGGTCTTTATGAATATCTAGTCATGCCTTTTGGCTTGACTAATGCACCAGCTACGTTCAATCGTTTGATGGAGAAAATTTTTAGACCATATCGAAAATTCACTGGAGTGTTCTTCGATGATATCATCATCTACTCCAAGTCTTTGGAGGAACATAAGCAACATCTCCAAGTGATTTTTCAAGCCTTGAGGGAGAACAAACTTTTTCTCAACCAAAAGAAAAGTGAATTCTTCCTTCAAGAGATTCAATATCTAGGCCATATTATCTCTCACGATGGTATTCGTATGGATCCATCAAAGTTAGAGGTAATAAAATCATGGCCTAACCCAAGGAATCTACATGAGCTAAGAAGCTTTATTGGTATGTGTGCATACTATAGACGCTTCATAGAAAAATTCTCTCAAGTGGCAGGACCACTACACGACTTAACCAAGAAGAACGTTAAGTTTGTATGGACTGCTAAGGAGCAAAATGCTTTTGAAAAACTCAAAGAGAAGCTTACTTCCCAACCAGTCCTCGTGCTTCCGGATCTCTCAAAGCCCTTTGAGGTCCAATGTGATGCTTGTGGTGATTGCCTTGGAGCGGTTTTGCTTCAAGAAGGGCATGCCATAGCATATGAGAGCCGAAGGCTCAATGGTGATGAACGAGTCTTGGGCATTTATGAGAAAGAGCTTTTAGCTGTTCTACATGCCCTAGACACATGGAAGCACTACCTATTGGGGACTCCATTTATCCTACGAACCGACCACCAAAGTCTCAAGTATTTCATGACGCAAACCAAGCTTTCTGACAAACAAATGAGGTGGGCAAATTTTCTTTCGCAATTTAATTTTCATATTGCTCACATAGCTGGTAAGCACAATCAAGTTGCCGATGCACTTTCACGACGACCAAAAGTTAATGCGGTGTCTATAGCTACTCACAATGATCTATCCTCTATGATAGATGAGTATGCTACTAACCCTGACTTTAGAGACATAATGTCAGCCCTTGCTTTGGGGAAGAAAGAGGAACCATTCACCTTGCAGGATGGTTATCTTCTTCACGGCAATAGGCTATGTGTTACCCATTCCCTTCGTGAGAAGGTTATGTATGAATCCCATGCTCCTCCATATGCAGGGCATAGAGGTATTCAACCTACTCTCCGAGGAGTAGAGACGTATTTCTATTGGCCTACCATGAAAGTGGACATACAAGAGTATGTTTCCAAATGTGTAGTATGCCAAAAGACCAAGTATGATAGAGGGAAGCAACCTGGATTACTCCAGCCATTGCCTATTCCAAATTCACCATGGGAGAGTATATCCATGGATTTCATCTTTGGATTACCCAAGTCTATCCATGGAAATACAGGAATATGGACAATAGTCGACAGGTTTAGCAAGCAAGCACATTTTATTCCTGTCAAAAAGACTATTAAGGCACATCAAATGGCAACTCTCTTCATATCTCAGATTTTCAAACACCATGGATTACCCACATCCATCGTGTCAGATAGAGATCCTAGAATGACCAGTAATTTCTGGAAAGGTCTCTTTGAAAATCTAGGAACAAGATTGAATTTCTCTTCGGCCTATCACCCACAAACGGATGGCCAAAGTGAGATAGCCAATCTTACGATACTCGATCTACTCAAGACTTATGTTACCGAAGTAGATCAACGCTCACAATGGGAAAAGTATTTACCGCTAGTAGAGTATGCCTACAATAATACTGTACATACTTCTACGGGCAAAGCACCTTTCGAGATCATAGAAGGAAGACCTAAAAGTCCCTTGCTACTGAAAGTACATGGGAAAATCTTCGCCGCCGATGAGTATAGCCGTGACCTACAAGAATCTTTTCAAAAGATTAGGGAGGCTATAGCCATCTCTCAACAAAGACAAAAAGCTGCTGCTGATAAGCACAGAAGAGCCTTAATGTTCAAAGAAAATGATTGGGTCTTACTCAAGTTTCCTAAGGCTCGATTAAGGCAAACGACGGGCAAAAATCCTACGGGCCATCAAAAGTATTATGTTAAACTAGCAAAAAGATACTATGGTCCTTTCCAAATCTTGAAGCCTATCAATGAGACGGCTTATCAACTCAAGTTGCCCAACCATTGGCTTATACACAATGCCTTTCATGTAAGCTTACTTAAGCCCTACAAAGGAGAGCCACCAATTGAACCAATTATTGAAGACCCTCCCGAAGTTGAAGACCAAGAAGAGGTGCTACAACCCGAAGCTATCCTTCGGCATGAAGACAAGGTACTACGACATGGTAAGATTATCCGACGGTATCTTATTAAGTTCAAAAATTATCCTTTTGAAGATGCTAAATGGATGCAAGGAGTACAACTTAAGGATAGTATGAACCTTGTCAATGCTTACAGTGCTACATTAGAGTAAGCAAATGTACAAATTTCTTTTAAATAACTCATGTTTTTGTCTTATATGACTAGTCCTATTTTTAATTGTGCATGCTTAGAATCATGTTTGTGATGACGACGTCTCTCAAACACCAAGTAGAATTTGTCACTCTACTTTGGGAGAATAAAATGGACTAAAGAGCAGACATGCTTGCGGCAGCTATGTCTCCCAAGCACCAAATGGATTAGTCATCCATCTTGGAAAGATGTCATAGGGTAAAAAGGGATCCTTTACCCGCTAAGTACGATTGACTAATGACTAAGACTTTATCTTTTCTACCTCATAGTCGAGGACGACTATGATTTCAAGAGAGAGGTAATGTCATAAAATCTAATATCTAACTAACCCAAATGATTTGCTCATATTAAATTGATCACTTAATGTGGGAGAATAAACGGGAACAAGTGTTAAGATATAGGTATGTGCTTATAGATCTATCTCAACACGGGGCCAATGGTAAAGGGGCCCAAAAGGGAGATGGTCTATCAAAGAGCAAGGCTAACCAATGGAGCATAAGACCTTAGGGTTAGCTTCATTGAAGACCTCCAATAAATGTGTGTAAAAGTCCTTTGACCTTAAGTAAGCTAGGGCTGAGCTTGAGGTGGGAACCCGGCCCAAGCTCGAGGTGCTTGTCATGCTTGAGGTGTTTTTCATGATTGAGGTGCTTGATTAAGATGCTTGAGGTGCTTGACTGGCTCCATGCTTGAGGTGCTTGAATTGCTGCATGATTAAAGTACTTGAGGTGCCTTGAGAAGCTTGCCTGAGATGCTTGTGGGAACACCCCCTAGTTCAAGTGCTTTGTCATGCTTGGTGAGTAAGGTGCTTGATCACCTAAAAGTCAAAAGCATTCCTACAAGAGGGGGGGCGAGCCCTTTTCCTAGGGGCTAGAGAGAGAACACCCACTCACACACACAAGGGAAGCCCAACTTGAAGAGGCAGCAAGGACACATGTCAGGCCCTTACCCATGTTACCTTCATGTGTTGCTTGAAGCCTATTGGCTAGGCTTCAAAGGGGTCCAATGATAAATTACATGAATTATCTAATTGTTTTAGCATTTATCAAGTCCTCTCTCTCAAAGGGGAATGGGGGACACTTGTCCCAAGGCTACCCATGTTGCTTGTAATGGCTCTTGCTTGTGATTGGCTAGGCCTGGAGGGGTCCAATGAGCTTCAGGCATGAGATACAAGGGGGGGTCGACCCAAGCAAGCTAGGGGGGTGCCTAGGGGGTATACTCACCCACACACACTCACAAGCACTCTCATTGTGTGATATGCAAAGTGCAAGAGCTCCCTCTCCAAGCAAGTAGAGGTTGAGAGCCTACACCAACACTCTTGGCTATGGAGTGCAAATCCAACCAAGAGCCATGCTTCAATGCTTAAGCTTGCCATATCCTTCTTCTTCATTACTATGCTATTATGTATGCTAGCAACAAGATTATGATAAGTGAGGAACTAATTCTTTCTCCTACGAAATGTTTCTTCTTCCTCTTCCCTACCCTCATTCCCTGCTAGCTCTCTCCACCTTCGAAGGTGTTTGAGGTCTTGGGACTGAGGCTTGGTATAGTTAAAGCTTTCTTCAAGTTTAGGTTATGCTATGATGGTGATGCATGAAGCTTTCCATCTTCATTGCTTCACCTAGGTCACAAGGAACACAAAGACTGTATTGTAACAAGTCTCTCTTTATGGGAGAAATCATAATACAAATGCCTATTGGAGGGGGGACCGGCTCCACATAAATCCGGTCCTCAATTGTTGTCATGTTCTCTAAACTCTCTCTCTTGCAAAAGTATTGTCTATGCCAAGTTAACTAATTGCTATGATTATGTTGCTATCTTCAATTATGTCTACCCGCTTTGCTCACAAAATCATTTCTTGAAAGTACTCTCATTAAATTCCGCTATTCTCAAATTGAATAGGCAAATTCCATTACACAATTTCTAGCTGAGAGTTAGAGCACCTTGGCTTAGGAAGACTCACCAGCGAAACATGTAGCAAAAGTTTCTTAGAAAGGGTGCATTATTCTGTGAGAGAAATAAGAGAGAGAGATAGAGAGTATGCTGGGTTGAGGAACTTTTCTTAAGTTATCGACTTGTATGTACTGCACCTATGCTTGTGTGCATCTTATGCGTAGCGTGCAACTGAGCCTATAAGCCTACAACAATCTAACTGGACAACGCTCGCATCGAGAGAGATAACACAAGTCACATTTTGGCTCACCTATCGTGTAGGGGATTGTGACTGTACGAAAATGACTTAACAATGGCTCGTTGCCTGTGAATGAAGTCTTAAGTCTTAGATTTGGATTCCTTGTAGGTTGGTGTGTGTAGACAGCAACGAAAAAGCATGTTGAAAGAATCCAGAAGTTTCCTCGTCCTTGACAGAGTGTCTTATGTTATAGTGGAAGCGTAATTTATGAGGCAGTGGAGTTGACTCCACTTGACCAACATGCCTTGAATGCGAAATTGTAAGCCCTTGGCTACTATGATGGCCTCAAGCGTGAGAGCCGAAGTCGTAAGTGCCTTGCACAGTCTGCATTGGTAGTGATGCATCATAATGTGATGTCACCACACAGAAAAGGGAAACAAATTTCTAATCGTAATAGTTCCCCAAACTGGCGTGCCAATGTCCTTGATACCAAATCAATAGGCAGTAGCATGGCACGCATGAGAAGCCTTGCTTCATGTGAAATTGTCAAAGCACTTTGCTTTACACAGTCGACAATATTCTCCAAATAAAATGTGTAAACATGGAAAAATAAACAAAACTGAATTTGGTCTAACCTGGTCATCCTATTGTAACGAGTTGTCTGGAGATGTCGAAGAAAATCTCGCTCAAATGTAGATCATATCCATAGCTGTTGCGATCAAATTTGGCATGAAATATCCTGCAGCCATATGGAGAAATTCCCCAAAAGCGTGTGCTCATAGCATACCCCAAACGAGAAAAATCTCAATGTAAGAATCACAGATTGAAGCCTTGCTTCACATAAATAGCTTTGTCCTGAAAGCCTGTGGCGGTATAACAAAAAAGAATCGACCTTGTTGAGCAATGTATATTGAAATTAACCAGTACTGTGTGGTAAGTATCCTCCGTCAGCGTATAGAAACCATGACAAAGAGTTGGTCATGCCGAGGAACCTGCTTCCTTCTTCAAGTCCCGTAAGAGGCCATGCATGTATCCTTGAGAGATTAAAAAAAATAAGCCCTTGCCATTAATGTATGCAACAAAATGTGAGTGCTTATATGATGTCAGAGGCCGTGCCTGTGCTTAGAGTGGAGAAAAGTGCATTACCTGTGATGCATGTTAGATATATGCAATAGAGGTGATGCATGTTCCATCTAGGTCAAAATGCTTCATAAGCAATTGACAGCCCTGCTGTTGTTACATCAATTTGTGGTCGACGATGAAAAGGATGTATGGTAAGTGCATCATGTCATGCTCATACATTACCTTATGTAGAGATACAACCAGAATTGTGTAACTAGTTATGCAGATGACAATAAACAAAAATCAACTGCGTGCCTTCTTATGTACTCCTGCCGACCAACCTTGCCGACCCCAATACTCGAATGATTTGGAAGCAGTAAGAAAAACGAGAAATGCTTTCTAGCCACTGTTGCTTGGTGCAATAGACGATCTACTCCTGCTATCAAGGGCCTTGCCCGATGCGTAAGAAAAGTGGACATAATAACCATGGGAATACTTGACCCATAGGTAGTCTCGCAGGGAAACATAGCCAAGATTAGTATGATTACATGTTTCTGCAATACAATGGCACACATAAAACTATGAAAACTGCAAAAACGTGAAAGCGCAAACCTGATAATTTCAACCTTGTTGGAGTACTTGAGGAAAAGCCTTGCCTGCCGTCCTAGGGCTATGCCCTTGCTGAATGAATTTAGAATTGAAAACGTGAAAGTCAACGTGCTTACTGACGTTGACAAGCCCTCTTCGAGCAGTGGAACCATGTCGTCATATTCTTGATGTCCTTATTGTGGCGATTGTTCTGTTGAAGCGCAAGCCTTGCTGAAGCCAACTTTGAAGACAAGAGTAGGGCCGTTCCCCTTGGGAAGCCTCGTGAACAAGCCTCGTGAACTGGCCCCATCACCATCGTAGCTACACTGTGCACGAATAATCCATCCAACCTGTGCAGTATGGTGATGAAAATTGAAGGCTCATGAATGATGCCGATTTGCCAAATTTGCGGTGTCTGCCGCTACTCGCATGCCTTCGATGCTCGCATGCTCTTTCCATGGCTATGTCCACATGGGTTGGGCCCCTTGGATTTCCCTTTGGGAAACCTTGGGCGCCCAAGAGCAACACTAAGTGTGAAAAAAGAAGGAAAAAAAAACGACTGTCTATGGCCTCTGCGTTCGGCTTCTGCGCAGTCTACAACTTTGCTCACCACCGGCGCTACGAGCATCTATATGGTGCATGCTATGCACGAGAAATTCTCCAGTGGCCATGTCGATTCTATCAAGCGCACCCCCACGTGATTCTGTGAAGGTCGTTTTTGGTCGGAAGGGGTCTTTCCCGCGGCCGTTCCTCGTCCTTGGACTAAGCCCTCATGCCCACGCTGCGGCTCCCCTTCCTTCCCGACTTGCAAGGGTTGCTCTCCACGGTTCTCCATGAACGACCGAGAGGGAGAGAGAGAGAGAGCAAGGTTTGCTTTCCACGATTCTCCATGAACACCTGAGAGAGAGAAAGAGAGAGAGATGCACAAGCCATGCAAGGCCCCCTTCCTCCATAGCTCTCCCCCCTGAGCTCTAATACCAGTGAAAGGGCAATGGGACTCGAACATGCTCATCACCACCCAGTCATGCCCTATATAGGCCCTTGGCCTTCTAAACATAGGGACCCCCTTGACTGCATGTCCGTCCTGGCCCTTGGCCCTAGCCCTTGGCCGTGACTGGTCCTACCATTGTCCTGACAAACCTTACGATTCTCGATCTACTAAAGACTTATGTTACAGAAGTAGATCAACGCTTACAATGGGAGAAGTATCTACCACTTGTAGAGTATGCGTACAATAACACTATCCATTTTTCTATAGGAAAGACGCCGTTTGAAACCATAGAGGGAAGACCTAAAAGTCCCTTGCTACTTAAGGTACATGGGAAGATCTTCATTGCCGATGAGTATAGCTGAGACCTACAAGAATATTTCCAAAAGATTAAGGAGGCTATATCCATCTCCCAACAAAGGCAAAAAGCTGCTACTAACAAGCACAGACGAGCCTTAACGTTCAAAGAAAATGATTGGGACTTATTTAAGTTTTCCAAGGCTCAATCCTGGGGGATTCACCATGGAAAACTTATGCACCAGGTAAGTACAAGGGAGGGGGATTTTTTTACAAGTTACATAAGCATATAAGTTAGGGGTAGGCCCCCATTAATTTATCTCCCAAGATTAAAAATAGGGGGGGTGAGAAAAGGGAAACATGAGAGGAAGTTTTTGGGTTTCAAAATCGTGGCTTCCCAAAAGATTCTGCCCTCGAACTTGTGAGTCGATAGCTACAAAGATACATGCAAGAACTAACATTGCTTTGTATATTGTTCATTTGTTGAGGGATGAAAGCTATAAAGAGTTTGTATAGATGCAAATTTACACGGAGAACCTAACAAAACTTTATAACCACGTTTTTTGAGTAATTTAGATGGGTTAGAATTGGACGAGTAGCTAGAGTGCAGGCTGAATGGGCACATAGTTTGAAAGTCAAAGTAAGACACATTGAGGGTACATCTAGTTATCAATAGAAGTGGTTCCTTAGTACGTTGCCAATTCTATGCTACAGGCTCTTTGACTAATTTTACTCAGTTAGATCATGTAAGACTTAAATTTTATATGTAAGATAGAGGTATGATAGTTTCTGCAATGATTGTCGTATAAGCGTAGAAAGGGGGGTCATATTCCCTAATATGAGTTGTATATAGGGGTTTTATCAAAGTTATCTACTCGCAGGTGGCGTCGTGTTTTGTATATAGAGTGAATCCCCCGAGGGCTCAATTAAGGCAAACTACGGGCCACCAAAAGTATTATGCTAAATTAGCAAAAAGATGCTATGGTTCTTTTCAAATTTTAAGACCAATCAATAAGATGGCCTATCAACTCAAGTTGCCCAACCATTGGCTCATACACAATGCTTTTCATGTGAGCCTACTCAAGCCTTACAAAGGAGAGTCACCAACAAACCCAACTATTGAAGACCCACCCAAAGATCGAAGATCAAAAGAGGTGCTACAACCCAAAGCTATCCTTCAACATTAGGACAATGTACTACGACATAGTAAGATTATCCAATGATATCTTATTAAATAAAAAAATTATCCTTTTGAAGATGCTAGATGGATGCAAGGAACACAGCTCAAGGATAGTATGAAGTAAGTAAATGTAAATGTTTCTTTTAAATGATCAATGTTTTTGTCTTATAAGATTAGGTCTCTTTTTTTTTAAATTGTTGCACAAATTTAAGTAGTATGCATGCTTCATGTTTGTGATGACGACGTCTCTCAAACACCAAGTAGAATTTGTCACTCTATTTTGGGCGAATGAAATGGACTCAAGAGGAGACATGCTTGCGACAGCTAAGTCTCCCAAGCACCAGATGGATTAGTCATCCATTGTGGAATGATTTCGTAGGGTAGAAAGGGATCCTCTACCCGCTAAGAAACATAGAGTAATTGCTAAGGCTTTATCTAATATCTAACCAACCCAAATGATTTTCTCATATTAAACTAATCATTTAATGTGGGAGAATAAACGGGAACAAGAGTTAGAATATAGACATGTGCTTATGGATCTATCTCAGCACGGGACCAAAGTCAATGGGTCCAAATGAGAGATAGTTTGTCAAAGAGAAATGCTAGCTAATGGAGCTTGAACGACCTTAGGGTTAGCTTCATTAAAGGCTTCCAAAGGTTAGTGTTAGAAGTCCTTAGACCTATGACCTTAGGCAAGCTAGGGCTCAGCTTGAGGTGGGAACCCGGCCCAAGCTTGAGGTGCTTGTCGTGCTTGCTGACTGAGGTGCTTGAGGTGCTTGTCATGCTTGATGATTAAGGTGCTTGAGGGGCTTCATGACTAAGGTGCTCAAGGGGTGAGGTGTTCCAAAGTCAACATGATCCCTACAAGAAGGGGGGCAAGCCCTAAAGCTAGGGGCATGAGAGAGAACACACACACTCACTCAAGGCAAACCCAAGACCTAAGAGGCAACAAGGACACATGTCAAGCACCTACACATGTTGCCCTATGTAGTGCCTAAAGCCTATTGGTTGACCTCTAAAGGGATCCAATGAGAATTTAGTTATTTAATTAATTGTTTAAGAATTATTCAAGCCCTCTCTCTTAAAGGGATATGAACCACATTTGTACTAATGCTACCCTTGATGCTTAATATGCACAAAGCATGTGATTGGCCAAGCTTAAGGAGGTCCAATCACGATCAAGGAAGAGCTAGAAGAGGGGGGTCGAACCAAGTAAGGAGGGGGTGTGCTTGCCCATATACCCTCTCATTCACTCACACACACACACACACACACACACACACACACACACACACACACACTCATTCTCATAGTGTGTTGTGCAAGAACACCATTTCCTTCTCCAAGCTTGAGAAGTTGAGAGCCTACGCCAACAACTCTTGGCTATGGAATGCAAATCCAACCAAGAGCCATGCTCCAAAGTGCATGCTTGCCGTCTTCTTCATCTCCATTACTATGCTATTATGCTATGCTAAGCAACAAGTGTAATATCAAGTGAGGAGTCTATGTCTTTCTCGCATGTTACTTCTTCTTCCTTTTCCCTATCCTCATTCCTGCTAGCTCTCTCCACCTTTGAAGGTGTTTGAGGTCTTGGACTGAGGCCGGGGATAAGTTAATGCTTTAGTAAGATAGTTAAGGGCATGGACTTGGTGCATGAATCTTTCCATCTTCATTGCACCAGCGAGGTCTCAAGGAACACAAATCTTGTATTGTACCAAGTCTCTCTACATGGGAGAATCTATAATACAAAAACCTTTTGGAGGGGAGACCAGCTCCAAGTAAATCCGGTCCTCAACTGTTGTCAATTTCTTTAATCTTTTCTCTCTCTCTCTTACATGTATTGTTCATGCCAAACTAATTAGGTGTAATGGTCATTTTGCTACTTTGAATCAAGTACTCTTCTTATGCTCCTTAAAGAACCCTCTTAAAGAAAACGTTCACTATTGTTATTTAAATTCCGCTACTATCCATGTCATAGTTACATTCCACTAAAAAATCAAAAGACCACAATCCACATTTCCATCTCTGTAATATATTGGATATTAAATCACTTGCCTGCCACCTTAATGGAAAATACCACAATCCACATTTCCATCTTTGTAATATACTGGATACTAAGTCACTTTCCTGCATTCCCAATGAGTTGGCATAACGGTAAGGCTTTGACCTCTCAACCTACATTTTGTGGGTTCAAATCCCCCATTGGGTCACACTCTTGAGAGACACCTTGTGCTCAATTGGTGTTCACGTGGCTAGGGCTCTTGCCCTTGGACACTTGAGTGCATCCTCCTCCTGGGGTGGGTCACCCGAGGAGGAGGTTCCTAGCTACTTGCTACGAGTTCTCTCTGTCGTTCCCATCACGTGGTGCATTAATTAGGTGGCCATGGTGATGCGTGCGTGTGGCTCTTGCCCGATGGTATGCAACCCTTGCCCGACCATGTAACATGGCTAATATTTGGAAGGGATAAGCACCTCCCCTTGTGGGCCCTCTAGTGTGTCGGAAAAAAAATTCACTTGCCTGCCACCTTAATGGAACAACACACCTTTCACTCATAAGAGGTTGCATATGTTGACACGTAGCAACGACAACCCCAAGTGCGTACCCTGTCCTTCGGACCCCCGGGGAGAGAGAGAGAGAGAGAGAGAGAGAGAGAGAGAGAGAGAGAGAGAGAGAGAGAGAGAGAGAGAGACCTCTTGCTCACATTAGAGCCCCGTCCCACTCTGAGCATGGGGCGCTTCAAGACGGTGCAACTTCTTGTACATGTAGTCCCGCCTAGTGTTTACAATGCATATGACTTTTTTCAACTCTCACAATCGCACACAGACGTTTAACCCTCTTAAGTTGAAAGCAAGTATATAGTAGACTTTCATGATTCTCCACCTTGACAGACCCTCCCTCAGGACTAAGTAACACATAGGATTAAAGAGGGGGGGGGGGAGTAAGGGGATCGATGGAAGAGAAGTTCGTGCACAAAAATCAGGGAGATCGCAGCCGTAGATATAAACTTAAAAACTAAATCCGGCCATGAATTAAACCTGGCCAAAGATTAAACCCAAATAACGTCTATGTTTTAATAACAAAATTCAATAAAAACTGCCTAAGGTAACAACATGTGCGTGTGGGTGAGATGGTTAGCCCATGCGTTTCAATCTGGGCAGCGAGGTCCTAGGTTCAAATCTGGTCGACGACGGGCCCATTTTTTTGCGCTGGCCTGCCCTCATTTTGCCTCTATTCTCGTGCGTCGGGTTTAATCCACCTCGACGTTCCCGTGTCCACTTTCAGACCGTCGATCCCCTTAACCCCCTCTCTAAAGTTGTGTGTCACTTAGGCCTTGTGCCATGGCGGCCTGCAGGCCCTCCCAAATATTTGCAGGAGTACAAGGGACCACGTGGCTTTTTGTGGTGCGGGAAATTGTGAAGTACATCTAGCTGACAACAGAGCAGACAGCGTGGAATTTAAGGATTGAGGAGCGCCCACATAGGCAGCGTGTGCGGCGTGCGCCGAGCGTGCGATCTTGTGAATTTAAACTTTACCCATTTGGGTATTGCACTGGAGTGAGAGCATGTGCCAGTGAGTACATGAGTGGAAGAGAACGCGGGCAGAGAGAGAGAGAGAGAGCGCAAGTAGATTTTCCACATCCCTTTGTTCGCAAGCTTCTCTTTACCTCTTGGCGACTTGGGTCACTTGGCTACTGCAATTTGCGCTTGCCCTTTTGGATGTCGTTTGTTGTATTGCAAGACATTTCTGCACGCCGGTGCACGGACATGGACGAGGTAAGCTGGCTTTGGAGTCTGCACCTCTGCGATTGTCCGCGTGCGTGCGTGCGTGGTTGTGTGTGTGTGTGTGAGAGAGAGAGAGGGAGAGGGAGAGGGAGAGAGAGGTTCACAACGTGCATTTAAGGTTTAGATGTCAGTGTGTGAAGTCGAGATTATCTCTTACTGCTGACGACCCGAGTACTTCTTTCTGCTTGTTGTTCTGGAGTGTTAACTTGTATTTCTCTCACAAGGCCGTCCTTGTTGCAGGTTTAGTTGTCTGAAGTGAAATTTCTTGAGCACTGTGGGCAGGGTAGAAAGCTCAGTTGCAAGCTACCAGTAGCAGAGCAGAGCGTTTTCTATCCGCTGTGGTAGAGCAGAGTGCCTTCTATTGGCTGATGCATGAATAATTTGCAGTGACAGAGGTGTATTGGATCTTCATATCTTCGGTGGTGGCAACGCCAAGTCAATAATTTCTTTTAAAAGAAGGTCGGCTACTCCATCTCATTCTGGTCTTCTCACATTCCTATTTACAGACAGACACGTATTGTGTAGTTTCATATGCATATATAGTTAGCTCTCAAGCTTCAGCAAATTTGAGGGACTCTATAAAGAGGCTCACTGGACTCGACTCGGTCCTCGCTTGCTCCATATTTGTGGTGTAGAGTTGCTTTCTTTCAGTACTCAAGCCTTCAACCCTTCAAAGTATAAGTTCCATCATCTGAGCAGAGATGAGTAAGGGCTATGCTTTCAATCACAGCCACATCTCAGAAGTATCAAGAGGGGCTTCTGATTCCTCACCACCTAGCTCACAACAACAGAGTCGAAATGGTAGGCACGTAGCGCAAGCGCAGAAGAACATCATGCGGGATGGCTGTTCGCAGAATGGAGATTATGGGCAAGGGCGTGTGAGGCATATGAGCTCACCCATTTCTGCGCTATCTCCGCTGCATTCCTCTAACAGTTCAGATGTGCTGTCTCCCTCTGGCTCTAACTATCAATGTGATAGAGATATGTACAACAATGAGATCAACAGCTGCACTTACAATGATGGTAAAGGGAAGTACCATCTTCAGGTTTCCCAATCACCTGGTGCATCATCAATTGAGAGTCCTGATTCGACTCTCGCATTTTCAGGTAATCAATCAAATGCAAAGGATTCTGCCTCATTATCTGGCAATGAAGAGGCTCTATCTGATAGTGAAGACATGATGCACAAGCTTCATGCTCTGGAAACTGCATTGATGGGTCCAGATACAAATGATGCCGAGGTAAGGGAGGTCTTAAATGAGAAACCAGGGCCTTGGGGAGAGCTTCTTGACGATTTTCTCGGTGATGGACAGCAAGGCCCTTATCTGCATAATCCAGTAGTTGACAAAGAAATCAAGGTGGAGAATACCACAGCAACAGCTTTGGAGCTGGGGTCTCTTTCCTTTGAGCATGCACTCAAGGTGTTGAATCTTAGCAGTCGTGTAAAGAGTCTTCTGATTACATGTGCTGCTTCACTATCTGAAGAAAAAATGGACATTGCGGAGCAAGCAATGCAAGACCTTCGTAAATCAGCATCTGTGTATGGAGATCCCCTAGAGAGACTCGCCGCATACATGTCAGAAGGGCTTGTAGCAAGGCTTCATGCCTCTGGGTCGATTATTTACAAGGCATTGAAATGCAGGGAAGCACCTGCAATTGAAGTTTTGTCAGCGATGCAGAAATTGTATGAGATATGCCCTTACATCCAGTTTGCATTTATGGCTGCAAATGGTGCGATTGCTGAAGCATTTAAAGAGGAGGCGATGGTTCATGTGTTTGATTTCCAAATCGATCAAGGAACACAGTGGTTCTCTCTCATACAGGCTTTGGCGAGCAGGCCTGGAGGTCCCCCATGTATGCGCATAAGCACTGTCGATGATCCTACAGCTCACTCCTATCCCTTGGGAGGCATGGATGCCGTGAAAATGAGGCTGGCAAGTTTTGCAAGTAGCCTTGGTGTCCCTTTGGAGTTCACCATCATCTCTTCCAAGCTCTCAGATTTGCAGGCGTTCATGATTGGGAGGAAGGCTGGAGAGGCCCTGGCCATAAATTTTGCTCTTCAGCTGCATCATATGCCAGATGAAAGTGTCAGCCTGGACAACCCTCGCGATCGGATTTTAAGAATGTGCAAGAGTTTGAATCCGAAGGTGCTGACGCTGGTGGAACAGGATGCCAACACGAACACAGCGCCTTTTTTGGCCAGGTTTGTGGAGACTCTAGATTACTACTCTGCTGTGTTCGAGTCTATTGATGTGGCGCTCCCGCGGGGCAGCAAAGAGAGAGTGAATGTTGAGGAGCATTGCTTGGCTCGGGATATTGTGAACGTAATAGCTTGTGAAGGTGTAGAGCGAGTTGAGCGTCATGAGCTTGCTGGGAAATGGAGAGCCCGCATGTCGATGGCTGGATTTAAGCCGCACCCGCTAAGCTTGTGTGTAAATAGTGCAATAAAGTCTCTGCTTGAGTCCTATAATGAGCAATACAGGTTAAAAGAGGATGGAGAAGTGCTACTGCTGGGGTGGAAAAACAGATCTTTGCTGGCAGCATCTGCATGGCATTGAGGTACGGAGGCATATACTAGCAGCCTCCGTGTGGCGTCGGTTTGCAGATTTTTGTGGGCATTTTTGGAGGTGCTCTGATGGTTGCTAGTCTTACTCGCCCAGAAAAGTATCTGGCCAATAATGGGTTGCAGGTATATGAAATGTCTGTCGTGGAGTTTCTCTCCTCATGTCAATGATTGAAGCACTTATCTTGCAGAGTTTCAAGTCAGAGAGATGGTAAGAGATGCTGCTGATCACTCAACAATAATTGGCTCATTTTCGATCTTGCTTTGGCTGATAACAAAGTTTCTGCGTACGGAGAGCTTGTGAAGGGGATGTGGTGCTGCAGCTGAAGGATTCATGGGCCTTAATCTTGGCTCAAAGAGTGATCATCAAAAGTGTCACTTTCTTCCTGTTTATGAAGCATCTTAAGTTCATTATCGCAGAGTCGCTTTGCGTGGATGGGAACATGCAAACTTTATTGCAGATGTGAGGCTTGCTGTAAGGTCTCTGCAGGCAGTGGTTATGGCAGGCTTGATCAAGTTGTCAAGTTCTTCAGAACCCCCCCACATGTACCTTTATAACCTCTCCTGTATTACAAGCTTCAACCTCTCTCTTGATCTACAGCTACAGCTTCACATCTATTTTCTTTCTGTTGGTGATGTGTGGCTCACTACCTGGTTTTTCACTCGAAACAGAAACTCAATAGAGTTTTTATGCTATTTGTTGGCTTTGTTTTCTTGCTATTGCTCATATATCAGATTGAAACCATGGGATGGTTTTGCATGGCTTGAAAAGGTTATTTTGCTAGTACTGTTTTTGTACTTAGTGCTTTACAAATTGGTTCTTGTTTGCAGGCTTTTATCTGACATTGGTGCATGGTATGCTGGCTTTACAAAAATGTGTGATACATATGCTTGGGCCTGTGGACTTTGAAGTAAATGAAATCTTTGCTTTTGATGTTTTCACCCTTTCGGAGTTTGGCTCGGATCTTTGTGTTATGTGAGACAATTAGCCGTGTGCGCGCGAGCCATGATAGGCCTCGAGTCTCCATGCTCCCAGTTTGTACTCAAAAGCATATAGGGACTCTTGGCAAACTTTTGAAGAGGTCATTTTTAAGTGCACATTTTTTTACCTGAAGCAATATCTCTTTCAAATGGAGGATACTCTAGAAGAAACAAGTAATTGATCATTTGAGAAGATTCGGATCTACGTGAGTGTTCATGGATCTCTTAATGCCAGGTTAGAAGGCGAGGTTGATGCATATCTAGTGCAAGAGATAAAGATGTTGTCATTTGAAGTGGTTTGACCAAATTGGGTCTTTTAAATTTTTATTCGAGGGTAATGCACTTCAGGATGTTGAGCAGGTTGAAGGGCCATTAGAAACATAAATTAAAGCAAATGAAATTTTTTCAAAGAAATCCAAAGCTAATTGTTGTGGATGATGCCACGAAGGAAGCTGTTATCTACTTTGTGATCTCCAAGAGCGTTGTTGGGCACAAGAAGCCTTCAAGAAGACGACATGTGAGGACAAGGATCTTGGGCAAAGAGCCTATATAGCATATCGGCAAGGGGCCTTACTAACAAGTGCTATAAAGGGATTGGATGGGTGGAGAGTCGAGACTCATTTTCCATAAGCAAGATTTGTTTGCTTGTTTCAAAGCTCACATTGAAATCTTGGGGAGGGAAGAAAACATGTTCAAATAGTAAGGGTATATGCTGGCAATGCAATAGGGAAGTTCGAGGAGCTTTGTTGAGGCCTTGCACACAAGGAAGGTTGAGCTCCAACTTGCACCAAAGGGGCCGCTCTTGGACTCAACGAAGGTGTTGGCAGCAAGCTAACTCGGATATCATTTTTCGGAGCTCTCATTGTAAAAACATTTATTATTTTGATGAATCGGGAATATTGTAACTCCTACTTTTCAGATAAACTTTGTAAATTGATGAGCTGGGACTGTAAGCTTCCAAATTGTATCAACTTATTTTTAGTTTTTAGTTAGAGTTCTCAGATTATTAATTTTGACCATCAAAAACTTTGGTTAAGGTATAAAAATAAATTTTTGTAAATTTTTAAAAAGTTTTTGGATAACAGAAACACAGCAACAACAACGCTCACTTCTCTCCTTCTCGCGCTTCCTACTCTCTCTCCGATTGTCACATTGCAATCGCGTCTGTTGTGTTGCAATCGCAGGTAAGAGCTCTACGCATTGACGTAAGCATTTTACGGTATTTCGTAGCTTTTGACATCGTCGATCCGTGGTCTAATCTCGTCATAAGTAAGAATTTAAGATTTAAAAAAAAAACTAAGTGTAGACGGGATATTGGGGTATCATTACTAAACATTTAGATGCATTCTGAGTCGAAAACGATTAAGTAAAAAACTCACTGTTGCTAATAATCACGATTTTTGTACTTAACCTAAAGAGAGATTTGAAATCATAAGCATGCGTGCTTAGATTTTATAAACATGTCTTAGAAGTTTTGTTACGTTTCGATGTCATTTGATGCTGTAACGGATGTGATTTGTTTGTCGATGAGCGATTAGTTTTTGGTGATTTCAATCATTTGAGTGTAACTTGAGTTAGATGCGAATTGTTTGTTATTTTTCAAGAGATTGACAACCTCTTGTAGTCTCTATGTACTAATCGAGTCAGCTTTGTCCCATGGATTAACATTTATATTCATGATTCTCCTTATGTCTGTAATAAAATAGAAGCGAGGTTAGACATCGTCCCACATTTGGTGCCGTTGTCGGCGATCGAAGATACTTAAACTAGGAAAAAACACGCGCGTCTTGTAGAATCTTCTACAGTCAAAACTTTCCTTTTAAAAATTGCATAGCTTAAAATTGTCGTCTTTTGCTATGTGGAAGTAGCTTGAAAGTAAGTCGTACTTGCTAAGTACCTTTCGGATTGTAGGATTGTAGAATTAGATTAAGATTTTGAGAATGATTGATGGACAAAACAAGTCTTAAGATCAGGCTCAGAAAATCATAAAAAACAAGAAAAAGAGTGTTTGTGGACACTTTTACAACCCCATTGCAGTAGAACTTATAAGTAGAATCCGAAGTGGATTTCAAGACATTGCTCTCTCTAAAAGAATCAATTGTGAGTTTTATGTGAATTTACAGAATTTCAGATCTACGGCTATAAATAGCACCAAAAGACTGTTAACCACTCAATTCGACTGGAGAGTATGTTTTAAAAGTTGTAAGAACCAGTGGGTAAATCAAAGACACATTGAGATGAAAATTTCAAGAGTTTACAAAAACTCAGATTATTTACTTTTTCTTGACATTTTAGGCCAAATTAAGTTTTGACATGACTCAGAGGCTTAAAATAGTTCCTGAAAAGATTGTCCAGTGAAAAAGTTCAAAAAAGTATTTATTTTAGGCTTAAAGAAAATAATCTTGATTATTTACTTTCATCTCAAAAGTGAACAAGGTTGATACCAAAGACTCTATGCATGTGTATAAACAAATTTTGTAAAGGCCCATAGAATTTGGTGACCAAATTGACAAAAAATTGAGAAAAAACTAAATTCTGTACTGACTTTCGAGAACTTGAGTGTAAATTGGAAAAATTTTGTTCAAAACTCAATGAAACTAAATTCATAGGCTTATATTGATGTGATAAACAAGTGTACATACTCAGTCGACCAAAAAGATGCAAAAATTTACCAAAAGTAAATATCGCGATTATTTACTTTACTAGTGTCCCATTTTTCTTCTTTTTTGATCAAGTTAGCATACCACTAGCTTTAGCATGTTATATTCAGTCCACAAACCAAATTTGGTAAGATTTGGATCATTGGATTGAAAATTGTGGTCAAATTTGCAAAGTCAGTCTACAGATACAAAACTGATGACCATTTGAACAAAAATTATCCAAACTTGATGAAACTTGGTTAGGGAGCTTAAGTTAAGCTGCTTAACTTAAGCTGTCAAGATTGTTGCAAAAACTTGTAAAAATTAGCTGGAGTAAATAATCACGATTGTTTACATCTGCTACAAAAATTGATATTCTTATATATTTGAGTATACCACAAGGTGAAGCATGTCAAGTAGACCACACAAATCAATTTTGATAAAATTTGGATCACAAAAGTGAGACTTAAGCTAAATTCTTGAAAACTGAGTCTGCGGCGGACACGAATCAGTTAATAACTTGAACAAATTTTGTTTAAACTTAGTGAAACTTGTCTGGAGACTTTAACAAGTTGCATACTTGGCAAATCAAGCCAAAGACTGTAAAAAACTGAGAAAGATAAATAATCGCGATTATTTACTACTGCTGCAAGGTCAGCAGGCAATTTTGGGTTCAATCGACATAATGCAAGGTCAGCAGGCAATTTTGGGTTTAATCGAATCCAAATTAGTACATGTTTACTCAGTTTCCAGGTAGATTAGTCCTTTGGCTTTTTGCAAAAGTGGAATATGAAAGTCTCAACTGCCGACTCACTTAGCTTGATTTGAAGTGATACACATAGACTAGTCACAATAGTTAACAATAATTGTAGAGTCTTTGTGAAAGAATAGATAACTTGATTATAATTGATACAGGAATCAGGTTGCCGACAAGGAATTGAAAGCTTGACAGAAGTGCAATCAAGTCAAGTGGAAGAAGTTGACAACAAGTCAATCCGACGGTAAGTACTCCATCCAGGGCTTCACAAGTCTATATGAACCTTAAATCTGGTCGTATACTAGCAAATCAAGGTATATTTGGAGAGACCGCTAGTAGAGTATCCATAGAAGAAAGTGTGAATCAAGGCAATCACTTGCACACTATCCTCGAAGAAGTCTCAGACACTTTTTCAGAATCAACATTTGAAATGTCTTCCTATTTGACTCATTCAGAAACTGAAACGACAGTGCGATATAAGCACATACTCTCTTTTTATGAGGCTAATCGCCATGGAGCTCAGGTTTACCTGAATCCTAATGAAGAGTATGCCAGTCGCATTGATGACTATGACATAGAGTTTGAAGAGGAAATCAAGGCAAATAAACAAGGAAAAATGTACATGGATAAAAACGAAACTCAGTATTTACAAGTCGAAAACCATGACGTGATAGACAAATGGGGGTTAGAAGTAAATACCATAATTTCAGATATGGCAGCAAAAGAAGGACCACCAACTTTAGAATTCGAGGGATACGATCAAGTTGATTTGAAGCCTTTGAAATGGCTTAGCACGGATAATTCTAGGATCGGAGTCTATTCTTGGGAGGATAGAAACGTCAAAGATCTCCTATGGACTTCTCATGCCAAATCAAGACAACTAACGTCCATAAAGATCATTTATATCTTCAAAATCAAAGACAAGGGATCCGCAGATCTACCAACCTACCTGTTTGGGGATTGTTATAACAATAACTTTGTTATGATGACTATTGAGGAGGTGGAATAGACTAAATATCAAGGGTACTCGATAAGGGATTGGATATTGGGCCAAGGACTAGAAACTATTCCAAGAGAAGAACTCCGCGAGAGATCTTTTGAGAGTAATGTTAAAAAACCAAAAACCACTTCATCACGAAGAAAACTGGGTGACAGTAAATCTCCAGGGCTACAAGAGTCACTATTTTCAACAGATTGGTTTAAAGGACTCGGAACAAGACCAACTGCCAAGGGACCGGGAGTTGCATCAAATAGATGTGTCAGACCAGCTGATTTTTAGAAATGGGTTAGAAAATACAATGGATCTGAGGATCCATATGACCACTTAACAAGCTTTAAGCAAGTCCTAAGAGCAGAAGGCATATTTGATTTTCATACTCAATTCGAGGGATTTGGAATGGCATTAGAAGGAAAAGCATTGACATGGTTCCAAAACATTCCACCAAGGTCAATCATGGACTTCAATACATTAGCTTAAGGATTTGTAGCTGCATGTTCCAAAACGGGGATCAAACATAATACGGTAGCTCAAATCTATAGCTTCAAACAGAAACAAGGTGAGTCTGTAAGGGATTGTGCAACTAGAATGAAACAATACATTGCAAGATGTCCAAAGCTCAAGATACTTGCAGAGGAAAGGCTTGTATCATTGTTTCTAGAGGAACTGCTAAACAAAGAACTTCATGCTATACTATATAGCAAGAAGCTTACGACCCTAGAAGAGTGTGTGTCAGATGCTATTGACTTAGGAGACAATTGTGATATTTTCAACAAAGAAGATGTCCCTAAGGATAACCAAAGCGAGAAAACAACATCCACCAAACCAACACAAGTGGGAACAGCTGCTGCTGTGCAGCACCGCTTTCAGCCATAGAAGACATGCTCAAAAGGATGAATGACATGATGAATAACATGCAAAAAGCACCTATGAGGGGACTATGGCGGCAAGGAATTCCTCAACAGGGACAACCAATGGCCGCAGAAATGGTGTGCAATCGATGGTAAATGGACCAACCATGAGACTAATAAGTGCTACTACCGACCGAAGTATGATGAGAATGTTCAATACGTGAATATGAGGCCACAAGGACAACCCATGTACGTATATTAGCCTAATATGGCCCTAGCTCAAAGACTACCGATGGGTATGAAAAGACCTCAACCTGTGTTGGATCAACAACCTCCATATCCTGGACATAATGCAGTGCCTGTGAAGTACATGCCTTCAAAGGGAGTCATAGATGAACAAGCACAAGTGCTCGTGAAGTACATGCCTTCAAAGGGAGTCATAGATGAACAAGCACTAGTGCCTGTTAAACCCTATGCTGAGCCTAGTCCATCTACTGTAATGGTAGAAGAAGATTGGTATAATTCACATCCACCACCAATGGAAGAACCTTTGACTTATACTACACCAGAGCTTGCACCAATGTACTATGTAGCTAATCAAGGTGTTAGATCTCCTATGTTAAGACCCATGATTAAGCCAAGAACTGGAAACTGTCATAATTGTGGTGCAGATGATCATTGAAAAAATGAATGCTCAGAGCCTGACAAGAACCTCAAGCCAATTGAAGCTTATTGCATACAATGTTGCAAAAAGGGAGGACACTTCCTGAAATATTGTCCAAAAAATCCTTCAAACAAATATAAAACAATAGTGAACGTAGTCCAAGTGATACCTAGTAGCTCATTTGAGAGTGAACCGATTGTTCCAACCAAGGTAATCACTAGAGCCCATGCTAAGAAAAAGAAACATAACTCCTCTGATGATTCGAAGAATACTAAAATTTCCTCTCAAAAGACCAAACGAAGCAGAAGCAAAAGGTATGAGATGAGAAAACAAAAACAAAGGGCTGAAATCGAGGAGAAAGCAAAGAAACTATTTCAGGAAAAGATGAAAGAAACTAAAAGTGAAATCAAGGAAACCACCGTGAAATCTGGAGGATCAATTTTGGTAGACAAATTTTTGAGCCAATCAATGCAGCCTTGGAAGCTTACCAAGTGTGACTTAAAGCATGCCAAAACATGAAAAACAAATGAAAAAACTATCCTTCTCCAGACATGGAAGCAGCTAAGCTTGAAGCTTATCAAAATTTGGTAAGAATTACTCAAGAGATACTGGAAAAACAAAAACCCAAGCTTGAGAGTACGACAAAACCTGAAGAGCTTGTGGTAGGAACCAACAAAGAAAAATCCGAAGTGGTGGTAGAACCCCACCTTGAAACAAAAGAGCTAGAACTTATAGTGCGGGACAACCAAGATGCCTTAGACGGAATTCCATTCGTAGAAGAAGACTGGCCAGGACACTTATGGAAAAAAGTTAGAGAGATTAATGATGGGAGCCTAACTTTGAAGTCAGCTCCTATAGAGGAAGTTTGGTTAGACAACGTACCTTCTGATATGGACATGGATATACGATCCTTGTATGGGGATTGCGGCTCTGAATCTTCAGGAATGTCTAAATCATTGACTTTAAAAACATTACCCTCTTACTTGGAAGATAACGAAGATGAATCCATAGTGTGGAAAACCACTCAGATAAAGAGAGCGGAATAGACCCTAGAAGTAGACAACATCCATTCAATCATGTCTACACCCATTCAATGCACTCTTACTTTAGAAAAATTATTAAAAATCAAAGCATATTTATGGAATGATCTACAAAAAACTCTAGAGAAGGTGGAGATAACGGGGCTAATCGCAAAAAAATTGGGAAAATTAAAACACGAATCGGATAACAAAGAAATTCGATCTGTTCCAATGAACAAAGTCAGAGAATACTACGAAGGGGAAGAAGGAAACACAACCCTTCGAGTGAGATATACTGATATAAAAACCATGGCAATACTGGATAGTGGGGCATGCATAGCCATAGCCACAAAAGCAGTATGGGAATCATGGGGACAACCAACCATTAGACAAACTCGAATGAAATTGCAATTGGTTGATGGACACATAGAAAGACCCTTAGGACTGCTTGAAAAAGTGATAGTTAATTCCTATGGAATTGAATATCAACACACTTTTGCCATAGTAGACTTTGAAAAAAAACTCAATTACAAAGTCATATTGGGAAGACCTTTCATGCGAAAGTACAACTCATCCAAGATTGGGGAAAGAATTATCTGTAGAAGTAAGTGGGATCAATAACAAGGGTTAATCTAAAAGATCACACTTATAGAGATCTAAAAGATCACACTTATAGAGATGTCATGAAAACACTCATACAAGAATTTGATTCAGTCTCTTCTGCTGAAACTAAGCTTCCATCTTGGTTGAACAAAGACACACCTACTTGGATGTGCGGAGCCTCAGAAAACGGGAGCTTAAAAAGAGGAAAATGTATCTTAGAAAGGGATTGCACAGATGAAGCCTATGTACATGAACCCTTTTCGGAGCATTTGTTTGAGCCATTTGAATGGACTCAAATTTTAGCAAAAATGGATGTATGTGTAAGTACGTCTATGCCTACTCAATTTTTCAATGAGGACGGCCATGACATAATTCCCATAAAAATGATCTCAACCCTTCACGTTGAAGACAAAATTCAAGAATCCAAGGACTTGATGAAAGCTCAACAAGTCTTTTCAGACCTCTACTATGATGCAACAGATGAGTTAGAAGAACATTCAGCTACCTCAGATGATTCGGTGTCAGAAAAAGAACATGTGAGAGCTAAACTACTCATGAAAGTAGGGGAGGAAAAGTTTTTAGACTTTCCAAACCAAAAACCGAGAATACAAAAATGGTATAGAAAAAAAACAGACATGAGAAACCTGAAAGCTAGACCTATGCCATCAGTCTCCAATAGAACACAATTTTTGATGCAGATAGATGCTCACAATTGTGTCAAGGACAAAATCACTTGTAGATATCCTTTAAATGAAAAAAAGAAAATGTCGAAAATATGAGAAAAACGAGAAAGGAAACTCAATCAAAACCTAAATACCAGAACAAGAATTCAACCATGACACGAGTTGAACGGAGAAAGAAATATCAAGAGTTGAAAAAACCTCTAAAGGAGATATATACAACTGAAATGGAAACCACAGAGGAAGAAGGTAAAGATATAATGAGAGTTCCATCCTATTACAAGAAATATACTCTCCAAGATCGAAAAATCATAGTCGAACAACTTGTCAGGGAACTACGAAAACAGGGCGAGTCCTACGAAGGACTTGAAAACGCAAAAGAAATAGATCTAGGAGAAGATCCTAGACCTGCCTACATTACAAATGACCTTATGGAAGAAGAAGAAGAGCTTTTGTTAAGCATACTAAAAGAATACCAAGATATCTTTGCTTGGTCTTATAAGGATCTCAAGGGTGTTGATCCAGAAATCTGTTACTCAACATACCATACCGATGAGAGATGATGCAAAACCAAGCAAACAAAGGCTATACACTTATAACGAGACATTTTCCAGGAAGATTAAAGAAGAGATTGAAAAGCTAAAGGAATCCGAATTCATTTATGAAATTGAACACACAGATTGGGTGTCTCCAATTGTGGTAGTCCCCAAGAAAAATGGAAAATTACGAGTGTGTGTCAATCTCAAGAAAGTGAATGCAACGACCATTAGAGACAACTTTCCTCTTCCAATCACTAAGCATGTTTTGGAACGAGTTTTAGGAAAATAAGCTTATAGCTTTTTAGATGGCTTTTCGGGATACAATCAACTTTTGGTTGATCCCAAAGATCATCATAAAACTGCCTTTGCAACTGAATGGGGTATTTTTGCCTATCGGGTTATGCCTTTTGGGTTAACTAATGCTCCTGCCACCTTTCAAAGATTAATGAGCCATGATTTTAAATAATATCTTCATAATTTCTTGGAAGTATATATGGATGATCTATGTGTACATTCATCAATCCGGGATGATCATTTTGAACATCTCATACAGGTATTCAAAAAATGTAGACTTTATAGGATTTGCTTAAATCTTGAAAAGTGCACATTCATGGGCAGACAAGGAAAAATTCTTGGGTATATAGTGTCTAAAAATGGCATAGCTATTGATATGGATAAAATTCATGTTATTGATGATTTGCCTAGACCGACAACAGTCAAAGGGGTTCAAGCCTTCATGGGACATTGTGGATATTACAGACGTTTCATTTACATGTACGCTATAATTGTAAAACCATGTATAGCTTGATTACACTCTTTGAATGGATTGATGAGTGTGAAGAATCCTTCATGAAGCTTAAGCAAGCTCTCACTCCAGCTCCAATATTGAAAGCACCAGATTGGAATAAGATAATCCACATACATGTAGATGCTTCCAATTTTGCCATTGGGTGTATCCTAGCTCAACCAAGAGATAAAAAAATTGATTTTCCTATTTCTTATGCTAGCCGGCAGTTGAATATGGCAGAGAAAAACTATACCACCATCGAAAGGGAAGGATTAGGAATGATATTTTTCATGAAAAAGTATAGACATTACCTATTAGCAAACAAATTTTTGTTCTTTGTGGACCACCAAGCCTTATTGTACTTGGTCAACAAGCCATGCAACACAGCAAGAATAGTGAGATGGTTCATCATTCTTTTGGAATTTGATTTCACTATAATTGTGAAAAAGGGTACCACTCATCAAAGAGCAGATCATTTGTCAAGGATTGTTTTAGGAGAACCACATAAGGGAGTAGACAATGATCTACCGGATGCATATCTGTTCTCCGTTGAAATGATACCTTGATGGTTAGAAAACATTGTATCCTTTATGACCATAGCTCAAGTGGATTCGCAAATACCACTTCCTATTACAATCGGATTAATTGAGAAATCGGCTATGTATCAATTACTAGCTAGAAGGTTGTACAAAGGAAATCAAGATGGAATATTGATTTTATGCATTAATCTTGAGAAGAAAACCCAATACGTGAGTCAAGCACATATTACCATAGTAGAACTTCACTTTGCGAAAGACCAAACTATGCAACGGATCTTGAGACTTGGAGTATTTTGGCCGACTATGATCCGACTATGATTGGAGTATTTTGACTGACTATTTGTAAAAAAATGTTCTTAATGTCAAAAACAAGCACCCATACCTCATGTGACAATGTTCCAAATATGATTTGTTCCTAAGTGGATTAACTATCTAGTTACTTACTTATCAAGCTGAACATTTCCTGAGGATATGAGTAAAAGAGCAATCGAAACTGAAGCAACAGAATATGCTCTTATTGGAAACCAACTGTATCGGAGAGGTAAGGATCAACATTTGCGTCTTTGTGCAAATGAAGACGAATATATTCCCATTATAGAACAAGCACAAGAGCAATCTTAATGGCACCGCAAGAGCAATCTCTAGTGAGACCACCGCAAGAGCAATCTTAATGGCAGGCATATGGTAGCCAACACTTTTTGAAGATGCTAAGGAATATGTTCGAAGGTGTGATGCATGTCAACCAGCAAAAATGACAACCCGTGTAGATAGCATGCCCTTAAGACCAATGATGGGAGCTAGAGCTTTTGTTAAATGGGGTATAGACTTTGTTGCGCCAATACAACCACCTGCTTATAGAACCCAAGCTCAATATATCATTGTAGCTACGGACTATTTGACCAAGTGGACCGAGGCTAAAGCAACTCAAAAGAATGATGCCATAACCACAACCGCATTCTTGTATGAGTACATGTTCACAAGATATAGACTGCCAATAGAAATTGTCAGCGATGGGGGAACTCATTTCCTTAATGAGGTAATTGAGTATTTGCTTAATGAAGTTATGGTCATCCATAACAAATCAGCTCCCTATCACCCACAAGAAAATGGACAAGCTGAGCATACGAATAAAATTCTTAGCTCAGTATTGACTAAAGAGATTAGTTCAGGAAGGACAGATTAGGAATTGAATCTCCATGCTGCTCTATGGGCTTATAGAGTTTCATTCAAAACAGCTTTAAATGCTACACCCTTTAACATTGTTTATGGTCTTGATGCCATACTCCCAATAAAATTTCTATTGCCGACACTAAGGGTAGCTAAGGATCTTGAGTGGACTGGACACGAATTGTCAGAGAGACTTGAAGTTTTGGAAAAGCTTCATGAACAAAGATTAACTGCTGTAGCTCACATCTATGCACAAAAGAGAAAACAAAAACAGTTTTTTGATTCCCATCTAATAACAAAAATCCTCAAGAAAGGGGACTTAGTTTTAGTCTATTCCCTTAAGCCAACACCTTCCCAAGTTTAAGAAAAAGGAAAACGGACCGTTTATCATTGAAGATGTATCTCCAAGTGGAGCAGTTAAGTTGTCCACCCTAGATGGTGAACCAATGGCTAATTGGATTAGTGGATGTCGTTTGAAGTACAATTTTCCATTAATCAATAAATTGCTAGAAAGAATGCATGCAGCAAAGCAATGAAAGACAAAACGAGAGCAGGTTATTGATGAAGCCCAAGAAGATGCTCGGCTTTGAGTACTCAAAAGAAAAGCTGCTCTCAAAAACCAACAAATACCTATTCCCATCAACACTCTGGAACTAGATCACCGACAATGGGAATTACCGAAAGATGTAGTGTCAACAAATGATGAATGGTAAGATGGAATGGACCTTCACATCAAAGTACAACTGAACAATCATAGCACAAATGCATTGGTCGATACATGAGCTCGAGTAAATGTAGTCAGTTATTTCACGTATAAGAAAGCAACAAGTCAGTCTTTGACAGAAGGAATAGCGACTATTAAAGGATGCAACAAGAATCCAACACCAACCTTGGGAGTAGTCAACTTAAATGTGATAGTACATGGATGTTTAGGCCCTCATCAATTTGTATGCTTACCAGATGAACACATGAATGAAACAATGATTGTTGGAATCTCATGGATGCGGACGTACAAGGCAGTACCAGATTGGGATACCAGTCAGCTCAAGCTATCACCTAAAGGCAGACAACTCATTGTTCCAATTGCACGAAGTGAGGAGGAAGGGAAAGGAGGTTACCAACAGAGCAATCCACGAAGCAATCAATCTTCTCCATCCTATAGACAAGAAAATGCTACAAGTAGCATGCAAGGAGTCAGGCAAATTTGGGTACCTAAAACATCATCTACTGTACCAAAGACGGTTCCAAGGTTCAAAACACAAAGAAGAGCCTCTCTGAGCAGGGAACCTAACACGAAATGGATTTGGAAGACAAATGAGCACTTATCTTCTCTGCAAATTGTAAAGACAATCAAGAAATGGAGAGTTAAGTCTCAGAAGACTCAATCACACCATTCTGACCAAAGCAAACCAAGATACCAATGGCGGGTAAAATCTCGACAACCATCATTATCGATATCAACAGCTCAGGAAATCAGCGTGCCAAAGCATCCTGAGGGTACAATCAAGCAAAGAGCACGCAAGCTACAAGGTTTGCTTTTTGGAAGATAACAAAAGAAAACCTCGACATGAGAAACCCTTGAGTTAATTACTCAAGCCACAATTCTTGCACAACAGAACTGCATTGATCTTCAAAGTATGGTAGAGCCAATCAAGGCTATGCATAAACACGATTGTTCAACCCATGCACATAGTCGTCCCGGAGTACGCTATCTAGGAGGGGTGGAAGGGAACTAAGTAACTAAGTAATTAAGGGCAATGTTTAAAGAGGAGGAAAAAGTTTGATTTTAACGTGTGATTTTTTATAAAATTACCTAATAATACCCTACAAATCATCAACAAGGAAATTTAACTGATAACATCCCCTCGATGAGTGTAAATAGTGTATATACTATGAGAAAATCATCAAAAATTGGTCCTTTTTGGTTATTTTTCATCATTTTCCTTGATGTTGAGACTTAAAAATAGAGAAATCCAACAAAAAACAATAAAGCTATGTTTTTCAACCGATCTTCTTAATTATTGGATTTTCACTTTGCTTTTTTAGCGCATTTTGTTATTTTCTTTGATTTTTTAATAAACATGTCAAAAATTAATAATAAATAGCAAATGAGCTCATATGAAAAAATTGAAGGTACATAAAATTTCAATCAAATCGACAGATGGAAGCGGGAAGCCTAAAATAGGCGGCCAAGGCTTACTTTTGCAAAATTTTTGCAGAATGAACTACATGAATCCGATTGAGGAAATGTTTGAGTCTAACATAGATTTCAGGGCCTAGTAGGACTAGTAGGAGAATTAGGAAAAAAATGGTTCGGGAAGCCCGAGTATAGATATCCAAGGTAGCCTAAAATCACCTCATTTCCACTTGTCGCCCTTGGAGAGAGAGCTTTCGACCTTCTTCGCACGCAATTTCCGGAGGCCACAGTCGCTTTTTTACAACGTTGTTTCACATGAGACACGAGGGATAAGTTCTATACTTAATAATGATCCATTCTGTATGGCCGGTAGCTAGTCTAAACCCAAGAAAAAAACCCTAGAAACCGAGCAGTGTCCGAAGTCTGACGACCAAAAATTGACCATAGCGGCCTATCAGCTCAACCAAATCGGACGAGACTTGCATTGTAGCATGCCCCTATATAAGAGAACAGTTCTATATCAACAGTTGACCATTCGGCAGGGATCGAGGGGGGTCCCAAGTAGAAAAGCTAGGTTTTTGGCAGATGCCAAAATTGGATTCTGACTCCACAGACAACTTATACACTGGGTCTATACACAATGTATATGGTTGGTTTCATAAAAACAATCAAGGCAAGCTCTCGAAAAGAAAAAAACCGCTCAAAGGCTACAAAGCGTCAAATTTGATATACGAAGTCAAACTGACTCCAAATGGGCCAAAATTGAACGGGTAGCTTCAAGACTATGTAGCGGATAAGTCCATAGCTTCAAAAGTGACTAACCAACTCCATAGGCCATGTAATCACAAAAATCGGTGATTTCAGAGTCGACAAAGCAAGAAGTGATGTCGACACGACAAAGCTTTACCAAATTTAATCTAGGACTTGTTTTAGGTGTATTGAATATGTTTATGTCAAGTTTAGTAAAAAAACTTGACTGCTGTAAATAATCGCGATTATTTACTTTTACAAAATTTTGGCTTAAAAATGGTACCTTCACATCACCTATCACTTATACACACCTATTACATGCCACATTTCAAGTATGAGCCAAATTGATCAATGATAACTTGGAAAATTGTCAAAAAACGCAAAGAAGTCCTTTCAAACCAATTTCTGAGTTATTAGTCACATTTTATTATCCAAATCACCTCATATCTCATACACAAAGTCTACATCATGCTTAAAACGAAGTTGCACCAAAAAATGTTCATTTTGATGAAAAAGTTAATAATCGTGATTATTTACTTTTTTGCCAAGATGGGGAAAAATTGCAACTTTGACCTAATGGGACTAAAGCACATGATGTCCCAAGCCACTGACCAAATTTGAGTTAATTTGGATCTCAAAATCTCAAATCCCTTTATATCTATTGTTTTAGAGACGGAAAGCCTAAATCTGGCACCATTTTCAACTTGTGCACTCAAATGAGCCCACAATTCACTCAGAGTATCTAGTTGGTATATATTTCAAGCCTGTGATGCCAAAAATGCAAAAAGTTGAAAAAAATTCTCAGCTATAAATAATCGCCATTATTTACTTTTGTTGCAAATTTCGTTTGGACTTTATGATTTTGATCTTTACATGTTTTTATGCATCTATGCATGTTCAAACATTGATTTGAAGCAAATTGAACTCAATTTGTCCAACAATTCAGACTGAAGGGCATTTCAGAGCATAATCTGTAAAATTTTCTAACTTTGGCACTGACTTCCCTTAACAGGAGCAATGCAAGCAGCGGAGAAAGCCAAGAAAAGGGTATCCCAAAAAGAAAAGCTCCAAGAGCTAACACCATACCAATTGGACCCCAGTTCAGTGAAGACAGCCAAAGCAACGTACTTGTCCAAAGAATAGCTTGAAGAAAACAACACCACAATTTTCACAAGCAGGTTTAAAAGTAAAGAAGGACACCAAGTAGAGCTGCAACTGCTACCTTAAGAGATCTATGATGTCGTAGCAAAGCCAGACACGAAGGAGGCCAATAGAGGGCTCGGCCTCAGAGAATTCTATGACCAAGAACCGTGTGGCATAGATTTCTAGAGAGCTTATGAGATGCTGTCTACAATTAAAGAGGACGAATCAGCAAAAATCACCGACCAACAAGGGCAAAAACTAGAAGTGGTTATAACAAAGGAAATCGTGGCCGAGGCACTGAAGTTGCCGACATAAGGGATGACAATGAGGGCTCGAGACAGGAAGACCAACAGGCACCTTCTGTAATGGAATTTGCCTATTCAATTTGAGAGTAGCGGAATTTAATGAGAGTACTTTCAAGAAATGATTTTGTGAGCATAGCGGGTAGACATAATTGAAGATAGCAACATAATTATAGCACTTAGTTAACTTGGCATAGACAATACTTTTGCAAGAGAGAGAATTTAGAGAACATGACAACAGTTGAGGACCGGATTTATGTGGAGCCGGTCCCCCCTCCAATAGGCATTTGTATTATGATTTCTCCCATAAAAAGAGACTTGTTACAATACATTCTTTGTGTTCCTTGTGACCTAGGTGAAGCAATGAAGATGGAAAGCTTCATGCGTCACCATCATAGCATAACCTAAACTTGAAGAAAGCTTTAACTATACCAAGCCTCAGTCCCAAGACCTCAAACACCTTCGAAGGTGGAGAGAGCTAGCAGGGAATGAGGGTAGGGAAGAGGAAGAAGAAATATTTCGTAGGAGAAAGAATTAGTTCCTCACTTATCATACTCTTGTTGCTAGCATACATAATAGCATAGTAATGAAGAAGAAATAGATGGCAAGCTCAAGCATTGAAGCATGGCTCTTGGATGGATGGGGCTTCCCTTGTGAGTGTGAGTGTGTGTTCTCTCTCTAATCCCTAGGAAAAGGGCTCGCCCCCCCTCTTGTAGGGATGCTTTTGACTTTAGGAGCTCAAGCACCTTAGTCATCAAGCATGACAAAGCACTTGGACTAGGTGGTATTCCCACAAGCATCTCAGGCAAGCTTCTCAAGGCACCTCAATCACCTTAATCATGCACCAAGTCAAGCACCTCAAGCATGGAGCCAGTCAAGCACCTCAAGCATCTTAATCAAGCACCTCAAGCACAACAAGCACCTCGAGCTTGGGCCGGGTTCCCACCTCAAGCTCATCCCTAGCTTACCTAAGGTCAAAGGACTTTTACACACATTATTGGAGGTCTTCAATGAAGCTAACCCTAAGGTCTTATGCTCCATTGGTTAGCCTTGCTCTTGATAGACCATCTCCCATTTGGGCCCCTTTACTATTGGCCCCGTGTTGAGATAGATCTATAAGCACATATCTATATCTTAACACTTGTTCCCATTTATTCTCCCACATTAAGTGATCAATTTAATATGAGAAAATCATTTGGGTTGGTTAGATATTAGATTTTATGACATTACCTCTCTCTTGAAATCATAGTCGTCCTCGACTATGAGGTAGAAGAGATAAAGCCTTAGTCATTAGTCAATCGTACTTAGCGGGTAGAGGATCCCTTTTTTACCCTACGACATCTTTCCAAGATGGATGACTAATCCATTTGGTGCTTGGGAGACATAGCTGCCGCAAGCATGTCTGCTCTTTAGTCCATTTCATTCTCCCAAAGTAGAGTGACAAATTCTACTTGGTGTTTGAGAGACGTCGTCATCACAAACATGATTCTAAGCATGCATACTAGTTAAATTTGTGCACAATTAAAAAGAGGATTAGTCTTATAAGACAAAAACATGAGTCATTTAAAAGAGAGTTGTACATTTGCTTACTCTAATGTAGCATTGTAAGCATTGACAAGGTTCATACTATCCTTAAGTTGTACTCCTTGCATCCATTTAGCATCTTCAAAAGGATAATTTTTGAACTTAATAAGATACCGTCGGATTATCTTACCATGTCGTAGTACCTTGTCTTCATGCCGAAGGACAGCTTCGGGTTGTAGCACCTCTTCTTGGTCTTCAACTTCGGGAGGGTCTTCAATAATTGGTTCAGTTGGTGGCTCTCCTTTGTAGGGCTTAAGTAGGCTTACATGAAAGGCATTGTGTATAAGCCAATGGTTGGGCAACTTGAGTTGATAAGCCGTCTCATTGATGGGCTTCAAGATTTGGAAAGGACCATAGTATCTTTTTGCTAGTTTAGCATAATACTTTTGATGGCCCGTAGGATTTTTGCCCGTCGTTTGCCTTAATCGAGCCTTAGGAAACTTGAGTAAGACCCAATCATTTTCTTTGAACATTAAGGCTCTTCTGTGCTTATCAGCAACAGCTTTTTGCCTTTGTTGAGAGATGGCTATAGCCTCCCTAATCTTTTGAAAAGATTCTTGTAGGTCACGGCTATACTCATCGGCGGCGAAGATCTTCCCATGTACTTTGAGTAGCAAGGGACTTTTAGGTCTTCCCTCTATGATCTCGAAAGGTGCTTTCCCCGTAGAAGTATGTACAGTATTATTGTAGGCATACTCTACTAGAGGTAAATACTTTTCCCATTGTGAGCGTTGATCTACTTCGGTAACATAAGTCTTGAGTAGATCGAGTATCGTAAGATTGGATATCTCACTTTGGCCATCTGTTTGTGGGTGATAGGCCGAAGAGAAATTCAATCTTGTTCCTAGATTTTCAAAGAGACCTTTCCAGAAATTACTGATCATTCTAGGATCTCTATCTGACACGATGGATGTGGGTAATCCATGGTGTTTGAAAATCTGAGATATGAAGAGAGTTGCCATTTGATGTGCCTTAATAGTCTTTTTGACAGGAATAAAATGTGCTTGCTTGCTAAACCTGTCGACTATTGTCCATATTCCTGTATTCCCATGGATAGACTTGGGTAATCCAAAGATGAAATCCATGGATATTCTCTCCCATGGTGAATTTGGAATAGGAAATGGCTGGAGTAATCTAGGTTGCTTCCCTCTATCATAGTTGGTCTTTTGGCATACTACACATTTTGAAACATACTCTTGTATGTCCACTTTCATGGTAGGCCAATAGAAATACGTCTCTACTCCTCGGAGAGTAGGTTGAATACCTCTATGCCCTGCATATGGAGGAGCATGGGATTCATACATAACCTTCTCACGAAGGGAATGGGTAACACATAGGCTATTGCCGTGGAGAAGATAACCATCCTGCAAGGTGAATGGTTCCTCTTTCTTCCCCAAAGCAAGGGCTGACATTATGTCTCTAAAGTCAGGGTCAGTAGCATACTTATCTATCATAGAGGATAGATCATTGTGAGTAGCTATAGACACCGCATTAACTTTTGGTCGTCGTGAAAGTGCATCGGCAACTTGATTGTGCTTACCAGCTATGTGAGGAATATGGAAATTAAATTGCGAAAGAAAATTTGCCCACCTCATTTGTTTGTCGGAAAGTTTGGTTTGCGTCATGAAATACTTGAGACTTTGGTGGTCGGTTCGTAGGATAAATGGAGTCCCCAATAGGTAGTGCTTCCATGTGTCTAGGGCATGTAGAATAGCTAAAATCTCTTTCTCATAAATGCCCAAGACTCGTTCATCACTATTGAGCCTTCGGCTCTCATATGCTATGGCATGCCCTTCTTGAAGCAAAACCGCTCCAAGGCAATCACCACAAGCATCACATTGGACCTCAAATGGCTTTGAGAGATCCGGAAGCACGAGGACTGGTTGGGAAGTAAGCTTCTCTTTGAGTTTTTCAAAATCATTTTGCTCCTTAGCAGTCCATACAAACTTAACGTTCTTCTTTGTTAAGTCGTGTAGTGGTCCTGCTACTTGAGAGAATTTTGCTATGAAGCGTCTATAGTATGCACACATACCAATAAAGCTTCTTAGCTCATATAGATTCCTTGGGTTAGGCCATGATTTTATTACCTCTAACTTTGATGGATCCATACGAATACCATCGTGAGAGATAATATGACCTAGATATTGAATCTCTTGAAGGAAGAATTCACTTTTCTTTTGGTTGAGAAAAAGTTTGTTCTCCCTCAAGGCTTGAAAAATCACTTGGAGATGTTGCTTATGTTCCTCCAAAGACTTGGAGTAGATGATGATATCATCAAAGAACACTCCAGTGAATTTACGATATGGTCTAAAAATTTTCTCCATGAGACGATTGAAAGTAGCTGGTGCATTAGTCAAGCCAAAAGGCATGACTAGATATTCATAAAGACCAAATGTTGTGCGAAACGCGGTCTTTAGGATATCTTCATCCACTATCCTTATTTGATGATAGCCACTCTTAAGGTCAATCCTAATGAAGTAGGTAGAGCCTTGTAGCTTATCAAACAGATCTTCTACCCGAGGCACGGGAAATCTGTTTTGATAGTGATATGGTTTAGTGCTCGATAGTCCACACACATACGGTATGTACCATCTTTCTTTTGCACTAAAAGGACTGGAGAACAAAAGGGAGAGGAACTAGGCCTCACCATCCCTTTGTCTACCAATTCCTGTACTTGCCTCATAATCTCCTCTTGTTGAGCTTGTGAGACTCGATAAGGAGGTTTGTTAGGCGGTGAGCTTCCTGGAAGGAGCTCAATACGATGGTCATCATACCCTCGTTTTGGAGGTAGGTCCATAGGGATATCATTGATGAACACATCTTGGAATCCTTTTAGAAAAGTAGACAAGTCTAACTCTTCTTGATTCCTATCATTTTCATTTGATGAAACATTATTAGCTGTTAGAGACTCTTTGACATAAATCATGTACGCAGAAACTGAGCTCTTCATTGATTTATCAAAAGAAAGAGGATTTACAAGTGGAATAGTGCGACCACGCTCACTAGCATCTATATACATGTTCTTTCCCCTGTAGGTGAAGTAAATTCTCCTTTCAGGAAACTTCATGTTGGCAGCCATGCGATCAAACCATGGTGCCCCTAGGATAACATCCTGATGTTGGAGAGGAGAGATGAATAAATCTTCTTTGTCAACATAGCTTTGGACATGAAGCCTCAACTTCCCAATCAAGGGAGTAACGGAGGCTTGTTGTCCCTTGAAAGCTGCATCAGCTGTTACTATATCTCCCATCTCAAAATCTTGAATGCCCAACTTGGTGGCCAACTCTATTGATATGAAGTTGAGAGTAGAGCCAGGGTCAAACAAGATGAAGGCATCATGCTCTCTTACCTTTCCCCAAGCATAGGAGAGTGATGATCCTTTGCAATGAGCATCCTCTTTTGGAGCTTCGATGGTGGAAGCCCTAGGAGTCTCATTGCGAGTATTCTTCTTGGGGCAAGAACGATAGCCATGTCCTTGCTCCCCAAACTTGAAACATTTATGGTCCTTGCGAAAAGCTTCAAGCTCTTCAGGAGAGAGTTTGTTTTTACCTTTGTAAACTCCCTTCTCCTTGGACCGATTGTTGTTGTTTTTGTTGTTGTTGTTGTTGTTGGAAGTGACTTGGGAATTATTTTGAGCATTGGATTTCCCCTTTTCATCATTTTTATCTTTGTTTTCCATGGGCTTGACATTACGTCTAGCCCCTTGATGGAAATTGATGCGTGAAGCAACCATGGTGTGGTGGATTACTTCGGTAATAGTACCGGGCCGTTGAGAGTTGATGTATTCGGCCATCTCTTCAGGTAATCCCGCACATAATTGCTGTCTTTGTTCGGCAAAGTCTATCTTTTGAAAGACAGTAGCTTTGAGATGTAAATCCCAAAACTTGTCTACATACTTGTTGATAGACTCATGAGAGAGAAGCTTCAAGCCACGCCATTCGGTAAGAACTTTATCTTTAGTATCGCTTGGAAGAAATTGCTTCATGATGGAAACTCGTAGAGTTTTCCATGTCTTTGGGGCTTCTCCATTGCCACGAAGGCTAGCCCACCATTGACGAGCTGATTTTTGGAAGTGCATAGCTACATGGCGTAGCTTGGAGGACTCTGTGAAGCCCTCGTCCCCAAAGGCCGCATCAAATTGCTGGATGAAGGACAACACTTTGTCGGTAGCACCAAAGGTGCCATCGTAGGTGAGAAAAGAGATACTCTTTCCTCCCTCCTTGAACTTCTTTAGCTTTTGTGACCTTCGCCATGCAGGAAATGATTTGCGATGTCATCCCCTCTTGTATTCTCTAGGAGAATAGCCATAACTTTCATCGGAAGAGGAGGAAGGTGAAGAAGAAGGAGAAGAGGGTGACCTCTTCCTAGCCTTTTTTTTCCCTTTGTTTCCTCTCTTGCCTTTCAGAGTGACGAGGAGGAGGACTATAGGTTGCTCTTTTCCTCTTGGGAGGAGTAGGCGATCGTCTAGACCGCCGTCTTCGTGGAGCCACATCTTCAGAAGAACTTAGACTGTCATTGCTTTCTTTCTCTTTGGATTCCTCCTCTCGAATGGGAGAGAGTCTTCTTTTGGGGGTCTCTTCAAGAGGCCTCCTCAGCTCTCTCTCCTCTGGGAGAGGAAGGGAAATTCCATAAGCACAAAGCTGTTGAGTAACTTCGGCTTGCAAAACAGGGTTGCCTATAGATTGTTGCAACCTAGTGACGAGATAATTCACAAACATGGGAGCATCATCATTAGCACCTTCATGTGCAAAATCAAAGCTATCAATGTTCATTCTACTCTCTTGATTATTGTCAGCCATGTTAACAAAATTTATGTTTATACTTAGTGTATGCTTTGGCAATACAAAACCTTAGTTGCCACTCCTCTTAGCCTTTGAAAATCGGCTCTTAAGTATCTACACCCACGGCTCAAAGTGGTTAATTATAGAGAGTAGAGGAGTAGGTCTAACATAGCAGAGTTGCCAAGGGCTAGCTCTTTTCGGAATTCTTATGGCTCAATAATGGTAAAGCCGTAGGCAAGTCTAAAAAGACTCCATTATTAAGTCCAAAGCTCCCGAGGTGTGCACCATCCCCCACATAGTGGGCTTAACAAAACCGATATTAGATCCCAGTTCCACTTACTCTATTATAATTAACAACATCAACCATTTATAGGCTACTTAAGGACCTCTCTTCTTAAGCAAGAAAAGAGAAACCAAATGCTCTGATACCAATGTTATGGAATTTGCCTATTCAATTTGAGAGTAGCGGAATTTAATGAGAGTACTTTCAAGAAATGATTTTGTGAGCATAGCGGGTAGACATAATTGAAGATAGCAACATAATTATAGCAATTAGTTAACTTGGCATAGACAATACTTTTGCAAGAGAGAGAATTTAGAGAACATGACAACAGTTGAGGACCGGATTTATGTGGAGCCGGTCCCCCCTCCAATAGGCATTTGTATTATGATTTCTCCCATAAAAAGAGACTTGTTACAATACATTCTTTGTGTTCCTTGTGACCTAGGTGAAGCAATGAAGATGGAAAGCTTCATGCGTCACCATCATAGCATAACCTAAACTTGAAGAAAGCTTTAACTATACCAAGCCTCAGTCCCAAGACCTCAAACACCTTCGAAGGTGGAGAGAGCTAGCAGGGAATGAGGGTAGGGAAGAGGAAGAAGAAATATTTCGTAGGAGAAAGAATTAGTTCCTCACTTATCATACTCTTGTTGCTAGCATACATAATAGCATAGTAATGAAGAAGAAATAGATGGCAAGCTCAAGCATTGAAGCATGTATCTTGGATGGATTTGCACTCCATAGCCAAGAGTGTTGGTGTAGGCTCTCAACCTCTACTTGCTTGGAGAAGGAGAGGGAGCTCTTGCACTTTGCATAGTACACAATGAGAGTGCTTGTGAGTGTGTGTTGGTGAGTATACCCCCTAAGCACCCCCCTAGCTTGCTTGGGTCGACCCCCCCTTGTAGCTCATGCTTGAAGCTCATTGGACCCCTCTAGGCCTAGCCAATCACAAGCAGAAGCCATTACAAGCAACATGGGTAGCCTTGGGACAAGTGTCCCCCTTTCCCCTTTGAGAGAGAGGACTTGATAAATGCAAAAACAATTAGATAATTCAAGTAATTTATCATTGGACCCCTTTGAAGCCTAGCCAATAGGCTTCAAGCAACACATGAAGGTAACATGGGTAGGGACCTGACATGTGTCCTTGCTGCCTCTTCAAGCTGGGGCTTCCCTTGTGAGTGTGAGTGTGTGTTCTCTCTCTAATCCCTAGGAAAAGGGCTCGCCCCCCCTCTTGTAGGGATGCTTTTGACTTTAGGAGCTCAAGCACCTTAGTCATCAAGCATGAAAAAGCACTTGACTAGGGGGTATTCCCACAATCATCTCAGGCAAGCTTCTCAAGGCACCTCAAGCACCTTAATCATGCACCAAGTCAAGCACCTCAAGCATGGAGCCAGTCAAGCACCTCAAGCATCTTAATCAAGCACCTCAAGAATGACAAGCACCTCATGCAGGACAAGCACCTCAAGCACGACAAGCACCTCGAGCTTGGGCCGGGTTTCCACCTCAAGCTCAGCCCTAGCTTACCTAAGGTCAAAGGACTTTTACACACATTATTGGAGGTCTTCAATGAAGCTAACCCTAAGGTCTTATGCTCCATTGGTTAGCCTTGCTCTTGATAGACCATCTCCCATTTGGGCCCCTTTACTATTGGCCCCGTGTTGAGATAGATCTATAAGCACATATCTATATCTTAACACTTGTTCCCATTTATTCTCCCACATTAAGTGATCAATTTAATATGAGAAAATCATTTGGGTTGGTTAGATATTAGATTTTATGACACCTTCACTAAGGAGACTGTTGTGGCAACCTTTGCCGACCTCATCCAACAGTAAGTGGAAGAACCAACACGGTTGTATCATCAATACTTTCATTTTCTAGCAAAGAGACCGCCAAGGTACAACACACCAAATCATGCAGTTGTGACCACATTCGCCCAAGTGTTGAAGTCGACAACCAGGAAACCCATTGACCACGCTCAATATGTGCTACAAAGAGACCGCCAAGGTACAACACACCAAATCATGCAGTTGTGACAACATTCACCCAAGTGTTGAAGTCGACAACCAGGAAACCCATTGACCATGCTCAATATGTGCTATCAACATTAAAGGGCACCAAGAAAGACGGTAAAATCACGTATCTGTGTGCACCTGAGGTACTGACAGGAATAGCATACCATGCTATTGGCATGACAAAAAAATTGTAGCTTGCCCCCGATCAGAACACACGGATTTTGTCTGCACAACCATCTCCCTGAACCACACAGTCGACAAAGAGATTTTATAATCTGATGAAGAATTTGTTGAAAGCTCCCACGAAGCTCATAGGAGTGAGAGCTTAGACAATGAAGAGAGGAGAGCCAGAATAGAAGAGATGAAGAAAAAAGCAGTGGCTGCACACCAAGAGGAACCTTAGCAGAAGAAGGCGAGGTTTGAGAGAGAAAACAAACCTATGAAAGAAGCCGCCAAGCTGTAGGTGAGGACCCAAAAAAGTGGGTTCCAAAAGAGATAAGGGGTCCTAGAACCAAGAACCCTGTAAGGAAAGAAGCAGAGGACCCCACATATTTTCTTGAAAGAATGTATGCAATGGCAGAAGCACTAAAGCTAAAAGAAGCTCAAGAGGTTGAGAGAAAAGCCAGAGAAGATGCAGCAGAGCAACAAAGACATGCAGAGGCAACAGAACAAGGAAAGACATAGCATGACCAGGAGGAAATGTCTCTGAAGCCCACCTCACCTGCTACGGCCACATATCACCCAATGCCAAACCCTCCACCTTCACCAATTGTTAGATCCACTGAGGACGAGGAAGCCAAAGAGACGGAGCTTGAACCATAGGAAGTAGTAGCCGATTTTGAGCAACCAAGGACAATTGAACAAAGAGAGGCCACACCTTCTACAACCACCCAACAGGAAACGGCCGAGGCATCCACAAAGCCTCAAGAAGACAAAGCAGCCAAAGCAACCGCACAGCATCAAGGAGAGGTAGAACCCCAACCACAACCACAAGCCACCGCAGAACCACCGAGGGAGCCACACACAGAGACTGCTGAAACCTCTACACATCCTAGAGAGCATGAAGCATGGGAGACGAATGACAAAGTCATCCTGCAAGTTAATGAATATTCCAAGCAAATGCAGGAGATGACTAAAAAAATGCGAAAAGCAGCACTTAGCCGCAGTGCTAAGGCTAGAGAGCTAGAGATGGTCACCGACATTTTCCAAGGAGAGCTAGAGGACAGGATGAATTTCATCACAAATCTACAAAGACAAATCCAAGAGCTGAGAGCTAAAGATGAACAACACCAGCCAGCCAAAGAGAAGCAACAAAAAGAAATGGAGGAGCTCGACGAACTTCTCAACAAGTTAACAAATGCTTGCAAGATCAAAGACCAACAACTGACAGAGGTAATAAATGAATTCTTAACCACAACTCTGTCAGTAAAAAAGATCCAAGTGCAGCTCAACGTAGCAAACACATCTTTGCAATATTTAGAGCAAAGGATCAATGATCAGAGAGCTTTCTTGAGACAAATAACGGAAACTTCCGCAGTTGCCTCGATGTAAGTGCAAGATCTCTTCTTTGTGACTGCTCTAGCTTTAGCTCTAGCTCAATATCTTTATTCTTCTTTTCCAATGTCTTATATACTTCGTCTATACCTTTGATCGAGGCAAATGCAAAATTTTTCATTATTTGTCTCAAGAAAGTTGTCTGATCATTGATCCTTTGCTCTAAATATTGCGAGGTTTTCTTGAGCTAGGGGATTCTCGAATGTTGAGATCCTTTCGGTGATACAGGTTGCTGGAGTACCCCTTTTTTGTGGCCTCACCATAGGACATGTATAGAGAGGGCTAGGTGCATTTGACGCCGTGTTGGCAGTCTTGGGTCAAATTTTGACTTTTTATGCACAGTTAGTGGTTGATGCGCCTGTCTTATGCTTTGAGAGCATTACTTTTGATGCGTTACTGATCTCTTGTGACAGTTTTGGATTGAGATTATGTCAGTTTTTATGGGGAAACTCTGCCAAAATTTTCCCAGAATTACCAGTGTTTATCGCCATATTATCTTTAGTTTGCGGCCATGTCATCTAGTGATGAAAATAATATTTACAATATTCGGAAATTTGATGGGATGAATTTTGCTATTTGGAAAGAGCAGATTCAAGATGTTCTTATACAAAAATTCCAGTTGGATCCTATCATGGAGTGCCCATAGGGCGAGTATACAGATGTTGAGTGGGAGAAACTTGATGCTAAGGCCAAATCTACCCTCTGTTTGCATTTGGCCGAATTTGTGTACTTTACTATAGTTGGAGAAAGGAATGCTAGAGATGTATGGGATAAGTTGTGTTCCAGTTATGAGAACAAAAGTGCCACTAATAAGGTTTTCTTGATGAAGAAGCTGTTTGACCTTTTTATGAAGGAAGAGGGCACTATTTCTACTCACATTAATGAGTTGAATATCATTTTCACTCAGTTGACCACTGAGAGTTTGGTCTTCGATGAGGAAATCAAATGTATCTTCTTGCTATGCAATTTACCCTCATCTTGGGATACGTTCTGTACTGTAATTAGCAACTCAACACATGATACCGGTGTAGTGTACAATGACATCCTTGGGAGTCTATTTACCGAGGAGATTTGCAGGAAATATCTCGAAGGCAAGAAGGATGGTGATGCGTATGTTGCTAGTGATAGACAGACGCACTCAAAGTCGTGCCAAAAGCAAGGAACGTGGGGACTCATGAAATAAGTCTCGGGGTTCTATGCGTAATGTCGAGTGCTATCACTGCCATAAAAAAGGGCATGTGAAGAAGGATTGCATGAAATGGCAGCAAAGCAAGAAGGATAAACAATCCCGTGACACTTCTAAGTCTGATGATTCAAACAAGGGCAAAGCAAAATTAGAGGAGATCAATGTGCTAGAGTATTCAAATTCTCCTATTGTAGAGACTCTACCAGTGGTTGTTATTCCACTTACTTCTGACGTATTGGTCTTCACAGTAGATCTACTTGTCGAGGCTCTTGTTACAGAAGATGCGTAGTATGTACATAATTGGATACTAGATTCTGGTGCGAGTTTCCATGTGACACCACATAGAAAGTGGTTCTCTACTTATTCTCACTCTTGTGGCAAAGTGAGACTTGGTGATGCTTATGAACTAGACATTGAGGGTGTTGGAAACGTCAAATTGCATCTAATTAATGGCATGCACTTTACTTTATGTAATGTCAGACATGTGCCCAAGTTGACTAAAAGCTTGATTTCTGTTGGTCAGCTTGATGATTTGGGCTACAACACCACATTTGGCAATGGTTCGTGGATAGTACGCAAAGGTAATCTTGTTGTACTCAGAGGTCAAGCATGGTACCTTGTATTCCATGCATGTGTCAGATGTTGGTCATGATTACATATCTATAGGCGAGCTGCTGTCTACTGAGTTGTGGTATTTCCGGCTAGGTCATATTAGCCAAAAAGGAATGAGAACTCTGACTCGTTTTGGCTACTTACCTGTCTTGTCTTATGTTGACTTTCTTGTTTGTGACCACTGTATCTATGGAAAACAGACTAGGTCCTTTCACTTACCATTGGGTCAAAAGCGAGTTGAACCTCTAGATTTAGTACATAGTGATGTTTGTGGTCCTATGTCAACCAAATCTCTAGGGGGGGCCATCTATTTTGTGACATTCATAGATGACTCTACTCAAAAGGTGTGGGCATATCCTTTGAAACATAAGGATCAAGTTCTTCCTGTGTTACCAGAAATTTTTGGCACTCGTTCAGAATCAGTCTGGCAACAAACTCAAGAGGTTGCTGACTGACAACAATGGAGAGTATGTCTCCAAGGGAGTTTGACAACAATGGAGAGTATGTTTCCAAGGGAGTTTGACAATTTTTGTGCTAAAAGGGGGATTAAAAGGCAGTTTACTGCACCATACACACCAGCTCAGAATGGAGTTGCTGAGCGCATGAATCATATGATTCAAGAAAGGTCACAACCATGCTTTCTAGGGAAAATCTCACACAAGGCTTTTGGGCAGAAGCCGTCTTGACCGCAGTGCACATTATAAATCGTTCGCCTAGTACACCATTGAATTATGAGATTCCAGAAGAGTTATGGTCTAAATGTAAGCCCCACTATGACCATCTACGTGTTTTTGGTTGTGAAGCTTATGCTCACATGCCTAAACAACTTCGACAGAAGTTAGAGCCAAAGTCACACAAATGTATTTTCATTGGATATGGTGCAGATGAAGAGATGGGATATTGTCTCTGGCACCCGGAATCTCGTCGAGTCAATTTAGTTCAGATGTGATCTTCAATGAGTCAAAGATGCATAAACAAACTATCAAGGAAATAGATATTCGGAGAGTCACTTTTGAGGATGTCGCCTCAGAGACAATGAAATCAACTCAGCGGGCTAGTGATGTACCTTCCACTAGCAATGCTCCAGACGGAGCGAATAACAATGGTCAAGGAGTGAGACGGTCTACTAGAGTCTCTCATCCACCTGCACGTTTTGAGCCAGGTCTTGATTAAATCATGTTGAACAATTGCGGTGAGCCAAGCTGCTACCAAGAAGCCATGATGACGGATGATGTGGTGAAGTGGGAGCAGGCTATGGAATCTGAGTATAACTCGATTCTGGCTAATGACACTTGGGACTTGGTAGAATTGCCAAATGATGCAAAAGATTTATCTTGCAAATGGGTTTACAAGAAGAAATTTACCTAAGGTGATCCAAATCCAAAGTACAAGGCTAGACTTGTAGCCAAAGGGTTCAAACAGCAAAAGAGAGTCAATTTCGATGAAATCTTCTCGCCTGTGGTCAAGATGACAACGCTTAGAACCATACTTCGTCTTGTAGTGATTGAGGACATGGAACTTGTCCAAATGGATGTGAAGACAACATTTCTTCACGGGGATCTCGAGGAGGATGTTTACATGCAGCATCCTGAAGGGTTTGTTCAGGAGAACGCATCTCGTGAGGAGCTAGTATGTAAGATCAAAAAGGCACTTTATGGATTAAAGCAGGGTTCAAGGTAGTGGTATCATAAATTTGATGCATGTATGAGGTCTCAAGGATATTCGATGATCATTCTAGTTTCATATATTGATGACATGCTTATAGCTAGGAAATCCATTGCGGAAATTGCCAACTTGAAGAAAACACTTAGCAATAATTTTGCAATGAAATATTTGGGGGATGCTACACGCTTTCTTGGCATGTGAATCAAAAGAGATTGCAAACGTCGTATTCTTGAGTTATCTCAGGAAACATACATTCAGAAAGTTTTGCAGTGTTTCAATATGCACGGGGGGAAAGCATTGAGTACCCCAATGCAGGCATTCTTGAAACTTAGCAAGGAAGATGCACCCAAATCTCATGTTGAGCAAGCTGGAATGGCTAAGGTACCATATTCTTCGGCAGTGGGCAGTCCTATGTATGCTGTGGTGGCTGCAAGACCAGACATTGCTTTTGCAGTGGGAGTGGTGAGCCGATATATGGCAAATCCTGGCAGCAAGCATTGGGAAGTAGTGAAGCACATTCTTAGGTACCTCAAAGGTACGGTCGGCAGGTGTTTACGCTTCGGGAACAGTGATCATCCATTGTGGGTTATGCGGATGCAGACTATGCGGGTTGTGTCGACAATAGGAGATCGACATCTGGCTATGTCTTCATATTTGCTAGAGTAGCAATATCTTGGAGGTCATGTCTTCAAGATTGTACGTCATCTTCCACTACAAAAGCAGAGTACGTTGCATTGTCGGATGCAAGTAAAGAGGCTGTATGGTTATCTCACTTAGTCAAAAATCTTGGCATTGATGAGACTCCAGTGATATATTGTGATAGTCAGAGTGCTCTTGCATTGGCAAGGAATCCCGTGTTTCACTCCGAATCAAAACACATTGAAGTCAGGTATCATCTCGTGAGAGATTTCTTGGCCAAAAGGCCCATTGATTTGGTCAAGGTACACACTGACGACAACCCAACAGATGCTTTGATGAAAGGCTTAGATTTGGAGAGGTTTATACATTGCAGTGAGTTGATGGGTATAGGCTGAAGCCACTAGATTGCTTCGCGGTTGTATATACCAGGTCAATTGGGCTGCGTTGGCCTTCAAGTGGGAGTTTGTTGGGATTCATGCCAGCTGGCCGAACATCTCACTCACTACTAACCCATCTACTAACTTAACCATTATACACTTATTCTTTAATACAACAGAATAAGGAGCTGCAAACAGGATAACATTTTTGTGCGCTCCACCCAAAGCAGGTCTCTCTCTCTCTCTCTCTGTGTGTGTGTGTGTGTGTGTGTGTGTGTGTGTGTGTGTGTGCTCTCGCACTTGCACTCGCACACGCTTCCCGCGGCACCTTTAGTGAAAACCCTAACGGATGCCGTGACGTTCTTCAAAAGCCTCTTTGATCTCTCATGTGCCATGGTCTACAAAATTTACCGAATGATGCTCACATGCATTGAAGCTTTTCATGAGCCAAAGCAAGCAGGCATACCATGGATGTCGTTCCTTGAAGGCAATAAGGGTCTTTGCTACGACCTAAGCGGCCAACCTCCGAAGAAGTCCTTTATGGCTTCTACGCCCGATGCATGTTCTTGTCATCTAGCAATATGTTGGCATTTTAGAAAGCATTTTATACAGGGTTCTTCACTTGGCGAACGAAGATATTTGGGCCAGTGATAAGCAACCTCACCTTTGGATTTGTTGGCTACTCGGCCATTGAGCTAAAAAACAGAGTCACCATGCAGTTCTTGCAGGTTCCAGACAAATAAAGAAATCAGATATGAGAAACCCTTACATGCACTAAAAAACCACCTCGCCAGCCGCCGTTAACCCAAAGATTACTTCAACCCATAAAGCTGTGTCAAGGTACGACACACGCGAGGAGGGGGAAAATGTTAGCAGCAAGCTAACTCAGATACCATTTTTTGGAGCTCTCATTGTAAAAACATTTATTATTTTGATGAAGCGAGAATATTGTAACTCCTATTTTCCAAATAAACTTTGTAATTGATGAGCTGGGGCTACAAGCTTCCAGATTGTATCAAACTATCTTTAGTTAGAGCTCCTAGATTATTAATTTTGACCACCAAAAACTTGGGCTAAGGTATAAAAGCCAGTTTTTGTAAGTTTTTTGGATAATAGAAACACAGCGAGAGCTAATGGTGCTCACTTCTCTCCTTCTTGCACTTCCTACTCCCTCCCCGGTTGTCACATTGTAGTCGCGTCTATTGCGTTGCAGCCCGCAGGTAAGAGCTCTACGCATTGACGTAAGCATTACACGATATTTTGTAGCTTTTGGTGTCATCGACCCATGACCTAATCTCATCATAAGTAGTAATTTAAGCTTTAAAATAAAAAACTAAGTATAGGCGGGGTATTGGGGCATCATTACTAAGCATTTAAATGCATTCTGGGCCAAAAACGACTAGGTCAAAAACTCACTACTATTAATAATCATGATTTTTGTACTTGACCTAAAGTGAGATTTGAAACCATAAACATGTCCTAGAAGTTTCTTTCCGTTTGGATGTCGTTTGATGCTATAATGGATGTGATTTGTTTGCCGATGAGCGATTAGCTTTTGGTGACTTCAGTCATTTGAGTGTAGCTTGAGTTAGATGCAAGTTGTTTGTTGTTTTCCAAGAGATTGACAACCTCTTGTAGCCTCTATGTACTAGTGAAGTTAGCTTCGTCCCATGGATTGACAATTATATTCGTGGTTCTTGCTATGTTTGCAATAAGATAGGAGTGAGGTTAGACACCCATCCCACAGAGGGTGCTCAAGGTCGCAACAAAGCACACTTTCTCTCTCTGTATGGCTACTCATGAACACAGTAAGTAACATGTTTCTTAGCACGCTACACATTAACTCCAACAACTGTTACAAGATTACGAGGATGTTTTTCCTCAAGATTTTCCTTCAGGGTTGCCTCCAAAACGTTTAATGCAACATGGCATTGATTTGGTAATTGTTAGCCATGGTTTTATTCAAAAGAAGAGGGATCTATGCTCATGTGTGTAGATTAATGTGATGTGAGTGTAGTAATTGTTAAGAACAAATATCCTCTCCCAAGGGTGGATGAGTTATTTGATAAGCTAAAGGGAGATCGTTATGTCTCCAAGATAGATTTATGGCTATCACTGAGTAGGTCTACGTTTAGCAGACATTCCAAAGATTATCTTTTGTGCAAGATTTGGGCATTATGAGCTCTTAGTTATGCATTTCCATTTAGCTAACCCTCGTGCCGCTATCATGACCATGATGAATGATACTTTATGACCATATTAAGGGAAATTTATCATTGTTTTCTTGGATATATCTAGCTTAGGTAGCTGTAATCTTCCAATAGCCCCATGTGTCGAATCTAAAAGAACTTTATATTTTTTTCCAATATGGAAGGCTATTATCATAAATTCATCAAAGATTATGCTAAGATAGTAGTTCCCATGCTAAGATTATGCTTAGGTTGTTGTAATCTTATGATGGCCTTATTTGTCTAATCTGAAAGAACTTCATTTTTTTTTCTGAATGGAAGGATATTATTGTAAATTTATCAAAGATTATGCTAAGATAGTAGTCCCTATATATGAAACACCGATTAAAGACTGAAGGCAAGGCCTTCACTTGGAGCAAAGAGCAACAACATAGTTTTTAGAAGCCTAAGGTCGCTTTACATACGATACCCATTTTAGCTCTTATTGATCCTCTCAAAGAATTTTTGTTTGAGACGCAATTGAAGCAATGCTATTGCAAGAAGGTTGTACAACATGTTGCTTTTGAAAGAAAAAATTTGGATTTTACTTCACAAAATTATCTTACTTATGAGCTTGAGCATTTATGCCATCATTCATGCTTTGAAGCATTGGTGATATTATTGGTATGGTGCTTAATTTGAATTTTTTTTCAATCCTAAAAGCATCAAATGGTTTGCACAATAGAAAGATTTAGAAGAATGTAAGGCTAGGTAGGTTAAAATCCTTCAAGTAAGTTACAGTATTGTAAAGATAAAAAAATGTTGTAGTTGATGCTTTAGGTCACAAGCTTGAGGTAAATGCTCTTGCATTTAAAGAAATTCAAAGTGAATTTTTGCAGTCTCTTTAAAGATAATGCAAATATGATCATTATTACTTCAAGGTGCAGATTCATGTTATGAAGAGAGATCTTATCAAAACTCAAGCCAGTGTTTAGGGATACTTTACAAAAAGTTCCACTTTAACTAGTAATGAACCGAATCATTGGAAGCATTTATCTATTGATAAAGGGAAGGGGTATGTACTCCAAAATGGGAGAGTATGTGCACCGATGGTAATTGACATCAGGTGCCAAATGATTTATGAGTGTCATGATAGTTGTTAGCAGCAAGCTAACCCATGTAACATTTTTCGGGAGCTTTTATTGTAAAAACACTTATTCATTTGATACATCGGGATTATTGTAACTCCTATTTTCCAAGTGGATATTGTAATCGATGAGTTGGAGCTATAAGCTTCCAGATTCTATCAATCCTTAGTTAGAGCTCCCGGATTATTAGTTTTTGATCAAAGAAACCTTGGCTAAGGTATAAAAGCCAATTTTTATAAGTTATTGTTAAGTTTTGGATAATAGAAACACATCGTGAGCTGACGGTGCTCACTTCTCTCCTTCTCGCGCTTCCTACTCTCTTCTTCGTTGTCACATTGCAGTGCCGTCTGTTGTGTTGCAACCGCAAGTAAGAGCTCTACGCATTTACGTAAACATATCATGGTAAACTGTAGCTTTTGCAATCGCCGACCCGTGGCCTAATTTAATTATAAGTAGGAATTCAAGCTAGGAAATAAAAAAGTAAGCATAGGCGGGATATTGGGACATCATTTTTTAGCATTTAAATGCATTCATGGTAAAAAACGACTAGGTCAAAAACACAATTTTTTCACTTTATCAAAAGTGAGATTTGAAACCATAAGCATGTGTGCTTAGGTCTTATATACATGTCCTACAAGTTTCGTAACATTTGGATGTTGTTTGATGTTGTAACAGTTATGATTTGTTTGCGAGTAGTGACTAGCTTTTGATGACTTTGGTCATTTGAGTGTAGCTTGTGTGTAAGATCCTCAATTTTTGGGTCTCTTCTAAAAATAAGAAAAATAGTTTTCAATATCTATTTTGCCAAATTTTGACTTAAGATGCTTGATTGACATTATTGAAAGGTTTTAAAGTAAAAAGCAAGGCTATTTCCATGTTTCAATAGGTTAGACAGATGTTTGGTTCAGTTTTAGAAGAATCCGCTATTTTTAGGTTTTTCATGCTTTTATGTGCTTTTTTGCAAAAAGCAATGCAAGGTCGGATCTTTGATCTACGTGTTCCAAGGAAGCTATGGTTCAATTTTGTAAAAATCTACTTTTTGAGTGCTTTTCACACTATTTTTAGCTTTTCATAATTTTTAGTGCTTTTTAGTGAAAAACAAATTCGCTTTCTTATTCCAGTGGATGAGAGGACCTCGTGGTTCAATTTAAGGAAATTTTACTTTTATTTTTTGCTTTTTACGATATTTTTAACTTTTCGTGCTTTTTGGCATTTTTGAAAAGCAATGTGCTTTTTATGATGATCTAAACATAAAAATATTCATTTTAGTCTCCGTCGGATTTCAAAATGGTCACCCGGAGCAACAACGAGACCAAACGGGATTTTTACGAGAATTATTTTTATAAAAAGCGATACCGTAAATACGTCGGGGCAGTCGGGAAAGTCATTATTATGCTGGGACATCACGGTGCGGCATAGTCTAGCCACGGTTTCATAAGTTGCAGGGATACTAGCGAGTTAGTCAATTTTTACTGCAAAAATTTAGTGGTAAGTGGAAGAGTTGACTGCCAAAAGCTGTGCCATGTTTTTAGAAAAGACTCGAGTCTTTTCCCAAAAGTTTGCAGCTAATCCAGGCTGAGAGGGGCAGGCTGAGAGGGGACACTCCGAAAATGCCAAAAAATTGTTTTTTACATATGTGTGAAATTATGGTTTATGGTTGACCTAAAGGTCAGAGCTGTTTTGCATCATGTTTAGGGTGATGAAATGTTATCATATGATGTATGGGAACTTATGGATTGATGTGGATGCCTCATATCATGGTTATGATTGCTTTCTACCTTTCTAGGTAAAAAATTAGCTCTATGGGGTGCTAAGGAGGTGAAGATGTGATGCATCAACTTTGCATGGTTGGATGTTGTCAAAATTGGATTTTTATATCATGATTAGTTGCTAATCGGACTCTTTTTATGCATGAAAGAATCATGTCTTAAGAGTCATATGTGTATGGACTCCAATTGATTGCAGGGGATAAGTCAAACTCCAAGTGTGGGAGTTGGTTCAGTGTGATTATGATTCATGGTTAAGGGCTGAGATTCCCTTATGGATTACGGTTGATATTCTTTGGTGTAACCCGGTGTGGCTCATGTTTTTTTTCTAAATATGGTTATGCTGCCAAAATGTTTGCAGCCATGTCAGTGTTCTAAGGTGGTTATGCAGGATTGGTCGTACCTCACCCAAGTTGGGTGGAGTGCTCACCCGTGTGATGTGATTGGATTATGGTTTATGATTTTGGGATTGAATCAGGAAGTGATCTAAATGGTTTATGATTGACATGTAAGGATAGTGACCCTGTATAGTCTACCTGATTGGAAAAGGTTGTTTGTGCATATGGAAAGTCCTATTGTGATTATACTCACGTGTTATGTTTCTCATGGAAGCGTCCTTACAAGACTAGGATCACCTACATTGCTTAGCCTTAAACTAAAGGGTCGTTGACCTGGGCTTTGCTGGATTAGGGGTGTTGCCGAGGTCTTCTTCTTTTTGTTAGGCTCATCTACATGGTTAGTGCGTCGGGGGTTGAATGACCTACACGGCCAACGCGTCGGGGATGCCTTGGCTTTGCCTAAACACTCGATGCTGGGCATCGAAGAGGTGTGGCGCCTAAACTAGTATGGTTGGTGTTGATACCCTACCACCTACTGGTACTTGGGATCCTTTTAGAGCTCGGGTTTATGGAGGGAGGCAAAGTGACCTCAGCCTATGTCTAGCTTAGGTAGGTTGGAGGTGTTCTGGATCGCTCTCATGGCGAAGTGAAATTCTCTCTGTCCGTAGCAGAGCGGAAGGGAATGGGTGGACCGGTCGATCCCTACACAAGGTCCATTGCTCTTCTAGTTATTTTTTCATAAACTTTTTGATGTGATGGTATACCCAGATTTTGTCATTGCATTACTACGTGGTTGCCTGTTCTCATTTAGATGGACATTTAAAGATTCTTTGTTGTTATCTTTTCATGCCTCTGTGCACTCTATTTCACCCTCCACTATATTTTCTCTCTCGCTCTTCTCCCAATGCACCGTATACATATGTTCACCCTCCACAATGTTATATTTTCTTGAGTACGCTTTCATTCATAACACCCATTTAAGGGTAACACTAGTCGCTAGATACCTCTGGATGCAGTTCAGCTCATGGCTTAAACTCCATGCTTGGTTGGTCATTGAGAACTCCTTCCCTATGCAAATGCTTCCATGTAGCATTTAATGGCCTAGTACTTGTGTGTAGCGGAAAATAACATGAACATAGTGAGCATTTTATTAGAATAGATTCCTAATGAGCATAACAAGAGTGCTTGGGTGGAGAGAGCAACAAAAAGCATAACACCTAGTTAGATAGGTATGAACAATACTTCAAAAGAGAGAGAAATTAAGCTATTCACAACACTTGAGGACCGGATTTACATGGAGCCGGTCCCCCCTCCAAAAGGCATTGTATTATAAGTTTCCCCCATCAAGGGAGACATTTTACAATACAATCCTTTGTGTTTCTTCAATAACTAGCTAGTGCAATGAAGATGGAAGCTTCAAGCACTAAGCAAACACTTATAAAAAACAACATCAATTCCCTCACGGTCTCAGACCCAAGACCTCACACACCTTCGAAGATGGTGAGAGCTAGCGGGGTATGAGAGTACGTTGAGAGGAAGAAGGAGTAGTCTTACGAGAAAGATGTATATCTCCTCACATAATCACTCATATTAGCATAGCATAGCTTAGTAATTAGCATGGTGTAGAGGAGATGAGCATGCATTGAAGCTTGGATCTTGGTTGGATTTGCATCACAAAGCCAAGAGTTGTTGGTGTAGGCCTCCCTTCTCACAAGCTTGGAGTAGATGATGAGCTTTCCATTAAAGCTTGAGAAGGAGTGAGAGAGAGTCTTCTTGCTTCACACATGAGCTAGTGTGAGTATTTGTGGATTAATGCCATTGAAAAATCAGCCCCCTCTCTCTCTTGGTCGACCCCTCTTGCTAATTCCTCTTGCTGGCTTCCCATTGGACCCCTCCAAGCTTAGCCATAAAGGAATTAAGAAGCATCAGTGATAGTATTGTGAATGTGTCCCCCTTTTTCCTTTTGTGAGGGCTTTAGGTAATTAAATAATGCAACTAAACTCTAATTGGACCCCTTTGTCTTCTAGCAAATAGGAATCAGGCAAGCCATTGGGCTGTTGAATGCTCATTGGACCCCTTGGGAGACTGTCCAATAGTTTGCTAGAGAGCTTAATTCTTATCGGTTCTTTTATTAAGTGTTTTTAAATGAAAAAAACTAGATTTACTCTAGCCTAATTCTCATTGGTCCACCTCCATGGCCATTCAATAGGATTTGAGTACACCTTGTGGGCACTTGGCCTAGGGAGCTGAAATGTGTCCCTCATTCCCTTTGTGTAAAGGGAGCTTGTAAGTGTGTGTGTGTGTGTGTGTGTGTGTGTGTGTTTCTCTCTCATCCCCTACATACAGGGCTCGCCCCCTCCTATGTAGGAGCCTTGAAGACTTTTTTGGCACACTCATAAAGCATCCAATTTTACTAAGCTTAACCATTGGACACAACCTTTGAATTTTAGAACCTTAGCATTTTGGAAGTCTTAATGGGATGAACCTAGGGTCTTTCAAGCCCATTGTTGCACATTGCTCTTTTGCAGATGGCCCCCCCTTTGGATCCCTATTTTCCCTCCTTTGGATCCCTAATGTGGTCGGTCCGCCAGCTTAACCAATATTCTAGCTTTTTCTCCCCTGGCACTTCCCCATATTAAATGATCAATTTAACCTGAGAAAATCATTTAGGAGAATTAGATATTAGTTATTATGACATTACGCAACTCTGATGTATATTGAAAATTGTATAAAAGTGTATATTGTATATTTTGTGCATAGACCCCCGGGGAGGGGTATCTCTCACCTGGTATCATAGCATATGCTTAAGGTTACAGGATAGCCTAAAGCCTGATACTAGTCAGGTTAGTTATGCATCGTGCACGCATTCATGCATACTATTTGAGAAACATATTGTATTCATGATGGATCTATAAGTGACATTGGATGGTGATACTTGTTTGACTTGTCTTTTTGAGTGGAAGTGTTGGATTGTGTGATGGTAAAGTGATTGAAGTGTTCAACAAGTGTATCAAGAATTTCTTTGATTGTTTGTTTTAGTAATGACCCTTGCAGGTGACTTCTAACGCCTTGTAACTATATCTTGTCTTTCAATGGGGTGTAAATGACTACCCATTCCTTAGAAAATTATGGGTAAAAAGTTTCCCTCCCGCCTACCCTTTTTGACTCATAATGCAGGAAGATTAATGTAATATATTGTTAATAAGATTTTGGATTTGACATGATGCAGTAATAGATCATGCCTCCTAGAGGAAATGGAGTTCCTGCTAATGCCAATGTCCCTATTGTCCTCAAGTGACTATCATTGATCGTGACATCAATGCTATGCTTCAAAAGTCACAACCTGGGAACTTTAGCGGAGAAGGCAAAGATGTAGGCAAGGTTCTTGAGGACTGGATTGAGCACATGGATGATTACTTTGATTTAGCTCATTCATCCGTAGAGAACAAGGCTATCATTGCTAAGTTTAAACTTGAAAAGACGGCCAAGTGTTGGTGGAGAGACCATTGTACTGAGGATAATGTCAACCCTAATGCAACAACTTGGGATTATCTCAAGACTCAATTAAAGAAGAATTATCAGAACAAAATCTATCATTCGCATCGTATGAATGATTTTCTTGACTATACTCAAGGAACCAAAGATCTGGAATCATACTATCAACATTGCTTGACCCTTGTCAAATATATTCCAGTCGGGATGACTCAGGAAGTCAAAGGGGCACGATTCGTATCAAGCCTCCATAATCCTCTGAAGACTAGATGTCAGAGCTTACGTCTTACAAATTTTGCAGATGTTCTTGATGTGGATAAACCGATTGAGCTTGAAATGTCAAATGGTAATAAAAGACCTCGACCACAGGATGAGTCTAGATCTTCATATTCTCAGACTCAAGAAGCCATATTACGTAGAAGGGCAATAAGAGATCACCTTTGCTTCAATTGTTTTGAGCCTGACCATGTGTCTCGGGATTGTCTGTTTAATGATCCAGAGAATCATGAACTTGCAAGACAAAATGATGCTAGGAGTACAAACACTAACATGAACCTTAGATATTCAGAGTCTGAACCTAATACAAACTAGAGACCACCACAAAACCAAGGGAATTTCAGACCTGGGAATCCAATCTTTGCAAGAAATAGAAATCCAATAGACCAAATCGTTCAAGAGGAAATGAACAGCCTCAAGGAGGAACCCAAGCGAGTAGAACTCCATATGTTCGAGGTGGAGGAAATCCATCAAATGTTTGTGTCCAGGCATCTACTACAAATGAAGGAGAAAATGAAGAACTTTGGGTGCCATTTGGACTTGCAAATGCTCGAAATTTTTTTAATAATGTGGCAATTGAAATCTCTCCAAGACAGGATCATAATTGAGAAATAGGATAGTCAATTTAGCATATATCTATAGATGGTTTTAGACTTACTCATTTGTTATCCATGTCGAGGTGAGGACACCTCGAATTTTTCAAGTGTGGGAAGATGTAAGATCCTCCCCCAATTTTTGGGTCTCTTCTAAAAATAAAAATATAGTTTTTGCCATTTTGACTTAAGATGTTTGATTGACAATATTGGAAGGTTCTAAAGTAAAAAGCAAGGCTATTTCCATGTTCTAGTAGGTTAAACAGACGTTTGGTTCAGTTTTGGAAAAATTTGCTATTTTTAGCTTTTTCATGTTTTTTTTCAAAAACCAAGGTCGGATCCTTGATCTACGTGTTCCAGGGAAGCTATGGTTCAATTTTGTAAAAATCTGCTTTTTGAGTGCTTTTCATACTATTTTTCGCTTTTCATGATTTTTAGTGAAAAGCGAGTCCGCTTTCTTATTCCAGTGGACGAGAGGAACCCGTGGTTCAATTTTAGATTTTTTTTTGCTTTTTATGCTATTTTTAGCTTTTTGTGCTTATCGGCATTTTTGAAAAGCAATGTGCTTTTTATGATGACCTAAATATAAAAATATTAATTTTAGTCTCGGTCGGATATAAAAATGGTCACACGGAGCAAAAACGAGACCAAACGAGATTTTTATGGGAATTATTGTTATAAAAAGCGATACCGTAGAGGCAATACGGAAAAGTCATAATTATGTCGGGACATCACAGTGCGGGATAGTCTAGCCACGGTTTCATTAGTTGCAGGGATACTAGCCAGTTAGTCACTTTTGACTGTAAAAATTGAATGGTAAGTGGGAGAGTTGACTGCCAAAAGCTATGCCATGTTTTTAGAAAAGACTGGAGTCTTTTCCCAAAAGTTTTCAGCTAATCCAGGCTAAGAGGGGGTGCTAGTAGCTTCCCTTGGGCATCACTCTGGCTTGTTGCAGTACCTATAAATTAGAAGGGAGTGCTTAGTTTTCAGGGCGGTCTGTTGCGTCTACTACCACAAGGCTATACATATCTATTATACGGAGTGGTGCAAGCTCTTCATCACCATCTCCATAAGCTCTTCTCTCAAGGAGAAGAAGAAGAAGAAGAAGAAGAAGAAGAAGAAGAAGAAGAGAAGGATACTCTCTCTCTACGTGCTTACTATCTTCTCTCTCGTTTCACGGTGTACGCGCTCTCCGAAAGCTTTCGTGGCGGATACCTCTACGTAGCTCTCATCACCGCTCTCTTGGAGCAAAGCAAGAAGCCTTTCCACACACCCTAATCGATTCTAAAGCACAATGAGAAGCTCTAAACTCCATAGCCATCATCTCTCTCTCTCTCTCTCTCTCTCTCTCTCTCTCTCTCTCTCTCTCTCTCTTTATGTCGTTTTTCTGAGTAGTCACCCTCTTGATGATTTTTTTTTCGTATACGAGTGGATGTATGGATTAACCGAGTACGTATAAAGTTTTTCCATGATTATTTCATCATGTTTAACATGGTGATTCGTGCCTAAAAAGCGCTTTTCGCTTCACGTCACAAAGGCGGTAAGAACACAATTTTGGTCATAAATCACAAACCGTTATGAATCATCCTGAACCCTTTGTACCAGAGATAAAACACATCATTTAGAATTTTTCTCTTTTTGGTGTCATATGAAAAACACGCACGAGCTAAGAGATATGGTCAAAAAAAAGCTTGCTACCCACTCCACAACCAAATTTTTTGACTCCAGGGTGCTTGGAGAACCACTATATAGATTCACCGGATGGGCAAACCCACTGAACCAATTGAAAATATTGATGAAACTTGATGATAAATGTATTTAGGTCTCCGTTATCACTTCGGGAATGCGAGTTATTAATCGTTCCATAACCGGTTTTACCTACACATGTAGAGTGCTACCGAGGGGGGGTACCATATGACAACGTGAGTTAACCGAGCTGTTTTTATACGTTTTAAGGGTTGTTTTGGTGAGTTGGTTTCAGCTATTAGATGGTCATAAACTTATATGAGAGTATATGGTTAAACATCCCGAACCGCATAGACAGATATGATTAAAGTGGTTTTCTTTTGGGGTTACCGTTTGTTGTGTGAGTACCATATGGGTGAAGTGATGTAATAGAGTGCTAGTTTATGTTATGTATATGAGCTTGATGCATTGGTTTGATGTTAAATACTTTCATTTGTAGGTTTTGCATGCTCCCAAAAATGCCAAAAACTTGTTTTTTTGCATATGTGTGAAATTATGGTTTATGGTTGACCTAAAGGTCGGAGCTGTTTTGCATCATGTTTAAGGTGATGGAATGTTATTATATGATGTATGAGAACTTTTCAATTGATGTGGATGCCTCATATGCATGGTTATGATTGTTTTCCACTTTTCTAGGTCAAAAACTAGCTCTATGTGGTGCTAGGGAGGTGAAGTGCAGATGTGATGCATCAACTTTGCATGGTTGGATATTGTCAAATTTGGATTTTTATATCATGATTAGTTGCTGATCGGACTCTTTTTATGCATGAAAGAATCATATCTTAAGAGTCACATGTGTATGGACTCCATTTGATTGCAGGGGATAGGTCAAACTCCAAGTGTGGGAGTTGGTTCAGTATGATTATGATTCATGGTTAAGGGATGAGATTCCCTTATGGATTATGGTTGAGATTCTATGGTGTAAGCCGGTGTGGCTCATGTTTTTTTGTGGATACGGTTATGTTGTCGAAATTTTTGCAGCCATGTCATGTTCTAAGGTGGTTATGCAGGATTGGTCGTGCCTCACCCAAGATGGGTGGAGTGCTCGCCCGTGTGATGTGATTGGATTATGGTTTATGTTTTTGGGATTGGATTAGGAAGTGATCTAAATGGTTTACGATAGACATGTAAGGGTAGAGACATTGTATAGTTTAAATGCTTTGAAAAGATTGCTTGTGCATATGGAAAGTACTATTGTGATTGGACTCACATGTTATGTTTCTCATGGAAGCATCGCTACTACAAGACTACGATCATCTACATCGCTTAGCCTTAGACTAAAGGGTCGTTGACCTGGGGCTTTGCTGGATCGGGGGTGTTGCCTAGGTCTTCTTCTTTTTGTTAGGTTCATCTACACGGTTAGTGCGTCGGGGGTTGAATGACCTACACGGCTAATGCCTCTGGTATTTTGCCTTGGCTTTGTCTAAATACCCGATATGTGGGCATCGAAGACTTGTGGCGCCTAAACTAGTATGGTTGGTGTTGATACTTGGGATCCTTTCAAAGCTCGGGTTCATGGAGGGAGGCGAAGCGGCCTCAGCCTATGTTTGGCTAAGGTAGGTTGGAGGTGTTCTGGATCCCTCTCGGGACGAAGTACAATTCTCTCTATTCATAGCATAGCGGAAGTGGATGGGTGGACCGATTGATCCCTACACAGGGTCCAATGCTCTTCTAGTTATTTTGTCATAAACTTTTTGATGTTATGGTATACCTAGATTTTGTCATTGCATTAATACGTGGTTGCCTGTTCTCATTTAGATGGGCATTTAAAGATTCTATGTTGTCATCTTCGCATGTCTCTGTGTACTATATTTCACCCTCCACTATATTCTCTCTCTCTCTCTCTCTCTCTCTCTCTCTCTCTCTCTCTCTCTCTCTCTCTTCTCTGAACACAGTGTCTACATATATTCACCCTCCAAAATGTTATATTTTCTTGAGTACACTTTCATTCATAACACCCATTTAAGGGTAGCACTAGTCGCTAGGTACCTCTGGATGCAATTTGGCTCATGGCCTAGGCTCCATGCTTGGTCGAGTGCTGAGAACTCCTTCCCTATGCAAATGCTTTTGCAACTGTGATGTGTATTGAAAATTGTATAAAAGTGTATATTGTATATTTTGTGCATAGACCCTTGGGGAGGGGTATCTCTCACCTGGTATCATAGCATATGCTTAAGGTTATGGGGATAGCCTAAAGCTTGATACTAGTCGGGTTAGTTATGCATCGTGCACGCATTCATGGATACTGTTTGAGAATAGATATTGTATTCATGATGGATCTATAAGTGACATTGGATGGTGATACTTGTTTGACTTGTGTTTTTGAGTGGAAGTGTTGGATTGTGTGATAAAGTGATTGAAGTGTTCAACAAGTGTATCAAGAATTTCTTTGATTGTTTGTTTTAGTAATGACCCTTGCGGGTGACTTCTAACGTCTCGTAACTAGATCTTGTCTTTCAATGGGGTGTAAATGACTTCCCATTCCTTAGAAAATTATGGTTAAAAATTTTTCCTCCCGCCCACCCTTTTTGACTCATAATGCGGGAAGATTAATGTAATATATTGTTAATAAGATTTTGGATTTGACATGATGCAGTAATAGATCATGCCTCCTAGAGGAAATGGAGTTCCTGCTAATGCCAATGTCCCTATTGCTCCTCAACCGACTATCATTGATCTTGACATCAATGCTATGCTTTGAAAGTCACAACCTGGGAACTTTAGCAGAGAAGGCAAAGATGTAGGCAAGGTTCTTGAGGACTGGATTGAGCGCATGGATGATTACTTTGATTTAGCTCATTCATCCGTAGAGAACAAGGCTATCATTGCTAAGTTTAAACTTGAAAGACGGCCAAGCGTTGGTGGAGAGACCATTGTACTGAGAATAATGTCAACCCTAATGCAGCAACCTGGGATGATCTCAAGACTCAATTAAAGAAGAATTATCAAAGCAAAATCTATCATTTCTATCGTATAAATGAGTTTCTTGACTATACGCAAGGAACTAGAGATTTGGAATCATACTATCAACATTTCTTGACCCTTGTCAACTATGCTCCAGTCGGGATGACTTAGGAAGTCAAAGAGGCACGATTCGTATCAGGCCTCCATAATCCTTTGAAGACTAGATGTCAGAGCTTACGTCTTACAAAATGTTCTTGATGCGGATAAAACAATTGAGCTCAAAATATCAAATGGTAATAAAAGAACTCGACCACATGATGAGTCTAGATCTTTATATTCTCAGACTCGAGAAGCCATATTACATAGAAGGGCAATAAGAGATCACCTTTGCTTCAATTGTTTTGAGCCTAACCATGTGTCTTGGGATTGCATGTTTAACGATCCAGAGAATTATGAACTTGCAAGACAAAATGATGCTAGAAGTATGAACACTAACAAGAACCTTAGAAATTCACAGTCTGGACCTAATACAAACTATAGACCACCACAAAACCAAGGGAATTTCAGACTTGGGAATCCAATCTTTACAAGAAATGGACAATCCAATAGACCAACTCGTTCAAGAGGAAATCAATAGCCTCAAGGAGGAACCCAATCCATCAAATGTTCATCTCCATGCAGCTACTACAAATGAATCAGCATCAAAAGACTGTCAACCACTAAATTTGGCTGGAGATTATGCTCTAAAAGTTGTATGAACAAGTGGGTAAGCTTAAAGATGCATTTGAGGTAAATTTTCAAGAGTTTTCAAAAACTCAAATTATTTTCATTTTCTCGAGAATTTAGGCCAAATCATGTTTTGACTTGACTCAGAGGCTTTAACCATGTCATAAAAAGATTGTCCATTGAGAAAATTGCAAAAAGTGTTCATTATAGGCCAAAAGTAAATAATCACGATTATTTACTTTAGCTCAAAATTGACCAAGGTTGATAGCAGAGACTCTATGCATGATTACAAACATCTTTTGTGAATGCTCATAGAATTTGGATCACAAAACAGACCAAAAACTTGATAAAAACTGAAATCTATACTGATTGTCAAAAAAATTGAGTTTGACTTGCTAAATCTTGTTCAAATTTGGTGAAACTTGATTGAGAGGCATAGATTGAAGTGTTTAACATGTGTATATGCTCAGATGATAAAAAAGATGTAAAAATTTGCCAAAAGTAAATAATCGTGATTATTTAGTTTTGTCCTATTTTTTAACTTTTTTGACCAACCAAGCATACCACCAATTCTATCATGTTGTATTGAGCCCTCATATGAAATTTGGTGAGATTTGGATCATTAAAGTGGGAATTGTGGCCAGATTTGAAAAGTCAGTCTACAAACACAAAACTGTTGACAAATTGAGTAGAATTTATCCAAACTTGGTGAAACTTGGCTAGGGAGCTTAAGTTGAGTTGCTTAACATGTTTGTATTAACATCTTGGCAAGTTGAAAAAATCCCAGAAGTAGATAATTTCAATTATTTACATCTACTCCAGAAATTAACATTTTTGCACAATTGAGAATACCACAAGGTCAAGCATATCAAGTAGACTCCTCAAATGAAATTTGGATCACAAAAGTGAGACTTAAGCCAAAATTTTAAAAACTAAGTTTGTGGACACTAAAGAATTGATAACTTGGGAAAATCTTGTTCAAACTCACTTGTCTAGAGACTTCAACAACGTGTTTATATGGAAAAAAAAGCCTAAAAAGTGAGAAAAGTAAATAATCAGTTTTTTTTACGTTTGAGTCCTAGAGACAAGATTTTGGACTTTCAAGCTTGCACAGGGTTAGAAAAACGTAATATAAGACCATTGGTCAAGTTTGGGTTCCATCGGATCCAAATTGGTACATGTTAACCCAATTTTCAGGTTGTAGATTAGTCCTTTAGCTCTTTGCAGGGGTAGAATCTGAAAGTCTCATTTGCTGACTCACTTAGCTCAGATTGAAGTGATATACATAGACCAATCACAATAGTTAGCAAAAATTATATCTTCTTTGTAAAAAATTGCTAACTTGGTTAAAACTGACACATGAATCAAGTTGCAGGCAAAGAATTCAGAGCTTGAGAGGAGTTGCACTCGGGTCAAGTGGAAAAATGGATAACAATTCAATCCAACGGTAAGTACTCTATCCAGGGCTTAACAAGTCTATATGAACGTTAGATCTAGTCGTATACTATCAAATCAAGGCATATTTAGAGAGACCGCTAGTAGAGGATCCACCAAAGAGTGTGTGAATCAAGGTGATCACTTGGGCACTATCTTTGAAGAAGTCTCAGACACCTATTCCGACTCAACATCTGAAATTTCTTCCTATTCGACTCATTCAAGAACCAGAACAATAATGCGATATAAGCACATAGTCACCTTTTATAAGACTAATCTCCATGGAGCTCAGGTTTACTTGGATCCTAATGAGGAGTATGCCATTCACATTGATGACCATGACATAGAGTTTGAAGAGAAAATCAGAGTAAAAAAACAAGGAAAAATATATGGATAAGAATGGGACTTAGTATATAAAGGTTGAAAATCTTGATGTGATAGACAAATGGGGGTTAGAAGAGAATACCATAATTTCATATATGGTAGCCAAAGAAGGTCCACCGACTTTAGAATTTGAGGGATACGATCAAGTTGATCTGAAATCTTTGAAACGGCTTAGCACGGATAATCCTAAGATCGGAGTCTATTGTTGGGAAGATAGGAACGTCAAGGATCTTTTATGGACCTCTCATGCCAAATCGCGGCAGTTAACACCCATGAAGATCATCTATATCTTCAAAATCCAAGGCAAGGGTTCATCAGATCTACCAACTTACCTATTTAGGGATTTTTATAACAATAACTTTGTTATGATGAGTCCAGAGGAAGTAGAACAGACCAAATACCAAGGGTTCTCTATAAGAGATTGGGATTTGGGCCAAGGACCAGAAACTATTCCAAGAGAGGAACTCCTCGAGAGATCTTTTGGGAGCAATGTTAAAAAACCTGAACCTACCTCATCACAAAGAAAACGGAGTGACATTAAAGCCGGTCCAGGGATACATGAGTCACTATTTCCTACGGATTGGTTTGAAGGACTCAAGATAGGACCAACTGCCAAAAGAACTAGACTTGAGCCAATGGACTTGAGCCTAATAAACGTGTCAGACCAGTTGATTTTCAAAAAATGGGTGAAAAAATACAGTGGATTTGGGAATCCATATGACCACTTAGCAAGCTTTAAGCAAGTACTAAGAGCAGAAGCATATTTGATTTCCACACTCAATTTGAGGGATTTGGAATGACATTAGAAAGAAAAGCATTGACATGGTTCCAAAACCAAGGCCAATCATGGACTTAAATACATTAGCTCATGGATTTGTAGCTACATGTTCCAAAATTGGGATCAAACATAATACGGTAGCTCAAATCTATAGCTTCAAACAGAAACAAGGTGAGTTGTTAGGGATTGTGCAACTAGGATGAAGCAATACATTGCAAGGTGTCTAGAACTAGAAATACCTCCAGAGTAAAGATTAGTGTCATTATTTCTAGAGAGATTGCTAAACAAAGAACTTCATGCTATACTGTATAGCAAGAAGCATATAACCCTAGAAGAGTGTGTATCAGATGCTATCGACTTGGGAGACAATTGTGATATTTTCAATATAGAAGATGTCCCTAAGGATACTCAGAGTGAGAAAACAGTATCCATAAAGGGAATCCATATGACCACTTAGCAAGCTTTAAGCAAGTACTAAGTACTATCTTCTCTCTCGTTTCATGGTGTACGCGCTCTCCGAAAGATTTCGTGGCGGATACCTCTACGTAGCTCTCATCACCGCTCTCTTGGGGCAAAGCAAGAAGCCTTTCGACACACCCTAATCGATTCTAAATCACAGTGAAAAGCTCTAAACTCCATAGCCATCATCTCTCTCTCTCTCTCTCTCTCTCTCTCTGTCTCTCTCTCTTTATGTCGTTTTTCTGAGTAGTCACCCTCTTGATGATTGTTTTTTTGTATGCGAGTGGATTTATGGATTAACCGATTACGTATAAAGTTTTTCCATGATTATTTCATCATGTTTAACATGGTGATTCGTGCCTAAAAAGCACTTTTCGTTTCACGTCACAGAGGCGGTAGGAACACAGTTTTGGTCATAAATCTCAAACCGTTATGAATCATCCCGAACCCCTTGTACGAGAGATATAACACATCATTTAGAACATTTTCTCTTTTTGGTGTCATATGAAAAACATGCACGAGCTAAGAGATATGGTAAAAAAAAAGCTTGCTACCCACTCCACAACCAAATTTTTTGACTCCAGGGTGCTTGGAGAACCACTATATAGATTCACCGGATGGGCAAACCCACTGAACCAATTGAAAATATTGATGAAACTTGATGATAAATGTATTTAGGTCTCCGTTATCACTTCGGGAATGCGAGTTATTAATCGTTCCATAACCGGTTTTACCTACACATGTAGAGTGCTACCGAGGGGGGGTACCATATGACATCGTGAGTTAACCGAGCTGTTTTTATATGTTTTAAGGGTTTTTTTGGTGAGTTGGTTTCAGCTATTAGATGGCCATAAACTTATATGAGAGTATATGGTTAAACATCACGAACCGCTAGACAGATATGATTAAAGTGGCTTTCTTTTGGGGTTACCGTTTGTTGTGTGAGTACCATATGGGTGAAGTGATGTAATAGAGTGCTAGTTTATGTTATGTATATGAACTTGATGCATTGGTTTGACGTTAAATACTTTCATTTGTAGGTTTTGCATGCTCCCAAAAATGCCAAAAACTTGTTTTTTTGCATATGTGTGAAATTATGGTTTATGGTTGACCTAAAGGTCGGAGCTGTTTTGCATCATGTTTAAGGTGATGGAATGTTATTATATGATGTATGAGAACTTGTCAATTGATGTGGATGCCTCATATGCATGGTTATGATTGTTTTCCACTTTTCTAGGTCAAAAACTAGCTCTATGTGGTGCTAGGGAGGTGAAGTGCAGATGTGATGCATCAACTTTGCATGGTTGGATGTTGTCAAATTTGGATTTTTATATCATGATTAGTTGCTGATCGGACTCTTTTTATGCATGAAAGAATCATATCTTAAGAGTCACATGTGTATGGACTCCATTTGATTGCAGGGGATAGGTCAAACTCCAAGTGTGGGAGTTGGTTCAGTGTGATTATGATTAATGGTTAAGGGATGAGATTCCCTTATGGATTATGGTTGAGATTCTATGGTGTAAGCCAGTGTGGCTCATGTTTTTTTATGGATACGGTTATGTTGCCGAAATTTTTGCAGCCATGTCATGTTCTAAGGTGGTTATGCAGGATTGGTCGTGCCTCACTCAAGATGGGTGGAGTGCTCACCCGTGTGATGTGATTGGATTATGGTTTATGGTTTTGGGATTGGATTAGGAAGTGATCTAAATGGTTTATGATATACATGTAAGGGTAGAGACCTTGTATAGTTTAACTACTTCGAAAAGATTGCTTGTGCATATGGAAAGTGCTATTGTGATTGGGCTCACATGTTATGTTTCTCATGGAAGCGTCGCTACTACAAGACTACGATCATCTACATCGCTTAGCGTTAGACTAAAGGGTCGTTGACCTGGGGCTTTACTGGATCGGGGGTGTTGCCTAGGTCTTCTTGTTTTTGTTAGGTTCATCTACACGGTTAGTGCGTCGGGGGTTGAATGACCTACACGGCTAATGCCTCTGGTATTTTGCCTTGGCTTTGTCTAAATACCCGATCTGTGGGCATCGAAGACTTGTGGCTCCTAAACTGGAATGGTTGGTGTTGATACCCTACCACCTACTGGTACTTGGGAGCCTTTCAAAGCTCGGGTTCATGGAGGGAGGCGAAGCGGCCTTAGCCTATGTTTGGCTAAGGTAGGTTGGAGGTGTTCTGGATCTCTCTCGGGACGAAGTGAAATTCTCTCTATTCATAGCATAGCGGAAGTGGATGGGTGGACCGGTTGATCCCTACACAGGGTCCAATGCTCTTCTAGTTATTTTGTCATAAACTTTTTGATGTTATGGTATACCCAGATTCTGTCATTGCATTAATACGTGGTTGCTTGTTCTCATTTAGATGGGCATTTAAAGATTCTATGTTGTCATCTTCTCATGTCTCTGTGTACTATATTTCACCCTCCACTATATTATCTCTCTCTCTCTGTCTCTCTGTCTCTCTCTCTCTCTCTCTCTCTCTCTCTCTCTCTCTCTCTCTTCTCTGAACACAGTGTATACATATATTCACCCTCCAAAATGTTATATTTTCTTGAGTACACTTTCATTCATAACACCCATTTAAGGGTAGCACTAGTCGCTAGGTACCTCTGGATGCAATTTGGCTCATGGCCTAAACTCCATGCTTGGTCGAGTGCTGAGAACTCCTTCCCTATGCAAATTCTTTTGCAACTGTGATGTGTATTGAAAATTGTATAAAAGTGTATATTGTATATTTTGTGCATAGACCCTTGGGGAGGGGTATCTCTCACCTGGTATCATAGCATATGCTTAAGGTTATGGGGATAGCCTAAAGCTTGATACTAGTCGGGTTAGTTATGCATCGTGCACGCATTCATGGATACTGTTTGAGAATAGATATTGTATTCATGATGGATCTATAAGTGACATTGGATGGTGATACTTGTTTGACTTGTGTTTTTGAGTGGAAGTGTTGGATTGTGTGATGATAAAGTGATTGAAGTGTTCAACAAGTGTATCAAGAATTTCTTTGATTGTTTGTTTTAGTAATGACCCTTGCAGGTGACTTCTAACGTCTCGTAACTAGATCTTGTCTTTCAATGGGGTGTAAATGACTTCCCATTCCTTAGAAAATTATGGTTAATATTTTTTCCTCCCGCCCACCCTTTTTGACTCATAATGTGGGAAGATTAATGTAATATATTGTTAATAAGATTTTGGATTTGACATGATGCAGTAATAGATCATGCCTCCTAGAGGAAATGGAGTTCCTGCCAATGCCAATGTCCCTATTGCTCCTCAAACGACTATCATTGATCGTGACATCAATGCTATGCTTTGAAAGTCACAACCTGGGAACTTTAGCGGAGAAGGCAAAGATGTAGGCAAGGTTCTTGAGGACTGGATTGAGCGCATGGATGATTACTTTGATTTAGCTCATTCATCCGTAGAGAACAAGGCTATCATTGCTAAGTTTAAAGTTGAAAGACGGCCAAGCGTTGGTGGAGAGACCATTGTACTGAGAATAATGTCAACCCTAATGCAGCAACCTGGGATTATCTCAGGACTCAATTAAAGAAGAATTATCAGAGCAAAATCTATCATTTCGACCGTATAAATGAGTTTCTTGACTATACGCAAGGAACTAGAGATTTGGAATCATACTATCAACATTTCTTGACCCTTGTCAACTATGCTCCAGTCGGGATGACTTAGGAAGTCAAAGTGGCATGATTCGTATCAGGCCTCCATAATCCTTTGAAGACTAGATGTCAGAGCTTACGCCTTACAAAATGTTCTTGATGCGGATAAACCAATTGAGCTCAAAATATCAAATGGTAATAAAAGAACTCGACCACATGATGAGTCTAGATCTTTATATTCTCAGACTCGAGAAGCCATATTACGTAGAAGGGCAATAAGAGATCACTTTTGCTTCAATTGTTTTGAGCCTGACCATGTGTCTTGGGATTGCATGTTTAATGATCCAGAGAATTATGAACTTGCAAGACAAAATGATGCTAGAAGTATGAACACTAACAGGAACCTTAGAGATTCACAGTATGGACCTAGTACAAACTAGAGACCACCACAAAACCAAGGGAATTTCAGACCTAGGAATCCAATCTTTACAAGAAATGGACAATCCAATAGACCAACTCGTTCAAGAGGAAATCAATAGCCTCAAGGAGGAACCCAATCCATCAAATTTTCATCTCCATGCAGCTACTACAAATGAAACAACATCAAAAGACTGCCAACCACTATATTTGGCTGGAGATTATGCTCTAAAAGTTGTATGAACAAGTAGGTAAGCTTAAAGATGCATTTGAGGTAAATTTTCAAGAGTTTTCAAAAACTCAAATTATTTACATTTTCTCGAGAATTTAGGCCAAATTAAGTTTTGACTTGACTCAGAGGCTTAAACCATGTCATAAAAAGACTGTCCATTGAAAAAATTGCAAAAAGTGTTCATTATAGGCCAAAAGTAAATAATCACGATTATTTACTTTAGCTCAAAATTGACCAAGATTGATAGCAGAGACTCTATGCATGATTACAAACATCTTTTGTGAAGGCTCATAGAATTTGGTCACAAAACAGACCAAAAACTTGATAAAAATTGAAATCTGTACTGAATGTCAAGAAATTGAGTTTGACTTGCTAAATCTTGTTCAAATTTGGTGAAACTTGACTCAGAGGCATAGATTGAAGTGTTTAACATGTGTATATGCCCAGATGATAAAAAAGATGTAAAAATTTGCCAAAAGTAAATAATCGTGATTATTTAGTTTTGTTCTATTTTTTAACTTTTTTGACCAACCAAGCATACCACCAGTTCTATCATGTTGTATTGAGCCCTCATATCAAATTTAGTGAGATTTGGATAATTAAAGTGGGAATTGTGGCCAGATTTGAAAAGTCAATCTACAAACACAAAACTGTTGACAAATTGAGTAGAATTTATCCAAACTTGGCTAGGGAGCTTAAGTTGAGTTGCTTAACATGTTTGTATCAACATCTTGGCAAGTTGAAAAGAATCCCAGAAGTAGATAATTTCAATTTTTTACATCTGCTCAAAAAATGAACATTTTTGCACAATTGAGAATACCACAAGGTCAAGCATATCAAGTAGACTCCTCAAATGAAATTTGGTGAAATTTAAATCACAAAAGTGAGACTTAAGCCAAAATTTTAAAAATTGAGTTTGTGGACACTAAATAGTTGATAACTTGGGCAAATCTTGTTCAAACTCACTTGTCCAGAGACTTCAACAACGTGTTTATATGGAAAAAAAAGCCTAAAAAGTGAGAAAAGTAAATAATCAGATTTTTTTACGTTTGAGTCCTAGAGACAAGATTTTGGACTTTCAAGCTTTCATAGGGTTAGAAAAACATAATATAAGGCCATTGGTCAAGTTTGGGTTCCATCGGATCCAAATTGGTACATGTTAACCCAATTTTTAGGTTGCAGATTAGTCCTTTAGCTCTTTGCAGGGGTAGAATCTGAAAGTCTCATTTGCTGACTCACTTAGCTCAGATTGAAGTGATATACATAGACCAATCACAATAGTTAGCAAAAATTATATATTCTTTGTAAAAAATTGCTAACTTGGTTAAAACTGACACAGGAATCAAGTTGCAGGCAAAGAATTGAGAGCTTGAGAGGAGTTGCACTCGAGTCAAGTGGAAAAACAGATAACAATTCAATCCGACGGTAAGTACTCTATCCAGGGCTTAACAAGTCTATATGAACGTTAGATCTAGTCGTATACTATTAAATCAAGGCATATTTAGAGAGACTGCTAGTAGAGGATCCACCAAAGAGTGTGTGAATCAAGGTGATCACTTGGGCACTATCTTTGAAGAAGTCTCAGACACCTATTCCGACTCAACATCTGAAATTTCTTCCTATTCGACTCATTCAGGAACCAGAACCACAATGCGATATAAGCACATAGTCACCTTTTATAAGACTAATGTCCATGGAGCTCAGGTTTACTTGGATCCTAATGAGGAGTATGCCATTCACATTGATGACCATGACATAGAGTTTAAAGAGAAAATCAGAGCAAACAAACAAGGAAAAATATATGGATAAGAATGGGACTTAGTATATAAAGGTTGAAAATCCTGATGTGATAGACAAATGGGGGTTAGAAGAGAATACCATAATTTCATATATGGTAGCCAAAGAAGGTCCACCGACTTTAGAATTTGAGGGATACGATCAAGTTGATCTGAAATCTTTGAAACGGATTAGCACGGATAATCCTAAGATCGGAGTCTATTGTTGGGAAGATAGGAACGTCAAGGATCTTTTATGGACCTCTCATGAAAAATCGCGGAAGTTAACACCCATGAAGATCATCTATATCTTCAAAATCAAAGGCAAGGGTTCATCAGATCTAACAACTTACCTATTTAGGGATTTTTATAACAATAACTTTGTTATGATGAGTCCAGAGGAAGTAGAACAGACCAAATACCAAGGGTTCTCTATAAGAGATTGGATTTTGGACCAAGGACCAGAAACTTTTCCAAGAGAGGAACTCCTCGAGAGATCTTTTGGGAGCAATGTTAAAAAACATGAACCTACCTCATCACAAATAAAACGGAGTGACATTAAAGCCAGTCCAGGGCTACATGAGTCACTATTTCCTACGGATTGGTTTGAAGGACTCAAGATAGGACCAACTGCCAAAAGAACTAGACTTGAGCCAATGGACTTGAGCCTAATAGACGTGTCAGACCAGCTGATTTTCAAAAACTGGGTGAAAAAATACAGTGGATTTGGGAATCCATATGACCACTTAGCAAGCTTTAAGCAAGTACTAAGAGCAGAAGCATATTTGATTTCCACACTCAATTTGAGGGATTTGGAATGACATTAGAAAGAAAAGCATTGACATGGTTCCAAAACCAAGGCCAATCATGGACTTAAATACATTAGCTCATGGATTTGTAGCTGCATGTTCCAAAATTGGGATCAAACATAATACGGTAGCTCAAATCTATAGCTTCAAACAGAAACAAGGTGAGTTGTTAGGGATTGTGCAACTAGGATGAAGCAATACATTGCAAGGTGCCTAGAACTAGAAATACCTGCAGAAGAAAGATGAGTGTCATTATTTCTAGAGGGATTGCTAAACAAAGAACTTCATGCTATACTGTATAGCAAGAAGCATATAACCCTAGAAGAGTGTGTATCAGATGCTATCGACTTGGGAGACAATTGTGATATTTTCAATAAAGAAGATGTCCCTAAGGATACTCAGAGTGAGAAAACAGTATCCACAAAACCAACACAAGTGGGAACAGCTGTTGCAACACCACTTACAACCATAGAAGACATGCTCAAAAGGATGAACAAAATGATGAATAATATGCAAAAAGCACCTATGAGAGGACCAGGGCAAGGGATACCTCAACACGGAGAACCAATTAGGCCACAAAAATGGTGTACCATCGAGGAGACATGGACCAAACACGAGACCAATGAGTGCTATTATCAACCAAAGTATGATAGGAATGTTCAATATGTGGCTATGAGACCACAAGGACAACCCATGTACAGATATCAGCCTAATATGGCCCCAACACAAAGACCACCGATGGGTATGGAAAGACCACAACAAGTGTGGGGTCAGCAACCTCCATATCCTGGACATAATGTAGTGCCTGTAAAGTACATGCATTTAGAAGGAATCATAGATGAACAAGCACTAGTGCCTGTTACACCTTATGTAGAGTGTAGTCCATCTACAATAATGGTAGAAGGAGAGTGGTATAATTCACATCCACCTTTATGGAAGAACTTGTGACTTATGCTACACCAGAGCTTACACCGATGTACTATGTGGCTAATCAAGGTGTTAGATCTCCTATGGTAAGACCCATGATTAAGCCAAGGACTGAAAATTACCATAATTGTGGTGTAGATGATCATTGGAAAAATGAATGTCCAAAACCTGACAAGAACATTAAGCCAGTTGAAGCCTTTTGTACACAATGTTGCAAAAAGGGTGGATACTTCCTTGAAGAGTGTCCAAAAAATCCGTTAAACAAAGGAAAAGCAGTGGTGGTGAATGTAGTCCAAGTGATACCTAGTAGCTCTTCAGAGAGTGAACCTATTGTTCCAATCAAGGTGATCACTAGAGTCCTAACTAAGAAAAAGAAACATAACTCCTCTAATGAATCAAAGAATACTAAAATTTCCTCTCAAAAGACCAAGAAAAGAAGGTATGAGATGAGAAAACAGAAACAAAAGGACAAAATTGAGAAGAAAGCCAAGAAACTATTCCAGGAAAGAGTGAAAGAAACTAGGAGTGAAATCAAAGAAAACACAATGAAATCCGGAGGATCAATTTTGGTAGATAAATTTTTTGAGCCAATCAATGTAGCCTTGGAAGCTTTCTAAGCACGACTTAAAGCATGCCAAAACATGAAAAACAAATGGAAAAACTATCCTTCTTCAGATATGGAAGCAGCTAAGTTTGAAGCTTATCAAAATTTGGTAAGAATTACTCAAGAGATGCTGGAAAGAAAAAAACCCAAGGTTGAGAGTATAGCAAAACCTGAGGAGCTTGTGGTAGAAACCAGTAAAGAGAGATCCAAAGTGGTGGTAGAACCCCACCTTGAACCTAAAGAGCCAAAACTCATAGTGCCTGACAGTGAAGTTACTTTAGATAGAATTCCATTCGTTGAGGAAGACTGCCAAGACATTTATGGGAAAAAGTAAGAGAGATTAATGATGGGAGCATAACTTTGAAGTTAGCTCCTATAGAGGAAGTTTGGTTAGACAATCTACCGCTTGATATGGACAATTATGTATAATCCTTGTATGGGTATTGCAGATCTAAAGAATTAGAAATGTCTAAACCATTGACTCGAAAAACACTACCCTCTTACTTAGGAGACAACGAAGACGAGTCCATAGTGTGTAAAACCACTCATGTAAAAAGAGTGGAACAGACCCTAGAGGTAGACAAAATCCATTCAATCATGTCTACACCCATTCAATGCACTCTTACTTTGGGAGAACTATTAAAAATCAGACCATATTTATGGAACGATTTACAAAAAAACCTAGAGAAGGTGGAGATAATAGGGCTAATCGCAAAAAATTAGGAAAAATTGAAACATGAATTGGATAACAAGGAGATTAGATCCATCCCTATGAACAAAGTTGGAGAATACTACGAAGGGGAAGAAGGAAACACAAACCTTTTGGTGAGATATAATGATGTAGAGACCATGTCAATACTGGAGAGTGGGGCTGGCATAGCCATAGCCACAAAAGAAATATGGGAATTATGGAAAAAACCGCCCATTAAACAAACTCGAATGAAATTGCAATTGGCTGATGGACACAAAGAAAAACCCCTAGGACTGCTTGAAAAACTAATAGTTAGTTACCATGGGATTGATTATCAACATACTTTTGCGGTAGTGGACTTTGGAAAGAAACTTAACTATGAAATCATCTTGGGAAGACCATTCATGTGGCAAGTACAACTCATTCAAGATTGGGGAAACAACTACCTGTATTTGAAGCAAGTGGGATCAATCACAAGGGTTAATCTTTAAGATCACACTTATAGAGATGTAATGAAAACACTCATTCAAGAATTTGACTTAGTCTCTTCAGCTGAATCAAAGCTTCCGTCTTAGTTAAACAAAGACACACCTATTTGGATGTGTGGAGCCTCAGAGAACGGGAGTTTGAAACAAGAAGAATCTACCTTAGCACATATGAAGCATATATACTTGAACCCTTTCCGGAGCACTTGTTTGAGCCATTTGAATGGACTCAAATTTTGGCAGCAATGGATGTGTGTGTGAATACGTCTATGCCTACTCAATTTTGTAATGAGGATGGTTATGACATAATTCCCATACAAATGATCTCAACCCTTTACATTGAAGATGAAGCTCACAAACCCAAGGACTTTTTAAAAGCTCAACAAGTCTTTTCAAACCTCTATTATGATGCTACTGAGATGAGTTTGAAGAACAACTACATCTGATGATTCTGGGTCAAAAAAGAACATGTCAGAGCACAACTACTCCTAAAAGGAGGAGAGGAAAAGTTTTTTGACTTTCCAAACCAAAAAACAAGGAGATAGAAATGGTATAAAAGAAAAAGACACTAGAAACTTGAAATCTACACCTATGCCATCAGTTTCTAGCAGAACACAGTTTTTGATGCAGATAGATGCACAAGATTGTGTCAAAGACAAAATTACGGGTAGACATCTTTCAAAAAACAAACAAGGGACATCAAAAACATTAAGAAAAATGAAAAAGGAAACTCAATTAAAACCTAAACACCACGATGATGATTCATCCATGACACTAGTTGAACGAAAGAAGAATTATCAAGAGTTGAAGAAAGCTCTAAAGGAGATATATACCACTGAAATGGAAACAATTGAGGAAGAGAGTAAAGATGTAATGAGTGTTCCATCCCATAGAAATATACTCTCCAAGACAGAAAGATCATAGTCAAACAACCTGTAAGGGAACTAAGAAAACAGGGTGAGTCACATGAAGGATCTGGAAATGCAAAGAAGATAAATCTAGCCGAACCAGGAGAAGAGCCTAGACCTTCCTACATTGCGAATGACTTGATGGAAGAAGAAGAAGATATTTTGCTAAGCTTACTGAAAGAATACCAAAATAGCTTTGCTTAGTCTTATAAAGATCTCAAGGGTGTGGATCCAAAAATCTGTCAACATACCATACCCATGAGAGATTATGCGAAGCCAAGTAGACAACACCCATATACTTACAGTGAAACATTTGCCAGAAAGATCAAGGAAGAGATAAAAAAGCTCAAGGAATCTGAATTCATTTATGAAGTTGAACACACAGATTGGGTGTCTCCAATTGTGGTGGTACCTAAGAAAAATGGAAAATTAAGGGTGTGTGTCAATCTCAAAAAAGTGAATGCAGCCACCATTAGAGATAACTACCCTCTTCCAATCACAGAGCATGTTTTAGAAAAAGTTGCAGGGAAATAAGCTTACAAATTTTTAGATGGCTTTTCAGGGTACAATCAACTTTTGGTTGATCCCAAAGATCAACATAAAACTGCCTTTGCAACCAAATGGGGTATTTTTTCCTATAGGGTTATGCCTTTTGGGTTAACTAGTGCTCCTGCCACCTTTCAAAGATTGATGATCCATGCTTTCAAAGAACATCTTTGGAATTTTTTGGAAGTATATATGGATGATCTATGTATACATTCATCAATCCGGGCTGATCATTTTGAACATCTCAAAAAGGTATTTGAAAAATGTAGACTTTATAGGATTTTCTTAAATCCTAAAAAGTACACATTTATGGGCAGACAAGGAAAAATTCTTGGACACATAGTGTCTAAAAATGGCATAGCGCGATTGATATGAAATTCATGTTATTGCTGAATTGTCTAGATTGACAACAGTCAAAGGGGTTCACGCTTTCATGGGACATTGTGGATATTACAAACGATTCATTTACATGTATGCTATAATTGCAAAACCCATGTATGTCATGATTACACTCTTTATATGGATTGATGAGTGTGAAGAATTCTTCATGAAGCTTAAACAAGCTCTCACTTCAGCCCCGACATTGAAAGCACAAGATTGGAATAAGATATTTCATATACATGTAGATGCTTGCAATTTCTCCATTGGATGTATATTAGCTCAACCAGGAGATATAATTTTTTTTTCTATTTCTTATGCTAGTAGACAATTGAATGGGGAAAAGAAAAACTATACAACCGTCGAAAGAGAAGGATTAGGGATGATCTATGCCGTAAAAAAGTATAGACATTACCTATTAGCCAACAAATTTGTGTTCTTTGTGGACCATCAAGCTTTATTGTACTTGGTCAACAAGCCATGCGACACATGAAGAATAGTGAGATGGTTCATCATTCTTTTGGAATTGATTTTACTGTAGTTGTAAAAAAGGGCACCACACACCAAATAGTAGATCATTTATCAATGATTATTTCAGGAGAACCACCAAAAGGGATAGATGATGATCTACCAGATGCATATCTATTCTCCGTAGATATGATATCTCATTGGTCAGAAAAATAGTTTCATTGATGACCATAGCTCAAGTGGATTCTCAAATACTACTTCCTATTACACCAGGATTAATTAGGCAATTGGATATGTATCTATTACTAGCTGGAAGGCTATACAAAAGAAATTGAGATGGAATATTGCTTTTGTGTATTAATCCTGAGGAGAAAACCCAATACCTAAGTCAAGCACACATTACCATAGTAGGGCTTCACTTTGTGGAAGACAAACTATGCAATGGATCTCAAGACTTAGAGTATTTTGGCCAATCATGAGAAGCGATGTTCACTTGTTTGTAAAATATTGTCTTCAATGCCAAAAGCAAGTACCCTACCTCATGTGATATTATTTCAAATATCACTAGTTCCTAAGTGGAGTAACTATCTAGTTAATGGCATGCATATGGTGGCCAACACATTTTACAGATGCCAAAGAATATGTTAGAAGTTGTGATGCATGCCAACGCGTAAAAATGTCAACCAGGGTAGATAGCATGCCTTTAAGACCAATGATGGGGGCTAGAACTTTTGCAAAATGGGGCATATATTTTGTTGGGCCAATACAACCACCTGCTAGAACTCAAGCTCAATATATCATTGTAGCTATGAAGTATTTGACCAAGTGGGTAGAGGCTAAGGCAACCCGGAAGAATGATGCTAGAACCACATCCGCATTCTTGTATGAGAATATATTCACAAGATATGGACTACCAATAGAAATTTCAGTGAACAGGGGAACTCATTTCCTCAAAGAGGTAATTGAGTATCTGTTGAATGAATTTATGGTCATCCATAACAATTCCGCTTCATATTATCCACAAGAAAATGGACAATCTGGAGCACATGAATAAAGTTCTTAGCTCAGTATTGAATAAAGTGGTTAGTTCAGGATGAACTGATTGCGAAATGAATCTACATGCCGGTCTATGCGCTTATAGAGTTTCATTCAAGACAGCTTTGAATGCTACACCCTTTAATCTTGTTTATGGTCTTGATTCCATACTACCGATAGAATTTCTATTGACGACACTAAGGGTAGCAAAAGATCTTGAGTGGACCGGACATGAATTGTCAAAGAGGCTTGAAGATTTAGAAAAGCTTGATGAGCTCAAATAGGTGTAGCTCACATCTATGCCTAAAAAAGAAAGCAAAAACAATTTTTTGATTCACATATAGTCAACAAAATCTTCAAAAAAGGGGACCTAGTTTTAGTTTACTCCCTTAAGCAACACACTCCCAAGTTCAAGAAAAAGGGAAATGGACCATTTATCATTGAAGATGTATCTCCAAGTGGATCAGTTAAGTTGTCCACTCTAGATGGTGAACCAATGGCTAATCGGATTAGTGGATGCCGATTAAAAAAGTTGCCTCTAACCAATGATTTACTAGAGAAGATGTATGCAGCAAAGCAAAGAAAGATAATACGACAACAGATTATTGATGAAGCCCAAGAGGAAGCTCGACTTTGAATACTCAAGAGGAAAGCTGCTTTCAGAAATCAACAAACACCTATTCCCATCAACACTTTGGAACCAGATGAAAGACTATGGGAATTACAAAATGATGCAGTATCTATGGATTATGAATGGTTGGATGAAATGGACCTTTGCATCACAATACAACTGAACAATCATAGCACAAATGCATTAGTAGATACCGAAGCTCGAATGAAGGCAGTTATTCCACTTACAAGAAGGCTACGAATTAGTCTTTAACATCGGGAATATCTGCTATCAAAGGATGCAACAAGAACCCAACACCGACATTGGGAGTAGTCAACTTGAATGTGATAATACATGGATGTTCATGCCCTCATTAATTTGTATGCATACCGTATGAACATATGGATGAAACAATGATTCTTGGAATCTCATGGATGCGAAAATACAAGGGAGTACAAGATTGGGACACCAATCAACTCAAGCTATCACTTAAACAAGGAAAACTCTTAGTTCCAGTTGCACAGAGTAAAGAGGAATGGAAAAGAGGTCGCCCACAAAACAACCAGGGAGTAATCAATCTATGTCAATTTTCTAGACAAGCAAATGCTACAAGTAGCATACAAGGAGTCATGCAGATTTGGGTACCAAAAGCACAAATCATGGACAATCCGTCTCAAATTTGGGTGCCTAAAAACTCATCTACCATGAAGAAAGTTTCACATTTGACAACTCCAAGAAAAACATCTTTCAGAAGAGAAACTAGTACTAGATGGGTTTGGAAACCAAAGGAGCATTTATTTTCTCCACAAACTGTAAAGCCAATGAAGCAATGGAAAGTTAAATCTCAAAGAACTCAACCACAATAGCTCATCAACGGAAAACCAAAATACCAATGGAGAGTTAAAGCTCAACAACCATCATCATTGATATCCACATCTTAGGAAATTGGTGTGCCAAAGCATCCAGATGGTACAATCAGACAAAGAGCACACAAATTACAGAATATTCTATTTAGAAAACATCAACAGGAAACCTCGACCACAGAAACCCTTGAGTTAACTACTCAAGACCCAACTCTTGCACAACATACTGGTTTGAATTGCTTTGACCTTCAAAGCATGATAGAGCCACCCATGGCTATGCATAGACACGATTGTTCAACCCATGCACACAATCATCTCGGAGTACTCCATCTAGGAGGGGTGGAAGGGAACTTCAGTAATTAAGGGCAATGTTTGAAGAAGGAGGAAAAAAGTTGGATGTTAAAGTGTGGTTTTTTGCAAAATTACCTAATGATGCCCTTTAAAAAAATCATCAACAGGGAAATTTTAACTGATAACATCTCCTCAGTGTACGAAATGTATATACTATCAGAAAATACATAAAAAATAGCCTTTTTGCCTATTTTCATCAATTTTTTCTTGATATTGGAGTTTAAAAAAGGATAAATCCACCAAAAAGTAATAATGCAGTGTTTTTCAATTGATTTTCTAAATTTTTGATTTTTCAAATTGCCTTTTAGTGCATTTTATTATTTTCTTTGATTTTTTGAATAAACATGTCAAAAATAATAATAAATAGCAAATGAGCTCAAATGGAGAAATTGAAGATACGCTTACAATCAAAAGAACAAGACAGACATTCACAAAAAAAAAAAAAATCAAAACGAAAAACGAAAGTGGGAAGCCTAAATTAGGCCGCCAAGGCTTGTTTCTACAATTTCTCAGAGAATGAGCTAACGGAGTCCGATTGAGAATTTTTTTGAGTCTCACGTAGATTTCGCGGCCTAGTAGGACTAACAGGGGAATTTGAGGGAAAATAGTTTGGGAAGTACGAGTATAGATATCTTAGGTAGCCCAAAATAACCTCATTTCCACTAGTCACTCTTGAAGGAAAGAGCTCTCTACCTTCTTTTTGCACACGATTTTTGGAGTCCACAATTGCCAATTTGAGCGCCGTCTCACACGAGACATGAGGGGTAAGTTCTAAACTAATCAAAGAACATTTCTATACAGCCGGGTAGCAGGTCTAGGCCCATGAAAAAACCCTAGAATCCCAGCTATGTACGAAGTCCTAGGTCACAAAAACAATCCTAGCGGCGTGTCAGCTCAACCGAATTGGACGAGACTTGAACTGTAGCATGCCCCTAGATAGTAGAAAAATTCCATATCATTATATGACCATTTGGCAAGGGTCAAGGGGGTCCCAAGTAAATAATCTAGGTTTTGGCCACATGACCAAAATTGGATTCTGACTCCACGGGCGGCTTAAAGACAAGGTCTATACACAATGTATCTAGATGGTTTCAAGAAAAGAGTCAAGACAAGGTCTATACACAATGTATCTAGATGGTTTCAAGAAAAGAGTCAAGGCAAGCTCTCAAACAGCAGGAAACAACTCAAAAACTACAAAATGTCAAATTTGACATATGAAGTCAAACTAACTCCGAATGAGCCCAAACTGGATGAGCAGCATTAGGACTATGTAGCGAACAAGTCCATGGCTTCAAAAGTGACAAAATCTCTCAACACACCAAGTAGTAGCAGAAACCGGTAATTTTAGAGTCAACAAGAGCACGAAGTGATGCCGACACGACCAAATCTTACCAAAATCATTTTCGGACTTGTTTTAGATGTATTCAAGATATGTAGGTCATAAAATGATCTTTTCAAGCAAAAAGTGCAGCTGTAGTTAATAATCATGATTATTTACTTTTGTGCACATTTGGCTTGAAAATCATCATGTCACTTCACATATCACTTGTACACATCTATCTCATGCCACATATCAACTTTGAGCCCAAAAGATCAAGAAAATCTCAAATTTTGTCAAAAAACGCACTAAAGGCTCTTTTGTCCAAATTTTGAGTTAACTGTCACATTTTTTGATCCAAATCACCCCGTATCTCACAAAGAGGCTCCATATTATGCCTAGAACGAACTTGCAACAAAGAATATCCAATTTGATAAAAAAGTTAATAATTGCGACTATTTACTTTTTCACCTAGAAAAGCTCAAATTTCAACTTTGACTTTATGGGACCAAAGTACATGTTGTGACAAACCCACCAATCAAGTTTGATCACATTTGGATCACAAAAACCCAAAATCTCTTCATATCTATTGTTTCAGAGTCTGAGCCTAAATCTGGCATCATTTCCACCCAGTGCACTCAAATGAGCCCACATTTCACTCAGAGTATCTAAATCACATATATTTCAAGCCTATGATGTCAAAATTGCAAAAAGTTGAAAAAATTTTCTCGCTATAAATAATCATGATGATTTACTTATGTTGATTGTTTTTTGGATTGCATGGTTTTGATCTTTACATGTCTTTATGCATCTATGCATGCTCCAAAATTGATTTGAAGCAAAATGGACATCATTTGCCAGCAATTCAGACACAAGACATTTCAGAGCGGGAATCCGTGGAATTTTCTAACTTTGACATTGTATTCTCCTACTAGGTGCAATGCAAGCTATTGAGAAGGAAAAGAAAAGAATGACTCAGAAGGAAAAGCTGCAATAATTGCCACCATACCAGTTGGAGCCGAGCTCTGTGTGAAAACAATAGAGGCAACCTACCTATCCAAAGAACAACTTGAAGAAAACAACACTACAGTCTTCACCAGCAGGTTCAAGAGTGGAGATGGAAACTAGGTAGAGTTACAAATGCTACCCAAGGAAGTTTATGATGTAGCCACAAAGCCAGACACTAAAGAAGAAAATAAAAGACTAGGTCTTTGAGAATTCTACGACCAAGAGCCATGTGGAGTAGATTTCCAGTGGGCCTTTGAACTATTATCCACTATCAAAGAAGATGGATCTCCTCAAATCACGGATCAACAAGGCCAAAAAGTTGAAGTGGTTATCAACAAGGACATAGTGGCTGAGACATTAAAGCTGCCAATTGAAGGAATGACAATGAGAGCCAGGGATAGGAAGACGGCTGGCACATTCACCAAGGATACAACTCCCACCACTTTCTCTGACTTATCCAAGGGCAAAGCATTTCATTGGGGAGAAGCTCAACAAAAAATTTTGATGCACTTAAGGTCGCTCTAGCTACTACACTCATCTTAAATGTTGTGGATCCAATGAAACCTTTTGTGCTGGAGAGAGATGCAAGTAATCGAGCTATTGGAGAAGTTCTTCTACAAGAAGAAAGGCCAACTGCATTAAAAAGCAAGAAACACAATTTTGCATAGCAAAATAATTCTACTTTTATAACAAAGATCTCTATGTAATAGTGTCTGCTCTAAAATCATGGAACCATTATTTGTATGGTGCTCAATTTGAAATAGTGTTTTGACCATGAAAGTATAAAGTGGTTTATTGAACAATCTGATTTGAAGGGTCAAAAGTCATGGTAGACTCAAATTCTTCAAGAGTACAATGCAAAGCTCTGCTATCGTAAAGGATGATACAATGTGGTAGCTGATGCTCTTAGTAAGGTGTTTGAGATCAACTCACTTCTCTTCACAGAACTTAGAAATGAATTTTTGGTTTCTTTGAAGAGTATATGTGAGCATGATGATGCATACTCCAGGGTGTGGAGCCACGTCAACTGAAGAGGGATCCTTCTCACTCTAATGCTAGTAGTGTGTTTGTTTCCTCATGGCACTTGGTTCTCCTCTTTCAAGTGATGAGCTGCATCGATAGAAGAATTTTTCCATTCATGATGGGTACCTACTCCACAAAGGGGAGAGTTTGTGTACCGATGAATGTAGACATTTGGTGCCAAATTCTATGAGTGTCCTGACAATCCTAGAGCAGATCACCTAGGCATAAATGATCTTCCATTGTCAAAAATGTCAGACTAATAAAGCAAAGCGCATGAAAGCAAGATGTCTCTTGCATCCTTTGGAGATTCCCAATGGTAAATGGGAGAATATCTCAATGGATTTCACAGTGGGTCTACCAACCACCATACAGGGCCATTACTCAGTATGTGTGATTGTAGGCAAGTTGACTAAATTTTATAAGTTTATTTCGACCAAGTTCACTATTAAGACTCTAGAGCTAGCCAAGTTGTTTGTGGAAAATCTTTACAGATTATATGGATTTCCCAGTAACATTGTGAAGGATCGTGATCTCAAGTTTAAAAGTCATTTCTATAGGGACGTGTTTAAGTGACCAGAAACACAACTCACTATTAATATTATAGATCATCTAGAGATAGATGGGTAGACGCATTAATGAAGTGCTAGAAAATATGCTACAAGCATACTCTAGCAAGAAGCAATCCGATTGGGAATGTTTTCTCCCTATTTTGGAGCTTTCTTTTAATAGTGCCAAGCATGTTACGACTCGTTTTAGTCCTTTCATGCTTATGTACGGTTTTCAACCTAAATCATCGGTTATAATGGGGTTGGCTACTACGAAAATTTAGCAATTGAAAGACTTTATACAAGAAAATATGGACATGCTGAAAGTTTCTTGTCAAGACATTCAACAAGCACAAGACCGATAGAAGAAGTATGATGATAGTAATGTGAGGCCTACGGTCAGGCAAGGCCTAATGGGAAACCTAGCAAGGGGGATGCCTATAAATATGGAGAAATTACCTCTCTTATGACCACATTGGTGCTCAAGCCATGGGGGATTCACTTGTCTGTTCTGTATGGTACCACATAATTGTACAATAGGGTTTTTTTTGGCAAGTGTGCATAAGCGTATACAATAGGGGTAGCCCCCTAAAACTTGCATACACATACCATTAGTTTAAGGAGGGGGGAGGGAGGTGGGGATGAGGGAGGGTAGGAGAATACTTTAGGGTGATATACTTTTTTACTCTATTGATGATTACTCTCTCTGTCTCTCTCTCTCTCTCTCTCTCACTCACACACACACACACACACACACATGATGCATGGTTTTTAGGACCCCTTCTGAAGATGCAATAAAGGCACAGTCAGTTGTTGGGGAGATGAGGATACTCTACTCTTTGGTGCTTGTGAAGTAGATTTTTCTTCTCGAAAGAGAAGAAAAATCTACTTCACAAGCACCAAAGAGTAAAAAGTGCCATGGACAGAAGATACTTGGGAACGAGCTCTTATGCATGCCTACAACCTATATCTTACAGAATAGCCCATTCTAGGTGTGAATTTCTAGTGAAATTTACACGAGGATGTTCGTGTGGACTCACAGCACAGCATACTCCGTTTTCACTTTTTTACCGACAGTAAATATTTTTTACCACAGTAAATATTTTTTACCTATAGTATATTTTTCACCTACATGGTAAATACAAATCACTTTTTACCTACAGTAACTTTTTTTACCCATGGTAAATATTTTTTACTGCACCATAAGTATTTGGTAGGTAACAGTTCACTGTTACTAGAAGCAGTGATTGGGCATCAACAATGCAGTTACAGGAGGAGAAAAAGGGAAAATCTTATGGTAAAGGTGAGTCAACAGGTATAAAGACTTTTGAGTTGAAAAGAGACATGCTGATTTTTTCAAAGAACACATGTCAAAAGAAGCCATGGTTGAGGATTTTTTGAGAATTTGATATTCAGGAGGACCCAGCTGCCACCTCCCCCCCACAGGTCCCCCCCTGACATATGCAGAACCTCCAGTTTCAACAGCCACCTTACCTACTCTTAAATGTTGGTCAAGGCCTTATCCCCATGTGTCACAATCAGAAAAATCAGCATTTACCCTCCCCTCTCACATCACTCTAGAGAATATCTTGATGGTGACATATCAGGTGACCTCAATCTGTTGACCACCCTAAGCAAAAAGTAACCCCAATCAACGGATTTAAGCATGTTTATCCCTCATCCTAAACCCTCTCAGAAACCTATATAAGGAGGCCTTCTCTCACTCAAAACCAACATTTCACCCACTTCACCAAGCAACGAAGCTAGGACGACATTGCTCACAACGAGGAGCTATGGATGGAGCTCTACTCTCTCTCCCTCTCTCTCTCTCCCTCTAGTATGCTACATTACTAGCCCTAAAACCTAAATAAGGAGTCTTCTCTCATGCTCCATGGCCACCATCCTCGCCATCATTCTCTAAGGTATTGATGTGTTGCTAGTAGGATCATACCTACTTGCTGGGTTGATTGTTTTTTGACAAGGGATTATGCCATCCTTGGCTTGCTTCTCTATATCCTTGTTATGTATGATCAGATGCCGTTGTATTGTTAAGCTGATGTCTTGTGTATATATATGCTACATAAGGTCCCTAAGCTTCGTTTCTATGTGTTTTGCCATATGTTTTGATGCCATCATAATGCCAGAAGTCTCACTTGCCTATGTGCACTATGTGTGAGGTCCCTAAACCTCTTAATTTAGGGTGGTGCCCCCTTTGTTTTGTTCTTTGCTTGTTTGCATGAGGCGTGGTTTGTGGAGTGTGCACGAGTACAGAGGCCACCCGATTGCACTACTCTTTTTCCCGCCATCATTTTGGTGCCCCCACTGAGGAGGGCTACACAGACCTTCATTCCACAAGCAATGAAAATGTGCAATCTACAACATGGACGAATGGCGTGAGGAGTTTGCAAATTGGAGAACAGATGAGGAGGAGGCTTTAGAGGCCTTAAAAGCTTTCATCGAGGTCTTGTTACCAGGTTGCAGTGTCATTGAAATTCAAGAAGTAAGTTCTTCTACATGCCTTGTTCGTGATCGTCGCCAACGAAGGAGAGTGAGAAGAAGAGCTTGATATACCTCTCCTCTCAACCTATGAGTGCTCCAGAAACCTCCAACGCACACGAGCTTGAAATATTCTACATCAACATACACGAAGGTACTGTGACACACATTAAGGGAAGAGAAAGCATCACCAGACCTCTCTTTCCTGAGGAGCCGACTAAGAGGAGGAAGATCACCTCTACACCTAAGTGGCCCAAGGCCGCAGCGCGTGCTCAAGCGTAAGGTAACATTTGGCTTAATCTCATTAATAAGGGATTACATGACCACTACAGGCAAGAAAAAGGCTAGTGAGCAACCAACTTCAACCCCCAACTTGCAACCACGACTCTCACCCCTAAATCCTCCTGAAGCAAAGAGGCGAAGGCTTGCCTACAAGATTGCCGCCCGTCTGCGAGTGCTCCCAGTGCACTTTGTGAATCCAGACACCACCAATCCCAAGCCAACCTCCTGTCCGCGTGAAGATCACTTTGGATATTGTCCAAAGTGCTTTGGAGACCGGGTGAAAAGCCTCCCTGCCCTACCTTTGCTGCTAATTTTCAAGAAGTTATCTCAATCTAAGGAAACTATCTTAGTTGATGATGTGCTGCACATTAATGGTGTCACTTTCATTCGTCATGCTGATTATGGTAATAGCATCCAATTGTTGCTTGCTAAAAGGCTCATCATTGTACAAAGTGTTGCCATCACGCCTTATGTCTTCACAGATGCATCAGGAAGAGTCAAAGTGATCCGAGGTGCTGACCTTCTATGGCTGATCAGGCTCATTGGTCCCAAGGTGGTGCAACTAAGCTAGGCTCTTGTGTGTAAGTATGGATGCCAATAATGAGAATGATGATCCCCGCATGTTTCCTTTCCATTTTGTGCGTCATATCCGTGTGAATATTTGTATTGATAGAAAAATATTTTATCAGCAAAGAATAGCCCTGTTGTTTGGAGCCGAGAGACTTGGGGAAATCTTGCGCTCTCCTCATCCTGTCATTCTACCCTTACTAGACTATTACCATTCCTTTGATGTGTCGATCTTCATCCTATTTTGAGCTAAGTTGTGCTAAAGCTCCAAATTGTAATTACCATACTCTATTTTAAAACAAATTGGAGCTGTTTGTGTAATTGTTTACTCTCTCACTTATGGCCTTCCCTAATTTTTATGGTAAGCCTAGGGAGGTTGCTCCAGACTTTTTGGATAATTTGGAAATGGCCTTTCTGGTATCGGGAAGGGATGACGAAGCTACTAAGTTAAGGGCCTTTCCTTTGGTCTTGAGGGAAGGTGCAAAATTATGGTATCAAACTTTGGCACCTGAAGAAAGAAGAGACTGGGAGTCCTTAAAGATGGCCTTCATCGAAGAATTTCGCCGCCATGAGCCTCCAGAGGAGATATGGAGACAACTCTTAGAGCTACGCCAAACATCACCCAATGACTATAGAAGCTATGAAGGAAATTTTTCCAACCTGTGGGAGAAATGGTGTGCATCACTATGTGAAGGAGAAAGGGCGCCAGAATGCCTAAAGAAGGAATGTTTCCTGGCAGGGCTTTACCCCATCCTTCGAGAAAAGGTAAAAGGTAAATTCCCAGATACCTTTGATAAAGCTATGACTTATGCAAGGGAGAAGGATAGGAAGTTAAAATTCCAAGCTCAACTACAAGGGGGAATGGAGCCTCCACCGCTAGCTCAACCTACGGCAAGGGTAGTAGCAGGGACAGGAGCAACAGACCAAGAGTCCTCTCAACAAGAATTACTTCAACAAATCACCAATCAACTAGAGAGCCTGTCCATCAATCTGGTTCAAGGTCTAAGGGCTCCCCAGCTAGGAAATGAACGAAATAGACAAGAAGGACAAAGGCAAGCACGTGAGTACATTTGCTACAACTGTGGAGAGATAGGTCACGGCATGTATTATTGCCCCCATCCACGACGCTATCAAGGAAATGGTAATCAAAGACGGCCTCCTCGCTAGCAAGTCACTCCTCCTCGAGCTAGGCCACTAAATGGACAAAATGCACACGTGGCTCCACCAATCCAAATATTGAGACCCCCTCCTCCACCACCACAAGCACCAGCAGAGATCCCTCCACTACCATCGGGAGGGGAGGACAGGGCTGTCTCTGTCATAAGTCTTGACAATGGTAAGGATAAAGGGAAAGAAAAAATGGAGGAAGCTGTTGCCATGCCAATAAAGAGAGTTAGGAGACAAAGAACTGATGAAATGGAAGCTTCAGAGCCGGATAAAGGGAATGAGGGTTCCTCCCAAGTGATAGGAGACAAGAAAAGGAAGAGTAGGTCAAGGAGGCACATAGGAGTAGAAGACTTTCCACTTGGGGTAGGATCCATACCTTACGACCTGGTAGCAGATGTGAGTAAGCAAGGACCAAAGATTTCATGGCAGCAACTCCTCCACCTTTCCCCAAAGATGCGTAGAACCTGGTCTAAGATGGTCAGCACCAGGAAGGCTAAGGCAAAGTCAGTTGGGACTATTAGTGCAAGAGGCATGAAGGATATCGTGCCAGTCATTGATGTAGAGATTAAGAGTCAGTGAGTCTCCAATGTGTACGTAGATGGTGGAGCCGAGATTTGTGTTATGACAGAGAAATTAATGCACAGGTTGGGTTTGGAAGTAAATGAGCAAACTTCCTTACAAGCTAAGATGGCAAACAATGTAAGGGTGGCTTGTGTGGGAAAGGTTAATGGAGTGAAGGTTTCAGCTTTTGGTGTGGCAATCTCAATTGATGCTTATGTGATCCCAACTAAGGGGGAGGGCTATCCGCTAATCCTTGGAAGACCTTGGCTTATGGCTATGAAAGCTAGGCAAGATTGGGAGACAGGTTCCCTTGAGTTGCGACCAAATCATAAGGTAGGTGGCAAGCAACAAAAAATTGTGTATGACATGAAGCAGGGTAGACAACAAGACCTAGAGATGGAGACTTATATGGATGAATGGAGCACAAGCAGCTGCTCTTCATCTGAGGATGAGTCATCTGAGGAGGATGCTAGCTCTTTGGAAGTCATGGGTATAATACTGCGAAACCCAGAAGGAGAAGGTGGTCAAGACTCTCTAAACAAGGAAGAAGCCACAGGCTTAGAGGAGATGCTAGCTAAGGACCTACTAGAAGAAGAGAGAGAACCCTATTTGCAGGTACTAAAGAAGCATGCTGGCCTCTTTATAACTGATTACGAGCACATTAAAGGAGTGACGGTAACCCAACACCATATCCAATTAAAGGAAGGTGCCGTCAACCTTGTTGGTGATGAGGTATTTGCACAGGTTGAAGCTCTAGTAGGTCATGTTTCTGAGTATAAAGAGATGGTTGTGGAGACGTTTACAGAGGGTTTGGATACAGGTTTGAAAAGTGACCAGGTTTGCTTGGCTATGCAGCAAGTGGAGGCAAATGGCAGGGTCTTGCTATGTTATGTGATGCTATGGATACATGTGTTATTGGAGGTTTCTTTACATATATTTTTGTGTCAATGGCGAGGTTTTTTTCAAGTGGACTATACCATGGAGGGTTCTGTAGCAAATGGTAGGATAGTTGCTTATGATTCAGGTTTCTCAAGTGATGGCAAGTATGCTTATAGTGGACACGAAGGATTATGGATGCAGGGTGACGAAGCTTCGTGCTATAAAGAGCTGGAAGGGTGGCCTGTCTATTGGCCTACAAGTGCAAAGGAAGGCTTGGATATACATGTTTTACAGGTTGATGGCAATGAGCAATGCTTTACTTTTGATCCAGGTGGATTCTACACCATGCGTGGGGGAGCTTTGAGCTTTCCATTTGACCCTGGAGGGTGATGCAGTAGCAGATGCTTTTTTCTCTATCTCTATCCTATCTATATAGCCACTATACTATCATTTTTCTTATACAGTCTATAGCTCTATGTTATATAATTCTCTCTATACAGTCATCTTTTACCTAAATAATACTATGGTTGAGCATGAATGCTCAACGAGGGGTTGGGCCAAAAAAAAAAAAAAAGGAAAAAAAGAGAAGAAAAAAAGAAAAAAAGAGAATGCTACCAGTGAAAGCGGATATTGACAATAGATGGGGTATGGCTTTCAAGGGTCTAGGAGACCAGTTGTTAGTCATGGATGGATACAATTATTCATCAGAAAGGACTAAACAGGGTGCATCAGCCAAGAAAGCAGTAACATGGCAAATTCAATTTGTACCAGGTGGGTAAGTATTCAAGAGAACCCTATTGTAGCACAACCTACAGCTAGAGGCATCAAATACCTCTAGCTTAAGGGGGAGGGCTATATGATGCATGGTTTTTAGGACCCCTTCTGAAGATGCAATAAAGGCACAGTCAGTTGTTGGGGAGATGAGGATACTTTAGTCCAAGGGATCTCGAAAGAGAAGAAAAATCTACTTCACAAGCACCAAAGAGTAAAAAGTGCCATGGACAGAAGATACGTGGGAACGAGCTCTTATGCATGCCTACAACCTATATCTTACAGAATAGCCCATTCTAGGTGTGAATTTCTAGTGAAATTTACACGAGGATGTTCGTGTGGACTCACAGCACAGCATACTCCGTTTTCACTTTTTTACCGACAGTAAATATTTTTTACCACAGTAAATATTTTTCACCTACATGGTAAATACAAATCACTTTTTACCTACAGTAACTTTTTTTACCTATGGTAAATATTTTTTACTGCACCATAAGTATTTGGTAGGTAACGGTTCACTGTTACTAGAAGCAGTGATTGGGCATCAACAATGCAGTTACAGGAGGAGAAAAAGGGAAAATCTTATGGTAAAGGTGAGTCAACAGGTATAAAGACTTTTGAGTTGAAAAGAGACATGCTGATTTTTTCAAAGAACACATGTCAAAAGAAGCCATGGTTGAGGATTTTTTGAGAATTTGATATTCAGGAGGACCCAGCTACCACCTCCCCCCCGCAGGTCCCCCCCTGACATGTGCAGAACCTCCAGTTTCAACAGCCACCTTACCTGCTCTTAAATGCTAGTCAAGGCCTTATCCCCATGTGTCACAATCAGAAAAATCAGCATTTACCCTCCCCTCTCACATCACTCTAGAGAATATCTTGATGGTGACATATCAGGTGACCTCAATCTGTTGACCACCCTAAGCAAAAAGTAACCCCAATCAACGGATTTAAGCATGTTTATCCCTCATCCTAAACCCTCTCAGAAACCTATATAAGGAGGCCTTCTCTCACTCAAAAACCAACACTTCACCCACTTCACCAAGCAACGAAGCTAGGACGACATTGCTCACAACGAGGAGCTATGGATGGAGCTCTACTCTCTCTCCCTCTCTCTCTCTCTCTCCCTCTAGTATGCTACATTACTAGCCCTAAAACCTAAATAAGGAGTCTTCTCTCATGCTCCATGGCCACCATCCTCGCCATCATTCTCTAAGGTATTGATGTGTTGCTAGTAGGATCATACCTACTTGCTGGGTTGATTGTTTTTTGACAAGGGATTATGCCATCCTTGGCTTGCTTCTCTATATCCTTGTTATGTATGATCAGATGCCGTTGTATTGTTAAGCAGATGTCTTGTGTATATATATGCTACATAAGGTCCCTAAGCTTTGTTTCTATCTGTTTTGCCATATGTTTTGATGCCATCATAATGCCAGAAGTCTCACTTGCCTATGTGCACTATGTGTGAGGTCCCTAAACCTCTTAATTTAGGGTGGTGCCCCCTTTGTTTTGTTCTTTGCTTGTTTGCATGAGGCGTGGTTTGTGGAGTGTGCACGAGTACAGAGGCCACCCGATTGCACTGCTCTTTTTCCCGCCATCAACACACACACACACACACACACACACACACACACACACACACACACACACACACACACACCCACACACGCACGCACGCACGCACGCACGCACGCACGTGCACACGCACACGCAGACGCACACGCACACACACACACACACACACACGCACGCACACGCACACGCACATACACACACACACACACACACACACTCATTTGTAGGCCCTCAAGAAGAAGAAGTAAAAGAAATGGACATTAAGACTAGAGAGGGAAGATGGCTTGGTTTTGATGCAAATGGCTCATAGTCACTGTTAGTTGAGTGCATGCCAAGAAGAGGGCAAGAGAGAGTATTTGACAGCTTGAATGATACAATTGAATGCTTTAGGTTTTGGAGCCCACTTCACTACTGCCTCTCTCTCTCTCTCTCTCTCTCTCTCTCTCACACACACACACACACACACTTACACACACACACACACACACACACATACACACACACACACACACAGACACACACACACACACACATACACACACACACACAGACACACACACACACACACACTCACACACACACACACACACAACAGATCTTCTCAGACATATTTATAGTGGAATTGAATTATAAAGTTTCCTTTTGAACATCTGATGTAGTATTTAACTTTGACAAAAAATCAGCAATTGGAAGTCTTTATCGAAGACCATATGGACATGTTGAAAATTGCGACAATCACAAGATCAATACAAGAAGTATGCTAATGAGAAATGTCACCAAATCACCTTCATGAATGAGAAAAGGTATTCTTATGTGTTCAAGAGCATTTGGATAGTTTGAAAATTGGTCCTACACCCAAGTTATCTCCTAGATACTTTGGTCAAGCGAGTTAACAATATGGTCCAAGTTAACAATATGGTCTACAAACTTTCTTTGTACTCATGCTCTCTCATATTCATCCGGTTTTTCATGTGAGTCATTTATGTAAATGCTTGCATAGGGACGACAATGTAATTGATCATCATAAGGTTTTGGTCGATTTCATTTAACTTCCAACCCAATCGCATGAATTATGTGCATTCAAGACTATCATGATTTAGAAACTTGTTATCATGTATGTCGCTAAGCTTTAGTTAAGTGGAAAGATGGATCTGAAGAAAGTTCCACTTGGAAAAACATTGGTGCTCTTAGGAAGAAATACCCCAATTTTGTTTTTGAGGATGAAAACACTTCTCTAGGGGAGAGAGTAATGTGAGGCCTATGGTCGCGCAAGGCCTAGTGGGGAACCTAGCACAAGGAATACCTATAAGTATATGCATGAAGGATAGGTGGAGCATAGGGTTCCCTAGCCAAAAGCCTCTCAAACTTGAGGAGGTATTCACTTGGGAGAATTTTACTGTGATTAAGAAACATTTCTCCACTTTTTCTAAGAGTGAAATTCTTCTCCAAGGGGGAAGTAGTGTGAGAACAAGGGTCCTCGGCAAAGAGCACATATGGCATATCGGCAGTGGGCCCCTCTAGCAAGGGTTATAAAGTGATTGGATGGGTGGATACTCATATGCTATTACCAAGATCCTCTTAGTAGTGTGAGTACAAGGGTGTCCAACAAGGGTCTCAAGCAAAGAGCCCATATGACATATTGGCAAGGAGACTTTCTACAAGGGCTATAAAGGGATTGGATGGGTGGAGACTCATATGCCATTGCCAAGATATTCTCACCATATGAAGTGGAATCTTTTGAATTGGAAATTAACTGTGTAGAGGAAAGGTGCCTTTCACAAATTTGTGATAAACATGTGTTGCCTCTAGCCCATTTACATCACATATGCTAGAATTTTTTTTTTTTTTTCAAGGGTGAAAGTCATAACACCAGCTCCACAAGCTCCTTGCTATGGTGATATGATTGAAAGTGGTTTCTCAGTGCAATTTTCTCTTTTGAAGAGTTAAAGTAGGTGACTCTCACAAAAAACCTTTTCATCTTGTGTAATATCGCGGTTTAAGATTGCTCCCCATGTTTCCTATTTGGGCCTAGATTGGGCAAGGTTTTTTGACTCATGCCATAATTGGTCCATGCCATAATTGGTCCATCAATCTCAATTCTTCCCCACATTTTTCTTGATAAAATTTTTGTGGATGCTAACGTTTTTTCAAAGACAAAGAGAGAGAGAGAGAGAGAGAGAGAGAGAGAGAGAGAGAGAGAGAGAGAGAGAGAGAGAGAGAGAGAGAGAGAGAGAGAGAGAGAGAGAGAGAGAGACACATGCATTGAATTGTCATCAATCTCTAATGCACAAAGCTTTGTGCTAAGGTGGAGTTAGGAATCCTAGAATTAATAAAGAGATTAAACTTTATTTTGAGGTCACCAAATTTCATTTTTGGTCTACTTAAATGACTTTTCTCTCTCTAGAATCAGTTGTTCTAGTGAGAGAAAACAAATATAGTAGAAGGGCCAATCATGTACAATGGGCATAGAAATGGTGAGCTAGAGAGTTCCAAAATTTGAATGCAATTTTCAAAAGTGCCAACAAAAATAGATAAAGATTCAATTGGGATTTTATGGGACGATAACGGGATATTTGCGAGTCTAAAAGAGTCCAAAATGGACCACAAAAGCCTCCAAAAGTGGGCAATATGTTTAACCAAAAGGTGGGAATGGGAGCCAAGGTGTTATTATCCACACCTGCTAACATAAAGCTATGTGGAGATAAGCGATGTGGTCCACAAGCCTCCCATGCAAAAGAGAAGGTAAGAGGAGTAGTTTTAAAATTAGAAAACTACTTCTATAAGACCCAGAGTGAGTATTTTTGAAATAACTTAAAAAAGAAGGTGTTTTTGAAAAAAAGGTTCAGGCAGCTTATAAAAAGAGGCGAGATAAACAACTATGTAATTCAAAGTTTTTTCATTTGAGAACCACAAGAGGGAGATTTCTTTGTTTTTTTGCAAGATTGCGCTATAGAGAGCAGGAGAAATTTTCTCTACCTGGCTCTTGAAGCTCTAGGCAATCCTCAGCCAAAAGAAATATCTCCATGCTCTTCTCAAGGCTCGTCATCTTTTCTCTCTCTCTCTCTCTCTCTCTCACACACATATCCATAGCTACGACTGCTCAAGCTTTTATATAATTAATTATATATGTTTCTACTTCTTAATGCTTACATATATTCTTTCTAACCTGATTCTTGGTTAATCCTTTCTGCAAGGTGTTTAGGGCCTTGGGCTTGAGTTCAATGAGATGTTTTAAGCAAAAAGTTTAATCAAAACCTCTGTCAAATTTAAGAGCTTTCATCTCTTCAATTTTTACAGTTAAGAGTGCAATTAGCAAGTTGTATTGATCAAAATCTCTTCTAAAGCAGAAGAATTGATTAATACAAAGTCATTTCAGAGGGGGGATCGGTCCCAAAAAGTTTTCCCTCAACTGTGGTGTTGAATTCTCTCTCTCTCTCTCTCTCTCTCTCTCTCTCTCTCTCTCTCTCTCTCTCTCTCTCTCTCTCTCTCTCTCTCTCTCTCTCTCTCTCTCTCTCCATTTTGGCACATGTATGCGATGTGTGATTTAGTCTAAGTTAATGCTTGCTTTGTAATTTTCATGCTCAATGTTACACAACTGATTGACTACTCTAGTTAATCTATAATTTTTGTTGCATTTTAATCCAAATTCTCAACATTGGTATCACATGATACCTAAATTATCTCTTTCTTGTAGGGTTGAATCATTTAATCAACCATTGCAAGTGTGTATTGGGATCTATAAACCTGTGTATTTTGCAAGTTAAACACCCTCGGAGCTGTCATATTAAGTGTGGACCCTTATGGGGGTTACCTTTGATTTTACCACTATTGAGCGATAGAAAGCTCATAAGGATTTTGTTAGCTTCAAGACAGACAATGTTATGACCCTTCTCTTTGCCTTGATTAATTAAAAGAACTCAAACCAATGGTGTATAAGATGTGAAGAGATTTCTCTTGATTCACAAAGGGGAATATCTATGATTGTCCACGCAAAATAGTTATATCTCACAAGGAACTTCTGGTTTACGAAGCACCATCACTATGTTTACACACAATCAAGAAGAGGAAAGAGTGACTGACTTCAAAAACTTGTATTTGCACAATGATGCTACAATTGGTGATGAAATTTGGGCAATTGAGTATCTTGCTAGTAGGTTACAAGAAGCTATGGAAAATATTTCTTTGTAGGTTGTGGTCAAAACATAGCTACAAATGGGGAATATTATTGCCAATCCTCTCAAAGCATGTAAGAGGAGAGGCCATCAATGCTCTCATATTTCCAAGAAGAGAGAACCTCACCTAAGAGAGCTACGAGGGTGTTTAACGACAGCTATGCTTTCACATTCTTCCTTGAAGAGGAAGAAGAATGTGAAAGCACTCTCCTTCGATGGAACTTTCAGAAATGTGGAAAAACTTCTAAGCTTTATCCAGCAATTTGATGCGGCCTTTGGGGATGAATTTTTTTTAGAGTCATCCAAACTATGACATGTTTCTATGCATGGTGGGCAAGTCTATGCTCCAAGGGAGAAGCTCCAAATACTTGGGAAACATGCTGAGTTGCTAACATGAAGCAATTCTTATCCAGTAGGACTTGCAACCAAGTGCTTATGGCATGGCAAAGCCTAAAGATTGATGATGGAGAGAACATGCAAAAATATGTGGAGAATATTTGGGATCTACATCTCAAAGCTACGATATACAAGCACATCAACTTCTTAGAGAAAAAGTAGCAATTTTGCGTTGGGCTCCCTGAAGAATCAAGAAACTATATCAATACACAAAGACAATGAACCATTTTGGAGGTTATCCACCAATCAATGGTAGCCTCTAACATCAAATTTCAAGATTTGGACAAGGGTTCAAAGACAAAGAATGGTAGAGACAAGCCAAACAAGAAAGGAAGAAATTTAAATCAAAATGTTCCTACCAAAAATGGGAAGCCTAAAGATAAATATGGCTACCAAGGTAAGAATGCAGTGGCCAAGGTCATTCTTACCGCACATGCCCTCAAAAGCATGCAAAGAAAGAACCCCCTAGAAATGTAATGATATCTGTTCAGGAAGAGTGCAATCTTCCACCTAGAAGTCCCTTATGGTATGCATGGGGAAAACTGAGAGAACATGATGCACTCATCCTCTTTGATTTGGGTTCCACACACAATTATATATCTATGGTTTAGCATCAAAGCTAGGGATACATGCTCATGAGATGGGACAATCATATGTTGATGAAGGACCCTTTGAAGGCGAAGAGACTCCAGTCACACCTTTGACTGGAAATTTAAGGCTTCATATTCAAGGGTATGTGGACTAAGAGGATTTTCTCATCTCTCCACTCAAGAATGAGGATGTGTTGCTTGGAGTGCCATAGTTTGAGCGTATGGCTACTTCCATTAAGTTCCAGAGGGGCTGGTAGCATTTCAACACAAGGGTAGAGACATCACCCTGTGAGTCAATGAGAAGAGTCACACTATCCCCGTTGTATCTCATGACTCCTTTGACAAATCAATAAAGATTTATATCGTTGATTAGATGATATTTGTCAAGGATGTTCTTAAAATAATGTCGTCTCTTCTAATGGTTTAATAAAAGTATAAAGTGATCTCTATTCATTTCCAAATGAACATGCTGATCGTTTTTTCAATGACACCCCAAGAGAGTTACCTCATAGAGGGGGGGATGACAATCATAGGATTGAGCTCATACCAAGAAGCCCTCCTTCTAACAAGCCTCCTTATCCAATCTTACTAGCTCAACAAGAGGAGATTATATCACAAGTCAATGAACTTGTGCAAAAAGGAATGGTAAGACCTAGCTAGCTCTTTGCCATTCTTATCCTTCTATCTTATTAGTACACAAAAAGGATGGTACATACAGAATGTGTATAGACTATTGTGCATTAAACAAAATGACAATAAAGAACATACTTTTGATTACAAGGATTGAGGATTTGTTTAATAAGCTACAAGGATCTAATTTCTTTAGTAGAATAGACCTTAAAAGTGTCTATCATCATATATAAATTGTATCAAAAGATATTCACTAGACAGCCTTTAGAATTACCTTCGGCTTGTACAAGTATTTTGTCATGCCTTTTGGGTTGACAAATCCTCTAGCCACATTCAATCGAATGATTGAAATAATTTTTTGTGTGCATAGGGCTTACACTGGATTATTCTTTGAGGATGTCATAGTCTACTCTAAGTCCTTAGAAGACCACAAAGAACATCTCAAACCAATGCTTCAAGCATTGCAAGAGAATAAATTATTTCTTAATCGCAAAAATAGTGAATTCTTCTTAGAAAAGATTCAATCAAAGTATGGTACTATGGAGCCACAAAAGATTGATGTGATAAATGAATGGCTTGAACCAAGGAATCTACATGAGCTATGAGGTTTTATTGGAATGTTCTCATACTTTAGAAGATTCATTGCAAAAATCTCGGCCATAGTAGGACCATTACAGGATTTGACCAAGAAGAAAATTAAGTATGTGTGGACTGAAAAGGAGAGAAAATCCTTCACTAAGCTTAAAGAAAGACTCACATCTCAACCTATCTTAGTGCTTGAAGACCTATCAAAGCCATTTGAGGTCCATTGTGATGCTAGTGGTGATTTCCTTTGAGTGGTACTACTTCAAGAAGGGCATGCCATAGCATATGAGAATTGCCAATCTCACTATGACGAGATGATTCTTGGAATTCATGAAAAAGAGATTCTAGCTATCTTACATGCCTTGGATACGTGGAAGCATTACTTACTTGGGATGCCCTTTATCATTCAAATGGATCACTAGAGTCTCTAATACTTCATGACACAAACCAAGATTTCCCACAAACAATTAAGGTGGGCAAATTTCCTTTTGCAATTTCATTTTCACATTGCCCACATTCCTGGTAACAAATGAGAATTGCCAATCTCACTATGACGAGATGATTCTTGGAATTCATGAAAAAGAGATTCTAGCTATCTTACATGCCTTGGATACGTGGAAGCATTACTTACTTGGGATGCCCTTTATCATTCAAATGGATCACTAGAGTCTCTAATACTTCATGACACAAACCAAGATTTCCCACAAACAATTAAGGTGGGCAAATTTCCTTTTGCAATTTCATTTTCACATTGCCCACATTCCTGGTAACAACAACCAAGGAGCCGATGCACTCTCACAAAGACCTTGATGAAATGGTGTTTCAATAGCCCCTCACAATGATCTAACCTCTATGGTAGATGAGTACACTACTGAACTAGATTTTTGAGATTTTATGTTTTCCATAGCACTAGAGAAGACACAAGAACCATATGTGGTTCAAGATGGATATCTTCTCTATGGATATTAGATTTGTTTTACTAAAAGTTTCAGAGATAAGGTCATATATGAATTGCATGCCCCACCATATGCTAAGCATAGAGGGGGATGCAAACAACAATGCACCGTGTTTGAAACTGTGCAAACTTGGATCATTGTTGTAAAGGAAAGCTCCTCGGCTTCAAGAGTGCAAGGACAAGGGGACTCTAGCCATTGTGTAACATGTTTTGTCAGTGTCAAGCATGCAATTGCAACAAACCCATTGTGAATACATGTTTTGAGAATACAAAGCTGGGTGTGAAGTCACATTGGAATGTTTATGGCTTCATACTTATATTTTGGCTTGCTTTTGCAGTTTTATTTCCATCTACATTGGTGGAGGAGCAGCCATTCCATAGCCTCTCCGGCACATTCAATGCTATATATGTGGATATTGGAGAAACAATTTTTGCACACCTTTGCCCAATCCAATTTTTTCAAAGTAGAATTTTCTTCTATTCACACTCCTATATTGTACCTACTACTATACAAGGTTATGGGAAGCTTTCAAGCTTGAACCCATCAAGGTATCTTCCTTATTAAGTATGGAGTGGCCAAAACCAAATTTATGCTTGGTAGAATCTTTCAAGAAAAAGATGGTATTAGATGTCCAAAACTCCTTGAAATATTCTAAAGTTTGTAGCTTTGTGGGCTTGAATCGGTGTTTTCCTATTCATTTTTTTGTGCATATCTTTAAAGAGTTTGCATTTGTGGAGACATCCACAATGTTTGTATGTATAGATGTACACTGCAAGGAATTAGGGAGGCTTTTAGAAGAGAACTTGGGTTTTGTGGAGGGCATGCACAATCGAGATAGGTACCGTTGTAGGGTTGGAGCATTAGATATTGGGATGCACTATTTAAAATCCTGCACCTCCTTGTACGTACAATTTCACTATGATTGTTGGATGTGCGAGCTTGGAGTGTGGACTACCTTACGGTGAGTAAGTATGCCCAATGATGCTTTGGAAGTTGTCCAAGTGAACAAACATTAAACTCTCAGCAACATGCGATAACATTTAGCCATTATGGGTTTCCAATGTCACAAGGTAAGGATTTTTTCACCAAAGTTTTGATCCATCAAAGTTTGACGTTCATTTCTACACTTATTGTTGAATTTTTGTAGATTTAAAAGAGAATGGAAGAAAAAATGAAGGTCCAAGATGATTGGGGCATGTATGGAAGTATGCTATCATTGTTATAGCTTTGTAGCTCTTACATTTTTGGGATGAATCCCCTCTGTAATCAATTTTCATAGCTTTGACACATTTAGGACTTTGAATATAATATTTCATTCAATAATAGTGGTCTTGTGTACAATTTTTACGTACTTTTTAAATCTAGGCATCAGAATGAGGCAAAAGTCCATTTTTATAGCGTGATTTGGTTGTCCTATTTAAAAGAAGAATTTTATCGAGCTATATTTGAAAAAAAGTGTCTTATTTTGAAAAGGCCATCATTATAAGAGGGGGGTCTAGATAACTCATTCTCACTTTTCACTTTTGCAACCCTTGAGATCCTCCACTTTTGGTCAAACCAGATATGGATGCATGCACAACCTTTGCTTCTGTACCCAGTCCACCCCCTTTATCATGTTTCACCCTCTTCCTTGAGGACATCAACTACAAGGGAAAGTTGGAACTTCACACCTTTTTCTCTCGTCTCCCCAACCTTGATGCCACAATTGCCCTCCACATGGATGCATTTGCAAAGATTTCAACATTCATGGAGGATCATATTATGAAATATTCCATAACTATCCCCCCACATGTAGGGATCTTGGTGCCTTATGATCTCTTGCACTACATCCACAAAGGAGATTGCTCGTTCTCTAAGCGATTGAGACAATTCCAAGAAATTACCATCGATGCAGGCCATTTCTTGGGACGAGTAGGCCCCGGGGGTGCTAGCGCTGAAGAAGAGAATGGGGGGGTGGAGTACCTTTCTTGCTTGTTAGTGAGGAAACCAATTTGGAGAAGGTATGACTGCCACACTTTTAGGTTGGGTCCATCATCAAGGATGCCAAGGAGCAGCAGCGTGTCCCCGTGAACCCTTCAACCAAAGGCCATGCACTTTAGCTTGAGTACCCTAGGGGCTCAAGGAAGTGGTTGAAAAACCCATTGTTGTGGCTAGCACTAGTGTCACTCCAAAGGATGCTCCACTAAGGGATGAGGCAATCCCAAAAGTAGAGATCAACCAATTATTGTCAGTGGTACTGGATGGGCAGAAGTTTCTTTTTTTGCATGACTTGGAGAAAATGTCCGGTCTACGCATAGATGAGTGCCTAAGTGTGCTATGCACCAGCATCCAATTTCCCCTAGACTCCACACCACATGTCCTTGAAAGCAAGCCCCTATCACTGGGTGAATTTGGCAGTGACACTATTGCACTTGTGTGTGCAGAGGCTCTAGCAGCAGAGCAATTGCACATGACAGAAGAAGATTTCCAAGCCATGCAATTCAAGGTTGTGGTGCAAGGACGACTATTCTAGTGACCCCCCCCCCAAACTAAGAGACAAAGTTTGTGGATGCGATGAAGTCATGCATCGACTTGAATGCCAAGAGCAATAGGGAGGAAGAGGACAAGGAGCAAGACGTAAATTCTATCCTACTTTCAAAGTTGTTTGTTCTCACCTTAATTTTCTTTTTCTTACCCTTGATTGGTTTATGATAGGGTGTCTTGGAGCTTGATGATTTTGCAACATAGACGGGTGGCAAGCGGACGGCCTTCGACGATGGACCACAGTCCTCCCTTGCATATTATATAGGAAATATTTCCCCTGGCGATGTTTCCATTGTACACCATGAGTTCACTCCCCAAGGGCATTTCATGACATGGTATTTGAAATCCTTGAGCAAAGTTTTGTGCTTAAGCACCATTGCCCAAATTGCTCATCTTATGTTCCTAGAGTGTGGATCCCTTCTATGCACTGCATTTATGCACTGGATTCCATGGCAAGGCACTTGCCCTGATAGGGATACATGGCTCTGTTGGCTCAACTAACCCTGAGGGGATAGCACACTCCCTCTTGGCCGGGGAGTTGCCTTATGTGCAAGAGAGACTCCAAGAATGGCTAAGAAAATTATGGGAACCTCAAATGAATGATGTAACATGAATGAAAATTATGTGGTTGCCTCTCTATCTTGTACATTCTTTTCAATTACGTTTTGAAGTTTAAAACAAAATCCTAAAATTGGTGTTTTCATTTATTAATGTGTGTCCTTTTTTATTTGCCAAACAACCCATTGTAATTGGTGCCGGTGTCAGGGGGACGGGGAGGATGGATGCATGCACACTAAAATTTTAGTTGGATTTGAGCTGTTTTGGTGTCCTAGTGTGCACACAAGGAAAATAAAGGCAAAAAGGGGAATGACCACAAGGGCACGCAGATCAGCCAATAGGGGTCCCTATTTGGCTGATCTACGCGCCCTTATGGCCACCCCCCTTTTTTCCTTTATTGGCCTTGTGTGCACCCTAGGAAACAAAAAAACTCAAATCCAACTAAAATAAAAGTGTTCATGCATAAATACACCCCCTTCCTCCTGACATTTGTGGACCCAAAGATTATACAATAGACGTACATAATTAAACTTAAAAACATTAGGAAGCTAAAGAACTTAAATGATATTAGATTTCGAACATAGAAGATACAAAACTTTGAATCCTTTAATCATGGAAAAAATGCTTGGATACAAAAGTAGGGTGGGTAATACAAAAAGATAAGTTTCACTTCGGTTAATGCTTAAAGTCTCACCTCAATGAGTACGCAAGTTGCATGTTCTTTTGTTTTATTGTCACTGTCTTTGCATGCATGGCATAGAGGTTGCTATCCTCTAAAGAAAAATGATGTGGGCCTCATCAGCTTCCTGAATTGCCTCTAGTGCCTTGCTTGCATTCTATATTGATTTCCATAGCTTTGGAGCACCTCCTTCACCATGCAATCAAAGGGGGCTCATCGAATGAGAAGCTCAGTTTTCTTCTGGTAGTTCTTGATTTCCACAAATGCCCTTGCAATTTTGCGACAATGCTAGGGTTGTTTGGGGGCCACTTGCACATTTGCTAGTGAACAGCTCTTGGGCTTCTTAAAAAACTTAGATTTGTACCGATTTATGTGCTTTGCCACTGGTGATGCCTCCCTCTCTGACTCCTCATTGTCCTCCTCTCTTGTTGCCTCCCCAAAAGTGTGTTGTAGGGAGAGCTTCTTGTCCACGGGTAGTGTCTTCTCCTCACTAGCACTCAGTGTGTGCCTAGTATATTAGCACATTGTCGTGGTAGCTCTGTCTACTGTTTGTATGAACCATTCAAGTTCGATACCCTCTTGCTTGCATTGCTAGCATGGCAGCTCTTCCCCATCACTTGAAGATGGTGATTCCTCTTCTTCTTCTTGCCATCATTTGGCGTGTTACTTGAATCTTTGACGTCGTGTTTGTTTTGCTTGCTACTGCTACGCTTGCTGCTCCTATGCGTGCCACTTATGAGCACGTGATGAGTCCTCTCCCAGACTACCTTGCCCAGAGCTTGAGGGATGCCAAGAATAGCCAGGTGTTCATGAATGTTTTCTTGTGTTTTTAAGCCATGCCGGCTTCTTGCAACCTTAGAGAGTATTTTTGTTAGCAAGAGGATACTCTTTGGTGGTTTTTTTTGGTGCATGACATGGAGTATGGTGGGAGCTCACCTATGGAGAATAACCAAGTGACAAGTGAATGGATCTTATATTTATTAGGGCCCATTTTAACAAGGCCCTCTCAACTATACTTTTCTTTAAAAAGCTTTAATTTTTCAAAAGGGTGCCCCCAAATTTTAATAAAATTAGATCTACAGACATGGATTAGTTATTAGTATTGAATCCACCTTGACCCTTGCCGGACTTGCATTGGCATGGAGTAGTTATTGATGCTGAATCCACCTTGACCCTTGCCGTCGGACCCTGATTGTGCCATGCTGCATGCTTGGTGGGGCCTTGTGACATTTGCCATTTGTTGTTTTGCTCTTGACAACTCAATTTGTGCACTTCCCTTGCAATCTTGGATTGTCGCATACGCTCCATGGTGAGCTCATGAGAAAATGTCATGCAAAAGAACCAATTGAACATCTCTTCCAAATAATGAGACAGTACCACTCCACCACCATGCCGATTATTTTTAAAGTACACCCCCCTAGCCTGATAATGGGACTTCTCCATGCCTTGAGTGCTGAAAATCTCAACCAAACCATATTTGTGCATAAAAAATTCCCCATGTGCAAATAAGATATGTTGTACACACACGAAAGAAAATGATCCAAATTATGAAATGAAAACAATTTCTTAATACTTTCACTATGTGATATGGTTTACCATGTAATGTGTGATGTTATTCTCACCCCAAGGAAGGGTAAAGACCTTGGTGAAATTGGCCAACATCCACCCTTTGCGTCTAGGGGAGGCAAATCTGTGTTTGAGGGGAGACAATTTTTGTGAGTGTAACACCTTTTGTGTTATGTGCAACAATACCCTTATCTGTGTGAAACCTATGCGTCAATCAAAACATATGAAGTCCTTGTACAACCCCAAGTTTGGCTTAAGGGGGCGATTGTTAGGGTAAGCCCAACCTGTGGCACCATGTGGGAAAGCCCTCTAGCCACCTAGGAAGAGATAAATGATGACATGGTCCAATAGTAAAATGATGCAGTCTATCTAGCCAATGATTGTAAAGCACCAAGTATATATTGAGGCTACTTTCTAGTCAATCTATTGCACTTTGAGTCCTATCATTGTGTATTCTCTCTCTCTCTCTCTCTCTCTCTCTCTCTCTCTCTCTCTCTCTCTCTCTCTCTCTCTCTCTCTCTCTCTCTCTCTCTCTCTCGGAATAACTTAACCCTAATCACCATCTTTCTAACCCTAACCCTAACACCATGGTTAAGCTAAGGCTTCACTCATGATAGCCTTACACTAATCATTGGAAATTGGGGAGTTCTCTTCTGCATTGGCTAACCCATCAACCATAATGCCAAATTTTTCATAGAATCAAATGTGTATGAATTGATGGTATCATGTGGTAAGGTGCATTGTGATTTGTTAATTGCATGATTGAATGGTCAACTGCAATTAAGTGTATGATTAATTGTGTGTGCACTCTAATGGAGTGTGTGTATGCCTAATTTTAGGTGTGTGTGCACTAATTTTCCCTTGTGTGTGCCCCAAAACATCAAAATGTGCTTGGTAATTTGGCAAATGTGATGAGTGATTTGTGATTGGACATGTCCGATTAGACATTTTTTGTTCAATTTGTGTGTGCGCACCTAAAATGCCAATCATTAGTGTGTGTGTGTGTCTGTGTGTGTGCGCACTTAAAAGTTGGTTAATGTGCATGATTAATCGATGTTCGATTCCAAATTTGATGTGTGTAATGATTAGTAGTGCTGTATTTTTAATCTTAAAACAGAGATTTACACACTCTAATTGCGCCAATTTTTGACCCAATTATGTAGATTTAATTACCTAGTTTTGATTTTTATTGGTAAAATTAATTAGCAAATGAATCTATGTGCTAATTGAGACTTCATTTGGTTGGACTATTCAGCTATGTGGAGAATATTGAATAAAAATTTGGGTGTTTTTTGGATAATTTTTATAATTTTTTAGCAAATGTTTTGCAAATTTTTGCATTAATTTTCAAGTAATTCCATAAAAATGTGATTAAAAAAATCTTGATGAGATGTTTCATGTGCATAATTAGGCATGATTTGGAGTGCTTTTGTACCCTCCTTGCTCGAGTTTTATGCGTTTTTCTATTTTTGAAAGCTAGTTTGATGATTTTGTCATAATTGATGGTTTCATCAACTAAAAATGCTTTTTTTGGCTTGCTTGTACATGTTAAAAGTGTTCAAATGCAATTGCAAATGATTTTTGAGGCTTATGGAAATTTTTGGATTTTTTGGTATTTTTAAAAGAATTTTTGAGTGATTATTGGAGTTTTCGACTAGTGTTTGGGCTAATTTTGACATTTTTAGGGATTAAAAAATTAAAATTGGATATTTTGCCCCGACTCAAGCCAGCAATTTTTCAGGAGCTTCTGTGTACAATCCAACAAAGTTGCGACAAGCTCTGATGAATTTATGGTAAGTTTTCAAACTCCGACAAAAACTTGGTTTTGACAAGCCATTTTGGTCAAAACTTCCTCTTGTGTGACTAAGGTTCAAAAAAGAAAAAAAAAGAGACCATCCCCTAGATGAAAGCGCACTTTTATCCTCCCCACTCTCTCTCTTCTTTTCTCTCTCTCCTCCTTGAGAAAAAACGTAGAGTATCTCTCTCTCTCTCTCTTTCTCTTCTTCTTCTCTCTCTCTACCCCCACTCTCTCTCTCTCTCTCTCTCTCTCTCTCTCTCTCTCTCTCTCTCTCTCTCTCTCTTTCTCTTCTTCTTCTCTCTCTCTACCCCCACTCTCTCTCTCTCTCTCTCTCTCTCTCTCTCTCTCTCTCTCTCTCTCTCTCTCTCTCTCCTCTCTCTCTCTCTCTCTCTTCTTCTTCTCTCTCTCTACCCCCACTCTCTCTCTCTCTCTCTCTCTCTCTCTCTCTCTCTCTCTCTCTCTCTCTCTCTCTCTCTCTCTCTCTCTCTCTCTCTCTCTCTCTCTTTTTCTCTTCTTCCTCTCTCTCTCTCTCTCTCTCTCTCTCTCTCTCTCTCTCTCTCTCTCTCTCTCTCTCTTTCTCTTCTTCTTCTCTCTCTCTCTCTCTCTCTCTCTCTCTCTCTCTCTCTCTCTCTCTCTCTCTCTCTCTCTCTCTCTCTCTCTCTCTCTCTCTCTCTCTCTCTCTCCCCTCTATAGTCACTCACGGGGCCCGCCCTCCCCTCTCTTTCTTTCGCGCTAACACCCTGTCTTTCTCACCGGCGGTCGACGTTGCCAGCATAGTAAGTAAGGTCAAAGTTTTTTTATAGTTTTTCTTTTACTAATTTACTTTTGAATTTATTTTTAGTTCGTTTTTACAATTTATTTAACTAAAAATAAATAAAAGATCAATTAAAAAAAATAAAAGAATAAAAAACAAATTTAAAAAAAGGTGAATAAATTTTCTCCCAAAATACAAAAAGAAAAAGAGAAAAGAAAAACAAGAATAATTTGGAAAAAAACAACACCAACAAAATAGAAAAATCATAAAAAAATAAAAATAAAAAGTGAAAAATTCAAAGAAAATCAAGAAAAAAGCAAAAAATTCAAAAACAAAACCAGGTAGATTTTTTTCTAAAAAAAAGAAACATCTCCCAAGTTTAACAAAAATTAGAAAAATTGCCCAAAAATCACAGAATTTTTTAAAAAAATAAAAAAAATCGTAAGAGATCCTTAAAATCCATAAAAACAACAAAAAAGTCGTAGAAATTACAAAAAACATAAAAAACATTAAAGCCAACAGAGGCAAAAAAAGGAAAGAAAAATTGAAACAAAGCCAAGGCATAACTGCAACTTGAGCGGGTCAAAAATCTCAAAAGTTTGTCGAGAAAAGCAGATTAAATTTGTTGAAATTGGACCGGCCAAAAATCAAGCACATAAAACCTGTCAAAAACCAATCGACCACACAAAACCCCAATTCTAAAATTGAATTTCAATAAAACCCGACCATCAAGGCAAATTCACGAGCCAACCAAGGACATGAAATTGAGCCGCTCTTGGAGAAAATTGGCAAAATTCAAGTTGTAAGACCTGCAAGGGCTTCAAATTTTGGCCTAAAAACTGGGGCAAAGTCGGGTAATAATTGCTTTGGCCAATGATATCATTGTTCTAGCCCAATTTTGGAAAGTGAAAAATGAGTATCTTGGCTCCTTCCAAGACAAAAGTTAGGATCATGATCCCCAAGAGTGTACCAAGAGTCTGTTGACCGCTGGGTCAACAACACAACATAACTGAAGTTTCGTACCAAAGTCTTATCTTTTGCGAGTTATGAAATGCTACGGATTATGGCTATAAACGTAATTTGTAATGAGTAGTTATTCTAGTTTCAGAAGCCGGGGTGCAATGGCACTTCCAGATTGTAAATACAAAGCCATTTGACCCTTTCAACCCCATTTTTGGTTAAACCTAAGGTAGCCTTAGTATATAAGGTACCTAGGTCATTTTGTAAAAGGACTTTTAATCATAATCAAAACTTTAGCGCTGCCGTCTACTATGTGTGAGAGAGAAAGAGAGAGAGAACGTGAGCTTCATCCTCTCGCTATGCCCGGCTAGCTCAACGCATTGGAGATCCGACTGCACCATTGCTGTAGGCTCGAGGAGAGCTACGCGACAACGCCAAGCATTCCATGCGAGAAGAAGCGCACACGCCGACGCATCTATGAGCTATTTGTGGCCGTAAGTGTATCAAACGATGTCTGTTTTCTGCGTGCTAGTAGTCTATAGAATCGTGGCGACATAAGCTACGCATAGGTACTCATAAATTTTAGTTTCGCGCACTTTCAAAATTTTTGCTCTGTCATCCTACGCGTTTTTCGCAGATGGGTTTAGAGTGAGGGTTTTGAGTGTAGAAGCTTAGGGAGAGGTGTATCCTAGTGAGGGGATGGTGTTCCTTAAGTTTTGTACGAATCTGGCATGATTAGATGAGTTACATTCCGTATGTGTGTATGTGGCTAGGTGGTGTAGTTGAGAGCAGTAAGGTTCTTGATTGTGGTTTAGTTGGCCTTCCTGAGTGTTGTATGTGTAGGATGGTCTCAGCCTGACAAGCTAAAGAGATTTCCTCCGTGTGCCTATTGTGTCATCTGTGTCCTCGATTGACATTATGTTGATCTAGGTAGTGTTTGCATGCACTTCATGGGTGTGTGAGTCGCTCCCCTTCCAACATTTGCGCCGTTGCCGGGGACACAAGCACCTAAGTAGGTTTCCTACTAACACTCGTGTGATGGTTGCTTGATTTAGTTTTGGCTAAAGAAAACGTTTTTCTTAAGTGGATCCGGAAGAGGATATTCCGTGATCAAGTGGATAGCCAGGAAGCGTGTCTCTTGCCGAGGGTCTGTGACTAGATAGGTTTAGTTAGGATCTGTGGATTAGAGTAGTTGTAGGTGGTCGAGGGATTTGTGAGGTGATAAAAGCATTGACTAGTCCGTGTGTGGCTGTGAAGTGTTTTTCTACTCATAGATGCAAAACCCCATATGATTTGTAGGAGTATCTTTAGGTAAGTGATCCGATTCTGATCTAGAGCTATTCATCACTGAAGTATTTGCTAAAGTGCTTGATTGCATTTGAAATCACGGAAAAGTGTGCTTTTGAGGGTAAAAATGCATTAAACAAGCTTTTGTGGATATTTTTGTATGACTGACTGATGTTGTGCATATAAAAGAGCATTTGCAAGGGTTCTGTGAAGAAAACCTGCAATTCTGTAAACATAGACATCCTACGCGTAGGATGTCTCAAGGGGGTTCTGGAGACCAAATTTGAAAATTTTGACTGCACCAGTGTGTTCAGAGGGTAGGTTTTACCCTAGTAACATATTGACTTGAGTGTTTTTCCCTATTTTTGCTGGCCAAAAGCCAAAAGGCGGAGTCAGAAAACGTAAAATTTCAGAAAAGGCTTAAATTGAGTGATTTTTGCATGTTTTTGCAATTGTGAAGCATACTTGCACTTGCTGAGAGCATAAGGAAGCATCAGGGACACTTCAGTCTCAAAAAATCAGCAGTAGACATCCTATGCGTAGGATGTCTACAGGGTGATCTGGTGGAAATTTTGATAATCTGAGTTGACCAGTGTGTTCAGAAGGTAGGTTTTACCGTATTTTCACCTGGAAAGTGGAAATTTGACCAAATTTTGACAGATCAAAGCCAAAAGACGAAAATTGCCAAACATCCTACCCAAATTGTGTCCAAGGCCTAATTTTGAGACCAAACCATAGGATGACTCCATAGGCATGTTCTAAATGTTGTATTGAGTGCATGTGATAAATTTCATCTCATTTGGGTCAGTGAAAGGGAAGATTGAGCGGACTTTAGCATTTTGACTGAAAAAGGTAAGAACAGATAGTTTTGGGGTCTTTTGACATCCAAATTAAAATCTAAGCATAGCATTGGGTTACTGACATCAAGGGGAAGCTGTGGGACAAGTCTGAAGTCAAAGAAGCCAAAAAGACATCCTACGCGTAGGATGTCTTATGTGTGATTTTGGACTCTAAACAAAATTCTGAGCATACCACAGTGATCAGCACCTTAAGGAGAGTCTGTGGTTCAAATTTGGGGCAATTTTGAGCAGTTAGACATCCTACGCGTAGGATGTCTAAGGCATGTTTTAGAGGCCAAATTCAAACTGTGGACATAGGAGGGTGTTGTATAGCCTTAGGCAAGCCTCCTAGTCAATTTTGGTCCAATTTGGAGTTGATTTGACTTAGGAATTCATCAAAATAGACATCAAACTTTTGGAACAGATTCTTGATCATTTGACCAACCTATAGGTGTCATAATCAAAAAGTAAAAATAGTTGTGAGCTTAGCACATCAAGGGGAAGCTACAATGCAAGTTTGAGCTGAAACAGAGCAAAAAGACATCCTACGCGTAGGATGTCTCCTGGGCCATAAAGTGGTCAAAATTCTACTTTGGCCATATAGGGAGGTTCTAAGTGTCTCAAGGATTCCAGAACTTTTTTCAAAAGTGAATTTGGACCTTGTTTGGCCTATTTACCAAGCAAAGATAGGAATTGTCAGACATCCTACTCTTGGAGTGCACTAGAAGCTTATGCAGCCCAAATCTTGACCTATTGGCATCCAAATTCAATTTTGAGCATACCATTGGGTTGGTGAGCACTAGGAGAATCTTGGGATCAAGTTTGGACAAAATCTGAGCAGTTAGACATCCTACGCGTAGGATGTCTCCAGCTTGATTTAGGACTCCAAACCAACTTATGAGCACACCACGGTGATCAACACATCAAGGGGAAGCTGGGGTGGAAATTTCAAGTCATTCTGAGCAAAAAGACATCCTACGCGTAGGATGTCTCAAGGCCATTTTTAGGTCCAAATGAAATTCTGATCATACCATTGTGTTGCTGGACTTAAGGGGAGTCTTTGGACCAAATTTTGTTAGATTCTGAGCATATAGACATCCTACGCGTAGGATGTCTCTCGGCCAGTTTTAGGGTCCAACTGTAATTTTGACCATACAGAAGTGTTCACAGTTTCACAGAGATCCCAAATCTTTTTTTAAAATTGAATTTGGACTCATTTTGACCATTCTAAACTGCTGTTTTGGCCATAACTTTCACAAACGGTATCGTATCGGAAAAGTTTTTATATCAAAATGTAGCCTGAGAGCGGCTCTACAGATCTTAGAGCAAAACTTGAACTAAATGTATGCCAACGGAAAACATTTAGTTCAACTTTAAAAAAAACGTCGTTTGAGGCTTTAAAATTCATCCGCAAGTTAGGGGTGTCTAAAAGCGACAATTTGCGAGAATTGTGACGAAACGGTTGCGGTTTTGGACATAGTTTCGACTTTTCCCTAACCAAAGCACTTGAACACAGTGGACTAAGTCTACTTGAACCAAGCAAAAGCTCTTAAGCCCAGAAATCATGTCTACCCTAGATTCAAACGCAGCTTACACAAGCTTGGAGATCACGACGATAGAGGAATATCCTCCCACAATGGATCTTCCAAACTTGCAATTGATAAAGACCCATCCTGTTGAGAGAGTTTGGATGATTGGTCATGAGAGTGAAGGACTATATAGATACATTGACGAAAATGAGGTCAATCTTTATAGGTGCTCAAATCCGTACCTAGAAGAGATAACAGATTACAAGCTCTTATATGTCTACACATACAGAGTCGACTGTCAATGGAGATCTATAGTTGTCGACAAGTATGGACGAGAATACAGAGTTGTAGAAAGCACAAATCCACAAACTGTACTGGAAAGAGGTGGATATTTGGTCAATCAAGGACCACAAATGCCTCCACCAAACATGAGAATTCCTATAGGAATTCCAAGAAGAGAGCCACCAGGATTCCCTTCAAGAGCGATAACGAGAGAAGGATTGGGAGAGTCTCTGGTTAGACTTGTAGACAATCGATGAGTTAGACCATCCCAAGTCCAGAAATGGGTAAACAGAAAATACTCCGGAGATAAAGATCCGAGAGATCACGTAGCAGCTTTTAGAAGAGTGATTAGAGCAGAGGAAGTTTCAGATTTTGTGACACAGTTTGCGGGATTTGGATTGACTCTAGAAGATGATGCAGCTACATGGTTCGACTCGGTGGAAATATGGGATTTTGAGACCCTAGATGAGCTGTTTGAGGAGTTTATTGAAGAATTCTCGCCAAAAGGCATTGCTCACAACACGGTCTCGCAAATCCATAGATTAAAACAGAAAGAGGATGAATCAGTACGCAAAGCATCATTACGGCTCAAGAGATATGTTAAGCTCTGTTCGAGAGCGGAATTACCTACACAAGCACGACTGATGCTGATCTTTATCAAGGGAATGAGAGATGAGGGCCTTCAGAAGGATCTGCATATGATAAGGATGATGACGCTAAACGAGTTGATCAAAGAAGCTCTTTATCTAGTGGATAACTGTGAGGCATACAAAGAAAAGGACTTAAAGAGTCAAGGAGATGACACATCCTCTCAGCACAGTGTTTCACAGATAAGTGAGTCCATTGCCAAGCCAACGGCACCTATTGATCAAGAAAAGCTTATCGATGATGTGGTCAAGAGGTTGATTCCTCTTGTAAGGTCTGATTTGGGAGAGCCGAAGTGGTGTGAAATTGAGAGAAAATGGACGAACCATACGGGGGAAGAGTGTTATTATAGCATGGAAAATGCTAGGGAGAGGTATGTACAACCTGTTCCAGAAGCACCTACTCCACCTAGATACATTACGGGGAATGCGCCAGGACCAGTAGGAGTTTTAAGGCCACAACTTGTCTTAGGATAACAACCTCCACTGCCAGGTGCTAGAATTCTGGTAGACATGAGATACATGCCAATGATGGAAGCATCAAATAAACCAACACTAGTACCAGCTACAATGTGGTATAGCAACCAAAGTAAGTACTACCCTTTGGAGCAACAAAATGTGAGAGAAACACATGGAGTGGTGAGGCCGGTACAACCTCCACCTCCTGGGTTTCAGTTGAAAGAAAGAAGGTATGAAATGGACGAAAGGACATTGCGATTCATTGCAAATAGCGGCTTATCTAGGTCAAAGCTTGCTTATAGCCAAGAGGAAATGCTAAAAGAATCTCCTCAACCAGAGACAGATTGTCACAAAAGTCGTGACAACCACTTGGTCAAACAATGTCCTCATACGGAGATCACTGAAGTAAATGTCTATTGTCTTGAGTGTGGCATCACTCACTTGATCCCCGATTGCCCAAAAAAACCAAACCAAATCAGGAAAATCATGACAAATGTATCAGGGATTGTTCAGCTCCCTAGTAACTCAGAAAATGGAAATGTCGTACCGGTTCAAGTGGTTACAAGAGCACAAGCTCAAAAGAAAGCTAATGAGAATCCAGAGACAAAGAACACGGAAAGTGACACGAGTCCAAAGACAGATGATGGACCAAAGACAGATGCACCTAGTCAAAAAACCAAGAGCAAACGAAATAGTTGGAAAGCTAGAAAGACTAGGATGAAAGCACGCAGGGAACGAGAGCAAAAATCCCTAGCTGAGAAGCTTACCAAAGCTGAAAAGAAGATAAAACAACATGAGGAAAAGGAGGCACCTTCTCTTACACAGATGGTTAAACCTCTAGAAGAACCATCCACGGATGAGAAACCGAGAAGTGCTAGTTCAGGAGGATCTGTGTTGACAGAGAAGGTTAATGAGACATTAGATGCCCTCTTGAAAGCCTATGATGTGAGGCTCAAAAACAACCAAACCCAAGAACACAGGTGGATGACATATCCCTATGCGGAACTAGAAAAGCAAAGGTTTGAAATGTGCAAGAAAATGATTCAAACAGCCCAAGCTTTACTAGAACCACCAGTTGCAAAACCTGAGGATGTGATCCGTGTCATGCCTACACAAGTAATCCCACCAAACCAGGAACTAAAAGAGCCAGATTCTAGTCATGAGCACAGACCAAACCTCAAAGACCCAGCATTAGAACCAAGGATAGTACTGAATACCACGGATAACTCTTCCGAGGGATTTCACCAAGCTATACTTGAGGATTGTAAAGAGGTAAATGGTCTTGACAAATTGTGGAAACAAGTCAGAGAGGCCAATGAAGCCGATGACCTAAGAAGACGAGTAGACAAGAGTGGTGATGAACGAGGAGTGTTTCTACCACCAATAGAGGAATTTGAGACTAGATCTCAAATGAATCTAGACGTGAGATCGTATTGGGGCGAAAAAGGATCTGTACAATCTATGGATATTCAACCCCATTCGCTAAGAACACTACCATCTTACATGGGAGAGTACGAGACCAAGTCAGATGTGGTTGCAGTCCCATCACAGAGACTGTCTCCCAACAAGGCCATCGATTCAAAGGGGCTAGCAGATATTTTATCTACCCCAGTCACCTGTACAATAATGTTAGCCGAGTTGCTCAGAATAAGACCAAACATGTGGGCTAATGTGGGTAAATGTCTAGAGAAATTTGGTGTAAAAACCCCAATGACTCAAATCGAGGAAGGCATGAAAGAGCTTGAAATGCCTCAACTAAATACTAGGCCAGTGCCATTAAACAAGGTAGGCGAGTATTACGAGGGATAAGAGGGAAACACCACCCTTCCTATGGAATTCAATAATGTAAAAACCATAGCAATCCTTGAGAGTGGAGCTGGTGTGGCCATTGCAACCAAAGAGGTTTGGAAAAAATGGGGAAAACCTGCCTTGATATCAACACGAATGACCCTGCAACTTGCAAACGGACACAAGGAAAAGCCCCTAGGAGTGCTAGAAAAAGTACTTGTTACTTCTTGTGGCATTGAATATGAACACACTTTTGCTGTTGTTGACTTGGCAAGAAGAACAACTATGACATCATTCTAGGAAGACCATTCATGTGACAATTGAAAATGGTCCAAGATTGGGGTTATGACCATATATACCTGAGACATATGGAAACCATAACAAAGATAAACTTGAGGGACCATAGCTATAGGGATGTGACGAGAACACCGGTTGAGGAGTTTGATTCCGCCACAGTAGCAGGATCAGAACTTCCAGCTTGGTTAGGTAAGCCGAAAGAACTGTGGATGTGTGGAGCTTCACAATGTGGTAGCTTGAAACGTGAGGAATGTATCCTAGAACGAGTTATAGAGTATAGGGACTATATCCCCGAACCATTTCCTAAAGAAGAGTTAGAGCCTTTTGGATGGGAACACATCTTGGCTACTCTGGATGTGTGCGCCTTGGAGGATGCTCCCACAACAAAGTTTTGTGATGAAAATGGCTATGATGTCGTTCCTTATTTTGCAGTGAGTGTAATCCAGGAAAAAGAAGAGATCTAGATATCAACAAGCTCTCGAAATAAGGAGCAAACAAAGAAATGTGGAGAATCAAAAGATGAAGAAGACGACTAGTTCTATGACTCTGTAGAACACTTCGAGCTTCATGAAGATCAACGACCCGGGAATCAATGTCATCGCTACACAAATAAAGTGCATCAAAAGTGGATTCCAAAAGTCCTCGGTGAAGACACAGCCACCACAAGCATCCTCATACATGGCTCCTAATAAGGATGCAAAGACTCATCTAAGAGGAATACGACCAGAGCAACGAGCTCACAATGCTCTAATCAATGGGCTAGAAAAGTCCTCCAAGAAACTACCACCCACGAGCAAACAGACAGTAACTTTCCACTACGAGCCAAAAAATCAAGGGAAAGTACAAGAAGTCAACCTTGATGAGGATAGTAGCAATAGTGATGAATCTTACGACATCCCTTATCATGAACTCAGGCCATCACTATCACCAACCCCTTCAGCAACAACCATGACAGGTCAAAAGAACAGGACAACAAGTCAAAGCCAAAAAGCTCGACAAATCTGGATACCAAAAAACCAGATTGGCCAAAAACAAATATGGATCAAGAAGACAAAGATCTCTAATGACAAATCACAAGATCCAACACCAAAACAAAAACAAGGAAAGCGTGCACGAACGGGTAAGAATATCACAAAGTCGCAAGCTTTCACAACTCAGGTTTGGGCTCCAACGAAGTTGATTCAAGCACGAAAAAGTCAGGAATTCATTTGGATTCCAAAATAACCACAGTATCAACTTTCAAAGCCTGAATCCCGTCCCCAACCAAGCGTACAAGGGCTGAAGCAAAGACCACTGTCGACTCACACAACAAAAAGGTGGATCCCAAAGAAGTCTCTTCAAACACAAATGAAGCGCGGGCAAGTATGGGTTCCCAAACGAGGGTCAGCAACAAAACAGCCAAGAATCGCAAAGAAATGGGTCCCAAAGAAGAACAACAAAACTGCTGTCAGTGCATCGCTGCTTGAATTCTTACAATTCTTCCTACGATTACAGTACAGTTAGAAGAGAGCAAATTGCTTCAATCAAGCAACGATACAGGAGCTTCAAAGACCATTACATTGCTTAGAATAGGAAGCCTCGCCAACAAATGCCAATAAGCAAATTGCTTATACCCACATCTTACACAACATAAATCTTTGCCATGCATTGACTGTGTATGCATAATAGGGCTACATTACAAGGCCTGCATAGGCACAACATTTAATTTCCCAAGCACAACACATACCCTTTGCGATACCCTGTTGTAAAGGATGACTCCAAATAGGAAGGGGGGAGGCATTCTGAATGCGGACCTAACATTATGACTATTAGAGGGCAATGTTTTGTGAGATGCATTGAATTTTTGCGTTTTATTGTGATAATTTTTTGAAGAAATTTAGAGTATATGCCCTCATAGTAGTGTTACAGAGGAGTATGGGGACAAAATCCATATATGATCCCCTAGGGACATGTGTATAGTGTACATAGCATTTAGATTGAATGATTTTTCTTTTGTTGAGTTGTTTTAAGATTTTCTTTGTTTATTATTAAGAAAAAAAATAAAAAAATCCATAATCCACATGAAGAAAAGACTGAAGAGAGGCCTGAGCACTACAAAGAGAAGAAGATACAGGGAAACGATGAAACTTCACGAAGTATGTCTCAGCAGCCACTACAACAGCCGAAGAACTTGTCACAAAGCCGTGCCATCAACAACCGACAAGTCATAAAAGTCTGAGTCGAGTAGCTACACCACAAAATGAGTGAGGTGTTAGTCCCAAAGCTTCAAGTAATATTCTCTGTGGTCTAAGCATCTTAGCTATTCTAGGTACTTCTCAACCTGGAATAGTTGAGCATATTTACGTTGTGTCGCTCATGCTGGTATAGATGAGCAAAAGAGTCGAAGTCTAAGGGCTTAAGTCTGGTGAAGTGAAGGAGAAGGTCCAAAAGACACTCACGTACTGAGCACAGTGAGATACGAGTGGAGAAACTTCTACATCGAAAACCCTTCTTGGAAAGGTGGAAGCTATTGAGACATCTTTTGATGTCACATGTGCTACATTTATTCCTCGAAACACCCATCATCTCCTTCTTTCACATTGCATGCTTTTGTTGACAAATTTCTCATATGCATATAGAGTGTCCCATAATTGGCACTTGCATCAAGCACTCTTTCCGTGTTTCACCCAAGCACTCACCTTTCATGAACATGTACTTCACGTTCAACTGCTCAACTCCAATAAGAGCATATACCAAAGGAATTTTTTTCCCACCGGGTTTTTTCCCTTTGGTCATCCAGGTTTCAGACCCTAATCTAAAGACACCTATCAACACCCTCTTGTACATATTCCTTCTACATCAACAATAAGGAAATGCTACTCAAATCAATTGACAAATTAATTGGAGCACCAATTTTAGATCATAGCATACTTCTCCGCAATGTCGAGTCAAGAATGGCCTACAATGACAAAGCTGTAGACAACACTAACAACATGATTGCACAAGAACAAAGAAGTCCCCAATGAAGAAGAGCATACATAAAAGTAATCAGAGGATCTCAAAAGATGAATGGTTACGATGATAGACTTCCGCTCTAATGGATCATGGTTCTTGTTGTGGTTCAACAAAGATACAAGCAGTGCAACAGATGAAGCCAAAACAACAGCAAAGTGTTGACCGCTGGGTCAACAACACAACATAACTCAAGAACAAAGAAGTCCTCAATGACAAAGAGCAGACATAAGGGTAATCAGAGGATCTCAAAAGCTTGTCCTTGATAATGCATATCGAATGCTCGGCAGGGTTTTGAACCTCAAATTAGAATAATTAAGTCCTGGATTCGGCCTGACAGACAGACTTTGCATTGGGGTGCAACTTGGCCTAAAGAAGTTATGGGTTTAGCCATACAATTTCTACAAAATCCTTACAAAGTTGTCATTGGCTCACAAGATCAGAAAGCCAATCACTCAATTCTACAGATTGTAGAAGTTGTTTCTGAGAATCACAAATACTCCGAATTCACAGATTGGCTGGAGCAAATGATGGATGGAGCTTTCTCTATCCATGATGATAAGAGTCAAGTTAAACGACATTGGGTTCTTTTTGAATTTAGATCTGGCCGTAGACCTATAATGACAGAAAAAGATGTTGCAGCTCGGAGCGTGGATGTGAAAGACATTAACTTCGTCATCAATTATGATTTTCCTGAATCATGTGAAGACTATGTACATAGGATTGGACGAACAAGACAAGCTACTGCAAAGGCTATAGTCTATACTTTCTTTCCAGCAACAAAATGACAGCAAAGACCACATCGCCATCGACAATCAGGTCATGTCGGGAACGACATGAACGCGGAAGGGGGGAATGTTGACCGCTGGGTCAAAAACACAACATAACTCAAGTTTCGTACCAAAGTCTTATCTTTTGCGAGTTATGAAATGCTGCGGATTATGGCTATAAACGTCATTTGTAATGAGTAGTTATTCTAGTTTCAGAAGCCGGGGTGCAATGGCACTTCCAGATTGTAAATACAAAGCCATTTGACCCTTTCAACCCCATTTTTGGTTAAACCTAAGGTAGCCTTAGTATATAAGGTACCTAGGTCATTTTGTAAAAGGACTTTTAATTATAATCAAAACTTTAGCGCTGCCGTCTACTGTGTGTGAGAGAGAAAGAGAGAGAGAACGTGAGCTTCATCCTCTCGCTATGCCCGGCTCGCTCAACGCATTGGAGATCCGACTGCACCATTGCTGTAGGCTCGAGGAGAGCTACGCGACAACGCCAAGCATTCCATGCGAGAAGAAGCGCACATGCCGACGCATCTACGAGCTATTTGTGGTCGTAAGTGTATCAAACGATGTCTGTTTTCTGCGTGCTAGTAGTCTATAGAATCGTGGCAACATAAGCTACACATAGGTACTCATAGATTTCATTTTCAGGCACTTTCAAATTTTTGCTCTATCATCCTACGCGTTTTCCGCAGATGGGTTTAGAGTGAGGGTTTTGAGTGTAGAAGCTTAGGGAGAGGTGTATCCTAGTGAGGGGATGGTGTTCCATAAGTTTCGTACGAATCTGGCATGATTAGGTGAGTTACCTTCCGTATGTGTGTATGTGGCTAGGTGGTGTAGTTGAGAGCTGTGAGGTTCTTGATTGTGGTTTAGTTGGCCTTCCTGAGTGTTGTATGTGTAGGATGGTCTCAGCCTGACAAGCTAAAGAGATTTCCTCCGTGTGCCTATCGTGTCATCTGTGTCCTCGATTGACATTATGTTGATCTAGGTAGTGTTTGCATGCACTTCATGGGTGTGTGAGCCGCTCCCCGTCCAACAGAGTCCTCCATTTATGAACTCCTTATTGACGTGGCAAGCTCTAATTGTCTTCAGAGCCTTGCTTACGACTAGAAAAAGAGTCACGATCCTCTCGGGTGCTATAAAAAAAGTCCATTTCTTTTTTTGACGTTGGTAATAAGCCACAAAACTTGTAGCTCAAAGACAAGCTTGATACATACTGTACCAAAGTGCATAGCATAGACAAAATGTAAGCTACAATCCACTATTGAAAAATACTTTATCTGAACTATATGCATTGGGCCTAAAGTAGGCGACTAGGGGCACAAATGACATGTGATTGCAGAATCGAGATTAAGCTATTGAAGCCCTAGTCTTATTGTTCCAAAGGATTGCAGTTAGCTCTCATGCATTTGAGCTAGAGTTACTGTTGAGGGTCCCATCATTGCATAGCTCCAATGACCAACAAAATTATCAATCCGGAGGGATGAGCTACCCGGCTAGGGCATGGAAACACTCACACGATTAGTGAGCTAATCATGGCAACAAGAATGGTTGACTCTATGGGGTGAGCTTCTTGGCCTATAAAGGAACTAAGCCACAATGATGGGCAATATCCACATCTACTTCCCTTCACCTCCAATCAACCCAATCACACACACTAACGATTGCAAGACACACACAACAATAATCCTATCATGCAACACACTAATCGCAAGCACACACACATAGATCTATTGAGCACCACACTCAAATCAAACCTACATGCACACACAAGCAAGAGAGGGCAATCACATAAGACTAGAGAGGGATTAACCACTAATTAGTTACAATCTAGCTAATCTAAGCATCATTAGCAATCATAACAAGCATGAGAAAGGAATACTGAAAGAGAATTAAGCATTGATTAGTGTTAACCAAGTCACATGAGCAAGGATAAGCTCAAGGACTCCATAGCCACACACCTCAAGAGCTCTCACCAAAGAGTGCTCTTTTACACATTGCCTTATATACCTAAGGTAAAAATATGCAATGTTCGAGCGCCCAATGCCTTTAGGGATCCACCATTAACTGAATCTGCTACCTAGGCACACTAACTGACCTGTTCTTTATAGCTTGGAATTCCCATTGAGCCCGTAACATGTTAAAATATTACAATGTCTTGAAATAAATTGGGAATTTACAATACGTGAACATTTGGGAAAATGTGAAAAATGTGTAACTCCAATCTTCACTACTTCTTTGTATTGATCTTCGATGTGCATTTGTATGTCTTCAGTCTTTAGCAACTTCTGTTAACTGCCGTTGACTCATCGGGCACTGTTGGAAAGTATTCGTGGAGGCTGTGAAAGATTTTTGATTAGTTGTTGATGGTCTGATTGTCTTCATTTGTTATTGAATTTGTTGATGAGGTTCAATTTGTTGCAGCATCTTCATTGGTCCGAATATGTCTGATGTGAGAGATGATGTTGCATTTGTCCGTTGTAATAGCGTAATGATGAAGCTTCTGTTTATATATGAAAAGTATGTACAAGGAAGTAGAATGATGAGGTTCTAAATTAGGGTATAATACCTGGATGACCAAAGGAAAAAACACAGTGGAAAAAAAGTGCTTTTGGGATACGTGTATTATTGGAGTACTTATTAGCATGGGAAATATTAACAAAGTACTCAAGGGATTATTTGCTGATAGATTATGGAATTAAAAAGGCAGCAAATATGAAAGGGTAGCATGTTGGAACATTGGTTTGCCTGTTGTAGTCCACTCAAGGTGCATAGGTCGAAGAAAAAAGAGTGTCTAATGCATATGTCTAATGATGAGACATCCTATTTATGCATACACAAAAATGCATGGAAAACAATATGCTGTGCAAGAAATATTTTGAGGGGTTCTTTAGAAAGATGCGGTAGCTATAAAAGCATATGACATGGCTTTGCAAGCTGGCACCCCTTTAAGAATGTTTTTTGTTGTCGAGGATATGTGCTCTCATCTTACTGTGCACTGTGCGTGAGTGTTGACTCTAGGACACTCCACCAACTGCAAGTTAATAGTTTTTGACTCTTACGCTCATCTCATCCAGCATGAGCAAAATGACTTAGATATGCTCAACTCTTCTAGCTTGAGCATAAGCCTAATAACTATGACTCTTAGCACATAGTTTAATATGACTCGAAGCTTTGGGACTAATGCTTTGCTCATTGTATGGCTCAACAGTCCGAATTTGACTATGCCAAAGAGTGTTTTTTGCACCCTGGCAAATTGAATTTTTACATTCTTGTGCTTACTACAAACATTTCTTCAGGTAAAAGTAAGCTTGAATCCTCAAAAAGAGGATTAGTGAAGAACAAAGTTGGCATTGAAGGTTTCTTTTGCCATACCTGTTTTATCTTCTTCGAATCTACATTATCATTGGGTAGGTGGTCCTTCTTTGACTATGAAGACTCCATTATCTGTTTGATTCTCCAATTAGGCATGTTGATAGGAGTCTTTGATGTTGTTGTAGGCCTTTGTTCACTGTTGGCATTTGGCTTTTGACTAGGAGCATTGAAAGACTTAGGAATCCAAATCTCTTGATGACCTTTGTATCTCCTTTGTTGACTTTGCTTCAGTCTAGGTCTTATTGAGTTCTTGAGAACGTCATGCAGGTCTGTTGTAGTTGCATTTGGCTTGTGGTTGACTGGTAGCCAAATCTTTGTATAACCTGTGCAGAATCATTGTCCAAGAGGAACATTCTTTGAGATCCGTCTTTGTTTTGTATCCTCTTGAGTGTTGTGGTAGACTTCAACATTATTCGATGTTGTTCTATTGTATACCTGCTTCTTAGGTATCCTAGGATATTGTTGAAGTTGATACCTTGTGGGCCTTCTTTCTTGGGAGGGTCTTGTCGTTACTTCATATGCCCTAACCTACAGTTTTGGTACCCATATCTGTTTGTTACCTCCATAGTACTCCTGTTCATTTAAGCTCCATTGTGATTCTATCCATCCCATGTGTTTGTCTTTCTGTGTTGATTTCCCGTCCTTAATCCAAACTGGATCATTGACTTTGAATAAATTTCTTGGAACAAACACTTGCTTGACTTTCCTTTGCTTTCTTGAGTACTTTGGTTGATATACCTTTGCTTTTCTGGGTGGCTCCTTAGAGGTTTCAATTGGGCCAGCAATTGACTTGAAGTTTAGAAATCCTGACTTGCTAGAAGTATCTGATCCACGAGGGTTCTTTGATTTCGAGGCATATGATGTCATAACTTCTTTGCTAGTTGGTGTAAGTTCCACTTTAGCTTTACCTTTGTCTACAAGGTTTGTCTTTGATTCTTGTGACTTCTGCAACTCTGAATCTAGCATTAACAGTACCTATAAATGTTGTTGGCTACCTCTTGGAGAAGAGAGTATTAGCATTGTATCTTCTTCGTAGGCCTTGTGTTGATCTAACCACTAATGTCCAAGTATGACATCTGCAAGCATTTCTTTTGAAGGCTTCACCTGAAACTTTACCTGCTCTTCATGATTTTGGATGTTAAGGAAAGTAACCATTTCTTCTTGACTTGTAGCCTTACCCATGATTTCCCTGTTACTTGGCTTGTTCCTAGTAATCTCAAGAATGCTTTGGATGTTGTCTACAACCATATTGAAATTTGCTTCTTTATCCATATCCAGTAGAGCATTGCATCTGACACTTGATCCTTTTGTACTGCTGAGAACTATAGCTATTCTTGTTGTTGGTTCTATTGAACATCTTTGCCCTGATTTTTCCATGGTCTCATCTTGATCTAATTGTGTCTCTATGGAGAGTGTCTTGAGACCTTGTTTTCCAAGTTGACTTGCATCGACTGATTCGACTGGCAATGAGTGATTGATCTTTGGACTTCCTATTGTTTCTTGGTTGTCTGTGACCTTTGTCTTCTTTACCTCTATCTTTGGTGGCATTCTTTGCTCAATAGCTATTGTGGTTTCTCTTTGCTCTGTTTGATCTGCACTTGCTATTGCCTGATTTTCTTTAACACTAGAATGGTAACAGGACACTTTTATGTCCTTTGACACTTTTGTGTCCTATTAAGTGACCATTTTTCTTGAATTATTTGAAGAGTATGAAAATGAATTTCTAGGTGCTATATATCCACAAAGTTGCCTTATGAGCTGAAAAAAACTTAGCATTTTTTTTTTGAGCATCAATCTCACCATTAACCTTACTCTTGCACAACATTTTGAACCTAAACTGTGTGAAAAAACGGGTCCTGTTTTTTGTTTTTTTTCAATTTTTGGCAACTATACCACTCTAAACTTCATGTTTGTGAGGTTTAGATGGCTAGAGGTTAGGCCTTCATAGTTCTCAACATGTTTTGATGCTTGTAGGGAGAGCTAAGTGTTAAAATTGAAAGTTATGACCAATTTACAAGAATTGCATAATCCTGTTTTTTGGCCAAAGTTAGCACTTTTATGATTTTTAAGTGGCTTTCTTGATATCCAAATTCAATTTTGATTGTGTAAGTGTAATGTATAACATAAAGCTAATCTTCCTTGAGTTTTGGGGGACCTAATATGCTATATAGCATAGTATATGACATGATGGTTGAGTTTTTTGATTGTTGAAGAATACGATATATTTTAGAGTAGCAAGTATAACTTTCTCAATATTGCTAGTTTCTTAGGCCAATTGTGTGTATTTTGTAGGTAGTGACCATATCTAATCATAGACTACAAACTTGGCTACATATTGAGTAGTTTCTATGGGTTTCTAGAGGTCATAATGCTAAATCCAGTTTTTTCATGTTTGCTGTATTTAGCACTTTATCATTGCCCCCAAGGTTCCAATTGTAAGAGATCCATTATCCTTTTGACATTCTCCATGGCTCCTTTTGAATCCAAAGGCACAAATGGAACTAAGAAAACATGTATATAGTATTTGTATTGAGCGTGACTATAGAAACTTTGATGATAGGTCTGCAGAATGGCAAAAATACAACTTTTTTGTACCTATTTTTTTGCCCAAAAAAAAATTAGTGAGGTAAAAGCAACCATATGTTTTGGTCACCAACCCATTGAAGTTAACGGGGCATTTTATCTCATGTCCTACAAAAATCTCCACTCTTATTTATATGTAATCAACCGTAAGAAATTGCTGTTTTGGGCAAAATGCACTGGTCCATCAACTTTGGAGGCTTGTAGTGACCAAGGGATGAGAAAAATTACAAGTTTCTCATTTTTTCCATATGTAGTAGTTATTGCACTATAAGCTCATGAAAGGATTTTTCAAAATGAATGGATCTACTATGGTTTTGGAATTTTTTCCCAAAACCCTGAAAGAACACTTTTATGTCCTGTTAGGTTACCATTCTAGTGTTAAGCTCTTCTGAAGTTCTGCTTGATGGAGATGAATCATCTTCTATAAGATCTTCCATTTGAATTGTGCTTGAGGACTTTGTGCTATCATCTGCGGGTGACCAATCTTGATCTCCATTGTTTGTTGTCTGTGATGACTGCATCTTGTTTGCATTCTGTATCTCGAACATCTTTTGGGCCATTGGAATTCCCATTATGATGTCGTTTGGCATATCTTTTTTTGATCACATGAAATTGAACTATGATGATCTATGAACTTACTTCAATGGTGGTAGAGATGATTCCCCAGCATTCTCCTGATATGCTCACAAATTCAGGAGCATCTTCCAAATGTGGTTGTCCAGATATTTTCCAATTGCAAAAAGACATGAGGTTCTTATCTAACTGAAAATCTAGCTTTACTTCACTTGACAGCTTTTCTTTGTTTTCACCAACAATGTTGCACTTGATCGTCTTATGATTTGTGTCTGAATTGACTACTTTTGCTGTGGTAGCGTCCTTTGGTTGAGCTTTATCTACATTTTCTTTGCTTTGACCACATGCTTCCCTTGATGTTGGCTCCATTGACTTTAATATTGTACCTTTTTGCAATTGATGAGCATTATCTGTCTGCATTTGGGTAACTTTTGATCTTAAAGATCCATTGTACTTTCTGTTAGAATCTGTCTCTTCAGATGAGATTTTGGTGGTGACCTTTGTGTAGCCTTCTAAACTTTAGCTTCTATTGACTTTGAATTTTTTGTTACCTGTTCTGGCAGCTTGAGGCTTTGCATCATCTTTAGTCAGGCCATTCATAGGGGTTTGTATAAGGTCTTGATCTTGCTGATATTCATTATCGTGTGCATCTTGATATGAATATGTGAGCTTGGTCACATATAAATGTTTGAACACTATGTACTTATCAGCTTTTGCCTTTGATTTGTGGAGATCAACTGAAACTTTTGTCCTTGATGATCTTCATAGAGGTATTTATCTATAGATTTTGATGGAATCTGGGTCAACTGGAAACTTCCAACAACCATATGATCTTTCAATGGTTTTGGCTTTGAAGGGGTCTGTTGAATAGAGGCTCTAGGGCTTCTAATTTTTGTAACATTTCCTGGTGCATAAGTTGAGCTTGATGGATTTACAACTCCCCCCTTCCTAGGGTGATCACTCTAGCCTGCTTCATTGTAAGAGTTCAAAATTGTTTGGTTCTGGTTTAGTCTCACCTTTTGGGACTGTGAAGGTACACTTTGGGTAACATTGTTGATGTTTGGCATTTGTAAACCTTCTGCATAGTTTCCTATGTATCGTCGTAAAACATGACAAATTATTCCCCAAGTCAAGTTGTAGATAGCATTATCTTTGCCCTGATATTGTCTATCCCATGGGTCTCCTATGATATGAGATTTTGTGGTTTGAGGACCCAAGGCATCATAGATGCTAGACTCTCGTCTATATCTACGATTGTTTTGGTCAAAGTATATGCTCGTTGGGTTACAACATCGAAGCTTGATTTTCGATGGACGAGAGTTTGGCTCTGAACAGGCTCTGAACAGATTTCTGGTTTCACTCGGGTAATATCCTTCGATTCTAGAGAGGATGGGCTATAATAGATTCTTTCCTGTGAAACGAACCATCCTTTCTGATCTATCACTCGACGCACTTCTATGAGTTGGTATGTGGGCCATTCAAACATTGGTTGATCCTTTTTGTACAATTTTCCTTTTTGGCCTGCATAGTCTGCATATGAATTATGTGTACCATACAATGCTAACATCATTCTGTTTGATGTGTCTCTTAGACCCGTGAATGATTGCGCACTTGTGGTAGTGGATGCAGAATCATTTGCAAACCTAAGAGTCTTTTCTACAATCTGTGATATCTTGATACCTTGAACAAATTCATGCAGGAATTTGTTGTTCAAAGAATCAATTTTAAGCTTTTCCGATGTCTATGTATCTTTATGCTCATTTTGAACTTGGAATGTTTTTACTTGTGCTTCTAACGATAATGCATAATCATTTGATTGCATTAAAAGTAACGAGTTAGATGCACTTACATCGAGATTCACATTTCCAATTTTCTCTCTACCTTGTTGGCAATTGATGTATCTCTGTTGTCAGGATTTCTTGGACAATCTTCCGAAAAATGTCCACCTTTTCATCCATAATCTGAGCAATATGCCATGACTGGTGGCATTTCATTTGGTTCTCTCATGTCAAGCTCTAGTTGAGAAGTTTTTGCTTCTATGCTGACCAAGTTCTCTACATCTTCTTTTAAAACACTAAGCATCAAGCTATAGATTGCTCCGTCTTGACCTTAGTACTATCTTTGATTTGGTTCTCCAATTAGATTAGCTTCAATTGGTTGATATGTTTGATCTTGCAATTTTGGCTCTCGACTATAGATCTGACCACTGTAGTCCATGTACAATGATCCTGATTGCATATGCACTAAGTGTGTATGTTGCTGGCTTTTTATCTCCATTGTAGCCATATAGCTGTAAAATCTGCTCTATTGCAGCTCTACTTGTGCTGCCATTACTACTGGCTTGCTCGGTTGTACTTGAACTCTCGGCTCGATTTAAGTCCATGTTGTTGGCTTGTTTTGTAAAAATTGTCTCCTAGCAGATTTTGGTATCGATTAGCAAAATTTCTCCTGCTCGATTTTGATTAAACTGCTTTAGCCAAAGCACTTTTGCAATTGATTGCTTTTAGACTCACAAGAGTTGATTAACTCTAGCTCGAAGGTGTCAGAATTGATTGCAACCTTTGAAATGATGAAAATTTGGGCTTTGAATAGCCTAATCTACAATCCAATGTGATTTGTACCACTGTCTGTCCAACTGGAAGCTAATTTTCAGTGCAATTACTTGCACTTGCCAATTTCTAGCATGCAAAATTTTGAAATTTGACTATCACTCTATCGCTTCGAGTTGGTTGTTTTCAGCTTTTCTCGGCTATCCTCTTGCTATTTTTGGTTTTTCCGCTGTTTGCTCTGTGTGTGACTCTTCTTGCTTTGCTTTTTTGCTTTTCTACCTCTTTCTGGCTCTTTTGACGACTTTCTTTTTATTTTTATTTATTTTTTGTGAAATTTTGAACTTTCTAATTTCTTTTGTATATGATTTTTTATATTTTTTGGGAAAGTTTTGATTTTTAATATTTTTTTGTGAATTTTCTAGAATTTTTTGAAGGTTTTATGAATTTTTAATGATTTAGTGAGATTTTTGGGCCACTTTTTTTTATTTTTTATGTACCTGTTTTGAGTATTTATGAATTTTTAATAATATGTTTTTATTTCTCTATGAATTTTTTTGGGCAATTTATGAATTTTTTGTGTTTTTTGTGAATTATCTGTGTATTTTTATATATTTTTTATGAGGTTTTTACTTTTTTGTGAAATTTTTATGAGTTTTTTCTATTTTTTTATTTTAAAACTTTTTTTTTTAAAAAATTATAATAGATTTTTGTATTTTTTATTTTCTAATTAAAAATAAATAAAATAATACAAATAAATAATATTAATAAAAACAAGAAAAATTACCTGTTTACTTGGTTGATGCGTGGGTTGAAAGCGGCGCACATGGCGGAGTTGACAACGACTTGCAAGGGAGATAGTAGCGTGCAATGGGGAGAGAGAGAGAGTATGACGCGTTGATTGCGGGGAGTAGCAGCATAAGTCGGGCCTGGCGCGCAGAGGTAGCAGCCTGTGATGGGGCAGGACAGGGACGCGGGGTGTTGGAGGGGCCCTGCACATGCAGGTTGACATGGCTAAGTACGGGTGGCCAAACAACACTACACGACGGAGGGAGAGCTCTAGAGTCAAGGCGGGTGCGCCGTCAGAGGCAGAAGGGTAGGGTGTGTGTGTTGAAAAAGACAAGGAGGGTGAGAGAGGGTGGGTCACAGGTCAGAGGAGAGAGAGAGAGTGAGAGAGGGAGGTGAGAGATTATAAATCAACGCGATTCAGGAGAGAGAGTGAGGGGGGGTTAGAGAGCTAATGTTAATAAGCGTTAGTGGGGTGGGAGAGAGAAAGAGAGTGGGAGTGTGTGTGATGGGGTGGGTTCACACGGAGAGAGAAGAAGAAGAAGAGTATTTTAATGTCAACAGAGACTATCCCAACAGACCGTAAAGATCTACCCATCGAGGAGGAACTTTCATGCACCGCAAGGCAAGGTGTCCAAGCTTGAAATCCGGGTTTTTATTATTATTCAATAGTCCAAAAATGCCAAAAATAGGATGAAATTCATCGGAAAATCCAAAAAATCATCAAAAATTTCCAAAAAATGCCAAATAAATCTCTAAAAATCATCAGCAATCACAATCGAATACTTTCGACACGCAAAAGCACACCAAAAATAGCAGTTTCTATCGAAAAGCCAAATTCGACAAAATCATCAACCCGACCCTCGAAAATAATAAAACACTCAAAACTTGGCGAACGAAAGCCTAAATGTGCTCAAAATCATGCCAAAAATACACATTCAAAACAGCTCGTAAAGATCACAAAATATCCAAATTTTATGGAATTAACCGAAAATTAATGCAAAAAATTGTAAAATATTTACAAAAATTATCCGAAAATACCCATTTTTAAAAAAATTCTCCACATATAGGGAATTAGTGCAGTTAAATAAAATCACAAAAAGCACATCAATTCAATTGCCAAATAATCTGATCAATAAAATCCAAATTAGACAATTAAATCGATAAAATTAGCGACAAAATTAGGTCAAAAATTATGCATTTGGAGTGTGTAAATCCCTGTTTTGAGCTCAAAAACGCACGAATTAACCATTACAAACATCAAATATGCAATAAAAATTTGAATTAATCATGCACATTAAGCACTTTTTAAGCACATACACACACTAATAGTTGGCATTTTTTACCAATCTTTTGGTGCACACACAAAAGGGTAAATCTTATCGAAATTGCAACGTGATTTCACAAGTCTCTAGTTGGACATGACCACAACACAAATTAATCATCACAATTGAAAAATCATTAAGCACACATTGATTTTTAGGTGCACAATCAAGGGAAAAATAGTGTACACATACCTAAAATTAGGCATATACACACTCAATTAGAATGCACACACACTTGATTTTAGTGCGCACACACTTGTAATTGACCATTCAAGCATGCAATTAGATCAATTAGGCACACAATTAGCAACACATATTCACCAATTAGCAATGAAACTTGTCAATTTCATACACCACCAAGTCTAGAAAATCTTGGCATTATGACGGCGTGAAAACGAACAATTCAAAAATTTTCATAGCATCATAGCATCAACATTGCATTGCTTTGACATTACATTGCATCATGGTGGATTCTCTACACATCTTTAGATTCTAGGGAGGTTGAAAATACCACCTTGATTACCTTTCCATTGAAGATCGATTGAATGGTTAAAAGCTCCAATCCTTCATAGCAAATTACTGTGTAAGTTAGCAAAAAATAGTAAAATTAGCAAGGGGTTAGTGTGATATTAGAGTGTGTAAACACACAATTGTCAAGATACAGTGACAAATTAGGGAATAATAAACACATTGCTTCATGCACACACATCCAAAATCCACAAAAACATAAACACACAAGTGAAATTAGTGAGGAAACACATCCGACTATATGCCACAATTACACTAGCGTAAGCCATCATCCCCGGCAATGACGTCAAATGTTGGGGTTCCCATCGTTGCATAGCTTCAATGACCAACAAAATTATCAATCCGGAGGGATGAGCTACCCGGCTAGGACATGGAAACACTCACACGATTAGTGAGCTAATCATGGCAACACGAATGGTTCACTCTATGAGGTGAGCTTCTCGGCCTATGGAGGAGCTAAGCCACAATGATGGACAATCTCCACATCCACTTCCCTTCACCTCCAATCAACACCCAATCACACACACTAATGATTCCAAGATGCACATAACACTAATCCTATCATGCAACACACTAATTGCAAGCACACACACATAGATCTATCGAGCACCACACTCCAATCAAACCTATTGACGGCCGGTTTTCGAAACCGCGACCGCGAGAACCATACCCCAAGAAGGGGAGAGCATATTACCAACGGAAAAACAAAAAAAAGAGAAAATTCTTTACCATTCACCACCCTCTAGGCTTAACCACTAGCGGGGCGCCACCAATTTGGCCACACCTCTTCATTATTGCGAGAAGACAGAGCCTCTCTCTCTCCTACTGCTCGGCTCTGCCAACTCTCTCTCTCTCTCACTTACTCTGCCACTGCATCATCGGGTCCAGTGGGTGCATAAGACGGAATACCACTATCACACTCACTGGCGGGCCGCCACGCATTTTGTATATTCTCTCTCTCTCTCTCTCTCTCTCTCTCTCTCTCTCTCTCTCTCTCTCTCTCTCTCTCTCTTTGCTCGTCCATATCCCAGCCCTAGAGGGCCGCCATACTATAAACCCCCCCCCCCCCCCCCCCCCCCCCCCCCGACACCGACACCAAAACAAGCAAAGGCGTCGAAGGCATGCCCCGGCCGACCCCGAAAGTGACGAATGCGCTACACCGACGCACCCGCAAGGCTGCCATTCACCGGCATCACATCCACGACGCCCTCTTCAGTAAAACCCGGCGGTTGTCATCATTTTTTTCCAGTTTCAAACCAAACCTTGTAAATAATCCCAAATTTGTAAATTCTCATCACTCTAGGTGATGGTCACAAAGGCCCACCTAGAGGTTTTCCTTATAATATTTCCCAAGACAAAGGAAGGGTCAACCACTTAGGCCCACCGCCTTGCTTTGTCTCCCCCAATGAGATTACCCTAATCACACCAGATTATCCTAACCTAAAGCATCCAACACCTATAAAAAGGCACTGAGAGGTCACTATCGGGGGGGGGGGAAGTTCATGAGAGGTTAGCACTTGGCAACATTTTCATCACAAGAGAGGGGACTTAGCGTAGTGGTTTGCTTTGGGAATTATATGATGTAAAGGAAGCTATATCCACATCTCGACTCCGACGGTCGATACACACACACTCATGTTAGCAAGGTTTCATGTCAATGAGTCATCTCTAGAGAACGCACCCAGTAGGTTCACTATCTCTTGCCGGAAATAAGGTTGTTGTAAATAGGGCAAGAGAATAATTCTCCCTCAACCCCGAGGGTTTTCATCATCTGTCTATTCTGTGTGTGTGTGTGTGTGTGTGTGTAGAGTCCATGATATTTCAAATCACAGTTGTCTGCATCCTAACCGCTCAAAGCTAGGTGGTGCCCCCTCTTCGCTTCACTGTGACCGGCTTGCGGCATGCATCGGATCCCGGCATTTTAGAGGCCGTCGGGGTCCGTGTCGAGCTTTGCGACCGTCACTACATGCACACACAAGCAAGAGAGGGTAATCACATAAGATTAGAAAGGGATTAAACACTAATTAGTTATGATCTAGCTAATCTAAGCATCATTAGTAGAGAGGCATAATGAAAGAGAATTAAGCATTGATTAGTGTTAACCAAGTCACATGAGCAAGGAGAAGCTCAAGAACTTCATAGCCACACACCTCAAGAGCTCTCACAAAAAGTACTCTCAACCAATGAGCTTGGGAATCCTAATTTCTTTTACACATTGCCTTATATACCTAGGGTAAAAATATGCAATGTCTGGGAGCCCAAGGCCTTTAAGGCTCCACCATTTATTGAATCTGCTACCTAAGCACACTAACTAACATGTTCTTTACAGCTTGGAACTCCCATTGAGCCCATAACACATTAAAATATTACAATGGATTGAAATAAATCGAGAATTTACAATACATGACCATTTTGGGAAAATGTGTAACTCCAATCTTCACTGCTTCTTTGTATTCATCTTCGATGTGCATTTGTACGTCTTCGGTCTTTAGAAACTTATGTTAGCTGATGTTGACTCAGTTAACAGTTACCCAATTCTTGTGAGTTTGGAAAGCATTCAACTACAAAATTGCTCTGACACAAGTAGTCTTGTCAACCCGAAGTAGGAGAATCTCATTGTGGGCAACATCAAAATTTGCTAAGAGACAATTTTAATATACCCAGCATATCTCATGGACTTGATTCAAACCAAGAATTCAAGTGTACCAAAGCCAGCCAATAGTAGCAGTAGCACAACCACAAGTGAAACATAAAAAACCTCACAAGTATATGGCTAAAATGGAGATAAGGTTTTATATGCATATTTAGAAGGCCATATGTATCTTATAGGCGAAAAAAGCAACACACTAGCCAATATTCTACTGATCAGAGTGAAGCCAGATCCACATAACTCCCCAAATGTTTACAGATTTTAGCAGAGCTAGGTATTGCATTCTCAAAGATGAGATGCCAATAGAAGTGCAAAAAGTTGACCCAAGTGGTTATCTAGACGTCTGCAAAAGCTAGCAAACCTTACAATTGGTGCATATGCAATCATGATCTTTGTTCATGGACTACAATGGTAGAGTCTACAATCGAGAGTCACATTGGAATATCCAACAGATCAACCAATAGAAGAAAGTCTAATCAACAAATCGAGCATATGACAATATAAAGTTCAAGATGGAGCAATCTACAGTCAGATGCTCAGTGTTCTAAAAGAGGATGTTGAAAACTTGGCCAACACAAAAGCAAAGACTACTTAGCAAGAGCTTGAAATGTATGAATCAATTGAAGTACCACCCATAATGGTGCACTATTCAAATTGTGGCTGAAAAGGTGGAAATTTTCCAAAGGATTGTCCCAAAAACCTAGACAACAAGGACATAACAACTGCAAAGCAAAACACAGAGCAAACTACAAATGAAAATTGTGATGTAAGTGTATCTAACTTATCATTCTTTATGCGTTCAAATGCTCCCGCATCACCATGAGAAACACTTGTAAAAGCACTATAAGTTCAAAACTTGCATGAAGATGCATAGGCAAGTGAAAAGATTAATTGGGAAAGTTTAAACAAAAAATTCATGTGGCATGAATTTAGTCAGAGCATCTCTCTATCACTGAAGCACAAAAATAGTGTTAGGTTTGCAAGTGAGTCTACATTTATATCTAGTAGTGTGCAATCATGTATGGGTCTAAGGGACACATCAAAATGAATGATGTTAGCATTGTATGACACACATAATTCATATGCATTATGTAGACCAAGAAGGGAAATTGTACAAAAAGGACCGACCAGTGTTTAAGAGGCCTACATACCAGCTCATAGAATTATGTCCAACGTTAGATCAGGAAGGATGGAATATCTTTGAGGAAAGAATCTATTATAGCCCCTCCTCTCTACAGTTGAATGACATTCCCCGAGTGAATCCAAAAATTTGTCCAGAGCCAGACTCTCACCTATCAAAAGTCAAGCTTCAATGTTATGATCAGTCAAGCACATATTATGATCAAATTATTCTTGTTATTCTCATTAGGAATCTATTCTAATTAAATGCTCACTATGTTCATTCTATGTTCCACTACACACAAGTTACTAGCCTACAAAATGTTACATTGGTATCAGAGCACAAGGTTTCTCTTTTCTTCCTCAAGAAGGGAGGTCCTCAAGCTAGCTATAAATGGTTGGTACTATTAATTGCATTTGAGTAAGTAGAATAGGGAATTTTCAACCTTGCAGTGCGCCTGCCTTTGTGCAGATAACGGGGCATCACCTTCGAGAGCTATGGTCTTAATAGTGGAGTCCTACGGGGCTTGCCTACGGCTTTACCACTATTGAGCTATTAGAAGCTTGACAGGAGCCGGTGCTGGTTTGGTGTTGAACGACCCGCTGTTGTATTCCTTGCAATTAATGGTATTCGAGCCATGGGTACAATAGCTTGAGTGCTTCTTCTAAAGGGGTAAAGAGGAGTAGTCCCTAGGGATTGAAGTGCCAAAGCACACCTAAAATGTTTACACCTAAAAGTTGTTAGAATAGCTGACAATAGTAAAGAGAGTGAAATTGATGTTGATAAATTTGATATTACCAATGAGCAGGGTACTAATGATGCCCCGATGCTTGATTACTATCTTGTTTCTAGGCTTCAACAAGCCATGGGCAATACATCCCTCCAAAGTGAAGTGCAACGGCAGCTTTGTGCTCATGGGATTCTCCAAGCTCCCCACCATGACAAGAGAGAACCACGGAAGCCTCCTTGGGAGACTTACAAAAGAGGCCTCTCTCCAATTTGGAAAGAAGAAGAGGATCCATACGAAAGGCTCAGAAATTTGCTTCTTGATGACCAATCTCCTTCTCAAAGGAGAACTCAGGAGCCCCCACCGAAGGAATGAGAAAGAAGTGAGTCTCCTGCCACCTTGACCGAGACGGCTCCACGAAGACAGCGGGCTAAACGCTCTGCATCACCTCCAAAATGGAGAAGACCATCGCACCCTTCTCCACACCATAATTCAAAGAGGGATGACAAAAAGCAAGAGAAGAAAAAGGCAAGAAAGAGGACACCCTCTTCTCCATCTTCTTCATCCTCTTCCTCTTATGGAAGTGATGGTGCAGATAAAGAAGATCAAGGTAAGAAAAAGGCAAGAAAGAGGTCACCCTCTTCTCCATCTTCCTCAAATTCTTCATCTTCCGAAGAAACTGATGGTGCAACCTTTGAACCATATAAAAGAAGAGGCCATAGGAAATCCTATGCCACGTGGAAGAGGTCGTCCAAGCTCAAGAAGTTCAAAGAGGTAAGAAAGAGCATCTCTTTCCTTACCTACGATGGCACCTTTGGTGCTACAGACAAAGTCTTGGCCTTTATCCAACAATTCGATGCGGCGTTCGGAGATGAGGGATTCACGGAGTCCTGTAAGCTACGCCATGTAGCTATGCACTTTCAAAAGTCTACTAGACAATGGTGGTCTAGCCTACGGGCCAACGGTGAAGCTCCACGAACATGGAAAGCTTTAAGAGCTTCCATTATGAAGCATTTTTTGGCCACCGATGCCAAAGACAAAGTACTCACCGAATGGTGAAGCTTGAATCTCTCTCCCTATGAATCCATTCATAAATATGTAGACAAGGTTTGGGACCTACAACTCAAAGCCACTATCTTCAAAAAGTTGGATTTTGGAGAGAAAAAAAACAATTTTGTGCGGGCTTAACTGAAGAAATGGCGGAGTATGTCAACTCCCAAAGGCCACACACTATATCGGCAGTTATACACCATACTATGGTGGCTTCTCGATTCAATTTCCAAACAGGGGCTAAGAGAAATTCTAAGCCACAGAAAACAAGGGTTCCAATCAGCCCTAGGGGAGGGACAATGTCTAAAAGTCTCCTAAGGGAAATTCCAACAAAGCTAAGGAGAAGGCAGTTCACAAAGGCAAAAACCAACTCTCTCCTGAAGAGCTTGAGCGTTATTGCAAGGATAACTTCTGTTTCAAGTGCGGCAAGCAAGGGCATGCATATCGCGCTTTCCCCAAAAGAACACCTGCCATGAGCCTCCTAGAGTTGCCTTGGTCAAAATCCAAGAGGAGGAAACTCACCACAAAGGATCTCCTCTATGCCATGCTTGGGGAAAGGTAAGAGAACATGATGCTTTTATTCTCTTTGACCCTGGTTCTACTCACAATTTCATATCCACAGAGTTGGCCACCAAGCTAGGCATACAAGCTTATGAGATGGGAGATGTCCTACCTGTAGACGGTGCTTTCAAGGGGCAAGAAGCTTCAGTCACTCCCTTAATCGGGAAACTCAAGCTCCATTGTAACATTTAATGGCTTAGTAACTTGTGTGTAGCGGAAATTAATATGAACATAGTGGGCATTTCATTAGAATAGATTCCTAATGAGAATTACAAGAGTGCTTGGGTGGAGAGAGCAACAAAAAGAATAACACCTAGTTAGATAGCATGAACAATACTTTCAAAAGAGAGAGAAATTAAGTTATGGACAACAGTTGAGGACCAGATTTACATGGAGCCGGTCCCCCCTCCAAAAGGCTTTGTATTATGGTTTCTCCCATCAAGAGAGACATTGTACAATACAATTCTTTGTGTTCCTTCAAGACTAGCTAGTGCAATGAAGATGAAAGCTTCATGCACTAAGCAAAACACTTATCAAACACAACATCAATTCTCTCCGGTCTCAGACCCAAGACCTCACACACCTTCGAAGATGGTGAGAGCTAGCGGGGTATAAGAGTAGATTGAGAGGAAGAAGGAGTATTCTTACGAGAAAGATGTACATATCCTCACATAATCAATACTAGCATAGCTTAGCTTAGTAATTAGCATGGTAGAGGAGATGAGCATGCATTGAAGCTTGGATCTTGGTTGGATTTGCATCACAACGCCAAGAGTTGTTGGTGTAGGCCTCCCTTCTCACAAGCTTGGCATAGGTGGTAAGCTTTCCATTAAAGCTTGAGAAGGAGAGAGAGTCTTCTTTACTTCACACATGAGATTGTGTGAGTGTGTGTGTGATAATGCCTTGCAAAAATCAGCCCCCTCTCTCTCTTGGTCGACCCCTCTTGCTATTTGCTCATGCTACAATCTCATTGAACCTCCCTAGGGCTAGCCAATGATAATTAAGCAGTATAAGTGATAGACTTCTGACATGTGTCCCCCTTTCCCCTTTTGTGAGAGCTTTATGTAATTAATAAATGCAACTAAACTCTCATTGGACCCCTTTGCCTCCTGGCCAATAGGAATCAGGAAAGCCATTGGGTTGCTGAATGCTCATTGGACCCCTTGGGAGACTGTCCAATAGTCTTCTAGAGAGCTTAATTCTCATTGGTTATTTTATTAAGTGTTTTTAAATTAATTAAACTAGATTTACTCTAGCCTAATTCTCATTGGTCCACCTCCAAGGCCATCCAATAGGAATTGGGTACACCTTGTGGGCATCTGGGCTAGGGATCTAACATGTGTCCCTCATTCCCTTTGTGTAAAGGGATCTTGTGTGTGTGTGTGTGTGTGAGTTTCTCTCTCATCCCCTACTCCCAAGGCTCGCCCCCTCCTATGTAGGTATTGATAAATACTTTTGGGACACACACAAAGCATCCAATTCCCCCCATGCTTGACCTTTGGACACAACCTTTGAATTTTGGAACCTTAGCATTTTGGAAGTCTTAATGGGCTACACCTTAGGGTCTTTTAAGCCCATTTTTTCACATGGATCTTTTGCAGATGGCCCCCCCTTTGGATTCCTATTTTCCCTCCTTTGGATCCCTATTGTGGCCGGTCTGCTAGCTTAACCAATATTCTAGCTTTTTCTCCCCTAGCACTTCCCTATATTAAATGATCGGTTTAACATGAGAAAATCATTTAGGAGAATTAGATATTAATAATTATGACACTCCATGTCCAAAGCCATGTGGACAAAGAGGACTTCTTTATCTCTCCGCTCAAGCATGAGGATGTAATCCTAGGGGCACCATGGTTTGATCGCATGGCAACCAATGTTAAATTCCCTGAAAGGAGAATCTACTTTAGGTTCAGGGAAAAAGATATGTACATAGATGCTAAGCAAATGGGTAACACCATACCCATTGTACATATGCAAGCTTTCAATAAGTCAATAAAGAGCTCTATTTTCGTGTACATGATTTTTGTTTAAGATTCTCAAAATGAACCTAATGTTTTAGCAAAAGAAAATATACACACTCACAAGAAATTAGAGTTATCCAATTTTCTCAAGGGGTTTCAAGATGTCTTTATTAACGAAATCCCTTGTGAGCTACCTCCTAAACGAGGCAATGATGACCATGCAATTGAACTTCTTCCAAGAAGTTCATCGCCTAATAATTCTCCTTATAGAGTTTCTCAAGCTCAACAAGAGGAGATTATGTGGCAAGAGCATGAGTTAGTTGAGAAGGGCACGGTTAGGCCTAGCTCATCTCCATTTTTCTCACCTGTGCTATTAGTGCAAAAGAAAGATGGCACATATCGTGTGTGTGTCGACTGTAGAGCACTAAATAGGATCACTATCAAGAATAGGTTTCCCATTCCACGGGTAGAGGACCTATTTGATAAGCTACAAGGGTCCACCTACTTCAGTAGGATTGACCTAAAAAGTGGCTATCATCAAATAAGGATAGTTGATCAAGACATTGTAAAGACGGCATTTTGCACTACGTTTGGTCTTTACGAATATATTGTCATGCCTTTTGGCTTGACCATTGCACCAGCCACATTCAACCGCTTGATGGAGAAGCTATTCAGGCCTCATCGAACCTTTATTGGAGTGTTCTTTGATGATATCATCATCTACTCTAATTCATTAGACGAACACAAGCAACACCTCTAGGTAATATTTCAAGCTCTAAGAGAGAATAAACTACATGTTAATCAAAAGAAAAGTGAATTTTTCTTGCAAGAGATTTAGTATTTAGGTCACATTATCTCTCAAGATGGCATCCAAATGGATCCATCAAAGTTAGAGGTAAAAAAAGGATGGCCTTGTTGAAAGGTCAACCTTTCAACATTGCTTCCATAAAGATTCCTCAAAGATTCTCTAAAGATTCCAAATAAAGATGCTGATGAAGTTATGAAGACGAAGATGGATGCTGTAATGTGAAGATACAAGCTCATGGACATCATCAAATATCCCGTTATTATCATTTTTAGCCATTACGGCGGCCACTTTTGTAATGTTTACGGGAACTTCATATTTTAAGTCGGCAATTGTATTTTGGCCACAGATGCTTGTTGGATGAGCAAAGCCAGCTCACAGTGTTGTAATTAAGCTCTATAGAAGCCTACGGACAAATCATGTCATTTTGGCCGGACATTAGGTTTTCTAAGGCTTAGTATATAAGCAAAAACCTAAAGCTTTGTAAAAAGACTTCTAATAATCTGATCTTCTGTGTCGTTGTTGGGAGACTATGAGAGAGTGAGAGAGTGTGTATGTGCGCTACAGGAGCTACGGTGGTCGGAATCACGAACGGAGAGCAGCAATGTGTTACCCACGAGGGGAGCTACGCGTTGATTCTTACATCACGCGCGTTCGTCTATGTTTTGGCAGATTCACCCGCGAGCTACTTTTGGAGTTTCAGTGGGTAACTATTGTCTGTTTTTGCATTTCAGCATATCCACGCGATCAGAGCGAGTAGAGTTACACATTAGGAACTTTAGTTTTTGGAAACATCGACCTGCAAAAACCGGCCAAACATCCTACGCGTTTTCTGCACGGAGGGTATGGGGTAGGTTTTTTTGGTCACGGACCTTAGGGAGAGTGGCCTATTGGTGTTGATAGGATATCCCTCAAGTTTTGTAACGTTTTGAGAACATCTAATGGGATTTTGGCTTGCGGTAGCATCATAGGAGACTCTCACATTCACAGAACCGATGGCATGTAGAGTTGATATCTCTGTAGGAAGTAGTCATTAGTCGGTCGAGTAGAGGTTAACACCCTTTGCTTGCTTCCACGCGCCTGCGGGGATCGAGCTCCGTCCTCAGTTGACAATTATATGTTAGGTAAGTTCTCGCTATGTTGACGTCTGTCACGGCGTATCCGTCCAACATTGGCGCCATTGTCGGGGACGAGGGCCCTAAGTAGGTGACCAAGACTAGTCCTTGAGGATAGAGGTCCCTCTGGCTTGCCAGAGTACTATTTTACATTTAGATAGGATCAGAGGGTGGTGGACTCTCTAGGTCTTAGGAGGAGTCTAGGGAGCGTGTGTTTAGCCTGGATCTTCCGTCTTAGGTAGTATTAGGTAGTAGTAGTAGGTTGTGGTGTAGAGAGTAGGAGTTGGAGTGGTAGATGTGGTGGTAGGTTGACTTGAGAGTCCGTGTGAGGGATAGGAAGCAACCAAGACATCCAAATCACCATCTCACATGATGAGTAGGAGTAGGGTAAGTAGGATATCTTGATTGTTGATCTAGAGTACTTTATGCATGTCTTATTTGCTGTTAGGCTCATCAGAGAAGTGGAAAACGCTAAGTAGGAAAGACGGTAAATTGTGTTTGGAAGCTGATTTGAAGTCCAAAAGTTTTTGTGATTATTGCTGAGAGTTCTACAGAGCATAGGGAATACTACTGCCAGAAAAAAATTGCAGTTTAAGACAGTAGACATCCTACGTGTAGGATGTCTCCAGGGCACTTTTGGCAGGGAATTTGGGAAAACTGAGGTTACCAGTGGGTTCAGAGGATAGGTTTTACCCTAGTAACATATTGACTTGGGTGTTTTTCCCTATTTTTGTTGACCAAAATCCAAAAGGCGGAGTCAAAAAACGTAAAATTTCAGAAAAGACTTAAATTGAGTGATTTTTGCATGTTTTTGCAATTGTGAAGCATACTTGCACTTGCTGAGAGCATAAGGAAGCATCAGGGACACTTCAGTCTGAAAAAATCAATAGTAGACATCCTACGCGTAGGATGTCTACAGGGTGATCTGGGCACTTTTTTGAAAATCTGAGGTTACCAGTGTGTTTAGAAGGTATGTTCTACCCTATTTTGACCTGGAAAGTGGAATTTTGACAGATCAAAGCCAAAAGACGAGAATTGCCAGACATCCTACCCAAATTGTGTCCAAGGCCTAATTTTGAGACCAAACCATAGGATGACTCCAAAGGCATGTTCTAAATGTTGTATTGAGTGCATGTGATAAATTTCATCTCATTTGGAGTCAGTGAAAGGAAGATTGAACAGACTTTAGCATTTTTGACTGAAAAAGGCAAGAATAGCTAGTTTTGGGGTCTTTTGACATCCAAACTCAAATCTAAGCATACCAGTGGGTTGCTGAAGACTAGGGGAATCTTTGGTCCAAGTTTGGGTTCATTCTGAGCAAAAAGACATCCTACGCGTAGGATGTCTCCTGCATGATTTTGAGACCAAAATTCTACTGTGACCATACCATGCTGTCATATAGCCTTAGATAGGCCTCCTAGGAAAATTTGGTCCAATTTGGAGTTGATTTGACTTGGGAATTCATCAGAACAGACATCAGGCTTTTGGAACAGATTCTTGATCATTTGACCAACCTATAGGTGTCATAATCAAAAAGTAAAAATAGATGTGAGTTTAGCACATCAAGGGGAAGCTACAATGCAAGTTTGAGCTGAAACAGAGCAAAAAGACATTCTACGCGTAGGATGTCTCCAGGGTCATAAAGTGGTCAAAATTCTACTTTGGCCATATAGGGAGTTTCCCAGTGTCTCAAGGATTCCAGAACTTTTTTCAAAAGTGAATTGGGACCTTGTTTGGCCTATTTACCAAGCAAAGATAGGAATTGTCAGACATCCTACTCTTGGAGTGCACTAGAAGCTTATGCAGCCCAAATCTTGACCTATTGGCATCCAAATTCAATTTTGAGCATACCATTGGGTTGTTGAGCACTAGGAGAATCTTGGGATCAAGTTTGGACAAAATCTGAGCAGTTAGACATCCTACGCGTAGGATGTCCCCTGCTTGATTTAGGACTCCAAACCAACTTATGAGCACACCACGGTGATCAACACATCAAGGGGAAGCTGGGGTGAAAATTTCAAGTCATTCTGAGCAAAAAGACATCCTACGCGTAGGATGTCTCAAGGACATTTTTAGGTCCAAATGAAATTCTGATCATACCATTGTGTTGCTGGACTTAAGGGGAGTCTCTCGACCAAATTTTGTTAAATTATGAGCATATAGACATCCTATGTGTAGGATGTCTCCAGGCCAGTTTTAGGGACCAACTGTCATTTTGATCATACAGGGGTGTTCCCAGTGTCTCAAGGATTCCATAACTTTTATCAAAATTGAATTTGGACTCGTTTTGACCATTCTAAACTGCATTCACTGTTTTGGCCATAACTTTCACAGAAAACGGTATCGGATCGGAAAAGTTTTTATATCAAAACGTAGCTTGAGAGTGACATTACAGATCTTAGAGCAGAACTTGAACTAAATGGTTGCCTTAGACCGTTTAGTTCAACTTTGAAAAAAACATCGTTTAAGGCCTCAAAATGCATCCGGAAGTCAGGGGTGTCTAAAATCGACAGTTCGAAAGAATTGTGAGAAAACGGTCACGGTTTTTGATGCCTGCTAAGTTAGCAGATTGAAATTATCTTTTGGGAAAACCATTGGTCACCCGCGGGAAGGTGTAAAAGTTAACTACAGCCTAGTGTAAAATTTGAGCTTCCATACACAAATCTGGTAGCAGTAAGACCATACACAAGGACTCTTGATTTTGCAACAATAGTCGCAAGTTTTGGACAACTTTAACACAAGATTTTTGCTAGCAAATCACTGCGACTTGTGCATAATTCTCTTGCGCTAGCTTAAGTTTAGTTCAGCTAAAAGCGAACTTGAAAGTCACTTCCAAGCTCAAGGAACAAGTGTGGCCGTCAAAGGTACATCAAGAATTTTTGCATTCATTGTGAAAAAGTTTGCCAACTAAATAGAATTTTGCAGATTGTGTGCTAAAGTGAACACAGGTTAGCTCGACTCAAGAATCGCTACAAAGGGAGCAGTCGTTGTAGTATAGTGGTAAGTTGCATAACTTATCACAGTGCTTCCAATAGATCGAGGCCTACTAAAAATCTCTAGGCAAAGCAAGCAGCCAGACAAGACAGTATCAACCCTGGCAAGCAAGGGAGCTAAGAAGTTCAAGAAGTGCAAGCAAAGCCCAGTTTAGAAAGCTCAGAGATTAGGGAATCCACAAAAGCTGAAGGACCTCAAGCGAAAAAAAAAACCGACACAAGGGTGCTAATAATTTTTATTAGCATTGAGGATAGCAAATAGAGCTATCACTGAACACGTACAACAAGGGAGTCAAGACGAAAGCAATGGCGTCTCAAAGGAATCAGACCAGTCAGGAAGAAGCTTCAAGTACATCCACATAAATTACAAGAGAGCAAATTTGGATCTATCTGATTGGATACTACAAAGGACTGCCATGCTATGAGGATGACAATCAGAATTTGTACATCAAGATAAAGAAAGATACAGAGGAAACTCGGACATCTCAATATGTGGAAGTTGAAACAGCGAAGAATGTACTACACCCACATCCAGATTTCATGGAAGACTGTCTGGGATCAATTTACATGGGGCACGGAAAATACATCGACAATGAGATAGAAATGTTGTACAAGGATCAACTTACAGAACTCTATGCATATCCTCCAAGTATTTTTCTGTACAAAGCACAAGATGGAAAACGGAAAATTGGTACCCTCTATGGAGATGAAGACGGTCGATACTACAGGGCTGTCACAAGTCATGAAGTTCCTGTAGAAAACAATCATTATTTTGCAGCAGAAGTGTTTCGCTCAAGAGGAGAAGACTACATGTCTAAAGGTGGTAATGTATACCATCTCGTCATGGGTACCTCTAACTACGCACCTAGAAGAATTGACACCTACAACTGTCACTACACAAATGAGTGACACACCACATGACACACAACAAGGCACAACACAAGGCACCACATGGAAAGACAGGCCACAAGTCTCGTACACCAAACTAGCACAAGACAAAGCACAAGCACACCAAATTGCACAAACAGGGAATACGTCGGAAGTACCAGCTATGAAGATAGCACAACTTCAAAAAGAGCTAGCTCGGTCTCAAGAGCTACTTAACAGAGCACAAGAAGTCATATCATCAGGCATTAAACAGATGCCAACATCGGATATGAAACCCTCTCGGATGGGGGGAGTTCAAACTCAACAAAGAGACCCTATATCTTCAAGAGTGGGATTAAGAAGTCCAGTTTTACAAGAAGTAGTGTCCTTTTCAAGAGTCCAAGTGGAATTTCAAGAAGCATTGGAAGATGCCGAGCCGGAGGAGAGACCACTAGAAATTCACAATGCCCAATGTAGAAGGTCAGGTCAAGATGTCATTGTGGTCGACAAATACAATAGGCACTATGAAATAGCCGATGTGAAAAATATGGATGAGTTTAGCAATTGTGGGCAACTTGTAAGTCACATACTTGGACCCCGTCCAAAAGCACCATCAAGGGAAATGGAAAACAAAGATTCGGTTCAATCTTCACCCTCGGTGCAGAACTCGCCAAAATCAACTCAGAAACATAGCCCTAAGGCTATGCAGAAGCCCCACGTCAAACCCGGGGCGGTCACTTTTTAGAATGTGTATGATATCACGTGAGTTAACCGGAGAGGATTATTAAAAGACCAAAATGTATAAAAATGTATACATACAGAGGGGGGTGGGGGTTTTTCAAATAGGCTCACAGTGTAAGTATAGTATTTATATTGGGGTATTATTAAGTACCTCTTGAACGCACGTGATATAGGGGTCTTTTGATAAGTGAGTGCCCCGGGACGTCAAAGACCATATACTGATGGAAGAATTAGCATTACAACTGGTAGAAAGCGTGGATAGTGATTTGATCTTGTATGCAAGCAATAATGGAAGCAATTTTCAGCTTCTCAAGGACAAGACGATGAAGGATAAAGAGACAAAGCCAGTGGATACACCTAATTCAGTCGTAATCTACAGGTTCATGCATGCAAAGAAGAGGTCATATAAGTATTTAGATACCACATGAAACCATTATCAGCAGTATTATGGAGAGCTGCCTTGTCCAAAGGGTGCACATGTTGAGATAACAACATATTGTGACCAATGTGCCATTGGTCATTTAGTGAAGGACTGCCCAGCAAAGCTCTACATGGAAAAGAAGAAGCAACAAGCCAAAAGCAAAGTTCAGACAGTGATTGACAACAAGGGAACGGAAGAAAGAATCCCCAACAAGATCCCCGGAAAAGAAGCAGATCTTGTCGCAGAGCACAAAAGATAGGCTCAAGACACAGTTGCTTGAAGTTAAGGGTGTCAACGACATTATCATAGGGAATCACGCTTTCAAAAAAGATCAATTGAATCAACTGATTCAAGATCGTTAAGGAACCTCAGTGAGGACAAGTCAAAGCATCCACAAGGTGATGAAGATGAAGCTCGCAGTTCAAGGTTCGAGAGAAAAAGAAGCCAAGATTCTGACGATAGTGAGCCAACACAAGAAGAGGTGGCAGAGGTAACAAAAAATCTTAGTGCCACGTCACAAGTGGAAGACATGCAAATAGAATCAATGGATGAAGCTGAAAGTATACCAAATAAATTCTCTACTGTGGACTCTTCATTGGTGATTGAACAAATCAAAGAGTATGAGAAGCTAAAAGAAGATGTAACTGAAGACATAGAATGCACAGAAGAACAGGAAATGACTGAGTCCAAGATTGACTACCAAGGACAAGCAATACAGGATATGAATGAATATTTTCGAGAAGAGACTCTACAAAAACCCATGGAACAATGGAAACCAAAGGCCACGGAGACCATTGCATCAGAAGAAGAGAGTCAACCTCAACATCCTGCTACACAAGCTTCAAAACATTTCCAAGAAGAAAAGTCACCATTGAATGACCTTCAAGTGTTAGAAGAAGTAAACACTGATAGAGAGCATCTGAAATCAAGAATCAAGGCGTCACAGTTAGAAACTAGCAATGAACACCAACAAGCATCTACAGTAGAAGATAGAAAGCACTTGGGACATGCTACAACCAGTCAAATGACAAAGAAGTTCAACATACAAGAGGATGACAAAGTCTTCAAGGCACAAAAGTCCAAGAAAAGTACCGAAAGCAACGAGGAAATTAGCTACTTGGCAGCCAACAAGAAGATTAAATTCTCGTTGGATGTGTATGAGAAACTGAAATTCAACTTTACAGCAGAGATAGATTGCACTGCCACGACTAATGTCATGTCTTATGGGCTGTGGTTACTTCTAGGTAAGCCAGAACTATATGAAATTCAGGTGCAGGTTCCTATATCACATGGAATAGCCGTCACAAGTTTAGGGATTGTGAAAGCTACCCTTACACTACAGTCAAAGGTAATCAAAGACAAATTCCTAGTGGCGGATTCCTCCAAAATGAGTACACATTTGATTTTGTCCAAGCACTGGGCAAAAACATTGGCAGAAGAACGTGAATTTTCAACAATGGTCATCACGACTAGCTCTCAAGAAATCCAGCCTACTACCGCTCCAAGATTATCGGCTTCCGACAAAGGCAAAAAATGAGCCCAAAAATGTCCTACCAATAGAAGCAGCCCCTTAAATCAGAGTCTTCAATCTAGCCCCAAAAAGTTCAAGACAGACCTTCGACATCAACTGACCACATGCTTCCACATGAAAGACAGACTCAAAAGAAAATCTTTCAACCAAAATACCCTACACTGCGAGATCATCGTCGACAAAAATCTTCAAAGGTCTACATCAAAGCTGAAGAAATAAAGGTCAAGGATCCAATATGGATAAATGATCCTAGCCAATTGACGAAAGATAAACACATGGGATGGATAGCCTCCCACTACAACTTAGCAGAGCAAGGCTATTATGAGGGTCAAAAGAAACTTTGGTTACCAAAACCATAGACCTCGGCTTATGCGGTGGATAAAGGTTTCAAAAAGCATCCCCAAAAGCAACAAAGCTCATATTTATATCGCCAAAGGAAACCAACCAAAAAAGCTCGCCAAAGGGATGCAGGAAATTTCAAATCCAACTGGCCTTCATACCAACATAGGACTTCATCGATAAATAATCCCAAAAATGGCACTCTTGTACATCTCAATACGACATCAAAGACATCATGGGAAGTGCCATATACAATTCTTCAAGCACAAGGTTACTATCAAGGAAATCGGAGAATCTGGCTACCAAAGATGCCAGGTAAACATTCTTTAAGAAAACGGCTTCAGCTTGAAAATAATCGCAATTTCACAGAAGGCAAAATCAAGGACAATGTCACAGTCAAGGCAAAGGATATCTACAAAGACACGCTAATCACACGATGCAGATACAAATGGGTGCCAAAAGAACAAAACATAACGAAGAAGATTGAAGTCATCTCTAGCTATCAAGAAATGTCAAGACATGATAGACAAAGTGTTACGGAGAATGGAGCGAGCCAATCTTCTCAACCAAGGGACCAACAACAACAAAAAGAAATTTTGACAACCAAGGTCACCCAGGTATGGCAAAAGAAACCAATATTGCCAGTATGGTCCTTTACAAATCCTCTCTTCGAGGATGGGAGTTTTGAATTTCAAAACCTATTCTTGGTTGAAAGCTCCCGAGAGAAAGTCAAGTCGCCATAAAAATCATGGCATAAGAGTCAAGAGTCGGGTAGCTGAGCCACTAAATGAGCAAGCGTCAGACCCAAGCTTCATGTCTTAATAACTTTTGTGGTCTATGAGTCTAGATATTTAGATTATAGCTCAAGCTCGAAGAGTTGAGCATATTGTAAAATTGAGTCGCTCATGCTGGATAGATGAGCATAAGAGTCAAAGTCTATTATTTTAATTGGTGGAGTGGCGGCGTAGTCCAAAAAACACTCACGCACATGAAAACAGTGAGGAGAGTGAAAAAAACCTCGTCGACGCAAACCCTTCTTGTGAGTAACGGGGCAGCTCTTGAAGTCAAATATATTTTTGCTTCTCTAGCTACGTTCACTCCTGGAAGCACCCATTCAAACTCCTCTCGCATCGCATATTGTTTCCCATGCATCTATCTGTGCAAGCATATATAATGTCCCATCATTGGACGTTTGCATTTGACACGATTTGTGTTCCACCCATGCACTTACACAACAAAATGACGATGACAAAGCGGTAACAGGTTTCATAAGCATTTGCTCATCAACAACAATGACTTTGAATTCAAGATACTAACAATGTATATCCAATCAAATAATAGTATCCATACGGCCATAAGTACTTTAACTCAACAAAACTCGGTTACATCAATACATAAGTACATATAGCCTGACATTTAATGGCGACTAAAGGCATTTTTTTCCCACTGGGTTTTTCCCTTTAGTCTTATCCAGGTATCCAAGACCTAATATACGTCACATTTTATTTTTACTATTTTTCTTATAAAAACACAGAAAAGCAGACCAACGACATCCCCAAACAACGACATGCTCATCAACTATAGGATCCAAGGGGAGCAGCCCAGAAACAATTCAAAAAGGCTTCAAGTTTACAGGTACACTTTCAAGATGACACCCAAAGAACAAACAATACAGAGCTGCCAAGATAAAGACTTGCTGCAACAACAAACCTCACTCGACTTATTCACGCTACAACAACCAATCGGAGGGGGAGAGCTATGGCTTCAACTACACTACATGTACAAGAAAAAGGTAACTCTACAGCATACAAAGCATCTGGTAAAAGCAACTGCAACAACAAAAGCTTCAACCAACACCAAAACATGAAGCACTCACCAAGGCCACTGTAGACATAGGGTCTTGTCGGGGATGACAAGACTTCGGAGGGGGAGAGTGTTGAAAGGTCAACCTTTCAACATCGCTTCCACAAAGATTCCATAAAGATTCCTCAAAGATTCTCTAAAGATTCCAAATAAAGATGCTGATGAAGTTATGAAGATGAAGATGGATACTGTAATGTGAAGATACAAGCTCATGGACATCATCAAATATCCCGTTATTATCATTTTTAGCCATTACGGCCACTTTTGTAATGTTTACGGGAAGTTCATATTTGAAGTCGGCAATTGTATTTTGGCCACAGATGCTTGTTGGATGAGCAAAGCCATCTCACAATGTTGTAATTAAGCTCTATAGAAGCCTAGGGACAAATCATGTCATTTTGGCCGGACATAAGGTTTTCTAAGGCTTAGTATATGAGCAAAAACCTAAAGCTTTGTAAAAAGACTTCTAATAATCTGATCTTCTGTGTCATTGGGAGACTGTGACAGAGTGAGAGAGTGTGTATGTGCGCTACAGGAGCTACGGTGGTCAGAATCGCGAATGGAGAGCAGTAGTGTGTTGCCCACGAGGAGAGCTACGTGTTGATGCTTACATCACGCACGTTCGTCTGTGTTTTGGCATATTCACCCGCGAGCTACTTTTGGAGTTTCAGCGAGTAACTGTTGTCTGTTTTTGCATTTCAGCATATCCACACGATCAGAGCGAGTAGAGCTACACATTAGGCACTTTAGTTTTTGAAAACGTCGACCTGCAAAAACCGGCCAAACATCCTACGCGTTTTGTGCACGGAGGGTATTGGGTAGGTTTTTTTGGTCACAAACCTTAGGAAGAGTGGCCTATTGGTGTTGATAGGATATCCCTCAAGTTTCGTAATGTTTTGAGAATGTCTAATGGGCTTTTGGATTGCGGTAGCATCATAGGAGACTCTCACATTCACAGAACCAATGGTATGTAGAGTTGATATCTCTGTAGGAAGTAGTCATTAGTTGGTCGAGTAGAGGTTGACACCCTTTGCTTGCTTCCACGCGCCTGTGGGTCGAGCTCCGTCCTCAGTTGTGACAATTATATGTTAGGTGAGTTCTCGCTATGCTGATGTCCGTCGCGGCGTATCCGTCCAACATGCCTAAACCAAGAAATCGTCATGAACTAAGAAGCTTTATAGGTATGTGTGAATACTATAGACGCTTCATAGAAAAGTTCTCACAAATTGCAGGACCATTACATGACCTAACAAAGAAAAACGTTAGGTATATATGGTCTGCCAAGGAGAACAATGATTTCAAAAAGCTTATCTCTCAACCTGTGCTTACACTACCGGATCTCTCAAAGCCATTTGAGGTCCAATGTGATGCTTGTGGTGATTGCCTTGGAGATGTTATTCTCCAAGAAGGGCATGCCATAGCCTATGAAAGTCGAAGGCTCGACCCTGTTGAGCAAGCTCTATGCATATATGAAAAGGAACTCCTCACAGTTCTACATGCCTTAGACTCATGGAAGCACTATTTATTGGGGACTCCTTTCATTCTGCGAACGGATCACCAAAGTCTTAAGTACTTCATGATGTATACCAAGCTCTCTGACAAACAAATGAGGTGGGAAAATTTCCTTTCGCAATTTCATTTTCATATTGCTCACATTGCTGGCAAGCATAATCAAGTAGCCGATGCACTCTAAAGACGGCCGTGAGTTAGTGCGGTTTCCATAGCAACTCACAATGATCTATCTTCTATGATAGTTGAGTATGCTATTGATCCCAATTTTAGAGATGTGATTTCATCCCTTGCATTAGGGAAGAAAGAGGAACCATTTATCTTACAAGATGGTTATCTTCTCTATGGCAAGAGACTATGCGTTACTAACTCACTACGTGAGAAAGTAATGTATGAATCTCATGCTCCTCCTCATGCAGGGCATAGAGGGATTTAGTCTACCCTAAAAGGGATTGAAACATATTTCTATTGGCCTACCATGAAAGAAAACATACAATATTATGTTTCTCAATGTGTGGTATACCAAAAGACAAATTTTGATAGAGGGAAGCAACCTGGATTGCTTCAACCTTTGCCAATCCCTAATCCACCAGGGGAGAGAATATCCATGGATTTTATCTTTGTATTGCCTGAGTCTATCCATGGGAATACGAGAATATGGACGATAGTAGACAGGTTCAGTAAACAAGCTTATTTTATACTTGTCAAAAAGACTATCATCAAATGGCAACCCTCTCGCTAAGCTTTGCAGGGTCCATTGGGATGCCAACATGAGTAAAAATCATGAGGGGTCGACCAAGAGAGAGAGAGAGAGAGAGAGAGAGAGAGAGGGGCTGATTTTGGCAAGGCATTATCACACACACACACTCACACAATCTCATGTGTGAATCAAAGAAGACTCTCTCTCCTTCTCAAGATTTAATAAAAATCTCATCATCTACTCCAAGCTTGTGAGAAGGGAGGCCTACACCAACAACTCTTGGCTTTGTGATGCAAATCCAACCAAGAGCCAAGCTCCAACGCATGCTCATCTCATCTACCATGCTAATTACTAAGCTATGCTAAGATTTTATGAGTGATTATGTGAGGAGATATACTTCTTTCTCGTCAGAATACTCCTTCTTCCTCTCAATCTACTCTCATACCCCGCTAGCTCTCACCATCTTCGAAGGTGTGTGAGGTCTTGGGGTCTGAGACCGTGAGAAAATTGATGTTGTGTTTTATAAGTGTGTGCATGGTGCTTGAAGATTCCATCTTCATTGGACCAACAAGTTATTGAAGGAACACAAAGTATTGTATTGTAAAATGTCTCCCTTGCTAGGGGAAACCTATAATACAAAGCCTTTGGAGGGGGGAATCTGGTCCTCAACTATTGTCAATAGCTTATTTCTCTCTCTTTTGAAGTATTGTTCATGCCTATCTAACTAGGTGTTATGATTTTTGTTGCTCTCTCCATCCAAGCACTCTTGCTATGCTCATTAGGAATCTATTCTAATGAAATGCTCACTATGTTTATGCTATTTTCCACTACACACAAGTTACTAGGCCATTAAATGTTACATTGGCATTGGAGCACAAGGTTTCTCTTTTCTTGCTCAAGAAGGGAGGTCCTCAAGATAACTATAACTGGTTGGTATTATTAATTGCAATTGAGTAAGTAGAACAGGGATTTTTCAGCCTTGCAGTGCGCGTGCTTTGTGCAGATAATGGGGTTTCACCATCAAGAGCTATGGTCTTAATAGTGGAGTCCTACGGGGCTTGCCTACGGCTTAACCACTATTGAGCTATTAGAAGCTTGATAGGAGCCGGTACTGTTTTGGCGTTCAAAGACCCTTTCGTCTATTCCTTGCAAATAATGATATTTGAGCCACGGGTACAAGAGCTTGAGTGCTTTTCTAAAGGGGTAAGGAGGAGTAGCAACTAGGGCTTGAAGTGCCAAAGTACACCTAAAATATTATACACCTAAAAGTTGTTAGAATGGCTAACAATAGTAAAGAGAGTGAAATTAATAATGATAGCTTTGATTTTGCTAATGAGCAAGCTACTAATGATGCCCCTATACTTGTTAACTACCTTGTTTCTAGGATCCAACAGGCCATGGGAAATCCATATCTCCAAAGTGAAGTGCAACGACAACTTTGTGCTCATGGGATTCTCCAAACTCCCCACCAAGAAGAGAGAGTACCTAGGAAGCCTCCTTGTGAGACTTTCAAAAGAGGCCTCTCTCCGATTTGGGCAGAAGAAGAGGATCCGTACGAAGGGCTTAAAAATCTACTACTTGATGATGGATCTCCTTCCCAAAGGAGAACTCAAGAGCCCCCACCAAAAGAAGGAGAAAGAAGTGAGTCTCCTGCCACCTCGGTGGAGATGGCTCCACGAGATGGTAGGAAAAATGCTCTCCAACACCCCCTAAATGGAGAAGACCTCCGTACAATTCTCCACACCATAATTCAAAGAGGGATGACAGAAAACAAGAGAAAAAAAAGGCGAGAAAGAGGTCACCCTCTTCTCCATCTTCTTCATCCTCTTCATCCTCTTCCTCTTATGAAGAAAGTGATGGTGCAAACAAGGAGGACCAAGGGAAGAAAAAGGCGAGAAAGAGGTCACCCTCTTCTCCATCCTCCTCAAATTCTCCCTCCTCTAAAGAAAGTGATGGTGAAACTGTCAAACCACCAAAAAGAAGAGGCCATAGGAAATCCTATGCCACGTGGAAGAGGTCATCCAAGCTCAAAAAGTTCAAAGAGGGAGGAAAGAACATCTCTTTCCTTACCTACGATGGCACCTTTGGTGATACAAACAAAGTCTTGGCCTTTATCCAACAATTCGATGCGGCGTTTGGATATGAGGGCTTCACGGAGTCCTCTCAGCAAAGCCATGTAGCTATGCATTTTCAAAAGTCTTCCAGGCAATGGTGGTCTAGCCTACGGGCAAACGGTGAAGCTCCACAAACATGGAAATCTTTAAGAGCTTCCATCATGAAGCAGTTTTTGGCTACCAATGCCAAAGACAAAGTACTCATCGAATGGTGAAGCTTGAAGCTCTCTCCCTACAAATCTATTCACAATATGTAGACAACTTTTGGGACTTACATCTCAAAGCCACTTTCTTCAAAAAGATGGACTTTGGAGAGCAAAAACAATAATTTTGTGCGGGTCTAATTGAAGATATGACAGAGTATGTCAACTCCCAAAGGCCACGCACCATATCTATGGTCATACACCATACCATGGTGACTTCATGAATCAATTTCTAACAAGGGGCTAAGAGGAATCTTAAGTCCACAGAGAACAAGGACCGTAACAATTATCCTAAGGAGAAGGACAATGTCCAAAAGTCTCCTAAAGGCAACGCCAACAACAAAAAAGCTAAGGAGAAGGGAGTTTATAAAGGCAAAAGTAAACTCTCTCTAAAAGAACTTGAGCGTTATCGTAAAGATAACCGTTGTTTCAAGTGCGGGGAGTAAGGGCATGCCTATCGTGCTTGCCCCCACAAGAATATAAGAAATGAGCCTTGGTCAAAATCCAAGAAGAGGATGCTCATCTCACAAAGGATCTCCTCTATGCCATGCTTGGGGAAGGTAAGAACACATGATCGTTTTATTCTCTTTGACCCTGGTTCTACTCACAATTTCATATCCACAGAGTTGGCCACCAAACAAGGCATCCAAGCCTATGAGATGGGAGATTTCCTACCCGCCGATGGTGCTTTTAAGGGGCAAGAAGCTTCAATCACTCCCTTAATTGGGAAATTGAGGCTCCATGTCCAAACCTATGTGGACAAAGAGGACTTCTTTATGTCTCCTCTCAAGCATAAGGATGTAATGCTAAGGGCACCGTGGTTTGATCGCATGGTTACCGATGTTAAGTTCCTTGAAAGGCAAATCTACTTTAGGTTCATGGAAAAAGATATGTACATAGATGCTAAGGAGTTGGGTAACACCATACCCATTATACATATGCAAGCTTTCAATAACTCAATAAAGAGCTCTATTTCCATGTACATGATTTTTGTTAAAGATTCTCAAAATGAACCTAATGTTTTAGCAAAAGAAAATATACACACTCACAAGGAATTAGAGTTATCCAATTTTCTCAAGGGATTTCAAGATGTTTTTATTGACGACATCCCTTGTGAACTACCTCCTAACAAGGCAATGATGACCATGCAATTGAACTTCTTCCAGGAAGTTCACCACCTAATAAACATCCTTATAGAGTTTCTCAAGCTCAACAAGAGGAGATCATGCGGCAAGTGCATGAGTTAGTTCAGAAGGGCATGGTTAGGCCTAGCTCTTCTCCATTTTGTTCACCCGTGTTATTAGTGCAAAAGAAACACGGCAGATATCGTATGTGTGTCGACTATAGAGCACTAAATAGGATCACTACCAAAAATAGGTTTCCCGTTCCACGGGTAGAAGACCTATTTGATAAGCTACAAGGGTCAACCTACTTCAGTAGGATTGACCTAAAAAGTGTCTACCATCAAATAAGGATATTTGATCAAGACATTATAAAGACCGCATTTCACACTACGTTTGGTCTTTAGGAATACATTGTCATGCTTTTTGGCTTGACCAATGCACCAGCCACATTTAACTGCTTGATGGGGAAGCTATTCAGGCCTCATCGAACCTTTACTGGAGTGTTCTTTGATGATATCATCATCTACTCTAATTTACTAGACGAACACAAGCAACACCTCTAGGTAATATTTCAAGTCTTACGAGAGAATAAACTTTATAATTATCGAAAGAAAAGTGAGTTCTTCTTACAAGATATTCAGTATTTAGGTCACATTATCTCTCAAGATGGCATCCAAATGGATCCATCAAAGTTAGAGGTAATAAAAGGATGGCCTAATCCAAGGAATCTACATGAATTAAGAAGCTTTATAGGCATGTGTGCATATTATAGACACTCCATAGAAAAGTTTTCACAAATCACGGGACCATTACATGACCTAACAAAGAAACACGTTAGGTATACATGGTCTACCAAGGAGAACAATGCTTTTGAAAAACTTAAAGAAAAGATTATCTCTCAACCTATGCTTACACTGTCGGATCTTTCAAAGCCATTTGAGGTCCAATGTGACACTCCAGCCACATTATCACTCCATGTCCAAAGCCATGTGGACAAAGAGGACTTCTTTATCTCTCCGCTCAAGCATGAGGATGTAATCCTAGGGGCACCATGGTTTGATCGCATGGCAACCAATGTTAAATTCCCTGAAAGGAGAATCTACTTTAGGTTCAGGGAAAAAGATATGTACATAGATGCTAAGCAAATGGGTAACACCATACCCATTGTACATATGCAAGCTTTCAATAAGTCAATAAAGAGCTCTATTTTTGTGTACATGATTTTTGTTTAAGATTCTCAAAATGAACCTAATGTTTTAGCAAAAGAAAATATACACACTCACAAGAAATTAGAGTTATCCAATTTTCTCAAGGGGTTTCAAGATGTCTTTATTAACGAAATCCCTTGTGAGCTACCTCCTAAACGAGGCAATGATGACCATGCAATTGAACTTCTTCCAAGAAGTTCATCGCCTAATAATTCTCCTTATAGAGTTTCTCAAGCTCAACAAGAGGAGATTATGTGGCAAGAGCATGAGTTAGTTGAGAAGGCCACGGTTAGGCCTAGCTCATCTCCATTTTTCTCACCTGTGCTATTAGTGCAAAAGAAATATGGCACATATCGTATGTGTGTCGACTGTAGATCACTAAATAGGATCACTATCAAGAATAGGTTTCCCGTTCCACGGGTAGAGGACCTATTTGATAAAGTACAAGGGTCCACCTACTTCAGTAGGATTGACCTAAAAAGTGGCTATCATCAAATAAGGATAGTTGATCAAGACATTGTAAAGACGGCATTTTGCACTAAGTTTGGCCTTTACGAATATATTGTCATGCCTTTTGGCTTGACCATTGCACCAGACACATTCAACCGCTTGATGGAGAAGCTATTCAGGCCTCATCGAACCTTTACTGGAGTGTTCTTTGATGATATCATCATCTACTCTAATTTACTAGACGAACACAAGAAACACCTCTAGGTAATATTTCAAGTCTTACGAGAGAATAAACTTTATAATTATCGAATGAAAAGTGAGTTCTTCTTACAAGATATTCAGTATTTAGGTCACATTATCTCTCAAGATGGCATCCAAATGGATCCATCAAAGTTAGAGGTAATAAAAGGATGGCCTAATCCAAGGAATCTACATGAATTAAGAAGCTTTATAGGCATGTGTGCATATTATAGACACTCCATAGAAAATTTTGCACAAATCACGGGACCATTACATGACCTAACAAAGAAACACATTAGGTATACATGGTCTACCAAGGAGAACAATGCTTTTGAAAAACTTAAAGAAAAGATTATCTCTCAACCTATGCTTACACTGTCGGATCTTTCAAAGCCATTTGAGGTCCAATGTGACGCTTGTGGTGATTGTCTTGAAGCTGTTTTGCTCCAAGAAGGGCACCCCATAGCCTATGAAAGTTGAAGGCTCGACCCTATTGAGCAAGCTCTAGGCATATATGAAAAGGAACTCCTCGCAGTTCTACATGCCTTAGACTCGTGGGAGCACTATTTATTGGGGACTCCTTTCATTCTGTGGATGGATCACCAAAGCCTTAAGTACTTCATGACGCAGACCAAGCTCTCCGACAAACAAATGAGGTGAGCAAATTTCCTTTTGCAATTTCATTTTCATAATGCTCACATTGCTGGCAAGCAAAATCCAGTAGTCCACGCACTCTCCAGACAACCAAGAGTGAATGCGGTTTCCATAGCATCACAATGATCTATCTTCTATGATAGATTAGTACGCTTTTGATCCTGATTTTAGAGATGTGATTTCAGCCCTTGCACTAGGGAAGAAAGAAGAACCATTTACCTTACAAGATGGTTATCATCTCTACGGTAATAGACTATGTGTTACTAACTCTCTATGTGACAAGTAATGTATGAACCCCATGCTCCTCCTTATGCGGGGCATAAAGGGATTCAGTCTACCCTAAAAGGGATAGAAACATCTTTCTATTCACCTACCATGAAAGCAAACTTACAAGAGTATGTTTTTAAATGTGTGGTATGCCAACAAATGAAGTTTGATAGAGGGAAGCAACCTAGATTGCTTCAATCTTTGCCAATCCCTAATTCACCATGGAAGAGCATATCCATGGATTTTCTCTTTGAATTGCCTAATTCTATCCATGGGAATACAAAAATATGGACGATATTAGACATGTTCAACAAACAAGCTCATTTTATACCTGTCAAAAAGACTATCAAATCCCATCAAATGGAAACCCTCTTCATATCACAAATCTTCAAGTACCATGGCTTGCCAATGTCCATAGTGTCGAATAGAGATCCTAGAATGACCAGTAATTTCTGGAAGGGTCTCTTTGAGAATTTAGGGACAAGAATAAATTTCTCTTTGGCCTATCACCCGCAAACGGATGGCTAAAGTGAAATAGCTAACCTAACAATTCTTGATCTACTAAAAGCCTATGTAATGGAAGTAGATCAAAGATCCCAATGAGAGAAGTACTTACGCTTAGTGGAGTATGCCTCCAATAATACTGTACATACATCCAAAAAAAAAGCACCTTTTGAGGTAATTGAGGGAAGATCTAAAAGTCCCCTGCTACTTAAGGTACACGAGAAGATCTTTGCTGTAGATGAGGAGGTCTGGCACACCTAGAGGCACTATCCTAGCAAGTCTGGTTGCAATCCGACAAGGTACATGAAAAATCAACTGAAAACTGCAACAGATCAGTCCAAAAAGGTTGCCCTATGGTCTAAAAACACTCTCCTATTGTCAAAATGACTAAAAATAGTGATTTAAGCACTCAAATCTGCATTTACAGCTCACAGACACGTAGTCATGAACCACAACAAAACTGACAATGCTTACACTTAATTTAAAGAGGCAAAGAGAGAGGAACACAATGCAAGTTTTGGATTTGAAAACGGATTACCCAATCATTAGAAAAGTCAAATTACAAGTTTGGAGGAGCTCGTAGCTTGAGCGTACATTTTCAGAGCTCCTTCTTCTTCTCTAAAAATAAGCCTCCTGTTTCACGTTAAGGTTATTGACATTTATACCTAGGGCATTCTAAATGGCCAGTGGCCGGTTTACATGGACCTTTACAATTGTCATGACAACATTACAACTCAGGGAATTGATCCATTACTCTGGAATCATGATTTACACATAGTATTACTACACTAGCTCGGAAAACTAATAGAGTACAAATGTGGTGTACGGCTACGTGTCTAACCAGTTGGGTGCCCATTTGATCTGTCCTCAAACATTCGCCCCTTCCTAATTCATGTCGTCCCTTGACACGACCTTGTGCAGTCTTGTCATAGGGTTGTCTTCAGCTATGTCTTCAAGGTTGGACTTCAGCTTGGGAAGTGCTTTGTCATTGATGATGCTCCCCCCTTCCTAGAGTGATTCATAACTGTCGTGTTGTTGATACCTGATTTGAGCGTGATTGTTGAGGCAACTTTAATTCTTGTTGCGCATTCTCCTCTTTGTTGCCAGTCTTGGCCACCGGGAAGATGGATGTTGATGTGTCTGAGCTTGTAGAATTGAACCTCTTTTGGGCGTGGACTTTATGATGGGTTTTCTTTCAAGGTCCACTGCAATTTGAATTTTCCACAATAGCTAGCCAATGTTGAAAAGCTGTGTGAGCTACTTTTGATTGTTGTTGATGACTCTCTTGCGGAATTTGTCATTGCTTGTTGTTGTAGGCCATTCTTTGAATTGCCATTTTTTGATGGAGCTTTGCTTTTGCCCTTGAAGGAGATAAAAGATTCTCTTGATAAGCATATGGAGACCTGCAATTTTTGTTCCAAGTCATTGTCAATTGATTTGGGTAGCCATTTCCTTATTGTTGATGTAGAAGGAATATATACAAGAAGTCAATGATGAGGTCTAGATTAGGGTCTTAAAACCTAAATGACCAAAGGGAAAAAATACGCTCTTATTGGATTTGAGCATTTGGACTTGAAATACCTGTCATGCAAGGTGAGTGCTTGGGAGAAACAAAGGAAGAGTGCCTAATGCAAGTGCCAATTATGGGACACTCTATATGCTTAAGTTTTCAAACCAAAGCATGCAGTGTAAGAGATGGAGTTGATGGGTGCTTCAATGAACAAATGTAGCACATGTGACATCAAAGGACATCTCAATAGCTTCCATGTTTCCAAGAAGGGTTTTTGATGTAGAAGATTCTCCACTCATACCTCACTGTGATAAGTGCGGGAGTGTCTTTTGGACTTCCTCCTTCACTTACCACTATACTACAATGACTTCGACTCTTATGCTCACCTATACCAGCATGAGCGAAAAAAAATAATTATACTCAACTCTTCCAGCTTGAGCAGTACCTAGAATAGTTAAGACTCTTAGACCACACATAATATTACATGAAGGTTTGGGACTAACGCCTTGCTCATTTAGTGGCTTAGCTGCCCGACTCTGACTTTTATGCCATGTATTTCTAATGGCAACTTGGACATACCTGTTCAAGGCCAGAAACCCAATTCCATAAGTTCTAGAAATTTAGGCCTATTCCATTGTGTTGTTCTTTGGATGCCACCATTTTTTTGAGTAGGTTGGCATATTTTGGCTCCTCTTGACTTGCTTGTCGTATATTCACACTGCTTTGTGAAACAAGTCCTTCAGCTCTTGAAGGGACTGATGTAGTTTTTGCATTATCTTCCATGAGAAGAAATTGTTGATGTGTTTGAGTTCTTTGTGATTGAGTTTCCACAATCAATTTTGGAACCCACCTTGTCTTTGATCCTTGTGTGACCGTCTTTGGCATTTTACCTTCTTCTATAATTTGATGGACACTAGGCTTCGGTATCCAAATTTGATGATTTCCTTTGTAGAAGCCTTGATTTTGTAGTTGAAGATGGGGTATCCATCTAGAGTTCTTAGCACTATCAGTGGTGACTGGCTGTTTGATCTTCCTATTGATTGTGTGCCTTTGGGTGGATCCTTGTGCTTCTTAATTGATCTTTGTTGTTCCAGGTTGAGCTACAATTTTTGGTAACCATATTTGAGTGTTACCTTCATAAAATCCTTGCACTTCGAGTAGCTTGACTGGAATTATCCGTTGCTGCACCTGTTTGCATTGTGTAGCTTGGGTAGCTTGTTTGAGGTATGACTTTGGTACCCAAACTTGTCGCGTTCCTTGTTGCTTTGATTTTTTCTTTTGCCTTTTGTCATAGTTCTTTCTCCTGATTGCGTTGTTTGTCTTGTGTTTATAGCTCATCTTGCTCTTTGTAGAACTCTTTGGTCGATGGTTTGGCTTTTGATGTAGAGGCTTCGTGGGAATTTTGATGGAAGATCGTTGAGGGTAAAGTCACCTTGCGAAGTTGATTTAATTCAAATTTTACCTTAGCTTTACCTTTTTCTTCTATGCTTGGTTGCTCCTTTTTTGCATTGACTTGAGGTGCTTTTGGGGCCTTTGCTAGTGGTGTTGTTGAAGATTTTCCCTATGGTTGAAAGAAGATGTTCCTCCAGCTTTTTGTCAAGACCAGACTTCTTTGATGTGATGGGAGTCATTTATGTGGAAAGTATCCTTATACTCTCTAGTACTCACTTTTACAGCTGCTGCCACTCCAAAGCAAGGAATTGGCGTTTTAGAACTTGTGTAGACTATCTCCTCTAGCTCTTTGATTGGTGGCTTTCCCATCATTATCCACATTCCATAAGTCATTCGATTAGTTGTTGCTTCAAGATCTATCACAGATGAACATGTGATTTTAAGTCCTGTTTCTCTGCATATGCTGAATTGATCATCGTAGGAGATAATCGATCTTTTTCTTTGTCCCTGTTCTTCTTTTGATCTTGCATTTTCTGAACATTTGATGTTGAGCTTGGAAACTTTTTTCCTTTATCTGCTTTCATTTGCACTTTTTGTGGAGTCGGCTTCTTTGAAACAACTTTTTTTGTTTCTTCAGGTATGTCAATGATGACATATTCTTGTGGTTGCTCTGCTTCCTTTGTTTGCACCTTGGAACCATGCTCCATGATGTAGCAATCTGTCTCAACTTTTCTGCTTTTACACTCACAAACTTCATTAGCTTCCTTCAACACCTTTATCATAAATAAGGGAGTTATATCATACCCATCTTCATCGCAAAATTTAGTCAGGGTCGCCTCATTCACACACACATCAAGAGTCACCAATATTTGATCCCATCCAAAGGGTTCAAATAACTCATCTGGAAAAGGCTATGGAATATATGTCTCATCTTCTGCTGAACGCTCTAGGATGCAATCTTCCTTTCTAAGAATTACACTCTCAGGAGCTCTGTACATCCAAATATGCACTTTGCTTTCCAAATCAGTTGTGGAGTTTAAGTCTTCCCCCGGGTTTCGCACTACATCTCTATAACTATGATCTTTGACATTGATTTTTGTTGTGACCTATTTGTGTCTCAAGTAGATATAGTCATAGCCCCAGTCTTGTACCATTTTGAGCTGACACATGAATGGTCTGCCCAATATGATATCAAAGTTGCTGCTCTTGTCAAAATTCATTATGAAAAAGGTATGCTCATACTCTATGCCACATGAGGATACAATGATTTGTTCTAATATGCCAATCGGTTTCTCTATGTGTCCATCCGCTAATTGCATTCGAGTTTTTGTAAGAGAAGGCTTTCCCCATTTTTTCCATATCTCTTTGGTTGCAATGGAAATTCCAGCCCCACTATCTAATATAGCAACCATATTTACTCCTCTATACTCAAGTGGTAAGGTGGTGTTTCCTTCTTCTACTTCATAGTAGTCACCCACCTATTTAGTGGTACATGCTTTGTTTGTGGATTCTTAGGCATGGTGTCATCCCTATTTTTGTCCGCAAGTTGGTCATGTGAAGAGATTTTCAACCCCATCTTTTCCAGGTGTTTGCCCATTTGCCCCCATACGTGCGGTCTAATTTTTAGTAGCTCTGAGAGATAAAGTGTGCATTGTATAGGAGAAGCCATCAATTCGTGCAAGCTCTTGGTATGCATCATTTTTGGTGTGGCTTTCCACTGAGAAGGTACTATTTTAACCTCTGATTTTGTCTCGAGTTCTCTTATGAAAGATGGCAAAGTCTTTAGAGAGCAATGTAAGACAGGGGTGACTAGAGCCTGAGAGTTCACCAACCACCCTTTATATAGGCATGCCCTTGGCCCTTTGCCCTAGTTGGACTCCCCGTTCCACACCGCCTAGCCCGACCGTGCCTTGTCTAGTCCGGCCTTACCGGTGTCCTGACATTACTCCCCCTTTAAGAAGAGTTTTTGTCCTTGAAAACAAAAGTGGGAAAATTATTCTTAAGAACACTAATGTTTCCTCAAGTGGCACCTTCTTCAGGTTGGTCTTTCCTCTTGATAAGGCTTGTTGTCATACGTGATGACGTGTATGCAACTCAGGATAATCAAGAACACGTTCAAGTTCATGCGGTAAGGTAGGAGGTTCAATGTAATCAACCAAAACCTGTTGGTCAATGACATTGTCGTCCCCATGTAACCGCTCTCGTAGACAGCTTACATGAAACACCGGATGAATACGAGAATGTGAAGGTAGTAATAGTTTGTAGGCATGATCACCTACTCGCTTGAGTATTTTGAAAGGCCCACAATATCGGGGAGATAATTTAGGCATCGGTCCAATTTTCAAACTTTCTGAATGTTCTGGCACACGTAAAAATACTTCCTCCCCTTCTTTGAAGGTAACTTGTTGACGTTTCTCATCAGCGTATTTCTTATACCGATCCTGTGCTTGCCGGACATTCTGGCGAGAAAGTTTCAGCATATCCATATGGTCTTGGAGAAAATCCTTAACCTGTTGGAGTTTTTCGGTTGCCAACCCCACCGTAACTGGTGACCTAGGTTGAAACCCGTACATTAGCATGAAAGGACTAAAACCTGTTGTGGCATGCTTAGCACTGTTGTAGGAAAACTCGAGAATAGGTAAGTATTCTTCCCAGTCTGAATTTTTTTTGCTGACGTATGCTCTTAGCATATCCTCTAGCACCTGGTTAACCCGTTCTGTTTGACCATTCATTTCTGGATGATTAGCTGTACTAAGGTTTAGTTGTGTATCCAATCGTTTAAATACAGCTCTCCAAAAGTGGCTGTTAAACTTGGAATCACGGTCACTAACAATGTTACTTGGCAAACCATACAATTTGTATAGATTGTCCACAAATAACTTGGCTAGTTCTGGTGTCTTAACCGTTGATTTGGTCGAAATAAACTTACATAGTTTAGTCAACCTGTCTACGACCACCCATACTGAGTCATGAACTCGTATAGTGGTTGGTAAACCTACAATAAAATCCATAGAGATACTTTCCCATTTTCCATTGGGAATCTCCAAAGGATGTAAGAGTCCTCCTGCTTTCATGCGCTCTGCCTTGTTAACTTGACATTTTTGGCAGTGCAAGACATAAGCTTGAACAAAGCCATGTATACCTCGCCAGTAAAACTGCCGTCGTACGAGTGCATAAGGTTTTCTAATCCCCGGGTGCCCTGCACTTGGATTATCATGAAATTCATAAAGAATTTGGCATCGAATGTCCGTGTCCGTTGGCACACAAACTCTCCCCTTGTGGAGTAGATACCCATTGTTGACGGTAAAATTCTTCCGTCGCTGTAGTTCATCACTTGATAAAGGAGAACTGGGTGTGGAGGTTAATTGTACACTACCATCACTGGAGTGAGAAGGATCCTTCTTTTGAACATGGCTCCACACTTTGGAATATGCTTCATCATGCTCATATTTGCCCTTGAGAGAATCTAAAAATTCACTACGAAGTTCCGTGAACAAGAGCGAATTGATCTCTGGCATTCTACTTAGAGCGTCTGCCACTACATTGTATCGGCCTTTGCGATACCTTAGCTTGGCGTCATATTCCTGAAGGATCTCAACCCACCTGGCTTTTCGACCCTTTAAATCTGTTTGTTGTGTAAACCATTTAATGCTTTCATGGTCAAACACAATCTCGAACTGAGCACCATATAGATAATGCGGCCATGTCTTTAAGGCAGACACTATTGCATAGAATTCGCGTTCATAAGTAGATTAGTTCTATTGAGCTCCATCAAGCTTCTTACTTTCAAATGCAATCGGCCGTCCGTCTTGTAACAGGACTGCTCCAATAGCACGATCACTGGCATACGTTTCCAAAACAAATGGTTTCAAAGAATCTACAATAGCCAGTATAGGAGTTGTAGCTAATGCGTCCTTGAGCGTATCAAAACTGTGCTATTGAGCATATCCCCACTGGAAAGCTTTTCCTTTGCCTTTAAGTTGATCCGTCATAGGAACAAAAATTTGAGCATAGTTTTTAACGAACCTTCGGTAAAAACCTACAAATCCTAAAAATATTTGTAATTCTTCCAGATTATTAGGAGGAGGCCATTTTTTGATGGTATCCAATTTGGATTGATCCATGTATAGACCATGAGCTGAAATAACATGCCCTTTCATCTTTTAGAAAATCACATTTAGATTCGTTGGCATATAACTTGTTTGTACACAACTCAAACACCTACCTGAGATGTTGTAAGTGCTCTTCTTTAGAAACACTATAGACTAGGATGTCATCGAGGAAAAAAGTTTCCAAACCGTGTTCGGAATGCAGTCTTAGGCGTAACCCTATTTAAGGCTTGGTAGTCTACGCACATGCACATACTGCAGTCCTTTTTCTTCACTAAAAGGATAAGCGAAGCCCATCGTGAAGAACTAGGTTGTATAAACCCTCTGCTAAGGTAGTCAACAAGCTGACGTTCCACCTCAGCAGCCTCTAAGTAACTCATACAGTAAGGTGGTTTACTAACAGGTTTACAGCCTATAGCCACGTCAATGCTATGTTGTATTGATCGTGTCGGCGGTGATCCTGATGGAAAATCATTAGGAAATACATCTTGGAATTCCTTTAATAATTTTTGTAATTGACTAGCAACATTTGCTTGTTTAGAATTAGCAATTGGTGGAATAGAGGAGAGAGAAGCATGCGGCGTTGAGGAATCTTCAACAGACTCAATGTTAGAAAGAAAATGAGACAGTGAGTAACACAAGAAAACCTAATCTATTTCATTATCAGAAACGAGCTGCATAAGCTTGAAGCGGTACAAATCAGTGGTGATGAAGGTATAGCCTTTTCTCCTAACAACAGCACATGTGCGCCATGGGATTCAAAAATCAAGCTGTTGTGCTCATAGCTACGCTTCAGTGATGGTCCTAGGCTATGCAACCATTCCCTACCAAGAACCACATCAGCCCTTTCCATGTTCATAACCTGAAAATCCAAACAAGTAGAGTACCCTTGTACTTCCAATGAAACAGCTCAGCATTGAGTATCCCATATTTCAGTATCATGTCCATTCATCATTACTACCTTGTAGCGGTGGGTACTTGGAGTTTGAGGCAATTTGAGCTTTTTCACCAATCCATAATTGATGAAATTGTGAGTAGCACCATCATCTACCAAGATGCGCACCTTGTGCCCTTGCAGATATCCCTGCATACGTACTAACTCATGTGGTCCAAAGGTTTGTTGCCACATGGAAGCTATGAGACAGCATTCATGCACCACCTCAGTGTGTGTTACTTCCACTGTGGAGAATTTCAAGGAAGACTCAAGAGGTAGTAGTTGCACCGTGTGCACTACTTTCTCCTTCCCCTAAGCAGCAGATTTCCCCTTGGGACAGTCCTTTTTTTGCCATGACCTCTTTCTAAACATCGAAAACATAACTTCTCTTTCTTGGCTTTATCAAAATCCTCAGGAGAAAGAGGACCCCTGGACCCCTTGGGTTTTTTAGATGCATCTGAATTTGAAACTAGAAATTTTCTTTTATTGTGCCCATACTGTGTGCGTGTATTACCATGTATACTAGTAGGCACATTACTATTATGTAATTTCTTCTTATCAGGGTCATCATGAATATGTGCTTTCACTATGGCTTCCTCAAGTGTTTTAGGGTCTTGGGCCTTCACATACTTCTTAAGCTCAGCTTTCAGACCTCGTATGAACCCTCATACTTGTTGAAAGGTATCCAAGCCTTCCAACTTGAGGATAACGTCCCGATAGTGAGAGATATATTCAAGGAGTGATGGGTATTGGCGCATGGAACATGTGTCCCAAGCCGTCCAATTCTGATTGGCCTCATTAGTAGGTACAAATTCATTGCTAAACATTGATTCAAAGGCTACCCAACTCTGTGGTATGATGTTCTTCTCCTTGAGAGACATCCACCATTTGTAGGCCTTGCCTTCCAGAGTTAAGCTCGTCTGTAGAGCTGTGACTGCATCCGAAGTACGCCTTAAGGCGTGAATTCCATCCCATTTGCTGAGAAAGATGTTCACTGCATCCTTATTGCGGTCTCGATCTTCGCCCTTAAAGACTGGTGGTTTAAAGTTCTTTAACAAGTCATCCACCTCTTTGGCAGTGAGAGTATGCAACGTATCATTAATTGGGCCTTGCCCTTGTGTGCCAATGTGCTCATGCATGTGGGTGTCAGCAAGACTCTTAGACTGCTAATGCTTAATTGAATTACTAATGTGGAAAGTTTAGTAACATTTTCATTTAAAGCTTTAAAATTTTCATCTATGACTGTCATGCGTGTCTGAAATGCACGAAATTCTTGAATATCGAGCAACTCATAAGTATCTTCTCCTGCCATAGCGTCATGATTACTCTCCTTGAGAGGATCCAGCCGCGGGCCATCATTGGTAGGATGAGGAGTACTTTGCTCGAAATCGAATGTCATATTGATATCTGAATCCATGGCTACACAGTGCGGTGAAAGAAGTACTCAAAAAATATACCTGATATTGGGAGTACTCGCAAAGTAGAGTAGCCGTGCTAACTTTTTCAAAATCGATAGTAGTCCACCGTATATGGAACTCCGCAAGCTCTTGATAGTAGAATCAACTATGCTTGACGATGCCGACAAAAAATTGTACTGCTTGAAACGTCGCTGACAACTGAATCTTCTCAAAGGAAGAAATTGCAATAGATATTCTTCCGAAACTTCAACTCCGTCAAAATTTAACTTCTATCAACTTCTGCAATTTCTGTAATTCGGATAGTTTGCCTAGAACTCGGTGGCCCTTTGCCTATGCTTGTGTCGGATCTCTGCTGACAACCTTCGAACACCCTAGCTTGGGTATGGAGTGTGTGCCCGGGTGGGCACGCACCCTAGCTTGAGATTTTTTGATGAATTGCCCAAGGCCAAAGGCCTTTGGGCGCCTTGTGTGTGAAAAAAAACCCCTGCACTCAGCTATGGCGACCACGGCAGTGCCGCGAGGGTGAGGGAGAGAGAGAGGCTCCACTGCGTTGCTTGTTGGGTGTCACCACTGTGACAAAAAATCCTCCCCTCCTCAGCATGCATCCGTCGGGCTAAGCCACACAGTGTATGCCGGAGGTTGAGGTCGCCTCCCTCCCGGCATAAGTGGCGCTTCTCACACAGTGGGACTTCATCGTCCCCCTTAGCAGGCAGCTCTTCACGCCCTCAAAGAGAGGAGCATGCAAAAAGCTCCACGCCCTCTTGCCCAAAATAGACCATGCTCTGATACCAATGTAAGACAGGGGTGACTAGAGCCTAAGAGTCCACCACCCAGCCACCCTTTATATAGGCATGCCCTTGGCCCTTTGCCCTAGTTGGACTCCCCGTTCCACACCACCTAGCCCGGCCCTGCCTTGTCTAGTCCGGCCTTGCCGGTGTCTTGATAGAGCGTGGTTTACTCTCTTCAACTGCGATAGACCCGGCATCCCCATATAAATATCGTATATCTCCTGGGAAAAAATCGTGATGCATCTTTATCTCAGGGATAGGTGCTGACTGTAAAGTAGCACTACCATCGTTTTGGTTTTTGATTGGTTCCCACAAGGATTGTGGCCACGGTTCTTCTACCTCTGGAATAGGCATCACTACTTGTGAAACCACCCATCTGTGGTATTGGCTACTTCCCTTGTATCTAAAGCTGCCTCAAACTATGCATCTTCCTGGTCTTTGTTTACAATACCACGACTTTCCATTTCCTGGATTTTTTTGTGGATTATGCCCATTTTGGAGCATCTGGAACTGGTTCCATAAGAGCTTGGGCCTTCTGGATGAGATCCTTGTACATTTGAAACCTCTCTTTTTCATACCATGGATGAGGATATGTCAGATATCTATCCTCTTGGGTTTGGTTGGGTTTTAGCCTAGCTTCGTAGGCCTTCAAAACTGCATCTAAAGTTTCAAAGGCTTTTTCCACTAAGACTGGACCTCCCGAGTTAGTCTTTGACTCTTTAGGTCCCTTTGCTTTTTTGTTCCTTTCTTGCTCTTGTCTAAGCTGCTCTTTTGTTTGATTCAATTTAGTTTCCAAAGCAGATTTCTCCTTCAGCCTCTTTGCTTTCATTTTGTCTCGTTTGCCTTTCCATGATCTTCTTCCAAAAGTTCTCACCGATATGTTCTCGATTTCTGTTGAGCAGGCAATGTGGGTTCCTCCTCAACGATTGCATTTTTAGCAGCTTCTTGAGCTTTAGCTCGAGTCATCATGTTTAAAGGAATAGCGGCTTCTACCTCGGATCCACTTGAAGAAGGCATTACGCCTACAACACTCATTGTTGCTTTCCCCTTGTAGTTTGGATTCTTAGCACAGTGTTGGCGTAGATGGTCTATCCCACAACATTCACAAAATACAAAAATAATCTATTTGTAGACCCTTGTTTGGATAACTTCGTGCCCAGTGATCACCTCCACACTCATAGCATGGACCTTCTTATTTCATAGCTGGTGATCTAGCCACTGGTTTTTCTATCCTGTAAGAATATTCTTTGAACCATACTCTTGATGATTGGCTATGAACATGAGCGTATTTGCATCCATGGAGTATTGGTTTCTCGTGGGTTGTGGCACATGCATTGGTTGATTGTAGTTGACTATCACTCTCCCATCGTTCAAAAGATGCGGTTGTTGCCCTAGCATTTGTTGTAGCTTTGGTTGAGTGCTACACCATGGAGTGGGATGATCCCCTCCACAAGTATTATATCTCCTCAATTGAGATTGTCATACATTTAGGTTCTGTATGTAGCCTTCGTTTATTCTTCTAATTACCTCCTCAACCACTTGATCAATGATTGGTTCCCAAGGAGTTTGAACATCCTTCTTTGTTTTTGATTCACTCTTCAGAGATGAGGCACTACTAGTCGCGTTGTATGTATCTTCAGCCACCTCTCCATAGGCCTTGCAATTGTCAACTAGATATAGAGCTTCTCTCATGACTTGCTCAAATGCCATGCATCCTTTCAAATGTAGGTCCTTTTTTAGAGTTTCATTCGTCAAGCCCTCTATGAAGAGAACTGACAATCTCTCATGTTGTGGTAGCTCTCTCACAGGACATCTCTCGATGTATTGTTTGAAGCGAAGCAAATCTTCCTTCACTCTTTCATTCGCTTTATGTTTGAAAGCGTAGATTTGGGACACTGTGTTATGTTTGATTCCCCTTTTCAAGAACTCCTCTAAAAACTGTTGTAAGAGTTGTGTTATGTTTGGAAAATCATCTCTATTTTAGAGATTGGAACCACGTCAACGTTGTTCCTTCCAACGTCAACCCAAATCCTCATACTGAGTATGGAAATCTGCAATCTGTTCAGCTCTCAAAACTTGTTTGAAGAGTGAGACATGAGCATATGGATCCCCTGACCCACTGTACTTTGTCTTGACAAATTGTGCCAATTGATATGGTCTTAATCGTTGTGGTTCAGTCACTAATCTAACCAATTCATGGTCTCTTGTAAAGACGTCCCTCGTTCTATCCTCTCGTCTTGGAGAAAATTCCGGTGGAATCCTCTCTGATATGTACTCTGGCATCGTATTTGGCTATAAGTAAGAAGAGATCGGAGTATCCTTGCACGCATATGTCTCTAGGTCATTTGGATCAACAATTTTATACTCATGTCCATACTTATCTACCATCAAAACTTGCATTCCATTGGCATTTGTATATGTGAAGGCATAGAGGTTCTTATGGGTGGTCAATTCTCTGGCATAGGGTTCTACACACTTGTAGAAGATGTATGGATCTTCATTTGTGAACCTATACAAGCCCTCATGAGCGTAATCTGTAAGCACTCTTATGGATTCATTGGCTTTGATGAATCTCACATTTGGTTTGTTGGTCAGAGGATGCCTATCCTCTAGGTATTCTCCCAATCCCATTGTTGTCCGCATTATAGCGTTTCTTGCTTTTTTCATGTCTTTGAGTGGAGTAGAAAACCCTGGTGGTGGATGATTTATCATGGTTAGAACTCACTCAAGATTCTCAAGATAGTCTCTTACAAGTCCACTTTGGCTTGGTGCAACTTATCTTTTTTTGCCCTTGGTAAGGTCTCTCAAAATTCAGAAATTTGTGACTTTTTGGTCTCTGGCAACTAGTCTTGGGGTACCCTAAAAGTTTGAATTTAAGAAACCTAGAAAAATTCAGCTCTAAAACCAAACTATGTGCTATGGCCCGCAAGCTTTCTTCCTAGCTATACCTGACTCAATTTGGAGTTGTCTACTATCAAAAATTAGAGCACTTTTAGTGAACTGCACTTGAAACAGCACTCAAAACAATCTCAGGACCAGAAAACAGAAACTTTGGCTTGTTTCTTGGTCTTTAGAAGGTATTTTTAGCTCAAACTTGAGATATGGGATGTCCTCAAGTATGTCTACAAGATCATCAAGTCAGATACCCCCACTATGTTAAGGTACATGGATCGCGATCTATGTTCCTTGTCACATTTTTTTTCTCCAATTTTTTTCAAATTTTGACTGTTTAGACAAGGTCATAAGTAGGCTATATACCAATTTTCAGCAAATTCTGAGGTTGAGGTACATGGATCGCGATCCATGTTCAACACATCTGGACTTGATCTCTCAGGAGTTTGTTCATGACTATGTCCACAAGCTAAATCTCAAATCTTTTTGGATTTGGACTTGGTTTGATAGGTCAAATGGCCAACACTAGGTCTGCACTACGGTTTTCAGTCTGTCACCTGTTTTGCTCCCTTTTGACCCAAATTTTCTCAATTTTTTTCAAAATTAGACTTGGGGATATGTTTCCTTGTGTATGCACTACTAATCTGGAAAATTTCAACTCAAGCTGTCACTTTGGGTACATGGATCGCGATCCATGTTTAGAGACCAAATTGACTTCTCTTGGTACCATTAGAATCAGCATGATTAGGAGGTCCTATGGTATCAATTTTTTTTTAAATGGACTTGTGGATTGAAAGTTAGGTCAATTATGGCACTTGCACAGAGTACTTGGCAGTTTGGGGCTTTTGGACAGGTTTTTGATATCCAAATTCACTTTTGAAAATATTACTAAAATCCTTGTGGTGTCCTTTAACTATGACACAAATTTGGTATCAATCTTTGACAAAGGAACATGGATCGCGATCCATGTACCTATGTGTCGGATTGTATTGAAACTTGGCACACAGCTTGTTCTTGGTCTCCTGATGCTAGCTATGTGGTTTTTGTGTGATTTAGACTTGTTTAGGCCAGGAAAAAGTCAATCCTTAGCTCTGTTTTAGGGTTTTCACCTTGAACTTTTTTTGACAAAATTTCTTTGAAGACTTTTGTTCACAATGGTCTCTGCTACAGGTTGGAAAATTTTTTGTCCAAAAATTTCTCAAGGGTACATGGATCGCGATCCATGTTCCATCACTTTTGGATCTAAATTTTTGGTGTGCTGATAGCTTGTGACATTTGTAGCTTGCTCCACAAATCTCTTTGAATTTGGATCAGTTTTGCTCAACCAAAACTGAATTCTACAGTTTGTTGTGGCAATTTTGACAATGAACTGTTTCTGGCTCTTTTGACCACTTTCTGCAACTTTTTTGCATATGGTTCTTTTGGGAAAACGTTTATCTATGCGTCAGCTATCCACTACTCAAATCTAAGCCAAAAGAATTTCAAATTTTTTTCATGAGGTACATGGATCGCAATCCATGTTTGACCACATTTTGACATGAAACTTGGTGAGCTTGTAGTCCATGTTATGGTGACACTATTCCTCAAATCTTTTTGAATTTGGCCAACTTTTACTTAGTCAAAAGTGAGGTATTATGTCTGCCCTGCAGTTTTTGGCTAGTTTCTGTATTTGGCTATTTTGACCAACTTTTTTCAGTTTTTTGACATGGTCCCTTCTGGCAAAGTTTTTCCACTAGTTATCAAGAATGCACTTGTCAAATATTAGCCCCAAATGTCAAAAAGATACATGGATCGCGATCCATGTTTGACACATTTTTTCATGAATTTTGTTATGTTTTTTCTTTATGCTTTGTAGAAGCCAAATCTCACCCCTTTTTGAATTTGGATCCCAAAAAGTTGAAAAAACCCAACTTTTGTGTTTGCAATGCCTGTTTTGTTGTTTTTGCCCTAACATCCAATTTTGAAGTGATTTTTTAGTTTTTCTTTCAAGCAAACTTGATCAGAGCAGTTTCCCAATGATGTACAGTATAACTGGTCACTTTTCACAAAAAATGGTCTCTGAGGTACATGGATCGTGATCATGTTTCTCCACAGAATCTGGCCAAACTTCTCAGATTGCTTCTAGAGAGTCTGCTAACAATTTCAGAGTTATGTCATTTGGGCCAAAATATGGTTTTCACCCTTTTTTCCTCAATCTTTTAGCCCAATTTGATGGTTGTAGTTTCTACTTACCCTACTCCTCAGTACTGAAATGAAACATGAAACAGAAACAAACAAAATGGTACAAAATAAAGTCGAAACCGAAAAACGGTACAGCACCCTGAAAGCATAGAGAAAATCGAAAAATAAAATGCTTTTTGCTATCTCACTCACAACCCTCTTTACTTCTCAAGGATAGCTCTAGCAAGTTCTCGACTTCTAGAGTCTATCAAGCACTAAACCCCGTGTCTAGCTACTTCACTGCTAGCGTGTAAGTGGAATGGAGAGAAAAATCTTGATAAAGAACACTCTAAATACGCACTAGGTCACTCACCATCTAAGGATCATATCCCCAACAGCGACACCAATATTTGCGAGTCGCCACGACGGACGTCTGTAGCATAGCTTTCTGGCACTAACATAATGTCAATACTCAGGGAAAGTGACTCGGATGGGGCAAGGAGACTCTATCAGATTGTCAGTCTCACGAAGTGAACCTTAACAAGCAAACACACTAGCTCAACAAGCAAACCAACACTCAATGATCAGGGAAATCTACCTATGTCCTTTTTTACAGCTCTAGGTCATCATGCCATTTCGGCACTCAAACGGACTCGAAATGCAACGAAACTTTAGGAGGAGGTCTAGGACACCTAGAGGCAGTATCCTAGCAAGTCTGGTCGCAATCCGACAAGGTACCAAAATCACAATCCATCATGAAAAAGGTCCTGAAAACTGCAACAGATCAGTCCAGAAAGGTCGCCCTATGGTCTAAGAACACTCTCCTATGGTCAAAACGACTAAAAAGAGTGATTTAAGCACTCAAATCTGCATTTACAGCTCACAGACACGTAGTCATGAACCACAAAAGAACTGACAATGCTTACACTTAATTTAAAGAGCAAAGAGAGAGGAACACAATGCAAGTTTTGGATTTGAAAACGGATTATCCAATCATTAGAAAAGTCGATTACAAGTTTCGAGCAGCTCGTAACTTGAGTGTACGTTTTCAAAGCTCCTTCTTCTTCTCTAAAAATAACCCTCCTTTTTCACATTAAGGTTATTGACATTTATACCTAGGGCATTCTAAATGGCCAGTGGCCGGTTTACATGGACCTTTACAATTCTCATGACAACATTACAACTCAGGGAATTGATCCATTACTTTGGAATCAGGATTTACACAGAGTATTACTACACTAGCTCGGAAAACTAATATACAAATGTGAGTACAAATGTGGTGTCCGGCTACGTGTTCGACCAATTGGGCGCCCGTTTGATTTGTCCTTAAACAACCAAGAAGAGGTGTTGCAGCCTGAGTCCATTCTCCGACATGAAGACAAGGTATTGAGAGGCGGTAAGATTATCCGACGGTATCTTATTAAGTTTAAGAACTATCCTTTTGAAGATGCTAGATGGATGCAAGGCATACAATTAAAGGATAACCTAAACCTTGTCTATGCTTCCCTAGAGTAAGCAAATGTACAAATGTTTAAAATGAACAAAGTTTTTGTCTTAGAAGACTCTCTTTTTCTTTATTGTGCACAAATGTTAACAAGTATGCATGCTTAGGATCAAGTTTGCGGAGATGACGTCTCCCAAACACCAAGTAGAGCTTGTCACTCTACTATGGAAATTTGATAGGACTTATGCCCAGACATGTTTGTGACAGCTTACGCTCTCAAGCGCCAAATGAATTGGTCATCCATTCTGGAATGATGTTGTACGGTAAGATAGGGATCCTCTACCCACTAGAAAAAGGACTAATGAATAGGCTTTATCTTCTCTACCCATAGTTGAGGAAGACAATGATTTCAAGAGTGAGGTAACGTTATAATAACTAATATCTAATTCTCCTAAATTATTTTCTCATGTTAAATTGATCATTTAATATGGGGAAGTACCAGGGGAGAAAAAGCTAGAATATTGGTTAAGTTGGTAGACCGGCCACAATAGGGATCCAAAGGAGGGAAAATTAGGATCCAAAGGGGGGGCCATCTGAAAAAGAGAAATGTGCAACAATGGGCTTCAGAGACCCTAAGGTTCAGCCCATTAAGACTTCCAAAATGCTAAGGTTCCAAAATTCAAAGGTTAGGTCCAATGGTCAAAACCTAGGGAAAATTGGATGCTTATTTGAAGACCCTAAAGTGTTCACATATTTCTAGATAGGAGGGGGCAATCCCAAATTGTAGGGGAGGAGAGAGAAACACACATACACTCTAGAAAGCTCCCTTTACTCAAAGGGAATAGGGGACACATGTCAGCTCCCTAGGCCAGTTGCCCCCAAGATGCATTCAATTCCTATTGGATGGCCATAGAGGTGGACCGACGAGAATTAGGCTAGAGTACATTTATTTTAATTCATTTTAAAACACTTGATAAAAGAACCAATAGAAATTAAGCTCTCTAGATGACTATTGGATAGTCTCCCAAGGGGTCCAATGAGCATTCAGCAACCCAATGTCTTGCCTGATTTATATTGGCCACAAGACTAAGGGGCCCAATGAGAGTTTAATTTCATTAATTAAAAACCTAAATCTATCACAAAAGGGGAAAGGGGGACACATGTCACAAGGCTATCACTTATGCTTCTTAATTATCATTGGCTAAGCTTTGCAGGGTCCAATGGGATGCCAACATGAGTAAAAATCGTGAGGGGTCGACCAAGAGAGAGTGGGGGCTGATTTTGGAAAGGAATTATCACACACACACTCACACAATCTCATGTGTGAAGCAAATAATACTCTCTCTCCTTCTCAAGATTTAATGGAAAGCTCATCATCTACTCCAAGCTTGTGAGAAGGGAGGCCTACACCAACAACTCTTGGCTTTGTGATGCAAATCCAACCAAGAGCCAAGATTCAGTGCATGCTCATCTCCTCTACCATGCTAATTACTAAGCTATGCTAAGATTTTATGAGTGATTATGTGAGGAGATATACTTCTTTCTCGTAAGAATACTCTTTCTTCCTCTCAATCTACTCTCATACCCCGCTAGCTCTCACCATCTTCGAAGGTGTGTGAGGTCTTCGGTTTGAGACTGTGAGGGAATTGATGTGTTGTTTTATAAGTGTGTGCATGGTCCTTGAAGCTTCCATCTTCATTGCACCAACAAGTTATTGAAGGAACACAAAGCATTGTATTGTAAAATGTCTGGCTTGATGGGGGAAACCTATAATACAAAGCGTTTGGGAGGGGGGACTGGTTCCATGTAAATCCGGTCCTCAATTGTTGTCAATAGCTTAATTTCTCTCTCTTTTGAGTATTGTTCATGCCTATCTAACTAGGTGTTATGACTTTTGTTGCTCTCTCCATCCAAGCACTTTTGCTATGCTCATTAGGAATCTATTCTAATGAAATGCTCACTATGTTTATGTTTTTTTCCGCTACACACAAGTTACTAGTGCCATTAAATGTTACATTGTTAGTCAGGTGTTGTTGAGAAAGAACGTCATGCTTGGTAATGTCTTGATTGAGATGTATCTTAAGTGTGTATTTTAGAAAGCACAAAAAGTAATCTGAGGAGATGCTTATCTGGAACATCGTCTCTTGGAATGCACTAATTGCGAGATATGCACAAAATGGGTAGGTCCAAGAAGCCCTAGGTTGTTTTTAGTGGATGCAAAGTGAGGGCATCCCTTCAAATGCAATGACCTATGCTTGATGAGCTTCTTGTGAGGAATGTCATCTCTTGGAATCACTTCCTTTACGGTTATTTCACTATGGTGAGAGGTTGGAAATTGAGAGGATTGCATATTAGCAATTGCTATTTTGTGGATGATGTGGACATACATGCAGTCAATAGTAGCTAAAGAAAGGGGCATTAACACTTAGAAGGTGAAGGCAGAAGTGTGTCCCTACATTTTATAACTCAATGATCTTGAAGAGGCCCACATTGGCCAACTTGCTTTCCTTCCCCTATGTGGTCTCTTCATCATTCCAGGATGGTTTTCCAACACATTAAGTTTAAGGTGAGCTAAGTTTAATTGATGCTAGCTAATTACAGCTTTTGCTTCTCTAGTTTTTAAACAGAGTAGAAAAAATTCCTTACTAGGGTTCATAATCCAAGAGATAAGGATCTTCGGTAAATCAAAGATCATTGCCTAAGAACTAAAGTAATATTGTGACTACTTGCCAAGGACTCAGCAATGCTCTCAACTATCTTGACATGAGAGGTCATGTACAAAAGTACACGTCTGTTGCATGGAAATGGCCATGGTTATTAAGACTTTGTAGCATCCACAAAAACTTTTTCTTCATCAACATCAAGTCCTTGTGTTGCATGCATGTGCATGTGTGATTTTTGGGGCTTACACAAATTTACTTCAAGTTGTTTATTTTCTCTGTGCAGTGAAAAGTCTGCAAGCAGGTTAGGAACATTTTAGAAATCTTTACCAACATGATGCATGCTAAATCTAGAATCCCTCAAAATAGTTGAATGGTTGAGGATAATGTTTCCACCATATATGTTTTTTGGGTTGGTTATTTTGGGGTGGTGGAAACCAGGGGCAGTTCAGCTAAGTGGGCCTCTTTTGTTGGATGATAGAATGCTGCTTTCAGCTTTTGACTCTCAATAGCGGGCACTGCATATGATCTTGTTTGATATGTAATGGTGCATTTGTATACAAGATAAGATACATGGGGTGCCGGTTTAGCTAGATCTCCTGCCATTTTGGATGTACCAGTTTTGAATGATAGAATGCTGCTTTCAGCTTTTGACTCTCAATAGCGGGCACTGCATATGATCTTGTTTGATATGTAATGGTGCATTTGTATACAAGATAAGATACATGGGGTGCCGGTTTAGCTAGATCTCCTGCCATTTTGGATGTACCAGTTTTGAATGATAGAATGCTGCTTTCAGCTTTTGACTCTCAATAGCGGGCACTGCATATGATCTTGTTTGATATGTAATGGTGCATTTGTATACAAGATAAGATACATGGGGTGCCAGTTTAGCTAGATCTCCTGCCATTTTGGATGTACCAGTTTTGGATGATAGAATGTTGCTTTCAGCTTTTGACTCTCAATAGCGGGCACTACATATGATCTTGTTTGATATGTAATGGTGCATTTGTATACAAGATAAGATACATGGGGTGCCGGTTTAGCTAGATCTCTTGCCATTTTGGATGTACTAGTGTTGGGTTGGCTTGGAAGTCCTTCAGTAGTCTTTCTTTAATCTAGAGTACTTCAAACTTTATGAGGGGGTGGGGGAGAGCTTGCTGATGTCATGCCTCATTGATATTGGACGGTGTGAGGAGATTGACATTGATGGAGTGCATTATCTGCTCTTCGCACTGCATGGCTTCTTTCCAGATTGTCTCGGTCACCTCTTCTACTTGCTTCTTTAATGTCGCTTCCTCCTCAACAGTTAAGCTTTTTGATTGAGCTGAGGGTGCAGATTCATCATGAAAATTATCTAGCTCTGGGAGATTGGCCTCTTCGGTGGTATTTTCTTCAAAGTCCATAAATTGCAGGGTGTCTTTATCTCCCATTGCAGAATCTACTGGTTTTTCCCCTAGTGTGGTGCATGTTCCACGACAACCTCTTGTGCTTTGCTCAATTTCACTTTAAGTTGGTCAATTTTTTTATGATATCTTTCCTCCTGCTACATAAACCCAATGGAGAGTTAGCTTTAGCTCCATCTCAAGGTCTCTAACCTTCTGTTCCACCACTTTAAATGACTCATTTGTGCCATGTAGTGTGGCTACTATAGGGTTGTCCTTGAGATGATTTAGCAATTTATTCTGCTCTTGGCATTGAGCTTCCGACTGTGCCAATTGAGTATTTGTAGTGGAAGGTGATTCTTGTAAAGCAGAGGTGGCCTCTTTGAACTGTTGCTCTTGCTGCTAATTCCTTGTTTGGAGAGCTTCCAAGTCCGCTGTTGACTTTACAGTTAATTCAACCAATTCCTTGTCTTTAATTTCCATGGCTTCTTTGTATGATTCATTACAAATGTTGTCCATGTCGAGCCTTTCAATTGAGTGCCACAGTAGCTGATACAAATTTTGGATCTATTGGTGGTGAGCATAGATCTCGTCTCTCATTTTGTCCACCACATTATGTGCATACAGGGCGTATTCATGGCAAAAAAGAGCACTAAAAAGCACAATGTTGGCAAACTTTATACAAATGTTGGCCATGTCAAGGCTTTCAATTGAGTGCCACAGTTGCTGATACAAATTATGGATCTATTGGTGGAGAGCACAAATCTTGTCTCTCATTTTGTCCACCACATCATGTGCATACAAGGCGTATTCATGGCAAAAAAGAGCACTAAAAAGCACAATGTTGGCAAACTTTATCCTAAGCATGCCTAAGATACAGATGGGTGTAAGTGCATGAATATTGGTGTTAGATTGAATGCATAGGAAGTGTGTGAGTTGTTGGGGATATGCAAAAATTTTGATAGCTTTTGGACACTTGTGAACAATTGTGTGCCTACTTTACCGCTTTCAAAGCTTTCGGTGAATGATGGAGTTATGTTGTGCCAAACTTGATGAAACTTGTCAAGGTGCTTTATTTGACCTCTGTAAACATATTTGTATACACAATGCTTTTTTCAGTCCAGTTTGACGAGGAGTCATCAACCACTGGTTGTATGCCCACTGAAGGTTGGTAAAGATCCAATGTAATGTATAGAGTGTCCCCTTTGAGTTTGAGGTCAAATGGATCAATATTTTGCATTGTGGTGCAAAATGTTGCTTTGCGGTAAGGATATGGTCATTTTTCCATACACTGATGATTGGGACTCCAATGCACCCTTAATTCTTCACAGTTTCCTAACATGATGGTCCAACACATATGTAAAATTTGGTGCAGATTTGGTACCATCATCTTTAGCGTGCCGAAGATACTAGGTTAGCTTTTCTGACATATTCTCCATCTTTGAGCTTAGCAATGTGTTGCCCCACTAGTGATGAGACCATGGTTCATTTTTTGTGCAGTTTGGATGTCTGGTGTGGCCGGTGTTAGTGTTTCTAATCCCAAAAGTTCCCAAATTGTCATGTGTTGCCATGCCCCCTATAGCCCTTTTGGTCGGCAATGTGATAATCATAATGCTTCTAGACACAATTAGAAACTTACCCCTCATGGTTGGAGTGAGTAAGAGCTGGTAGACGGTGCATAGGAGAGCGTGGAAGGTTGCCAAAATCCACAACCATGAGCTCTCTCTCTAAAGGCTAGAATGCAAATGAGAGGGAAAATGGCCCAAGGGACTATACATACCTGGACTTTTCCAACATCCCCTGTCCTCATTAGGTCTCATAGTGTACTCTCGGATAAAAAATTTATGATAACTGACATCCATGGACCTTTTTTTGCAATTTGTTCTAGATGATTAGTGAGTTGGAGTGGCCACCGAGTTTTTTGATCGAAATTGCCACAAAAAAAATTTGGCCTTTCCATTGAGCTTTGAGATTTGGTGTTTGAAGTCAAAATCCAATTCTGACATTCCTGCTTATTCTTACTTTATTTATTTTGACTTTTATTAGTAATTTTTTTTAAAAAACACTAAAACACTACTAATGTTATTATTTGGCCATAATTTTGTGGATTGCTCCATTTTCATCATGATTTTGGCCGAAATACATATCATACTACTAAAATTTGCACTATTTTATGGCTTTTGGCAGATATGTACAATATATACACACACCTAGGGGTTATCCTATTGCATTCCCTATTCATCTCGTTATTAGGAAAATCGCCTAATTTGTTCAAGAAAGATCATACATTAACACACAATTACTTCAAAACATTGCCCTTCTCACTTCCGAATCCATATACTTCTGTCCATATTCAAATTGTCTTTCCCCCCCTCCTTGCTTCAATCCTCTGGGACGATTGAGTACCCTGGTTGTGCAGTGCGTAGGTTATAAAGTCGTGTCTATGAATGGCCTTGATTGGCACTATAAAGCTATTGATGTCAATGCAATTAAACACACTATGATGTACAAGAGGTGTGACTTGAGCATTGCACTCAAGGGTTTCCAATGGCGACGTATACTGTGATTGAACTCTCTTGAAGAGTAAGTCCTATAGAGATTGAGCTAGTTCTTTTATGGTGCGATATGCATTGTCCGTTGTGTGATAATTGAAAACAATGGTCACAATTGCAATGGGTGGTTTTACTTTAGGTACCCACTTATACCTGATTGAGACTGGCTTAATTTGTGATGGGGTCTTTGGTACCCATAGTTTGACATGTCCACTTTGGGAAGTTGGTCTTCTGCTCTTAGCTTTATACTTCTTCTTTGGTTGCCATATCCATCTTATATTTAGTAATTGTGGTTTCTGTTGAGAAGGTGGATGCAATGGCTTTACCTTAGGGTTGTTGACGGTGTACAACAACTTTCTAGGCACCCAAATTTGTTGAGGTCGATCGACGAGCTAGCTTTTGGGTATCCAATGTAATGGAATTTGCCTATTCAATTTGAGAGTAGCGGAATTTAATGAGAGTACTTTCAAGAAATGATTTTGTAAGCATAGCGGGTTGACATAATTGAAGATAGCAACATAATCATAGCAATTAGTTAACTTGGCATAGACAATACTTTTGCAAGAGAGAGAATTTAAAAAACATGACAACAGTTGAGGACCGGATTTATGTGGAGCCGGTCCCCCCTCCAATAGGCATTTGTATTATGATTTCTCCCATAAAGAGAGACTTGTTACAATAAATTCTTTGTGTTCCTTGTGACCTAGCTGAAGCAATGAAGATGGAAAGCGTCATGTATCACCATCATAGCATAACCTAAACTTGAAGAAAGCTTTAACTATACCAAGCCTCAGTCCCAAGACCTCAAACACCTTCGAAGGTGGAGAGAGCTAGCAGGGAATGAGGGTAGGGAAGAGGAAGAAGAAACATTTCATACGAGAAAGAGCTAGTTCCTCACTTATCATAACTCTTGTGCTAGCATACATAATAGCATAGTAATGAAGAAGAAATAGATGGCAAGCTCAAGCATTGAAGCATGGCTCTTGGATGGATTTGCACTCCATAGCCAAGAGTGTTGGTGTAGGCTCTCAACCTCTACTTGCTTGGAGAAGGAGAGGGAGCTCTTGCACTTTGCATAGTACACCATGAGAGTGTTTGTGAGTGTGTGTGGGTGAGTATACCCCCTAAGCACCCCCCTAGCTTGCTTGGGTCGACCCCCCCTTGTAGCTCATGCTTGAAGCTCATTGGACCCCTCCAGGCCTAGCCAATCACAAGCAGGAGCCATTACAAGCAACATGGGTAGCCTTGGGACAAGTGTCCCCCTTTCCCCTTTGAGAGAGAGGACTTGATAAATGCAAAATCAATTAATTAAATATCCTAAATTATCATTGGACCCCTTGGGTGGCCAACCAATAGGCTTCAGGCACACCATGAGGGAAAGATGGGGAGGAACTTGACAAGTGTCCTTGCTGCCTCTTCAAGCTGGGGCTTCCCTTGTGTGTGTGTGTGTGTGTGTGTGTGTGTGTGTGTGTGTGTGTGTGTGTGTGTGTGTGTGTGTGTGTGTGTTCTCTCTCATCCCCCCCCCCCCCCCCTTCTAGGCTCGCCCCCCTCCTTGTAGGGATATTTTTGACTTTGGATGAGCAAGCCCCTTAGTCATCAAGCATGACTAAGCACTTGAAGTAGGGGGTGTTTCCACAAGCATCTCAAGAAAGCTTCTCAAGGCACCTCAAGCACCTTAATCATGCACCAAGTCAAGCACCTCAAGCGTGTTTCCACAAGCATCTCAGGCAAGCTTCTAAAGGCACCTCAAGCACCTTAATCATGCACCAAGTCAAGCACCTCAAGCATGGAGCGAGTCAAGCACCTCAAGCATCTTAATCAAGCACCTCAAGCATGACAAGCACCTCAAGCAGGACAAGCACGACAAGCACCTCGAGCTTGGGTCGGGTTTCCACCTCAAGCTCAGCCCTAGATTACCTAAGGTCAAAGGACTTTTACACACATTATTGGAGGTCTTCAATGAAGCTAACCCTAAGGTCTTATGCTCCATTGGTTAGCCTTGCTCTTGATAGACCATCTCCCATTTGGGCCCCTTTACTATTGGCCCCGTGTTGAGATAGATCTATAAGCACATATCTATATCTTAACACTTGTTCCCATTTATTCTCCCACATTAAGTGATCAATTTAATATGAGAAAATCATTTGGGTTGGTTAGATATTAGATTTTATGACATTACCTCTCTCTTGAAATCATAGTCGTCCTCGACTATGAGGTAGAAGAGATAAAGCCTTAGTCATTAGTCAATCGTACTTAGCGGGTAGAGGATCCCTTTTTTACCCTACGACATCTTTCCAAGATGGATGACTAATCCATTTGGTGCTTGGGAGACATAGCTACCGCAAGCATGTCTGCTCTTTAGTCCATTTCATTCTCCCAAAGTAGAGTGACAAATTCTACTTGGTGTTTTAGAGACGTCGTCATCACAAACATGATTCTAAGCATGCATACTAGTTAAATTTTTGCACAATTAAAAAGAGGATTAGTCTTATAAGACAAAAACATGAGTCATTTAAAAGAGAGTTGTACATTTGCTTACTCTAATGTCGCATTGTAAGCATTGACAAGGTTCATACTATCCTTAAGTTGTACTCCTTGCATCCATTTAGCATCTTCAAAAGGATAATTTTTGAACTTAATAAGATACTGTCGGATTATCTTACCATGTCGTAGTACCTTGTCTTCATGCCGAAAGACAACTTCGGGTTGTAGCACCTCTTCTTGGTCTTCAACTTCGGGAGGGTCTTCAATAATTGGTTCAGTTGGTGGCTCTACTTTGTAGGGCTTAAGTAGGCTTATATGAAATGCATTGTGTATAAGCCAATGGTTGGGCAACTTGAGTTGATAAGCCCTCTCATTGATGGGCTTCAAGATTTGGAAAGGACCATAGTATCTTTTTGCTAGTTTAGCATAATACTTTTGATGGCCCGTAGGATTTTTGCCCGTCGTTTTCCTTAATCGAGCCTTAGGAAACTTGAGTAAGACCCAATCATTTTCTTTGAACATTAAGGCTCTTTTGTGCTTATCAGCATCAGCTTTTTGCCTTTGTTGAGAGATGGCTATAGCCTCCCTAATCTTTTGAAAAGATTCTTGTAGGTCATGGCTATACTCATTGGCGGCGAAGATCTTCCTATGTACTTTGAGTAGCAAGGGACTTTTAGGTCTTCCCTCTATGATCTCGAAAGGTGCTTTCCCCATAGAAGTATGTACAGTATTATTGTAGGCATACTCTACTAGAGGTAAATACTTTTCCCATTGTGAGCGTTGATCTACTTCGGTAACATAAGTCTTGAGTAGATCGAGTATCGTAAGATTGGCTATCTCACTTTGGCCATCCGTTTGTGGGTGATAGGCCGAAGAGAAATTCAATCTTGTTCCTAGATTTTCAAAGATACCTTTCCAGAAATTACTGGTCATTCTAGGATCTCTATCTGACACGATGGATGTGGGTAATCCATGGTGCTTGAAAATCTGAGATATGAAGAGAGTTGCCATTTGATGTGCCTTAATAGTCTTTTTGACAGGAATAAAATGTGCTTGATTGCTAAACCTGTCGACTATTGTCCATATTCCTATATTCCCATGGATAGACTTGGGTAATCCAAAGATGAAATCCATGGATATACTCTCCCATGGTGAATTTGGAATAGGCAATGGCTGGAGTAATCTAGGTTGCTTCCCTCTATCATACTTGGTCTTTTGGCATACTACACATTTTGAAACATACTCTTGTATGTCCACTTTCATGGTAGGCCAATAGAAATACGTCTCTACTCCTCGGAGAGTAGGTTGAATACCTCTATGCCCTGCATATGGAGGAGCATGGGATTCATACATAACCTTCTCACGAAGGGAATGGGTAACACATAGCCTATTGCCGTGGAGAAGATAACCATCCTGCAAGGTGAATGGTTCCTCTTTCGTCCCCAAAGCAAGGGCTGACATTATGTCTCTAAAGTCAGGGTCAGTAGCATACTCATCTATCATAGAGGATAGATCATTGTGAGTAGCTATAGACACCGCATTAACTTTTGGTCATCGTGAAAGTGCATCGGCAACTTGATTGTGCTTACCAGCTATGTGAGCAATATGAAAATTAAATTGCGAAATAAAATTTGCCCACCTCATTTGTTTGTCGGAAAGTTTGGTTTGCGTCATGAAATACTTGAGACTTTGGTGGTCGGTTCGTAGGATAAATGGAGTCCCCAATAGGTAGTGCTTCCATGTGTCTAGGGCATGTAGAACAGCTAAAAGCTCTTTCTCATAAATGCCCAAGATTCGTTCATCACTATTGAGCCTTCGGCTCTCATATGCTATGGCATGCCCTTCTTGAAGCAAATCCGCTCCAAGGCAATCACCACAAGCATCACATTGGACCTCAAATGGCTTTGAGAGATCCGGAAGCACGAGGACTGGTTGGGAAGTAAGATTCTCTTTGAGTTTTTCAAAAGCATTTTGCTCCTTAGTAGTCCATACAAACTTAACATTCTTCTTTGTTAAGTCGTGTAGTGGTCCTGCTACTTGAGATAATTTTGCTATGAAGCGTCTATAGTATGCACACATACCAATAAAGCTTCTTAGCTCATGTAGATTCCTTGGGTTAGGCCATGATTTTATTACCTCTAACTTTTATGAATCCATACGAATACCATCGTGAGAGATAATATGACTTAGATATTGAATCTCTTGAAGGAAGAATCCACTTTTCTTTTGGTTGAGAAAACGTTTGTTCTCCCTCAAGGCTTGAAAAATCACTTGGAGATGTTGCTTATGTTCCTCCAAAGACTTGGAGTAGATGATGATATCATCAAAGAACACTCCAGTGAATTTATGATATGGTCTAAAAATTTTCTCCATGAGACGATTGAAAGTAGCTGGTGCATTAGTCAAGCCAAAAGGCATGACTAGATATTCATAAAGACCAAATGTTGTGCGAAACGCGGTCTTTAGGATATCTTCATCCACTATCCTTATTTGATGATAGCCACTCTTAAGGTCAATCCTACTGAAGTAGGTAGAGCCTTGTAGCTTATCAAACAGATCTTCTACCTGAGGCACAGGAAATCTGTTTTTTTGATAGTGATATGGTTTAGTGCTCGATAGTCCACACACATACGGTATGTACCATCTTTCTTTTGCACTAAAAGGACTGGAGAACAAAAGGGAGAGGAACTAGGCCTCACCATCCCTTTGTCTACCAATTCGTGTACTTGCCTCATAATCTCCTCTTGTTGAGCTTGTGAGACTCGATAAGGAGGTTTGTTAGGTGGTGAGCTTCCTGGAAGGAGCTCAATACGATGGTCATCATCCCCTCGTTTTGGAGGTAGGTCCATAGGGATATCATCGATGAACACATCTTGGAATCCTTTTAGAAAAGTAGACAAGTCTAACTCTTCTTGATTCCTATCATTTTCATTTGATGAAACATTATTAGCTTTTAGAGACTCTTTGACATAAATCATGTACGCAGAAACTGAGCTCTTCATTGATTTATCAAAAGAAAGAGGATTTACAAGTGGAATAGTGCGACCACGCTCACTAGCATCTATATACATGTTCTTTCCCATGTAGGTGAAGTAAATTCTCCTTTCAGGGAACTTCATGTTGGCAGCCATGCGATCAAACCATGGTGCCCCTAGGATAACATCCTGATGTTGGAGAGGAGAGATGAAGAAGTCTTCTTTGTCGACATATCTTTGGACATGAAGCCTCAACTTCCCAATCAAGGGAGTAACGGAGGCTTGTTGTCCCTTGAAAGCTGCATCGGCTGTTACTATATCTCCCATCTCAAAAGCTTGAATGCCCAACTTGGTGGCCAACTCTATTGATATGAAGTTGAGAGTAGAGCGTGGGTCAAACAAGATGAAGGCATCATGCTCTCTTACCTTTCCCCACGCATAGGAAAGTGATGATCCTTTGCAATGAGCATCCTCTTTTGGAGCTTCGATGGTGGAAGCCCTAGGAGTCTCATTGCGAGTATTCTTCTTGGGGCAAGAATGATAGCCATGTCCTTGCTCTCCACACTTGAAACACTTATGGTCCTTGCGAAAAGCTTCAAGCTCTTCAGGAGAGAGTTTTTTTTTACCTTTGTAAACTCCCTTCTCCTTGGACCAATTGTTGTTGTTGTTGTTGTTGTTGTTGGAAGTGCCTTGGGAATTATTTTGAGCATTGGATTTCCCCTTTGCATCATTTTTATCTTTGTTTTCCATGGGCTTGACATTACGTCTAGCCCCTTGATGGAAATTGATGCGTGAAGCAACCATGGTGTGGTGGATTACTTCAGTAATAGTACCGGGCCGTTGAGAGTTGATGTATTCGGCCATCTCTTCAGGTAATCCCGCACAAAATTGTTGTCTTTTCTCGGCAAAGTCTATCTTTTGAAAGACAGTAGCTTTGAGATGTAAATCCCAAAACTTGTCTACATACTTGTTGATAGACTCATGAGAGATGAGCTTCAAGCCGCGCCATTCGGTAAGAACTTTATCTTTAGTATCACTTGGAAGAAATTGCTTCATGATGGAAACTCATAGAGTTTTCCATGTCTTTGGGGCTTCTCCATTGCCACGAAGGCTAGACCACCATTGACGAGCTGATTTTTGGAAGTGCATAGCTACATGGCATAGCTTGGAGGACTCTGTGAAGCCCTCGTCCCCAAAGGCCGCATCAATATGCTGGATGAAGGAACACTTTTTCGGTAGCACCAAAGGTGCCATCGTAGGTGAGAAAAGAGATACTCTTTCCTCCCTCCTTGAACTTCTTTAGCTTTTGTGACCTTCGCCATGCAGGAAATGATTTGCGATGTCCTCCCCTCTTGTATTCTCTAGGAGAATAGCCATAACTTTCATCGGAAGAGGAGGAAGGTGAAGAAGAAGGAGAAGAGACTGACCTCTTCCTAGCCCTTTTCTTCCTTTGTTTCCTCTCTTGCCTTTCAGAGTGATGAGGAGAAGGACTATAGGTTTCTCTTTTCCTCTTGGGAGCAGTAGGCGATCGTCTAGACCGCCGTCTTCGTGGAGCCACCTCTTCAGAAGAACTTAGACTTTCATTGCTTTCTTTCTCTTTGGATTCCTCCTCTCGAATGGGAGAGAGTCTTCTTTTGGGGGTCTCTTCAAGAGGCCTCCTAAGCTCTCTCTCCTCTAGGAGAGGAAGGGAAATTCCATAAGCACGAAGTTGTTGAGTAACTTCGGCTTGCAAAGCAGGGTTGCCCATAGCTTGCTGCAACCTAGTGACAAGATAATTCACAAATATGGGAGCATCATCATTAGCACCTTCATGTGCAAAATCAAAGCTATCAATGTTCATTCTACTCTCTTGATTATTGTCAGCCATGTTAACAAAATTTATGTTTATACTTAGTGTATGCTTTGCCAGTTCAAAACCTTAGTTGCCACTTCTCTTAGCCTTTGAAAATCGGCTCTTAAGTATCTACACCCACGGCTCAAAGTGGTTAATTATAGAGAGTACAGGACTAGTTCTAACATAGAAGAGTGGCCAAGGGCTAGCTCCTTTCGGACTTCTTATGGCTCAATAATGGTAAAGCCGTAGGCAAGTCTAAAAAGACTCCATTATTAAGTCCAAAGCTCCCGAGGTGTGCACCATCCCCCACATAGTGGGCTTAACAAAACCGATATTAGATCCCAGTTCCACTTACTCTATTATAATTAACAACATCAACCATTTATAGGCTACTTAAGGACCTCTCTTCTTAAGCAAGAAAAGAGAAACCAAATGCTCTGATACCAATGTAATGGAATTTGCCTATTCAATTTGAGAGTAGCGGAATTTAATGAGAGTACTTTCAAGAAATGATTTTGTAAGCATAGCGGGTTGACATAATTGAAGATAGCAACATAATCATAGCAATTAGTTAACTTGGCATAGACAATACTTTTGCACGAGAGAGAATTTAGAAAACATGACAACAGTTGAGGACCGGATTTATGTGGAGCCGGTCCCCCCTCCAATAGGCATTTGTATTATGATTTCTCCCATAAAGAGAGACTTGTTACAATAAATTCTTTGTGTTCCTTGTCACCTAGGTGAAGCAATGAAGATGGAAAGCTTCATGCATCACCATCATAGCATAACCTAAACTTGAAGAAAGCTTTAACTATACCAAGCCTCAGTCCCAAGACCTCAAACACCTTCGAAGGTGGAGAGAGCTAGCAGGGAATGAGGGTAGGGAAGAGGAAGAAGAAACATTTCATACGAGAAAGAGCTAGTTCCTCACTTATCATAACTCTTGTGCTAGCATACATAATAGCATAGTAATGAAGAAGAAATAGATGGCAAGCTCAAGCATTGAAGCATGGCTCTTGGATGGATTTGCACTCCATAGCCAAGAGTGTTGGTGTAGGCTCTCAACCTCTACTTGCTTGGAGAAGGAGAGGGAGCTCTTGCACTTTGCATAGTACACCATGAGAGTGTTTGTGAGTGTGTGTGGGTGAGTATACCCCCTAAGCACCCCCCTAGCTTGCTTGGGTCGACCCCCCCTTGTAGCTCATGCTTGAAGCTCATTGGACCCCTCCAGGCCTAGCCAATCACAAGCAGGAGCCATTACAAGCAACATGGGTAGCCTTGGGACAAGTGTCCCCCTTTCCCCTTTGAGAGAGAGGACTTGATAAATGCAAAATCAATTAATTAAATATCCTAAATTATCATTGGACCCCTTGGGTGGCCAACCAATAGGCTTCAGGCACACCATGAGGGCAACATGGGGAGGAACTTGACAAGTGTCCTTGCTGCCTCTTCAAGCTGGGGCTTCCCTTGTGTGTGTGTGTGTGTGTGTGTGTGTGTGTGTGTGTGTGTGTGTGTGTGTGTGTGTGTGTGTGTGTGTGTGTGTGTGTGTGTGTGTGTGTGTGTGTGTGTGTGTGTGTGTGTGTGTGTGTGTGTGTGTGTGTGTGTGTTCTCTCTCATCCCCCCCCCCCCCCCCCTTCTAGGCTCGCCCCCCTCCTTGTAGGGATATTTTTGACTTTGGATGAGCAAGCCCCTTAGTCATCAAGCATGACTAAGCACTTGAAGTAGGGGGTGTTTCCACAAGCATCTCAAGAAAGCTTCTCAAGGCACCTCAAGCACCTTAATCATGCACCAAGTCAAGCACCTCAAGCGTGTTTCCACAAGCATCTCAGGCAAGCTTCTAAAGGCACCTCAAGCACCTTAATCATGCACCAAGTCAAGCACCTCAAGCATAGAGCGAGTCAAGCACCTCAAGCATCTTAATCAAGCACCTCAAGCATGACAAGCACCTCAAGCAGGACAAGCACGACAAGCACCTCGAGCTTGGGCCGGGTTTCCACCTCAAGCTCAGCCCTAGATTACCTAAGGTCAAAGGACTTTTACACACATTATTGGAGGTCTTCAATGAAGCTAACCCTAAGGTCTTATGCTCCATTGGTTAGCCTTGCTCTTGATAGACCATCTCCCATTTGGGCCCCTTTACTATTGGCCCCGTGTTGAGATAGATCTATAAGCACATATCTATATCTTAACACTTGTTCCCATTTATTCTCCCACATTAAGTGATCAATTTAATATGAGAAAATCATTTGGGTTGGTTAGATATTAGATTTTATGACATCCAAACTTGCATTGTTCCGTGCACAAGTTGAGAAGAAGAAGTCCTTAGTGGAGCAGTAGTTGTAATCGTGGCTGATGACTCATGCTTATTTCATTGGAAATCACCGAGAGCTGCTTTCCATTCCTCGTTGTATGCAAATGGCATTTTTAGTTGTCCTTCTTTTGAGTGTAAGTTCCAGATTTTTGGCATCCCAATCTTGGATTGCTTATAGATCTCATCCAAGGAACACCTAATATTTTGTCCTCATTCATATGTTCATCCGCTATACATATGAAAGTATGCGGGCAAGAGAATCCATGAACCATAATATTCAAGTTGATTTTCCCTAGAGTTGGACTGACTCTCTTGTTGCAGCCATTGACAGTGGCTCAACAATACTCAAGTGGTTGAGTAGTTGCTTTGCAATAAGTAGAATAGCTAACCACATTGACTTGGGCTCTTGTATTTGCTAAAGCCTTGACTTTGTAATCCTTGTTCAGATTCACGGTGATTCGCATATCAAGACCGTCCATCCACTTGTCATCAATCTTGATATCATCCTTTGCTAAGGGTTGAATTTGGAGAATATTGAGTGGTACAACTTGAGGAATAGGTTGTCTTGCAATTTTTCCTTTTAAAACTTGCATGTGCACCTCCTCTTGAGCCTCCTCAATAACATGTTGTTTTTTAAGCTTCCTTTCCTTGGATGCATGCATTCTCTGCAAAAGTTCATTAGTCAAGGGAATGTTGTATTTGTGGATTCAACATCCACTAATCCAATTTTCCATGATTCCCCATCTAAGGTGGCTAACCTAATGGCCCCACTTGGCGAAACATCGTCAATGACAGAAGGACCATGTCCTTTTTTCTTGACATTGGATATATGTTGTTTCAACGAGTATACTAGGACTAAATCCCATGGTTTAAAAACTTTAGTCAGCAAATGTGAGTCAAAGAACTATTTTTGTTTTTTTTTTTTGGTGCGTATATGTGGAAATGGCTGCTAAACATTGTTCATCTACGTGCTCTAAGTCCTCGAGTCGTTCTGACAACTCGTGTCATTTCCATTCCAATTCAGTTGCAACTCTGAGAGTGGGTAGTAAGAACTAAATTAGCAATATTGCATCCAGGCCATAAACCAAATTAAAAGGATTCATGTTCACAATAAGCCCACAAGGAAGAATGAAGATGCATTTCCTAGTCCGTTCTACCTAAACTAACAATCCTGGTTAGTACAGAGCTCAAAATTTTGTTTGTATGTTCTGCTTGATCATTTTCTTGAGGATCATAGGGTGCAAAATTGTTATAGAATACCATGAACTCATTTAGTATATATTCTATTACCTCATTGAGGAAATTCAAACCGCAATCACTCACAAGCTCAATAGGAAGTCTGTATCTAGTAAATATGTAGCCATACAGGAATACAGCAGTGGTTCTAGCATCGTTCTTCTTGGTGACTCGTGCCTCACCCCACTTGGTTAAGTAATCTATGGTCACAATAATATATTGTGCCTGAGTTTCGTAAGTTGGTGGTTGTATTGGACCCATGTCTATACCCCATTTAGAAAATGCACGTGCTCCCATCATAGGTTGCAGTGGCATATTATCCATTCTCATTGGCATTTTTGCTCATTGGCATGCATCGCATCGTCGAACAACTTCTTTTTCATTAGCAAACAAAGTTGGCAATCCAATGCTTGCCATCAATATAGCTTTGGCTCTTGTTTCATGAGAGAAGTGACCCCCTGATAGACTTGCATGTGCTTGTTCCAAAATAGGAAGATAATCCTATTCATTGGCGCAAAGTTTGAGCTATTGATCTTTCCCTCATTGATAGAGCTGGTTATCAATCATTGTATAGTTGGATGCCTTATTTACTATTGCTCTTTTTTTGTCTTTCACACATGTCTTCTGAGAACATTTTGTTAGTCAGATATTCTACTAGGTATGTACTCCACTATGGCATCACTGAATTGTGGAATAACCTGGCATGGGATATTGAAACTTTTTCTTTACATTGAGAGTAATCATTTGTGTAATGATGAATGTCTCTCTTCATGGTAGGCCAATAAACACCCACCAACCAAGTTAATCTTTGTAAGGTTTGATCTCTTGCAAAATGTAGACCTACGATTGTGGTATGAGCTTGACTCTAATAGGATTCTTGTTCCTCAGGATTAATGCACAAGAACAAGATTCCATCCTTGTTTTTGTGATACAATCTTCCAACCCGCCATTGATATAGGGCAGATTGATTAATCAATTGTGGTGTAATAGGAATTAATAATTGAGAATCCACTTGCGTTATAGTCATTAAGTACACAAGATCTTTTGAGCATCTTGGAATCATTTCCACAAAGAATAGATATGCATTGGGTAAGTCATCGTCTACCCCTTTAGGTGCTTCCCCAGTGGTGAGTTTTGATAGATGATCTACCTGCTAGTAAGTAGTGCCTTTTTCACTACAACTATGAAGTCAAACTCAAGTAAGATGATAAACTATCCTACTATCCTCCTTGTATTGCATGGTTTATTCACCAAATATTGTAAGGCTTGATGATCTACAAAAAAGACAAACTTGTTAGCTAACAAGAAGTGTTGGAATTTCTTCACTGAATACACCATACCAAGACCTTCTCTTTTTGTGGCTGTATAGTTATTTTCTACCAAATTTAATTGTCGACTAGCATAGGAGATAGGAAAATCCATGGTTCCCTCTCTGGGATGGGCTAAGATGCAGCAAATGGCATAACTTGAAGCATCGACATGTACATGAAACGCTTTTTTTCAATCTGGAGATTTTAGTATTGGTACTAAGGTCAAGGCTTGCTTAAGCTTTTGGAATGATTCCTCATATTCATCATGTATGCAGGTTTTGGCTCTTCTCTAGGCTTTGCAAGGTCAATTAGCTTGGTATTATTTGGTCCTTTACAGGAGCTGCCCGAGTTCTATTGATTGTCGCAAGGGTTGCTCTACAATGAACCTGCGATCTTGCAAAGTGTAAATTTTATAATGAGTTAGAACATTGATTTTCCCCAGTCTGTCACTATCTGATTCCATTTTTGTGGTCCACACTTCTTTCAAAGTTGGTTTTACTTCTTTGTATTTTGCTTTATACTTTGTTTTTGTCATCAGAGATTCTTTTGCTTTTGTTTTATCAGGCTTGATTAACTTTGATTTCATTTGGTTTTGTCTCTTTGAATACTCTAAGTTTGGATACATTCCATTTATCCTATCTTTAATCCAGTTTGATTCATTCACTTTCATTAAGAATTGAGTTTTGGTGTCTAGTGGCCGTTTTGTAGTTCTCTTTCTTTAGTTATTGTCTCGTTTCCTTTGGTATCTTTGTTGGCGTCTTCAGTGTTGGTTTGGGAACTCAAAAAATATTTTTTCCCCTCCTCTGAGTAGAAGTTTGGCTCTTACCTACTCTTTTTCACTGTCAAATTCCTTTGTTGTAATTGATTTTTCTTCCAACTCGTTCGTAGCATCATAATAGTGATCAAAGAATACTTTTTGTTGCTCCATCATCTCAATAAATACGATTTGGATTGGCACTATATCATAGCCCTCTTCGTCACAAAAGTGTGTAGGTGTAGATTCATTAACACATACACCCATTGTGGCCAGGATCTGAGTCCATTCAAAGGGTTTGAATGGTTCTAGTATGTAATCTGCATCATGTGCTTCTTTGTCTAAAATGCAGGATTCCCTTTGTAAACTACCCGATTGAGAAGCCCCACACATCCAAATTGGAGTGTTTTGATGTACCCATGATGGCAGTGTAGTCTCTGTACAGGTCTCCGAGTCCAATTCATGTGTTGGTGTCCTCATAAAATCCTTGTAAGAATGGTTCTTCAAGTGCACTCGAGTAATTTCCCCTACTTGTTTCAAGTAGAGATAATCATTGCCCCAATCTTGGATTAGTTGTATCTGTCTCATGAACGGTATTCCCAAGATGATTCCATAATTGAATTTCTTCCCAAAGTCTACAATGGAAAAAGTTGCTGGTAGTCAATCCCACCAAAATTTCACATTCTCTAGTATGCCCATTGGTTTCTCTATGTCTTTATCTGCCAATTGCAGTTTCATTCTTGTTTGTCTAATTGTTGGCTTTCCCCAAGCTTCCCATACAACTTTGGTTGCTATGGAAATTCCTGCTCCACTGTCTAAAATAGCCAGGGTCATTACATCATTGTATTGTATTGAATTGTGTTTCCCTCATTCCCTTCACAATAGTCTTTGACCTTGTTCATAGGTAAAGACTTCACAAGTCTAGTCTGTATCTCCTTATTTTGCAATTTTTCTAGGTTCATTCAATAAGCTCCTTTTAATCCCATCTTTTGCATGGTGGTTTGTATATCTCCCCATAGATGTGATCTCAACTTCAATAGCGCACCCAAAGTGATTATGCACCGAATTGGTGCTAACATAATGGATTCTAGATTAGCCACACCCGAAGTTTTTTTTGGCCTTTCTAGTTTTTTTGTTTTGCAGACCATCAATTTCTCTACATTCTCTCCTAGCTAAGATGGTAGTGTCTCCAAGGTTCAAGCTTTCGTAGAGCTTGATTGCTCTCATTCCCAATCTCCATACAATTATTGTTCATCTAGTTTCATGGGTGGTTTGTCAAACCGAACTTCTTCAATTGGTGTTGATTTAAGAGTCAAACTCCCATCTTTTGCTTCCGTGACTCGTTCCCACAGATAGTTTGGCCAATCATCTTCAACTATTGACACCCCGTCCCATCCTTTTTCACTATCAAGAGCTTCTAGTTTAGGTGGTTGCGCATCATCATTTTCCCAAGTTTTTGACCCACCCTTTTCTTGAGCTTTTTCTCTCATGGTTTTGGTCTCAACATCTGCTGGTTTTCCTATGACTTCTCGCTCAGGATTTTATTTTCCATCAGGGTTTGCGTGATTTGCATCGGGTTTTTGTAAGCTTCTACTGCTTCCATTTTTGGATAGTTTTTCCATTGGTTTTTCCAATGTTTGATCGGCTTTTAACCCAGCTTGGAAAGCTTGGAAAGTTGTGTTGATTGGTTCATAGATTTTATGAACGAGTACCCATCCAACCAATTTTGATTCAAGTCCCTTGAAATCTGTTGAAAGAGTCTACATTTTTTCTTGTATTTCCTTTTGTATCTTCCCTTTGATCTCCTTTTGCTATTTTGGCCTCTTGAGTTTGTATCTTTTGCGCCTTTTGTTCCTGGAGTTTTGGAAGGAATTGCTGGATTTATCAGATCCATTTGCATTTTTTGTTTGTTCTCCTTGGGTCATCACTCAAACAGGAATTATCAATCTCCCTTCTGATGAACTACTCGGCACAACTTGAACTAAATTTATGGTAGTTTTTCCTTTGTTTGCTAGATTCCTAGGAAAATCTTCAAGAAAGTGTCCACCCTTGGCGTCCACATGCTCCACAATATGATTCTATAGGGCTTGCATTCTTATCCAATCAAGGACAATCATTTTTCCAATGGTCATCTGCTCCATAGTTATGATAATTTTCATTTTTTGGTTCCCAATTCGATCGCATCTAGACTGCACCCATTGGCACATACTAGAAATTTCCATCATATTTAAGCTTGTAGTAGCACTTGTTTGTCTCACAATTTGTCCATTTTCCTTCAATGGTGCACCATTTTAATTTCCTTTGTTGTCCCATATGTTGTCCTTGATTTGGTCCTTACATTGGGCCTCTCATCGGCATCCTTTGCATGTTGATCATCATATTGTTCATGCGTTTAAGCATGTCCTCTATAGTACCGGCAAGAGCTACAACATCTGATCCTACTTGTGCTAGCACAGTGGGTGTGGTTCGCTCGCTTTGTGTATCTCTAGCTATGCTTTCCTCATTGAAGATCTCGCAATTGTCCCTCAAGTCGATCGCTCGTCGATCGCATTTAAACAGCACACTTCCCAAGTCATGTGTTCTTTTCTATACAAAATATCATGCAAATATTTGTCTAATGGCCCCTCTAAAAATAGTGAGACAAGTCTTTCCTTGGTTGGAATCTCCAACTCCGGGCATGTGTCTATGTACTGTCCCATTTGACTCACACTATCTCTGATAGTTTCTCATTGTTTTTGCTTGAAACTATAGATTTGTATCGTACTATGCTTTATTCCTATTTTAGAACTAGCAGCAGATGTCATTACCAAAGTCGTTAATTTGGTTATTAATCCAAGAGGTATGGTCTCAAACCAAGTCTTGACCTTCAAGGTCATCCCAAATCCCTCAAACTATGTGGACATTGGTTATGCACTCAACTCTCAAAACCTGTCTGAAGCTGGCTAAATAGTCATACAAATCCCCTGACCCGCTATATTTTTGACCCACTTTTAGAAATTTGTTGGTCTGACTCTACGATTGTGTTCAACACCCACTCTCTCCCTTGTAGACGGTGTTTCTCCTAGTAATCCCTTGAACCAGCTGTTTGGTAAGTGTGACTCATGTGGACCTCTTCTCGTCCTCGTGTCACTCATTCCTCCCCTATTAGAGGTGGTTTTTTCCTTTTTTTCCCTGCTGGAATCATTGAGGTGGCTACTCCTTGCTGCACTTCCTCTTTCATTGGCCATGCTAGAATTTGGATCCACATTTTGATCGGTTTCGTGTATGGTTCCCATAATCACTTGACGGATTGAGTGTCCTTGGTACTTAGTTTTTTCAATCTCTTTTGGAGTCATCATAACAAAATTTTTGTTGTAACAATCCCTAAAGAGATGAGCGGGAAGTTTTGCTAATCCCTTTTTCTTGATCTTGAAAATGTACACAATTTTCAAGGGTGTCAGTTGTCCTCATCTGGCATGGGTAGTCCATATCAAATCCGTAATATTGTTTTCTTCCCAACAATAAACTCCAAGTCTTGGATTATCAGTGGGGATGTGTTTCAATGGTTTAGCATCTATCACCTCATACCCTTTTGATTGTAGCATCAAAGGTCCCTCCTTTACAACCTTATATGGTATTAGAGTATCAACCTCTAATCCCCATTTATCCACAGAATCAGGGTCTTGTATCTTGCAATACTGTGCTCCATTTCCGTCCATATAAAAGTCATCTTGTTTGTTTGCCCTGACCTCCTCTTCAAAATTGATGGTATGGTCGTCTATCCTCACTGCAAACTCCTCATTTGGGTCCAGTAAATCTGGGCTTCGTACTTGTTGGTCTTGAAGAAAGTCAAGATATGCTTGAACTTGAGAGAGGTCCCCGTTCTTGATTGAGTTGGAAAAGAAGACATATTTGAGTTTGAGTTGGAATAAGTGTCTAGCACTGCTTCCGCAATAGTTTCTAATGGTCTCCCTTCATTTACGCTCTCCTCTGTGGATGCTCTACTCCTATTCTCTCCTAAGAAAATTGAGTTTCCCAAAACTCTACCATATCTTAGGCTCATATATGGACTCACACAACTTAATTGAAGTGATACTTCAAACCTGGAAAATTGCCTTTGATTTCAAACGCAATGCTTTTGCTTTTTGCTCTCTTGTCCTTCACAAAGTCACAATTCCATGCACACCAACACTTAAAGCCATATGTGATTCCACAAGTCAAGATATGCTTGAACTTGAGAGAGGTCCGCGTTCTTGATTGAGTTGAAAAAGAAGACATATTTGAACTTGAGTTGGAATAAGTGTCTGGCACTGCTTCTGCAATAGTTTCTAATGGTCTCCCTTGATGTACACTCTCCTCTGGGATGCTCTACTCCCATTCTCTCCTAAGACAATTGAGTTTCCCAAACTACTAGATCTTAGGTTCATATATGGACTCACACAACTTAATTGAAGTGATACTTCAAACCTGGAAAGTTGCCTTTGCTTTTTGCTCTCTTGTCCTTCACAAAGTCACAATTCCATGCACACCAACACTTAAAGCCATATGTGATTCCATAATTTGTCAATCCTAAGTCACAAAATATACAAAAATTCCTTTTTCTAGTACCCAATAGATCCTATATGCAAAAAATGTGAAATTATGCTTGGGATATCTTAGGCGCGCCTAAGGTATCTGCATATATTTGTGGGGTCCAATTCAACTTCATTAGATAACTGGAGTCCTCACAACTTGCCAAAGTCAATATTGGTGTCAAAATGACAAAATTGCTTTTCTGGTGAGAGATTTATATTTGATACACCTAAGATAAATCCTCCCAATTTCAACGTTCTTTTGCCAATTGTAACTTGGGTTGGTTTCTACAGGTGATTTCAAGCTTGTACAATGAATTTTACAAAGTTTGGACAATTTACCAATGATTTATCACTCTTTTTTATCCTGTAGTTTGGTTTTCTAGTTTTCCTAAATTTTTGATCCTTGCATAGCTCCAAGTTTGATGAAAATTTCCTAGGAGCTGTATTATAATCCAAATAGACCATATGCAGATTTTTCTCTCTAGAGAGATTTTTATCTTCGGTGTGCCTAAGATAAAACTTTGCCAAATTTTGACATTTTCTACTTTTTTGTTCACAGATTGATTTTCCCATAAGTTTTAGGATTTATCCACACCCTGGTTTGAAGTTTTAGCCAAAATTGACTTTCCTTTTGTTAATCTTCTCTAAAGTTGGCGGTTTTTTCTAGTTTTGGGCTTGACCAAGTGTTTTAGGCTTCTCTAAAGTTGGAGGTTTTTTCTAGTTTTGCGCTTGACCAAGTGTTTTAGCGATCCAATTGTTTCCAAAACCAAAGGGAGTAGTCTACTCAAGTTGGTCTACCACCTTGTAAGTCTAGTTAGCCAGTATCAGTCTCAAAAACCCTTTGTCTATCTTCAGGGCGTTTAAGATAGATTTGACAATTTTTGGTTTTCTACTTACCCTACTTCTATTGAACATGAAAAAAGAGTGCAAAAAGTGGAAAATTCAGCTTTCAATCTCAAATCTCTACTTCCTACTTAGGTGACACCCTTACCGACCACTAGCCAGTCTCAAGGATCTTTCTGGTAATCCGTCCTAATAACTAATATCCCGAGGTCCTTATCGAGAATCTCTCCTCTCAAGCACCTCTCAGCCGTGACAAAGTCAAAAAATGTGTTACTCTAGCCAAAACTAGAGGAAGTAATGGAAATTCATGTGAATGCTTTGGGTTTTTCTCTAGTCTAGGTGCTTCATCCCCGACAACGGCGCCAAAATGATGGCCCGTTGCCAAGCCTCACCATAATGATGCTAGCAAAGCGAGAACCACATAAATAAAATTTGTCAATCTGTGGAACGTAGTTGATCCGACTAGTGCATGGATGAAGGAGAGGAGCCGAGAGCACAATAGAAGAGGAAGATGAATACACACACACACACACCACCATAGCCCCACACACACACGGGTTGGAGGGGAAGAGCAGACACACACTGTGTGCCCCCTTTCTTTTTTCTATATCTTATGCACTTAGGCACAATACACACTCTACTTTGTGTTCGTGGCTCACACAAGTGTATAGCTATACACTTAGGGTTAGTAGCAATTAGTGATGGGCGGTCGGTCACATGGCCATTAAACCTAACATTCTCCCACTTGATGGCTAATGTGGGAGACCATAAGAATGGAAGAGAACCACGCTTCGCCCAATGCCCATCAACTCACGACAATGCTAAAACTGATGGTTGGAGAAACTTTTAGTGAGTTCATCCGCTGTGTTCTCTGACGTAGGAATCTTCACTAAATCAAGGCTCTTGTTTGCCAGGGATTCACGACTAAAGTGATAACACACATCAATGTGTTTTGTTCTGGAATGAAACACTGGATTGTTAGCCAAGGCAATAGCATTTTGACTGTCACAATAAAGAACTAGTGTACACTGCTCCAATCCAAGATCTTTCACTAGGCGAGCAAGCCAAATAGCTTCTTTGCATGCCTCACTCAATGCAACATACTCTGCCTTTGTGGTAGAAATGGATGTACAGTCTTGAGGAATGGACCTCCAAGAAATAGCAGAACCAGCAAATGTGTAAATCCAACCTATTACTGATTTACGACTGTCAACACAGCCTGCATAATCACTATCTATAAATCCTTGAATGGATGACTCTCCATGACCATAGCATAATTGTTTATCTGCAGTGCCACTCAAGTATGTGAGAATTGACTTGACAACATCCCAATGCTTTTTACCAGGGCTAGACATAAATTTGTTGACAACTCCCACTACAAGTGCAATGCCAGGTCTTGTAGCCACCATGGCGTACATGAGACTACCACAAGCTGAAGCATAAGGAACCTTAGCCATCGCAGCTTTTTCCTCATCAGATTTGGGACAGTTGTTCTTGCTAAGTTTCAAATATGCAGGCAACGGAGTACTCAAATCCTTTCCCTTCTGCATGTTGAAACGATCAAGAACCTTGTGCACATACTCTTTTTGAGAAAGGTACAACAGTTTCTTCTTACGGTCACAAGTAATGCACATACCCAAAATGTGATTGGCTTCACCCAAATCTTTCATGTCAAATTGACTTTTCAGCTTGGTTTTCAAGTCAGCAATTTCCTTCTTGGAATGACCAGCTAAGCATGTCATCTACATAAAGGATAAGCATAATAAGATGTCCATTGTGTTGTCTATTCACGTAAAGACATAGATCCTCATTACTGCGCTTATAGCCAAAGGAACGCATAAATGCATCAAACTTTGGATACCATTGTTTACTATGATTGCTTCAAGCCATAGAGACTTTTCAGAAACTTACAGACCAAATGTTCCTTGCCCTTTAGCACAAACCCTTCAGGTTGCTGCATATAAATCTCTTTCTCGAGATCACCATGTAAGAAAGTTGTAATGACATCCATTTGATCAAGCCCCATATCTTCACAAAGCAAGCAACATTCTCAGTGTGGTCATCTTGACCAGTGGAGAAAAGATTTCCTAGAAATTGACACTGATGGCCGACTTTCAAAAATCAAAGAAAAAAAAACTCCCCCCCCACTCTCATTACCCCCCCCCCCCTTTGGCCCGCTAATATTCTTTCCCCGACCCCTCTCTCGTGCTCCCTCTGTGTGAGCCGCATGGAAACCCCCCCCCCCTCTGCTCTCCCGTATTCTTACACTCACCCTTTACACCCCCCCCACTCTCATTACCCCCCCCCCCCCCCCCCCTTGGCCCGCTAATATTCTTTCCCCGATCCCTCACCCCTCTTCCCCACCCGCTCGCCTCACCCTCCCCTCGGCTCATTCCCTCCCCCTTGGCCCACTGATATATTCCCTCACTCCCACCCATTGACTTGCTTCCCTCCTCTCGTCCTCAATCTCCCATGCAAGACAGTAGACCCCCCCCCCCCCCCTCTCTCTCACCCACACATCTCCCCTACCCCACTCCATTGCCAAACCCCCCCCCCCCCCCTTCCTTCACTCTCTTGTCCGGTGGCCCACAAGGCGCGGCCCTCCTCCCTCTATTCCCTCTTACTCTCTCTCTCTCTCTTATCCACACACCTCACCCCTCCCTCTCCCTCACAATCTCTCTCTCTCTCTCAGCCCAGCACGGACCACCCTCTCTCTCCCACTCGGGCGCTCAGGCCGCGCAAGCAGAAATCTCCCTCTCTCTCCTTCTCACGGACTGCGGTAGTAGAACCTCACTCTCTCTCTCTCTCCATACACACACACACACCATCACTCTCCCCCCCCCTTTGGCGTTGTGCACGAGCCCACGATAGCACCGCTCTCTCTCTCCCACCCGGGCGCTCACGCACCGCAGCAGACCATACACGCACACACACACACACCATTCCTACACACACACACACACACCGCACACACACTCACGCTCTCTCTCCTCTCTCTCTCTACCCCATCTTTCCCCCCCCCCCCCCATCCGCCTTGCGCAGTAGAAGGCAGGCAGCCGGCCGTCCGCCATCAACGAGGAAAAAAAAAAAAAATATATATATATATATATATATATATATATATATATATATATATATATATATATATATATATATATATATATATATAAAGCCCTTCCCACGCACGTTTTCACGCACACACATACATATACATACACACACACCCGCCCTCATGCACGAATACATACACACACACACACGCATATACGCACCGCACCACAAATACAAAGGAAAAATGACTACGACATCGACGAATAAAGAAGAAGGATCCAAAGCACGCGCCGCGAACAACAAAAAGAGAAAATGCGTCGAAGGCATGCCCCGGTCGACTCCGAAAAGAAGTACGCTCGACATCGACGCACCGGCTGCACACCATTCGCCGGCAACACGCAACCACGACGCCATCCCAGTAATTTATAGGTTATTTTCATCATTATCTTCAATTTTCACCCAAGCCATTGTAAATTTCCACTTTTTTGTAAATATCCTCTCTCTAGGTGATGGTCACAAAGGCCCACTTAGAGATTCCCATCTTTTAATAACCTCCCAAAACAAAGCAAGGGTCAACCACACCGGGCCCACTACTTGCTTTGTCTCCCCGATTAAGCTTACCCTAACCATACTGGGATTACCATAATCCAAGCAGCCAACACCTATAAATTGGCACTGAGAGGTAACTATCGGGGGGGGGGGCAATTCATGAGGAGCCAAGCATTTGGTAGAGTGTAGTGGGAAGGATTGACACTATCACCATCACGGGGAGGGGGCCTGTGTGTTGGGTTCGCCTTGGGAATTGCACCATGCGAAGGGAACCACATCCATCTCTCGACTCCAATGGTCGATGCACACACGTATGCACGCTCTTGGTAGTAAGTATTCACAATCATTGAGTCGTCTTAGAGAAGCGGCACCAAGTAGGTTGCACCACCTCCTCTCCCTACCTATCTACCACCATGGCATGCCATTTTGTAAATAGTGCAGAAATAATTCACCCTCACACCCCCAAGGGTTTTCATTATTTGCAAATTTCTCTCTCTCTCTCTCTCTCTCTCTCTCTCTCTCTCTCTCTCTCTCTCTCTCTCTCTCTCTCTCTCTCTCTCTCTCTCTCTCTCTCTCTCGGTGTGTAAGTTTGTGGTGTTCATATCCTCGTGGTTTGCGTCCTAGCCGCTCAAAGCTAGGTGGTGCCCCCTGTTCACTTTACCGTGGCAGGCTTGAGGCGCGCCATTCGGCCCCCGTCGTTTTAGAGGCCGTTGGGGTTCGGGGTCCGCTTTGCGTCCGTCAACACCATATTCTTGCTTGAAACCTTTGGCCATTAAACGAGCTGTGTAATTGTCAATCTTTTTCTTGTAAACCCATTTACAAGGCAATGCTTTTCTACCTTTTGGCAACAGAACAAGTTCCCATGTTTTGTTCTTTGCAATACTGGACAACTCCCTCTTCATAGCATGTTCCCACTGAACCTTATCATTGGTTAGCATAGCCTCTTTGTAAAAAGAAGGCTCACCACTATCTGTCAGCAAAACAAAATGCACACCTGGAACAAAACATTCTGGTGGATGTGAGACTAGACTTTGAGATCTCCATGGCTGATTAGAACTCGTACTATTCTGTAGTGGCTGAAGGACTGTATAGATAGGAGGTGATACATCAAAAAATGTCACTTTTCAGAATTCAACCTCTTTCACTGGCTGTCTATGCATCTTAGTCTCATTAAAGAAAACATCACTGCTACGGATCACTGAACAAATTTTTGGATCCCATAAACGATCGCCAAATTGACCATCTACACCATAGCCAATGAAGATGCATTTCCTGGACTTAGGATCTAGCTTAGCATGCAACTCCTTGGGTACATGTGCATAAGCTTCACAGCCAAACGTAAGGAGTTTTTCACAAGATAATTTATGTCCTGACCATAAGTCCAAAGTTACACGAAACTATAATGAAGCATGTGGTGATCTATTGATCAAGTACATGGCTGTGTATAATGCTTCAGTCCAAAACGCTTGCGATAAATTAACCTATGATAGCATATACATAATCCGCTCTGGATGGTCCTATTCATTCGTTCTGCAACACCATTTTCTGTAGAGGTATAAGGAGATATAAACTCATGCTTAATTTCCCTACTTGAACAAAAGTCTATAAACTCTTTGGAGACATATTCTCCACGATTGTCTAAGCGCAAAGCTTTCAACTTATGTTGAGACTGAGTTTCAACAGTAGATAAGAACTTCTTGAAGCAAGAAAAGGTCTCCTATTTAGACTTCATGGCATAGACCCAAACATGTTGTGTTGTATTGTCAATGACTGTAACATAATAGAACGCACTACCATGGAATTTAGAAGGCATAGGTCCACATAAATCACTGTGCACAAGCTCTAAGGGTTTTCTTTCTTTGTCAAAAGAATGTGTACGATGTGTTCGTGTTTGCTTTCCATATTGACAGTGCTCACAAAAGGGAAAATCACAAAACAACAAAGACGATAAGTAGCCCAAACGAGATAGTGTCTCCATTCCCTTCTTTGACATATGTCCTAACCGGCTATGCCACAAAGCAACGGTTGGCAGCTCGGTTATAGAAAGAACATTGTTTTTATGTGATAGATAAAGAGGATAAAGTGAACCAACTTTAGAACCATGGGCTATAATAAGATGACCTTCGCAACACGCCAAGACTGCTGATGAAAAGTGACTTTGTAACCCAAGTCATCAAGATGTCCAACCAAAATCAGATTGCATGTCAAGGCTGGAACATGACGCACATTATGGATGATAAACTTCACCCCATTTGCCATAACCATGGCAATGTCACCTACGCCAACAATGTCACAAGAGTAATTGTCACCAAGTGTAACAGAGCCAATGGTTTCCTTGTATGTAATAAACCAATGCCTATGAGGTGTGACATGCAACGAAGCACCCGAATCAAGAATTTATGTATGGGATACTTCACCACTAACAAGGAGTTCAACTGGCATAGAACTTTGCAAAGATAGAGTTTCTTGTGCATCATAAAAGACATCATTATTTTCAGTCAACATACTCACATCACTGTCATCCTTAACTATGTTCAGTTCTTCAATCTGAACCGAACTCTTTGGTTTCTCCACTTTATCATCATGATCTTTGCCTTTATCTTTTCCCTTCTCTTTGTCACGCTTTAAAGCATAACAATCCTTCTTTATGTGACTAAACTTATCACAATAATGGCATTGAACATTGCAACGACCACACGATTTTGATCTACCCTTTGATGTATCTCTATTGCCCTCTTTCTTGAACTCACATTGCAAAGAACGGCCCTTACGTTGCTTATCATCCCTTTGCACATAATGAGCTTCGCCACAATGCAAGCTAGGTATGGTCTTCTGACGCATCTCCTCGGACAAAAGTGCACTAGTAACATCATCGTATTTTAGCATACCATTAGGAGCAGAGTTACTAATAGCTGTGCAAAAGATATCCCAAGAGCATGGCAATGAACAAAGCAAAAAGATTGCTTTTATCTCATCATCAATGGTCATGCATTGTGCACAAATTTGGGCAAAAAGAGAATCAAAATCATCGATATGGCGCAACGCTAGCTGACTCCTTCATACGAAGGTTGAAAAGTTTTCGCATCATGAAACCTTATTGCTAGTCGTATCCTTTTCGTAAGAGTCGTATAATTTCTTCCATAAAGCATGATCAGTCTCACTGAAAATTTCACCAACTCACCAAGGTGCAATCTAATCGTAGACTTGAATAGCTCATCAAGCTCCTCCCTGTTGGGGTATAAAGCCCAATGTGGTCGCCCAGGTAAGTGGGCGGGCCGCCAGGTATGTACACATATTCTTTTGTAAAAACCTAATAAGAACTCACTATGCTCTACACATTACAGTAGAGCGAGTTCACCATATCGTCGTGCTCTTCCTCTCGCACTCTCTCTCGCGTCGCACTTCCGCTCGTACTCCTTCAACTGGTATCAGAGCTCAGATCGAGGCTCGGGGAAGCACTGCAGGAGGCTAGAGTCACCAACTCAGATTGGAGTGAAATTCGACAGGCGAATTGGCCACCGTTCGGCTTCGACAAAGGTCTGTGCAGGCCATTTTTGACTACGTGGTCTCGGCGGGTACAGATCCGACTCTACAAATTTGGGGTTTTCGGCCTACGACTGCAGGTGCTGAGGATATCGACACTCCCAGAGTGTTGATTTGTGGCTATCTACACATCGAAGGACGGCTCACAGTTCTTGGAGGCGTGTCACGTACGACACGGGCGCATCTACACACAGACTGTAGGCGGCATCCACTAGTTCATCAGGTAGCTTGTGTTTGCTGCTTGATATTCCAGATTTCATCCTGACATTGCAGGTAATTCCACATGGGATGTATTGTCAGAGATGATGTATGTCTGTTGAGGGTTTGCTGGCTGTGAGTCACGCAGCAAACAACCGCCGCAGCGGTTACAGCATACAGTGGGAAATTTGTGGATGTATGACTTTGTGGGAAGTCTATGTACTGTCAGATTTACTACAGCCTTTGTTGAGGGTCGAGTGAGATTTTATTGAGCTGGGGGATTCTCGAATGTTGAGATCCTTTCGGTGATACAGGTCTTGGAGCGATCCCTCGAGCACCCTTAGATAGGCAGCTAGGATGTATTGACTGTGAGTTAGACAGTTGGGATTGCATCTTTGCTTTACTGCCGTTGAGGCATTGTCGCAGTCTATGCTTACAGGACAGTGACAGGACAGTCAGAGACAGTACAGGTGCAGGACAGGTTTACCCACAGCTTGTAGTGTTAGAGAGACAGTGGTTTTTTGAGCTGTTTTTTGGTCTGTTTTTAGTACACCATAGCCATTTTACAAAGGAGACTTTGCCAAAATTTTTGCAGAATCTGAAGCTTTCTTGGTTCATTTGATAGGTTGATATTGGTTCAGAGGTCAGTTTACAGGGGAAACTCTGCCGAATTTTTCCCAGGAAAGTAAACTACTGTGAAGCGTAGCTATGGCTGGATCACAGGACACTGCTCTTTACAATATCAAGAAGCTGGATGGAACCAATTTCCCATTGTGGAAGAAGCAGATTTGGCACGTGTTGGTACAAAAGAAGCAGATAAAACCTATAAAGCTCAAGGGGATAAAACCAGAAGATATGGACGAAGATGAATGGAGCGAAATGGATGAATTGGCACTTTCTACCATTATGCTGACTTTGGCAGAAAGCGTTTACTTCAATGTAGCAGACAAGATGTCGGCTTATGAAGCATGGTTAAAGCTGAGTGATCTTTATGAGAAGCAGAGTGCAGCTTCACAGGTATACTGGCTTAAGAAGCTTGTTGACTTGAAGATGAAAGAAGGGACACCTATGTCCAATCATCTGAATGAATTCAACACAATCTATAGTCAGTTGTCAGCTCAAGGTGTCAAGTTTGATGAACCTGTTAGAGCTATGTTCCTGTTGATCACATTGCCGGAAAGTTGGGACACTTTTCGCACAGCTTTGAGTAATTCTGCACCTCCAGATGGTTTGAACATAGCAGGTGTAGAAGGAAGTCTGCTTACTGAAGAAACCAATAGAAAGACAATGGACAAAGGCAAAGGAACAGCCTTAGTTGTCAGGGGAAGGACCAAAGAAAAGTACAAAGGTGGAAAGAGGAATCAGTCTCGTAGCAAGTCCCGCAGTGCTAAAGGCAAGAGTGACATAGAATGCTACCATTGTGGCAAGAAGGGTCACATGAAAAGAGACTGCAGAGAATGGAAAGCAGAAAAAGGCAAAGAGAAAGTTGAAGACCATGGTGAGAAGAACAAGTCCTCAGTGAAGATTCAAGAAATAAATGTGACAAAGTACAAAGCAAGGCTTGTTGCCAAAGTACAAAGCAAGGCTTGTTGCCAAGGGCTTTAAGCAAGAACAAGGCATTGACTTTGATGAAGTCTTCTCTCCGGTGGTCAAGATGACTACATTGAGATGCTTTCTTGCATTGGTTGCCATATTAGATTTGGTGTTGCACCAAATGGATGTCAAGACAGCGTTCTTGCATGGTGATTTAGATGTGGAAATTTACATGCAGCAGCCAAAAGGTTTTGTTGAGAAAGGCAAGGAAGATTGGGTATGCCAGTTGTTAAAGAGTATTTATGGCTTAAAACAATCACCGAGGGCATGGTACCATAAATTCCACAAGTTTATGCTTTCTCAAGGCTACAAACGTAGTGAGTTCGATCACTGTCTATATACAAAGAAGGCTAAGGATGGTAGTTGGCTGATCCTTATTTTGTATGTGGATGACATGTTGATTGCCGGCAAGCAGTTGGAAGAAATTTCAGCTTTGAAGTCAAAGATGGCAAAATCGTTTGACATGAAAGACATGGGTGAGGCAAGTCATATACTTGGTATGCGCATTGAGAGAGACAGATCAAAGAAGTTTATTTGGTTATCTCAAACAAAGTATATTGACAAGGTTTTGCAACGTTTCAATATGGAGAAGGGAAAGGCACTGAGTGTTCCATTGCCACCATATGTGAAACTTAGCAAGCAAGATTTTCCTGTGTCTGAGAAAGAACAGGCTGAAATGGATAAGATTCCATATGCGTCTGCAGTGGGTAGTTGATGTATGCAATGATTGCTACTCGCCCAGACATTGCATTTGCAGTGGGAGTAGTAAGTCGATACATGTCAAACCCAGGCAAGAAACATTGGGAGGCAGTGAAAGGAATATTGAGATACCTGAAAGCTACAAAGAGTATGCGTATATGCTATGGGAGTCAGGAGCTAAGTGTAAAGGGTTTTACAGACTCAGATTATGCAGATGACTTAGACAACCGAAGGTCTACGTCAGGGTATGTCTTTACATTGGCTGGTGGAGCAGTATCATGGCGTTCTAGATTACAAGATTGTGTTACTCAGTCTACTACAGAGGCTGAATATGTTGCAGCATCAGAGGCATGCAAAGAATCAATTTGGCTTAATCGACTAGCAACAGATTTGGGAATCAAAGAAGAGATGCCTGTGTTATATTGTGATAGTCAAAGTGCTATACAATTGGCTCGCAATCCAGTTTATCACTCAAAGACAAAGCATGTGGATGTGAAGTATCATTTCATCAGGGAAATGCTCGAGGATAAGCAACTTCAGCTTGTCAAAGTTCACACCACAGAAAATCCTGCTAATCTACTTACAAAAGGACTTCCCTCAGAGAGCTTTGCGCATTTTCGCAAGCAGTTAGGTGTAGGGTAGTACATCACTTCTCTACATCTCTTGTATATTAGCTTGTATAGTAGCTTCTCTCACCACATTGGACTTTAAGTGGGAGGTTGTTGGGGTATAAAGCCCAATGTGGTCGCCCAAGTAAGTGGGCGGGCTGCCAGGTATGTACACATATTCTTTTGTAAAAACCTAATAAGAACTCACTATGCTCTACACATTACAGTAGAGCGAGTTCACCATATCGTCGTGCTCTTCTTCTCGCACTCTCTCTCGCGTCGCACTTCCGCTCGTACTCCTTCACGCCCACTGAAACTGAGTCATGTGCATATCTTCAGTTCTAGCCGCATAGGCAATAGGCAACTTTTGCTTCTTTTGGACAAGCACATCATCCATTTGGTTCTTCCAAAGCTGAAAATTAGTGCCATCAAACTTCTTTATGTCATAAATGTCATGGTCTTTGCTAGTAGACATGGTGACAAAACTACCAAAAGATTCTGGGAAAATTTGGGTAGAGTTTCCTTTGTATTCGGGACTATGTCGCCCAAAATACAAAGTATGTCACTCACAAAGCATAAAAGAGGGAATGCCTCTCAAAAAGCACATTGTATAGAGACCAACTTAGGTGCATAAACTATCAAACTGACCATAGACCGCCAACTTGGCGTCAAAAGCACCTAGATACCACTCTATATATGTCCTATGGTGAGGCCTCGTAAGGGATGCTCCAGCTACCTGTATGAGCAAAGGTATCTCCACATTTGAGAATACCCCAACTCAATGAAAACGTCACGCTATCGACCCTCAACAACGTAGGTTATGCACCAAAACGTATACCCAAGTCTCATAAATGAATATCATCTGGACAAGTCACAAAAAAGGTCGAGACTGCCGTACTAGCCAAAAGATGGCTCCACAAAAGCGTATAATGGCAGTATCCACAAAAACGTATAAGTCTGTCACAACACTCAAACAAGCACCAAAAGCATGTGCATGCAAAGAAATACCCCTACAGGGAGTCAAACTGCTCTCAAAAGAGCTCAAACACTGTCAAAAGTGCCAACATATGCATGTACGCATAAAAAACTGCTAAGCTGGCAGGATTCATAATCCGTTGCGATCAAGCTCATGAGCTGATGCTCAAAATTGAGCACCGAGTTCAAATACTAGAAATGGGTTACTAGATTAATGTTGTGGTTGTTACTCTATAGCGTAATTCTAGTGAGTGTCCGTGAAAGTCTCTTTTATTAAGCGGCCGGTAGTGTTCGGGAAAGTCTTTTTTCCTAAGCGGCCGAGTCTCCTATATGTAAAGATGCAAATAGAAACTACTAGTAGAAAATTTCAAACTACAAGATTTCGAACTATTTTATCTTTTTTTTTTTCCTTTACCATTGCTTGTATTACTGGCTAATCTTGATTTCCAACCAGCTCAAGGCGAAGTCGAGACACACCTTTCCCAAACATTGGTACTGGCCAAGCTTCCTCCTTGAAAAGAAGCGAACCGGAAGTACTAGCAACAATTTCAAAATTTGTAGGATTTTTAGAGTATTTTAACCGATTGAAAATATAAAATCCTCGTTAGATTTTGTGCTTGCCTTTAAGAAAACCAAGATATACAAGTTTTAGTGTAATTACTGACAAGATATTCAAATTTTGCAAAGAATTGTCCGCTCATACTGATGCTTATTTGGCTCTAGGTACTTACCGGCAAAAGCTTCAAATTTTGACCCAAAAGCCGGGAGAATTTCAAGTTTGCCCACGTGGCCCCCTCCCTCTCTCTCTTCCAGGTACGGTCGTCTCGCTCTGTAGGTTCCAACTTCCCACCTCTCTCTCTCTCTCTCTCAAACTCTGTGTGCAAATCTGCCATAGCGTCTTCCTTGGCAGTTGCATGTTGTCGATGGCGGAGGTTTGAAGCAGAGCAAAAACTGTAGCCAACCTAAAATCATGCCACATGAGAAGCAAATAAGACTCTCCCTCTCTCCCTCTTCCTTTGGCAGGGCTTCTGTTGCATGTTGTCGATGGCGGAGGTTTGAAGCAGAGCAAAAACCGTAGCCAACCTGAAATCATGCCGTACCAGGGAAGCTCCATGAGCAGCAACAAATAAGACTCTCGCTCTCTCTCTCTCTCTCTCTCTCTCTCTCCCCCAAGTTCAAACTTGAGGCAATAAGTCTCTCTCTCTCTCTCTCTCTCTCTCTCTCTCTCACACACACACACACACACACTCTGCATCATGTTCTTCACCAGGTGTAACAACTTAGCCTGCCTGGAACGCTTTCTCTCTCAGCTCTGCGAGGGACATCCTTTACTTATCCTCCCTTCATACTTCAATTTCACGACCAATTGTGACCAAGTGTTGAGCAAGCAAGCAGGTTTTCATGACAAACAATTGTGACCAAGTGTTTAGCAAGCAAGCAGGTTTTCATGACAACCAAGCAATGTCAATCTACGAGTGATCACATAACGCTTTCCTCAGATATGAGATCAAGAGCCATGGAGTGGTTATATAAGATTGAGAGCCATGGAGTGATCACATAACCCTTTCCTCGGATACAAGATGGAGAGCCATGGAAGCTGACTTTTTTCTAACTTTACATTCTTGCTTGTAGCTTTACAGCCCCACTTAAATCTCTCTCTCTCTCTCTCTCTCTCTCTCTCTCTCTCTCTCTCTCTCACACACACACACACACACACATACTTGTGCACACACACACATACACACAAAGGAATACACATATCATGCTCTAGTTTTGGGTAAAAAGCTTCTTATATCGACTAAGCTTTCTTAAATTTTTTTAGAGCTATGTGCTAGATGTCTCCCTCCATTCAGCACGCAAAAGCACGCAAAATCAACCGTTTTATCAAAGGTATCATCTAAAACTAGTTTATGTGTATAACTATCCAAAAATGGCAAAAAATAAACAAAGTTTGAATGCAAATGAAGAAAAAGTGATGACCTACCTTCAATGTTGATGTTGGAGCCCTCTGTGTTGTTTTGAAAGCATGTTGCATGCGCCATTAGTAGTTGCTTGGTTTGAGTTGATGGTAATCTAAAAGTGTGAAAGTGTTTGGCTTACTCTATTGAAGTGTAAAAGGTACTTGTCTTAATCTGTAAATAAACAGTAAAATAATAAGTTTTGTTCATTGTAAGCATTTGAAGATTTTGTTTGTCATCATATAATAAAATTAACTCTCTAGAAAAACATAACACAAAACTTGAACTTTTGGAGAAATTTTATCACTTTATCACTATCACGAAACCACTCGTATTGGTATGTCTATGATCTAGGAAGGTACATGCTCTTGGGGGAAAGGCACTACCATATAGGCCCATCTACAAAAATATTGATTGACTTGATGCACTGCCAAGCCAAGTGGGCTTTTTGATTCTCTAATGCTTTTTGGCACCCATATACCAACTTACTAGAAAGAATAATTGTAACTAGTAAAATTCTAACCATGTGGACAAAAGTATCGAGCATTGTGTTGAAACGAGTGGGATTTTTAATTCTTGGATGCTTTTCGGCACCCATATAGCAACTTTTTAGAAAGAATAATTGTAACTAGTAAAAGTCTAGCCATGTGGACAAAAGTATCAAGCATTGTGTTGAAACGAAGCAACTGGGATAGAAGGCAAAGACCTATTGAGCTATAGACTATTCTAAATAGCACAACGGATTCCATACAAAAATGTTTGACATTGTGTTTGAAACAAAATTCTAATTACACATTTGGTAAAAAACAAAGTGTTTTCGTGAAAGAAACTAGGGAACCATTCCAACTTCAAGACAAAAACCATGCAAAATGTTTTAGTCTTGGAAAAATCTACTGAAGGTTGTGACCGCAAGGCATGCATTTTACAACAAAACATGTGCTCGAAATAAGGTAGGGGGGCTAGAAGTTGATGTGTAGAATTTGTAAATTAAGTTCACCTTTGTTCAAAAGCACAAAGTAGTTTAATAGAAGAACAAACTCAATGTCAAAGATTTTCTCCATGTGGACAAATCTCACACTTTGCCCACCTCTTATTCCATCCTTTAGTTTTGTCCATGGAATTCTTGGTTTTTCCTTAACACTCTCTCTCTCTCTCTCTCTCTCTCTCTCTCTCTCTCTAATGCCTAATGCTCCGCAATGGAGCAATAAGCACTACGAGAATGGATACCCTTACACTTCCTTACATTATATGAACAACAAGGTATATGAAGGCAGCATAGAAGACAATACATAGGAACATAACACCGTCTTCTTCATTCATCTGTAACAGACACAAAATTACAAGAGAATGATATATTCATTGCATGAGAGATATCCACAAAGACTGGTATGCCCCCCCAAATACACTCGCTGCTCGAGCGCAGATCGGGAACGGTGCAAAACCCCGTCCTATCCCATGATATCCCATGAAGAACTGTCCCAAAGCTGCATGAACTCCTAGTCCGCAATGTCCTGACATCCACAGGACTGCAATGTGCAGCTATGCCGTAACACTTGGCACACACGGTGGATTGCGCGAACCCACAGCTCTAGCCTCTTCATGTTGAGGGCTCCGATCACTGCTCCTCTTCACATTTTGGTGAGGAGGAAATATCAATGTAGCCAAATCCCCAAAAATCTTGCCAATGGGCCCTATAGACCTCTGTCAGCAACTGTGGATCTATCTCACGCTGCTCTAGCCAAGGATCCCTTGGAATGAGTTGCATTGGCAAGGAAACAGACCGATGGGCCTGTGTTAAACGGGCAAGAGGGGTACGAATAGGGTAATACCGAGCCAAATATCTATTTAGAGCAAGCCAAAAAGGTGGACATGGTGGGAGATTGAGTGAAAAAGAATGAGCCAGTGTCTCCGCCCAAAAACAGACTCTGCGCCGCCCCCTACAAAGATGACAAATCACTCGCTGCAAACGAGAGACATGGGCCTGGGCCTCAGCACATTCTTCTGTAGCTTTTGCCCAATCAGAAATATCAAAACCTTCTTGGACAATGCTCTTACCTCTATCATTAGTCGGCGGCTCAGGCTGGCTCACCCGAGTTTTTGAGTTGGTTGTTGTGTTAGCGCCTCATTAGATAGACTTGACCTCCAGATTTTCATTTGACCCTCCAAAAAAATGTGCAGGTCATGATGCATTTCCACTGCTAAGGCATCAAGATCATTCATATTGATCATCACATCATTAGGATGTGATGCTAAATAATTGGCTAGGCTATTCTGCATTCGCAATCGAAGAAGTTCGTCTTGAACAGAAGCAACAAACACAGAATTAGCCTCCCTCAGACTCTACATTTTATCAGCTTGCTGACGGGCTGTACTATCCAGTGTTGAGTTTTGCCTTGTCAACTCCGCATTGCGAGCCTACAAGGAAGCCACCTATGTTTCGAGCTCGGTAACTCGTGCCTCAGTTGTCGGAGCTGGCCAAACTGACCGTAGGTAATCCACAATGCACTGCAAAAAGGCTTCGCACGCTTGGAGTTGATCCGAGGGATTTGCAGTATGAGTCTCTCAAGGTAGAGTTGCTAGATTAGTTCCCACCACATTGGGAGTTACTATATTAACATCAGGATTTTCTGGTTGCGAGAAAGTGTCCGCACCCGCAGAGCCAGTTCCCACCGGATTGGAAGTTGTAGCCCGCTCCTGCATTCTTCGACGCCAGCATGCAACTGTGGAATCCTCTCGTAGTCTGCCATTGATGAGAGACGATGTCGCAGCAGGAGGTGGTGTGGAAAGCATGACTTCCTCCCGTCCTCGCTTTCGGCTCGATGTCCCTGCAGCAGTGGCCATCTCCTGTGAACCAAAGGCTACCACTACAGTAGAAGCACCAGCCACATCCAACTCGAGCAGGTGTTTGTAAAAAAACCTCAACAGGCAGGGAACTTGGAGCATGTGCTGATTGCGTGGTATTGCGTGCGAGAAATCTATCATCCTCGAAGTGGCACAAAGGGAAAAGGGCAAGAGGAAAAACTTCCTGCAAGGGAAAGAACAATGAAAGAAGTTTCCCGACTTTGGTATTTGTTGGGGTACTGCACCCCATTTGTCCCACCACTCTTTGAAATTCTGCTAGCAATTGTTCTCTGATGATTGTTGCCCAAGCCACTGGCCCAAAGTTGGCTGAATGAAATACATTACACACTTTAGCAGAAATGGTGTAGGTTTTGTCTTGCAACCAAATTTCTTCCAAGAACCAGCGATATGAATCTCTTATCGTGTTGCATCAGTGAGCCTTGATAACTTATATTTGCCCTTCACTTTCAATTTGAATTCCAACTCTGTCTCTGCAACAGTAGGAATAACATGTGAAGCGCGCATAACACCATCACTTGGTAGGAGGCAACATCTTGAAATTCTTTCAGCACCATATTACCAAGAGCTAACTGCTCGATCAAAGCCGTGGCTTGCGGGTGAACAGGAATATCCTGCCAATCAAGATTGGCAAAAACACGCAGGTGCAAATCTTGCAATCATGCATCCACCCGTCTGAGAGCCAGCTGCTGCACAGGAGTAAACGGAATGCACTGTAGCAAGGAATTCGTCATGGTGGCAAAGGCACACAGGAGGAAAGAAGAACACAGAAGCGCAAGAAAGCCCTACAAATAGAGCGAACAAAATATAAGGTATCTACTGCATGCACGAAACTACTCACAAAGAGTTCTCAAAATAGGGAGTGCCACGGTGTCGCAACCATCATAGCCCTTTTCTCGCTTTTGGAGATTGCATGTTAAAGAATCCCCAATCATGATTAAGGCAACTTTTGACTCTTGTACCACAGCAAAGGGGCACTGAATCGAGGTAGGTGAAAAATAATGGTGCAGTTGGAACCCATTCACCGGCACAGAAATCACCTACCCTTCCAAGTAAGCCAAATAAAAGGAAGTAGGCCCACATGACTTAAAAATCTAGAACGGCCCAGACCACCGTAATTTCAGCTTCACAGGCATCTTCCTAAGGCAAGAATTAAATACAAGAACCAACTAGCCCCGCAAAAATTGTCATGCTTTAGGGCGATCCAGCCATCTCTTCCGACGGGATTGCAGATCTTGCAACATCGCAAAACTGTGCAATCGCTCTTCATCTAATTCCTGCAAAACATCCAAACAATAAATAATGGAATCTTCCGGAAGAAGCCTATCAGCATTCGCAAGATCGGAACCACATGCTCCACTGGGTAATTGCCTCCATTCCAAATGCCAATTTGAAAGGAGTTAGTCATGTTGCCACTTTATATGCCGTACAATAGGCCCATAATGCGGAAGGAAGTTTGACATCCCGATCCGTTCTATGCAAATTAACTATCTTTGTCAAGATGCGAACCACTTTCTTATTAGTTGATTCTGCCTGCCCATTTTCTTAAAGGTAATATGGAGAAGATTTCCTGTGTAACACAAAATAAAATTGTAACATTCTCTCCATCACCTAATTCAAGAAATGGCTACCCCGATCACTAACCAACACAATATGATAGCCATATCTGGAAAAAATATCCTTATATAAGCACTCAGCAACAGAAACCGTTGTATTATCTTTCAAAGTCCATGCTTCCACCCATGTAGTCGCATAATTTTTGGCCGTCAAAATATACCTATTACCAGTGTTAGCTGCTCTTGGCTTAAAAGGCCCAATAAACTCTAATCCCCATTTCTGAAAAGGATCCAAGGGTAATATTGGTTGTAAAGGCATTCTGGACATTTTATTAGGTTTCCCCAACCGCCGCTGACACACATCACAATGTTGTACAAAACCCCTCACATTTTGAAACAATGTTGGCCACCATAATTCAGATTGTAGTACTTTCCTTCCCGTGATCAAAGCTGTAAAGTGACCCACTGCAATGCCTGTATGAACCTCCTCCAGAACAGATCCTTGTTCTTGTGGTAGGACACATCTTAGTAGGACATCCGCTAATGTGTGATAATACAACTTTCCCAAGACAATCTCCAAATTCCAGCTTCGAATAGCCATCCGGCGATGTTGATGTATGGACAAGAATGAAGGAATTTCTCCACTGTCGAGAAAATGGAACATTTCCTCATACCAGGTCCAGGAAATGCTGGGAATCATTTGGGATGATTTCATAACTGGATCCTCATCCGCAACTACTCCTGTCAAAAAGAGAGACGCATCCGAAAACTCATCAGCAACCCCCGTCTCGGCGGCTCGCCAGAATCTAGTCGGGACAGGTAATCAGCAACCACATGCTGGGCTCCGGGATGATGTATTACCTCAAAATAAAATTCTTGTAACAAGAGCACCCATCTGGCTAATCTTCTTGTCATATTTTGTTGGCGCACCAGGTATAAAAGAGCCGAATGATCCACATGAAAGAAAAACCGCCGGCCCAACAGATAACGAGAGAACTTCTTCACCGAGTAAATCATCCCTAAACATTCCCTTCCTCTTACTGATTTTTTTTTTGCAGATGATAATTTTTTGCTGGCCTAATAGACATGTCAAAACCATCCTTGAGTTTGTTCCTACATCAGCACACTGTCAATAGCCAAGCATCCACAAAAACATGAAAATCTTGACCCCAATTCGGAGGAATCATGATCGGAGCTTTGGACAACTGAATTTTAATCTCCTAAAGGCCAGATCACATTCCTGCGTCCATTCAAAAACTTTGGCATGTGCTTCCTGATTAATAGGGATTGTCAAATGTGCGACAAACCTCAAATGCCTCCCATGCCAACGAGCTTGGCCCACAAATACTACACACTGCTTCAAATTCGCCGGCGGAGGTGCTTCCATAATTGCTGCTATTTTATTCGGATCCACTGAAATTCCATCCTCAGAAATTACATGACCCAATAATCTCCCTCTTCGCACTTCAAATGCACATTTTAGAGGATTTAAACTAAATTTCACCTCTCTACATTTCATAAAACATAACCGCAATTGCTTCAAATGCTCTAATTGCGCTCTAAATACAATGAGATCATCCAGAAAGATTCGCATACTAACCTGTCAAATAGGGACTAAAAATTTCAAACATATCCCTTTGAAAAGTTGAGGGCGCATTCCGAAATCCAAACCACATTACTGTGCATGCGAAAACATCCCATGCTGTAATAAAAGTTGTTTTAGCCTGATCACCTTCAGCCATCCGAATTTGGTTATATCCGCCAAATCCATCCAGAAAAGAATACATCTCATGCCTTGCCACATCATCCAAAAATAGAATCCAAAAATGGAAGCGGAAAAGGGTCTGGAACAGTAGCTACATTCAGCTTTCTATAATCCACACAGATCGAATTTGCTTGTTTTTCTTTGGTACCACCACAATATGAGAAATCCATTTTGGATTGTTAATAGGGGTAATAAAATCCACCTGCAACAATAGGCGATCAATTTCCACCTTGACTTGCTTTGCCACATTCGGATTCATCCTATATGAATGTTGCTTCACCGGCACTGCATCTGGTTTTAAATGAATCGTATGCTTATAAAAATTTGGATCCAATCATTTCATATCCGCATACTCCCATGCGTAAACATCCTTGAATTATGTCAACAAATTAATCAAGTCTCTTTGAAAACTTGCCTCAAGCTGCTTACTAATATGAATGGGCTGAGACTCCTCTTGAGATCCTAGAAAGACCATCTCCAGTTCATCCTCCTTTACCCTTGTTACGTTACTCATATGTGCTTCAAACTCACGTTCTTGCCTAATAATCTCCTCCAATGTTTGGGAATAGGCCAGACTTTTTTTTGCCCCCTGGCTCTACTATTCCTAGATCCCCTAAACATTTTCCCTCGGAAATCATAGAAATATCTGCAAGATACAGAGAAACTAAATTCGGGTTAGCCTTTAGGAATTGCTCCTCTTCTAATCCTTCCACCATATTCATTGTCTCCGCTATCACCGGACATGCTGCATGAACTAGTTGTCTACATGTTCCCAACATCACCCGAACTTTCCTGCGATCCTTTTTTACTGTCAGCATATTTGCCTCCCAATTATGCTTTACCCTGGCTTGACATAACCATGGTCTCCCCAAAATAATATGATAATCCTGACTGTGATCCTCAATATTTAACACTACTAACAAAACAGCAAAAGACAAACCAGGCACATCCAACAAAATGCCTCCAAGTAATCCTACTAGCTGTACTCTTCTCTGATCTGCCATGCAAACTACAAAGGGTGCAGGTTCCCAATCACTAAGACCAAAGCGCTCACAAGCCGCTTGAGTAATAATATTCACTCATGCACCTCCATCTATAGGACTTTTTCGATATATGTGCCATGATATCTTACTGAAAGCTCTAAAATGTGTGTATCCGTAATCCTAGTTGCCGGCAACAACGGGACTGAATCATCCCGCTCACCCTCAACTATCGCAATATCAACTTCCATCTCATTCATTGCTTTCAACTTCTGACTCAACAAAGCATTATGAAAATTAAAAATCAATTTCAATAATGATCCCAATCATACTTGTAATGGTGATTCTGAGAACCTCTTTCCAAACAAAATCCCAATTATCCTCTTCCATGGTATTTGCCTTGTTTTGGACTTCCCCTCTTTCTTTTTCGAAGAGGGGGATGATTGTCCTGATGATTGCAATGGTGGTACTGATGGCATCCAAGTTATAGTCTTTGTGCGTACATCTTCTTGATTTGCCAAATCCGGGAGCTTAACATCAGCTACTGCTGGTACCACATTTTTGCCAGAACGAGTAATCTGCAAACCCACCGGGTCAGATTCGTCCAGCCCCTCAATCTGAACCATAGCCACACTTGGCTGCTTTCCAGCAGCACGTTCCTGCTTCTTCCGATCATATTCCATAGAATCTCTTCGACCACCAATGACCATCTCCTAAACAGAAAAGGCAGGTCTTGGGTCGATTAGGATCTTGGCCACCTCTTTCACGACCTTGACCCCCTCCTTGACCCCGTCCACCGGATATTCCTTGAAAAGGTGCCTCTGATGCATGAGCTGGGCCAACACCACTGCAGGCTCTTGTCCATGTCTTGACTGTTGTGACTGCCATGTAAAGGAATCCCGACTGCTATGGCCATGACCATTGTAATAACATTCCACTGTATTATGGGTGTTGGCTGTGCAAATCGCACACCATTTCTAATTCATTGCACACTCTTGTGCAACATGTCCCAGATTCCAGCACTGAGTACACCACAGCTCTTTCAGACTTTTAACCACCACAAAAGATTCCACCGATCCGGATGGAGCACCTTTCCCTTGATGCTGGGATTTTTTCCGAGGTGCTTCCTCCGATTCTTTCACCAAACCATTGCTGCCTGAATCTGAGAATTTTGAGTCTGCACTCTCCGACTCCGAACTATCACTACCACTTTCCTGAGATCTATGATGAGAATTCTTACGATCCTTTTTCTTTGATTTCCTTGGTGATTTCGTATCCTCTAAAGCCTCTCCTGCTACAACAGCCATTGCAATACCATTATCCAGTTGGAGTGGTTACCTTATCCACTATTGCCATAGCATTTCTGGGATCCTTATTGAGTCCTCGCAGAAAATAATCATTCAACACTTCGGCTGCTGGCCATTGTGTCTGGCGTACCCGTTGTAAAAGCATTCGCAACTTCGTAGCATAATCCTCCACTGGCAACGACTTTTGACGTAACGTCCGAAGCTTTTCCAAATGTTGAGGGACCGTCTTTTCCGTTTGGATTGATGCAAGAATGCTCTGGACCCTTCGACATACATTTGAAAGTGATCTTTAGGATACTCTGACAACCATTTTGCAGCTTTGCCTGAAAGTGTGGATTCAAATACCGATTGTTGATGGAGAGGAACCACAGTGCCAGGATGATTCAATCCATACACTTTATTAAATTGTCGCAAATGTGCATCAGGATATTCCTTTGAAAGACCTCAAAAGCAACTATACTTAATCTGACCACCCGCCACTGGCTACGCCATAGTCGCTTGCCCAATTGTACCCTCTCCTGGAAAAAGCTGCCGAACAATAGGAGGCGGGGACGATGGCAGTGAAACCCCGGGACTGCTAACCGAATTCGGTGGTGGAGCAACATGAGTGGGTGAGGGAGAGCGCACGGCAGGAAAACATGATTGACTACGTGGAGTACGCCGTGCACGCCAAATACACCGACCATGCACCGGGCTTGGCAACGGGGACACATGTTCCTCGGCGTGAGGTGTAGAAAAACCAAATTTATCTTAACCGCCTCTCCTCCGTCGTCTTCCCACAATTAGAACAACAGGGTCAGGAGGATCCTTGGACCTAGTGTGCATGCATGCATGTTCACAGCAGGTTGCCCGTCGCGCATCGTGGTCGCCAGATGTAATGCCTAATGCTCCACAATGGAGCAATAAGCACTACGGGAATGGATACCCTCACATTTCCTTACATTATATGAATAACAAGGTATATGAAGACAGAATAGAAGACAATACACAGGAACAGAACACTGTCTTCTTCATTCATATGTAAAAGAACACAGAATTGTAGGAGAATAATATATTGATTGCACGAGATCCACAAAGACTGGTATGCCCCCCCAAATACACCCGCTGCTCCAGTGCAGATCGGGAATGATGCAAAACCCCGTCTTATCCCATGAAGAACTCTCCCAAAGCCGCATGAACTCCTAGTCCGCAATGTTCGGACATCCACAGGACCACAATGTGTGGTTTATGCCGTAACTCTCTCTCTCTCTCTCTCTCTCTCTCTCTCTCTCTCTCTCTCTCTCTCTCTCTCTCTCTCTCTCCCCTTGTTTTTTCCACAAAGTACTATAATATCAGAACATAGTCAATGTCCAAAGTTTTTCCATGTGGACAAATCTTACAGTCTGCTCTCTCCCTGTCTACCTCTCTCCTTAAGTTTAGTCCACATGGTCAAAATTTTATTTCTCTCCATCTCTCTATCTCTCTTTCGTCCTTGTCTCTCCCTCTCTCTAGAGAGAAATCCTGTACAAATGTTGAAAAGGTCTCTCTCTCTCTCTCTCTCTCTCTCTCTCTCTCTCTCTCTCTCTCTCTCTCTCTCTCTCTCTCTCTCTCCCCCTCCCCCTTCCTTTCTAGGTTTTGTACTTTCTCTTTGACTCTCTTAGATTTGTCCATGAATTTCTCATGCCTCATTCTCTCTGCTTTCATCCCTCACTTTTGACCATATGGTCAAAACTTTTGTAAGGATGTTTGTGCACTCTCCTTATGTGAGTGAGCCTTTTTCAATTGGTCAAAACCTAAGTGAGTGAGTTTTTTCCTCTCCCCTCCTCTCTCTCTCTCTCTCTCTCTCTCTCTCTAAGTTTTGTCCACGTGGTCAAATACCATCCCTCCCTCTCTAAGTTTTGTACTTTCTTTCTCACTCTCTCATATTTCTCCTTGGCGTTCTCATTTTTCCATCAGTTTTGTCTACATGGTCAAAAATCTCTCTCTCCCTCCCTCTCTCTCAGTTCCCTCTCTCACCCTTTGTTTGTGTCCCTCACTCCATCCCCAAGTTTTGTCCACATGGTCAAAACTCTATGACTCCTTTTCTATGTTTTTTACTTTCTCTCTCTCTCTTAGATTTTTCCATGGCTTTCTCTTCCCTCTCTCCACCCTTTCATCCCTCACTTTAACCACATGTAAGGACGTTTCTACACTCTTCCTTGTTGTTCCACTTGATTAAAACCTAAGTGAGTAAGTTTGGTTCTCTCTCTCTCTCTCTCTCTCTCTCTCTCTCTCTCTCTCTCTCTCTCTCTCTCTCTATATATATATATATATATATATATATATATCATCATCATCATCATGGGCTTCCTCATTCTTCCCCTAGCATACGCACGCGCACACAGACACACACACACACACAATCTCTCGCACTCTCTCTGATAAAGGAAATAGATGGCCTTATATACAAGATTCCCCTTGCTATTTCTCTCTTAGATTTTGACCATGTGGAGAAAACTTGGTGAGTTCTATTTTAACTATGTGGACAAAGCTCACTCCCCATGCGCAAAACTAAGTGAGTGAGTTTTTACAACATGGTCAAAGGTTAAGCAAGTAGTTAGGTATGTCCATGGTATAGTAATGTGGACTAATGTTTTATAGACTCCTAAATTGAAAAGAAAGATAAAGCTTCCAAAAGGAACTTGAGGTCATTGATGGGGTTACCAGAAAGTTTCTATATTTATGGTATATTGATGTCTCTGATTTGCAAGGACAATTACATCCACATATGCTCTTAGTCACAAAGAAAGGTGTAGCATTAGGTTTTGAACAAAATGGGGCAATAGTCAATATTGTAGAGGGATGTGCTGGCAAGGAAGGGGTTCCTTGTGATGAGGTTAAGTTACTGGACAATAATATATGCTACAAGCTTGAACCCTTGACCTTTGATGCTACACAGATGCAAATTGAAGATAACTACTCTCTAAAAAATATGGGGTGGGATTTGTCTGAGGATATCTCTTGCACAAGAGATGTTGCCTTGGCATTTCAAGACGTTCAACACACTCAAGAATTCCTCTCCTCAACAAAAGGAGATGGTGGCTGGTTGAAGAAAAGGAAAAAACTTCATGCATTGCCTCTCAAGGACAATACTAGAAAAGAGTCTCCAGTGTCTTTTCGGATGACAAATAAAGAATCACATAATTTCATGAAGAATGCTCCTTGTCATAATAATCAATATCTAATTCTCCTAAATGATTTTCTCATGTTAAACTGATCATTTAATATGGGGAAGTGCCAGGGGAGAGAAAGCTAGAATATTGGTTAAGCTAGCAGACCGGCCACAATAGGGATCCAAAGGAGGGAAAATAGGGATCCAAAGGGGGGGCCATCTGCAAAATATCCATGTGCAACAATGGGCTAAAAAGACCCTAAGGTTCAGCCCATTAAGACTTCCAAAATGCTAAGGTTCCAAAATTCAAAGGTTGTGTCCAAACGTCAAGCATGGGGGGAATTGGATGCTTTGTGTGTGTCCCAAAATTATTTATCAATCCCTACATAACAGGGGGCAAGCCTTGGGAGTAGGGGATGAGAGAGAAACTCACACACACACACAAGCTCCCTTTACACAAAGGGAATGAGGGACACATGTCAACTCCCTAGCCCAGATGCCCACAAGGTGTACCCAATTCCTATTGGATGGCCTTGGAGGTGGACCAATGGGAATTAGGCTAGAGTAAATCTAGTTTAATTAATTTAAAAACACTTAATAAAAGAACCAATGAGAATTAAGTCCTCTAGAAGACTATTGGACAGTCTCCCAAGGGGTCCAATGAGCATTCAGCAGCCCAATGGCTTGTCTGATTCCTATTGGCCAGGAGGCAAAGAGGTCCAATGAGAGTTTAGTTGAATTATTAAATTACCTAAAGCTCTCACAAAAGGGGAAAGAGGGACACATGTCATAAGGCTATCACTTATGCTGCTTAATTGTCATTGGCTAGCCCTAGGGAGGTCCAATGAGAGGACAGCAAGAGCAAATAGCAAGGGGGCTCGCCAAAGAGAGAGAGAGAGAGAGGGCTGATTTTTGCAAGGCATTATCACACACACACTCTCACATAGTCTAGGTGAGAAGCAAGAAAAAGATTATCTCTTTCCAAGCTTTAATGGAGAGCTCATCACCTACTCCAAGCTTGTGAGATAGAAGCCTACATCGACACACTCTTGGCATGTGGATGCAAATCCAACCAAGAGCCAAGCTCCAATGCATGCTCATCTCCTCTACCAAGCTAATTACTAAGTTAAGCTATGCTAATATGAGTGATTATGTGAGGAGATGCACATCTTTCTCGTAAGAATACTCCTTCTTCCTCTCAATCTACTCTCATACCCTGCTAGCTCTCACCATCTTTGAAGGTGTGTGAGGTCTTGGGTCTGAGACTGGGGATAATTGATGTTGTGTTTGCTAAGTGTTTTGCTTAGTGCATGAAGCTTTCATCTTCATTGCACTAGCTAGTCTTGAAGGAACACAAAGAATTGTATTGTACAATGTCTCTCTTGATGGGAGAAACCATAATACAAAGCCTTTTGGAGGGGGAACCGGCTCCATGCAAATCCGGTCCTCAACTGTTGTCAATAGCTTAATTTCTCTCTCTTTTGAAATTATTGTTCATGCTATCTAACTAGGTGTTATGCTTTTTGCTGCTCTCTCCACCCAAGCACTGTTGTAATTCTCACATAAGGAATTTATTCTAATGAAATGCCCACTATGTTCATGCTAATTTCCGCTACACACAAGTTTTTAGGCCATTAAATGTTACACTCCTTATATTGAGAAACTCAAGCAGTTGAGGGACCAATGGATGGTATTTGGATCTCCATCAAAACCTCAACAAGGACTCTCCAAGTTTAGCACGCTACGGTTGCCTTGGCACATAGAGCATCATACACTTCCTTTTTTCCTTTTACAGAATATCACATTTGTTATGTTTCTTACAATGTTATTGTCTATTTATGTTTTAGGGTTTTGCTGATTACATTGGGGATAAATGGGCATCAAACAAATGATAGTAAGCTCCCAAAAAATATTTGATGGCTGGGTTTCAATAATGAAACAATATGCCAAAGGTGAGTTGCTATCTAAAGCAGAAAGATTTGGAAAGAAGGGAAGACAAGCATCACCGACTACCTTTTGTTGCTTGATGGGACTAAAGGATGGAGAGCTTAATAAGCTACAAAATGAAATCAATGAAGAAAAATCTTATTTCTTAGAATATGTGAAAAAGAAGATCTTATAGATATGGAAACGAGGGCAAAGTAGTTAAAGCAGGACACGGTGCTCAAAGAGGAGTTGGTCAAATTTTTCAATGCATCGATATCAACTAGTTGTAGTGTCTTCAAAACATGGGAGGAGTTAGTTAATGACTACTATATCATAGAGGATGTTTAGTCGAAGTTTGTAGGTTTCCTTAGTGATTGGTTGTTAGAAAAACTAGCACATAAAGTTTATCCAGGTCCACTACCCAATGGTGCAAGAGACATAGTGAATTTCTTTATCGGAAGAAAGGATAACCCTCAATCTTCTAGCACATTCCCTTGGTCAGTGTATGTTGTTGGGAATGATTTAGAAGCCCTTCATCTAATGTATATTGTGTACAAAGATCCAATTACCATTGGTGTAGCTATATTGGATGTTTCACATGGATTAGAAGGAACAAAGTGCAATTCCTTAAAGTTTGAGAGGCTTGTCTCCACTTTGCATAGGATGACTGGTGAACCTAAAAAATTCATCGTATTGTCTTTCCTTATTCAGACGCAAATGGCTGCTTTGGAGGATGGTCTTCTACAGATGAACATAAAGTACCAAATGCTTGTTGGTAGCATTGATTTCTTGCCCTCAATCAACAATTTTTCTTCGGGGCCATAGACACATTTGTGGTGTTAACATTAGTGAAGGCAACAAGTGGCCAAAGAAATAGTGAGAAGGAAGAAGCCAATCATCAACAAAATTTTGAAAGGATTCAATGACCAGCATGGGGTTGTCATCGATGTGTTTTTAGGTGGTCTTGCATCAAAGGCTACACTCTTAAGTCATCAAAAAACCATCGGTAGTTTGTAACTCACAAGAGCAACGTGAAGCTGATGGGATTTGTTCTAGAGCACATGAAAAAGCTGAAGAAAAGTCTCATTCAAAAGACACCAAAGAGGATGAACCACAAGTGCCTGATCTACCACAGGAAGGTATAAAGGAATCTAACCAATACGTATTGGGCCTTATCATGAAAGAGAAAATGAAGGCCACTTTAGGTGTTTAGTACCTTGATTGCACTATAATTTTTTATTTGTGACATGTATTCATTCTCTATTGCCTTATAATTTTTGGATGATAAAGCCTATATACTATTTGGTACTATGAAAGTGGTTTTCCTACCTCTCTATCTCTACCTCAATCCTTCAATTTTGTCCATGTCTTCCTCTCTCTCTCTCTCTCTCTCTCTCTCTCTCTCTCTCTCTCTGTTTGTCCACATGGTCAAAACATTAGTGAGTTTGGCTCTCCTAATGCTCCTCACTCTCCTTCAGTGAGTGAGTTTTGTCCTCTCTCTCTCTCTCTCTCTCTCTCTCTCTCTCTCTCTCTCTCTCTCTCTCTCTCTCTCTCTCTCTCTCACACACACACACACACACACACACACACACACACACAGTTTTGTCCACATGGTCAAAAATTTGGTGAGGATATCTCTCCTAGCTTTTCCTAAATGAATAATCTTTTAAAGCCTCAATGACTACATTTTCAAAGCCTCAATGACTACGTATGGTGCTCTCCCCCTCCCCCCCCCCCCCCCCCCCCTCTCTCTCTCCCTCTCCATCTCAATGCCTTCCTCATTCTCCTCCACATCTCCCTCTCTCTCTCTCTCTCTCTCTCTCTCTCTCTCTCTCTCTCCCCCCCCATTTCAAGTGTGTCCGTTAAGTTTATGTACTATTTGGTACTACAAATTGGTTTGCAATACATCTTAATGGGTCTGGTTTTAACAAAGCACCTCAAGGCGGTGGCTTTGATTTGTTGTAGTCAAAATCACATGGCAACAAAAGCTAAAACGACAACCATTGTCAATGAATTCTCTTTTGTTAGCTTCACGCCATTCAAAATAGAGATCTTGTTAGGGTTCGATGGCTTAAGTTATATTTGTACAAGTGTTTTATCCAACTACTTAAAATCCACAAGTTATAGTGGAACTAAATGATCCTATCAGGATCTCTCAGATGGAGTTCTAAATATATTTCTCAAATAATATTTTCTAGATATCAACATTTGTAAGGTAGTGAACAAAACTTAACCACATGCTCAAAGGTTAATCACTAACGTGGAAAAACACTCTCAGTTAGGTCTTGATCATGTGGAGAGAGCAATTGCACTTCAAAAAGAAAACAAAATTATCTAGGTTTTGATCATGTGGAGTAGTCAACATTCAAAAAGAGTGGTCAAAACATTGATGAGCAAGTTTTCACCACATGTTGAAAAGCTAAGGGAGTGCATTTTTTAATGCTCAAAACCCAAAAGAGAAACCTTTTTCCACGCATTTAAACCTATGTGAGTGAGTTTTGTCCATATGGTCAAAAACTAAGTGAGCAAGTTTTGTCCACATGTTCAAAAACTAAGTGAGTGTTTTTAAATTTTTAAAACCCAATTAAGCAAGTTTATTCCAAACTCTTAAGTATTTGAGTTTTGACCATGGACCTTTTGACACAAATTTCATCTCCAAAGACGAAAGAGCTTTATTTTACAAATAACATGTTATACCTTCTTTGGTGTACGCGGTATTGTCAATTATCAAGCATGTTAAAGACATCAACAAGGTGCATCTGTATAATTCTACCATATTAAATAGTTATTGGGTAGACGTTTGACATAGTACAAAATGACCTATGGGCCATGACAAGAGATCTAACTATAGGTACAAATTAAGCTTGGGATGTGCAAAAGAAATTTAATTTAGCAAACTTATAGTCTAAACACGTATCTCTCTTATTGCATGAAATTGTTAATGAACCCAAAGCTTAAAATATGATTGTTAAGTATAGAAGAGAGCTATCGCCCCCCCTAAACAATTATTGTTTTAATGCACGTTGTTGGGTGAAACTGTTTGGTTGCAAGGAGAAATTATAGATGGTACCATTTGTCCGGCATAAGCATCCAAAAAAAATAAGACTGTAGAATTTTTACTAAACAATGGTTTTTTGGTTTTGACAGATGTAACACATGTTATTATGACAGCTTCATCATTATCTGAAACTTCATCAAAGTTTTGTGTTGTCTTGGATATGAATGGCCTACTCTTTTGATGTTGTTTTGCAAAATCCCAAAAGTTTCAAAGTCTTCAAGTAGGAAAAAATTGGTGGTTCTTTGGCTAGGGTGTATGGAGTTTCTTGATGCCTTATTTGATAGATTTCATGTTGGAATTTGGTCAACTTTGTTCCACAATATGTTGGCAATAATAAGGTGTTTAGAGTCTCATGCAATGAAGAACTTTCCTTTATTCATGATATGGAGTCAAGAAAATATCCACAAGCATTCAAAGACCGTGTTATATCGACCTGATAAGATGGGGGTGGAAGCAATGTTCAAACCTCTTGAGTATGTTTGGAATCAGTTTGGAGATGTTTGCAAGCATGCAAGGACAATTCTAGTTGATGATAGTCCTTATAAGGGATGTCCAATTGCAGTCGAGAATTGCATCTTTCCCAAATCCTTTGTTGTCAATTTGCTGATGTAATTTTGATTGAAGAAGTTTTGCCATACTTGGTGCAATTAATCCAATCAAGTGATGCATGTGGGGTTTTCAAATTTGATCGCTATCGTCAAGAGACTGTTCAATTTGGACATATATTGTACGATAAATTTGAAGGTGGTAGTGATGGGAGGAGTAAACCTAGTGATAGTGGTGTCTCATCTTCTTAATCAATTGAATCCAAAAGTCGTGGCAACAAGCATGGAAGATTTAATCAATCCTCCATCACCTCTTGCTTTAAAGGGCCTTCTCTATCGCAAGGATTGGCTTCATCAAGCACGACCACAACAATGCATGCTCCTTATATGTTTTTTCAAAGATCGAAGCTACATACACTTCCTTTGACCTCCATCACCTCTTGACTTTAAAGGACATGGAAGCGATGCACATAGCTCAAGAGCTGGGCTATAACAAGAGTTACATAAACGAAGGATCTGCTAAAGAGTTCATAGATAGATTACAAAATATGTATTCTCACCAAGGATGATCCCATGATGTAAATTCCACTCTGAAGAGTGGACAAGTTATTTTGCGTATGATTGTTTGGTGTTTCTTAACACCACATGCTAAATGAGAAAATAGTCTACTCTTATGTCCACCAAGAAAATCTTTACGTAAGAGCTTGTCACAATTGATTGCACCCTTTTGGATTTACTTGTAATGATAAGTGACCTAGATAACGTGTCATCATGCTTCATGCCAAACATAGTTGTCATACACGTTGTGGTCACCATATTTATTGGAGGGTAACCCTATATGTGTATGAGTAAATTTACTCCTCAAGCATTTAAAACCTCAATGTACTCAATACAATTCATTTTATTATCTGCAAAGACAATATGCAAGACTTGAATTTGGATCTAGATGTGATAATCGTGCACATGACCTATGCTAATTAGATGAAATCTCTCTCTCTCTCTCTCTCTCTCTCTCTCTCTCTCTCTCTCTCTCTCTCTCTCTCTCTCTCAGCCCCCTCTCTCTCTTGGTCGACCCCTCTTGCTATTTGCTCAAGCTACAGTCTCATTCGACCTCCTTAGGGCTAGCCAATGGTAATTAAGCAGTATAAGTGATAGCCTTTTGACATGTGTCCCCCTTTCCCCTTTTGTGAGAGCTTTATGTAATTAATGAATGCAACTAAACTCTCATTGGACCCCTTTGCCTCCTGGCCAATAGGAATCAGGCAAGCCATTGGGCTGTTGAATGCTCATTGGACCCCTTGGGAGACTCTCTTGAATAGTCTTCTAGAGAGCTTAATTCTCATTGGTTCTTTTATTAAGTGTTTTTAAATTAATTAAGCTATATTTATTCTAGGTTAATTCTCATTGGTTCACCTCCAAGGCCATCCAATAGGAATTGGGTACACCTTGTGGGCATCTCGGCTAGGGAGCTGACATGTGTCCCTCATCCCTTTGTGTAAAGGGAGCTTTTGTGTGTGTGTGTGTGTGTGTGTGTGTGTGTGTGTGTGTGTGTGTGAGTTTCTCTCTCATCCGCTACTCCCAAGGCTCGGCCCCTCCTATGTAGGGATTGATAAAGACTTTTGGGACACACACAAAGCATCCAATTCCCCCCATGCTTGACCTTTGGACACAACCTTTGAATTTTGGAACCTTAGCATTTTGGAAGTCTTAATGGGCTGAACCTTAGGGTCTTTTAAGCCCATTGTTGCACATGGCTCTTTTGTAGATGGCCCCCCCATTGGATCCCTATTTTCCCTCCTTTGGATCCCTACTGTGGCCGGTCGGCTAGCTTAACCAATATTATAGCTTCTCCCCTGGCACTTCCCCATAATAAATGATCAGTTTAACATGAGAAAATCATTTAGGAGAATTAGATATGAGTATTATGACAATGCTTGACATTTCCTCTCCCTGCGAAGGCTGTTCTCCAAGGTTAGTTGGTGTCACCATACAATCAGCAGAGTTAATATTTGGCTTTGACTGTTGACTTGCATCGATAACAAAGCTATATATCGAATGTCTCTTACCACCTTTTTTGGCGAGCTCTTCTCTCAAACGCTTTCCAATTGGAGGTGTCTGAGGATGTTCACATTTCTTACAGATATAGTGGATTGTCCTCGGTCTTCTTTTGTCAGTGAAGTCATAGGATTTCTTAGAATTACATGGTGGTATAGAATTTTTGTCAGAGATTTTGCTCTTATTGCAGCACCTTTGACAGGACTTCTGAATAAAGGAATGGGAATCAATTGGAAAGCAAAGCACGAAGCTAGTTTTGCAAAGTTAAAGAGATATTTAGTGTCTTCTCCTGTTTTAAAGCTTTTAGATTTCAGTAAAGCTTTTGAAGTTGTGACCGACGCTAGCAGTCTTGCCTTAGGAGTAGTTCTTACTCAAGAGATCATGAGAAGAATTACCCAACTCATGCATACCCAAAAAATGGTCCCTGATATGAGGTGCACCACCTGATTTTATTGTGAGACAAAATTTACATTGCCACTCCATATATCGAGCGCATATGTTGTGAGCATAATTCCACCCTTTGCCAAGAGCTTTTTTATTCTTTGGCTTCTTCGTACCACTTGTGCCGACATTTTTCTCCATTGCTTTTAAATTAAAATTGAAGACAAAAGAACTAGATGTTCAGCTTTTAATACAATTTTCTTCTTTTAAATATATATTAAATTTTTCATTCACTAGGAAAGTAATCAAATCTGCACGATATGAGATTTGCAATGCACGATAGCCAATCCACATATCGATCACCTATCTTGTGAGCAAACATACACATTGCAATGCACACTCTACACGTTATAATAAATACAACAATGCTATGAATTTATCAATGCAATTATCATTATGATGATTATTTATACGTCCTCTTTGATTTGCAAACAATAAGAAACAACTAATTTCAAATGCTACAAAGAATAATCCACTTCTAAACTGAATGATAATAGTTGTTTGCAAAAAGCATACGAAAGCAATAAAATCTATGATTGGTCATGTCATACACTAATAATCTTTCATAATACATAATGCACTCTCTGTATAAACCAATGCATAAAATAACGCAATAAATATTCAATATAATCACACAATTGAGAACTACTTGTACCCAATCAAGGATTGTAGCCCCTTTATGCAACCAATTCAATATATAAAAGCTATTTTCACCCAATTAAGGATTATAGCTCTTATATTGTGTAGTGACAATGTATATCAACTCAAATCTATGATGGTGAAAAATGCAATACTTCAAGGATCTTTATATGCCCAGTACAATAAATCTTTCATAATACATAATGCACTCTCTGTATAAACCAATGCATGAAATAACGCAATAAATCCTCAATATAATCACACAATTGAGGACTACTTGTACCCAGTCAAGGATTGTAGCCCCTTTATGCAACCAATTCAATATATAAAAGCTATTTTCACCCAATTAAGGATTATAGCTCTTATATTGTGAGTGACAATGTATATCAACTCAAATCTATGATGGTGAAAAATGCAAGACTTCAAGGATCTTTATATGCACAGTATAATAGTACAGGACATCCAACCCTTGACTATCGACTCAACATTTGCATATGCTCACCTTCTAAAACCAATTACAGTCCTCATTTGGACTAATGGCTTCGTTGCAATGAGCATGACTTTTCAATTTTTCAATTGTTTTGGTTTCATACCTTTATGTTCGTTAAAGGAATTAAATATTTTTAGAAGTGGTTACCAAATTAAGAATCACGTTAAGCCCAAAAAAAAGGATCTGTGACTATGTAACCTTAGGTCAATTCACAAGGAGATGACAATACCTGGCACTCGGATACACTCTCCAGGGATTTGCCTAGCCAAAGCACAATGGTAAGCGTGCTATTTACTATATATAATTACGCCCTTTGGGCTTTTTTATTTTCTCGACAGGTCCGTCGGGTATTGACTTCCCCCCGACGGGCCCACCGAGGAAAAGTCAATACCCGACAGGTCTCGCAGGGAATATTCTTTTATCTAGCCAGCTAACCGGCTCTGTGGGTTTTTGCAGGTCATCATCAAAGTCACACAATAATTATCATGATCACATTAATGAAATCCCTGGCTCAGATGTTGCACGCGAGAGAGAGAGAGAGAGAGAGAGAGAGAGAGAGAGAGAGAGAGAGAGAGACGAATAGACACAAGAAACTCTCATTCACATTATTAACTCAATGACTACAGTAGGTTCATTTTTATACATTTCCCATGCCCTTTGGTGCCTCCTCCTAGGCAACCCTTGAATGCTCCCACAAATCTTAGTTTAAGGTCCAATAAATAGTGCATGTAACTTTTATGGTTCAACACTTTGCACACCCGGTGGGAGAATTTTTCCAAAATTTGGACTTGAATCCTACAAAATCCCTTGTTCCAAAAACTCAGTGCTCATAGAATACTGTGATGCAAAGTGTAGTGCCTAGAGTCTACTCAAAGGTACACATATACAACATGATAGACCTTGAGACCGCCCGCCCCCCCCCCCCCCCCCCCCCCAGCATTTAGAAAAATGGAAAGTGAAGTGCCTCGAACGTAATCCAAGATGCACAAATACATTTCCTAAAACTATACATTTTATTAGAATGACCAAACTGGGTATAGTGTGCTTTTCCATCAAAAATGTGAATACAAGTGCACCATTTATTGGCAGCATGCAGGGCTAGGAACCCATCAAGTAAATTATCATTCGTGAGATCTCATACAAAACAAACTTATAGAACATTAAATTAATGAGAAAATCTCTAGTCCATTGAGTGGACTCCATCTTTGATGCAATGACTTCAAAATAAGCTTCATTATTTGGCAAACAAATATCAACATTTCTCAACAAAAAATCCTTTGCTTCAACATATAATCTTTCAAGAGCATTGTGTGCTTTGGTTTCTACTTGTAAAGGCATGCTTTGAACAAGCCCATTCACATCTAAAAACATTAGTCCCATTCACATTAGTCCCAGTTATTTGTGCAAAGAGAAACTTCATTCTTCCTTGATGCAATTTTGACTTTAAGACACCACATTTGACAATGAACACCTCCTTCCAAGCTTACAATGAGAAAAAGGCATAAGATCTTTGCATCATCATGCACAAAAATAAGTATGAGTTTGCTCAAAATCATGACATGGTCACCTTTCTAGCATGGATAAGCATACAAGCCCCATCATGCTTTATATAGGCACCAATGGTGTGGATAAATACACATATCCCATCACACAACATTGCCTCAAGCAAGCATTCATTTAGCACACCATGAATTTCTGAATTAGATTGGTTCACACACACCACATTTTGTTGCTAAAGAAGCTATATGTTTAAAGTCATAATGTCGAACACCAATTGTTATGCCTGAGTTGGAAGCATGATGATTGGTGAGTAATCCCTAGTTGTGGCTTCAACATCTCGCACAAAAATCTTTGCAGCCCAATTTTTTGTTGTATGCAACGTTTACACGGCACTCACAGAGAATACCCAGAATAACTGAGTGTTACATTCCTCTTCTGACATGAACAATATTACCCAAGTGCTTGCGCCTCTAGGTAGTGAAATTTGCTACGCGGGTTTGATCTACGTTGATGGCTATTTATTGCAATTGATATTGTATGTGCAACAATAGTTCAGCAAAACATTGATAACAACAGATTTGAACAAAATCCATGTGTGCGAGGTGACATCAAACTACCGGTGTAACCACCCCACCATCTTTCCTAAAATTTATAGGCGAAGTTGTCATCTCTATAAGGAGAAAACCACCAGAATTGCCATGCGTTAAGGGGAGAGAGAGAGAGAGAGAGAGAGAGAGAGAGAGAGAGAGAGAGATGTCATGCGCAAGAGAGAGAGAGACACGAATAGACACAAGAAACTCTCATTCACATTATTGATTCAATGGCTACAATAGGTTCATTTTATACAGCTCCCATACTCTTTGGTGCCTCCTCCTAGGCAACCCGTGAATGCTCCCCCAAACCTTAGTTAAAGGTCTATCTAGAAACTAGTGCATGTAACTTTTATGATTCAACGGTGCGCAACATAAGGCAAGGAGGGCTGAGAATGAAGAAAAATAGGAATCGAGGTTTAAAAGAAAGGGGTTTAGTAGTGAGAGACAGGGAGAGAGGTCAAGCCAAGGGAGGCAGAATGGTTGTTGAACTAAAAAACCACGAGCATTCAAAAATAAAACAGAATCCAAAAACCCAAAAAAAAAAAGATGACTTTGTCAAAGCACAAAAGGAAAATCACTACTTTAGCTGCAATGAGATGGGGCACACCAAAGTCAAATGCCCAAGGCTCAAAGCTAGCACTACTGGTGAGAGCGGATTTTTTGAGATGGGGCTCAACTCAAGGCTCCCACCAGACAACCACTCCGTGAGACCCTACACATGCATATTTCTTAGGGGCACCACCCTCTTTTATGGAGAAAGAAGGAAACCAAAACAAACCATATACAACACACACACACACACACACACCTTCCTTATGTGCTTCAACACAAAATTCCCTTCAACCATTCAACACACACTCCTTAAGCAATCCCTTTGAACACTGCACAAACTCACATGCAAAGATTGACCTTCACCATATTAGTGCTCATATACTTCTAAGAAACGCAAGCACAAAACCTCAAAACTCAAAACACCATAATGCACAAATACTTGACAACTCCTTTCCTTTCCCAAAAGAAGAGACTACTTACACACATAAGGCGGCATGCATAGAGAGCTCTTCTCCATCTATGCAGCCCCAAGACTTACTTACACACAACATAAGGAGAGAAGCCAAGCAAATAGACACCATGGTGCACAAAAACTTTCTCAACAAACAAGCACCCCAATGAGCACAAAATATGAGAAGCTGCCAAGATATGCTTAACAATTTTACATGCGTTTAGAGCAAAAGTGTGACGACGACACCCCAATTGCAACAATTTGTTGATCAAACCATGAGATAGATCATTGAACTTGATATCCTTGCTCTCATATAGAATCTACAATCCTTATTTAGTGATAAGTATGGTAAGAGAAATGTTTGCAAGAGAATGGTAGCAATAGCATATTGATGCTCTCTCTATGGTGCCGCTTATGATAGCGAGCTTAGGAAATGGATAGGGAGACAAGAGGAGAGAGAGATTAGGGCTTCCCTAACCTTAGAGGAGCTTATTTGCAGCAATAGAGTAGGTGTGTGTATTTTTGTGCTTGCCAAAGGGCCTTTTTATAGCTGTACAAGACCTTGGGTTAGGTTAAACTTGACTAGGGTAGGTAATTAACCACAGTTAGGTTCCCTTTTGACCATTCCTTCAATTATGCAAATAAGGGACTTATTTTTTCATTAAAAATAGCCTTTTAAGTCGTGGAGGCTCCATAAGGGTTGATAATGTATGTGGACCCCACCATGATGTCCCTCCAGTGGCTCCTGCAGAGTGTCCCCATCCTGTTTGTTGTGTCACTGGAAGCATCTTGAGCCGACCCCTCCACATGCAAGTGGTTTTTAACTCCCCATTGGTATTTTAGAATGTTGAAGAAGTCAAGAAAACTTTTCACCTTTGTGGTTTACCTGATTGTAACTTTGACCTGCAGTAACAGTGTCCGCAGCACCTTGTTTTCACCATAACTTTGAGCCTGTAACTCAGAATTGGGTGCTGTAAAAGGCAAAGTTGACCTTCTCAAAGTCTTTAAGCTGATTCTGGAGTGTTCCTCAAGTATACCCACGAGCTAAGGCGTTCAAGATGCATCCAAAACACCTTTTGAACCAAGTCTCCTTGTAGGGGGCCCTTTAGCATGTATCCAAGGCGTAGCATGCTTTTTCAAAAGAGAATCCACCTTAAACAAATGAGGTAGGCTCCAATAAAGTTTGATTTATTGGGGATATACATTATATTTAAGATTTGTTGACCAACACAAGTAAATGATCCAAGAGTTGGGTCACATAGTGGTGGGGAAGGGAAGGCCTACAAGGTTAACGCTACCCTTGAGAGAAGATGGGTAAGATAAGTGCCCATAAATTATTTATTTATAAATTATGGGATGTAGATAGCTATTTAAATTAGTAAAGGTAATTAGTTAAAAGAATGTGCAGTAAAAAAAACTAGGAGAGTAGAATTAAGTTTACTATTTACATTTAGCATGAAGAGAGAAATATGATGTAAATGCATAAAGATCTAAGAAGGGTAAGGTGTTTGTATGGAAAAAGGCTATTACGGAAAGAGAGAATGAACACTAGGTTAAAACTTTGATAAAAAATGTATACATTTGAGTAGAAATATAGTGCAAATGCAAAGTTACCATTTAACGCTACTCATATTAGCCCTCCCCCTTCATCTAAGATCATTCATGCTCCTAGATGAAACAAAAGAGTTTTTTTCCTTTTTTTTCTTTTTTTCTCTTTTTTTTTCTTATTTTCCAAAAAAAGGAGGAGTGATATGCACTCTTTTACTCCATTAGACCTGCTTTTCATTACCTCAATCCCATAAATCGGGGATGGGAGGGTTGCCTTGGGTATGTTCAGATTCCAAGGCTGGTTCTTCTTTGCACATCAAAGCTTTAAAAATAGGTGGAGCATTTGCCAAGCCAAAGGGAGCCATGCCAATTTGGAGCTTAGACGATGTAGGTAGATGACTTCCTATCAACGGATTGATACGTTGAGAGTAGGGCTTTAATCTCCATTCATTGACTCTGGTCTTGTGGAGTTTTCCTGATAAATCTGCTAATCTGTAACTACCATTCCCAAACTTTGTTTTTATCATGAAAGGTCCCTCCCATCTTTGCAAAAACTTTTTGTCAAGTCGAGTATCAAGTCGGTTATCATAGCAAAGAACCAACATACCTTCCTTCAATCCTTTCCCCTTGAGCTTCTTGTTGATTTTGTCCCTTTGGCTTGTGGCTTGGGCAATGTAATAGTCGATGGACTCTTCTCTATCAAGCTCAAGTCGTTGAAGATATAAAATTCTTTCCTGAAAAGCTTCTTTTGGCCTCTTTTCTCCCCATGAGAGAATGCGTAGGCTTGCAATCTCCACCTCAATAGGAAGGAGTTCCTCCTGTCCATATACCAAATGAAAAGGAGTGAATTGAGTGGATACCTTGAAAGATGTTCTGTATGCCCATAGAGCTGCGGTCAAATGACGATCCCAGTCGTTTGGTCGATCTGCAACCTGCTTAGAAATGATCTTACATATCATTCCATTCACCTTTTCAACCAACCCATTGCACTGAGGGTAGTAAGGTGTAGAATGCAAATGTTTGACTTTTAACTTTGCCAAAAGATTATCTAGGAGCTCCGCTCTAAACCCTGGACCACGATCTGAAAAAATCTCTAATGGTGTGCCGAATCTACTGCATATGTGATCAAAGATAAATTTTGATACCTCCTCGGCTGTAACTCGTGTTGTACTTGCTGCCTCCGTCCATCGTGTCATGTAATCTACTCCCACAATGATGAAGACCTTCCCGGTAGATGTGCGAGGTAAGGGGCCTATTGCATCCACACCCCACTTCTCAAAAGGACCATACAAAATTATTGGAACTCGAGGTTCGTAAGTGAGTCGTCGATCTCCAGCAATCTGACAACCTTTGCATGACTTACACCAATGTTGGACATCACGCTGTAGACTTGGCCAAACAAACCCTGCTTGCAAAATCTTCCTGTTTGTAATATCATGAGAAAAATGACCCCCACAGACATCATCATGGCATGAAAAGAGGATTCTCTCTATTTCTTGAACAGAGGGCACCCTTCTTAGCACCAAATCTTTCCCTTTATGATATAGATCATCTCCTATGAGTTGGTAAGGAGTTGCCTTTTTTACCAACCTATGCCTTTGCACTTTATCCAAGTGTTTAGGGCACTCACCAGTTTGGAGGAAAAATATGATGTCCTTCAATTCCTCTTGGCCTTGGTACTTTGGTTCGTAGAGCTTCACACCTCCCACGATGATCTGAAGTTTCTCATTGGCGAGATAGTCTGCTTCCTTGTTGAGGGTTCTCACAACATGCTGTACCTGTGTAGCTTCAAAGTTCTTTATCAAAGCCTTCACCTGTCTAAGCCACTCCACTAGAGTAGGGTTCTTGCACTTCCATATCCCTTGGATTTGCCTAATAACTAGTAAGGAATCACCTCTTATTATAAGTCTTTCGATGCCAAGTTTTCTGCATTCTTCAAGCCCCAACTTTAAGGTGACATACTCAGCCTCATTATTAGAATGAACATTTTCCAAGGTGATACCTTTCTTAACAAGAACTTCCCTTTGTGGACTTAGAATAAGAACCCCCCCTGCTGCCTGATCGTGTTGTCGTCGGTAAGCTCCATCAAAGCACAAAATGTGTGCATTGTCCATCTCCTCCTCATTATTTTGTGGTGTAGCTTTGTCTCCTGCCTTTGGTGACTCTTTCCTTTCTCTCACTTTGTATGTGAGAATGTCTGAAAGACCTGCCCTTATGCTATCTTCCACAAGAAAAGTGTATTCGAACTCTTGAAGTTCTAGAACCCATTTGGCTATCCTAGATGAGAGGCTCATGTGTTGCACAACATATGGTAAATTGTTTTCCATGGTGAGAATGACAAATGGTGCAGGTAAGAGATATGATCGGAACTTTCTTACCGCAAACATAATTGTGAATACCACCTTCTCCATATCGGTGTAGCCCTTCTCTGCAGCGGTCATGACTTTGCTTGCAAAGTATACTGGCCTCATGTAGCATGTTTTTGGGTCTTTTTGCATGAGAACTACACCAATGGCCTCCATTCCTACACTTAGCGTGATGTAATATGTATCCTTTGGATTTGGTGGCATTATTGTTGGAAGAGAGTTGAGAATACCCTTTACTTCGGTAAAGCATAATTCGTGTTCCTCTCTCCATTCAAATGTGGGTTTGTTTGCTAGCTTGTGCAAAGGTGCAATAGCTTCCGCTAGAAGGTGAATGAAACGAGACATGTACCTTACTTTGTGGTTGAAAGTCATGAGCTCCTTGGTTGTCGTTGGTGGTTGTAGTGACAAGAGAGCATTTACTTTTGATGGATCCACTTGAATTCCTTGCAAAGAAACCACATGACCTAGCAATACCACTTGTGACTCTGCAATGTGACACTTCTCAGGATTAAGTTGTCCCCCAAATTGATGAAGACTCCTAAGCCCCTCCTCAACTTTTTGGCAATGAAGTCTTTGGCTACTATAGATACAGAAGTCATCCATAAAAACCCTAATTGACTTTCCAAAGAAGGGCTGAAAGACAAGAGTTGTAAACCTTATAAAGGTACTAGGAGCATTTGTGAGCCCAAATGGCATCACTCTATAGGCAAAGCAACCCCAAGGTGTGATGAAAGTGGTTTTTAACTGATCTTCTTCTGCTATTCTGATTTGAAAATACCCTGAATACCCATCACACACTGTGTAACATTAATAGCCGGCTACTTCGTTTAAGATTTCATCTTGAAAAGGAAGAGGAAAATGATCCCTCTTTGTTGCAGCATTGAGCAGTTTGTAGTCAACACAGACCCTTCATTTTTTGTTCTTTTTAGGGGTTACTACAATTGGGGACACCCACTCAGAGTTAGACACAGGGTAAATGAAACCAGCTTTGAGGAGTCGGTTAACCTCTGTCAAAAGTGCCTCTTGTTGTATTTTTCCTAGGCGCCTTAGCTTTTGAGCCACAGGTTTAGTACCTGGTTTTAATTCTATGCCATGCTCTATAACATCCACACCTCTAATTTGTGAGTAATCAGTGATAAACAAATTGGGATACCTCTTGAGCATATCGATGTAGGACCGCTTCTCCTCAGGGGTAAGATCTTTTGCAAGCATCCTCTCAAAGTCTTCAAAGTGCTTGTGGTCACCTTTGTCATCCTTTGTTTGCTCCTTTGTTGGGTCAACCTCTATTGATGGAGTTTTTGATGTGTTGAAGATGATTCCCATTACCTCCAAAGATGATTCTTCTTCGCTATTGGATGTAGTGGTTGAACTTTCCTCGTCGCTTGAGCCAAAACTCTCTTCACTTTCTTCATCATCCGTGGTCTCATAGTTGATGTCGAGCTGCTTTCCTTCATGCCAATCGTATACTACATGTTGCCCCTTTTTGAGAATCAATTGTCCTCGTCCCCATTTTTGATCTGCATTCACAGCAATGAGCCAAGGCCTCCCTAGGATGATGGGATAGCCCTCCCCCTTGGCTGGCATAACATACATGTCCACACATGCATCTATATTACGTATAGAAACTTTTACATTCTCGATGATCCCTAGGCACTTCACACTTGCATTGTTGGCCAGCCTAGCTTGATAATTAGAGGATTTAGTGATTTCAAGCCCAAGTATATTCATGGCTCTTTCTGTGATCACACACATTTGTGCTCCACCATCAACATACACATTGGATACCTTCCTACCCCTTACATAAGCATCTACAATAGGTTCCACATCTTGTTGTGGATTTGAATTCAATGCCTTTATTGTCACCTTTTCTTTCTTTCTTGGGAGTCTTGTGCTTACAAGTTTGGACCAGTGCCTTCTCACCTTGGGTGATAGATGTAGGAGTTGAGGCCAAGAAATATTGGGCTTTTGAGTTTGCAGATCTTCTAAGATGTTGTAGGGTTCCATATTCTTTCCTAATGGAAAATCGTTGATGTCGATCTCCCTTCGCCTTGACCTCTGCTTCTTGCCTCCTTCCTCCTTCTTTGACTTTTTCTTCCTCTCCTTCCTTGCAGGTTCTGACTCTTCATTCCTTGTGTCTTCATCCTTGTTGTGTGCTCTTGTGCGCTTTTCTGCTGGCATAACATCAAAATGTATAGGGCTCGCCTCTATCTCCTCTTCCAGCTTTATGACGTTTACTCCTCTCTCTTCCTCCACTAGTGGGACAGGAGGGATGTTTGCCAATGAAGGTGGTGGTGGTCGACGAAGAATTTTCGGGGCTTGAGCATGCTCTTGCTGCACCATGAGCGGAGGGGGTCTAGGAGGGTATATGTCCCCTGGAAGCCTTCGAGGGTGAGGGCAATTATACATGCCATGACCAACTTCGTTGCAATTCCAGCATCTCAACTCTTGTGCTTGACGTCGTTGATTGCGATTCCCTTCTCTTGGTTGTCGTTGTTGGGGTAGGCCCTACACTAGATTCAAGGTGAGACTCTCTAGTTATTGAGTTAATCTTTGCAAGATCTCTTGTTGTGATCCTTCCCCTATTTGTGAAGTTTGGGCAAGAGAGCCCCTAACTTGTGCTCCCATGCTTGGTGAAGAATCCCTCTAAATGACTTCATTTAGGTCCCTTGTTCTATGTGCTTGAAAATTTAACTTCTTGAATTTGACCATGGCCACCTCGCGTGCTTCCTCAAATGTTGATGGGAATTTTAACTCTACCTTGGTCTTCAAAATTGGATACAAGACAGCCATGAACCTATCTTTCTTTAGAAAGTTTGGTGCACTACCTTGGTTTTGTAAGGTAGCCTCCCATCTATCCCATAGGTTAAGGAAAACGGCCTCATAAGATGGGTAGTCTTCAAGGAATACCTGTTTATATTGAAGTAGACACTTCCAAAGACCCTCTGGAGTATCTCCTTGTCCAAATTTGGCAAGAAAAGTTTCACGTAGCCTCTCCCAATTGTTTTTGTTTTGAGGTTGCAAGGCCTCGTACCATGCCTTAGCCTCCCCTTTGAGAACGAGTGGAAAAGCACGCAGCTTTACCTCTTCTTGATCTCTCCCAGAGATGAGGTGTGCCATCTCCAAATTATCCAGAAATTCTTGTGCATCCTCGCCATTTTTAGAATGAAAGGTAGGAAAAGTGCTTGACATTTTTACAATACAAGGAGGCTTGTGTACCACAAAGTTTTGACTACGATGAGTGATCACATCAAAATGAAAATATTTACATCAAGTGTTAGTTCATAATTTATCATAGGCAAAATAAAAGGGTTGATTGAGGCATTAATTTCATTAAGGCGAGTGGGTCCAAAAATTCTCCTAATGGTTGCTTGAAATCTAAATTTTGTAGCAATTATGATGTGCACAGATTGACGAGCTATGGGTGTAAAAGGAGAAGCAGCTCCAGGTTGGTTCATCTGACAATGTGTTCTCCTTTTTCTTTCTCTTGAAGAAAGTTTCCTTTGAGTGGATCGCTATCTAAGCGCCTCTTGTCCCTGCCTCAAAACAAAATAAAAAAGTGTGCAAGATAAGGCAAGGAGGGCTGAGAATGAAGAAAAAAAGGAATCGAGGTTTAAAAGAAAGGGGTTTAGTAGTGAAAGACAGGGAGAGAGGTCGAGCCAAGGGAGGCAGAATGGTTGTTGAACTAAAAAACCACGAGCATTCAAAAATAAAAGAGAATCCAAAAACCCAAAAAAAAAAGATGACTTTGTCAAAGCACAAAAGGAAAATCACTACTTTAGCTGCAATGAGATGGGGCACACCAAAGTCAAATGCCCAAGGCTCAAAGCTAGCACTACTGGTGAGAGCGGATTTTTTGAGATGGGGCTCAACTCAAGGCTCCCACCAGACAACCACTCCGTGAGACCCTACACATGCATATTTCTTAGGGGCACCACCCTCTTTTATGGAGAAAGAAGGAAACCAAAACAAACCATATACAACACACACACACACACACACCTTCCTTATGTGCTTCAACACAAAATTCCCTTCAACCATTCAACACACACTCCTTAAGCAATCCCTTTGAACACTGCACAAACTCACATGCAAAGATTGACCTTCACCATATTAGTGCTCATATACTTCTAAGAAAAGCAAGCACAAAACCTCAAAACTCAAAACACCATAATGCACAAATACTTGACAACTCCTTTCCTTTCCCAAAAGAAGAGACTACTTACACACATAAGGCGGCATGCATAGAGAGCTCTTCTCCATCTATGCAGCCCCAAGACTTACTTACACACAACATAAGGAGAGAAGCCAAGCAAATAGACACCATGGTGCACAAAAACTTTCTCAACAAACAAGCAACCCAATGAGCACAAAATATGAGAAGCTGCCAAGATATGCTTAACAATTTTACATGCGTTTAGAGCAAAAGTGTGACGACGACACCCCAATTGCAACAATTTGTTGATCAAACCATGAGATAGATCATTTAACTTGATATCCTTGCTCTCATATAGAATCTACAATCCTTATTTAGGGATGAGTATGGTAAGAGAAATGTTTGCAAGAGAATGGTAGCAATAGCATATTGATGCTCTCTCTATGGTGCCGCTTATGATAGCGAGCTTAGGAAATGGATAGGGAGACAAGAGGAGAGAGAGATTAGGGCTTTCCTAACCTTAGAGGAGCTTATTTGCAGCAATAGAGTAGGTGTGTGTATTTTTGTGCTTGCCAAAGGGCCTTTTTATAGCTGTACAAGACCTTGGGTTAGGTTAAACTTGACTAGGGTAGGTAATTAACCATAGTTAGGTTCCCTTTTGACCATTCCTTCAATTATGCAAATAAAGGACTTATTTTTTCATTAAAAATAGCCTTTTAAGTCGTGGAGGCTCCATAAGGGTTGATAATGTATGTGGGCCCCACCATGATGTCCCTCAAGTGGCTCTTGCAGAGTGTCCCCATCCTGTTTGTTGTGTCACTGGAAGCATCTTGAGCCGACCCCTCCACATGCAAGTGGTTTTTAACTCCCCATTGGTATTTTAGAATGTTGAAGAAGTCAAGAAAACTTTTCACCTTTGTGGTTTACCTGATTGTAACTTTGACCTGCAGTAACAGTGTCCGCAGCACCTTGTTTTCACCATAACTTTGAGCCTGTAACTCAGAATTGGGTGTTGTAAAAGGCAAAGTTGACCTTCTCAAAGTGTTTAAGCTGATTCTGGAGTGTTCCTCAAGTATACCCATGAGCTAAGGCATTCAAGATGCATCCAAAACATCTTTTGAACCAAGTCTCCTTGTAGGGGGCCCTTTAGCGTGCATCCAAGGTGTAGCATGCTTTTTCAAAAGAGAATCCACCTTAAACAAATGAGGTAGGCTCCAATAAAGTTTGATTTATTGGGGATATACATTATATTTAAGATTTGTTGACCAACACAAGTAAATGATCCAAGAGTTGGGTCACATAGTGGTGGGGAAGGGAAGGCCGACAAGGTTAACGCTACCCTTGAGAGAAGATGGGTAAGATAAGTGCCCATAAATTATTTATTTACAAATTATGGGATGTAGATAGCTATTTAAATTAGTAAAGGTAATTAGTTAAAATAATGTGCAGTAAAAAAAACTATTGTTGCAAATGAAGGTAATAAAAATGTTTTCGTAGTTGAAACTGTAAGTAATGTGTGCATAGACACGCACAATAGAAAAGATGGCTTTGGACGAGACCCACTGTTTGAGAACCCTGTTTGGCATGCATGCGATTCTAAAACAAAAAGTCCAAGGCAAAAGAGACCTTTAAGAAATAGTTTGTAGATTCTCTAATAAATTCATTAGTGGAGTTTTAGGATGTATTTCCTAGTGATTTAGCGGATGGCTTGCCGCCATCTTGAGAAGTAGACCATGACATCAATGTTATGCCACGTACAAAACTTATACGTAAACCTACTTATAGATTAAGCTACTCTGAGGTAGAGGAAGTGGAAAAGAAGTTAACAAAATACTTGAACAAAGGCTTCAGCGGACTTAGTTCTAGTATGTGGGCATTGCCTATTCTTTTGATAAAGAAGAAGGATAGGTCTATGAGGATGTGCATAGATTATAGGGCTCTTAATCAGATAACAATTGAGAGCAAGTATTCGATGCCACGTATGGATAAGTTTTTTTTATTAACTCTTTGGGTCAAAATATTTTTCAAAGATAGACGTGCGATCTGGTTATCATCAGGTTAGGATTAGACTTGAAGATGTTGCAAACACAGTATTTACGATCCATTTTCAACATGTTCAGTTCTTAGTTATTCTATTTGGACTAACCAATGTACCAATGACATTCATGATGCTTCTGAATGGTATTATGTCTGTACTTATGAAATTTTGTAGTAGTTTTCCTAGATAATATACTAATCTACAGTAAACCTCAAAAAGATCACTTAGAAAAAATCGTAGTAGTTTTCCTACATAATATACTAGTCTTGGTTATGCCATTTGGACTAACCAATGCACCAATGACATTCATGATGCTTAATTACGGATGGTATTTTACGTATGTACTTAGAAAAAATCATAGTAATTTTCCTAGATAATCTACTAGTCTACAGTAAATCTCAAAAAGATCACTCAGAACATTTGTGTTTAGATTTTAAGTTATTGATAAAACATAAATTATTTGCAAAGGAAAGAATGTGTGATTTCTTTGAGACCAAGATTTATTATCTTGGTCACATTATATCTGTTGAGGGAACGTAGATGGAACTTAAGAAAGTGAAAGATATTTTTAGGTGTCCAGTGCCAAGAAATCTTGAAGAACTACACACTTTTCTTAGTATGTCAGGGTTCTACCGGTAATATGTAAAGAACTATGCAAAGATTGCAGTCCCATTGACGAGCCACTTGAGGTCAAGAAGTAAAAGTATACATTGGAGGGAGGCTCAACAAAAAAGCTTTAAAAGGGTTAAGGTGAATATAGCAGTTGCACCTATAATGACTATAGTTTATGGACCAGTTGAAGCCAAGATATAAAAGTACAAGTTGGAGAGAGTCCCAACAAAAAATCTTTAAAAAGACTAAGCTGTCTATAGCAGTTGCACCTATATTGGCTATAGTTGATCCAAATGAACCCTTTGCCTTGGAGACAAACAAAGCAATGAGGCTGTTGGGACCGTACTTATGCAAAGGGGACAACTGATTTCATTTGAGAGTAAAAAGTTAGATCATGCCCATTGTAAATACTTGGCCTATGAGCAAGAATTACTAGAGATACTGCATGTATTTAAGAAGTGGACACACCATTTATATAGTACCAATTTTGAGGTCCAGAAGGACCATGAAAGTTTGAAATGGCTTTCAAGTCAGAATGAATTAAAGGGAAGAAATCTTGGTGGGCGGAGATCCTACAGGAGTTTGAGCTTTAGATACGTTATCAGAGATATAAATATAACGTAGTGGAAAATGTATTTTGTCATATGCCGCAAATTAATGAATTAAGATTCACAGTCTTCAAGAACGGGTGCTTGAATTTTTTGTGTGGCTTGTGTGAGCATGATCCATCTTTTACAGAGGTTTGGCGTGTTGTACGCGATTGCACCATCTCACAGATACGACCACCTTCCTCACCGGCAAGTAGTGCTAGCCTGGAGAGATTGGTCGTAATACAATGAGTAGCGGAGCGAGAGTTAGTCCGGAGAGTGTGGTTGAGCCTTTGAGGTATAGTTTGGAGGCGAAGAGCTCTAACGTAGACCCTTCATCACCTTTTTGACAACTACGGCTTCAAAGGGGGGTGATGAACTTTGTTGGGGGAAGAAGTATGCTAGCTACTCCATTGATGACGGGTACTTACTCTATAAGGGTAGAGTGTGGGTAGCAACTATTGACGACTTTCGAGCACGGATTCTTAAAAAAAGTCACGATAGTCCAAGTGCAGACATCTCAATACATATGCACTAGTTAAAAGACAATCTTATTGGCCTAGTTTATTTTGGGACGACCAGACTTAGCAGTTGCAATGCAATAAGTGTCAGGTCAATAAACATGAGTGTCTCAAGATTGGGAGACTACTGCATCCTTTGGAGATTCCTCAAGGAAAATGGAAAAGCATTTCCATGGACTTCGTTACTGGTTTACCCAAAACCAGTCGAGGGATCGACTCAGTAAGGTGGTAGTGGATAGGTTAACCAAAATGAGAAAGTTTATTGCCATGAAGAAAACAGTTAAAACTCCAAAGTTGACAAAACTCTGTATTGGACATCTCTACAATCTATATGGCTTGTCCGTAGATATAGTGTCAGATACAGATAAAAAATTTAATAGCCACTTTTGGAGGGAAGTCTTCAAAAAGCTAGATACTACTTTGAGTATGAGTACGGCAAATCATTTGCAATCTAGTGGTCAAACCGAGAAAGTTTAAAAAAGGGAAAATTACCAAAATACCCCTCTAATTTGAGGAAATTCCCAAAATACCCCTCAAATTTCAAAAATTCCCAAAATACCCCCGATATTTTGTCATAAATTCCCAAAATGCCCTTCAAATTTTCCAAAATACCCCTGGTTGTGAGAGTAAATTTCTCGAAAAATAAAATCTTTTGTAGGTCTTCACAAGAAGAATGATTGTCTATCGTACAAGATGCTAAAACTACAATTTGAGTTGGTTACGTAGGCTTTGGAGATGAATTGCTTCATTATTTTTAGACATAATTGTCTTTTTTGCGATGGTAATTGGTGACAAATTACATGCTGAGCACTCAAAAACAGATCTCAATTGTCAAAAATGAATGAAGATTAGAAAATCATGACCAATCCAACCAAAATAGATACAAGGGTATTTTGGGAATTTCCTCAAATTAGAGGGGTATTTTGATCATTTTCCCTTTAAAAAATCCTAGAGGACATGTTGTGTTCTTACGTAAGTAAGAAGCAATCTAACTGGAAAGAGTACTTATCTATTTTGAAATTTTCTTATAGCAGTTTCAAACATTCAACAATCGGATTTACATCATTCATGTTGATGTATGGTTTCCAATTGAGATATCATGTAGCTATAGGCTTAGAGAATGAGAAGATCCAATCTGTATCAACGATTGCCTTGAAGATATGAATGATATAATGAAGGCAGTAAAGGAAGGCATTCATAGTACACAGGATCGTGCTAAGACGTATGTCAATAAAGGACAAAGAAAAGTTATTCTTGTAGAAGGTGACTTTGTATTCTTAAAGGTTTATGTGGTAAGAAACCATGAAAACTAAAAAGTGTGAAAAACTTTCTCCTAGAGACTATGGTTCATTCAAAGTCCTTAAGAAGATTGGGGACATAGCATATAAACTTGAGTTACCGAATAGTTCTTAAGTTCACCCTGTCTTCCACGTAAGTAAACTGAAGATCAATTCATGGGTTGAAGAACGTAGTTTTTTCAAATTTTGGTCGACTTGATAGAGCCACCAAAGATACCACAGGAGCCAGAAAGGATTCTAAGGTATCACAACATACAAACCCGTCATAAAGCATGTCAGGAGGAGGTACTAGTAATGTGGACAAACAGAAATGAGAAAACGGCAACTTGAGAGCATCGTAGCGCAATTGCCAAGAGATCTTCGTTGTTTTTGAGGACGAAAACTCTTTATTAGGGGGGAGGGGAGAGGAGGGTAATGTCGCGCAGGTAGTAACACCGTGATGGACGACCGACCAGATGGCTGTGGCCGAAGCACCATGGCAAGGTGCCATCCGGGGTTCAATGGGTTAGGACACCCATGCCGGAGTGCACAGGTGACCGAGCAAGTGTGGACATCAAGCCATACTCTATAAAGCACGAAAATGAGGAAGTCTTCCTCATTCTCCTCTACGGCTTGGAGGTGAGCCAAGGTCATCACCCTCCTCATGCACACTCGGAGTAGTATGAGGTTACAGGGAAGTAACAACTTTTGACACTTTGTGAATTCCGCAGCTATGTGATGTGAACAAATATTGTAACCTAGCTAGGAAAACAATGCATTGATTGAATCTTGTTTTGTTCTTTAAATGTGTAGTTTTCAACAAAGTCCACAACTAACATGATTATATTATCACGAAAGAGAGACAGACACTCCTTAAACTACTCAGCTTGCCATTTGTAAACAAAGTTGTGCTTTATGAACTTCTTCAAAGGTTCCTAAACAATTCAAATAGTTTACCAAGCTCCATCTCCGTGAGGGGGGAATCCTCTAAATGAGTAGCCATGGCTAGTTATGTATTATTAAAACAATAGATGATTAACTAATTAAGTCTTTCCAATCTTGAAAAAATAAAAAGTATTTCAAAACATATGAAGTGTTTAAGTGAAGGGTGAGTTTAAGAAATGAAAAGACGGATGAAGGTGAAAAGTAAAAAGACATATACAAGTGGAAAGTCAAAAGACATTTTGTGTCCATATAAAGAGGTGGTCGATTTCAGATTGTATATTTGTCTTTCTCTTCTCTTTTATTTTCCCAACGTTTTCTTCTCCCTCTCTCTCTCTCTCTCTCTCTCTCTCTCTCTCTCTCTCGTGCACGCGCCTGAGTACAAAATTGTATCCGTTTTTCTCAAGTCAGTTGATATTGATACATATCTACGTGCTTCGTCATTGCCAGTTGTTGTGTAGACTAGCGCATCGTTTTGGTTTTATTGAGGGCATCGTTGAATTGGTAATACCCTTAAATGTTTTTGAAGCCATTAGGAATACCTTTTAATTATAAAGGGTAGATAGAGTAGATGATTAATTGATTGTATAAAAGAGAGGATAAATATGTGAACTACGTGCCATGGACGTCTTACCCGTCTCTGTTGCTCCATCTCATCCCCACCCCTCGCGCCTCGGCTGGCCCACAAATCCATCCATCCCAACATCTTTTCTATAGGCTACGCTTGGCGCACGCACGCGCACACACAGAGCCAAAGAGTGCTCGGAAAAAAACCTAAGTTTAGTGTAATCCCACCTACAAATTTTGAGATTTAACTTTTATATTTAAAGGTGAGAAAACCTACAAAATTTAAAAAACATCAGTGTAATTTGGTGTAAAAAACTTCAAACTTAGTCAATTCATCTCTGGTGTTTCTCATATGTAGATTAAGTTTTTGGAAAAACATTTTTTTCGAGCACTGGAGCCGAACTGCTTACAAAAATGCACAATTGCTCGTCTGCATCTGCGAGAGAGAGAGAGAGATGTAACGCGCACATGCACGTCCACCCTCCAGGTCGTTCACTCTTGAACAAGTGTTGGCCGACTGCAAGCTTGCGCACATGTAGACAGTCATTCATGGAGCAAATTGCTGACTTTTTGCCGAGCATAACACTACAGGTGGACGAGGCAGGATGACGGGTTGTAGAAGCTCCACGTTAGCATCTTGCAGCTTTTGCAGGTCTGTCGGGCAGTGCAACTTCTTCTTGTTGGGCCAACGTTTGGCGAATGCTTCAGAACGTGATGAGGGGGGGGGGCGGGGGGGTACTCCATTACGATACAAACGTTCACCATCCGATTCTTTGAGGACAGGGACGTGGCAGGTCCAGCTGATGTGGAATGCACTTTTCTGCCGAACGAATCACTAAACGACGCATGTACGCACCATGAGAGAGAGAGAGAGAGAGAGAGAGAGAGAGAGAGAGAGACCTCTTGGGCTGCTAAGTCGTGTCTTAAATTGAGAGCCGCCGCCCACCGCCTCTGAAAGAGAAGGGGGGGCCCCTTAAATAACGCATCTCGATTCTCCTTCCATATCTTTCCCTTTTGAATTTTCAGAATCGCGGACACATAACAAGTCCTACACTGCGCATCTACAGAGCTGAGCTCGCCCTGCTGCAAAAGAGAAAGAGAGAGAGAGAGAGAGAGAGCTGCCTTGGCCTTGTGCCCCACTACCTGCGCACTCCCCTGCACCCGTCGAGGGCATATGACAAATGAAGGGGTCGGTTTAACGGTTAGAAACTCGAGAGCGATGAGAGAGAGTCTGTGGGCGGTTTCCGCTACAAAGGAGGAAGAGAACTTTTCATCCGCCACCTGTTCAGAACACATCGCCTCAAGATTCCCAATTTTTAACGTTTTTTTAAAATCGTCCACTCAAACCTGCATTCTCCCGCAGCTACGTATGCTTGAGCTGCTTGCACACACACAGCCATAAGCTCTGCCCGGCCATCTTCTAACACCCCCCTACCACTCTAATCAACAAACAACTAACTCTAACCACCAAGGAAGAAGGGACCTGCAGAGGGCACTAATGGAACAAGTGTGCGACGAGAGAAACAAAGACTGGTAATTGAGCATATGGACAAATCGAGAAACGGAGAGGCAGAGAGACATGCGCACATGAGAGAGAGAGAGAGAGAGAGAGAGAGGCTACCGCACACCGCCTAGACAAGGTTCGAAACAGAGAGTTCCACAAAAAGAGAGAGATGCCACCCCTGAGTCTGCGTGCTTCACGTGCCACTTGTCCCAGGCGCTTCTGTCCTACTTGCCTCGCCGCCAGCCCCTCTCCTTTGTCAGCCACCTCAACGTGAGCCCTTTCCCATTATCATTTGCTCCAACCATCACCTAACTTGTCTTTTTACATGGTGAGCCCAATGCTTTTTTTCACTATCTCAACGCAGAAGCCACCACGTGGCATTTAATTTAAATTAAAAAAATAAAAATAGAGCATCGTTGCCATGAACCTGCATCATGAAAATCTAACATGTAAATAAAATAAAAAAGCACTCTGCACGATCTTCTATTCCCAGATCATCAAGTTGGAGAGTAGTTTGGATGCTTTGCTAACGTGATGAGCACTCTCAATCAAATATCAGATATTTCGTGCGATCAACCCATGGCAGAGGTATGTTCTAATGCTACTGAAATAGAAGATATCAGATTTCAATCGATGATCAGTTGGCCTGATTTGGAGTCGAATCACGAAACTCATTCCCTTCACAAGCCCGTTCAGCACATTTTTTTACTACTGCTATCAAGCTCTTGGCGATGTAGACGGTAGAGGGCGAAGAAATGGCACGAGCGCAGAAAATCTTAGGATCGATCACACCAAAGCTTATGATGGTTATCCTCAAGTAATTAAGCCAGTGGCTTCAGTTGCTTGCACTTTTAGCAGAGTGTGAGGGGATTAGTGGCAGACAACTCAATGTCGAGGGAAAGGCATTGGGCAATATTGCCACTAGTGCAAGTCATGGTCTGTTGAGCCGTTGGCTTCAGTCGCACTCCTCGTCTAGCTCTATTGATAGCCTATCTGAAAATTTGATGAGGCAAGCATTTCAGAACGATCTGCAGACAAACAGAAACATCTCTCATGACCAATCCAACGCAGAATATGATGTCCACGGTAGTTGCTTAATGTGTAGCTCCAAGGAGATGCAGCAACATTATAGTGGTAGAGCATGGAGACAAGAGGAGGGTGACCAAGAGGTGTTGCGCGACCACCAAAGACCGAGCAGCATGAGCAGGAGGTGCGTCACTAGCTGCAGAAGTTGACAAGGGCAGTTTGTTGAGTTGTAGAAGGGGAGCAGTGGGTTTTGGAGGTAGCAGAGTAGTGATTGGAGGATCCCTGATGAGCAGTCCATGAGCTGTTAACAAGGGAGAAGCGTTAAGAAAAATAGATGGCAAGCATTGGTAGGGAAAACTAGTGTGCAACTGCACATATCTGGGGAGGAAAAGAGGTTGACGAGTTGCACAATCATATTGGGGATAGCAAGCAAAGAAGGGGATTTGAAAGAGTGCCATCTACAGAGGATCCACAATGTGCAAGTAATAGAGGAGGGCAGCGTAAAACAGTATCCGACACACAAATAGTATGGCAAAGGCGTAGATAAGGAAGGAGATCGATGACTGAGGCAGCTAGTCATCCAAGCGAGAGGGGTCCATCAAGAGCAAAACCCCCATTCTGACAATGAGGGGACTATTGTTGCAGAGCATGAGAACATGGTTGAGTGGCAACCAAAAGATGGTTGTCGAGTTGAATTGAAGAAGGGCATCAATAGTGGATTGGAGCAGCACGTTAAAGGGTACATAGGGCTGACGAGAGGCAGTAGAAAGAAGGCAACGTCATTTTCTTAGGAAGATTATTATTTGGCCAATGCCAGTTTGCAACATGGAGTTCTCTTTCCAAGGACAGATTCAAGCATCGGCCGGTCCCATGAACAGATTGGAAAGGCTCCTACACTTCTTGAGGACAAACCCTACGTATGATAGCATCCTACTGCATGGCTGACGAGTTGCATAATTGAGGAGAAGCCCTGCTTGGTCTACAAGGAGAGGACGCACTGCAAATAGGAAACTAGCTACAACATAAGCCATGAGAAAGAGTTGACAGCCGAGAAGAGAGTGATAGTGCAATTTTAATAAGGGAAAATCTATCAAAAAACACACATAACTCTTTATGTAGCGAACCTTCGACATAGAATATAAAGTTAAATCTTCTTCTCTTTAAGTTTAATCAATATGCCACATCTCCTGTATTTGTCTTATGCGTATTTTGTGTCTGGCAGTGAGGACATATATTCACAACAGAAGATGTTTTGATTGCACAAGGACGACTCCAGCTCGACAATACTACAAGGTTTGTTATCTGTATCCAGCACCCCATTACTATGTGTTTGCTTAGTGCAACACATAAACGCTGTGGGGCAGGGCATGACTTCCGTTTCTTATGATTTTTGGAGAGACCATAGTGCCAGCTCTCCACCATACTTTTGTATGGCACCTCTTCATGACGTGCATTGTATAATTTGTAGTTTAGTTTCAGTCTATGACGTTTCATTGCAAGACGATATGTTTAACTATTCACATTGCGTTTTTGTAGCTTTACTCAAACATTGTTCTCCGGCTTGTACAATTGGATGAAATTTGTACACAATTACCAGCTTGGTAGTGTAGTTCAACTTTTATAGTTTGTTTATGCTTTCTGTATTTTTTAGTAAAGCTTCCTTATGTTTAGTTTAGCCATATGACAATTCAACCTATATATTGACATAAAAGAAAATTGACTACGCCTGATTGAGAATAAGATAGGTGTCTCAAAGATGGTTCCACGGTTTAGAGACTAAATGGTCGATATAACTAAGTTGAATGGTATAATCTGCAAACAACTACCAAAGTAGATTAATTTGCAACCCTTTTGCTCGATTCAATTACCCTCTTTAGTAGCCCTTTGTCATATATGGAGCACTATGGGACACAACTTGTTTCGTCCCAATGCTCATCAAGTTCCAAGCTGAGCTATTATTGGTGCCTATCAATTGGTTCTACTCATTTTCTCGTGTCACCACAACAAAACCCAAGCCGATAGCAATCACAACCAACTAACCAGCTGCGCTCCAAAATCTATCAATTTATGTAAGGCAAAGGCCCACCAAGCAAGACTAGTTTCAAAAACGACCACACATACTACATACGGGCACACATGTTAAAAACTCATAGAAGACCCAAGATTCCCCTCGAATATCCCGCCGCCATCCCCCCTTTTCATGCCCCTGCTTTTGCCACATGCAGGCTTCTGCTTCCACATATAGCGTGGCCACACACCCTTTCTTGCATGCGTGCCCCCCCCCCCCCCCCCCCCCCCCCCTTTCGCAATTTCATTTTCATATTTCCATCCACGTTGGTGGAGGAGCAGCCACTACATAGTCTCTCCGGCACATTCAATGCTATACAATGCTATACATGCAGATATTGGAGCAACAATGATCGCACATCTTTGCCGAACCAAATTGGTTCAAAGAAGGGTTTTCTTCTATTCTCACTCCTATATTGTGCCTACTTCTACACAAGAGTTTTGAATGCTTGAACCCATCAAAGTAACTTCCTTATTAAGTATGGAGTGGCCGGTGCCAGATTTGTGGTCGGTAGCATTTTTCAAGCAAAAGATGATAATAGATGTCCAAAACTCTTTGAAATACTCTAAAGCTTCTAGCTGGTCTGTGGGCTTGAGTTGGTGTTTGTCTATTCACTGTTTTATGCACATTTTTAAAGAGTTTGGATTTGTGGAGACTACCACAATGCTTGTATGTAAAGATGTGTATTATGAGGAATTAGGAAGGCTTTTAGAAGAGGATTGGGGTTTTGTGGAGGGCCTGCACTATGGGGACCGGTACCGTTGTAAGGTTGGAGCTTCAGGTATTGGAATGCGCTATTTAAAATCCTGCACCTCCTTGTACATACGATTTCACTATGATCGTTGGATGTGCAAGCTTGGAGTGTGGACTTCCTTACAGAGTGTAGACGGCGCTATTGCAAGCTTTGAAATTGCAGTTAAGATGCCCAACGATGATTTGGAGGCAGTCCAAGTGAACAAGCATTGGACTCTCCGTAATGTGCGAGAACATTTGATTATTATTATGAGTTTTGAGGCCCTTCAACAAGCACAATTTTGTTTACAAGGTCACAAGGTGAGAATCCTTCCACCACATTTTTAATACATCATAGTTTGTCGATCATTGGATGCTTATTGTAATGAATGTCCACACTTTGGGAAGAGAATGGAACACAAACTGAAGGTCAAGGAGGATTGGGGGATGGATGGAACTATGCTATCACTCTTGCAATTTTGAAAACGATCCCTGATGTAATCAACATGATTTGCTTCGGCAAATCATGTCTTTGAATATAACTTTTCGCATTGAGATGAGAGATCATTTTTTGGTGAAAGTGCCTCTTTTTTTTTAAATGTCTTTAAAAAAGGGATCATTATAAAAGGGGGCCCGCATAACTCATTCACTATTTTCACTTTTGCAACTCTTGAGCTCCTCCACTCTCTATCTACACCCCAAGCTAGACATGGATGCTTCCACAGCCTCTGCATCTGCACCCCACATCCACCCTTTGTCACGCTTCATCCTCTTCCTCGAAGACACCAAATACAAAGGGAAGTTGGACCTCCACACCTTTTTTACTCGTCTCCCTGACCTTGATGCCACAATTGCCCTTCACATGGATGCATTTTCCGAGATTTTTGCGTTCATGGAGGAGCACATCATAAAATATTCTGTATCTATCTCCCCACATGCAAGGATCTTGGTGCCTTGCGATCTTTTGCACTACATACACAAAGGTGATCACCCATTCTCCAAGCGGTTGCAACGATTCCAAGAAATTGCCACCAACGCGGGTCATTTCTTGGACGAGCAAGCCCCAGGGGTGTCAGCGCTCAAGAAGCGCAAGTTAGGGGTGGAGTACCTTTCTCGGCTAGCAACATTTATCTTCTTGGTGAGCGAGGAACCTGATTTGGAGGAGCTCCGCCGACGGTCATACCATAATCTATACTGACGACCAAAACCTACAAAAAAAATTTGGGCAAAGAGGGCTGGGAACTAATGCTACATGTATTGCAGCAAAATAAAACATCCCTCTCTACCCAAAGGAAGAGTGCACAAGCAACCGCACTCCACCTACAAGCTAACGCTAAAGAGTGAGTGAATGGCAATTAGCAAAATTGTAAGAATAACATAACTTGTTAACATGATTAAAACATGAGTCAGAAATTGTAAAACCATAAACATAACCTGTGTGCCATGCCGTAACCATAACCATCACACGATTGCTATACCATCATAGCAAAACCATAACCATCACCTGAACCAAAACCATAACCATCACTTGAACCAAAACCAAAACCATAACCATAACCATAGCACGATTGCCAAAAGCATAACCATAACCATAATCTTGCACAACCATAACCATAAACCATTAACATAAGTTGACTGTCAAACCTTAACCATACCATAAACATAACCATAAACCATAAACATAAGGACTACAAAAGTGTACATATGCAAGAGGTCACTGAGTGAGAAGCCCTCATGGTAATGCCTCCCAATCGACGTCCTCTCCCTCCTCCTCCAACTGGGTCAAAGGGGCCACAAGTCCATGCTTGTACCCATACTTCTCCTCTTCACGTGTCCGAAGGCGCTTCACGGTAACTTCCTGCAAAATTATGGTTTAATCATTAGATAAATATTCAAATAACATATATACTATCAATAATTTAAAGCCTACATATAATACTTACAAACTCATGTCGAAGCGTATCGTAGCCTCCACTCCCAAGATGTGGCGCTCTAGCAGACTCCAAACGTGCTCTGGTTGCATCTCTCTGCTGCTGAAATCTAATGGGATTGTCTTGTGTCTCTCGTGCAATCCCAATCCACTCCTCTGCGTCCAACCGTGCCGGCTTCGGATCGCCGTCGTTGAATCTGTCTCTGGCCTCTAATCGACGGTGTGACATTGTGGACCTCGCCATGCTCGAAATCCAGGCATTTGAGACCTTGTCATACCTCTGTATCGGTATGTACTCTCTCTGAATGGTGTCGACAATGTAATTCTTTCTCTCAAGATCGAGATTTTCCCAAATCTCCATCATTGTATGATCAAACTGAATCGTACAGAGCTGTCGAACCCTCTGTCACACTTCCTTTCACACCCTATCTGCCACAATAGCCCCATCCCTGCTCCTGTACACCTTGCTAGGATCATGCTCGTGTGATCCCCAAGGTGTACGTGGTGTGTCCATCGGTGAACTATCTACTGAAGAGAGTGGTGGACACTCTCTCGGTGGTGTGGACGCATCGGTAGAACCGCTACCACAGCAACCACCGCCTCCAGAACGATGGCGAAGTCGTCTCGAGGATGAACTACCCGTCGGTGTAGAGGGCACACGAGTCCTAGGCATAGGGGGCACACTAGACTGAAGTGTGGGGCCACTCGGTGTAGGGACCACACTAGTCCCGGGCGTAGGGTCAACCGTAGTAGGTCTAAAGGTACCTGCACCTGCACCCCAAAGGTGTTGTGCCATGGCGATCTGCTCAGGTGTGAACTGAGACAAAAACGAGCCCATCTGCTCAGGTGACATGCCGGCTGGAGTGACTGGAAACTAAAACTAGGAGAGTAGGGCTCATCGCCATCGGCCATGGCTAATCATACACAAACAGAACCCGCAAAATACGTTAGTTTGCGTAAGAAATTCTTAATCAATACAAACAAAAAATCAACGAAACTGCTACACAAATGAAACAAATCAACGAAACTGCTAGCAGCTACATAAATGACCAAAATCTAAAGTGTATTGTAGACTAATAAAAAGAGCCATGCAAAAGGTATCCTAGCAAAAGTCATTAGTTAATCTCTCATCCTCTATGAGATCTGATGCACCAAAGATGTCTATCTCAATCTTACTTTTGCATCTTTGTCGTCGAACTCTACTTCTTTGTCGCTCTCCGCATCAGCTTCACTATTTGACACCTCATCTCTAGGTTCAGACAATTGCTCAATGCTGACATCCACCTCAAAATCTAAACTTCAAGTTGGAGTCAGTCCTGCGCTTTGTTCATGATTCACCTCTTCGAGCTCAACATCCAATCCTTCACACACTTGCTTGCTACGTGGAGCAACTTGAACGACATAGAGCCAGCAGGGTTTAGACAGATCATTCTCATCAGCTTCTATCCATAGTGGATCGTGTATGAACACAACTTGTTCACAATGCTGCGGAAGTACGAATGTATACCGCACATCTGTCCACACCCGCCTAGTGTTCACTTGAATCAATCCACTTTTTTCTTTGAGCACAGTTGCATTAGGGCCGCTGGTAATAACTTTGAACCACTTGACATCAAAGATAAACATATCAAACTTTCTAAAGCTAATCTTCAAGATGTCTTGGATGTAGCCAAAGTATTCAAGCTGGCCAGTCTCTGTATTCTCATCCCTAGCACTACTTTCTACTTTCTTGGACAAAGCTTGCCCTAACACCACTGTCGAAAGTGACCCTTTGTTCGTCGATCCGTTGCACTCTGAGGTGCTTCTTATGCGACCACAAAGCTCCATATTTGTGATACTGCAGCCACAAAATTGAAACAGACTAAAAGTTATTAAAGCAAATTAATTTTCATGTACAACTGGAAAAGGAAGTTGTGAAATGTACGTGCCAATTGCAACCCCTTGACATCTCTTCTTCCTCTTCCTCCCTTCTCGCAAGATTTGCTCATTCAGCAACCTGCCATTACATGAACAAGTCAGCCCTTTGATCACTTTATATGAAGTGTAATTTGCACTTTACCATGCTTAGGATAAATATGTTTACCTGAAAAGCTCTGTGAGACTGAGGCGTCAGACCAATCGTAGATAGACTGCAAATTAAGCATTGCCAATGCGGTACGGAGAACTGAGATTTTTGCACCAGTGTAGAGCGGCATGGGTGCAAGAATTTTCATCATCTCGCCCTCCTCATCGTTGCTATCATGTCGTTGATATGAACGGGATGGCTGAGGTTGGTCCACAGTACTGCGTTCAATGTTGTCACCTTCTATGTTGGAATCCATGTCAAAGAACGCATCCAACATCTGCCCCATCTCTACTTCTTGAAATGCCGCTTCAGGTATTGGTTGGGAGGACTCAGTCAATGGCTGCTCGTTTAAAAATCGTCTTCTCTGGGATGAAGTTGGAGCAATATCTACTTGCAGACTTTGACCTTCAATCTCTAGACCATGAGATCGATAACGTAGGTCTTGTACTTGCTCTATCGGAAAGAGATCGTGATTGCATATGTGTTGGTCGCAGATTTTTCATTTTCGAAAGATCTGATGCTTGTAATGCGCACAAGGACATGCCATCCTATCGTCCATACTTTATCTACCAATGATGCAACAAATTATTAAAACACTCTAGTTGTTATAAGTACAAGCTTTAACAACCTCACATTCTCTAGGTAGGCCCGATCCCCGCACACCTCGGTCTAGAGGTGCACGGAGATTAGGACCACAGGGTAATAATCTCGTCTTTATTGGTCAATGACTATATATTAAAGTTCTTGAAGTCTGTGTGTACTTTTGAAGTCCGATTATATTTTTTTAAGTATTTTTTGCTAGCTCTAACAACCTCACATTCTCTAGCCAAGCCCGATCCCGCACACCTCGATCTAGAGGTGCACGGAGATTAGGACCACAGGATAATAATCTCGTCTTTATTAGTCAATGACTATATATTAAGGTTCTTTCAGTCTGTGTGCACTTTTGAAGTCCGATTGCGTTTTTTCTACTATTAATGTGACGCTAGCTCTAACCTAACCTATAATCTAACCTAACATATAACATAACCCTAACCTAACTTATAACTTAAACCTAACCTATAACCTAACCTAACCGAAGTTCGTTTGCGTTTTTAGAAGTACACGAGTTATCTTTGAAGTTCGATTGCGTTTTTTCTACTATTAATTTGACGATAGCTCTAACCTAACCTTTAATCATTATGCCTAACCTATAATCAAACCTAAAATAAAACCTATACCTAACTTAACTTAATGTATATAACCTAACTTATAACATCTACCTAACCTAACCGAAGTCCGTTTGCGTTTTTAGAAGTACATGAGTCATCCTTGAAGTCCGATTGCGTTTTTACTACTATTAATTTGACGCTAGCTCTAACTTAACCTATAATCATTATGACTAATCTATAATATAATCTAACCTAACGTAAAACCTATACCTAACCTAACTTAATGTAACCTATTTTATAACATCTACCTAACTTATAACCTAACCTAACCGAAGTCCATTTGCGTTTTTAGAAGTACACGAGTCACTTCGAAGTCCGATTGCATTTTTTGAAGTACACGCGTCATATTCGAAGTCCATTTGTATTTTCTTGACTATTATACCATCAATAGCTCTAACCTAACCCAACATATAACATAAACCTAAGATAACCTAACCTAACATAAAAACAACACAATGGTGAGGCGTTCAGCAAAATGACAAGCCGTAGATCTTGCCCACAATGCATATGCAATGTGGGAAAGCTCTATGGCTTGCCAATTTGACAAAAAGCTCACCATTGTGTTGTTTTTAGAGTTGCAAAGCGATTTTATGGCCTGAAAACCGCTCGCAGACATATAGACAACACAATGGCGAGCCGTTGGCAATATGGCAAGCCATAGAGCTTGCCCACAATGCATACGCCTTGTGGGAAAGCTTTATGGCTCGCCGTATTGCCAAACGGATCGCCATTGTGTTGTTTTCAGGGGCACGAGGTAATTTTAGCGCCTGAAAATCGCTCGTAAACATATATACAACACCATGGCGAGCCGTTTGGCAATACGGCAAGTCATAAAGCTTACCCACAATGCATATGCATTGTAAGCAAGATCTATGACTTGCCGTATTGCCAAACAGCTCGCCATGGTGCTATTCTAGAACTTGAAATCCGCTCGCAGACATATAGACAACACCATGGCAAGCCGTTGGTAATATGGCAAGCCATAGAGCTTGCCCACAATGCATACGCCTTGTGGGAAAGCTTTATGGCTTGCCGTATTGCCAAACGGGTCGCCATTGTGTTGTTTTTAGGGGTACGAGGTAATTTTAGCGCTTGAAAATCTCTTGCAAACATATAGACAACACCATGGCGAGCCGTTTGGCAATACGGAAAGCCATAAAGCTTGCCCACAATGCATATGCATTGTAAGCAAGATCTATGGCTTTCCGTATTGCCAAACAGCTCGCCATGGTGCTATTCTAGGACTTGAAATCCGCTCGCGGACATATAAACAACACAATGGCGAGCCGTTGGCAATACGGAAAGCCATAGAGCTTTCCCACAATGCATATGTGTTGTGGGTAAGCTTTATGGATTGCCGTATTGACGAATGAAATGATATTGTGTTGTTTTTAATATGCGTTGTGGGTAAGCTCTATAGCTTGCCGTATTGTCGAACGTAGCTCAACCTAACTTAACCTAATGTAGCTTTACTTAACCTAATGAATAACATAACCTAACGTAACTTAACTTAACCTAACATATAAGATAACCTAACTCGACTTAACGTAGATTAACCTAACGTATAAGATAACCTAACCGAACCTAACGTATAACCTAACATAACAACCTAGCTTAACTTAACATAACCTAACCTAATCTAACTTAACTTATAACTTAAACTTAACCTAAAACATAAACCCCATCAACTACATAATTTGAAAAACGACATAATTCAATAAAAGATATCCTCAAAACAAAATTTTTTCATAAACTTAACAAATTGTTTCCATAATTTAAAATGAAATTTCACATAAGAAATCCTAATTTCTTTTAAAGCATTGAAAATTTAAAGAATTCAAAGTTTAAAGCATGAAATTTTCTTTTTCTAATATACAAAGTAATTTAAATAAACTTAATATGCATTTAAAGGTTTGAGCACTCACATTAGTCCCATTTGAGCAATAAAAGTTGTCGTCTAAGTCGTAGAACCTGCAAAAACGCACACACAAACACAAACACAAAGTTAAACCCTAAACCCTAAATCTACAAGAAAACATGAAAATAATCTTACCTTAATGTTATGCGCTAACCCACAAGCAAGATTAGTACCTCCGACGGCGTGTATCCCAGCAGATCTGTCAGAGAGGGTGAAGAGGAGAGCTTGATATGTGGAGCAAGAATTAGTAGAAATGCGTAGAGAAAGCCCACGGTTTCGGTTTTTGCAGGTACCGACGGTACAGCTATCGGTATAGGCGTCGGAATAGTCAACGAAAGGGGCGTCGGAATGCGCATTCGCGCTGGCGTCGGAAGACCTGCCAAAATAGGCATCGAAAATTTGAAAATGAATTTTTTTCAAAAACCTTGGCTCCCTCCATAAATACACACACATATACCGACGCCCGCTAATGACGCCGATAATGTGGCACCGGAATTCAAATGACCTCTTGTAGTGTACGTATGATAGCATGCTACTGCATGGCCGACGAGTTGCATAATTGAGGAGAAGCCCTGCTTGGTCTACAAGGAGAGGACGCACTGCAAATAGGAAACTAGCTACAACATAAGCCATGAGAAAGAGTTGACAGCCGAGAAGAGAGTGATAGTGCAATTTTAATAAGGGAAAATCTATCAAAAAACACACATAACTCTTTATGTAGCGAACCTTCGACATAGAATATAAAGTTAAATCTTCTTCGCTTTAAGTTTTATCAATATGCCACATCTCCTGTATTTGTCTTATGCGTATTTTGTGTCTGGCAATGAGGACATATATTCACAACAGAAGATGTTTCGATTGCACAAGGACGACTCCAGCGACTCCAGCTCGACAATACTACAAGGTTTGTTATCTGTATCCAGCACCCCATTACTATGTGTTTGCTTAGTGCAACACATAAACGCTGCGGGGCAGGGCATGACTTCTGTTTCTTATTATTTTTGGAGAGACCATAGTGCCAGCTCTCCACCATACTTTTGTATGGCACCTCTTCATGACGTGCATTGTATAATTTGTAGTTTAGTTTCAGTCTATGACGTTTCATTGCAAGATGATATGTTTAACTATTCACATTGCGTTTTTGTAGCTTTACTCAAACATTGTCCTCCGGCTTGTACGATTGGATGAAATTTGTACACAATCACCAGCTTGGTAGTGTAGTTCAACTTTTATAGTTTGTTTATGCTTTCTTTATTTTTTAGTAAAGCTTCCTTATGTTTAGTTTAGCCATATGACAATTCAACCTATATATTGACATAAAAGAAAATTGACTACGCTTGATTGAGAATAAGATAGGTGTCTCAAAGATGGTTCCACGGTTTAGAGACTAAATGGTCGATATAACTAGGTTGAATGGTATAATCTGCAAACAACTACCAAAGTAGATTAAGTTGCAACCCTTTTGCTCGATTTAATTACCCTCTTTAGTAGCCCTTTGTCATATATGGAACACTATGGGACACAACTTGCTTTGTCCCAATGCTCATCAAGTTCCAAGCTGAGCTATTATTGGTGCCTATCAATTGGTTCTACTCATTTTCTTGTGTCATCACAACAAAACCCAAGCCGATAGCAATCACAACCAACTAACCAGCTGCGCTCCAAAATCTATCAAATTATGTAAGGCAAAGGCCCACCAAGCAAGACTAGTTTCAAAAACGACCACACATACTACATACGGGTACACACGTTAAAGACTCACAGAAGACCCAAGATTCCCCTCGAATATCCCGCCGCCATCCCCCCTTTTCATGCCCCTGCTTTTGCCACATGCAAGCTTCTGCTTCCACATATAGCGTGGCCACACACTCTTTCTTGCATGCGTGTCCCCCAACCCCCACCCCCCGAACCAGCACAAACATTTCGTCCCCCAAATAAAAAACATTGCCTGCAGACGCAATATCGCGTTGCACACACACACACACACACACACACACACACACACACACACACACACAGAGGCGAGCTCATTACACTGGGCTCCAAAGTCTAACCGATAGACTTTCAGCGTCACGGTGAGAAGGCTCTGAGAGAGAGACACACACACAGAGAGAGAGAGAGAGAGAGAGAGAGAGAGAGAGAGAGAGGATAAACAGAGAGGGAGCCTCGCAAGCAAGAGAGAGCGCCGCCTCAGCATGGATGAGCCACACAACGTTATGCTCTCACATGGTGGCACCCCACCTTGCCACATCCAATGCATCGCCGACTAGTGTTTCCCCTCAACCCCATAACAAGCGACAGCATCTTCGACAAATTCCCCCCTCCACGAAAACATGCAAACATTACTATACACTATACTAGCTTACTAAAAAGTTAAACGCTTAAATCCCTTAGATACCCCCCTAGATTCCCTCGCCTTCCCTCCCCCCCTCAACAATCGAACCCTCCCCCCTATCCCCATGCACTGCCTCCGTCCTACCTCCCATATCCCATCCCCTCGCGGCTGCCCCACTCAACGCTCTTGGTTGCACGTCACACACACACACACACACACAAAGAGAGAGAGAGAGAGAGAGAGAGAGAGAGAGAGGGGGGGAGGGAGAGAGAGAGTTCCTTCATCGTTGGCCGCTCATCTTAGGCCTGCGACACAGAGAACGAAATAAAGAAAAGTAAATTAAATTACATGTCTAGACTCTCAGAAACCACTACACATACTCTCATAGAGTTACATCTGCAGATTCCTCAGCATATACCTTGTCCACTTAACCTTCCAAATGTATTTCCAAAGCTAAGCACACGACCATACAATGGATTTCAAAAAGTACATAAACCACAGCACTGCTGTTTTACAATCAGAGTTTCAAACTATGTTTACAACCCTTGCCTTTCTAAAGCTTTAGAGAGTCTTATGACTATTGCATTTAGCCTATTCAATTGGCTCTTCATATCAACAACCACTTTCTTCAAAGCTGCCATTTCTTCTTCCATTCGACAAACTTGTACATCTGCTACATTAATTTGGTATTCATCTACAGACTTCTTCGCAGACTCTATCAAACCACAAACACGACTCTGGATCTTGCATTCCCCTCGTCGTCAAGCTCACGCAACTCCACCCAAATTTGCATGATGATGTCTCCCAATCACTCAAATGCTACCTCTCTCACTCCATTCGTTGACTCCTCTCTCTGCGTCTCTTTGACGTCAACCGCTTCGTTCTCGGCATCCATTGCTTCCCTGTGATGTATATACATTGTTATGTTGAACATGACATGCAAAAAAAAAAAATCAATTACTAAGCATCATGTGGACTGTATAGTACAACAGTTGTTCCCTCGGCTCAATGTAGCAACGGGATGTATTCATCGCCTAGCACTGGCAGCCTCTCGTCTGTCCCGACACTCCCGTCATCACTAGCTGCCTCGTCACCAACAGGCATCTCGATTGTGGGGCTCGTATCGGTTAACTTCTTACTTTCACACCCAAAAGAAACCAGACATGTGCAAATGTACTCGTGTTAAAAATTATAAATTAAACGAAATACTTAATTTTATGTACCTCTCTATATCTTTCCAGTGGGATGTAAACCAGTTCAACCTCGGTTGACTATTTTGATACAAATCATCTGCAACAAAGATTGCCACTTCATCCTGGAACGTTGTCGCAGATGGGAATGTCATGCAGGTCCAAAGAGCTTTCATCTTTTTCACACTCATCTCTTGCCCCTGATGAGGAGTGATCCATGTCGACGAAGGGTAGTACCTTCCACTGCGCAACATTTTGTGCTAGGTATCCAAGAAATCATTTCCAAATGGGTGCCGCATCTGAAACCTTCAAAACATCAAGGCATGATCGAAGATATTATTGTGCGTCAAGCAAATGCCGCTCTTTGCATCGTTGACCCCATACAAGCTATACAATTCTATGCCTTTATTCATCTCTTCCACGGTTATGTTGTGCTCGACTTTCTGAAAGTAAGCCTCTCCATCGTCCTTCAAACAATACCAAATCATACCCTCGAACGTGTGTAAATTCTTCTGCCTCAACGCTCAACAAAGCACATTTTCCCCATACGAATTCTCTTTATCCCAACCCCAATAAGTTTTCAACTTTTTGTTTACAACTATAAGGGAGAGCTGCTCATTATACGTATGACCATTTGAAAATGGAAGTGAAACACACTACCTCCCCTCTCCAACGAGCAAATACCGGCTATTGTCTCTTTAACCAAGAACCGCGACCGCGAGAACCATACCCCAAGAAGGGGAGAGCATATTACCAAAGGAAAAACAAAAAAAAAAGGGAAGATTCTTTACCATTCATCACCCTCTAAGCTTAACCACTACCGGGGAGCCACCAATTTGGCCACACCTCTCCATTATCGCCAAAAGACAGAGCCTCTGTCTCCTACTGCTCGGCTCCTCCAACTCTCTCTCATCTCACTTACCCTACTACTGCATCACCGGGCCCAGTGGGCGCATAACACAGGATACCACTGTCACACGCCTCTGGCGGGCCGCCATGCATTTTGTATATTCTCTCTCTCTCTCTCTCTCTCTCTCTCTCTCTCTCTCTCTCTCTCTCTCTCTCTCTCTTTTCTCGTCCATATCCCAGCCCTAGCGGGCCGCCATACTATACCCCCCCCTCTCTTCCCTCTCGTCCACACCCCCTCGGCTTCACTCTCCTCCCTATACCCCCCCCCCCCCCCCCCCCCCCCCCCTGTTTTCTTCCCATCGACGGGCCACCGCCCTACCTCTACCCTATCTTTCCCCCCCCCACTCACACACTCTCTCTCATCCTCTTTCTCACTAGTGTGAACCCGCCATAAGAGATTCTCTCTCTCTCTCTCTCTCTCTCTCTCTCTCTCTCTCTCTCTCTCTCTCTCTCTCTCTCTCTCTCTCTCTCTCTCTCCTAAACCCCCCCCCCTTCCTCGCCCTCTGTCGGCTACACCCCATCCGGGCCTCGCGCTCGTCCACACCCTCTCTCACTCGCGCCCTCTACAATCGCCACAGCCACACGAGCACTCTATCTCCCCCCCTACTCCTAATTTTCACCATCACCCTCCCAACCCCTCGCGCTCTCTCGCCCTGTATCGGGCAGCCCGTGCGGGCGCATCAGTAATTGTAAGCTCTCTCTCTCTCTCTCTCTCTCTCTCTCTCTCTCTCTCTCTCTCTCTCTCTCTCTCTCTCTCTCTCTCTCTCTATCACACACACACACCCACACCCCTCCCTCACCCACTCACCCTCCCCGGCACACGCTGGCCCGATCCTCTTTCACCTCCTCTCTGTCGCGCTCGCCGTGAGCAACCCGTGCGGGCGCATTGGTAAAACACACACACACACACACCCCTCGCACACACTCTCCCACTGTCACTCACGGTCTCTACGTCGTCGATTCCCTGCAGTAAGTAAACAACCAAAAATAAAATATATTTATTTATTTATTTATTTATATATATACATAATACATACTCCCCTTGTTCATACGTACGCTAATACGCATCTACATACATCCATACATATACACACTCACGCTCACGCACTCACACATATACATATACCCACACTCACCCATACATACACACAAGCGTATGCGCACACACCAAAAAAAATACAAGAAACCGAACGACATCGACATCGACAAAAGAAAGAAGACGATCAAATCTCGCGACACCGACACCAAAACAAGCAAAGGCGCTGAAGGCATGCCCCGGCCTGTTGGGGTATACAGCCCAATGTGGTCGCCCAGGTAAGTGGGCGGGCCGCCAGGTATGTACACATATTCTTTTGTAAAAACCTAATAAGAACTCACTATGCTCTACACATTACAGTAGAGCGAGTTCACCATATCGTCGTGCTCTTCTTCTCGCACTCTCTCTCGCGTCGCACTTCCGCTCGTACTCCTTCAACTGTTATCAGAGCTCAGATCGAGGCTCGGGGCAGCACTGCAGGAGGCTAGAGTCACCAACTCAGATTGGAGTGAAATTCGACAGGCGAAGACACGGCCCCAAATCTCATGGGTAAGCCCGAACGGCTTTGTGTTGTCAGAATTTAATTCTGAGGTCATCTCGGCCACCGTTCGGCTTCGACAAAGGTCTGCGCAAGCCATTTTCGACTACGTGGTCTCGAGGGGTGTAGATCCGACTCTGAAAATTTGGGGTTTTCGGCCTATGACTGCAGGTGCTAAGGATATCGACACTCCCAGAGTGTTGATTTGTGGCTGTCTACACATCGAAGGACGGCTCACAGTTCTTGGAGGCGTGTCACATACGACACGGGCGCATCTACACACAGACTGTAGGCGACATCCACTAGTTCATCAGGTAGCTTGTGTTTGCTGCTTGATATTCCAGATTTCATCCTGACATTGCAGGTACTTCCACATGTGATGTATTGTCAGAGATGATGTATGTCTGTTGAGGGTTTGCTGGCTGTGAGTCACGCAGCAAACAACCGCCGCAGTAGTTACAGCATACAGTGGGAAATTTGTGGATGTATGACTTTGTGGGAAGTCTATGTACTGTCAGAGTTACTGCAGCCTTTGTTGAGGGTCGAGTGAGGTTTTATTGAGCTGGGGGATTCTTGAATCTTGAGATCCTTTCGGTGATACAGGTCTTGGAGCGATCCCTCGAGCACCCTTAGATAGGCAGCTAGGATGTATTGACTATGAGTTAGACAGTTGGGATTGCATCTTTGCTTTACTTCCGTTGAGGCATTTTCGTAGTCTATGCTTATAGGACAGTGACAGGACAGTGAGAGACAGTACAGGTGCAGGATAGGTTTACCCGCAGCTTACAGTGTCAGAGAGACAGTGTTTTTTGAGCTGTTTTTTGGTCTGCTTTTTGAGTACACCAGAGCCATTTTACAAAGGAGACTCTGCCGAAATTTATGCAAAATCTGAAGCTTTCTTGGTTCATTTGACAGGTTGATATTGGTTCAGAGGTCAGTATACAGGGGAAACTCTGCCAAATTTTTCCCAGGAAAGTAAACCACTGTGAAGCGTAGCTATGGCTGGATCACAAGACATTGCTCTTTACAATATCAAGAAGCTGGATGGAACCAATTTCCCATTGTGGAAGCAGCAGATTTGGCACGTGTTGGTACAAAAGAAGCAGATAAAACCTATAAAGCTCAAGGGGATAAAACCAGAAGATATGGACGAAGATGAATGGAGCGAAATGGATGAATTGGCACTTTCTACCATTATGCTGACTTTGGCAGAAAGTGTTTACTTCAATGTAGCAGACGAGATGTCGGCTTATCAAGCATGGTTAAAGCTGAGTGATCTTTATGAGAAGCAGAGTGCAGCTTCACAGGTATACTGGCTTAAGAAGCTTGTTGACTTGACGATGAAAGAAGGGACACCTATGTCCAATCATCTGAATGAATTCAACATAATCTATAGTCAGTTGTCAGCTCAAGGTGTCAAGTTTGATGAACCTATTAGAGCTATGTTCCTGTTGATCACATTGCCGGAAAGTTGGGACACTTTTGCACAGCTTTGAGTAATTCTGCACCTCCAGATGGTTTGAACATAGCAGGTTTAGAAGGAAGTCTGCTTACTGAAGAAACCAATAGAAAGACAATGGACAAAGGCAAAGGAACAGCCTTAGTTGTCAGGGGAAGGACCAAAGAAAAGTACAAAGGTGGAAAGAGGAATCAGTCTCGTAGCAAGTCCCGCAGTGCTAAAGGCAAGAGTGACATAGAATGCTACCATTGTGGCAAGAAGGGTCACATGAAAAGAGACTGCAGAGAATGGAAAGCAGAAAAAGGCAAAGAGAAAGCTGAAGACCATGGTGAGAAGAAAAAGTCCTCAGTGAAGATTCAAGAAATAAATGTGACAAACATTGTTGCAGAGGATGACAGTCTAGTGTCAGGAGACATCTACTTCTTGAAGAATACAATGGACTCAGCTCTTCTTACAGCATCTGATGGAAATGCACTAAGTGATTGGATTATAGACTCAGGGGAATCACTTCATGTGTCTCCAAACAAGGAGTGGTTTACCTCTTATGTGACCACTAAAGATCATGTTCGGCTAGGCAATGGGCAGACATGTGAGATCTTAGGTGTTGGAGATGTTCAATTGAAGTTTCAGAATGGCTCTTCTTTCACGCTGAAGAATGTGAGACATGTTCCCGCAATTACAAAGAGCTTGATCAGCACAGGTTTACTTGATGATGCTGGCTACGTCACCACTTTTGGACAGAACATGTGGAAGATATCCAAGGGTTCTATGACAGTAGCACATGGAGTAAATTCTGGAGGACTTTACATGATTTATGTATCAAATGTCTCTAAAAATGTAATCAATGTAACCGAGCAGCCGAACGTTTCTTTGTGGCATAGCCGGTTAGGACATATGTCCAAGAAGGGAATGGAAATCTTGTCTCGTTCTGGTTATTTTCCTGGCTTTTCATTTAATGATTTTGAATTCTGTGAACATTGTCTGTATGGTAAGCAAACACAGCAGCCACATAAGCATAGAAGCGGTAGAAGAGATACACAGTTGGCACTTGTTCATAGTGATTTGTGTGGACCTATGCCTAACCTATCTCTAGGGGGAGCTTCTTACTTTATGACATTTATAGATGATTACTCGAGGAAAGTATGGGTTTACTTTCTCAAGCACAAGGATGAAGCGTTTAGTGTTTTCAAAACGTTTGTGGCACTTGTGGAGAATCAGAGTGGCAAGAAGCTTAAATGCTTACGCACTGACAATGGTGGAGAGTATGTTTCAAAGGCCTTTCAGGACTTTTGTGAGTCAAAAGGTATAAAACGTGAACTTACTTCTCCTTACAATCCTCCTCAAAATGGTGTTGCTGAGAGGATGAATAGGACCATACAAGAGAAGGTCAGAAGTATGTTGTCTAATGCACAGCTGTCAAATGGGTTTTGGACTGAAGCTGTATCAACAATTGTTCATCTTGTAAATAGATCTCCTAGCAAGGTTTTGCAGAAGGATTCAGTGCCAGAGATGGTATGGTCAGGCAAAATGCCCTCATACAAGCATTTCAGAGTCTTTGGCTGTGACGCATATACTCACGTTCCAAAGGAATTTAGGAACAAACTTGAGCCAAAGAGTAGAAAGTGCATCTTTCTAGGCTATGGTAATTCTGGTGAGATGGGGTACAGACTTTGGTATCCCGAATCCAGAAAGGTTGTCCGCAGCAATGATGTTCACTTTAATGAATCCAAATATCATTCTAAACCAGAGAGGGTTGAGGACATTAGAAGAGTTGTCTTCCAAGAAGATGGACCTGCATGTGCAAGACAAAATGTCAGGGCTCAAGAGGAGCAAGGACAGGATAGAGCGGAACCATAGGTTGTGGCTGAGCCTGAGCCACCTATTGTGCGTAGATCTGGACGTGTCACGCGACCTCCTAATAGGTTTGTTCCATCTATGAACTATGTCATGTTGACTGATTGCAATGAGCCTTCATGTTACAAGGAAGCAGTGCAAATGAAGGACTCCGGGAATTGGCAATTGGCCATGCAGTCAGAGATGACAGCTTTGTATAAAAACAAGACATGGAAGCTAGTTAAATTACCACAGGGCAGAAAGGCTCTACCTTGTAAATGGGTTTACAGGTATAAGATCACCGCTCATGATAGTCAGCCAAAGTACAAAGCAGGGCTTGTTGCCAAGGGCTTTAAGCAAGAACAAGGCATTGACTTTGATGAAGTCTTCTCTCCGGTGGTCAAGATGACTACATTGAGATGCTTTCTTGCATTGGTTGCCATATTAGATTTAGTGTTGCACCAAATGGATGTCAAGATAGCAGTCTTGCATGGTGATTTAGATGTGGAAATTTACATGCAGCAGCCAGAAGGGTTTGTTGAGAAAGGCAAGGAAGATTGGGTATGCTAGTTGTTAAAGAGTCTTTATGGCTTAAAACAATCACCGAGGGCATGGTACCATAAATTCCACAAGTTTATGCTTTCTCAAGGCTACAAACGTAGTGAGTTCGATCACTGTCTATATACAAAGAAGGCTAAGGATGGTAGTTGGCTGATCCTTATTTTGTATGTGGATGACATGTTGATTGCTGGCAAGCACTTGGAAGAAATTCGGGCTTTGAAGTCAAAGATGGAAAAATCGTTTGACATGAAAGACATGGGTGAGGCAAGTCATATACTTGGTATGCGCATTGAGAGAGACAGATCAAAGAAGTTGATTTGGTTATCTCAAACAGAGTATATTGACAAGGTTTTGCAACGTTTCAATATGGAGAAGGGAAAGGCAATGAGTGTTCCATTGCCACCATATGTGAAACTTAGCAAACAAGATTGTCCTGTGTCTGAGGGAGAACAGGCTGAAATGGATAAGATTCCATATGCGTCTGCAGTGGGTAGTTTGATGTATGCAATGGTTGCTACTCGCCCAGACATTGCATTTGCAGTGGGAGTAGTAAGTCGATACATGTCAAACCCAGGCAAGAAACATTGGGAGGCAGTGAAAGGAATATTGAGATACCTGAAAGCTACAAAGAGTATGCGTATATGCTATGGGAGTCAGGAGCTAAGTGTAAAGGGTTTTACAGACTCAGATTATGCAGGTGACTTAGACAACCGAAGGTCTACGTCAGGGTATGTCTTTACATTGGCTGGTGGAGCAGTATCATGGCGTTCTAGATTACAAGATTGTGTTACTCAGTCTACTACAGAGGCTGAATATGTTGCAACATCAGAGGCATGCAAAGAATCAATTTGGCTTAATCGACTAGTAACAGATTTGGGAATCAAAGAAGAGATGCCTGTGTTATATTGTGATAGTCAAAGTGCTATACAATTGGCTCGCAATCCAGTTTATCACTCAAAGACAAAGCATGTGGATGTGAAGTATCATTTCATCAGGGAAATGCTCGAGGATAAGCAACTTCAGCTTGTCAAAGTTCACAGCACAGAAAATCGTGTTGATCTACTTACAAAAGGACTTCCCTCAGAGAGCTTTGCGCATTTTCGCAAGCAGTTAGGTGTAGGGTAGTACATCACTTCTCTACATCTCTTGTATATTAGCTTGTATAGTAGCTTCTCTCACACTTAAAGTACCACATTGGACTTTAAGTGGGAGGTTGATGGGGTATAAAGCCCAATGTGGTCGCCCAGGTAAGTGGGCGGGCCGCCAGGTATGTACACATATTCTTTTGTAAAAACCTAATAAGAACTCACTATGCTCTACACATTACAGTAGAGCGAGTTCACCATATCGTTGTGCTCTTCTTCTCGCACTCTCTCTCGCGTCGCACTTCCGCTCGTACTCCTTCACGGCCGACCCCGAAAGTGACGAATGCGCTACACCGACGCACCCGCAAGGCTGCCATTCATCGGCATCGCATCCACGACGCCCTCTTCAGTAAACCGTAGGCTATCATCATTTTTTTCCCAGTTTCAACCAAATCATGTTAAAAAATCCCAAACTTGTAAATTCTCATCTCTTTAGGTGATGGTCACAAAGGCCCACCTAGAGGTTTTCCTTATAATATTTCCCATGACAAAGCAAGGGTCAACCACCCAGGGCCCACCGCCTTGCTTTGTCTCCCCTGATTAGATTACCCTAATCAAACCAGATTACCCTAATCTAAAGTAGCCAGCACCTATAGAAAGGCACTAAGAGGTCATTATCGGGGGGGGCAAGTTCATGAGAGGTCAGCTCTTGGTAGTATTTTGGTGGGAGGAATTGGCAACATTTGCATCACAAGAGAGGGGACTTAGCGTAGTGTTTTGCTTTGGGAATTGTATGATGTAAAGGAAGCTATGTCCACATCTCGATTCCAACGGTTGATACACACACACTCATGTTAGCAAGGTTTCATGTCAATGAGTCATCTCTAGAGAACGCACCAAGAAGGTTCACTATCTCTCCCTCTATATCTCTATCACCATGATGTGCCACCTCGCCGGAAATAAGGTTGTTGTAAATATGGCAAGAGAATAATTCTTCCTCACACCCCCGAGGATTTTCATCGTCTGTCTATTCTCCCTCACACCCCCGAGGGTTTTCATCATCTGTCTATTCTTTCTCTCTCTCTCTCTCTCTCTCTCTCTCTCTCTCTCTCTCTCTCTCTCTCTCTCTCTCTCTCTCGTCCGTGATATTTCAAATCACGGTTGTCTGTGTCCTAGCCGCTCAAAACTAGGTGGTGCCCCCTGTTCGCTTCATTGTGACCGGCTTGTGACATGCAGGCATTTTAGAGGTCATCGGGGTCCGTGTCGCGCTTTGCGACCATCATTAGGTGTCCCCATGGAGGAGGGCTTCTTAGAAACCTTCAGTTTACAATGCTAAAAGCAACGCACCTCATCAATCATGGACGAATGGCTGAAGTTCTCTAACTGGAGGACGGAAGAGGAGGAGACTAAGGAGGCACTAGACGCCTTCATTGAAATACTACTGCCAGGCTGCAGTGTCGTCAGTATTCAAGAGGTAAGCTTCCCATCTCGTGTTGCTCGTTTTAACCACAACTTGAGAGCATCAGGTGGGAGGTCTATGAAGTGCTATCACTGTTGTCAACCAAAACACACTGTCAATGAGTGCCAGCAACAAAGGCAGCGAAGGGGCTCAAATTGTCCACATCGACATTCACCACGAGGAAGTCGTCCATATCAAAGGAGGAAAGAAAACAGTAAGGCCTATCTTTCTGCAATCAAAGGTATGATCTCTACTCCAAAATGGCCTAAAGGGGTTGCTCGAGCCAAAGGTAAGGAAAGACAGTCTGGAAACACATGACCCCAAAGGAAGAAGCATCTGGCCAAGCGAGTGCTTCAAGTTCAGAAAGCTGGGTCATACCTAGTTTGCCAAAGAGAAGGTCATCCGAGGCTAAGCGGCGGAAGGTCACCTACCGATTCGCACGACGCATGCAAGTACTGCCAGTCCATTTCGACAATCCTGAAGTAGAAGTGGTAAGAAGATTCCCATGCCCTAAGGAAGAGTGGTTTGGCTACTGCTCTCGTTGTTTTGGAAGACGGGTAGAGGGTCTTCCTCCACTCCCTGTACAACTCATTTGCAAGAAGCTCTCCACCACGGGTGAAACCCAATGGACTGGAGACGAATTACAGCTGAATGGAGTGGAATTCATGCAACACGCCGACTACGGTAATGAGCCGCTACTATCATTAATATATAAATAAATAAATAAGTTTATAATTTCCTGAGTCACTACCATGGCAAGTGTTTCTTTCCCCACGTTGAGTGGAAAGAAGGGAGAAGACCTCACCACCGACTTTCTGGATGATTTTGACATCACTTGCGTGGTTTCCAACAAGGATGACGACGCCTCACGGCTACGAATATTTCCTCTACTGATGAAAGTAGAGGCCAAGTCTTGGTACAATGCTTTGCCCCAAGCTACCAAAAATGCATGGGATGTGTTATGTACTGCCTTTGTGAAGAGGTTTGGTGGAGGCACAACCTCGGAGAAGCTATGGCAGCTACTGACGGAATTAAAGCAGAGAGGTCTGCTAGAGTATGCCACCTACGAGTCCAAGTTTGTGGATTTGTGGGAGAGATGGGTTGCCTCACTGGAGGAAGGTGAAGGAGCACCTAATTTCCTAAAGAAGGACCATTTCATTGCTGGCTTGTGGTCGCCGCTTAAAGAGAAGGTGAAGGGAAGGTTTCCTGCAACATATGAGTTGGCAGTAGAAGTAGCCCGCCTTAAAGACAAGAAGTTGCACATGCACAAGAGTCAACGAGTCAGAGGAATCAAGCTCAGTCCGACTAACCCCAGGGACAGCCGTTCATAGAGCCCAACCACAAGAGGCATCACAAGAGCAGCAAGACCTGCTTAGTCGCATCACTACGCAACTCGAGAGTTTATCCGTGCATCTGGTGCACCGAGGGCATGCACCTGTCAGAAATCCAGAACAAGGAAGAGGACAATGAAGGCAAAACCAAGAGTACCACTGCTATAATTGCGAGGAAGACGGCCATGGCATGTACTACTGCCCACATCCAAGAAGGCAGAATTTCAATAGAGGAGGGAAACAGAATCAGATCTCTTCGCCAAGGGCAAGACCACCACCACCTAGGCAACCAGGGCCGATTCCACCGGTCCAAATCCTTCGACCACCTGTACAACAACAACCACCACCGCAACCTCTTATTCCACCGCTACCCCCACCACCTGTTGTAAACCAAGCGGTGAGTGTTATTAGCTTGGAAGCTAAAGGGAAGGCAAAGGTAGAAGAACTAGTTCAAGACAAGCACAAAGGGAAAGCAAAAGTTGAAGTAGTGGATGCCATGGGAGTGAAGCATGCCAGGCACAAAGAAGCCTCTCAAAAAGAAGAGAAAATGAAAGGGAAAGGCGATTCTAGCAAGCAAGCAGCTCAACCGTGACGGAAGATAGACATCGTGGATTTTTCACTAGGTGAGTATGCTAAACCCTATGACTTAGTTCACGATGTGTTGATACAGGGCCCGAAGATAACTTGGCCCCAATTACTCCACCTTGCACCAAGGATGAGGAGGCAATGGACGAAGATGGTAAGTACAAGGAAATCAAGACCAAGGATAGCTGGGGCTATCTCTGGGAGGGATCTCGACGATATCCTGCCAACTATGGATGCCCACATCAAGGGGCAACGAATCTCAAAAATCTACATAGATGGTGGCGTGCAAATATGCATCATGAATGAAAAAATGATGCACCATCTAGGTCTAGAGGTGAGTAGGCCGGCATCCTGCCGAGCCAAAATGGCAAATAATGTAAGAGTGAAATACATAGGCATTGTGAATGCGGTCAAAGTAAAGGCATTCAATATAGAAGTGGAGGTAGACATCTTTGTCATGCCACACAAAGTGGAGGTAGACATCTTTGTCATGCCACACAAAGGGGAGGGCTACCCTATCATTCTTGGGAGACCTTGGCTCATGGCTATGGAAGCTAAGCAAGACTGGAGCACCGGAATGATTCAGATGAAGGATGCTAAAGGGACGTCCATATTCTACGACATGAGGACTGGGAAGCAACGCAACATGATCTTGGAGGCTTCAAAAGGTGAGTCCACCAGTGACTATTCGTCCACCTCAGGAGAAGAGACGACGACAACAACTGAAGAGAGTGACAGTAGCATCGAAGTGATGGGGGTCATCCTTAAAGACCCAAAAAGATTGACACAATCTGAAGCACCCCCGACAAACTGAGAGGAACCATCAGGTACGCAATCCTTAGAGGATGCAAGTAAGTTACATCGGATGCTCTCAAATGAGTTAACCGATGAAGAGAGGAAGGAATATGTCTCCATGATAGGTAACTTCACTACGTTGTTCATTGATGGCTATGACAAGATCACAGGAATCAGAGTAGTAGAACACCACATAAAACTCAAGGAAGGAAGTAAACCCATAGTGAGGAATGTTAACCCTCACGGCTCACGGACACCCCATCACCTACGACGGACGTGTATTATGTATTTGGTAGAGTCAGGTACCGGGCTTGTCGGACCAATAGAAAAAGGGTAAGAGTGATCGCCGATGAGAGGCGCACTCTAACTGGGACATTCAAGGGATTAGTTGGCTAAGCATGGGCGCCCAAGTTTGAATGGGGTGAGCTCATATAAAAGCCAACTAAACCTAAAATTCACTTATTCTCTCATTTGTGCAATAGAAGAGTGCTCTTGCTCCATCTCCATCTCCATCTTCTTCTTCTTCACCTCCTTGTGTGTGTGTGTATGTGAGAGAGAGAGAGAGAGAGAGAGTGCGATCGAGCATTGCGGCGGCACGACGGCGGTGAAGCGGTTGAGCGCGACGTAGCGGCGTCTCCTTCTTCTTCGCGGCAAGGAATCCTCCACGGCAGGAGCATAGAGCGGTGAGTGACACACCATTGCCCTCTTTTGAGCTTACTAGTTAATCTAGTTGTGTGCTTGGAGCCGTCTGTGGCTCGCACACAGTGTTAGGCAAGGCCCTTGCTTCGACAGTGCGGCAAGGAGCACACATTTTTGGCGCCGCTGCTGGGGAATCGCCCTGCACTAAGCCCAAGCGGCACCTTGTGCTTCTCCTATGAGTTGTTTGTAGTAGGAAAGAAGAGGAAGAGGAAGAGGAATGAGTTATTTTTCTGCAAGTTGTTAATTTTTGTATTGTCTGCAAGTTCTGTGATTTCTGCATAATGTTGTGTTTTCTGTTTGCACACAGTCTTTGCACAATTAGTAGTCGTTAGCTTGTTCGCAGTGAATGAATAAGTAGGTAGACAGTTAGCAATTTCTGTTTGCACACAGTCTGTACGCAGTTTTCTGTCAATGTTTGCCTGCACACAGTCTTTGCACAGTAAGGTAGTGAGAGAGGAAGTAGGTGGACAGTTAGCCCACTGTCAGTAAGCAGTTAGCAGAGTGGTTAACAGATTAGTTAGTAGATTAGTTAGTGGTTAGCAGCACTGTTAGTAAGTAGATAAGGTAGTGAGCTGTCTGTGAGCTGTGAGCTATTGACAGAGAAGTTAGGTAGGTGTTGACAGTGTGTGTGGCCAAGAAAGGGTCACCTAAACCGCGCGCGATCGTCGCCTCAAATATATATATATATATATATATAACCGAAAATATTTAAGCGTGAGTGACTGGGGGGCTACACTAAAATTTTGATCGGGATCGGGATCATTTCCCCAAGCCCAAGCCCAAGCCCAGGCCTCAGTCCTATGATATATACTAGACTCACTCTTATATGTATACCCTATCCCCTCAAGAGAGAATGAGAGCATGTGGGGCAAGTCCTCCACTCTCCTCCCTTCTCTTCCCATTTACACCCTTAGACTTTCTAATTTGGGCCTAGTTCCCTACTAGAAATTGACGGTTTTAGGGATTCCGAGGGCATAAAGTGACCAAACGGAGGGCTGTAAAGCACGGCACGTCCCTCTGATCGAGACGCTCATTTTGAGCTATCATACGTTCTATTCTATAGCTGGGTCAGAAAAAAAGGATCAAAAAATCAAAAAATAAATAAATAAGAAAAGACTTGGGTTGCAAAACACCCAAAATTACTAGGTGAGCAGCCTTCACGGGCACTCACTGACACTTCTAGGGAATCCAATTCATATGAACCTATGCTCTGGACGAGTGTTAGAGCATGAGCATATTGGTAGTGCCTCCATTTACGCGGGCACACATTATTCCTCCACCCTAGGTTTTGGACCTTCGGCCGGGACTCAAGGTAGCGCGACCCAAGATCCTCATATCACGTCTAGTGATTCTTCCTCTGACTACGAAGTCATGGAGGGGTATCCTACACCAAACCCTGATAGTTCAAGTCAGGACATGCATGCCATGGGCCCACGGCCCGGGTCCAGCGTGTTTAGCCGCTTAAAAGAGACCCTTAGTAGAGCTACTCGCTCCGAACATGCAGTTAATGAAATAAATGAAGGGAGTGGGGAAGTAAATTCGTCATTCATGCCTAAAATAGACCTTATGCTTCTTGAGAGTGTGCATGTGAATGTTCCATCCACTGCACCTCCTGATCCTTTAGGACTATCTCCCTCTGAGGTTCTACTACCCGATGGTAGGAGTCTTGCCGAAGTACAAGAGATCGAACGCTATATGCAAGAAACAAGGGAGAGGGAAATTGAGAACCTACGAAGGCTGGAACAATAATGCTTCCACTTCGAGGGAAACCTCCAGCACGCCAGGCCTAGATGGGATATTCCTAAACGAAAATTGGGAGTATGACCTACAAGCAGAAGCTTTAACTGAACGGTACACAGGACACACCTATCATGTGGGTTGATTAGATGTTCTACAATCCACATCGGGTGCTACTAGCATAGATGAGCAACATCAGAAAGTCTGTGATGTCCTCCATAGGATTGTCAAGTTAGAAAAATAGAACACAGGGATCAACATGCCTTCAACAGGCCTAATGAGATTCTTGGATACAGGAAAGGCCAACCAACCAACCCTATCACAAATGGAGACTCCCTCAGTGAGCCCCATTGATCCTCCATATGTTGTTTCGCCAGGAGCCTCAGTACAATCTGAGCCCCCAAGTGACAGCTTTACCTTCCCAGATCTAGCTCATCTTTCTCTTAATGACACTACGGCTACCATGCATATCCCAGTGGTGAGCATGACAAGAAGTACACCATGGAGTTCATTTGTTAACACTGCGCCGATGCCTAGTAGCACAGTGCCCCCAACTATACCTAAATGTATGTATCAATCATGTGTACCTATCGTACCTCAGCCTCATGTAGCTCCTACACCTCCGATTATTCCAAGAGCTTACAATCCACAATGGCATTATCCAAGCTCTTATACAAGTGGAGCCATGCCATTTAATAATAACATGTCATATCAGGCACCCCCTATGCCTAGGGCCACGCCTGTAAACTTTGCACCATCGTCTGGTACACCACCATACGAAATATGGGACCCAAGAGCCGCGCGTATGCCAAGGCCAAGGCCAACTCCCATCTCACATGTGGTTCCAGGAGCACATACACCCATTATACCTACTCAAATAGGAGATTTGGCAGCATTTGCTCAAACTATCGGTCGCTCTATTGCGGAAAACATGCGTAGTGCACCTGATAGAGAGCCTAGGAGCAAGGCAGTTCAAGTAGCTAAGCTCACACAGAAATTCAGTGGAGACGGAGATTCTAGAAAGCATATGGAAGTCTTTGAACATGTGTGCGATTCCTTGGAAGAGCACAATGAGCTACATAAGTGTAAAGCTTTGAGTTTGACCCTAAGCGAAAAGGCTGGAGATTGGTATAGAACCTTAAGAGTAGAAGAGAAAACGATCTACTCTACTCTTAGGAGACTCTTCTTAAAAGAATACATACGAGAGGGAGTACTTTGGGGTGTAGCCTCTCAGCTCCAGAAAGCCCAACGAGAAGAAGGTGAATCCGTGAGAGACTTCATTAGTCGCCTAAAGAATTTGAATTCTCGATGCAATCCAAACGAGCGATTCAACAACAACCAATTGCTCGATAGATTCACTAGGGGACTACGACATGAAAGTATTTATAATGGCCTAGTCATTAGAGGTATCACTACTTGGGAAGCAGTCACCATGAATGCAATCCAATTGGAGGATAATTTAATGATTGCAGGAGAAAGAGTGTCTGCCGAGCCGAAGTCTAGTAGCTCGCAAGCATCAGGGCATGAGCCAATGAAGATAAAGCCAATCGTGAAAGAGCAAACGATATCTGAGATGACTTTGGCAGATCTCACCAAGGCCATCCAAGAAAGCCTTAGGGGTAATCGTGCTCCACAAAACACTCATATGTATCCAAGAAGGGAGCAGCAATGGTGCTCAATCTGCTTGGGCCCACATACTACGAGTGAATGCCCTACTTTCATAGTAAAGTTTAATGGGACTTGTAACGCGTGTGGTAGGTATGGCCATCAAGCGAAGGATTTCCTAATGCTTAAACGCATCATGGAAAATAGACCACCTATAGCTTGGGCAGACTCACCTCGAGTTCCTGCATTGATGCCTACCCCACCCATGGAGCAACAATTGCCGTTACAGCAGATGGTCCCTAGAACCCAAAATGTGGTCCAAACCACACCATTGCCACCTCCAGTGCTAGGACCGCAACCCCCTCATCCAAGAGTTACACCTATGAACCAAATAGGTTGCGAGTCATCTAGTACTTATGTAGATTGCGAAGAGGACATAGACTCTAGTATCACCTATGGAGTCGACATGCTTGAGGAGTGTCCCATGTACTATATGGAAGACCATTGGGGACAAATCAAACCGGTATATCAAGCTATTGCGCTAGCAGCAAGAGGCCAAAACATTAATAGTTTTTCCAGGAGACCACCTCTTCAGTGCTACGAATGTGGTGGACCACATCGAGTAGCTGAGTGCCCCATTAGAATGCAAAAGAATGCTACACTAATGCAAACAAGTCAAGGGAGTGCATTGGCAATGCCAATACTCATTTGTAATCGTGGTGGCATAGATCATTTGATCGCACAGTGTCCTAACAATCCAAACGCGCCGAAAATCACACCATTGAACTTAATAGAGATTGTTGATGGGACACCACCAACTATAAACATAGCACCAGTGAATGCACTCACACGGTCGATGCTCCAAAAGCAAAATTACATCCTCGAAGAGAGAGATGCTGCATGCATTGGCCGAGCGAGAAAGAAGAAAACACGAAGAAAGATATCCCTTAATGCTTCTAGCTCAAAACCTAGTTCAAAGACTAACATCGGGACAGGAGAGGATCTTGTGTATATGAATGACCCTGAGGATGACTCAGATTCGATAGAGACCACGGAGACCAAAACTGTTACTACAAAGGAAAAAGCCAGTGAGGAGGATCACGAGAGGGAATTACGACGAACACCAAAAGAGTATTCAAAGTTAAACCACCCAGTTGCGAACCCCCAAGATAAGCCACGAGAGACAAAAAATGAGGATTGCAAGAGAAAGATCGGAACCTATCCAAACCCAACAGTGGAAATTGAACGAGTCCAACAACTGAGGGGTTTGGTGGAAGAAACTCAACGAACATTAGAGCCTGAACCCAAACATATCCAGATGTCGGACACAGTGTTTCCCACACAAGTTCAACCTCACAAGAACTACAGGCCGTTAGCTATACCCAGTATCATTCGGGAAGAGAGTGAGGGTAGGACATCTGAAAGTGGACACACACCTTTCCTACTAGAGAGAATGTTTGGTGAGGGAATTCCCGACCCCCTTGAGGAAGTGGAGATTCCATCTTCACCATTCTCTTGTCAGGGTCCTACGTCCCACAAGATGTCATTAAATGTTTCCAAATTGATGGATTTCATGTCTTCAGAAGTTAGAACCACCATCATGTCCAAACTATATAAAGACCCCGAGCTAGTCTCAGCTCTTCGAGCCTTCCTCAATGGAGAATTACAGGCCGGATTACCACAGTTTGCACATATGGACAAACCTGACTCAGTAATTAATGATGAGGAACATTTAGCACCACCATCTGACCTAGCGGGACATGAATCTATAATTGAAGTACCCGTTAACAAGTTGGGGCAATACTTTGAAGGTGATGAATCTAATGCTACTCTACCAATCACTACTAAAGGATTAACTGTAAAGGGAGTCCTTGACGGTGGTGCGGGAGTCAGCATGGTAACAAAGAGTTGTTGGGAGTCTATGGGGCGACCTCACCTTGAAGCCACAAGCGTAGTGGTAAAAATGGCTAATGGATCTATTGTTACGCCTATTGGAATGCTAAAGGATCTCAGAATCAAGGTCTTGGGACACAAGGTAAGGCAGACTTTCATTGTTATGGATTTTTCCAAGCATCCTATGTCATTTGAGATGATCTTAGGGCGTCCATTCATGAGGGAAGCAAAAATGGTGCATGACTGGTCCAAAAACCACGTCTACTTACAGTTCCAAGACTCTGTCATTCGAGTTGATCTTTTAAGTGGTCGAACACATCCTCTAGGAAATAAATTCATCATTGATAATCAATTAGACACAACAATTCACTCAGCTCCATTACAGTATTGTTACACGTGTAACGAAGACACGGATATTGGGGAGAACTCTCTTTATATGGATATCCTACCCGGAATGGCTGAGTCAGACAATGTCGATTGGGTACACCTAGCGGCAACTATAGATACTTGGGGAGCTAGAGGAACAACCTGGGTAACACCAGATGGGGAAGAGATACCACACATTGCACCAGTAAGCATGTTAGGTGTAGCGCATGTAACATCCGATGATAAGAAAGAGGCACACCTACCTGAGAGTGAAACCGATGATTCCTCAAAGGCTTCAGGCCAATACACATCAGAAACGGAATCTCAGGGAGAAATGGATTCAGAACCTGAGGAAACATCAAGTGAACCAAGTATAGAAACTGAACACTCAAGGCCTAGTACGACCATCTATGGTAATTTATATGAGAGTGAAGAAGATACAAGCGAAGACCTATCAAGCGAGTCGAGTTCAAACATTTACCAAAATCAAAACCTTAACAAGAAACAAAGGTCATATAAGAGACGACGATATCGAGCAAATGTGAGAGCTTGGATAAACAAGGAAAGATCTACTGCAGAATGGCTTAGCTATCTAGGGGCATGTGATGCTCATCGAAAGCTAGTAGACAATTGGGGTGAACATCTCCAGAGTGTCATGTGGCGTAGCTCGCGACCCATTGACCTCGTTCAATTGGAGGTTATAGAGCCGAAATTGAGTCGAACTATAAGAAGACGTCAAAACCGAGAGTTAGCACAACAACAAAAGGAGGCAGAACTAAAAGAAAGGTCTCCGTCAGGACAAGAGTCTGCTGACTTACATACAGCTCTTGCACATTTTAAATCTTATACCACGGGGGAGCAAAAGGTTGTGTATGCCAAAGCCCAACAAATACCTACCAATGGAATCAGTGGAGTCTATGATGGTCCAGCGGTAGTTAAAGAGATAGAATTAGCAGAACCAGGTGAGGAGTCTAAACCAGTCTTTATTGCTCAAGACCTTACCGAAACTGAAGAGGCTGTACTTAAGGAGCTCCTCAAGGAATACAAGGATATCTTTGCTTGGACATATCATGACATGAAGGGTGTTCCACCTTCTGTGGTGCAACATACAATTCCCATGATCAACATTGCTAAACCCGTCCAGCAACGACCCTATCCAATGAATCCTAAGTACGCCAAAATTGTACAAGAGGAGATTGAGAAACTTATCCAATGTGGATTCATATACCCTATTGAGCACTCAGAATGGGTTTCTCTAATAGTCATTGTGCCAAAAAATAATGGGAAACTAAGAGTGTGCGTGGACCTCAAGAAAGTTAATGCAGCTACTAGGAGAGATCATTATCCCTTGCCATATTCATAACATGTGCTTGAGAGAGTTGCAAGCAAGGAAGCTTATAGCTTTTTAGATGGGTACTCTGGTTACAATCAAATCACAATTGCATTAGAGGACCAAGCTAAAACTGCTTTTATCACTGAGTTTGGAGTGTTTGCATTTCGTGTTGTGGCTTTTGGCTTAACAAATTACCCTGCTACATTCCAACGATCAATAAACACTGCGTTTAAAGAATTTCTAAGGGAGTTTTGTGAAGCTTTCCAAAACGACCTTTGTGTTTATTCTTCTTGGGAGAAGCATTTGTTATATCTACGAAAAATATTTGAATGGTGCAGATTTTATTGCATCTCATTGAACCCTTTCAAATGCCAATTTTGGGTTAAGCATGGAGTCATTCTAGGGCATATAGTGTCCAAGAACGGGATATCCACAGATGAGAGTAAGATTAAAGCCATTGTCGATTTGCCACCACCTACGAACTATAAAGGAGTTCAAAGATTTATGGGCCATGTTGGTTATTATCAAAGGTTTATTTTAAACTTTGCTGAGATAGCGCGTTCATTGTACAAGCTTCTTATCGAGTTTCACTGGACGGACGAATGTCATCAATCTTATGAGTTATTAAAGAAGGCCCTAACAAGTGCTCCAATCCTGCGAACACCTGATTGGGAATGTACCTTTTCATGTGCATATTGATGCATCAAACTTTGCTATTGGGTGTGTTCTAACTCAACCATGAGAACATAAATTGGACTACCCTATTAGCTTTGCAAGTCGCCAATTAAATGATGCCGAGATGAACTACACTACTACAGAGCGCGAAGGTCTAGCTATGATTTACGTAGTAAAGAAATTTCGATATTACCTTCTTACTACCAAGTTTGTGTTTTATGTGGATCATCAAGCATTGCTATATTTGGTAAACAATCCGTGTTCCATAGGTCGAATTACACGATGGTTGTTAATTCTTCTTGAGTTTGACTTCACCGTTGTTGTGAGGCCTGGGAGAAAACATGTCATGGCGGATCATTTATCTCGTATCCCTAATGGCGAAGCTCCTACGGGGGTTGATGATGAATTGCCTGATACTCCTTTGTTCATTGTTGAGACAATGCCTGAATGGAGTGAAAAGATTGTTGACTTCTTAGTTAATGGTTTTCCACCCAAAGAGCTGCGAAAAGATATAGCTCGAAAATTAATCAAGGAATGCGAACCCTATTGCTTACTGGCAGGAACTCTCTATAAGAGAGGAAAAGATGATGTTCTTAGACGCTATGCCCGCGAGGATGAGTATTTATATATTCTACAAGAGGCACACATGGGCGTAGCTGGTGGTCACTTTTCAGGAAAGTTGACTGCCCGAAAGACGCGACCATCGACTCTTACCCCTATCATTCAAGCAAAGTCACCTACGTTGCAAACTCTAACAAAGTTGAAGGATAGCCAACATTCACAAGCCAAGGTGGTTAACTCGTCCTTGCCGGCTACCCATGAACCTAGCACTTCAACACTTGTAGTTGCAGCAAGCAGTAATATTGCAAGTACTCAACCTGCACAACCTAAGAGTACATATCAATGGGTCCCCAAGGCCTTACTTCCAACTACCTCAACCCTCCCATCCATTCCAAGAAAAAATTTCCCTGGAAAACCAAGAGCACGCTCTAGGAGGGTCAAGACCAAATCACGATGGATTCCAAAACGACTATTAGAAGCCCAAGGCTACTATGATGGAAATGAGCAAATCTGGGTACCTAAACGTAAAATGTGTCCTTCCCTATCGACAACAAACCCATATGAGTCAAACAGTGTAACGCTAAAGCCAATGGCAGACCGTGGGAAGGGAAAGATCACAGAATTCTACACACCTAGTCCAGAGCTAGTTTGGGCTCCAAGGCAAAACCAATTTATTCCACCTATCTCAGGAAGGGGAGAGTTTCATGAAGCTTCTAGCTCCTCATGTAATACATCCATAGAGGTAAAAGCTTCTACACAGCCTCCACCTACAATAGTGGACCTCCATGAAGCTACAAAGGAATCCACACCTTCCAGTGTTCAAGAATCACCTAATGAACCACTTCAAGTTTGATCCTGGGAGAGTACCTTACCACCCTTGCAACTCGACGAGGCACCTAAGGTAATAGAAAAATACTGGCAAAAATCTTCCCCTATAACAACTTGGAACAACTGGTTTCAAAGGGTGACGACATCATTTCAAACGATATGATCTACCCAAGGAAGGGGGGAGTGTTTGTGGACATCCATTATTCACTTGCTTCCCTCTCAACCTTTCTCCCTGACCTCTTAATCTCCAATCTTAGGGAATGTATATATAAAGCCTTATACTCACAAAAACAAGATAAAAAAGTAAAAGAGAAAGAGCCATAACACAAATCATAAAAACAAATTATGTACAAGAACACGACCCTTGTAATATTTGCACTCTAACCATCATCTATTTGCGTGTACAGATATGGCTAGTACGCTAGAATCATCCACTCCTGCCTTGGGTGAGAGGTACCCTCGTTACTTTTCACAAATATTTCACATGGTCTTTCCAGTGCTTGCATGTGAATGGGATTTGATAGGTACGCTAGCATGTGAGAGGAATTTTGAGGAGTTAGAATGGCTGATACGTCTCTTGACCACGTCTGATCCATACTTAGTAGAGAGCGTTTCTCCCATTGCACAAGCCTACCCTTTTGACCAAGATGACTATAGGCGTCTAGTGACCTTCTTAGTAAACATGGGCACCTATGATGAAGAAGAAAATTTACAGGACTACACGGATGGCACATATGGTCTCATGGATGATGACTTTGTTTATCTCGACGACGAGGATAGGGGTTTAGCCTTAGGGTTTCCCCCCAACCTCTACAATATCCTATTCCCTTGACTCTCTAGGGGGAGAGCAAATAATTAGGTTAGGGTTCCTTATGTTTTTTGTTGTGTTCAATAAGTGTTGGTACCTTTTTCCACTAATGTGCCTCCTGGAGGTATTCCTTTTGTTTCCTAGTGTGTACAGGAGCGTGTTGCTATTGATAGGATTTGGACCTTCATGGAATCTTTATCTTGACTCACTCTTCAAATCAAGCGCGACCATTGACACAAACAGGTGTTTCTTGTCCATTAGCATTGCCCCCTATCTTTTTTGCATCTATGATTGTCTGCTTTAATTGTGATTGGTAGCCTAATATTCACCGCATTTGCTTAGTATCAAACATTTAATTCAATGTAATTTTTTGTCATAATCACTTGTCTAGGTTTAAAAATCAAGCAGTCCGACTAAGCTAGTTTGACCAAGTTAGGTGTTAGAGATCTTCTCTTAATACCATGGGGAATGCCTTCCTAATAATCAATGGTTACTTAGGTTCTTAATCCGATTTAGGCAGCATTGTGTGAAATGTACTAGGGCTTTCTAGTGGGCTTGACCCTATTGACCTTTAGCTTAAGTATTATAAAGGGAGTTTACTAGTGTGATGAACCTGGGGAGGTGTATCAGTGTTATATGACCCCCCAAAGTTACAAAATTAAAATGTTGAAAATGAACAAACAAAAAATCAAAGTGCCACACTGTAAAATCTTAAGCTGGAAGAGAAATCTCAGCTTGATTTGGTACTTCACTCACATGTATTGCCTATGGTACTAGAGCCCTAGAGGTTCCCAGTGTGGGCGCTTTTCCTTGAAAAGCAAAAAACCCAAGGCATACAAAATAAGCACACACATCAAATTGAATCACTGTGAAAAGACTTTGGGGGGTCAAAGAAAAAGTAATCAGTCAGGCGATGATTTCATGAGAAATTCCTTTTATGGTAGCTTAACTACAAGGTCTTCTAGATATAGCCTCTAGTCAGCCCTCGAACATGAATACTTGGCTCTCGCGATTAAACAACTTAATTGACCACAGAAAATTAAGAAGCTTACCCATTGTATTAATATTCTATCTCTAGTGCCTTTCGACCGTCAAATTAGCGACCCCAGACTTGTTTAATTTTTTACCTTTACATCTGTTTATGCATTTGATTACATTGCAATTTAATGTTCATTGCTGACAAATTTTTTGAAATTCTTTTACCAATCAATTTGTCTACCTAAAACTGCATATGCTTTTTTATCACTTATGAGAATGCAATTACTGTGCCAATGTTGTTTGATTTTGCAGTGACTGAAGAAGGCTAAGTACATTCATCTCAAATGCTCTTCCACCTCGACGAACGAGCTTCAACTCAATAGCTTCTGAGGATGGAATCTACATCAGGAAGGGGGGCATGTTAACCCTCACGGCTCACGGACACCCCATCACCTACGACGGACGTGTATTATGTATTTGGTAGAGTCAGGTACCGGGCTTGTCGGACCAATAGGAAAAGGGTAAGAGTGATCGCCGATGAGAGGCGCACTCTAACTGGGACATTCAAGGGATTAGTTGGCTAAGAATGGGCACCCAAGTGTGAATGGGGTGAGCTCATATAAAAGCCAACTAAACCTAAAATTCACTTATTCTCTCATTTGTGCAATAGAAGAGTGCTCTTGCTCCATCTCCATCTTCTTCTTCTTCACCTCCTTGTGTGTGTGTGTGTGTGTGTGTGTGTGTGAGAGAGAGAGATAGAGAGAGAGAGTGCGATCGAGCATTGCGGCGGCACGACGGCGGTGAAGCGGTTGAGCACGACGTAGCGGCGTCTCCTTCTTCTTCGCGGCGAGGAATCCTCCACGGCAGGAGCATAGAGCGGTGAGTGACACACCATTGCCCTCTTTTGAGCTTACTAGTTAAGCTAGTTGTGTGCTTGGAGCCGTCTGTGGCTCGCACACAGTGTTAGGCAAGGCCCTTGCTTCGACAGTGCGGCAAGGAGCGCACACGGAAGCTCAGAAGACTTGGGGTAATCCAACAAGAGGCACTAATCAAAGAAGTGAGAAATTTGCTACATGCAGGTTTCATCTACTCCGTCAAAGACTCAAAATGGGTCTCTCCAGTAGTAGTCACACCAAGGAAGAATGGCAAGTGGAGAGTCTATGTGGACTATAAACCTCTCAATGCATCCACAAAGAGGGATCACTTTCCCCTCCCATTCCAAGATGAAATTCTCAATGAAGTGGCGGGTCACGAGCACTACACAGTATGTGATGGCTAATCACGATACTTTCAGATTAGCATTGCAGAAGAAGACCAGAAAAAGACAACTTTCATCACACCTTGGGGATGCTTTGCTTACAGAGTGATGCCTTTTGGCCTCACCAACGCTCTGGCCACATTCCAGCGCTATGTGACCTTTGTCTTCCAACCATACTTTGGAACGTCAATGCGGGTCTTCATAGATGATTTTTGCATCTATAGTTCACGCTCCCTCCATTTGAGCAAAGTCTATGATGGCTTGACCAAGTTGCACACCTTGGGTGGCCAACTTTGGTATCTTTGTCATCACCCACCATAGCTAAGCGGTTGGTTTCTTTCCTTCAGAAGGTAAGATACTTAAGCAGGTTCATCCATTTGCTATCTCAAGTGGTTCTCCCTCTACAACAAGTCACCCAGAGGGATGTCTTCTCATGGAGTGAAGAAAATGAGTAGCAATTTACCGAGGTGAAGCAAATCCTAGCCACGCTTCCCACCATTTCACCCCCCAGATGGGACGAGCCAGGAAGTGATACACTCGGAGCTGTACTAATGCAAAAGGACCCCCAAACTTCTTTCATGCGTCCTATTTACTTCTCTAGTCATGTCATGACCCCAGAAAAGGGATTCACCGTAGTAGAACACATGGTACTCGCATTAATGTTTGCTACCACAAAGTTCCGCTCCTATCTACTGCCTAGACCCTTTGTAATTCTACAAATGGAGGAGGTTTTTCCGTATGTAATGTGACACATGGATGTCTCATCTAGGATCTCTAAGTGGATGGTTAGATTACAAGAGTTTGACTACACCATGCAAGTAGAAAACTCCACCAGGGCTAGTTTAGCGGGTATTCTTACTCATCGCCACTATGAGAAGAAGCTGAATGTCAACACGGAAGCAAGAGAAGAGACACCAATGGTAGAGAACCCTAAGCTAGAAAGAGCTCACTCTCTTTTCTTTGACGAAGCATACAAAAGAACAGTGGACCAGTTTGCAGCTAGCATAGTCATTTTCAATGAGCAACAGGAAAGGGTATTCTCCATCGGACATCTATTACACTCCCACTCCAACAACGAAGCAGAGTATGCAGCTTTAATTCTTGGGTTAGAACAGTGTATTTCACTAGGGATTCAGCGCCTAAATGTGTTTGGCGATGCTTTGCTTTTGATAAAGCAGATAAACGGCACTTGGGTTTGTAAAAATCAAGTTTTACTTGGTCAAGTACGCCAAGTTAAGGATCTTTTAAGGAAGTTTGAAGCAGTGCAACTATTTCATGTCCCCAGGATAGAAAATCAGGAGACAGATGCTCTAGCCAAGGAAAGAATACAAGACGTTCCCATAGGAGCAATCAAACCAAAACTATCCCTCTTTCAATGTAGTGATGTTATGCCTGATATCATTAGCTTTCTAGATATAGTAGAATGTCCGGAAGGGTACACTAAAGGCCAGAAACAGTGGCTGGTAAGGAAGGCTACCAGATACCGCCTTGTAAACGACCACTTGTATTGTAAGGGCAAGGATCGGATTCTCAGGCGAGTGCCAACCTCCAGTGAAATCACAGAAGTAATTTCAAGTTGCCATGATGGTGTCTGCGGCGGTCATTTTGCTTTAGATATCACCAGTAGGAAGATTCTATAGGCAGGATACTCTTGGCCTAGTCTAAACAGGGATGTATATCATTGGTGTAAAACATGCAAGGCCTGTCAAGTGGCCAGTGATCGCACACTAACCTATGAGCCACAGACTCCTATCATCTCATATGGTCCATTTGAGAAGTGGGGAATAGATGCAATCGGTCCTCTACCAAGAGCCCCAATCAGGAAAACTATACATTCTAGTTGGTGTAGACTACATGACCCGATGGGCAGAAGCAGCAGCCACCACCCGCATTACAGCCCAAGAGGTAGCAAAGTTCATATTTGAGCACATCTGTTGCCATTTTGGCACTCCTCTTGAGATAATATCAGATAGGGGACCAGGTTTCAGAGGCAATCTGGTGGGAGAACTGATGAAAAAGTTAGGCATTACCGGCATTCCACACCATACTATCCACTGTGTAATGGCCTAGTAGAAAAGGTAAACGGAATGATCTCAAAATCATCACAAAGCAAGTGAACAACCACACAGGAGACTGGGATAAACATCTCATGGCCGCTCTATGGGCCTACCGAACGACGTTCCAAACATCATTAGGTTTCACCCCTTTCTATCTAGTTTACGGAAAGGAGGCAATTCTACCCATTGAGGTACAGATAGCCAGCTTACGAGTCATGGCTAGCCAATTACAGCGCCCCATTGTAAATCTCTACAACCACATCATGGATCTAGAAAGGCTCCAACTAGATAGGGAAGATGCAATAAATCACTATGCACCACAGGCAGAGTGACGTCGGCTCACCTTCAATCAAGGGCTTAAGGAAAAGGGCCAGGAAAAAGGCATGTTAGTATTGAGATACGACAACAGATTTGACACCAGGAAGGGCAAGAAATTTCAACCCCGATGGGAAGGACCATTCATTGTCAAAAGGCGCTATGACAACAGCAGCTATAAGCTGATGGAAGCAGATGGGAGAATTCACAAGACTAGAGTCAATGGATGGAGGCTAAAAAGGTATTTCCTTAGGTTTGATCCAGAGTTCATGCTAGATATTCCAAAAGAGGGGCAACCCTCCAACTCCACAACTAAAGACTCAAAGGTCGCGCTCGTCCACACCCTCTCTCACTCGCGCCCTCTGCAATCGCCACAGCCACATGAGCACTCTATCTCCCCCCCTACTCCTTATCCTCACCATCACCCTCCCAACCCCTCGTGCTCTCTCGCCATGTATCGGGCAGTCAGTGCGGGCACATCAGTAACCGGAAGCTCTCTCTCTATATATCACACACACACACACACACACACACACACCTCCCTCACCCACTCACCCTCCCCGGCGCATACTGGCCCGATCCTCTCTCACCTCCTCTCTGTCGCGCTCGCCGTGAGCAGTCCGTGCGGGCGCGTTGGTAAAACACACACACACACCCCTACTCACCCCATCACCCGGACCACACACACACACACACACACCCCTCGCACACACTCTCCCACTCTCACTCACGGTCTCTGCATCGTCGATTCCCTGCAGTAAGTAAACAACCAAAAATTATATATATATATATATATACTCCCCTCGTTCACATGCACGCTAAAACGCATCTACATACATCCATACATATACACTCTCACGCTCACGCACTCACACATATACATATACCCACACTCACCCATACATACACACACACGCGTATATGCACACACCAAAAAAAATACAAAAAAGAAACCGAACAACATCGACAGCAACAAAAGAAAGACGACCAAATCTTGCGACACCGACACCAAAACAAGCAAAGGCGCCGAAGGCATACCCCGGCCGACTCCGAAAGTGACGAATGTGCTACACCGACCCATCCGCAAGGCTGCCATTCACCGGCATCGCGTCCACGATGCCCTCTTCAGTAAACCGTAGGTTATCATCATTTTTTTCCCAGTTTCAACCAAATCTTGTAAAAAAATCCCAAACTTGTAAATTCTCATCTCTCTAGGTGATGGTCACAAAGGCCCACCTAGAGGTTTTCCTTATAATATTTCCCAAGACAAAGCAAGGGTCAACCACCCATGGCCCATCACCTTGCTTTGTCTCCCCTTAGTAGATTACCTTAATCAAGCCAAATTACCCTAATCTAAAGCAACCAGCACCTATAAAAAGGCACTGAGAGGTCACTATCGGGGGGGGGGGCAAGTTCATGAGAGGTCATCACTTGGTAGTATTTTGGTGGGAGGAATTGGCAACATTTGCATCACAAGAGAGGGGACTTAGTGTAGTGGTTTTCTTTGGGAATTTTATGATGTAAAGGAAGTTATGTCCACATCTCGACTCCAATGGTCGGTACACACACACTCATGTTAGCAAGGTTTCATGTCAATGAGTCATCTCTAGAGAACGCACCAAGTAGGTTCACTATCTCTCCTTCTATATCTCTATCACCATGATGTTCCACCCCGCCGGAAATAAGATTGCTGTAAATAGGGCAAGAGAATAATTCTCCCTGACACCCCTGAGGGTTTTCATCATCTGTTTATTCTCTCTCTCTCTCTTTCTCTCTCTCTCTCTCTCTCTCTCTCTCTCTCTCTCTCTCTCTCTCTCTCTCTGTGTGTGTGTGTGTGTGTGTGTGTGTGTGTGTGTGTGTGTGTGTGTGTGTGTGTGTGTAGAGTCTGTGATATTTCAAATCCCGGTTGTCTACGTCCTAACCGCTCAAAGCTAGGTGGTGCCCCTTGTTCGCTTCACTGTGACCGGCTTGTGGCGTGCATCGGCTCCCGGCGTTTTAGAGGCTGTCGGGGTCCGTGTCGCGCTTTGCGACCGTCAACTCGAGCTAAGAGATTGATATCTTTATTAGCACCACCTACAGCTATGATGACGCTAACTTTCATCAATTTTTTGGTTTCCTCTCATCCCTTACGCATTTCTTTGCGCTCGTCGGTGGCGGCTAGCCTTTCTTCTTTGCTGTGTGACCAAGGTCGTACACTTCGGCTCTCCTCCTCTTTTTAGGCGGGTGGGCCTGATCTTCGTCCGCACCCCGTGCTACAGTTTTTAGTCACACCATTGCACCTGCATAGGCACCGACAATTCATAACTATCCAACCATACCCCCCCCCCCCCCCCCCCCCTTCCCCATTCTTCTTTGTCTCTTTGACTGTGGGACATACGCCCTATTTCGTACACTTTTCATCTCCAAGGCTCACCATGTCAGCTGCCCACAGCAGCCTGCAGTGCTCCCTTTGTGAGAACTTAGAGATTAACTTAATGTGATTAATATTGTTATTAATTAATATGTTAATGTCAAGAAATAAGAGAGTGCAAGATAGGAATAGAGCAATGACAATAGATTGCACTTGAATGGAGAAAGAACACCTTGTTACAAATGAGGCCAACCTATGGGCTTTATATACAAGTTGAGAGAGTGAGGAATATCCATCACATGTGAGCTATAAGTAGGTGGGAATAGACACATATTCAGACTTACATAGGTGGAAGGAGTCCATGTGGGAATTAGGGAATAGAGGTAGGTAGAAAGGAGTCCACCCTTAATAAAATATTAGATAACTTTTACATCCCCCTTAAGGGTGGACTTCTTGTTGTAACGCATTGAGATTGATGAACAAAGAAGCTTTGTGACTTAACCATGTCGTAGATACATGCTATTCCCCCCTCAATGAGAAGTTCATCCAATAGGGATCAGACTAAAATTACAAGATGAGGCATGAGAGATGCAATTAATTGCTTGCAGAAGCATGTACTCCGATGTGCCAAGAAGAGGTATGGCATCCACAAAAATGCCTAATTAGATAGCCATGCCTTTAGAGGTCTTCCATATGTAGATATTGTAGTCTGCAAGACATTCCCAATCACATTTATGCAAGTAGTGGTGCATGTGGATGTACCACTCCCATGAAGACTGTTTTAAGCCATAAATGGGCTTATGCAATTTACATACATAATCAGTGTGTTGAGGGTCTTCAAAATGAGGAGCATGTAGCATATAGATGAGCTCTTGGAGCAAGCCGTGCAAGAAGGCAGTTTTTATATCAAGATGATGTAAAAGAAGATTAAACTTAGCAGCAAGTGCAATAAGAAGCCGAAATGCAGTCATACCCAGCACTGGCAAATAGGTGTCGAAGTAATCAACACCTTGTTGTTGAGTGAAGCTGCGAGCGACAAGGCGTGCCTTATAGCGACCAACTGAGCCGTTGGGGTGGTATTTCTTCTTTAATAGCCATTTGCAAGAGACAATGTTATGATTCTTAGGAGGTGGCACAAGCTCCCACATGTTAGCTTCTTTGAGGGCTTGGAGCTCATTCAATATGGCGGCATGCCACTCCTTGCTCTCGCTAGAAGCGAGGGCATCGAGAACGGAGAGGGAAAGGGCATCTTCAAGAGGCTCTGGTGGATGTTCAAGAATCATTTCATCACTGAGGACAGCAGAGAAATTGGTGGCTTCATAGATCTCACGAAGAGAGCGGGTGCGGCCATGCGAGCTAGAGGTAGCTTGGTCCAAGTGTATAGCCGAGGTGTGTTGCGATGGTAAAGTGACAAAACTAGAGCTATGGGGCTCGACTTTGTCGACATCTGCTAGGATGGGAGTGCCTAGCAAGGCTTCGTGGGAGTTGCGGAAAAAAGATGGCGATTGTGAAGGTGAAGCCAATAGTGAAGGTGATGGGAGCTGACGAGGTGGAGCATTGAGTGTCTACGGTGTGATGGAAGTAGCGGCGGCCGGGGCGGACGGTTTTGGTGATGGTGTCAATTGCAAGGAGATAGGTGCAATAGGTGGTGGAAGAGTGGTGCCGATTGGTTGTGCATGAGAATGCGGGGCACAAGGAGGTGGATGGGCGTTGAGGGGAGGCCTTTGGATGGTGAAGGGAGGCTCAAGATTGCGCCCAGAAGGGTGGAAAATTTGCATGGGTGTGTGTGTGGGTGAGGCCGTCAATAAAGATTGATGAGAAGAGTGGACTGGTGATGAGAATGTAGGGTGCAATGGTGGAGAAGATTTACCTGATATGATGAATTCTTCATCAAAGACGATGGTGCGGGCGAAGATAAACTTGTGATGGTTTGGGATATAGAGGCGGTATGCCTTGATGCCAAAACGATCACCATAGCCGACAAAAGTTGTGCGTTGAGCACGCGGTGATAGTTTTGATAGAGGTTGCATCACAAGTGGGTATGCAATGCTGCCAAAGATGCGAAGGTGGCCAAGATGAGGTGGGTGACCTTGCCAGAGGGTGTAGGGTGTAGTAGTAGGATTGCGGGTGCGGTTTTGAATGTAGCAGGCAGTGGCTTCTTCCCAATAGGTGTCTGGGAGGCTATCTTGAAGAAGCATGGCATGAGTAGCTTCAAATAGTGTGTGATGTGAGGTGCTTGGGAGGACCTAGTGCAAGTTGGCGATGAGTGAGTTGGTGCAAAACATATTGAGAAATATGTCCAGTGTGTTTTCTTGTGTTTTTATGGATGGTGCAGATGCATGTGCAGGCGATGAATCACCCAATGGATAAAGATGTCCAGCTTTGGGGACCAAAAGTGTGAGATAATGACCATCTTTGATTTGCGCCAAAATGTGGCAGCCTTCTCGCATGAATTTGATGATGATACCGTTGTTGGTTAGCTCGCTGACAGAGATGAGATTTTTCTTAAGATCAGGGACATAATATACATGAGAAATAGTAGTATGTAGGCCATTAGGTAGGTTAATGACAGCATCTCCATAGGCTTTGGCGAGCTGGATACGGATAGCCAGTGTAGGTGATATGTGGCTTATGATGGGTGGTGCCCATATGAAGTAGCCAGATATTGGGATATGAAGTAGCTATAGTGGTGGCATATAGTTGCAAAGGATAAGATGGGCTATCATAAGTTGATATGTCAGCATAATGAGCTTGATCATAAATAGAAGGAGATGGCTGGCCATGGCGTGTTCCCCCTTGAGGGTAAGAAGGATATAGATTAGGGTGAGAGATAGGAGGATTACCTTGATTGCGTGGTTGCCGACAGTCCTTTGTGAGGTGTCCAAAGTGATGACAGTTAGCAATTGCTTTGAATTTTGGTGATTGTGGTGTCTTTGAAACTGCGAATTTCTTCCAAAATTATTGTGTTGTCGAGGAGGGTCCGAATGTTGGGGCTTCTTGCCGTTGTAAGGACGTGCGTTTCTTATCATAGTGACAAGTGTTGTATACTTCTGCGAGTTGCTAATGTGGTCGCGAAGCGTTTCTTCCTGATGGATCTTGGCTACAAGATTTTATACCTGCAAGTTAGCCGTGGTGGCTTGTGTAGTGATAAAGGCTCTCTATGATGCAGGTAGGGAAGCCAATAAAAGCATACTTTCTCTTCAGGGATGGCAAGCCCTGAGATAAGTACTTCATCTAGAAGTATTTGCCACATCTCCAAAAACTTGGAGGATGACTGACCCTCTTACAGGATAGTATTTACCAGTTTCTTGATCAAGGAAACTTGGTAGACGAGGTCAGTGTGCTCATAGTTTTTCTCGAAGAACTTCCAAATGGCACTAGCAGTAGTTAGCTTTTTCACCATTTGGACTTGCCGATCTTGACAATGGAGAATGAGCTCCATTTTGGCACTATTGTTTCTATTATGCCAAGTATTGTAAGTGTCGATGAAGTATGTTGAATCTTTGTCTTCGGGGTGGTCAGGTTGCTCTTCGACTTCTGATGTGACGTCCCAAAGCTACAACTGTGTGAGGTAGAGTTCCATCCGAATCTTCTTTACTTGGTAGTTTGTGTTGTTAAGCTTGTCGATAATGTGTAACGGGGCTTGTAAGTGGATGAGGAAGATGAAGAAGCTAACTCGACCATCTTTCGAAGTTCCGGATTCCTTGAAAAGAATGGAGAGGGAAGCTTCAAATGTGGGGATGGAATGCTCTTAGCACTAATTAAAAAATCTAATCTTAAGTTCTATTGCTCTCATACCATATGAGAACTTAGAGATTAACTTAATGTGATTAATATTACTATTAAATAATATGTTAATGTCAAGAAATAAAAGAGTGCAAGATAAGAATAGAATAATGACAATAGATTGCACTTGAATGGAGAAAGAACACCTTGTTACAAACGAGGATAGCTTATGGGCTTTATATACAAATTAAGAGAGTGAAGAATATCCATCACATGTGAGTTATAGGTAGGTTGGAATAGACACATGTTGAGACTTACATAAGTGGAAAGAGTCCATGTGGGAATTAGGGAATAGAGGTTGATAAAAAGGATTCCACCCTTCAAAAAAAATTAGATAACTTTTACACCCTCCACCTCGCCGCCACAACCGCACCCGCTCCCTCTCGCCCTGCATCGCCATTCCACTCTCTCCAACTGCCGCCGGCGCTCCCTCCACCTGGCCATCACAGCCAGACAGAGAAGCCTGCATCATTTCGCTGTCTTGCCCTGCCATATCCGCATGGACCAGCTTCACGCAGCCACATCTCTCCTCCCTCTCGCCCTTGCACATCTCGCCCTTGTAGCTCGTCATCCTCCCTTCCAATTATCCCCACCCACATACTGTCAATGGCAACAAAAACATACCTCGTCGTTCCTCCTGCTCAACCCACCTTCGTCTCACACCAATCTGCCCTTATTTCCACAAGAGGAACGCCCCCGTCTGCCCCCTGGTCGGTCTGCATGGCAACGTTGCGGTCGCTCCTGCCGGGCGTCCCCAAACAGCAACCGACATGCAGTCATCCCGCACCCTTTTTCAGCCCCGCCTTCTGCCAGCCGTTGACGGCTCTCAAGCACACCTGCCATTGACTTTTATCGCCACACAATTCTCGTGTAACACAAAATCGCACCACCTCCAGATTCCTCCTTGGCCGATTTTCCCAGAAACTACTACACATACATACCCTCCTTTCTACATACCCTCAGCTCCATCATGCATAGTACTTTGATTAAATACTTTGACATCGCGCATCGTTGATATATATTGCAGACCCTGAGATTAGTAACAAAACAAATGCAATCATCGAATCCATCATTGCATTAGTGATGAGACATCCCCATCATCATCATCATCATCATTTACATGGTGAGTTCGAAAGATTTTAACTAATTTTATGACAAATTTTCAGACAACATTCATTCCATACAAAAGACTCCAGATTAGTAACAATACTGGCATTCATTGCCGTACGAAAGACTCCAATGACACTGTCATATCATAAACACCTTGAGAAGAATATGAATTTTGAATTACAACACTCGAGTTACACTACAATGTCCCCATGTCCATAATTAAGACCTCTGGGGAAATGACAAAAAAATTCTCACAAAGAGGGTGGAACTGCAATGCTTGAATTTACACTGCTAGAATTTGTATATGCCTGTAAAATTTGGCGCCAAATTACAAAGGGGAAGATCATTTGACCTAGTGCCCCAATCAGACCATGATTTCTACTTCTTGGGTAAGATTCTTGTCTAGAGGCTGCAGCATGAACGAAACCAGACCATTCTGCGGATTATATGTGAAGGCAATCCTTTGAGAATTCACCCTGCACTCTCTTGGCCTTAGAGATGAGTACATCCCACATTCGCCGCATCCATGGAGTGTTACATTGATTTTAGCCAGCACTGATGCAGGGACCACTCCATCAGGAAGAGAATCCACAGTCTTTGAAGACCTTATCTCCTCAATCTCACTTTCTGCATCAAGTTGATAGGTCACAGAGACAATTGCCCCGCCAGAATTAAACATGCTAAGAAGTCCAATTGGCGCAAATGACACTCCCAAACCTAATCTCTGCATTAATAAACCAACCACCATTAAAGTATTTTCTCAATATGTTCTCACAAGCAGGCTATGCATGGAAGCACAGAAGCTCACAATTTTGTTTTATAATACACACCTTGATGGGTGAGACGGTAAAGACCTCGTACTCAAGGACCTTCAATGTGATGGGAAGGACATCCTTCTTAGAAAGGCAATGGATCGTACCTGCAAAACTTACACAATCTTTAATAAATCCTCTGTTCTTCATACGAGAGGTGAAACAAGGCAGAACAAGCCAAATAGGAGTGTAAAGTGCAGGTTGTGACTTGGAACATAGCAATCAATGGTGTGCGAGTTTTGGCAAAACAACTATGTCAAGCTGATCTATCAAAAAGGCACGAATTACCTTCTCTATGAGAGAACAATGCGCAACCTCCATCCCATCCCTCTGGTGGAATCTTATGTAGCCATTCCACATCTTGACTACACACGCTTCCAGTGATGGTAGCAGGATTTGCAGTATGAACCACATAGACTTTCTCTTGCTTGCACCATCCTGCACCCTGGCAATTAAATGTGCCTAGAACTCCTGTGTGAGTGTTGAGGTTCCAAATCTTCAAGAGACTGATGCAGACACAAGATAAGCATGTATAAGTAGCACTTCAAAGAGTGCAAGGAGATGGTAGAGAAACAAATGTTTCAAGAAGAAAATATTGACCTCTTCCCATCCCTTGCTGGGTCTGTAAACAAGCTATCTCTTGTGGGTCGGCCAGGTAGATTCGCGCGCAATATTGAACCATCAGGAAGGACCAGTTTCTTCAGGAGCTTAAAGTCGTGTTGACCAGGCTTGTCACTGACAACAAAATTACTCGGTACATTTCATAAAAAAGAAATTTTGATTTTCTCAAATGCTGTTGCAATTGGCCTGTGGAGGCTTTTACCTCACATAAACTGGACACCCGCCAATGGCCCGGGCTGCAGCATGGTACTCAGCAGCAGGATGAAGACTCTACAAAACATAGATATTCATTAAAACACAGAACTCGAAAGTAGTGAATAACTCCAACAAGTGAAATTACAAGAATGCTATAAGAATGCCAGACTGTATGTACTTGAAACATGTCCCAGTCTGGCTGCATGAATTCTCCAAGAAATATGCTATTGTATGCCACCGAAGCAATGTGAATAGTATGTGAAGCTGGGTCTCGGGGCCAAAAGTCGTCGGATGCCCTCACAACAGCAGTCTGCTTAATGCTGCTCACTCAAACAAGCAGTAATTGGAGCATGCCCATTGAACACTTAACATTATATTAGCGAACCTCCAAATGAGGGCCATCTCCTCACCTGTAAAGCCCATCCGTGTTGTGACACATGCAGGCTATGCATCCATTATCAGGAAAATGAGAAGAAACCGATTCTTCAAGAGCTTGATGATACTGCTGTGTAAGTGAAACACGTCCTCCAAAACCATTCCCCACTGTTTCAAGGATGTTTTGCACATCTACTTTCACTCCATCGACTCCTGCTGCTGCTAGATAGCTATGGAGATCATTGTAGAATTGAAGCACCTTCTTGGGATGCACCAGGCCAACTCCATTGTTAGATAGTGTATCCAAAGCCATATCCACTTGATGGTGTTGAACTCCTGGTGAAGACTTTGGATATTGCACCGACGAATCATAGTGAGCTGTCTGTGTACCATAGGTGCGGACACCTCCCCAATAACCAGCTAGAGCATGCCACACATACACATACCTGGGCACATTTGTTTGAAAGCTAGCATAGGCAGAGTTTCCTTTGAAAAGTCACAATCTGGGGGGACAATTACAATTGAAACACTCACTTCACGGTATGTTTTTCCTTTATACTCTTTATGAGGAGCTTCAAGTCTGAAACTCTCTCTTTGAAGCCTGAAACTCTCTCATTTGGTCGGAACTTGTGGTTCTCTTTAATGTCAGTCAACCTTCTAGTGAACCTGCATAAAGAAATGACACATCAGATGCTTCTTTACAACCATTGATAAAACTACCAACATCTCTCCAGGTAAATGTAAGACTGCTTCTGTATTCCATCACATGTGATGCATCCATTTTCTGAACCCAAATGCTATGCTTACATACTTAAAATGGTACATAACATCAAACTACATACTGTGTTTCAGAGACGGTGTCCTTTTGTGTGTCTGCCTTTGCATCAGCATCCACAGACTGCCACCCATCGTCAATGATTACAAACTTTGCAGGGGCACCTCCTTCCTCCAAACTGAATTTCCAACAAACCAGAGAAATTATAGTTAGACAATCCGGACAACTATGCCAAGAAAACATGATCAGTTATCCATTTTCAAAAAGGCCATGGTGCACACCTTTTCAATCCCTGCTTCACTCCTTCAGGGGAAACATCAGTGTAGAATGCATCCCATGTACACCAGCCAAACGAATTCAGTATGCCCGGCATCTAAAAACACACCAAAATCAACAGGTGAGCTAAGTGTTTCGAGCACCCAAACAATAGATCAACCCATCCCCACAAGATTAAATCCCACCTTCTTATCTTCACGACGTCGGAAAGTCTGCAAATGCGACTCCACAGCTCTGTAACAGAAAGAACATTTTCGGTTTAAAAGGGAACTACAAACAAGAGTATGCACAATTGGAATTGAAGTTGGCATTTGTACAAAAGGAACATCCGGCAAGCGCTCAAAGCTAGGGCATCAATAAGAATAGTACAGCAAAACATCCATGCTTTCTCCACTCAAATTATCAGAAAAAAGCAGCTTAAAACACAAGCATGGATAGATAGTTACACGTGAATACACATAATGATGCGCACATTACAAAAACATGCAGAATGAGGCACACAGTATGTTTCATGGAAGAACGAGAAAACACTCACTGGACTGCATCTGCGACAACTTGGAAGGGGTCACATCCAGCATAAACAAAGAGAGAGTGGCGTGCACTAGTTGTTGTGACACTTGCATCTCCTACAATTTCAAGTAAACAAAACGAGCACAATAAAGTTAAACCATTTTAGCCCGATTTCAAGTAAACAAGTCGGCAAAGAACACTTCAAGAGAGGTACCACTCTCCAAGCAGAGTTCAACTTCATCCTCCTGGCTTCCCTGAAGGGACGCACGGAAAGGGCCCTCCAATAGTGGAAGAAAGACCACATATTGGGTTGAGTTTTCTCCACAGGAATCTGTCTTCGCTTTTAACTGCTGACTGTCGTTGCTCTCAACAAGGAGAAACTGAGTCTCCATTGGAATGTCTTTTCCAAACATGCCCATTCTTTGGGTCATCCACCACAAGTTGAATCTAAAGCAGCACGTGAACCGCAAATCCCTGCCGCCAGATGATGCAAACATAAGAGCTATTTCTACATCTATAAGCTCAATTTCTACAGAATTTCCAATGCAAACCAATAGAATCATTTCAGAGCGATTTACTGCCGCAAACATTCTAAAATTGCAAGTCATGAAGGAGTTATCAATGATATTTACCGCAATACTCCCAGTTTGAAGACATGACGATTATTTGCCAGGGAGGATGAGGCCCCAAGGAAAACCCCTTGAGTCACCATACCTGTGCTGGGAGTCAACACTATATTTTTGGGTACGTTGGTTACAATAGCTTTCCCTCTCACCATAAGTCTGCCATTCAACAATTTAATCTCTGATATGACCGTCATCTTGAAGGAGCTGTGAAATCAAGAGCAGCCGCCCCTCTACTTTACTTTCAAGCAGAGACCCCTCCTCTGTTTTTTAACTCGCTTCAGATGTGGATATGTAGGAAATTTTTTCCTGTTCACTTGTAAGCTCTAGTATATTTTCCTGTTTGAACTTTTACAGGAAGTAGTTCATAGAAGATCAATACATCAAATTCCGAAGCACCTCTGTTCATCCAGGTCGAAAAAAAACATTTGACAATATCAAAATTTGAAATTACTGGCAAGTTCGAAATTTGTAAAAACTATGCAACCGTCTCTAGTACAGAACGCAAGTGAATAATTCAACTGAGTTAATGTAGCAAAATATTAAACACGTGATATGCTACATTCGGCACCTACTAAAACATCAAGCACTGAAATAATGCAAGATGATTCGAACACAGCCTTGAAAGCACGTGTGCAAGACAACAGAAATGTGCATATTAACTGAAATACATAGTTAAAAGGAAAAGCTTCATAGCCATTTCTAATTCTGCTCGAATCTACTTTCAAAAAAAATGTTAGTGCAGTACAAGAAGCGTTTACTGAGCAAAAGGATGTGCAAAACGCAGAAGGTGCGTTTTGATTGGGAGGAGGCTGAGTTAACTTCATGCAAAGGCACAGAGAAAGTATCTATCAGCTAACAAAATAACGCACAAGTGAAATGCTTCACTGATAAGCTGCCATGAATGCTGAGGCGATAGAAACTGCAGATTAGAAACTGACCACGCACAGAATTTTGCAGCACCTGAAGCAGCCATGAAAGCTGCGGTGATAAAAGGCATACTAACTAACCCCACACACACACACACACACACACACACACACACACACACGCACACAAAGCAACTCACCAGTGCTTGCTTGGGCTGGCTTTCTGTAATCATTGTGTGTGCACTATGAAGGCGAGGAGCAGAAGGAACCGGCTTTTATGGCGGGAGCTGCTTTGACAAGTTTGACGCCGCTAAAATTGCGAGAATTGATGAGCAAGGGTGAAGTGATAGGCTTGCAGAGCGACGGTATCGGGGGCTCTTGCATTGGCCGTGTGTGCGTGTCCGGTGCGTGTGTGTGGGTATGGGGGCGGCGGCATGACCTTGTCACCAGCTTCTTACAAATCCGGACTTCGTCACCGATTATCGCAATTTGCGACGCCATGCATCTGCAGCCCCTACATCTTTGCTCCGCCATCGCCATTGCCGCCGCCCTCACTCCCCAAATCATTTCGCGCCTGTTCTCGCGTCCATTTCAATATCCCGCCCACTAGCCGTCCGGACTCGTAAGAACGCGGACATGTCCGGGAGTCCGCGTTCACACGAGGGTCCACTCCCCCAATTCGAAAATATTCATAATTTACCTAATTTGTTATACAAATTAGGATACATTCACAAGGGATTGAAGTAAACTGCCTTGCCACCCAATGAGAATAGCTCTATAAGGGGTATGAGCCTCCCGAAGACCGGCCACGGGAGGGGACCCCCCACCTAGGCACGTTAGCCTCACTCCACGCACTCGCGCACCGTGGGGACTCCACGCAAGGTTCCCCGGGGCACGCTATGACCCGTCGGCGGTGCGGCGGAGCCTGAGGCTACGTGGGGCTAGGGACCCGAGACGCGAGACCCGCGAAGACCCGCGAAACACAAACGGCCGTCGACCCATGGAACGCAACTACGCCCGAGCCGGCCCCGTCCGAGCCGGGCCCCCGAGAACGCAACTTGACCCGAGCCGGTGCCGTCCGAGCCGGGCCCTCCTGAGCCGGTGCCGTCCGTGCCAGGACCCCTTGAAGCAACACCTTGGTCCCTTGGCTGCACGCGGGTATAAATCCCCGCCGGGCCCTTGAAGGTAGAAGTCCCTCGGCCGCGTGCGGGTAAGAATCCCCGACGGGCCCCTTGAAGACAGAAGTTCCCTCGGCTGCGTGCGGGTAAGAATCCCCGACGGGCCCCTTGAAGACAGAAGTTCCCTCGGCTGCGTGCGGGTAAGAATCCCCGCCGGGCCCCCTCCCCGACGCGCCCAGAAGCTGGGGCGTCACACTTGGTATCAGAGCTCCAGAACGAGCTCCTGGAAGACGAGCCGAAGACTAACGTGCCCGACGCGCACGATACTCACGACGACTCCAACCGCAATGGCCCGGGTCGTCAAAATCCTGGTGAAGAGAGCTCCAGAAAGCAACCACACGCCCTCCGCCCCGTGACGCGTCCTGAACACGCGGGCCGTCACTTGTGACCCGCGCCGGCCCCGATCCGAGCCGGGCACCTCCATGAAGAAAAGGAACGATGCGAGCCAGACAGGGCTCTTCGTGACGCGTCCCAACAACGGGCCGTCACCCGTGACCCGCGCCGGCCCCGATCCGAGCCGGGCACCTCAATGAGGAAAAGGAACGATGCGAGCCAGACAGGGCTCTTCGTGACGCGTCCCAACAACGGGCCGTCACCCGTGACCCGCGCCGGCCCCGATCCGAGCCGGGCACCTCCACATGACAAAAAGCAAAGATGTGAGCCAGACAGGGCTCTTCACATGAAGAAAAGGCAGATGCGAGCCAGACAGGGCTCTTTATGACAAAAACAGAGAAAGACCAAAAACGCGACGAACCAAGCCAACGGTGTTCGTCGCGCCCCGGCCACGTTTTGTGGCCCATGCTGAGCTAAAGATCCAAACGACGTCCAAACAGGGACCAACTCGCAAGTGCTGCATTGCGACGGAACGCTCTTTCAGATTCGGCTTTCAAGAAGCCTCCGCGCGGACCAACGCAGCAGGTGGCTCCGCGCACATCGGGTTACCTATTCGGGGAACGCTCAAGTACGGGGAATTCTACTTGGGTGTTCAAAGCATATCTTTTCAGCCTTCTGCCAAAACCCCAAAAATACTCACACACTCATTTTCAAAAATGACAAAAACAAAGCATGCCTACTTACTTGCATTTTGGGAACAGTTTTTGATCACTTGCACTTATATGCACCCCTTTGTCCCCACGGCCTCATGCATAGCCGAGCACTCTTTTTCCACGTTCGACGCGGTCGTCGAACTCTCTTCAAACGGGGGTGTATATAAGGGGTATGAGCCTCCCGAAGACCGGCCACGGGAGGGGACCCCCCACCTAGGCACGTTAGCCTCACTCCACGCACTCGCGCACCGTGGGGACTCCACGCAAGGTTCCCCGGGGCACGCTATGACCCGTCGGCGGTGCGGCGGAGCCTGAGGCTACGTGGGGCTAGGGACCCGAGACGCGAGACCCGCGAAGACCCGCGAAACACAAACGGCCGTCGACCCATGGAACGCAACTACGCCCGAGCCGGCCCCGTCCGAGCCGGGCCCCCGAGAACGCAACTTGACCCGAGCCGGTGCCGTCCGAGCCGGGCCCTCCTGAGCCGGTGCCGTCCGTGCCAGGACCCCTTGAAGCAACACCTTGGTCCCTTGGCTGCGCGCGGGTATAAATCCCCGCCGGGCCCTTGAAGGTAGAAGTCCCTCGGCCGCGTGCGGGTAAGAATCCCCGACGGGCCCCTTGAAGACAGAAGTTCCCTCGGCTGCGTGCGGGTAAGAATCCCCGCCGGGCCCCCTCCCCGACGCGCCCAGAAGCTGGGGCGTCACAAGCTCACTGATAAGGAGTTAGGATTAGGAAGCACAGTTTCTCATCAAATGTTAGATTAAACCGCATAAACTATCACCAGCGCTAGGCTACTACTTGCAACTCGTACAATTTATTCCATTTATGCTCAAATTCCCTTGTGGATCTCAAGGCTCAGCCTTACAAGGACCTCACACATTAAAAGGGCCAGGATAGGATTTGATCTCAGGGCATCCAGCGTACAGAGTCAGCTAGTGATTGGCCTAACCACCAGCACTGCCAGCTCGTCGTGCACCTGTGAGCGATTTGTAAAATAAACAAAAAACAAAACTCTGCGCCTGTGGCTTCCCGCCTCAGCCTCCTCCCCCCCCCTCTCGATCGCGTCGCGTCGCCCACCTTCTCTGCCTTGGATGCCTCTACCCTCGCTCACGCATCACTCTCCTCCTTATTTTCCTTCCTCCTCATTCAATCATCAAGGGAATCTCGCCCGATTCTTGCTAATAAAACATTTTAAAGATTGGGTACTCCCTACTGGGTATTAGTTTTCATGGGCGTTGGTCGCCTAACTTGTAGCGAGTCCAAAAGTTGCGCTTTTATTTTTGGCTCAATGGTGTGTGCCACTATGGATGCATGCTCCTTTCTTCCTCTTTACCCAATTTCCCTTAATGATGCTTGAATAGGATGAAGTCTAAACAGTGCACAAGTCAGGCAAGTCTTAGCCAAGGAGCTGCCAAGATGTCATAATAATCAATATCTAATTCTCCTAAATGATTTTCTCATATTAAACTGATCATTTAATGTGGGGAAGTGCCAGGGGAGAAAAAGCTAGAATATTGGTTAAGCTAGCAAACCGGCCACAGTAGGGATCCAAAGGGGGGGCCATCTGCAAAAGAGCCATGTGCAACAATGGGCTAAAAAGACCCTAAGGTTCAGCCCATTAAGACTTCCAAAATGCTAAGGTTCCAAAATTCAAAGGTTGTGTCCAAAGGGTTAAAGCTTAGGGGGAATTGGATGCTTTGTGTGCTCTCCAAAGTCAATGTACATCCCTACATGGGAGGGGGCGAGCCCTTCTTCTAGGGGATGAGAGAGAAAGCCACACACACACACACACACAAACCCCTTTACACAAAGGGAATTAGGGACACATGTCAGCTCCCTAGCCCAGATGCCCACAAGGTGTGCCCAATTCCTATTGGATGACCCTTGAAGTGGACCAATGAGAATTAAGCTAGAGTAAATCTAGTTTAATTAATTTAAAAACATTTAATAAAAGAAACCAATAAGAATTAAGTCTCCTAGAAGACTATTGGGCAGTCTCCCAAAGGGTCCAATGAGCATTCAGGAGCCCCGTGGCTTGCCTGATTCCTATTGGCCAAGAGGCAAAGGGGTCCAATGAGAGTTTAGTTTAATTATTTAATTACCTCAAGCTCTCACAAAAGGGGAAAGGGGGACACATGTCAGAAGGCTATCACTTATGCTGCTTAATTGTAATTGGCTTGACTTGGGGAGGGCCAATAAGGCTGCAGGAAGAGCAAATAGCAAGGGGGCTCGCCCAAGAGAGAGAGGGGGCTGATTTTTGCTTGGCATTATCACACACACACTCACACGATCTCATGTGTGAAGCAAAGAAGACTATCTCTTCCCAAGCTTTAATGGAGAGCTCATCACCTACTCCAAGCTTGTGAGATAGAAGCCTACATCAACACTCTCTTGGCATGTGGATGCAAATCCAACCAAGAGCCAAGCTTCAATGCATGCTCATCTCCTCTACCAAGCTAATTACTAAGCTAAGCTATGCTAATATGAGTGATTATGTGAGGAGATGTACATCTTTCTCGTAAGATACTCCTTCTTCCTCTCAATCTACTCTCATACCCTGCTAGCTCTCACCATCTTCGAAGGTGTGTGAGGTCTTGGGTCTGAGAACGGGGATAGTTAAAGTTGTGTTTGTTAAGTGTTTTGCTTAGTGCATGAAGCTTTCATCTTCATTGCACTAGCTAGTCTTGAAGGAACACAAAGAATTGTATTGTACAATGTCTCTCTTGATGGGAGAAACCATAATACAAAGCCTTTTGGAGGGGGGACCGGCTCCATGCAAATCCGGTCCTCAACAGAGGTCATTAGCTTAATTTCTCTCTCTTTTGAAAGTATTGTCGATGCTATCTAACTAGGTGTTATGCTTTTTGTTGCTCTCTCCACCCAAGCACTCTTGTAATTCTCATTAGGAATCTATTCTAATGAAATGCCCACTATGTTCATGCTAATTTCCGCTACACATAAGTTATTAAGCCATTAAATGTTACATTGGTATCAGAGCACAAGGTTTCTCTTTTCTTGCTCAAGAAGGGAGGTCCTCAAGCTAGCTACAAATGGTTGGTATTATTAATTGCCTGTGAGTAAGTAGAATAGGGATTTTTCAGCCTTGCAGTGCGCCTGCCTTCGTGCAGTTAATGGGGCATCACCGTCGAGAGCTATGGTCTTAATAGTGGAGTCCCACGGGGCTTCCCTACGGCTTAACCACTATTGAGCTATTAGAAGCTTGACAGGACCCGGTGCTGTTTTGGTGTCGAAAGACCCTCTCTTCTATTCCTTGCATTTAATGGTATTCGAGCCGCAGGTACAGTAGCTTGAGTGCTTTTTCTAAAGGGGTAAAGAGGAGTAGCAACTAGGGCTTGAAGTTCCAAAGTACACCTAAAAAGTTTACACATAAAAGTTGTTAGAATGGCTGACAATAGTAAAGAGAGTGAAATTAATGTCGATAACTTTGATTTTGCTCATGAGCAAGCTACTAATGATGCATCAATGCTTGTTAACTATCTTGTTTCTAGGCTTCAACAAGCCATGGGCAATCCATCTCTCCAAAGTGAAGTGCAACGGCAGCTCCGTGCTCACGGGATTCTCCAAGCTCATCACCATGACGAGAGAACACCTAGGAAGCCTCCTTGTGAGACTACCAAACGAGGTCTCTCTCCGATTCGGGAAGAAGAAGAGAATCCATATGAAGGGCTCAAGAATTTACTTCTTGATGATGCATCTCCTTCCCAAAGGAGAACTCAAGAGCCTCCACCGAAGGAACGAGAAAGAAGCGAGTCTCCCGCCACCTCGGCGGAGATGGCTCCACGAAGACGGCGGGCTAAACGCTCTCCATCACCACCAAAGCGGAGAAGACCATCACACTCTTCTCCACGCCATAATTCAAAGAGGGATGATAACAAGCAAGAGAAGAAAAAGGCGAGAAAGAGGACACCCTCTTCTCCATCTTCTTCATCCTCTTCCTCTTATGAAAGCTATGGTGAAGACGACAAAGATCAAGACAAGAAAAAGGCGAGAAAGAGGTCACCCTCTTCTCCACCTTCTTCAAATTCTTCACCTTCTGAAGAAAGTGATGGTGCAACCTTTGAACCATCAAAAAGAAGAGGCCATAGGAGATCCTATGCCGCATGGAAGAGGTCGTCCAAGTTGAAGAAATTCAAAGAGGGAGGGAAGAGCATCTCTTTCCTTACCTATGATGGTACCTTTGGTGCTACGGACAAAGTCTTGGCCTTTATCCAACAATTCGATGTGGCATTTGGAGATGAGGGCTTCACAGAGTCCTCTAAGCTACGCCATGTAGCTATGCACTTTCAAAAGTCCACCAGACAATGGTGGTCTAGCCTACGAGCCAACGGTGAAGCTCCTCGAACATGGAAAGCTTTAAGAGCTTCCATTATGAAGCAGTTTTTGGCCACCGATGCCAAAGACAAAAAACTCACCGAATGGCGAAGCTTAAAGCTCTCTCCCAATGAATCCATCCACAAATATGTAGACAAGTTTTGGGACTTACAACTCAAAGCCACTATCTTAAAAAAGTTGGATTTTGGAGAGCAAAAGCAACAGTTTTGTGCGGGCTTAATCGAAGAAATGGCGGAGTATGTCAACTCCCAAAGGCCACGTACCATATCGGCGGTAATACACCATACTATGGTGGCCTCTCGAATCAATTTCCAAACGGGGGCTAAAAGAAATAATAAGCCCCCGGAAAACAAGGGTTCCAATGAGCCTAAGGGGAAGGACAATGTCCAAAAGTCTCCTAAGGGCAACTCCAACAAAGCTAAAGAGAAGGGTGTTTACAAAGGTAAGAATAAACTCTCTCCTGAAGAGCTTGAGCGTTATCGCAAGGATAACCGGTGTTTCAAGTGCGGCGAACAAGGGCATGCGTACCGCGCTTGTCCCCAAAAGAACAACTGCCAAGTTTCTCCTAGAGCTTCCTTGGTTGAAATCCAAGAGGAGGAGACTCACCAAACAACTCACAAAGGATCTCCTCTATGCCATGCTTGGGGAAAGGTAAGAGAACATGATGCTTTTATTCTCTTTGACCCTGGTTCTACTCACAATTTTATATCTATATAGTTGGCCACCAAGCTAGGCATACAATCCTACGAGATGGGTGTTAGGAAATAAGACGTAGCTAAATAGATAATTGAGTAGATTACTTAATGGAGAGAGACAGATTTATATACATGAGATTATAGAGTAGAGAGAGAGAGAGAGAGAGAGAGAGAGAGAGAGTACACAAGATATACATGGTTCACCCAATGTGGGCTACGTCCACGGGAAAGCAGCCACTCAATGGCTTTAGTACTTCAAAACAAGAAGTAGTTTACAAAGGGATTATACCCTTAATGGAGCTCCCGCCTTGCTCCACTCTCACCGCATCACACTCACCTTGTTGCATCAACTTCACACTATGAAATGTGTGTAGAAATGGCCTCCTTTTATAGGCCAAAAGGGCTGCCCTCTCTTATGAGAGACAGCCATGTGTAGCCGCCCTTGTGCGAATAAGTCCAAATCGGACCCTCCAATCCGCCCATGTGTGGCCGCCCTTGAGAAGACAAGTCCGCTTTTGAATTCGGCCATCGGCCACCGGCCATTGACTTCCGACCACCGGCCAACGGCCAACCGATCGGTTGTTTTCCGACCACTTTCCGGCCGCCGTCCGGCCATAATATTCCGACGAAAAAGAATATTCCGGCGGGAACAAAAGTCTCGGGGGCGGCGGGAAAAAAAGTCTCGGGGGCCTCCGCCCCCGAGGCCTTTAAAGTTGCCCCTGATTCTTGTCCGTGAAAATTTTGGTTTTCGGTGAGTGATTTTCCTTCACGCACGATGGCTTCTCCTCATAATGGGGGCCTTACAAATGTGCGCTTTTACCACAGAAAATTACAAGGGTAAATCAGGCTCCATACTTAACAATCTCCCACTTGGAGACTGATCTCCAAACCAAACCTATGACTGCTTTCCATTCTGTCTTCTTATCCTTGAATGCCGATTGAAGATGAGCAAAAGCTCAACTTCTCCTTGTTGACCACCTTTGTAAACATGTCTGCAGGATTTTCACTTGTATGCACCTTTCCTAGCTTTAGTTGTCCCTCTTCCAAAAGAGTGCGTATGAAGTGATATCTCACCTCAATGTGATTGTCCTTGAATGAAAGGCTGAGTTCTTCGCAAGATGGATAGCGCTTTGGCTATCACTGTACAAGACACAATTGTCTTGGTTGAATCCAAGCTCTTCTAAGAATCTGTGAAGCCACAGAATTTCTTTGCTTGCCTCCGTCATTGCTACATACTCTGCTTCCGTGGTAGAAAGTGAAACCACTTTCTGCAGCTTTGAAGCCCAGCTTACTGCTGTGCCTCCAACTGTGAACACATAGCCAGTAGTGCTCTTTCGAGTATCTTTGTCACCTGCCATATCTGCGTCAGCATACCCTTCTAGAAAAATATCAGTTCCTCCAAAATACAAAGCATTTGTTGTTGTCCCTTTTAGATACCTAAGTATCCACTTCACAGCTTGCCAATGCTCTTTACCTGGGTTGTCCATGAACCTACTCACAACTCCCACTGCATGTGCAATGTCTAGCCTTGTCCAGACCATAGCATACATTAGAGAACCTACCGCTGCAGCATATGGAACGTTAGACATATAGGCTATCTCCTCTTGTGTCTTTGGACACATATCCTTCGTTAGTTTAAAATGACCAGCCAAAGGTGTAGAAGCTGGTTTTGCATTTTGCATTGTAAACCTTTCTAGTACCTTATTGATGTAATCTTTTTGAGATAGCTTTATTGTCTTCTTCATCCTGTCCCTTGATATTTTCATACCAAGTATCCTCTTTGCAGCACCTAAATCTTTCATTGAAAAATATTTGGACAACTCCTCTTTTAGGTCTTTGATGTCCTGCATGTTAGCACTTGCAATCAACATGTCATCAACATACAACATTAGGATGATGAATTTCCCATCTCCCAAATTCTTCGTGTAGACGCAGTGATCCGAGTTACATCTTGTGAATCCATGATCCAACATCCATCGATCAAACTTCAAGTACCATTGTCTTGATGCTTGCTTTAAACCATACAAGCTCTTCTTTAATCTGCAAACCATTTTCTCCTTACCTTTTACTTCATACCCCTTTGGTTGAAGCATGTAGATTTCCTCCTCTAAGTCACCGTGAGGGAATGCTGTATTTATATCCATTTGCTCGAGATTTAGATCATGAGCAGCCACAAGGCTTAAGACAAGCCTAATTGAGTTCATTTTTACAACAGGAGAAAATATTTCATTGAAGTCAATACCTTTCTTTTGAGAAAAACCTTTTACCACAAGGCTGCTGCTGACAAGCACAGAAGAGCCCAAGCCTTTAAAGAAAACGATTGGGTCTTGTTAAAGTTTCCCAAGGCTCGATTAAGGCACACAACGGGCAAGAATCCTACGGGTCACCAAAAGTACTATGCTAAACTAGCAAAAAGGTACTATGGTCCCTTCCAGATTCTTAGGCCAATCAACGAGATGGCCTATCAACTCAAGTTGCCCAATCATTGGCTCATACACAATGCTTTCCATGTGAGCCTATTAAAGCCTTACAAAGGAGAGCCACCTCAAGAACCAACTATTGAAGACCCACCGGAGATCGAGGACCAAGACGAGGTGCTGCAGCCCGAGTCCATTCTCTGACATGAAGACAAGGTATTAAGAGGCGGTAAGACTATCCGACGATATCTTATTAAGTTTAAGAATTATCCTTTTGAAGATGCTAGATGGATGCAAGGCATACAATTAAAGGATAACCTAAACCTTGTCAATGCTTACAATGCTTCCCAAGAGTAAGCAAATGTACAAAATGTTAAAAATGAACAAAGTTTTTGTCTTATAAGACTCTCTTTTTCTTTATTTGTGCACAAAAATGAAGTAGTATGCATACTTAGATCAAGTTTGCGGAGACGACGTCTCCCAAACACCAAGTAGAGCTTGTCACTCTACTATGGAAGACTGATAGGACTAATGTGCAAACATGCTTGCGGCAGCCTCAGGCTCTCAAGCCCCAAATGGACTAGTCATCCATTGTGGAATGATGTCGTAGGGTAACATAGGGATCCTCTACCCGCTAAGAAAAGGACTCATGAATATGCTTTATCTTCTCTACACCATAGTCGAGGACGACTATGATTTCAAGAGAGAGGTAATGTCATAATAATCAATATCTAATTCTCCTAAATGATTTTCTCATATTAAACTGATCATTTAATGTGGGGAAGGCCAGGGGAGAAAGATCTAGAATATTGGTTAAGCTAGCAAACCGGCCACAGTAGGGATCCAAAGGAGGGAAAATAGGGATCCAAAGGGGGGGCCATCTGCAAAAGAGCCATGTGCAACAATGGGCTAAAAAGACCTTAAGGTTCAGCCCATTAAGACTTCCAAAATGCTAAGGTTCCAAAATTCAAAGGTTGTGTCCAAAGGGTTAAAGCTTAGGGGGAATTGGATGCTTTGTGTGCTCTCCAAAGTCAATGCACATCCCTACATGGGAGGGGGCGAGCCCTTCTTCTAGGGGATGAGAGAGAAAGCCACACACACACACAAGCCCCTTTACACAAAGGGAATTAGGGACACATGTCAGCTCCCTAGCCCAGATGCCCACAAGGTGTGCCCAATTCCTATTGGATGACCCTTGAAGTGGACCAATGAGAATTAAGCTAGAGTAAATCTAGTTTAATTAATTTAAAAACATTTAATAAAAGAAACCAATAAGAATTAAGTCTCCTAGAAGACTATTGGGCAGTCTCCCAAAGGGTCCAATGAGCATTCAGGAGCCCCATGGCTTGCCTGATTCCTATTGGCCAGGAGGCAAAGGGGTCCAATGAGAGTTTAGTTTAATTATTTAATTACCTTAAGCTCTCACAAAAGGGGAAAGGGGGACACATGTCAGAAGGCTATCACTTATGATGCTTAATTGTAATTGGCTTGACTTGGGGAGGGCCAATAAGGCTACAGGAAGAGCAAATAGCAAGGGGGCTCACCCAAGAGAGAGAGGGGGCTGATTTTTGCTTGGCATTATCACACACACACTCACACAATCTCATGTGTGAAGCAAAGAAGACTATCTCTTCCCAAGCTTTAATGGAGAGCTCATCACCTACTCCAAGATTGTGAGATAGAAGCCTACATCAACACTCTCTTGGCATGTGGATGCAAATCCTACCAAGAGCCAAGCTTCGATGCATGCTCATCTCCTCTACCAAGCTAATTACTAAGCTAAGCGATGCTAATATGAGTGATTATGTGAGGAGATGTACATCTTTCTCGTAAGATACTCCTTCTTCCTCTCAATCTACTCTCATACCTTGCTAGCTCTCACCATCTTCGAAGGTGTGTGAGGTCTTGGGTATGAGAACGGGGATAGTTAAAGTTGTGTTTGTTAAGTGTTTTGCTTAGTGCATGAAGCTTTCATCTTCATTGCACTAGCTAGTCTTGAAGGAACACAAAGAATTGTATTGTACAATGTCTCTCTTGATGGGAGAAACCATAATACAAAGCCTTTTGGAGGGGGGACCGGCTCCATGCAAATCCGGTCCTCAATTGTTGTCATTAGCTTAATTTCTCTCTCTTTTTAAAGTATTGTCGATGCTATTTAACTAGGTGTTATGCTTTTTGTTGCTCTCTCCACCCAAGCACTCTTGTAATTCTCATTAGGAATCTATTCTAATGAAATGCCCACTATGTTCATGCTAATTTCCGCTACACATAAGTTATTAGGCCATTAAATGTTACACAAGATGTCCAAATTGATTGTCGCATCTGATGCTAGCAATAATTTTGATATCTATTGATCGATGGATCTACAACACAGGCTTTCAGCTCTCTTTCAGTCTGTGTTCACTGTCCATAGGTGGTTGTATCCTGAGAAAATTGAGTTTAGTTAATGCTCCCAAACAATTTCAATCTTGATTCTACAAAAAAATGGAACTTGTTTCTAGGAAATCCACTGCAAAAAAATAACTAACACAAAACGAGCTAGAGAAAGAGGGCCACGTATGTGGATCATTCAATAGTGGATGCTACCGAGGTTACAGTAATAAATAACATTTTGGCAATTGTATTGCTTTAGCATCAGATAAAGTGAAAGAGTCATATAGATGGAAAATAAAAAAGAGGACTTTATGAGGCACACACTCTTCCTACTCACCTACAAACTCTCTATAAAGCGCACACACATGCAAGAGTATAGATTAGCATGCAAGCCATACTAAAGCATTGTTGTCGGAGGGGAAGGAGGAAACCACATTTATCCCCCCCATCTCTCTCTCTCTCTCTCTCTCTCTCTCTCTCACACACACACACACACACACACACACACACATACACGAGAGAGAATATACATATATATATATAAATTTTTCCCTAGCTTATTCTATATATGACCTAATTTATTGAAGAGCAGTCACTGTGACTAATTATTAGAGAATCAAACTGCACCGCAAGCCTCCTTCCTAGCTTCATGAACTTCAATCTACACAATCATTAAACTCACACATTAGTTAAAGCACTAATCATTAGGATAGCAATCAAGTAAAACACTACAAGTCCATTTAATATCCCTAAAGCACAGGCAAAGGATAGACCACATGCAACATGACAACTACCCAGGTGTCCCCTAGAGTCATAGATGGCGGACAAGATCATAACATCCCTTCTGTTAGGGGTAGCACCTATCCTCAATTTCTCAACAAAGATATAGATTCGCTAGTGAGCGATAAAAGTTGAGAGAAGGTCACAAAATTCTCTATAGGCATCTAGCGAGCATCTTCTCATGGATGAGAGTGTGTTTTTATATACTAGATGTGATAGTAGGGGTCTTTCAAAGGCTCTCAAATGACTTTTGAAATACATAAGGGTCCATCAAAGTGAGGAGCAAGTTTGTTACGTTAAAGTGAGGAGCAATTTTAACAAACGTATGAGTATCAACACTTTCACTCCTATATTTTTCAATTCTTAACATGAGATAATCACATTCTTTGAAAACATGAGCCCTTCTATGCTTATTCATGTGTTTAGTGGACTGTTCTTGTGAGTATTTAATTGCACACTGAACACTTGAATAAATGTTACTACAATCAATGACAAAATTGTTAGCGGCCGCAAGCATTGTATTGGACAATCTAGATGCAAGTGTGGGAAGTGAATGACCATACATAACTAAAATGGAGACTTATCCATTGGAGTGAGTAGTGTTATTGATAGTGCAAGTAGTGACCTAAATTTGACCATTAGAGTTAGGATGAAATGATGATGTAAAGTTGATTGTAGTACCCAAAATTTCTATAGTCGAGAATGCACCTTGGAAGTTGATCAAAATCACTACTTCAAGCAAGCCATGATGTGAAAAAAAGTGCGACTCGATGTGCAATGAGAGATTTGATACAAGGAATGAAGTATGCTTGCTTGTTGAATGGATCAATTATGGTCCAAATCATATCATGTTTATGAGTAGTGAGAGGAAAATCAGTATTAAAGTCCATTGAAACATGTTCCCAAGGTCTCTTAGGAATACTAGGGAGAGTGTGTAAGGGACCTAACTTTTTACTATGTAGTAGACTTAAACTTTTGACAGAACAAATGTAACATTTAATGATCTAGTAACTTGTGTATAGCGGAAAATAACATAGACATAGTGAGCATTTCATTAAGAATGGATTCCTAATGAGCATAGCAAGAGTGCTTGGAAGGAGAGAGCAACAAAAGCATAACACCTAGTTAGATAGGCACGAACAATACTTCAGAAAGAGAGAAATTAAGCTATTGACAAAAGTGAGGACCGGATTTACATGGAGCCGGTCCCCCCTCCAAAAGGCTTTGTATTATAGGTTTCCCCCATCAAGGGAGACATTTTACAATACAATACTTTGTGTTCCTTCAACAACTTGTTGGTGCAATGAAGATGGAAGCTTCAAGCACCAAGCTTACACTTGAAAACACAATATCAATCCCCTCACGGTCTCAGACCCAAGACCTCACACACCTTCGAAGATGGTGAGAGCTAGCGGGGTATGAGAGTAGATTGAGAGGAAGGAGTATTCTTACAAGAAAGAAGTATGTCTCCTGACATAATCACTCTTAATAGCTTAGCATAGCTTAGTAATTAGCATGCTAGAGGAGATGAGCAGGCATTGGAGCTTGGCTCTTGGTTGGATTTGCATCACAAAGCCAAGAGTTGCTGGTGTAGGGCTCCCTTTTCACAATCTTGGAGTAGATGATGAGCTTTCCATTAAAGCTTGAGAAGGAGATAGCCTTCTTTACTTCACACATGAGATTGTGTGAGTGTGTGTGTGATAATGCCCTGCAAAAATCAGCCCCCCCTCTCTCTCTTGGTTGACCCCTCTTGCTATTTGCTCATGTTGGCATCCTACTGACCCCTGCAAAGCTTAGCCAATGATAATTAAGAAGCATAAGTGATAGCCTTGTGACATGTGTCCCCCTTTCCCCTTTTGTGAGAGCTTTAGGTATTTAAATAATGCAATTAAACTCTTATTGGACCTCTTAATCTTCTGGCCAATAGGAATTAGGAAAGCCATTGGGCTGTTGAATGCTCATTGGACCCCTTGGGAGACTGTCCAATAGTCTTCTAAAGAGCTTATTTTCTATTGGTTCTCTTATCAAGTGTTTTTAAATGAATTAAACTAAATTTACTCTAGCCTAATTCTCATTGGTCCACCTCTATGGCCATCCAATAGGATTTGAATGCAACTTGGGGGCAACTGGGCTAGGGAGCTGACATGTGTCCACTATGCCCTTTGTGTAAAGGGAGCTTGCAAGAGAGTGTGTGTGTTTCTCTCTCATCCCCTACATAAAAGGCTCACCCCCTCCTAGATAGGGATGTGGGAAGACTTTTGAGTCTTCCCACAAGCATCCAATTTACCCTAAGGCTTGACCATTGGACATTACCTTTGAATTTTGGAACCTTAGCATTTTGGAAGTCTTAATGGGTTAACCTTAGGGTCTTTGAAGACCATTGATGCACATTGCTATTTTGCAGATGGCCCCTCCTTTGGATCCCTATTTTCCCTCCTTTGGATCCCTACTGTGACCGGTTTTCCAGCCTAACCAATATTCTAGCTTTTTCTCCCCTAGGACTTCTCCATATTAAATGATCAGTTTAACATGAGAAAATCATTTAGGAGAATTAGATATTAGTTATTATGACATTACCTCTCTCTTGAAATCATAGTTGTCCTCGACTATGAGATAGAGAAGATAAAGCCTAGTCATTAGTCATTTTTCTAGCGAGTAGAGGATCCCTATTTTACCCTACGACAACGTTCCAGAATGGATGACTAATCCATTTGGCGCTTGAGAGCCTAAGCTGCCGCAAGCATGTCTGCGCATTAGTCCTATCAATCTTCCATAGTAGAGTGACAAGCTCTACTTGGTGTTTGGAAGACGTCTTCTCCGCAAACTTGATTCTAAGCATGCATAATTCTTAACATTTGTGCACAATAGAGAAAAAGAGTCTTATGAGACAAAAAATTTGTTCATTTTATACATTTTTCAATTTTCTTACTCTAGGGAAGCATTGTAAGCATTGACAAGGTTTATGTTATCCTTTAATTGTATGCCTTGTTGTGAGTGCGCGAATGTTGTGCGCGTGCGCAGAGAGTGCGAAGGGGAGAGAGGAAGAGAGTGAGAACAACACAGGATGTGGGGTGCAGCTCCCAAATCTCACTGTGTGAGCACCATGTGAGAATGTGAGTGAGAGATCCTTATTCTTTGTATGTATAAAGAAATAAGGAGATAAATGTGGGCACCCAGACACTGACCGACGGACACGGGAAAAGCACGGTGAGGCACACCGCCTTTACTTAGATACCACTGTGTGAGCACCATGTGAGAATGTGAGTGAGAGATCCTTATTCTTTGTATGTATAAAGAAATAAGGAGATAAATGTGGGCACCCAGACACTTGCCGGCGGACACGAGCAAAGCACGGTGAGGCACACCGCCTTTACTTAGATACCACTGTTTGCGTGAACATCACCACAAGACAAATGCAAAACCTGCTCTCCATGCAGCACATCCGCAAAAGAGACACGCCTCGTGTTGAGCCAGCAGAGGATCACACCCACATTTTTTCTCACACTCATCATTTTTGTAACCATTGATTGTAATAAATGTCTTTCCGACATTGATTTTGAATTGAGCCATTCATTAAGTAACGGGACTCAATTGAGTTTCCAGCTTGTAATCCCGAAGTAATTTCACTTGCTGATGTAATTAGTTAGAGATGTTCTCACCTCCAAGGCTGAGGTATATAAGCCAAAGTTTTTGTAACCTAGGGAGAGATTATTAATCAAAGTGAGTTTTTTGAGCGCCGTGACTGTGTCTGAGAGAGAGTGTGTGAGAGAGAGAGAGTCTTATCTACTTGCTACGCGAGCTACGGAGCCGCCATTGGAGAAGCGACATCGCCATTGTGTTAGCAATGGCGAGAGCTACGCACTGATACCAAGAGTGCGCGCTATCGACTTCTATGTGTGGTAAGTTCCTACGAGCTTCGGTGTGAGTTTTCTTCCAACTCGTGTGTCGGAATAGAGCGTGCAGCATATCTATAGAACCACAACGAGTAGAGCTACACATTAGTACCATCGGGGTCAAGTTTCTGTCACCTGTATTTTTCGGCCTGTCTTCATACGCGTTTACCGCACGGAGTGGTTATAGGTTGATTTTGCAGTTCAAGTCTTAAGGGTGTTGTTCTTACCTAGTGTATAGACTTCCCCTTGAGTTTGAGATCGATTCAATGATTCTAGATCCTGTTTCGTATAGCATTCGTTCGTAGAACGGATTTCAGTCACTTGTGTATTTTAGAACTTAGATTTGATTTCCTTAGTAGTGATTGTCATTAGAAGGTCGATTAGGTGATTTGACACCCACCTAGTTGTTTCCATGCCTGCGTAACCGCCTTAACATTTGGCGCCGCTGCCGGGGACGAGAGCCCTAAGTATGTGACCTTAGACTAATCCTACGAGGTGAGTCGTATAAACTACTTTGTATACTTTAGTTAGAAAATATCTAGGAGTGGTGGACTCCGAAGATCTCGAGAGATACTAGGAAGTGGGGTATTCCTGGGTCTTCCGTGTTGACAGTATTTTTAGTTTAGCTTACATTGGTTTGTTGTTTTGTTGGTGTTGAGAAGTTGTTGATAGAAGAAGAAGTTGCTAAGTCCGTGAGTGGCAGTGGATCTCTTTAAAATCACAATTACCAAACCCATTTTATGATTAGGCATAGCTTAGGTAGGACTTCATTTGATCCTGATCTGGAGCTAGTAATCATTGGAGTATTTGCTTGATATGGTTGATTGCATGTTAGATCACTAAACCGTCGAGTTAGTAGTGAAACTTGCAATAAACAAAAGTCAGAGAAATTTTCTGTGAATCTGGGAGTTGCTGAGCACTAGAGGAAGCTTTAGGAAGGATTCTGTGCCAAAAAACTGGAAATCTGCAACTTTAGACATCATACACGTATGATGTCTAAATGACCAAACAGAGACCAAAACAAAAATTTTGACTTTACCAGAGTGTTCAAAAGGGGGGCTATACCCTAATTTCAACTTAAAACAAAAGGGGGGCTATACCCTAATTTCAACTTAAAACAAGAGCATTAACACTCAGAAACCCGAAAAGACAAGTCGGAGTCCAAGAAACGCAAAGAATAGGAAATTTTGGATTCAGATCTTGTTTTTACATTCAAACCTGACAAAAACACTTGAAACTCAATTATAAACATTGGAGAAAGCTTAAAACCAAAAATAGTCAATATCTGGGACAAAAGACATCATACGTATGATGTCTTTTGGTACATCCACTGCTTATTTTTTATATCTGACCTGACAAGATTGTTACAAACACTGTAGAAAGCATAAATATCAAGTTTTGACCAAAATTGATGAAAAAGACATTATACGCGTATGATGTCTTTGACCTAATTTTGGACATATTTTGATACTTTTCCAACACAGATCCATTGTAATAGCTGTCTAGAGGTTATATTTCAAGTTTCATCCCATTTGGATCACAATTGACCCAAAAAACAAGTCAAAAGCGGAAAATTGCCAAGAAAAGCCTAAATTAGCCATAACTTGCTCAAACAGAGTTCAAACTGAATTTTGTGAGTGAAAGAGCATAAGGGGGCTACTGAGAGTGAGCATAACCAAAATAGTCTAAATCTGTGAAAAAAGACATCATACGCGTATAATGTCTTTTTCAGCATAACTGCAACAAAATTCTCACTTGATGAAACAGAAGTTGTCCAACTGACAAGATTAAACAATTGACCAAGTATCAATCAGTTTGGATCAATTCTGACCACAAAAACTTGGGGAAAACAAATTGCCGAGACGAAAAAGTTAAAGTCCTTTAGGGGAATTGATGAATTTGAGATCGGGCAGGAACCTCCAGAATAACCAACCAAAACAAGGGGAACCAGCAAGTGTCATATCAACCGAGGGAAGTGTAAACCAAAGTTGGGTGCAACCATTAGAGCCGATCTTTGAAGGAAGTGTCTCTGATACTTCTTCGGAGAGATCTTACGAGATTTTCACCGAACACCTGGAACACCTGAACCTGAACAACAGAAAAAATATGGCAGCAGGATCATCAAACCCTTCCGCCACAATGAAGCTATTGTTCATAAAATACCAGTACGACAATGAGCAAGGTGCCAAGATCTACAAAGATGGAATGGACCGCTATTGTGTAAAGATAGAGGAGAGACCTAGTGAGTTCAAGGACTTAGTGCCTGTGAGCTATAGCGGAGATAGATATCTAGATGACGAGGGTACCATGTACTTGGTAGTCCTAAACCCTAACATTGTGGACAAGTGGGGATTGATGGGCACCAAAGCCAAAGTAGATGAAGAACTTGAGGAGAAAGCACCAATAATGAACTTCCCTGATGCGAGGTTAAGAAGAGAGAATGAAACTATAAGGATCAACACTGATAACATCTATGTGGGGCTATACAAATATAATAATGGGGAGCAGGATCTCTATTATAGATGTGAAGAACCCTACACTGAGAGTTGACAGACCAAAAAAGACTTTATGTTTTTACCTACACAGAGGGATCGGAAGTGAAAATTGCCGCTTACGACAAGTATGGCAGGCAATACTCAACAATGGGCAAGAAAGAATTAGAAGGATATACATACTTTGGGGGACCACTACATCAGTATTATGTTACTTCTAGCTCACAAAGACCAGCACCAACAAATGGAGGGTTAACAGGACAAAGACCATCCTATCCACAAAGGACGAATCAAATGGGACCAAGACCAGCACTAGGGCCCTGTTACAAGTGTGGAGGTGACCATCTGATGAATGTTTGCCCACATACGGAAATCATTAGAATTAACGCTTATTGCACTGAGTGTGGGGTTACTCACTTCATTGAGGATTGTTCAAAGAATCCAAACAAAGTGCAAAAGACGACATTGAATATGCTAGAAACTATTCCTACCAGCAGTGGATCTGAAAATGAAACTCTGATACCAACGCAAGTTGTTACTAGAGCTCAAGCTAAGAAAACCACTAGAGAACCTGAGAATGGAAAGTTAGCGACTGAAATGGTTAGTCCAGGACCGCGGAGTCAGAAAAACACATGGAAAGCTAGAAAAGCACGCATGAAGTTGAGAAAAGAACGTGAAGACGCTATTCTAGCTGAGGAACTAAAGCGAACTAAAGATAGATTAGAAAAACTTGAGAGTCAAAACGGGAAACGAGAGATGAGCCCGGAAAGAACGAAACAAAAGAGTATCAAAGAAACAACAAGCTTAAGCTCAGGGGGATCAGTGCTAGTCGACAAAGTACACGAACCATTGGACGCACTGATGAGAGCTTACGAAGCTAGGTTAAAGAACAACCAAACACAAGAACAGAGGTGGATGACATACCCAAACGCGGAATTGGAAAAGCAGAGACTTGAAATGTGCCAGAGAATGATCGAGACTCCACAAGCCTTATTAGAACCACCAAAAGAAACAATGAATTGTGGAACGGAAAACCCAATTCAAGAAGAGACTATTGTTTCACGGGTAGCTGAAAAGACTTCCAGTGCACAAAAGCCTGAAAATACACACAAGGATGACCGCATAGTGTTGAACACAACCGATCAGGAGATAGAGAGTTTTCATCCAGTCATACAGAGGTCTTACGGAAGAGATGATGATTACAATGAATTTTGGAAACAAGTGAGAGAGGCAAACTTTGCAAACGAGCTAAGTTGCCAAGCTAATCAGACAAATTGGGAAAAGGACATCAGGAACCCTCCCATAGTGGAATTTGAGGCAGGATCTCAAGTGGACTTGGATCTGCAATCTTACTGGGGAGATGGGGGCTCTGTTAGAACAATGGAGAGCAAACCTCATTCATTGAATACCTTACCTTCATACTTAGGAGCGTATGAAGCAAAATCCGAGATTAGAGCACTTCCCTCACGAAGAATCTCATCAGAAAAAGTCATGGACTCGCAAGGATTGATAGAGATCTTGTCAACACCAGTGACATGCACTATCTCTCTAGCTGAGCTTTTGAGGTTAAGACCACATATGTGGACCACTGTAGGAAAATGCTTGGAGAAATTTGGGGTAAAAGACCCAACATCGAGACTGCAAGAGGGTATACAAGAGCTGAGTAAAACACAAAAGAACGCTAAGCCTGTACCCTTAAACAAGGTCGGAGAGTATTGCGAAGGTGAAGAGGGGAATACAACCTTACCAGTTGAATTCCAAGGAGTGAAGACGATGGCAATACTAGACAGCGGAGCTGGGGTAGCCATTGCTACAAAAGAAATCTGGAAAAAATGGGGGAAACCAGCAATAAGGAAGACTAGGTTGAAACTCCAATTAGCAGATGGACACATGGAGAACCCTATGGGGTTATTAGAGAAAGTTGTAGTGACTTCTTGCGGCATTGAATACGAACATACTTTTGCTATTGTCGATTTTGGCAAGGAGAATAACTATGATATCATACTGGGAAGACCATTCATGAGACAGTTGAAAATGGTCCAAGATTGGGGCTACGATCACATATACCTGAGAAATATGGAAACCACTACACGTGTGAACCTGAAAGACCATAGCTACAAAGATGTGAACCTAACACCGGTGGAGGAGTTTGATTCAGCTACTTTGGCGGGATCCAAATTTCCAGCTTGGTTAGGTAAACCTAAGGAGTTATGGATGTGTGGAGCTTCGAAATGTGGAAGTCTGAAACGAGAAGAATGTGTTTTAGAAAGGGCTATCGAAGACGAAACTTATGTAGGAGAACCCTTTCCAGAGGACACGCTTGAACCATTAGAATGGACACACATTCTAGCAACCCTAGATGTTTGTGCAATTCCGGATGGTCCCACAACAAAATTTTGCGACAAGGACAGGTACGACGTGGTTCCGTACTTCATGTTGAGAACTGTATTCGAAAAAGAAACTGAAAAGAACGATACACTGGAAAAGGAAGATGAAGAGGAGGTGTTTCACGACATTCCCGATCATCCTGAGTGGGGAAATGAAGCAGACAACGAGTCAACGGACAATTCAAGCGGAAACGAAGAAACTATAACGGATGTCCGATTTTATGATTTTCCGAACCAAACTAAACAACGCCAGAAACGCTATAGAGCAAAGAAAAAAACAAAGGGGGTTAGAACCAATCCGATGCATAGAATAAGAGGAAAAAATCAATTCCTAATGCTAGTAAAGGCGGAAGATTGTGTTAAGGACAAGGTTTCTGGAAGAATGAGAGGCAATGATCAAAAGAGCTTACGAAAAAACAAAAGAGGCTCAAGAAATCAAGTTCAAAGGAATGGAACGAAAACTGAAACTGAAAAATCAGAAAAGAACAAGCGCAACAGAGAACACACGGAGTCCAAGTTAGAACGTAGAAACAAGTACAGAGAGCTCAAGAAAACTCTGAAAGAAGTTTGGACGACAGAAATTGAGAGTGGAGAGGACAAAAATGCCAAAATCAAGGAAAACATGGATGTTCCTCTCACTATAGGAAATTCACAATAGAGGATAGGAAGGTGGTATTAACCCCACCTATTCGAGAGAGGAAGGAGAACGAATCTTATGACGGACCGGAGGATGCAAAAAAAGTTGATTTAGCAGCTCCAGGTGAGCCACCTAGACCAGTGTACATAGCCACATATTTGTCTCCAGGCGAGGAAGAGAGACTTTTGAGTCTTCTAAGAGAGTATAGGGATGTGTTTGCATGGTCTTATAAAGAATTAAAGGGAGTTGACCCATCGATATGCCAACACACAATCCCACTGAAACAAGACGCAAAGCCTAGCAGACAGAGACCATACACATATAATGATACTTTTGCTAAGCGAATCAAAGAAGAGATAGATAAGCTAATGGAAGCTGAATTCATATACGAGATTGAACACACCGATTGGGTATCTCCAATTGTGGTAGTACCCAAGAAGAACGGAAAACTCCGAGTGTGTGTCAACTTAAAGAAAGTGAATGCTGCAACAATCAGGGACAATTATCCCCTGCAGAGCGTGTATCAGGGAAAACAGCATACTCCTTTCTTGATGGTTTTTCAGGATATAACCAGCTAGCCATAGCACCGGAAGATCAACATAAAACAGATTTTGCAACGGAGTGGGGAATTTATGCTTATCGGGTTATGCCTTTTGGTCTAACCAATGCTCCCGCAACCTTCCAGAGGCTGATGACGCATGCTTTCAAAGAATACTTAAGGTTGTTTCTAGAAATATACATGGATGACTTATGTGTACATTCTCTTCTGAGAGATGAGCATCTAGAACACCTAAGAAAAGTATTTGAGAAATGTAGGACATATCGCATTTGTCTCAATCCTGAGAAATGTGTGTTTATGGTCCGACAGGGCAGAATTCTGGGACATATTGTCTCACAAAACGGAATATCCACGGATTTAGAGAAGATAAAAGTTATAGTGGATATGCCTAGACCAACCAATGCGAAACAAGTACAGAGTTTTATGGGACATTGCGGATATTATAGACGATTCATTTACATGTACGCTATAATAGGCCAACCACTTTACAGGCTAATAGTGAACTTCGAATGGACAGAGGAGTGTGAGGAATCGTTCAAGAAATTGAAAGAGGCACTCATTACTGCTCCAGTCTTGAAATCACCAGATTCGGAGAAGATATTCCATGTGCATATAGATGCTTCGGCATATGCAATAGGATGCATTCTGGCTCAGCCAGAAGAAGGAAACATGGATTTTCCTATCTGTTACGCCAGTCGACAGCTCAACAATGCAGAGAAGAATTACACCACAACAGAGCGAGAGGGATTAGGAATGATATATGCTGTGAAGAAATTTCGGCATTATCTTCTAGCCAACAAGTTTGTGTTTTTTACGGATCACCAAGCCTTGCTCTACCTAGTGAATAAACCATGCAATACCGGGAGAATAGTGAGATGGTTCATTATCTTACTGGAATTCGACTTCACGGTAGTAGTAAAGAAAGGAAAAACACATCTTAGAGCTGATCATCTTTCGCGATTGACGAATGGAGAAGACCCTATAGGAGTAGATGACGACATGCCAGACGCGTACTTGTTCAACATAGAAATGATACCGAAGTGGTCTCAAAATGTCGTTAACATATTAACCTATGGAGGAGAGTTCGATAGAGGAGAATACAACCAGAAACATATTGCTATTCAGCAATCCAAGAATCTTCAATTGGTTGCAGGAAGGTTGTATCAATTAGGAAATGATCATGTTTTACGACTATGCATCAATCCTGAGGAATATAATATATATCTGCGCGAAGCACATGTTCAGGAATGTGCATTTCATTGTTCAAGAAGGAACACATATAGGAATTTGTTACAATTGGGAGTCTATTGGCCAGGAATGAAAGAAAGCGTACATGAATATGTAACTGTATGTATTGTATGTTCATCAAAACCGCCAGCAGAGTATTCGACATTATATCAGATAATGATCGCTCCAGATTGGAGTCAGTATATTGTTGAATATCTCACAAATAGAACTTTCCCAGAAGGAACGTCAAAAGCTCGTCAGAAATCTGTAGAGACAGAAGCTAGAGATTACACTTTCATAGGAGATCAACTCTATAAGAGAGGTAAAGACAACCAGCTTAGGATTTGCGCATCAGAGTCTGAGTATGTGATAATCCTGGAGCAAGCTCATGGAGGAGTAGGTGGAGGCCATTTCTCAGGTGATAAGACAACAAAACTTGTCTTAGCCGCAGGAATATGGTGGCCAACATTACATATGGACGCTGAGGAATACGTTAAACGGTGTGATGACTGTCAGCGGACCAAAGTACCACTTAAAAGAGATGATATGCCGCTTAGACCAATGATGGGGGCAAGAGCTTTTGCAAAATGGGGGATTGATTATGTCGGACCCATTTCACCTCCTGCATATAAGACTCATGCACAATACATCATTATGGCTACGGACTATCTAACAAAGTGGGTCGAAGCAAAGGCAACTCAAAAAGCAGATGCCAGGACCACGGCACAGTTTCTATATGAATACGTCTTTGTACGATATGGATTGCCAATAGAAATTGTAAGTGATCGAGGCACACATTTTATAAATGAAGTGATAAAGATCCTTCTAGATGAATTCATGGTAATCCATAGGAAATCAGCCCCGTATCATCCACAAGCAAACGGACAAGCTGAAGCAACAAACAAAACCATATGCACGGTCCTCACAAAGATTGTATCTGAGTCGAGAACTGACTGGGACCAGAAGTTGCATTCAACATTATGGGCATATAGGGTAGCATATAAAACATCAATAGGAACGACCCCATATAACATGGTTTTTGGGCTAAATGCTATCTTACCAATAGAATTCTTGATTTCAACCTTAAGGGTGGCTAAGGATCTAGAGTGGACAGGGCACGAGCTTTCTGATAGAATAGATGACCTGGAAAAGCTAGACGAGCTTCGCCTAAAAGCAGTAGCTTCTATCTACGCTCAAAAAAGGCGACAAAAGGAATTTTTTGATAAGCATGTGCGGACTAAAGAGTTTAAGGTTGGGGACTATGTCCTAGTTTACACTCTGAAACAACATGCTACGAAGCTTAAAAAGTGAGGGATGGGACCTCTGGTGATTAAAGATCTATTACCAAGTGGAGCCATCAAGCTTGCTACATTAGACGGAGAAGAAATGCCCAATTGGATTAGTGGATGCAGAGTGAAAAAGTATCTTCTGCCGCTAACCCAAGACATGCTTCTCAAAATACATCAAGAAGAGCTGCGTGTCCAGAAAAAGAAAAAGATTGTGGAGGAAGCGCAAGCCGAGGCGAAGGAAAGAATGGAGAAAAGAAGACTACTGCGTCAGAAACAGCGCAATGAAGGAGCAATACGAATAAACGCAGTCAGTATAACAGAAATGGATAATGACAAAGAAGAACCCATCATTGAATGCAAAGTAGGAACCAACCAAATCAAAGCCAGAGCACTATTGGATTCAGGAGCTCAAGCTAACCTACTTTCACTCAGTTTGTATAGACAATTGACAAATGACACTAAACTACAAACTGCCAAGCAAGAGTTAAAGAGTTACTCTGAGAATTCAATCAAAACTGTCGGATGCACAGTTTTACATATACAGATTAACCAATATGTGTATCCTCATATGTTTTACGTGGTTGAAGACCAAGCTACACAACATCCATTATTGCTAGGACAACCATGGCAGAAACAATACAATGCAATGATTGGCTGGAGTTCTAAATCAGTGCTTATCAAATACGAAGGTGAAAGTCAATCAGTTAAGTTCACCCAAGGAGCAGAGCCAACTCCAAAGGACGAATCCAAAGACAAAGGTAAACAACAACCCGAGAAAAAAAAAGAAGCAATGGCGACCGAAAGTTTCTATACAACCGGATTACTCTTCGACGAGGAACTCTCAACAGTGGATAAGAAAGACAAGCAATAATATAACAGCTCAACCTTGGGAAAAAACGGAGTCAAAGTTGGTATGGAGACCCAAAAAGGTTGTGCCAGAGAACACAAAGGTGGAAAGCAGAGTCTTCAATACCAGATAACAGAGTGATTCCAGACAATCAAGGACAGTGAAACAGATCTGGATTCCAAAGAAGTTCATGACGGCACAAAACTATAGCAAGCAAATTTGGATCCCAAAGATTTGTAAACAGGAACTCCCTTCAGTACAATCAACGGAAACTCCTAGGTATTTCAAGGCGAGGAAATCAGCACAAAGGACAAAGCAGGTTTGGGTCGCAAAGAGTTTGTGGCAAGCACAAGCGAAGAGGAAGCAGATTTGGATTGTGCAAAAGAACAACAAGGTAAAGATGAATCCATCTACTGATTCTACTACCGCAGTATCACCAACCCAAAACCCGACCACCAATCCTTCAATCAAACAAAGAGCAGCTTTATTGGAAAGGCTGTTGTATCATCGCTTTGCAATTGCATTAGGAACTTATGACCAAAACAACTACAATGCTTCGCCCACAGACACTTCATAGTCGTCTGGGAGGACTCACACTAGGAGGGGGGAGGTATACAGGTATACAGGAGTTACAAAGCAGCTACAAGCGCCAAAAACAACGAAAAACAAAAATTATATTAGAAGGGTAGTGTCTTACATGATTTTACAATTTTTATGTTTGATTGCGGATATTGATAATAGTTATGCCCTTATATACCTTGTTTTGCAATAAGAAGAGATCAAATGATGAATTTGGGTCTCTAGACGTGTAAATATCACTAAACAAGAGTGTTTTTGGAGCAAAAAAGTGAAAAAGTGGTAATCCAAGTCCAGAAATCACAAATAAGTGTATATTCATATACACAGGGTTACCAGCTATTTATCGTGTATGTTTGGAATTTTTTGGCTTCAATTTGCTATTTTCCTTTATTTTTTATGATTTTCTTGATAAAAGTAATAGAAAAATAAAAAAGCAGGTGAAATGAGATCGGAAAAAAGAAAAGAATAGACGGTGATGGTCCTAATGACAAGGGTAACCCATGGTAAACATTGGGTACAATTCTGAAAAAGTTGCGGAAAGCCCGAAATGACAGAATTTTGGCAAAGTGGACAGATTTCTCAGAAACAGGTCAAACGGAGTCCAAATTGAGAAATTTCAAATCCTAAAGTGCATTTCACGACGAGATAGGAGCACATGTCAAATTTGGTAACAAGTGATCCGGGAAGTCCGAAGTTAAGTATTTTTCACTTCACTTTCAAGCTCATTTCCACTATTACCTTCTTGGAGAGAGCAAAGAGCACACAGGAGCATCCGACCTTCTACCGCCTTCTACGACTGCTACGAGAGCTCAGAGGAAACCAGACATGAGAGGTAGACTCGTTTCCATAAGCTTTTGATGCTTATCGTTAACTTTTGTCGCGAAAACTGACCAAAACCAAGAAACAAGAGCAGACGGGGAATGGGGAGGAACGCTAGGTAGGGGCACAACCGCCTAACCAAACCTTGCAAGAACTTAGAGGTGGGTTACCCTAACATAGAAGATGGGTTTCTAACAGTCAAAGCTCGAGAAAGAACGACTTGAAAAACCCTAGGTCAACAGAGCCTGCAAGAGGCAAACAGGAAAAAGTTGTCGAAACGACACAAAACTTCTCAGGAAGCTTAACAACATCGAGGGCAATGCAACCATGGAGTATCTCCGGGTTTGGATCACCGAAAGTAGGGCGGAACAACCGATTCGGCTGCAGACACACAAAGCGTCATTTTGGCATAACGGCTAAAATTGACGACGAAATGACATGAAACTTCACAAGCAGCTTCAAATATACATGGATGACTTATGTTTGCAAGCAAAACCCAAAAGAAAGCTGATTCACTTACCGATGGTGAAAAAGACGCTTTCGGGCAACCAAATGGAGAAAGATGGAGAACTGGGAGCCAAAGTCAAGTTCAACCAAATAGGTGGCTTCACAACATATCCAATGAGCTGGAAATGCAACTCTCGAGAAGAAAAGTTGAAGAAATTCAACTCCAAGGCAAAAAGACGACTTCGGAGACTGAAATGCCTATAAGGGGGCTTTTTAGCTAAACTAATGACTTTTTAAGTTGAAAACTAGTTAGCAGGGCTTAGGGCACTAGCACAAAGCATTCTTTGCACAAAAAGACCAACATTTCAAGAAAAGACATCATACGCGTATGATGTCTCACAGCATGATTTTCACATCCATTTCAACATTTGAGTGCATAGCCTCATTCCACATGTTAATCACATCCTATGAACCAAGTATCATGAGAATTGGAGTTAGAAAACCCAAGGAAAACCAAAAAGATGCAAATTAGGCCATAAAATTGATTTTTGGTCCTAACTTTGTCAAAATAACTCCAAACTCATTGAAACTTTGTAGGATTGTTGATTAACACATCTATAAGCTATCTGGAACCAAAAAGCACCATTTTGACACAAAAGACATCATACGCGTATGATGTCTATTTGCACTTACAGAGCCAAAACTGCTCATTTGACATCATACATCCATTGTATATATTTAATACATGCTACATATGAAGTTTGGAACCATTTGGTCAAGTGGATCACCCCATTAGCCCAATTGAGGAAAAATCTTTCATCCAAAGCCTATTTTAGCCCAACGTCAACATACTCAAGTCCAAACCAAGATTTGAGTAGAGACAGTCCTTCACTAGTACATGGGGAGTCCACAGAATCAATCCCATGAAAAATTGATGAAAAAGACATCATACGCGTATGATGTCTCCAGAGCCATTTTTAGCCCAAAATCTATCCAAAATTCATAAATCCACTGAATAAGCCTATCTAAAGCCATATCCAAGCTTATAGAGAAATTTGGTCCAAAAATACACTAAAAGACATCATACGCGTATGATGTCTCACTATGTGATTTTGGCACCTCAGGGCTTCAACCACCAAATAGAAGTGATCTACATACCATTTTAAGGTGAACCACCAAGTTTTATCCAATTTGGATCATAAAATCCAATTCCCTTTCAAAATTTTGCCAAGAGCCTGATCTGGACTAAACTGGCCAAAACTTGATCAAATGGGATCCAAACTCAAATCCAAGCATATGATACTCATGTATACACTATCAGCTACAAGCACAACCAATATGAAGTCATTTTGACACAAAAGACATCATACGCGTATGATGTCTCTAGCATGATTCTGAGCCCAGTTTGCATATTTTTTCACCTACCCTGCATCCTTAGGCCCTGAATAGCTCATGTTTCAATTTTCAAGTCATTTGAATAGTTAAAAGCTTCATTTCGGCTTTCAGTACTAAAAAGACGCTAACTTCTGAAATTGGAGTTACAGGATCCATGGATTCCGCTAAGTTATCGTCAACGAAGAGAAAAAGACCGACAATCAAAGATGCTCTTGCAGAAGCAGAACCCTTTGACATTCCAGCAGAAACCCTCAAGCCAACCAAAACTTGGGTGGAGGAAGCAGTACTGGAACAAGAGGGAATAAAGATCTACCAGGGGACTTTCAGAGATCCTCAAGGGCAAGCGGTGGATATACCGATGATCCCACAAGAATTGGTGGATTATAGCAGGTCAGAGAACATCAGCAGGTACCTGGAAAGGGCAGACTTGCACAGATTCTTCACCTCGAGACCATCAGGTGTAGATACAAGAAGAGTGTATGAGTTGGCAACCTCCATTCAGAAGGATGGGAAAGCCACATTGACAGCAATAGATGGAGAGAAAGTAGAGGTACAGATCACTCCACAGCTCATTGCAGATGCATTGAAGCTGAACAACAAAGGGAGCTCTGTCAGGGAAAGAAGGGAGGCTATAGAGGTTTATGGGTCCAAGAAACAGAATGCAACTTATGGAGATATGGCAGACCAAAGAGCGGCAACCCTTTGCCGACTGTACAACCAATTTCTCCATATTTGCAGTAAAAGACCGCAAAAGTATACGACACCGCCCCATGCCATTGCAACTACCATCACATGGGCATTGAAGAGCAATATGCCAAAAGAGGTGAATTACGCTCAACACATCCACGAACAAGTAATTGCCATGCACAACGAGAAGCCAAAGTATATAGGAGGAGCTGAAGTTCTAACAAGAATAGCTTATGAAGCTATTGGAGCCAGAGATCAATGGCCAAAGGTTCCCTCCCAGAATGAGTGGCTTAGAGAAGCCGATGAGGAGGAAGAACAACCTGAAGTATCCAAGAGGGCGTCCACAAGAGCACGCAGGAAACTAGAAATAGTTTCAGAACCTGAAGAGAATGTGGATGAGCCGATTATGAAGAAAGCAAAGAAGAAGGTTGCTCCCAAGCAAACCAAAAGTCAGAAAGCGGCACGAATGGAAAGACTAGTGGAGCAGTTGAGAGCGGAAAGAGCTCTAAAGGGGGACTTTGAAGAAAAGTGGGTGCCAGACCCCACTAAAGTCGGAACTAGCTCAGCCAGGCCACATGTTGATCAATATGATCAATATATTAGAGCTTATGAGGAGTCATAGGCAATACTGGAGCAGCAACCTGTCGAGCCATGCACTGAAGAGGAAGTACAGCTTTTAAAAGCTGAGCGGAAAAAGGACGACAAGGGGAAGAAGAAAGTAGATGAGTCTACTGAACCTCAAGAGAAAGACGGGCAAGCAAACAAAGGGAAAGCCAAGATGACTGAGGACAATCAGCCCTCCTTTACTGATGTACCCAGCCCGAAGAAGACGGAAATCATTATGAAAGAGACCACAGTAGAGATGGACACGGCTGGTATGGAAAAGCCGGAGGCCGGGACCAAGGAAAAGGAGATAGATCCAAATCAGCAAAAGAAAAACGATTATGAGGATCTTGTAGTGATAGGGTACACTGAAGAAGAGGCCCTTGAGGCGGTTTATGGGATCACCCTACAAAAACGAGATGATCGGAGAGGGACATAGGAAAATACAAAGAGTACAAAAGAAAGTGATGAAAAACTGGACGAGCAGAACGTACTAGAAGAGCCGAAGCCAGTGGAGGGGGTGGCCGAAAAAGATTTAGAGTTGACAGATGAAGATGAAAAAGACATGCACATGGTGCATGAACTGCTCAACAAGATCAAAGAAAGATCCAAGGCAAAGGAAGTGGAGATTGGGACAGCCAAACAAAGGGAAGCCGAGTTGCAGAGGAAATTAGAGGATGCTATGACTGAATCTAAAAGTCATAAAGCATCACTCTACGATGCGGAAAACGAGAGATATGGCTTGATACTCCAGCTAGCCGAGGCTTCAAGAGAAGTAACAAGTGCACAGGAAGCAAGGGAGCGGATGGAAGATGACTTGGAGGCGGCTAAAGATGAGCTCATTGAGCTAAGGGAAAGAGTCGAGCTCCAAGAAAGAACAATCACTAGACTTAGGACTACCCCTAGAGCCAGCAGAGCAGGAACTGAACAAGAGGGAGCTCTTGTACCAGCTCTGGAAGACCAGGTCCGAAGCTTACAAAGAGAGCTAAGATTAGAGCAAGTGCAAAGGTTGCACATTGCGGAGGGATCATTGGCAGCAGAGGAGAGGCTCACTTTAGAAAATCAAACACTAAGAACAGAGAATGAGACCCTCCGCAAACAGCTCCAAGATCTACAAGAGCAACAAAGAAGAGAGACAGAGACACCACAAGAAGAATCAGGTGGAGCAGCCATAGAACTACCAGAAACTGGAGAGGCAACCACAATTGAAGATCCAGCCCCAGTTCACGAGGTGATCTCAACTTCAGGAATCTCTGAAGAAGAAGAACAAAGGCTGGAGCAAAAAAGTGAAAAAGTGGTAATCCAAGTCCAGAAATCACAAATAAGTGTATATTCATATACACAGGGTTACCAGCTATTTATCGTGTATGTTTGGAATTTTTTGGCTTCAATTTGCTATTTTCCTTTATTTTTTATGATTTTCTTGATAAAAGTAATAGAAAAATAAAAAAGCAGGTGAAATGAGATCGGAAAAAAGAAAAGAATAGACGGTGATGGTCCTAATGACAAGGGTAACCCATGGTAAAAATTGGGTACAATTCTGAAAAAGTTGCGGAAAGCCCGAAATGACAGAATTTTGGCAAAGTGGACAGATTTCTTAGAAACAGGTCATATGTTGAACCATCAACAAACTGCACACAACCAAGTCTCCCACTAGAGAAAGAGCAAAACAAATCATGACGTGGTGTCACGTGAAAAACTGCATGCTCATCTAGTAGAAAACACGTAGACAATGTGCTATCCCAAGATACAAAGTAGTTTGAAGGCAACCTAGATTGAAAAGTGACATGCCTGTCACATGCATACTCTCTAGCATCTGTCCTCATAGTAGCACCATGCATCTGCCTCTTCCGCTGCCTCATACGCCTGAAGCAACGGTGCCTAATATACCCTTGTGGCCACAATACCAACATGTCAGTCGTCGTGAACAAAAATCGCCTCTCATGGCCATGCCACCTGAGAGCAAACCACTATCTCAAGTAGACAAAGTGAGCAAACTATTAAGCTCACAAGCCTCTACAATAGGCAAACAAATTTGATAAAATTTTGGTAGAGTCTCCCTTGTAACTGGAGTAAAAACCTCAACAGTGAACCGCAAATGGAGACAACACAAAATGCCCAAATGACCAAATCCAGGAATGTAGTCGTCCGGAATCACTTCACAAAGTCATACAAAGAGCAAGCACGCTCTAGTCGGAGTACCACTCAATGGAATATTGACAAAACCTGTCAACATGTTTGCATAAACAAGCTTCAATGGATGCGCATAAACAAGTGCTCAACTGTGAGCATCAACCATGCATCCAAAATACTTAGCCATGATGGCTCACATCTCCACATCTGTTCCCACATAGAGTATACATCAACACAAAACCATGTGTCGAGAAACTGCATATGGATGTGCCTTAGTCGAGGAACCATATCCCAAATCAACAACTGCAAGTTAAATCGGCAACCATTTAATGGCCTAATAACTTATGTGTAGCTGAAATTAGCATGAACATAGTGGGCATTTCATTAGAATAGATTCCTAATGAGAATTACAAGAGTGCTTGGGTGGAGAGAGCAACAAAAAGCATAACACCTAGTTAGATAGCATCGAAAATACTTTCAAAAGAGAGAGAAATTAAGCTATTGACAACAGTTGAGGACCGGATTTGCATGGAGCCGGTCCCCCCTCCAAAAGGCTTTGTATTATGGTTTCTCCCATCAAGAGAGACATTGTACAATACAATTCTTTGTGTTCCTTCAAGACTAGCTAGTGCAATGAAGATGGAAACTTCATGCACTAAGCAAAACACTTAACAAACACAACTTGAATTATCCCCGTTCTCAGACCCAAGACCTCACACACCTTCGAAGATGGTGAGAGCTAGCAGGGTATGAGAGTAGATTGAGAGGAAGAAGGAGTATCTTACGAGAAAGATGTACATCTCCTCACATAATCACTCATATGTAGCATAGCTTAGCTTAGTAATTAGCTTGGTAGAGGAGATGAGCATGCATTGAATCTTGGCTCTTGGTTGGATTTGCATCCACATGCCAAGAGAGTGTTAATGTAGGCTTCTTGGAGTAGGTGATGAGTTCTCCATTAAAGCTTGGGAAGAGATAGTCTTCTCTTTCTTCACACATGAGCTTGTGTGAGTGTGTGTGTGTGATAATGCCTTGCAAAAATCAGCCCCCCTCTCTCTCTTGGGCGAGTCCTCTTGCTAATTTCTCTTGCTGAAGCCTCATTGGCCCTCCCCAAGTCAAGCCAATTACAATTAAGCAGCATAAGTGGTAGCCTTCTAACATGTGTCCCCCTTTCCCCTTTTGTGAGAGCTTTAGGTAATTAAATAATTAAACTAAACTCTCATTGGACCCCTTTGCCTCCTCGCCAATAGGAATCAGGCAAGCCATGGGACTCCTGAATGCTCATTGGACCCCTTGGGAGACTGCCCAATAGTCTTCTAGGAGACTTAATTCTCATTGGTTTTTTTTATTAAATGTTTTTAAATTAATTAAATTAGATTTACTCTAGCTTAATTCTCATTGGTCCACTTCAAGGGTCATCCAATAGAAATTGGGCACACCTTGCGGGCATCTGGCCTAGGGAGCTGACATGTGTCCCTAATTCCCTTTGTGTAAAGGGAGCCTGTGTGTGTGTGTGGCTTTCTCTCTCATCCCCTACCTTCAGGGCTTGCCCCCTCCCATGTAGGGATGTGCAAAGACTTTTAGGGCACACACAAAGCATCCAATTTTCCCTAGGGTTGACCTTTGGACACAACCATTAAATTTTGGAACCTTAGCATTTTGGAAGTCTTAATGGGCTGAACCTTAGGGTCTTTTTAGCCCATTGTTGCACATGGCTCTTTTGTAGATGGCCCCCCCTTTGGATCCCTATTTTCCCTCCTTTGGATCCCTAATGTGGCCGGTCTGCTAGCTTAACCAATATTCTAGATCTTTCTCCCCTGGCCTTCCCCACATTAAATGATCAGTTTAATATGAGAAAATCATTTAGGAGAATTAGATATTGATTATTATGACATTACCTCTCTCTTGAAATCATAGTCGTCCTCGACTATGGTGTAGAGAAGATAAAGTATATTCATGAGTCCTTTTCTTAGCGGGTAGAGGATCCCTATGTTACCCTACGACATCATTCCACAATGGATGACTAGTCCATTTGGCGCTTGAGAGCCTGAGGCTGCCGCAAGCATGTCTACACATTAGTCCTATCAGTCTTCCATAGTAGAGTGACAAGCTCTACTTGGTGTTTGGGAGACGCCGTCTCCGCAAACTTGATCTAAGCATGCATACTACTTCATTTTTGTGCACAAATAAAGAAAAAGAGAGTCTTATAAGACAAAAACTTTGTTCATTTTTAACATTTTGTACATTTGCATACTCTTGGGAAGCATTGTAAGCATTGACAAGGTTTAGGTTATCCTTTAATTTTATGCCTTGCATCCATCTAGCATCTTCAAAAAAATAATTCTTAAACTTAATAAGATATCGTCGGATAGTCTTACCGCCTCTTAATACCTTGTCTTCATGTCAGAGAATGGACTCGGGCTGCAGCACCTCTTCTTGGTCCTCGATCTCCGGTGGGTCTTCAATAGTCGGTTCTTGAGGTGGCTCTCCTTTGTAAGGCTTTAATAGGCTCACATGAAAAGCATTGTGTATGAGCCAATGATTGGGCAACTTGAGTTGATAGGCCATCTCATTGATTGGCCTAAGAATCTGAAAGGGACCATAGTACCTTTGTGCTAGTTTAGCATAGTACTTTTGGTGACCCGTAGGATTCTTGCCCGTTGTGTGCCTTAATCGAGCCTTGGGAAACTTTAACAAGACCCAATCGTTTTCTTTAAAGGCTTGGGCTCTTTTGTGCTTGTCAGCAGCAGCCTTTTGCCTTTGCTGTAAGATAGAGATAGTATCCTTAATCTTTTGAAAAGATTCTTGTAGGTCTCGGCTATACTCATCTACAGCGAAGATCTTCCCATGTACCTTAAGTAGCAAGGGACTTTTTGATCTTCCCTCAATTACCTCGAAAGGTGCTTTTCCTGTGGAAGTATGTACAGTGTTATTGTAAGCATACTCCACTAAGGGTAAGTACTTCTCCGATTGGGATCTTTGATCTACTTCCGTTACATAGGCTTTTAGTAGATCGAGAATGGTTAGGTTAGCTATTTCACTTTGGCCATCAGTTTGTGGATGATAGGCCGAAGAGAAGTTTAGCCTTGTTCCTAAATTCTCAAAGAGACCCTTCCAAAAATTACTGGTCATTCTAGGATCTCTATCCGACACTATGGACATGGGCAAGCCATGGTACTTGAAAATTTGTGAAATAAAGAGGGTTGCCATTTGATGGGCTTTGATAGTATTTTTGACAGGTATAAAATGAGCTTGTTTACTAAACCTGTCTACTATCGTCCATATTCCCGTATTCCCATGGATAGACTTAGGCAATCCAAAGATAAAATCCATGGATATGCTCTCCCATGGTGAATTAGGGATTGGCAAGGGTTGAAGCGATCCAAGTTGCTTCCCTCTATCAAATTTTGTCTTTTGGCATACCACACATTTGGAAACATACTCTTGTATGTTCACTTTCATGGTGGGCCAATAGAAATATGTTTCAATTCCCTTTAAGGTAGACTGAATCCCTCTATGCCCCGCATAAGGTGGAGCATGAGATTCATACATTACTTTCTCACGTAGTGAGTTAGTAACGCATAGTCTATTGCCATAGAGAAGATAACCATCTTGTAAAGTAAATGGTTCTTCTTTCTTCCCTAATGCAAGGGCTGAAATCACATCTCTAAAATCGGGATCAATAGCATACTCATCTATCATTGAAGATTGATCATTGTGAGTTGCTATGGAAACCGCAGTCACTCTCGGCCGTCTTGAGAGTGCATCAGCTACTTGATTATGCTTGCCAACAATGTGAGCAATATGAAAATGAAATTGTGAAAGGAAATTTGCCCACCTCATTTGTTTGTTGGAGAGCTTGGTCTGCGTCATGAAGTACTTAAGACTTTGGTGATCCGTTCGCAGAATGAAAGGAGTCCCCAATAAATAGTGCTTCCATGAGTCTAAGGCATGTAGAACTGCAAGGAGTTCCTTTTCGTATATGCCTAGAGCTTGCTCTATAGGGTCGAGCCTTCGGCTCTCATAGCCTATGGCGTGCCCTTCTTGGAGCAAAACAGCTCCAAGGCAATCACCACCAGCATCACATTGGACCTCAAATGGTTTTGAGAGATCCGGTAGTGTAAGCACAGGTTGAGAGATAAGCTTTTCTTTAAGCTTTTCGAAAGCATTGTTCTCTTTAGCAGACCATGTATACCTAATGCTTTTCTTTGTTAGGTCATGTAATGGTCCCGCAATTTATGAGAACTTTTCTATGAAGCGTCTATAGTATGCACACATACCTATAAAGCTTCTTAGTTCATGAAGATTCCTTGGTTTAGGCCATCCTTTTATTACCTCTAACTTGGATGGATCCATTTGGATGCCATCTTGAGAGATAATGTGACCTAAATACTGAATCTCTTGCAAGAAAAATTCACTTTTCTTTCGATTAACATAAAGTTTATTCTCTCTTAAAACTTGAAATATTACCTGGAGGTGTTGCTTGTGTTCCTCCAATGAATTAGAGTAGATGATAATATCATCAAAGAACACTCCAATGAAGGTTTGATGAGGCCTGAACAGCTTCTCCATCAAGCGGTTGAATGTGGCTGGTGCATTGGTCAAGCCAAAAGGCATGACAATGTATTCGTAAAGACCAAATGTAGTACGAAATGCCGTCTTTACAATGTCTTGATCAACTATCCTTATTTGATGATAGCCACTTTTTAGGTCAATCCTACTGAAGTAGGTCGATCCTTGTAGCTTATCAAATAGGTCTTCTACCCGTGGAACGGGAAACCTATTCTTGATAGTGATCCTATTTAGTGCTCTATAGTCGACACACATACGATATGTGCCGTCTTTCTTTTGCACTAATAGTACAGGTGAGCAAAATGGAGATGAGCTTGGCCTAACCATACCCTTCTCAACTAACTCATGCACTTGCCGCATAATCTCCTCTTGTTGAGCTTGAGAAACTCTATAAGGAGGTTTATTAGGCGGTGAACTTCCTGGAAGAAGTTCAATTGCATGGTCATCATTATCTCGTTTAGGAGGTAACTCACAAGGGATGTCGTCAATAAAAACATCTTGAAACCCCTTGAGAAAATTGGATAACTCTAATTCCTTTTGGTTGCTTTTATTTTCTTTTGTTAAAGCATTAGGTTCATTTTGAGAATCTTTAACAAAAATCATGTACACGGAAATAGAGCTCTTTATTGACTTGTTGAAAGCTGGTGTATGTACAATGGGGATGGTGTTACCCATTTCTTTAGCATTTATATACATGTCTTTTTCCCTGAACTTAAAGGAGATTCTTCTTTCAGGAAATTTAACATCGGCAGCCAGGCGGTCAAACCATGGTGCCCCTAGGATTACATCCTCATGCTTGAGAGGAGAGATAAAGAAGTACTCTTTGTCCACATAGCCTTGGACATGAAGTCTCAATTTCCCGATTAAGGGAGTGACTGAAGCTTCTTGCCCCTTGAAGGCACTGTCTGCGGGTAGGACATCTCCCATCTCGTAGGATTGTATGCCTAGCTTGGTGGCTAACTCCATAGATATAAAATTGTGAGTAGAACCAGGGTCAAAGAGAATAAAAGCATCATGTTCTCTTACCTTTCCCTAAGCATGGCATAGAGGAGATCCTTTGTGATGAGTTTGGTGAATTTCCTCCTCTTGGATTTCAACCAAGGAAGCTCTAGGAGGATCTTGGCGGTTGTTCTTTTGGGGACAGGCACGGTACGCATGCCCTTGTTCGCCGCACTTGAAACATCGGTTATCCTTACGATAACGCTCAAGCTCTTCAGGAGAGAGTTTATTCTTACCTTTGTAATTTCCCTTCTCTTTAGCTTTGTTGGAGTTGCCCTTAGGAGACTTTTGGACATTGTCTTTCCCCTTAGGCTCATTGGAACCCTTGTTTTCCGAGGGCTTATTATTTCTTTTTGCCCCATATTAGAAATTGATTCGAGAGGCATCTCCCCTGGCCTTCCCCACATTAAATGATCAATTTAATATGAGAAAATTATTTAGGAGAATTAGATATTGATTATTATGACAGATTCGAGTCCGAGTGTGCAAGATATGCCAAAAACACTGTTTTCGATCAAAAAACGCAGCAAAAACTTGATGCTGCAGCAAAAATTTCAGAGGTCAAAATCCGCTCAAATGGACATTACCATTGCGTCCAGAGTGTGCCAAAACCTCAAGTTACACCCTGACCTTACATAAATCGCATTCCGTATACAAAAGTTATTGAAAAAACGCTATTTTGGAACCCGAAAAATGACCTGCGAAAATGAAAATCTGCATTCTTCCTGCAAGTATGGCTGCAAATAACCATACACACTTGCAATACACTCTTCTCTCAAGCTTGAGAATGTCCCTCAAGCTTCCATGAGCACGGATCTGGTGGTTGCTCACCGATTTCAAGCTTGCACCGAAAGCAAGCTCACCATAGCCACAAATGCTCACTTCTCTGTAGCACTCCATCTGTCGCCAAGCCAAAGCTCTGATACCAATTGTGAGTGCACGAATGCGGTGCACGTGCACATAGAGAGTGTAAAGGGGAGAGAGGAAGAGAGAGAGAGAACGACACAAGATGTGGGATGGAGCTCCCAAATCTCACTGTGTGAGCACCATGTGAGAATGTGAGTGAGAGCTCTTTATTCTTTGTATGAATAAAGAATAAGGAGATAAATGTGGGCAGCCAGACACTGGCTGGCGGACATGGGTAAAGCACGGTGAGGCACACCGCCTTTACCTAACACTTGCATCCATCTAGCATCTTCAAAAGGATAGTTCTTAAACTTAATAAGATACCGTCGGATAATCTTACCGCCTCTCAATACCTTGTCTTCACGTCAGAGAATAGACTCGGGCTGCAACACCTCTTCTTGGTCCTCGATCTCCGGTGGGTCTTCAATAGTTGGTTCTTGAGGTAGCTCTCCTTTGTAAGGCTTTAGTAGGCTCACATGGAAAGCATTGTGTATGAGCCAATGACTGGGAAACTTGAGTTGATAGGCCATCTCATTGATCGGCCTAAGAATCTGAAAGAGACCATAGTACCTTTTTGCTAGTTTAGCATAGTACTTTTGGTGTCCCGTAGGATTCTTGCCCTTTGTGTGCCTTAGTCGAGCCTTGGGAAACTTAAGCAAGACCCAATCATTTTGTTTAAAGGCTTGAGCTCTTCTGTGCTTATCAGTAGCAGCCTTTTGCCTTTGCTGTGAGATAGAGATAGCATCCTTAATCTTTTGGAAATATTCTTGTAGGTCTCGGCTATACTCATCTGCAGCGAAGATCTTCCCACGTACCTTAAGTAGCAGGGGACTTTTCGATCTTCTCTCAAGTACCTCGAAAGGTGCTTTTCCGGTGGAGGTATGTATAGTGTTATTGTATGCATACTCCACTAACAGCAAGTACTTCTCCCACTGGGACCTTTGATCTACTTTTGTTACATAGGCTTTTAGTAAATCAAGAATTGTTAGGTTAGCTATTTCACTTTGGCCACCCGTTTGCGGGTGATAGGCCGAAGAGAAATTTAGCCTTGTCCCTAAATTCTCAAAGAGACCCTTCCAAAAATTATTGGTCATTCTAGGATCTCTATTTGACACTATGGACATTGGCAAGCCATGGTACTTGAAGATTTGTGATATGAAGAGGGTTGCCATTTGATGGGCTTTGACAGGTATAAAATGAGTTGTTTGTTGAACCTGTCTACTATCGTCCATATTCTCGTATTCCCATGGATAGACTTAGGCAATCCAAAGATAAAATCCATGGATATGCTCTCCCATGGTGAATTAGGGATTGGCAAAGGTTGAAGCAATCGAGGTTGCTTCCCTTTATCAAAATTCATCTTTTGGCATACCACACATTTAGAAACATACTCTTGTATGTTTGTTTTCATGGTAGGCCAATAGAAATATGTTTCCATCCCTTCTAGGATAGACTGAATCCCTCTATGCCCCCCATAAGGAGGAGCATGAGATTCATACATTACTTTCTCACGTAGTGAGTTAGTAACGCATAGTCTATTGTTGTAACATTTAATGGCCTAAAATCTTTTGTGTAGCGGAATTTAGCATGAACATAGTGGGTATTTCATTAGAGTTGATTCCTAATGAGAATTACAAGAGTGCTTGGGTGGAGAGAGCAACAAAAAGCATAACACCTAGTTAGATAGCATCGACAATACTTTCAAAAGAGAGAGTAATTAAACTATTGACAACAGTTGAGGACCGGATTTGCATGGAGCCGGTCCCCCCTCCAAAAGGCTTTGTATTATGGTTTCTCCCATCAAGAGAGACATTGTACAATACAATTCTTTGTGTTCCTTCAAGACTAGCTAGTGTAATGAAGATGGAAGCTTCATACACCAAGCAAAACACTTAATCAAACACAACTTGAATTATCCCCGTTCTCAGACCCAAGACCTCACACACCTTCGAAGATGGTGAGAGCTAGCAGGGTATGAGAGTAGATTGAGAGGAAAAAGAAGTATCTTACGAGAAAGAAGTACATCTCCTCACATAATCACTCATATTAGCATAGCTTAGCTTAGTAATTAGCTTGGTAGAGAAGATGAGCATGCATTGAAGCTTGGCTCTTGGTTGGATTTGCATCCACATGCCAAGAGAGTGTTGATGTAGGCTTCTATCTCACCAGCTTGGAGTAGGTGATGAGCTCTCCATTAAAGCTTGGGAGGAGATAGAGTATTTTTCCCTTCACACATGGTCAAGTGTGAGAGTCTGAGAGTGAATGCCCAAGCAAAAATCAGCCCCCTCTCTCTCTTGGGCGAGCCCTAGCTGCTAAGTTAGGCTGGCTTTTGCCTCATTGGACCTCCCCAGGTCAAGCCAATAGGGATTAAGCAGCATAAGTGATAGCCTTCTGACATGTGTCCTCCTTTCCCCTTTTGTGAGAGCTTTAGGTAATTAAATAATTAAACTAAACTCTCATTGGACCCCTTTGCCTCCTGGCCAATAGGAATCAGGCAAGCCATGGGGCTCCTGAATGCTCATTGGACCCCTTGGGAGACTGCCCAATAGTCTTCTAGGACACTTAATTCTTATTGGTTTCTTTTATTAAATGTTTTTTAAATTAATTAAACTAGATTTACTCTAGCTTAATTCTCATTGGTCCACTTCAAGGGTCTTCCAATAGGAATTGGGCACACCTTGTGGGCATCTGGCCTAGGGAGCTGACATGTGTCCCTCATTCCCTTTGTGTAAAGGGAGCCTGTGTGTGTGTGTGTGGTTTTCTCTCTCATCCCCTAGCTTTGGGGCTCGCCCCCTCCCATGTAGGGATGTAGGAAGACTTTTTGGGCACACACACTAAGCATCCAATTTTCCCTAAGGTTGACCTTTGGACACAACCTTTGAATTTTGGAACCTTAGCATTTTGGGAGTCTTAATGGGCTGAACCTTAGGGTCTTTTTAGCCCATTGTTTCACATGGCTCTTTTGCAGATGGCCCCCCCTTTGGATCCCTATTTTCCCTCCTTTGGATCCCTACTGTGGCCGGTCTGCTAACTTAACCAATATTCTAGCTTTTTCTCCCTTGGCACTTCCCCACATTAAATGATCAGTTTAATATGAGAAAATCATTTAGGAGAATTAGATATTGATTATTATGACATTACCTCTCTCTTGAAATCATAGTCGTCCTCGACTATGGTGTAGAGAAGATAAAGCATATGGATGAGTCCTTTTCTTAGCGGGTAGAGGATCCCTATGTTACCCTACGACATCATTCCATAATGGATGACTAGTCCATTTGGCGCTTGAGAGCCTGAGGCTGCCGCAAGCATGTCTGCACATTAGTCTTATCAATCTTCCATAGTAGAGTGACAAGCTCTACTTGGTGTTGGGGAGACGTCGTCTCCGCAAACTTGATCTAAGCATGCATACTACTTCATTTTTGTGCACAAATCAAGAAAAAGAGAGTCTTATAAGACAAAAATTTTTGTTCATTTTTAACATTTTGTACATTTGCTTACTCTTGGGAAGCATTGTAAGCATTGACAAGGTTTAGGTTATCCTTTAATTGTATGCCTTGCATCCATCTAGCATCTTCAAAAGGATAATTCTTAAACTTAATAAGATATCGTCTGATAGTCTTACCGCCTCTTAATACCTTGTCTTCATGTCGGAGAATGGACTCGGGCTGCAGCACCTCCTCGTGGTCCTCGATCTCCGGTGGGTCTTCAATAGTTGGTTCTTGAGGTGGCTCTCCTTTGTAAGGCTTCAAGAGGCTCACATGAAAAGCATTGTGTATGAGCCAATGATTGGGCAACTTAAGTTGATAGGCCATCTCATTGATTGGCCTAAGAATCTGGAAGGGACCATAGTACCTTTTTGCTAGTTTAGCATAGTACTTTTGGTGGCCCGTAGGATTCTTGCCCGTCGTGTGCCTTAATCGAGCCTTGGGAAACTTTAACAAGACCCAATCGTTTTCTTTAAAGGCTTGGGCTCTTCTGTGCTTGTTAGCAGCAGCCTTTTGCCTTTGCTGTGAGATAGAGATAGCATCCTTAATCTTTTGGAAAGATTCTTGTAGGTCTCGGCTATACTCATCTGCAGCGAAGATCTTCCCATGTACCTTAAGTAGCAAGGGACTTTTTGATCTTCCCTCAATTACCTCGAAAGGTGCTTTTCCTGTAGAATTATGTACAGTGTTATTGTAAGCATACTCTACTAAGGGTAAGTACTTCTCCCATTGGGATCTTTGATCTACTTCCGTTACATAGGCTTTTAGTAGATCGAGAATAGTTAGGTTAGCTATTTCACTTTGGCCATCAGTTTGTGGATGATAGGCCGAAGAGAAGTTTAGCCTTGTTCCTAAATTCTCAGAGAGACCCTTCCAAAAATTACTGGTCATTCTAGGATCTCTATCCGACACTATGGACATTGGCAAGCCATGGTACTTGAAAATTTGTGAAATGAAGAGGGTTGCCATTTGATGGCTTTGATAGTCTTTTTGACAGGTATAAAATGAGCTTGTTTACTGAACCTGTCTACTATCGTCCATATTCCCGTATTCCCATGGATAGACTTAGGCAATCCAAAGATAAAATCCATGGATATGCTCTCCCACGGTGAATTAGGGATTGGCAAGGGTTGAAGCAATCCAAGTTGCTTCCCTCTATCAAATTTTGTCTTTTGACATACCATACATTTGGAAACATACTCATGTATGTTCACTTTCATGGTAGGCCAATAGAAATATGTTTCAATTCCCTTTAGGGTAGACTGAATCCCTCTATGCCCCGCATATGGGGGAGCATGAGATTCATACATTACTTTCTCACGTAGTGAGTTAGTAACGCATAGTCTATTGCCATAGAGAAGATAACCATCTTGTAAAGTAAATGGTTCTTCTTTCTTCCCTAATGCAAGGGCTGAAATCACATCTCTAAAATCGGGATCAATAGCATACTCATCTATCATTGAAGATAGATCATTGTGAGTTGCTATGGAAACCGCATTCACTCTCGGTCGTCTTGAGAGTGCATCGGCTACTTGATTATGCTTGCCAGCAATGTGAGCAATATGAAAATGAAATTGCGAAAGGAAATTTGCCCACCTCATTTGTTTGTCGGAGAGCTTGGTCTGCGTCATGAAGTACTTAAGACTTTGGTGATCCGTTCGCAGAATAAAAGGAGTCCCCAATGAATAGTGCTTCCATGAGTCTAAGGCATGTAGAACTGCAAGGAGCTCTTTTTCGTATATGCCTAGAGCTTGCTCAACAGGGTCGAGCCTTCGACTCTCATAGCCTATGGCGTGCCCTTCTTGGAGCAAAACAGCCCCAAGGCAATCACCACAAGCATCACATTGGACCTCAAATGGTTTTGAGAGATCCGGTAGTGTAAGCACAGGTTGAGAGATAAGCTTTTCTTTAAGCTTTTCGAAAGCATTGTTCTCCTTAGCAGACCACGTATACCTAACATTTTTCTTTGTTAGGTCATGTAATGGTCCCGCAATTTGTGAGAACTTTTCTATGAAGCGTCTATAGTATGCACACATACCTATAAAGCTTCTTAGTTCATGAAGATTCCTTGGTTTAGGCCATCCTTTTATTACCTCTAATTTGGATGGATCCATTTGGATTCCATCTTGAGAGATAATGTGACCTAAATATTGAATCTCTTGCAAGAAAAATTCACTTTTCTTTCGATTAACATAAAGTTTATTCTCTCTTAAAACTTGAAATATTACCTGGAGGTGTTGCTTGTGTTCCTCCAATGAATTAGAGTAGATGATAATATCATCAAAGAACACTCCAGTGAAGGTTCGATGAGGCCTGAACAGCTTCTCCATCAAGCGGTTAAATGTGGCTGGTGCATTAGTCAAGCCAAAAGGCATGACAATGTATTCGTAAAGACCAAATATAGTACGAAATGCGGTCTTTACAATGTCTTGATCAACTATGCTTATTTGATGATAGCCACTTTTTAGGTCAATCCTACTGAAGTAGGTCGATCCTTGTAGCTTATCAAATAGGTCTTCTACCCGTGGAACGGGAAACCTATTCTTGATAGTGATCCTATTTAGTGCTCTATAGTCGACACACATACGATATGTGCCGTCTTTCTTTTGCACTAATAGCACAGGTGAGCAAAATGGAGATGAGCTAGGCCTAACCATGCCCTTCTCAATTAACTCATGCACTTGCCGCATAATCTCCTCTTGTTGAGCTTGAGAAACTCTATAAGGAGGTTTGTTAGGCGGTGAACTTCCTGGAAGAAGTTCAATTGCATGGTCGTCATTACCTCGTTTAGGAGGTAGCTCACAAGGGATGTCGTCAATAAAGACATCTTGAAACCCCTTGAGAAAATTGGATAACTCTAATTCCTTTTGGTTGCTTTTATTTTCTTTTGCTAAAGCATTAGGTTCATTTTGAGAATCTTTAACAAAAATCATGTACACGGAAATAGAGCTCTTTATTGACTTGTTGAAAGCTGGTGTATGTACAATGGGGATGGTGTTACCCATTTCCCTAGCATCTATATACATGTCCTTTTCCCTGAACTTAAAGGAGATTCTCCTTTCAGGAAATTTAACATGGGCAGCCACACGGTCAAACCATGGTGCCCCTAGGATTACATCCTCATGCTTGAGAGGAGAGATAAAGAAATCCTCTTTGTCCACATAGCCTTGGACATGAAGCCTCAATTTCCCGATTAAGGGAGTGACTGAAGCTTCTTGCCCCTTGAAGGCACTGTCTGCGGGTAGGATATCTCCCATCTCGTAGGATTGTATGCCTAGCTTGGTGGCTAACTCCATAGATATAAAATTGTGAGTAGAACCAGGGTCAAAGAGAATAAAAGCATCATGTTCTCTTACCTTTCCCCAAGCATGGCATAGAGGAGATCCTTTGTGGTGAGTTTGGTGAATCTCCTCCTCTTGGATTTCAACCAAAGAAGCTCTAGGAGGATCTTGGCGGTTGTTCTTTTGGGGACAAGCGCGGTACGCATGCCCTTGTTCGCCGCACTTGAAACACCGGTTATCTTTACGATAACGCTCAAGCTCTTCAGGAGAGAGTTTATTCTTTCCTTTGTAAACTCTCTTCTCTTTAGCTTTGTTGGGATTGCCCTTAGGAGACTTTTGGACATTGTCCTTCCCCTTAGGCTCATTGGAACTTTTGTTTTCCGGGGGCTTATTATTTCTTTTACCCCTCGTTTGGAAATTGATTCGCGAGGCCACCATAGTATGGTGTATTACCGCCGATATGGTACGTGGCCTTTGGGAGTTGACATACTCCGCCATTTCTTCGGTTAAGCCCGCACAAAATTGTTGCTTTTGCTCTCCAAAATCCAACTTTTTGAAGACAGTGGCTTTGAGTTGTAGGTCCCAAAACTTGTCTACATATTTGTGGATGGATTCATTGGGAGAGAGCTTTAAGCTTCGCCATTCGGTGAGTACTTTGTCTTTGGCATCAGTGGCCAAAAACTGCTTCATAATGGAAGCTCTTAAAGCCTTCCATGTTCGTGGAGCTTCACCGTTGGCTCGTAGGCTAGACCACCATTGTCTGGCGGACTTTTGAAAGTGCATAGCTACATGGCGTAGCTTAGAGGACTCCGTGAAGCCCTCATCTCCAAACGCCGCATCGAATTGCTGGATAAAGGCCAAAACTTTGTCTGTAGCACCGAAGGTGCCATCATAGGTAAGGAAAGAGATGCTCTTCCCCCCCTCTTTGAATTTCTTCAGCTTGGACGACCTCTTCCATGCGGCATAGGATTTTCTATGGCCTCTTCTTTTTGATGGTTCAAAAGTTGCACCATCACTTTCTTCAGAAGATGAAGAATTTGAAGAAGGTGGAGAAGAGGGTGACCTCTTTCTCGCCTTTTTCTTGTCTTGATCTTTGTCGTCTTCACCATAGCTTTCATAAGAGGAAGAGGATGAAGAAGATGGAGAAGAGGATGTCCTCTTTCTCGCCTTTTTCTTCTCTTGCTTTTTATCATCCCTCTTTGAATTATGACGTGGAGAAGAGTGTGATGGTCTTCTCCGCTTTGGTGGTGATGGAGAGCGTTTAGCCCGCCGTCTTCGTGGAGCCATCTCCGCCGAGGTGGCGGGAGACTCGCTTCTTTCTCGTTCCTTCGGTGGAGGCTCTTGAGTTCTCCTTTGGGAAGGAGATACATTATCAAGAAGTAAGTTCTTGAGCCCTTCATATGGATTCTCTTCTTCTTCCCGAATCGGAGAGAGACCTCTTTTGGTAGTCTCACAAGGAGGCTTCCTAGGTGTTCTCTCGTCATGGTGATGAGCTTGGAGAATCCCGTGAGCACCGAGCTGCCGTTGCACTTCACTTTGGAGAGATGGATTGCCCATGGCTTGTTGAAGCCTAGAAACAAGATAATTAACAAGCATTGAAGCATCATTAGTAGCTTGCTCATGAGCAAAATCAAAGTTATCAACATTAATTTCACTCTCTTTAATATTGTCAGCCATTCTAACAATTTTTAGGTGTAAACTTTTTAGGTGTACTTTGGCACTTCAAGCCCTAGTTGCTACTCCTCTTTACCCCTTTAGAAAAAGCACTCAAGCTACTGTACCCGCGGCTCGAATACCATTAATTGCAAGGAATAGAAGAGAGGGTCTTTCGACACCAAAACAGCACCGGCTCCTGTCAAGCTTCTAATAGCTCAATAGTGGTTAAGCCGTAGGCAAGCCCCGTAGGACTCCACTATTAAGACCATAGCTCTCGACGGTGATGCCCCGTTAACTGCACAAAGGCAGGCGCACTGAAAGGCTGAAAAATCCCTATTCTACTTACTCACAGGCAATTAATAATACCAACCATTTGTAGCTAGCTTGAGGACCTCCCTTCTTGAGCAAGAAAAGAGAAACCTTGAGCTCTGATACCAATGTAACATTTAATGGCCTAAAATCTTTTGTGTAGCGGAATTTAGCATGAACATAGTGGGTATTTCATTAGAGTTGATTCCTAATGAGAATTACAAGAGTGCTTGGGTGGAGAGAGCAACAAAAAGCATAACACCTAGTTAGATAGCATCGACAATACTTTCAAAAGAGAGAGTAATTAAACTATTGACAACAGTTGAGGACCGGATTTGCATGGAGCCGGTCCCCCCTCCAAAAGGCTTTGTATTATGGTTTCTCCCATCAAGAGAGACATTGTACAATACAATTCTTTGTGTTCCTTCAAGACTAGCTAGTGTAATGAAGATGGAAGCTTCATACACCAAGCAAAACACTTAATCAAACACAACTTGAATTATCCCCGTTCTCAGACCCAAGACCTCACACACCTTCGAAGATGGTGAGAGCTAGCAGGGTATGAGAGTAGATTGAGAGGAAAAAGAAGTATCTTACGAGAAAGAAGTACATCTCCTCACATAATCACTCATATTAGCATAGCTTAGCTTAGTAATTAGCTTGGTAGAGAAGATGAGCATGCATTGAAGCTTGGCTCTTGGTTGGATTTGCATCCACATGCCAAGAGAGTGTTGATGTAGGCTTCTATCTCACCAGCTTGGAGTAGGTGATGAGCTCTCCATTAAAGCTTGGGAGGAGATAGAGTATTTTTCCCTTCACACATGGTCAAGTGTGAGAGTCTGAGAGTGAATGCCCAAGCAAAAATCAGCCCCCTCTCTCTCTTGGGCGAGCCCTAGCTGCTAAGTTAGGCTGGCTTTTGCCTCATTGGACCTCCCCAGGTCAAGCCAATAGGGATTAAGCAGCATAAGTGATAGCCTTCTGACATGTGTCCTCCTTTCCCCTTTTGTGAGAGCTTTAGGTAATTAAATAATTAAACTAAACTCTCATTGGACCCCTTTGCCTCCTGGCCAATAGGAATCAGGCAAGCCATGGGGCTCCTGAATGCTCATTGGACCCCTTGGGAGACTGCCCAATAGTCTTCTAGGACACTTAATTCTTATTGGTTTCTTTTATTAAATGTTTTTTAAATTAATTAAACTAGATTTACTCTAGCTTAATTCTCATTGGTCCACTTCAAGGGTCTTCCAATAGGAATTGGGCACACCTTGTGGGCATCTGGCCTAGGGAGCTGACATGTGTCCCTCATTCCCTTTGTGTAAAGGGAGCCTGTGTGTGTGTGTGTGTGGTTTTCTCTCTCATCCCCTAGCTTTGGGGCTCGCCCCCTCCCATGTAGGGATGCAGGAAGACTTTTTGGGCACACACACTAAGCATCCAATTTTCCCTAAGGTTGACCTTTGGACACAACCTTTGAATTTTGGAACCTTAGCATTTTGGAAGTCTTAATGGGCTGAACCTTAGGGTCTTTTTAGCCCATTGTTTCACATGGCTCTTTTGCAGATGGCCCCCCCTTTGGATCCCTATTTTCCCTCCTTTGGATCCCTACTGTGGCCGGTCTGCTAACTTAACCAATATTCTAGCTTTTTCTCCCTTGGCACTTCCCCACATTAAATGATCAGTTTAATATGAGAAAATCATTTAGGAGAATTAGATATTGATTATTATGACAATTGTCATAGAGAAGATAACCATCTTGTAAGGTAAATGGTTCTTCTTTCTTCCCTAGTACAGGGGCTGAGATCACATCTCTAAAATTGGGATCAATAGTGTACTCATCTATCATAGAAGATATATCATTGTGAGCTGCTATGGAAACCGCATTCACTCTCAGCCGTCTTGAGAGTGCATTGGCTTCTTGATTATACTTTCCAGCAACGTGAGCAATATCAAAATGAAATTACGAAAGGAAAATTTTCCACCTCATTTGTTTGTCAGAGAGCTTGGTTTAAGTCATGAAGTACTTAAGGCTTCGGTGATCTATCGCAGAATGAAAGGAGTCCCCAATATAAAGTGTTTCCACGAGTCTAAGGCATGTAGAAGTGCAAGGATTTCCTTTTCATATATGCCTAGAGTTTGCTCAACAAGGTCGAGCCTTCGACTTTCATAGGCTATGGCATGCCCTTCTTGGAGCAAAACAGCTCCAAGGCAATCCCACAAGCGTCACATTGGACCTCAAATAGATTTCAGAGATTCGACAGTGTAAGCACAGGTTGAGAGATAAGCTTTTCTTTAAGCTTTTTGAGCATTGTTCTCCTTGGCAGACCATGTATACCTAATGTTTTTCTTTGTTAGGTCATGTAATGGTCCCGCAACTTGTGAGAACTTTTCTATGAAACGTCTATAGTATGACACAAACCTATAGATCTTCTTAGTTCATGTAGATTCCTTAGATTAGGCAATCCTTTTATTACCTCTAGCTTTGATGTATCCATTTGGATGCCATCTTGAGAGATAATGTGACCTAAATACTAAATCTCTGTGCGCGTCTGTCGCACTTGTCAATGCAAGGGACTTGCTGATCCACTGTGTGTGAGCCACAAATGTCTCCAAGCACGCAACTAGCCTAAACTAGTAAGCTCAAAGATGACGATGGTGTGTCACTCATCGCTCTACGCTTGCTGTCGTGGAGGATTCCTCGACGCGAAGAAGAAGGAGCCTCCGTTGCGCCGCGCTCAACCGCTTCGCCGCCGCCGTGCCATTGTTGCAATGCTCGATCGCACTCTCTCTCTCTCTCTCACTCACAAGCGCGCACGCACACACACACACACACACACACACACACACACACACACACACACACACACACACACACACAAGGAGATGAAGAAGAAGAAGATGGAGATGGAGCAAGAGCACTCTTCAATTGCACAAATGAGAGAATGAGTGAATTTTAGGTTTAGTTGACTTTTATATAAGCTCGCCCCATTCACACTTGGGCGCCCATGCTTAGCGAACTAGCCCTTGAATGTTCCAGTTAGAGTGCGCCTCTCATCGGCCATCACTCTTACCCTTTTCCTATTGGACCGACAAGCCCGGTACCTGACTCTACCAAATAAATAATACGGTGTCCGTCATAGGTGATAGGAATGTGCGTGAGGGTTAACATGCCCACCTTCTTGATGTAGATTCCGTCCTCGGAAGCTATTGAGTTGAAGCTCGTTCGTTGAGGTGGAAGAGCATTTGAGATTAGCCTTCTTGAGTCACTGCAAAATCAAACAACATTGGCACAGTAATTGCATTCTCATATACAAAAAAGCATATGCAGTTTTAGGCAGACAAATTGATTGGTAGCAGAATTTTAAACCCTTTTTCAACAATAAACATTAAATTGCAATATAATCAAACGCATAAACAGTTATAAAGGTAAAAAATTAAACAAGTCTGGGCTCGCTAATTTAACAATCGAAAGGCACTAAAGATCGACTATTAATACCATGGGCAAGCTTCTCAATTTTCTCTAGTCAATTAAGTTGTTTAATCGCGAGAGCTAAGTATTTCATGTCCGAGGGCTGACTAGAGGCTATACCTAGAAGACCTTGTAGTTAAGCTACGATAAAAGGAATTGCTCATGAAATCATCGCATGACTTATTTCCTTTTCTTGACCCCCCAAAGTCTTTTGACAGTGATTCAATTTTGATGTGTGTGCTTATTTTGTATGCCTTGGGTTTTTTGCTTTTCAAGGAATTGCTTTTCAAGGAAAAGCGCCCACACTGGGAACCTCTAGGGCTCTAGTACCATAGGCGGTACATGTGAGTGGAGTACCAAATCAAGCTGATATTTCTCTTCCAGCCTAAGATTTTACATTGTGGCACTTTAATTTTTTTTATTTTTTTTTTGTTCGTTTGTTTCCAACATTTTAACTTTGTAACTTTGGGGGGTCATATAACAGTGTTACCCTCCCCAAGTTCATCACATTAGTAAAATCCCTTTATAATACTTAAGCTAAAGGTCAATAGGGACTAAGCCCACTAGAAAGCCCTAGTACATTTTACACAATGCAGCCTAAATCGGATTAAGAACCTAAGTAACCATTGATTATTAGGAAGGCATTCCCCATGGTATTAAGAGAAGATCTCTAACGCCTAGCTTAGTCAGACTGCTTGATTTTTAAACCTAGATAAGTGATTATAACAAAAAAATAAATTGAATTTAATGTTTTATACTACACAAATGTGCTGGATATTATGCTACCAATCACAATTAAAGCAGACAAACATTGATGCAAAAAGATAAGGGGAAATGCTAATGAACAAGAAACACCTGTTTGTGTTGATGGTTGTGCTTGATTTGAAGTGTGAATGAGAGAAAGATTCCATGAAGGTCCAAATCCTAACAATAGCAACACGTTCCTTTACACACTAGGAAACACAAAGAATACCTCTAGAAGGCACATTAGTGGGAAGAAAGAACTTTGCTAGTCACTAATCTCTAAAACATAAACACTTCTATCGTACTAATCTTACCTACCCTCCATCCTCAAGTGATGAGGATCAAAGGTGTTTGATGACATAGGTTTCTATTTCAGGGTACCGGATGTGAATGTGTAGGTCTGGGTCAACGTTTTGACTTTTATCGTGCATACTCGTTTCCTAATTACTCTTGCTCTTTACTTTTTTTCTTTTTTGTGAGTATAAGGCTTTATATATACATTCCCTAAGATTGGTGATTGAGAGGTCAGGGAAAGAAGGGTAAGAGGGAAATAATTCAATAGGCTGCTGTAAATGAAGACTTCCCCCCTTCCTTGGGTAGGTCATACTGTTTGAAATGTGCTTGTCAACCTTTGAAACCAATTGTTCCAGTTGATAATAGGTGAGGATTTTTGCCAGTAGTTTTCTATTACCTTAGGTGCCTCGTCGAGTTGCAAAAGTGGTAAGGTACTCTCCCTGGATCGAACTTGAAGTGGTTCATCAGGTGATTCTTGAACACTCGGAGGTGTGAATTCCTTTGTAGCTTCATGGAGGTCCACTATTGTAGGTGGAGGATGTGGAGAAGCTTTTACCTCTATGGATGCATTACATGAGAAGCTAGAAGCTTCATGGGATCCCCCCCTTCCTGAGCTAGGTGGAACAAATCGTTCTTTCTTCGGTACCCAAACTAGCTCTGGAGCGGGTGTGTAGCATTCTGTGAATTTTTTCTTTCTGTGATTGTCGATTCGTTTTGGAGCTACGGGATCGGGCTCACATGGGTCAGGTGACAAGTAAGAACACAATCTACGTTTTGGCACCCAGATTTGATCATTTCCTTGATAGTAGCCTTGGGCTTCCAATAGGTGTTTAGGAATCCATCACCACATTTCCTTACATTTCTTGGAACGAGTGTGAAATTTCTTACAAGGCTTCTGGTTTTTAGCATCAGCCATGGTCGCTAAAGAAGATATAGGGACCCACTTGTATGTTTTCTTTGTTATATTAGGATGAGTCTTGTCAGAAGCTATATGCATTGCTTGTAGCATATTTAAGGGTACGAGTGATGGCATTTCATCCCCCTCAGGTGTTACCCAGGTCGTCCCCCTGTTTCCCAAGCGTCTATGGTTGCTACTAGGTGGACCCAATCCACATTGTCCGACTCAGTCATCCCAGGTAGTACATCCATATAAGGAGAATCTTCCCCAACATCAATGTCCACTTTACACGTGTAACAATACTGCAATGGGGCCGAGTGATTTGTGGTGTCAGATCTATGATCAATTATAAACATGTTTCCTAGAGGATGTGCCGACCAGTTACAAGATCCACTCGAATGACAGAATCTTGGAACTGCAAATAGACATGGTTTTTAGACCAGTCATGCACCATTTTTGCTTCCTTCATGAAAGGACGTCCTAAGATCATCTCAGATGTCATAGTGTGCTTGGAGAAATCCATAACAATGAAGGTAACTCTTATTTTACCTTCAAAGACCTTGATCTTGAGATCTTCTAGCATCCCAATAGGTTTAACAATAGACCCATTGGCCATCTTCACTACTATGGTTGTGGTCGCAAGAGGTGAGGTCTTCCCACAGTTTCCCAGTAATTTTTAGTCACAATGCTAACCCCAGCGCCACCATCAAGGATTCCCTTCACAGTTAATCCCTTAGTAGTGATTGGTATGGTCGCATTGGATTCATCACCCTCAAAGTATTGTCCCAACTTGTTAACAGGTATTTCTATAGCAAGGTTCTCATCTAAGTTGGGTTGTGGATCTAAGTGTTCCTCCTCTATTGGCATCTCCCCGACTCCATCCATTTGTGCACATTGTGGTAGCCCAAACTTCAGTTCTCCACCGAGGAAGGCTCGAAGAGTTGAGACTAGCTTAGGGTCTTTATATAGTTTGGACATGATGGTGGTTCTAACTTCTGAAGACATGAAATCCATCAATTTGGCAATGTTTAACGACACCTTTTGGGCTTCAGTCCCTTGACATGGGGAAGATGGGATCTCCATTTCTTTGATAGGATCAGGTAGTCCCTCTATAAACATTCAAGAAGTGCGTACGTCCACTTTTCAATGACTTTAAGTCACTTTCTTCTTGGATGACACTAGGTATGGCTAAGGGTCTATGGACTTGGTTGTTGTTGCGTAGGGAACATAATGTCTGTAATCTGGATCTGCCTAGGTGCTGGTTCTAGATCCCTTTGGGTATCTTCTACCAAACTCCTTAATTGCTTGACTCGCTCGATCTCCTCTGTAGGGTTTGGATAAGTTTCTATCTTCTTCTTGGATCCTGGCCATTGTGGCTCATGAAGATCTTCCTTGTTGGTTTCTATCTTAGTGGTCATTTTGGTCTCCATGGTTTCGCTTGAATCAGAATCCTCTTCAGCATCATTCATATATACGGGGTCGTCACCAGTCCCTATGTTGGTCTTTGAACTGGGGTCTGACTTCGCTGCTTTTTGCGATCTCTTACTTTGTGTTTTCTTCTTTTTCTGAGATTGGGCAATTGATGCCGTGTCTCTTTCCTCAAGAATATAATTTTGTTTTTAAAGCATCGATCGTGTGAGTACGTTTACCGGTACCAGAGGTGTACTTTGTGATGGCTCCTTGGTAACCTCAATCAAGTTTAATGGCGTGATCGATCTTCAGTGCATTTGGATTATTTGGACATTGGGCAATCAAATGATCTATGCCACATCGACTACACATGAGTATCGGCATTGTAGACGTGCTCGCTTGATTGGTTTGCATTAGTGTGGTGTTCTTTTGTAGCCTAATAGGACACTCGGCCACACGATGTGGACCCCCACACTCATAGCATTGAAGAGGTGGTCTCTTAGCAGTGTAATTGATATTTTGGTCTTAGCATTGGAGGTGGTAAGGGTGTTGTTTGAACAACATTCGGGGCCCTAGGGACCATGTGTTGTGACGTTTGTTCAAGAGGTGGGGCCAACATCAATGCAGACACTCGAGGTGTGTCTGTCCATACTAAGGTTAGTCTATTGGCCATTGCACGCTTAAATACTATGCAATCCTTAGCTTGATGACCATACCTCCCATAGGCATTGCAGTTCCCATTGAATTTTACTCTAAAAGTAGGGCATTCACTGGTACTATGCGGTCCATAGCATACTGAGCACCATTGTTGCTCCCTTCTTGGATACATATGATTGTTTTGCGGAGCACGATTGTCTCTAAGACTCTCTTGAATGGCCTTGGTGAGATATGCTAAAGTCATCTCATATATCTTTGGCTCCTTAGCGATAGGCCCGATGCTTGAGAGCTAATAGATTTAGACTCAACATACACTCTTTCTCCTTGAATCATTAAATTATCCTCCAATTGGATCGCATTGGTGGTGGTGACTGCTTCCCAAGTGGTGATACCTCTAATGACTAGGCCATTGTAGATATCCTCATGTCGTAAACCCCTAATGAATCTATCAAGCAATTGATTATTATTGAAGCGCTCATTTGGATTACAACGAGAATTCAAATGCTTCAAGCGATTAATAAAGTCTCTCACCGACTCTCCTTCCTCTCGTTGGGCTTTCTGGAGCTGAGAGGATACACCCCAAAGCACTCCCTCTCGTATGTATTCTTTCAAGAACAGTCTCCTAAGAGTAGGGTAAATTGTTTTTTCTTCCACCCTTAGGGTTCTATACCAATCCCCAGCCTTTCCACTTAAGGTTAGGCTTAAAGCATTACTCTTATGTAGGTCATTGTGTTCTCTTGGAGAATCGCATATTTTTTCAAACACTTCGATATGCTTTCTCACATCCCCGTCTCTACTAAATTTTTGTGTGATCTTTGCTATTTGTACTGCCTTAGAGAATCACATATTTGTTCAAACACTTCGATATACTTTCTCACATCCCCGTCTCCACTAAATTTTTGTGTGATCTTTGCTATTTGTACTGCCTTACTTCTAGGCTCTCTATCAGGCGTGTTATGCATATTCTCAACGATAGAGCGACCGATAGCTTGAGCAAATGTTGCCAAGTCACCTAAGTGAGCAGGCACCGTGGGTGGAGGTGCTCAAAAGACTACATGTGGAGTAGGTATTGGCATTGGGCTTGGCGCATAGGAAGCCCTTGGGTTCCACGTTTGGTACGGTGTTGTGCCATGTGGTGGTCCAAACTTCATATGTGTGGCCCTAGGCATAGCAGACAGCGGATGTGACATGCTAATGCTAGCCAGTATCGTCCCATGGAAATAAGAACTTGGGTGTTGTGGTTGTGGAGTATAGCTTGTTGAAACAATGGGAGGGGTAGGGACTACATGAGTACGAGGACCTATAGGTATATTCGATTAGTACACACTTGTAGCTACTATTGCAGGCATTGAGCTACCATGTAGTGGTGCTATACTAACAAATGAGGTCCATGGCGTGTTTCTTGGCATGCCCATCATTGGGGTGGGCATGGTAGCCATGGTGTCATCAAGGGAAAGAAGAGCTAGACTTGGAAAGGTAAAGCTATCACTTGTGGGCTCAGATTGCAACGAGACCCCTAGCGAAACAACATATGGAGGATCCATCGGACTTAACGAGGGAGTCTCCATTTGCAATAAGGTCGGTTGTTTAGCCTTCCCTGTATCCAAGAATCTCATGAGACCCATTGAAGGCATGTGGATCCCCTTGTTTTGTCTCTCTAGCTCAATAACCCTATGGAGGATTTCACAAACTCTTTGTTGTTGATCCTCCACACTAGTAGCACCCGTTGTGGATTGTAGGACATCTAACCAACCCATGTGATAGGTGTGACCTGTGCATAGGTCAGTTAGAGTTTCCGTTTGTAGTTCGGACTCCTAGTTCTCATTTAGGAACGCTCCATCTAAGCTTGAGGTGCTAGGGGTGTCCTCTGAACTAGATGCAATGTGGCTCTCTAGGGTTGAACCTTAGTCGATTACTCTCCTAGCAAGGATATTAACATAGGAGCTTTTACTTTTAACTCTCTTCGTTGCTCCGCCTTGCGTAAGCTCTCGATTTCCTTTTCCCTAGCTGCAATGATATATCGCTCAACCTCTTGCACTTCGGCAAGGCTTCTACCATCAGGTAATATAACCTCAGAGGGGAATAGTTCTGAAGACTCAGGGGGTGCAGCGAATGGAGTATTCACGTACACATTCTCTCAGGGCACAGGGTCTACGTTGGTCATGAATGGAGAATTTACTTCCCCACCCCCCTCATTTACATCATTAGCTCCATGTTCGGAGAGAGTGGCTTTACTAAACGTTTCCTTCAAGCGGCTAAGCACGCTCGGCCCGGACTGTGGGCCCATGGCATGCATGTCTTGGCTTGAGCTATCGGGATTAGGCATTGGGAAACCCTCCATGACGTCGTAGTCAGACGAAGAGTCACTAGCCGCTATGTTTGGGTCTTGATTTGTACTACCTTGTGTCCCCGCTGAGGGCCCCGAACCTAAGGTAGGTGGATATTAAGAACTCCCGTAAGTCAAAATTCTCTCTAGCTGCTGTGTCTCTAGCACACGATCAGATCACAGATGCATGTGCCTTTGGCACCCTACAAGCGTTGACGAATAACCTCGAAGGTTAACCGCTTACTTTTTAGGCGTCCGTTTTCACTCGTTTTTTGATTTTTTAAATGTTTTTTAATGATCGGTTTTTTTTATTAAAGTGTGTGATAGCTCGAAACGAGCGTATCACTCAAAGGATTGCGGTGTGCTTTACATCACAACGTTCGGTCACCTGAAGCTCCGTTGGTCCTCAAAAAGATCGATTTTTAGCTAAGTGCGAGGCTAAAATACGTAATTTTAAAGGGCGATTGAAGCCTGAGCCTGAGAATGAGCTTGGGCTTGGGTCTGGGAGATATTCCCGATCCCGGTCCTAGCTTTTAAAATTTTAATTTTTTTCATTTTAATTTTTTTTTTTAATTCTAATTTTTTTTTGGTGGGATAAGGTCGCCGCGGGCGCGCTGTGCGCACGAGCACACACACACCTAACCTACCTACTTACCACTAATACAGCTACTGCTACACACTAATACACTACTACAGCAACTCACTAGCTAAAATAACTACTTTCTGTACTTTACACATAACTAACATTATGGATCTACAACCTTAATACTAACACCTTATCACAGAGAAAACACGGTACCTTTCAATTCCTTATTAACAAAATAATACACAGCAGCAAAACAAACTCCTTCTTCTCAAAACACACACCTTCCTTCTCTACCTTTCCTACAATTGAAATTGCACCACAAAGTAGCACAGAGTGTCATTCAAGCTTAGTGTATGGCATTTCCCCGACAACGGCAAAAAATGTGCACGTTTGTCGCACGTGTCAATGCAAGGGACTTGCCGATACACTGTGTGCGAGCCACAAATGGCTCCAAGCATGCAACTAGCCTAAACTAGTAAGCTCAAAGATGACGATGGTGTGTCGCTCACCGCTCTACACTTGCTTTCGTGGAGGATTCCTCGCTGTGAAGAAGAAGGAGCCTCCGCTGCGCCGCGCTCAACCCCTTCGCCGCCGCCGTGCCATCATCGCAATGCTCGATCGCACTCTCTCTCTCTCTCTCACGCATACACACACACACACAAGGAGATGAAGAAGAAGAAGATGGAGATGGAGCAAGAGCACTCTTTGAGAGAATGAGTGAATTTTAGGTTTAGTTGACTTTTATATGAGCTCGCCCCATTCACACTTGGGCGCCCATGCTTAGCCAACTAGCCCTTGAATGTTCCAGTTAGAGTGCACCTCTCATCGGCGATCACTCTTACCCTTTTCCTATTGGACCGACAATCCCGGTACCTGACTCTACCAAATAAATAATACGGCGTTCGTCGTAGGTGATAGGAATGTGCATGAGGGTTAACAATATCTTGTAAGAAAAATTCACTTTTCTTTCGATTAATATAAAGTTTATGCTCTCGTAAGACTTGAAATATTACTTGGAGATGTTGCTTGTGTTCGTCTAGTGAATTAAAGTAGATGACTATATCATCAAAGAACACTCCAGTAAAGGTTCCGTGAGGCCTGAATAGCTTCTCCATCAAGCGATTATATGTGGCTGGTGCATTGGTCAAGCCAAAAGGCATGACAATGTATTCGTAAAGACCAAACGTAGTGCAAAATGTGGTCTTTACGATGTCTTGATCAACTCTCCTTATTTGATGGTAGCCACTTTTTAGGTCAATCCTATTGAAGCAGGTCGACCCTTGTAGCTTAAATTTGGCAAAAGCATGTACCCCCATCATTGGCCTTAATGGCATTTCATCTCTTTGTAGGCTATGCCTGAGTGTAGCACAAGCTTTGCCATTTTATCTGCATAGAAATGTCCCCCTGGTTGTCTTGAGTGTGCTTGTTCTAGGATAACGTACTATTCGCTTTTTGTAGCACACAGTCGTAGTTGTTTGTCTTTTCCCTGTCTATACAATTGGTTGGCAATGAGTAGATAGTGTTTGGCCTCTTCTTCTACAGTTTTCATTCTTGCCTTGCCCCATCCCTCAGGGAAGATCTTGTTTCTTAAGTACTCAGCTATGTGAGTACTCCTTTTGGGTGCTTGTACTACTCAAAACAGGGTGGCATGCTCCATTGGAGGTTGTTTTGTACAGATATCACATGATTTTACATATGTATGGACGTTGTGTTCCACGTTTTGCCAGTAGACTCCCAGTCTCTGTAGCCGTTGGCCTGTTTGCATTTCTCCATTGTGAAACCCTGCATTTTGTATATGAGCCTGTTTGAGGTAGTAGGTGGATTCTTCGGGCTATACACATAGTCTCAAGATCCCATCCTTACCGTGTTTGTACAATCGTCCTGCTAAAATCTGGAGATTTTGTGTTTGATGTATGATTGATGGTAGTATCCATCCTATGTCATAGGCTGATGCATCAACATGAACATGAAAGTTTTTGCTCCAGTCAGGTGCTTGCAAAATTGGAGCAGAAATTAGTTGCTGCTTCAATTTATGGAAAGCCTGCTCGCATTCTTCTGTCCATTCAAACTTAGCAATGAGGGCATACAAGGGCTTAGCTATTACAACATACATATATATGAAATGAATGTAGTACCCACAATGCCCCATAAATGCTTGCACTTCCTTCATTTTCGTTGGTCTCGGTAGTGCGGCAATTATTTGCACCTTTTCTTGATCAGTAGAAATTTTGTTTTTGGACACAATGTGGCCCAAAATTTTACCTTGCCTTACCATGAAGACGCATTTTTTAGGCTTTAAGCAAATACAATACGTTCTGCACTTTTTGAAGACCTTCCCCAGATGCGTTATGTGGTCACTTCTCCGATGAGAATGAACACAAAGGTCATCCATGTATATCTCTAGAAATTGTCTGAGACATTCCTTGAATGCATGACTCATGAGTCTTTGGAAAGTAGCAGGGGTATTGGTCAGGCCAAAAGGCATTACCCTGTATGCAAATATGCCCCACTTTGTTGCAAAAGTTATCTTATGCTGATCTTCAGCTTTGATTGTCAACTGGTAGTAGCCTGAGAACCCATCCATAAAACTATACGCTTCTTTCCATGCTACCCTCTCATTAACATGATCGGTTATTGGTAGTGGATAGTTGTCTCTGATGGTGGCAGCATTTACCTATTTGAGGTTTACACAGACACGCAACTTTCCATTCTTGTTGGGTACTACTACAATAGGGAACACCCAATCAGTGTCTTCAATCTCGTAGATAAACTCGGCATCATTCAGTTTGTCTATCTCTTCCTTAATTTTCTTGGCAAAAGTCTCATTGTATGTGTAAGGACATTGTCTGCGTGGTCTGGCATCACTTTTACGGGGTATCGTGTGCTGACAGATCTCATGATATCCCCTTTAGATCTTTGTATGACCATGCAAAGACATCTTTGTATTGTCTGAGCGTATCGACTAGAAGCCGCTCTTCTTCATTAGTAAGGTTCGTGGCAATGTATGCCGGTTTAGGCTCCTCGCATGGTTCTGCTAAATTGATGCATTTGGCTTTTTTAGGCCCATCATATGAAGTTCCTGGTTCTTTGGGATCTCGTTTGGGTTTCTCCACCACGATTTTTCTATCTTGAATAATATACTTCTTATAGTGGGAAGGTGCATCGAATTTATCATTGTTTGATTCCTTGTCTGTTTCCATTCATGTTGTCCAAACTTCCTTCAAAGCTCGTTTCAACTCATTGTATTTGTTTTTGCACCCCATTTTGGACAACTTCGTCGATTTCTCGAAATTGCCCTCTTTTTTAGTTTTTTGTGTATTCTTCTTTTTCATTTTTGTTTTGGTTGAGTCAGGTTTCATGTACCTCTTTGATATCCCGTCTTTGAGGCAATTAGTTGCTTCTACTAACCTTAAGTACTGCCCTTTGTCGGTTAATAGAGGCATCGGGTCTTCTTTGGTCTTGTTTCGATTGTTTTTGCGTTTATCTCGATATCTGCGCTGTCTTCGAGGATTTTGGTTTGGAAAATCATAGTAGATCACCCGTCGATCCTTCAGTTTGATGTTCTGACTTGAGCTACTAGAAAGCTTGTCGTCTACGTAGTCCTTGAACAGCTTATCCATCGAGTCTTGGAAAGCTTCTTTGACTGTTTGGTCAAGGTCTCTTACTGAGATTTCATCCACTATGCATCGAAAATCGGCAACCCCTTCCTCGTCAGGGACTTCCAACTCCAATCTCGGATTTAGATTGACACCCAACATCTGGAATGAAATGATATCATATCCTTCCTCATCAGAGAATTTGGTGAGGGTCATCTCGTTTACACACACATCAAGAGTGGCCAATATTTGTTGCCATCCAAACGGTTTGAGCATCTCTTCTGGAAAAGGATCTAGTATATATGCCTCGTTTTGTGTAGCCCTATCACATATGCAATTCTGCAAGAGGTTACCACAACCTGCTCCAGGATGCCAATTGGTCTTTCCAAATACCCATCTCCTAATTGAAGTTTCATTCTAGTCTTTCGAAGAGCAGGTTTTCCCCATTTTTCCCACATTTCTTTGGTGGCTATGGCTATTCCAGCCCCACTATCCAATATTGCTATCAACTTAACCTCCTTGTACTCGACCGACAAGGTAGTATTTCCTTCTTCACCTTCTTCAATGATCTCCTACCTTGTTCGCTGCTCATGTTTAGTTTGTTTTGAGGGTTGCGTCTTCAATGTTTTTGGAGAAGCATTGGGTGGAGGAATTACCAGCCCTATTTTTTCCAAAATTTTCCCGACCTCCTCCCAAAGATGTGGTCTTACCTGCAGTAACTCTGATAGAGTTAACGTACAATGAATAGGGGATGACATCAGCTCATGAAGAGTTTTTGTATCCATCATCTTAGGATTAGCCTTCCATTGAGATAGTACTTTCTTCACCTCCGATCAGGGTTTCATGGTTACCAATTAATAAATGTAAAGTCTTCAATGACTGTGGTTTACTGTCTTCCGATATTGCTGTACTTGCATCACCATACAGTCATCGAATGTCATTTGGGTAGAGATCATGCTCCAAGTGGATCTCTGTGACGAGCTGACATAAGTGTAGCACTTACATATTTTCTATTCCTGATCTGTCCCCATAGCTCCTGAGGCCATTGTTCTTCCACTTCTGGAATTGGCAGTGGTGCTTGCAAATACATTCCATCTGTCGTATTAGTTGCCACCCTTGTATTCAATGGTGTTTTGTTTACAGAATCTGGTGGGTCTTCCTTTTCAATTCCTCGCCCCTCTAACTCTTGAATTTTTTCACGGATTAATATCTCAGTTTTTGGAGCAGTCGGAATTGGTGGTTCCATAAGCGTTTGAGCGGCTTGGATGAGCTCTTTGCACATCTTTAGCCTCTCTTTTTCATAGCCAGGATGAGGGTACGTTAACCACCTATCCTCTTGGGTTTGGTTAGGCTTTAGGCTTGTAGCGTAAGCTTTTAAAATCGCGTCCAAAGGTTCAAAAACCTTGTCCACCAAGACAGATCCTCCCGATGGTATAGCCGACGGTTTTTCTACCTCGCTCTTTCCCTTAAGGTCTCTTTCCCTTTTCAATTGTTCCACTATTTGCAGTAATTTGGTTTCCAACGCCATTTTTTCTTTACTCTTTTGGCTTTCATCTTATCTCATTTTGCCTTCCAGGATTTCCTAGGGGTTCGGACAGACAAATTTTCTATCTCTGTTTGGCTGGCTGGGCTATTCCTTGTAGCCTCATGTGCTTGAGCTCTAGTTACTGCGTTTATCAAAATGTTTGTTTCTGTTTCTAATCCACTTGAGCTTGGCATAATCCCAATCTTGTTCATGGTTGTTTTCCCTTTGTTGTAAGGGTTTTTTGGACAGTGTGGAATGAGATGGTTCATTGTACATCCTTCATAGAACCGAAAACGTTTAACCCGTTCTCCTTTGTTTGGACAAATCCTTGCCCAATGATCGCCACTGCATTCATAGCATAGTCCTACAGGTGGTGGAGAAGCTTGTGGAGCTTCCATCAGTTGTCTTGCTCTAGGAGGGTACCCCCTAGGTTTGTAGTTCTGGTTTGCCATGAACATAAGCATATTTTCATCAACCAAGTAATGGTTTTTAGTTGGCTGTGCTATGTATGAGGGCTCGGGCATCTCTTAAGGAATTATCCATGGAATTTGTCCCTCCGAAGAATATGCATTCCCATCAAATCCCCTCTCGTATGTACTGTTTGAATCTTCTCGATATGAGACTACCTGGACCATACTCTGATCAGAAGGTGTTTCTACGGGTTGAGAAATTCGTACCATGGCCCTATTGTACTGGGGTAAAGGAGGTTGATGCCCCAACACAGGTTGGGTTTTTTCCTACCCTTGGATTGTGTTATTTGGCCCTACTTGGTATCTTTGAGGGGGTGGAAATTGTTTGTCTCTCTCTAACATAGTTCCGATTATAGAAACATTGGTGGGTTTCATGGTTTGTCCATTTTTTTTTGATAGCACACCACTTCAGTACTCGTGGTGCACTCCTGGCCTTTGTTGAAGGTTGCACCACTGGGTTGCATTTTGGGTGGGCGGTTTTCATGTGTTTGGGTTCGTCCTATTTCCTTGGTTTATTCTTTTGATCACTTCCTCGATCATTTGATCAACGTCCAGCACAATTGGGTTTTGCCCGCCCAATTTCATCGTGGACTCACTAGTGGTTGAAGAGGTGCTACTTGTTCCTTGATCAGTGTCTTCAGTCACCTCCTCATATGCCTTGTAATTATCTATGAGATACAACGCCTCTTTCATGACTTGCTCAAAAGTTACACATGCCTTTAAGTGCAAGTCCTTTTTTGAGCGTGTCATTTCGTAATCCTTCTATGAAAAGGACTATCAGTCTTTCATCCTGAGGTAGTTCTCGAGTACGGCATCTTTCTATGTATTGCTTGAAACAAAGCGATGCTTCCTTCACTTTTTCTTTCTCCTTTTGTCTAAATGCATAAATCTAGGAGACGTGTTATGCTTGATTCCTCTCTTTGAGAATTCCTCAGCGAACTCTCGGAGAAGTTGCTCAATACTTGGGAATTCCAAGCTGTTTAACGGTAGGAACCAAGTCCAAGCAGTCTCTTCATATTGAGTATGGAAATCAGTTATCTGTTCCGCTCTCAACACTTGGCTAAAGATCGAAACATGAGCATACGGATCTCCCGATCCACTATACTTTTTGGTACGCATTTTGCCACTTGGATGGTCGCATACGTCTGGCCTCCGCAACCATTCTTACAACCCTTGGTCCTCCTGGTGTAGTTTCTCTAGGTTCAGAATCTCCTCTTGGTACTACCAGTGGTATCCTATCCGCTACATCATCAAGTCGATCTCGTGTAATAGCTAGAGGGATTCTAGTGGTGTAAGTCACGGCAGGAGCAGTACTGCCCCTATGTGTGTTCATGGAAGCCCTATACCCCATTGATCCTAAAGGCCGTGTGTTTGAGACTCGTTCATGTCCAAAAGACTCCTCCACCCTGGTTCTCATTGGGCTCACATGTACAGTTTCACGTCTTGTGTGAATAGTCGTGGTTTTCACCTCTTCCGGATTTACATAGTATTGGTGGAGTGGTCCCCCAATATATGTATATCTCTCTAATTCCTTATGATCCATCGGAGAGTACTTTCGGCCATACTTGTCTATTATGACCACCTGAATACTTCTCCCCTCCGTGTACGTGAAAACATACAAGTTTTTACGGTTAGTCAGTTTCTTGATGCGGGGTTCGTCACACCTGTAATAGAGTGTTTGTTCTCCATTATTAAACTTATATAGCCCCACATACGTGTTGTCTGTATTAAGGTGCTCTGTCTCATTGGTGCATCTGAGCACTGCGTTTTGCTTCTCCATTTTGGGTGGCTCATCAGACAGCTCGTGGTATACCTTGTCCTTGGTACCAGTCATCCCCCATTTATCTACAACAAAGGGGTTATGAACCACTAGGTACATCATTCCCTCTCTGTCAAAATATCGATCCCCGTCATAATCAACATCTACAAGGTCTTTGAACTCACTTGGCTTATTTTTCAACTTAACACGGTAGCGGTCCATTCCATCCTTATAGATTTTGGCCTTAAGCACATTTTCAAATTGAAACTTCAAATACAACAGTTTTATATCAGATGCAGGTTGAGAAGGACCTGTCCCCATTGAAGCTATTCCCTTCGGGTTCAACTTGTCAGAATCTTCAATCATGAGGCTGTATAATCTTTCTGACGAAGTGTCAGAAAAGCTCTCCTTTAAAATGGGTTCTAAGGGTTGCGGGGGTCTTTGATTCACGCTTTCTTCGGTTGAGTGATTACTCCCTTGGTCCAAGATGCTGGGATTCCTATTCAACTTGTTTCCATGGAGTATAAATAGGTTTGCAGTCCTCAAGTCCAAACTTACATAGCAATGTCTTTATGGGACATTTGACACAAGACAATACCACCATCATAGTGCTTAAACTATATGCCCAAGTAATGATGCAACAACCCCAAATCTTTCATCTTGAAAGTAGAGTTCAATTAGCCATTCAACAATATGTGTGTCATTGGTTCCATTGATCAGCAAATCATCAACATAAAGAACGAGATTGAGAAGTACATCACCCTCACGCTTTACATACAAAGTTCTTTCTGTTGGACTGTTATGAAAGCCTCGTTTAACCAAATGAGTGTCAGATTTCTCATTCCAAGCACGAGGAGATTGCTTCAACCCATACAAAGCTTTCTTACATTTGCACCTTTTATCTTCCTTCCCTTTGATGGCAAAACCATGAGGGTGTGTTACATAAACTTCTTTAAATATATCACCATTCAAGAAAATAGTAACAATATTTGATTGATGTAGTGCCATCCAAAATGAGCTGCCAATGCACATAGAAAATGCATAGTAGCCATACAAAAGGTGGCAGAAAAAGTCTCTTCATAATCTATGCCTTTTTGTTGCACATAACCTTTTGGAACAAGTCAAGCCTTATAGCGATCAATCTCACCATCCAACTTACGTTTCAACATTTAAATGCACTTTGTACCAATGGCCTTTTTTCCAAGAGGAAAATCACATAAAGTCTAGGTGTCATTTTCTATAAGTGCATCATATTTTGATTACATGGCAACCATCCAATTTTCTTAATTATGTGCTTCATAAAAAAAAAGAGGTTCCTCCACATCACATAAGCTAAAAACAACGAAAGCATAACAATCGGATGCATAAGATGCATGGCGAGAACTTGAATGAGTACGACTAGACAAATGTGCATCCAATTTATTGTCACACAAAGTATGCACCGACCATTTGGTATACCTCTAGCCTACTCATTCTCAACCCTTTCCAAGTACATCATGTATATCTGCATCAAAAATAGGTTGATCCCTAGCATTTTTTGACACCCCATAGGTTGTATATTTGCCTCATTTGGATTTACATTCAAATTTCCACCACTAAAAAGAGGTTAAAAATTGTCATAATGTGAGCTTACATTACTGTCTCTAGTACATGACAACAAGGGTTGAAAAGAATCTTCCACAAACACAACATCTCATGAAATCAAGATATGCTTTTTTTGAGGATGGTACAACCTGTAACCTTTGCTTTTAGTACTGTAACCAACAAAAATGCATTTAACAGCCTTATCATCCAATTTTCTGCATTGTGTTTGTGGTATCAAAGCATAAGCTAAACAATAAAAAATGCACATGTGATCAAAAGATGGCTTCCTATCATACCATGCTTCATAAAGAGTCATAGACTACAAAGATTTTGTAGGACACTTATTTACATAAGTAGCACACATGATGGCTCAAGCCAAAATGAATGTGACAAAGCTTGACTTTTGACCATACATCGTGCCATTTTCGTAAGCGACCTATTTTTCCTTTCAAAAAAACCATTTTGATAAGTTGTATACAACACTGTACATTGGTTTTTTATCCCATGACTAGCCAAAAATGCATTAAACTCATGAGACATATATGCCCCCCCTCGATCTGAATGGAGGGTGCCCATAGTACATTTAGAGGCATTTTCAGCAAAGCACATAAACACTTCGGACTTAGTTTTAAGTGGATACACCCATGCAGGTCTTGAGTAATCATCAATAAAACCCCAAGCAGGATGGAGTTTACATAGGCCCACAAGCATCACTATGCACAAGTTGCAATTTGGATGTGTCCCTAACTGAACCATCCTTTGGAAACTTCGAAAGTTGCATCTTACTTAAAATACAACCTTCACAAACATGCTTCATGGGTGCTTCAAGAGACGGCAAAGAAGCAACCATATCAAATTTCTGCAAACGTAGTAAATTGGCAAAATTCAGATGCCCAAAACGTGCATGTCAAAGTTTTGCATCCGAAATAGCCTTTGAATCCACAGCTGCATTTGCAAAATTTTGCCCACAATTGTCATACAAAGTGAGCTTATACAATCCACGACACAAAATGTCAAATGCAACAATTTCATCACCAAAATTGAGGTCATGAACTCTACATCTATCATCCACAAATTTCACAACAAGAACAAGTCTAGAAAGTGTAGATATAGACAAAAGATTCTTCTTCATCCCAGGTACATAAAGTGCATCAACAAGTGTGAAAGGACTGCCATTCGTAGCAATCAGCACAATTTTTCCAACTCCTTGGACCGTATAAGAGGCATCACTGACACAAGTGACTTTATTCTCATGAGGGACATCCTCGAGCGAGGTAAATAAGTCATGATGTGATGTAACATGCTTTGTAGCACCACTGTCAAAGTACCACACATGTGAATCTGCAACAACTACCATACATGAATCATGGTCAGAAGGATCATAAGTGAACTCTACACTAAAGTCCCACTATGCATCCACATTAGCATCACAATCTCCTTTCACAGAAGATTCTACAATAACTGCATTGTAGTAGAACCTGCCTTTTTCTTCTTGGCCTCTTTTGCCTTCAATTTAGGATGCTGCTTGATCAAGTGATCATTAGCTTTGCAATAATGGCAACGAATATTCTTTTTTTCCTTTACACCAAAATTTCCGGACAAGGTGCTACCAACAGAAGCACTAGGAACATGTGATTTTGCATTCGCTGAAGAACCATGAGAAGTGGCTACATTGCTGTTACCACCTTTTCTTTGAGCAACAATAAAGGCATGTTCAACTGCACATTGTTTAGACCTGTTCTTTCTTGAAAGTGACTCCTACAAAAAAAAAGTGCATAATGCATCAAACTTGACAACATCAGGATGTCCTTGTCATAAGTCTCCAAATACTAGCAAACGTCTGATAGGAATCTGGCAATGCATCAAGACAAGTCTGCACAAGGGAAGTATCTAAAATGACTTTGTTTGTAGAAATGAGTTGCTCATTAATATCCTTGATACCAGCAAGGAAAGTGTCCATGTCATCTTTCTCATGCATAATCTTTGATTCCAACTCTTTACATAACAATGAAATTTTAACCTTATTGTGAATTGCATAAAGACCAGCCTGGATATCCCACGCCTATTTAGCTGATTTAGTTGAGTGAGTGTGAGGAGTAAAAGTGTGATTCACAGATAATGCAATCAATGCATGAGCCTGTGCATCTCTAACATCTCAGCGAGCCTGCTCAATTATAGGCAAAAAAACTCTAGTTGCAGCAACCCTGCCACCAAAACCTGCAACATCGTCAATATTGTTTAGATACATAGAATCAGGACATACATCAATGCCCTGCACAACATTCCAAACACCCTTTGACACAACAACATGTTGCACCATGTAATCACACATTGGGTAATTGTCCCTGTCTAGTTTATCCTTAGTAACAAACATCTTGAACATATCTGTGTTGTTGTCAGCTATGGTGAGTGCCTGTACATGAAAACTGCCTGAAAAGAGGAGAACAATGTGGGGCTAGCGCATGCTATATAACACAACCCAAAGAAGACTGTAAGTGTTTTACATTGACAAAAAATTTGCACAAAAAAACAAAAATGTTTGCACAAATACTGCTTGTAATGAAAACGGAGGCCAAAATGAGCCCAAATCAAAATTCTGAGTAGACCAAGATCTATGAGCTTGCCTAAAGTATTTTTCACCCTAGTGATGCTCACCAAAGCTCACTTCAATTTGAGAAAGTGAGTAGACACGTGTTGGCGACTATGCTCGAGAGGACGCAACCTGCTCTGATACCAATTGTTGGAAATAGAGTTGCAAGAAAACACACAGAGCTTGGAGAAGATGAAGAAGCTCAAGGCACAAAATAGAGAGTAGTATTGCTTAGTGCATGAAGGAAAGATAAGTTATCCCTAGAGTGATGGGCATATATATAATGCACGGGGAAAAAACGTCCTAGTGAGGAAAAAAATGCCCCGACGGTCCTAAGTGTGTTCACACACATCACTACCACATGTATATGGTAGCAATTATTTGCAAGAAGTTAGACAAGAACAAATTCCATGCTTGGAAATTTAGAATGACCAATTTCCTTATAGGTAAGGGCTATTGGGAGTACATTGATGAAGAGCATGAGAAAGTACCAATACTACCAAGGCAAGGTGAAATTGTTGTGCAAATAAAACACTTTATTTATTGGAACCAGCAAGCTCAAAAAGTCATGTATTGGCTTTATGTGAGTGTGCAAGTGTAAGGTATTCAACCTTCTTACCCACCCACTAAAGTTAGCATTCTTTAATACAAGTGGCTAAAGGAAACTCCAAATTAGACAAACAATGATACTTAATGAATCCTAAGCTGAGCTTTACTTCACATAGAATTTTTGTGAAAAGTTTGTAGCTTTCCTTTTCTTCTAGCTTTCTTTGTCAACTCAACTATGCTATCTTTCCTTCTTGTATACAAAAAGTCTCAATAGCTTGGATGGTAGGGTGTTGGCTTCTTACCCTCATGGGGTGGGTTTAACCCTCCTTCATGCAAGGGTTTAAAGGGACTTCCTACGCACGCAGTCAACGATGCCAACATAGCCTTAGTGTTTGTAGAGTTTTCGGTCGTGTTTTCTTTGGTTGGCTGCCTTAGATGGCGATCGTGGACGGTCCTCTCATGATGTGCCTATCTTTCTCTCTTGCTGCACTGTGGGCCGCCGTCTTCCCTACCTGTTGCCTGCGGATCGTGGGAGAGGAGATGTGCATCGCATGCACATGCAATCCGATTTTCCCCTTTCCCAAAATAGCCCGGATTCCACTGAAAGGAGGGGATTAATCCAGTGTGCTAATCTCCACCCAACCATGCTATTTTATAGCCTCCCCTTAGCGTACACACTATCCGGATGTGCCAATGGCCTTGTTCGTAGGACCCGTATCCTTACATAGGGCATCGCTTTAGATGCATTCACCTATGCCTTCACCTTGACGCATGTGGCACAATGCAAGATACTGAAATGGGCAACAAAATTCACTATGATTTTGTTAGTTAGGGATATGCTGAATAGGGGCGGGGCGAAGAGGCTCTTGGCTGTTTTTAGCTGATGCGAAGAAATCACATATCTCCAAATGCAATACCTTCACTTCCATCTTAAAGACATGTGGCAATTTGGCCATCATTACTGAGATGTGCAAAAGGAATCAATGGTATTGCTAGCTAGGGGTTGTCGGGAAAAAATGAAATGCTTGGCACTACCTTGCTGGACTAGTATGCCAAATGTGGTAGTGCTACGAATCGAGGGATGTTTTCAGCAAATGCAAAGATAGGGCATCGCTCCAAAATATAGTAGCCTATGCGGTCACCTTGAAGGCATGTGGCACTATGCATCATTGCTGAAATGGGCAATAAAAATTTGTTTTTAGCTGATGCGAAGCGAATGCATCTCTCTAGATGCAATCACCTCCGCTTGCATCTTATAGACAAGTTGCAATTTGGCCATCATTGCTCAGATGGGAAAAACAACTCACATGGTACTATTAGTTAGGGGTTGTCGAGTAAAAATGCAATGCTTCACACTACCTTGCTCGACATGTATCCCAAATGTGGTAGGGCTAGGGAGCTAGGGCTATTTTCAGTCAATGCAAAGGTAGGACATCGCTCCATATGCATTCACCTATGCGTTCAACTTGAAGGCATGTGGCATTATGCAAGATACCCAAATGGGCAACAAAATTCACGATGATTTTGTTAGTCAAGGATATGCCAAATAGGGGCGGGGCGAAGAGGCTCTAGGCTAATTTCAAGTGATGCAAAGCCAGCACATATCTCCATATGCAATCACCTTTGCTCGCATCTTAAAGAAATGTTGCAATTACGACATCATTGTTGAGATGGGAAAAAGAACTCACATGACGCTGTTAGTTAGGGTTGTTGAGAAAAAACACAATGCTTGGCACTACTTTACTCGACTAGTATGCCAAATGTGACAGGGCTAGGGAGCCAGGGCTGTTTTCAACAAATTCGGAGGCAAGGCATTGCTCTAGATGCAGTCACCTATGCAATCACCTTGAAAGCATGTGGCACTATGCATCATTGTTGAAATGGGCAACAAAATTCAGAATGATTTTGTTAGTCAGGGGTATGCCGAATAGGGGTAGGGCGAAGAAGCTTTAGACTATTTTCAGTTGATGCGAAAGTATATTTCAAGATGCAATCAGCTTCGCTCTCATCTGTCTAGATATGTTGCAATTTGTCCATCATTGCTGAGATGGGCAAAAGAACTCACATGATGCTGTTAGTTAGGGGTTGTCGAGAAAAAATGCAATGCTTGGCACTAACTTGCTCAACATGTATTCCAAATGTGGCAGGCAGGGCATCGCTCCGGATGCATTCACCAATGCGCTTACCTTGAAGGCATGTGACACTATGGAAGATGCTGAAATGGGAAGCAAAATTCACAATGATTTTGTTAGTCAAGGACTTTCGGGTAGGCCCATACATAATGATCCTACCGACCCATTGTGTTTGGTGCCTAGGACAAAGCAGGTACACACACACACACACACACACACACACACACACACACACACGAAAAATGTAAAATTTCAATCTATGGATTTCTTGGGGGATTATGACACCTGGATCAAAAGGGGCAGTGGACTTTTGATCAAAAATCATATGTATGCTATTACCTAAATAAATAAATGGGGCTAGATAGTAACCATACCTATAAACACTCTCATAAATGGAGGAAAAAACAACAAATAATTGGAATACATAAACAATTTGGACAATAGTTTTAAGTTGAAAAAATTGTAAGTTGGACATGGATAACAACTGATATAGTCCATTGACATGTGTAAAACACATCCAAGGCTAACATATATGTTGTCTTGTTTGGATGGATGCAGGTGAGGACTCTATCCTTTCTTGGAATTTTTTTGGGTTGAAGTAAATGATTGTCCGTGACTTCACTGGCTGCTAATACTGTTTGGGGATTACGTCTTTGATCGATTATTGTATTTTTACATTAGAATGAGATCTCATTCTTATAGCCACGTGCAAAGATAATTCTAAGACTGAGTTGCTTTTGTACTAGTCATTGTCACGTTTCTAAAGCTAGATGTCTTTTCAGCGTAAAAGTTCATTTATGTTTTATTATATAAGTAAAACAGCTACACACACACACACTGCACACACACACAAACGTAGAGTTCAAGAGTACATGGAGAGTACATATCATGCAAATGATTCAGCTCTTCATACGATGTAAGAAGAGAGGCAATAGATGCGCAACTTAGATATGGGTAGGTAATGCATCAGGTGGGGTTTGTGTTGCGCAAAACGTTTAGAAATAAAAAATGTCAGCCTGCATATTAGAACATGAAACAAAAACCTACACGACGAGGAAACGACAGGTGTACGATGAGTTGAGAGTGGCCAACTACAGAACAATTCAAAGATATATTAACAAAAATAAGAGCTCACGGAGGCTGTAGAGTCTTTTTCTTGCCAATTTTTTCTCTTGGCATGCACGTAGTTTACATGTTCGTCTTTGTCTTGGCCTGAATCTGCAATTTTTAGGTGCATATGTTGTGTGGTGACATCTTTCCCTCTTAGTGCATCTCCTCACCCTTGAAAAGTGTTGTCACAATCTACTACTGCTCCAGTCTGCTATGTACCCTCAAGCAATGCTACTACCTTTGTACCCACCTGTGTCGATGCACTACAAATGGTTCCCAATAACCCTAGCGCCTTTGCACTGCTTTGTTGCTGTCACGCGGTACTTGGCTTCATCTTCATGTAGCTTTCATCTTCATGTAGCTTTGCTATCATCGCCATGCATGGCTATCAAAAAATCGGGGCCTTTGTGCGTGATGGGGGGCTTTAGCAACCTTAATCCAAAAACAAAACAATAGATTCTTTCAAACTATTGAATTCTTTTAGAGCGACCCAGTAGGTGGTCCCAACGTTTTCATTACTTAGGGCATGGCCACACGAGGCTTAGTTATTATCAGTTATTGATAACTATGCCAACTATGCCCAGACAAAGCATTAAATGAATAACGAAGCCTCTTGCATGGTCACGTGAGGCTTAGTTATTCATTCATCCTCCCAACTATGCCTTGAACTTCACGACTATGCCAAAATCGGCATAGTTAGAAAGCGTTGGCTTAGTAACTCATTTAATGCTCCTTTTTGCGTGTGACCAAGAATGAGGCTTAGTTTTTTGTTCAAATAACTGATAACTAAGCCTCACGTGACCATTGCCTTAGCATCTTACAAGATACTTGATTTGGGTTGGAAAAAATAAAGGAAATAAAAGAAAAGGAGGGGGGGGGGGGGGATACAAGTGGCGTGGAGGGAGCAGTGAAGGGAAATGGGAGGCGAAAGGGGGGTGTCGCACGAGACATGCAACAATTGATAGCTCACTGAGCAAACCCACAGAGGCGAGGGGCAAAGTCCTTTTTTTTTAAATACCAAGGCGTCGCCTCCATGGACAACCATCTTGTCACGGTGCAGTGGTCAAGGCGAAAGGCTTTCAGCTTTGATCCTGTGAGACGAGCTCGAGTCCGCATGCATGCAAGGAAATTATCCTTGTGATTGACATTGCAGAGCGTGCATGGGAGGGAATATATAGAGATTTTGTATAATGAAGGAAAGAGTGAGCGAGTATGTTTGTTCAATTTTGGATGGATTTGTTTAGGTAGAATCTTGCCATATGCTTTGAGGGGGAAACGGGAGAGAGAGAGAGAGAGAGAGAGAGAGAGAGAGAGAGAGAGAGAGAGAGAGAGAGAGAGAGAGAGAGAGAGAGAGAGAGAGAGATACCACGTGTGGGTCAAGGGAGAGAGAGGGAGACACTTGGGCCGATGTGAGAAACTAGGGAGATGGCAAGTGTGGCGAATCCACAGAGACAGAGATAGATAGATAGATAGTTTTATTATCATCCTCGGAGGGCAAATATGACCTATGGGACCAAATGAACATGTCACGTGGTGTGAGTGGAGGTCACAAGTGACTCTCGATGCTCAAAAATGACTAAATGAGCGTCGCAATACAGAGTCCACATCGTGGTTGGGAGAGGAAGGTATGTAGGGAGAGCTCATGGCTGAATATATGGGGAAAAGAGGACCTAATGTGGTAAAAAGCTGAGCACTCGGTACTCACTCTCTTGCACTTGACGAGGACATAAGGTGCAAAGTTGATGAGACTCCTCGCCAGTGCCCCAACGTCCTGTCTCGTAGCGTAGAGAATGGGAGCTAAGACAAATGGAGGAAATGGTGCAGATCGCACTCAACGGGATGGGCTCAAGGATGTAGGGATGGATTTGGTTAACTCGTTCCGAGAAGAAGAGAGATTTGTAGTTTGGGGCGATGTATGTGGTGTAATGGCTGAAGCGAGAACCTCCGGATTTCTCCCAAGACGTGATACATTGGTGTTTTAAGAAGGCCTCATTAACTTGGGAGTCGATCGACGCATCCTTGATCAAGTGACATGCATCCCATCTTCCAAACCATTTCTTGATGTCAAGCATCCACCCCGAACTTAGTATTTAACTCTTGCATGTCTTTTGGACCTTTTGACTTGCTTCATATGCGAATCTAGGAAGTCGATACAAAGGGCTATGTTGTGTCTTAAGCATGTACTCCACAACCCTTTGCATGCCCAAGACCTCAATGGGAAGTGATCCGAACTCAAGAAGTAAGAGCATGCAGGGTGTTTATGTCTTGACTTGGAGAAAGCTGGTGAGAAACGCTTTTGGTGCTACAAACGGAGGCGCGGCGTCCCTGCAAAATACATAAAATAACACGCTAAAAATGATAAACACCGCAAATATGCATACGTGATGAATCCTGTGAGCGTATAATCAAATCGTACACGAACAGAGAGAGAGCACGAACAGAGAGAGAGAGAGAGAGAGAGAGAGAGAGAGAGAGAGAGAGAGAGAGAGAGAGAGAGAGAGAGAGAGCGCGAGGGAGCACGTGAAAGTGCACCTCCTAGAGCGGAGTGCTACACAAGCACGGAGATAGAGAAGAGAATTAAAGGGGAGAAGAATACACAGACACTGGGTGCAATCTCCCCCCATGCAAGAGTGACCATTTCCCTCTTGCACGTATTTCATTTATAGGTTTCTTGAATGGTCAAATTGAGTACAAACCGGCCGGCCGATCATAACTGGCCAAAGCTCATAAAAGAGCCCTTGAATAATAAATCATACAATATATATATTTTTTCATTCGCATAGGTCTAGCTCGATCTAGTCTTTTCCACTTGCCAGCTACAATAAATAATAAAGTATCAATTCTATAACATACCTCTCCGTTGGAAAGCAATTGGCCTCAGTTGCAAAGATAAAATATCTGCAAACAATACTTGTCAAAAACAATGATTAGAAATCTGTATCAAATAGTAAAAGAAAAATCCATAAAATTAGACAACATTGCTTATGCCTGCCGTCATCCACATACTACCTATTCTAGTGTCCCATACAGCTAGAATAAGCAATATATGTCACACCCTGATGAATCAGGATACCATTGGTCATACTCATCATCATCATAATCAATTCTGATCAATCTCAAATCCAATTCCATAAATACTCTCGCGCGATAGAACAACATTATATACCAATTCCAAATCCAAATATCTTCCAACATATACCATTGCAAATCCAAATCCAAATAACCTTCATTTTGTATACCCGGGTAACAAAATCATACCGATTGCAGTGTGGCCAGCCCCACTGCAGCATGATTTTGCAATCGATGTTTCCTAAATCGGCAAATCTACATCAATAAGACATGCTGCATAAATCGATGAATTTGGACTAATGCTGCCTAAATCGCCAAATCTGCATTCGGTATAAGTTTAAAAATCGTGAATCTACAATTTATCAATGTGCTGCTAAAATCGGCGAATATGCACCAAGATGAGTATCTACAAACTGCCTAAATTGGCAATTCTATGTGCATGTGACCAATGGACTAAACAAGACATAAAATAGAAAAATATTTACTATTTGGTTGACACCACTTTTAGGTATAGTGGAATATCAAAGTTCTTAGAAACTCTTAAGCTTGTTTATGATGGAAAACACCTTAGCTCATATGAGGAGCTATATAATATCAAATGACCTTAATAAAAATTCCATTCAGTGCAAAATTTAAGCCATTATATGAGAGATGGTTGGGTTAATAGCTCATAAGATAACCTGAAAAGAGAAAGGAGGTATTGGAGGTACTTACCTGGATAATAGTCCATATTTAAAAATGTATACACCAGTGTGTGCATGTCGAGAGAGGTACAAATAAGAGAAAGTTGTGACTGTCAAACTTTCACCAAAGGATAGTTAATAGATTCAAAACGTGTTAGCGTGGGGTTAATAATTGGTCATGAACTTGCAATGACAACTATAGAAGCGATTAGTTCAACTAAGACAAATGTCAGACAACTGAATGGAAAGGAAATTTTGCAATTCTAATTAAATAGCATAGGTCAACTAGTGTCACTAACCAAAAAATACAAGAACGAAGGGTGAGTTGTTGCAAAGCAACTTGTGCTCAGGCAACTGTGAAGAACCTAATTTTGGTGGAAAGTTTCATAAAAAAATTGTTGTTAGCTCAATGACCATGTTCAACTAGAATGAGCAAAGGTGCTCGGGATAAGCGTCAATTATGAGGGTGGTTAGTGTATGACATAGTGTCCAAATTATATATGAGCCATGCCTTTTGTGTTGTTCAGGTGCCAGGTAGATGCGTGTTTGCTAATGTTTTTTTATTATTATTAATTAATTTATATGCAATTAGTGGATTATCATGATACATTGCATAATTGTAAAAAATATAACATGATTGACGTCAATTATCAAAACATAACAATAGGGGGGTGGCAAGGGGTTGTGAAAAGAAAGAGAGAAATGAAATGAAATGCTATAGTAACTGTTAAAATGCAAAAATTGCTTACGAAAACAAAGTGAGATAAGTTTTGCGGATCTAATACAATGTTTGGGTACGAAAATAGACTAAAATCATCGTCGTCGTCATCAAGTCCCTTAGATGCCCATCATTGGGCGTCTTCGCAAAAAGTATTGCATTAGTCATGGAAGAGCTTCATCAATGTCTACCACTGTAAGTAGTCATATTGGGAGGGTAAAGAGAGAGAGCGACATAAAATGCTATTTACTCATCTTCCAAAGGCCTATGGGACCAAACTGATACAATCCTTACGGTTTTAATACAATGTCTGGGTTTAAAAAAAAAAAAATGAAGTAAAGTGAAAGGTTAAATTGAAAGCCTAAAAACGCATCATTATCGTCATCATCAATGCCCGAGGATGTTTGACTGCCGGACTAGTTGGAGGAAATATTGCAGCCATCATTGAAGAGCTTTGTCACTATCTGCCTCTATATTAGCCTTACTCAGAGGGGGGAAAGGGGGGGGAAGAGATTAAATGAAATGAAATGTTATATTAAACGTCCTCAAAAGGCCAAAATATGAGGCCGAACTGATACACTCCGTGTGAATCTAATCCAATGCCTTGCCTGGGTACACTTTAAAATGAAGTAAAGTACTAAAATTATCAGCAGCATCGTCAATGCTTGAGAATGCTCGACAGTGGGTGTTGTCGGAGAAAGCATTGTAACAGTCATTGAAGAGCATCTTCAATGTCCAAATTTGTTCGTGCTTCGATGCTGCTACTACTGATTGAATTAGGGCCAGCAGTGGTGGCCTTAATTCAAGCATGGAGCTAATTGGAATAGCGGCTCACATTGGACACAACCACACAGAGCTAGATGGCATCAACATTGCGAGGCGCTTTCTCACAATAATCTATACCATCACCATCATCAGTACTCTCAGTAGTCAATCGCGAGTTTCGCGTTGCATCAGGAGCACATGAACAACTGATCATATTGGGCGCGGCTTCACAAATTTTGCCGTTGTTTTTTTTTGTTTTTATATTCCGATCAACATCTACCTTGACATCACAAATTTCAACATCTTCTCCACCATGACAAATTTCGCCGACTGTCAGATCGACATCGTCTTGTTGGTTTTCCCAAATTCCTCCTTCTTCGAGGTTGTCATCTTCTGTGGCTTTATAGTGCCGTAATTGCCATTGCTGATGGCTGCTTGTTGGATCAAGCTGAATTCTCACACTAGCTCGACATGCAACAGTGCCTCTCGCAGTAGCTCGAAGTTGCTCGCGTCTTCCATAGAGTAGTGTTGTGATCTACTGCGAGAGAGAGTCAGTTCAATGGAGGCAGTATGAGAGAGAGAGAGTGAGGGTTGATTGGTGGGTTGGCTACTCCGCATGTGTTTGGCTGACGACTGTACTAGAAAGGGTGGCGGGTGGTTATCCATCTACCACACCGTGCAAGACAGGGAGGGAGAGTGGGACGGCGACTGAAGAGAGGGAGACAGAGAAATCCCTGCTGCACGTTAGTTAGCATGTGGCCGTAGCCGCCAAGATGATGACATGTTGCATTGCAGGTGTAGAGGCAAAGAATGAGAGTGAAAGAGGGAGTGTTGTGACAGCACTGCATGAGGGTTAATTTAGGTGGTTGAACCAAGAACGAGAGAGAGAGAGAGAGAGAGAGAGAGAGAGAGAGAGAGAGAGAGAGAGAGAGAGAGAGAGAGAGAGAGAGAGAGAGAGAGAGAGAGAGAGAGAGAGAGAGAGAGAGAGAGAGAGAGAGAGAGAAACTTTGACTCCCATTTCTGTACGTGTGCACCTGCACTTGGTGGCAACTGGGTGGGAAAGAAGGAAAGAAATCTGCCAGTAGTTGCATGCAAAAAGGGAGTATGTGGAGGGTAGCAATGGTTGGTCTCTGGCAGCCCCAAAGAGAGAGAGAGAAAGAGAGAGAGAGGGAGATTTACTGGATGGTCCCTATAGTGAGAGGGAAAGAGTCGTTGGTTATCTGTAGTTGAGTAGGTCAAAAGAACAAACGGATAGGGGCTTGGTCGAGGGGCTGAGAGTGCAGAGATGTCGAGCTGCAGCCAGTTCTGACGAAAAAACAAGTGGACGCCCTTCGTTTTTTTTCTTTTTCCTCACGATGCATGGGGTTGCATGTGCACCCTATGCTATTCTATGTACCTAAAATCTTGAGGGTGGGCACTGCCTCATTGTAGCACCAATCCACAAAAGCCTTTGGCACCATTGGCCGGTGGTCCCTATTGCACGACCTTACTATAGCTCCTTTGTTGCGGCTCATCATCTCCGACAACCAGCAATACTCCAAATAGATACGGGTTGAGAGAAATAACACTGGTTTTGTTTCGTGATAGAAGGGTGTGTGTTGATGTATCCTTAGTGCAGTTGATTGCAGTGCTCTTGTGGTGAGGCACTCTTGTGTGTCTGTCCAGTGCCCTCACGTAGATGGATGAACAAATATCTAATTGAATCTTCTGGGGTTGTATCCCATGGAGTTTAAGACTCCGTCTCTCTACAGGCTTTCAAAGCTTTTATGAGTCTCCAAAATTTGGTTATCTCTTAGGTTTCCTTCCTATGGGCCTATAATTTTCACGGGTTCCTTAGGTTTGTCTATAATGTTTTGATGTTCATTCTCCTGAGTGCAAGGCTCTTGAAACAAGATATGAGTACTCATAGGGTCAAAACTGCCTCGTTAAATATACTTACCTAGAGTTTCTTCCTTTGAAAACAGGGAAAAAACCAATTCAATAAAATGATTGTGCTTAATCGTTATTTTTTTCCCCTCTTCTTTTGCTAATTACCGATACCTATCTAATCATAATATAACAAGCATTCTCTTAATTAACTTACATAATTTTATTGCGTGTTAAACAATATAGATGCCAAATATCTAATCTATGAAAATGCTACTTTTCTTAACCTAAGCTTTCATCCCTACTATCTTTCATTATTATTCTCTATGAAAGAAAAAAACACACGAATATGCAAAGACAAATCCTTTGTTAACATCCAACCAATCTTGTCAGCAAGAAGACAAAACAAATTAACTTGTAGGAGAGATCACACTTAGCTTTGATTGCAGTAAACCAAGATTTTCATAAACATTGGAGCATAGCCTAGTGCTCTGATACCACTGGTACAAACGGAGGCGCGGCGTCCTTGCAAAATACAACACCGCAAATATGCATACCTGATGAATCTTGTGAGCGTATAATCAAATCGTACACGAACACAGAGAGAGATAGCGCGGGAGAGAGCGAGGGAGCACATGCAAGTGCACCTCCTAGCACAGAGTGCTACACAAGCACGAAGATAGAGAACAGAAGAAAGGGGACAAGAATACACAGACACTGGGTGCAATCTCCCCCCGTGCAAGAGTGACCATTTTCCTCTTGCACGTATTTCATTTATAGATTTCTTGAATGGTCAAATTGGCCGGCCAGCCGGTCATAAATGGCCAAAGCTCATAAAAGAGCACTTGAATAATAAAATTATAAACAAATATATATATTTCGATTCACATAGGTCTAGCTTGGTCTAGTCTTTTCCACCTGTCAGCTGCAATAAATAATAAACTATCAATTCTATAACATTTGGACATTCTCAAACTCTTTCCAAGTAGACTTCCCGATGCTACTACTCCACATCTCCACTCCATAAAGAAGTATGGTGTCACTAATGTGTAACAGAGGTACTTTTTGAGAGCCCAACACTTGATCTCTCTAGCATTGCACATGCCCTCTTTTTGGCTTTCAACTGACACATTGCGCAATCCTTCCATTTATGATTGGATGGAACCTCAAGGCCAAGGTACTTGAAGCTGTCTACCACTTCAAGTTGCTCATTGTTGTATACAATGCATGGATTTTTGTCATTGAGGGTCTTTACAAGCATAACCTTGGTTTTGGATCCATTCATAAGCTTTTGTACATCTTCTAAGGTATGTGCCAAGAGCACTACATCATCGGCATAAAGCAAAAGCATGATCACAGCATTTTCGATCTCAACCTCTTCTATGCCTTCTTGTTGTATAAAATCAAGAACCATGCATTCGAATTCATCAATGAGTAGCGCTAGCCCAAAGAGGGTTGGGAAAAGTGGACATCCTTGTTTGACACCAATGGTGCTTGCAAAACTTCTAATATTCCATCTCCCATACGTAGTCGACAGATCACTTTTTGGTAGATGCGAAAGACTGCATGCATAAATTCTCTCGGCACTTGAAGGCTTTGCATACGTCTCCAAAAATTTCCTCGTGGCACCATGTCAAAAGCTTTCTTGAAATCCACAAAGCAACAATACAACTTTTTTCCTTTCAATCGAGACGCTTCCATAAGAACTCGAAGAGTGACAAGGTGATCAATAGTGCTATGATGCTTTCAAAAACTTGCTTGGCCAAGCGCACGTTTTCCGTTCTTTTCAGCCCATTCACTTATCTTCATCTCCATGATACATCCAAATAACTTTGCCATCAAAGAACCAACCATTATAGTGTGATAGTTGTTCACATTGTTTACATCTCCTCCTTTGTGCAAAGGTTTGATCCAATTTGCACTCCAATCATGAGGCATGCCATACTGAAGTGCAAGGTTAAACATATCGCATATCCAATATTGTGTTTTCTTGCTTGTCCATTTAATCATTTCAACCTTGACACCTTGAAGGTCCCCTGCCTTGCGAGTAACAAGTTTCTCAAGCACGTGGGATACGTCTTCAATGGTAAAGAAGGGAGGCATAAACGGAAGGGAGCTACAACACTCCATCTTATCAACATTTGGTTGCTCATAGAGGTTCTTGCAATGCATATACATATCCTCAAGAGTCAAGTCACCAAAGCTCTCAACATACTTGCCTTTTTTATTTTGCCAAAACTTGCCACATGTATGTGCTTTTTCTTGCGCTAAAAGAAGTTGTTTTTTGACTTCCCACCTTCTCCTCTTTTTTTGAACAAGTGCTTTGTATGTGTGTGAATGTTCCAAGTAAACTTCCTTGTCTTTGCTTGCATCCAACTTTAGCAAGTGTTTTTGGGCTTGACTACATTCCATGTGAAACCATTTCTTCATGGTGCTACCCTTCTTAGACCTTTTGCAAGACATGTGTTTTACCAAAAAGCATTCCTTCGCACAAGAGAAAATTACTTCTTTGAAAATTTTCCAGTTGCATTCTAATGTTGGGCTCTCTTGATGCTTTGTCATGCTTAACATTTGGTCCACCATATCAGCATATATAAGTGCTCGTTTGAAGTCTAGACGTAGGTATGAATGATTCACATCATGATTGGAGGCTACATGCTCAGGTCTTTTACCACACTTGAGGTCAATACATAACATCCTATGATCCGATTCCGGATTCCATTCACCGAGTGTAAAGCTTTGTATGCATTCTAGAGTGGCTTCCAAAAACAACATATAGTCAATCACGCTATCACCATTGTGCTATCTACATGTAAATCCATTGGTGCCTTGCCATCAAGATACACCATTTGCAATGAGCATTTCGATACTATTGCACATATGTAGAAGTGACTTTCCATAGTGATCCAGTTCTTTTGCATCATTAGAGATTCGATTATACATGTATGAGTCATACATTCTTCTTGAGACATGTGGCATGTTGACTTGTTGTGTGTCTTGTTTTAACGTATTTGTGTGAGCATTCATGTCTCCAAAGACAATGACTTCACCCTGGTCCTTGTAATGAGCAATGTCTTCCTCTAGTTCAACAAAGGGTTGATCTCTATCCATATCCAAGAGAGCATAAAAGTTGGAGTCATAGTGAGGAATGTAGCAACCAACCACAAACATGACTTGACCATTTGGTGGGCTGATTTTCAGCAATAAGTAGCGTTTATACTTATTTTCTTTGACAATGGAAACATCTTTCAAACCCTTTTTTATCATACATGCTACGCCTCCTTGGCCTCTATGTTGCTTGCATTTTTGGCCCACATCAAAGAATGCACATCGTATTTGTCAAATCCAAGAAATCGTTGCGCATCATGCTCCCATGTTTCGACACGAAGTATTACATCGGAGTCATTGGTAAGCTCATCAATGCCAATTCCCGTATTCCATGGATACCTGTTACAATTCCAAAAGCTTATTTGCAAGCGTGAGTTGGTCTCATAGATCCTGTGTCCCTATCTGTTGGGTGGACTTGCATCGTCCTCAAGTGACTTTTCTTCTTGAGATGACACCTTAACCTTCTTGTTTCTTTCCTTATATGCTTTGCAACATTACATTTTGTTGCATAAGAGTGTGATCCTCATATACATTACAACCTGTTCCTTTGAGGTAGATCCAACTATTGTCAAGGATAATCTTTCTCTTTACCTCATCAGCCATGGTACATACAATAGGTCTTTCTCCCGAGAGAGGGACTCCTTGTTTTCCAACTCGATGTGCACCATAATCCATGATTCCAGACATGCCAAAGTATGTAGCAAAAAACTATTCAATAGCAACCGCAAGAGATTGGTGTGTTTCCATGCTTTCCTCCTTGATTCCACAAATGATAATGTTCTTTGAGCGTTTTTACCGTTCTTGCAATTCTTGAGTGTTCACATTCTCTACATTCTTTGCTTGGACAACGGCTTGTGTGATAGAAGATGTAGAAACCACATTATCCTTACATATATCAACCCATGATTTGGATGCATTTCTCATCTCACACACATCATGTCGTATTGAGAGAGAGAGAGAGAGAGAGAGAGAGAGAGAGAGAGAGAGAGAGAGAGAGAGAGAGCAACCCAAGGCAATGCATGGGAAGCCTAATTGGCTGCAGGTCAAAACTCTCTCTCTCAACTCTTATTGTTGCACCCCTGACATCCCGTGAAAACGACAGAGAAATTTGTGACCCCCAACCAATTAGGATTCCCAGGCATTGCCTTGGGTCGCTCTCCTTGCTCTCTCTCTCTCTCTCTCTCTCTCTCTCTCTCTCTCTCTGAGCCAAAGAAATTCCATAGAATGGGCATGGGATGTGGGGAGGTAGGGATGTGAGGAGGAGATGGTTCTCTCTCTCTCTCTCTCTCTCTCTCTCTCTCTCTCTCTCTCTCTCTCTCTCTCTCATGCAGCCAACTTTAGAAGCTGATGGCAAGAGCTGACGAGCGTATGGGATGTAGACATCAAGGGCCAAGGAGGTGAAGCCTTACATGGTAGGGAAAGGGAGGGTGCAGCATGAAGGGAATGCCCTGAGGGCTTCTTTGCATCACGGGCGGGCAAAGAAAGCAAGCATGCAAGGGGGTTGCACCCTGGAGGTAAAAGAGATGCACTAGGTGCAGCACTTTGAGGAGGAGGGCTATGATCAGGGGCATGTGAATGCCTCACAAGCCAAAGCGCTGGGCTTCGTAAAGGGAGGAGGAGGGAATCTTGGTAAATTTGTATTGATATAAGGTAAATTGAGCCAATATGTAGGTATGTACTTGGTCTTACTCTTTAATTTGAGGAGCAAAGGTGGGAGAAATTGGCAGCCATTTCGGCACGTTTCGATAATACTAGAAATGATCACCCACAACAGAAATGCAGAAATGTGTTTCCAGTAGATAGGGGTGGTGTTTCCTACAACACGGGGTGAGGTACAAGCAGTGTTCGGGAAATATGTGTCTCAACTTAATATTGTGCCGTTTTCAATTTCAAAAATGCCGGTTGAGGGAAAGGGGAAAAGGAGAAATTCCGCCTCAAAATATATAAAAATAGTGTAGAAACTCAAAAAAATAACACAACAGAAATGCAAAAGTGTGTTTCGAATAGATAGGGGTGGTGTTTCATACAACACGAGGTGAGGTAAAATTGTACAAGGGAAGGAAGTGAACGAGGAGGTGAGCTAATTCCCTCCTTGCCCTCCCCAATCTAAGCTCCTACAATAAGCGTATTTAGGTAGTAGGTAGGTGTGTGTGTGTGTGTGTGTGTGTGTGTGTGTGTGTGTGAGAGAGAGAGAGAGAGAGAGAGAGAGAGAGAGAGAGAGAGAGAGAGAGAGAGAGAGACCCACGCCCCTCCATTTGTGTGCATTATGCCCGTACACGTTGTGAGCGGGATGGAAACACACAGAACGCCTCTATAACGACCCGACACACACTCTTGGGAAGATACACACACACACTATGGGGCACCACTCGGCTTACACAACACACCTTGCCGAGACAGGGAACACACCTATGGAGTGAGAGGAGAGAGACTATCCACTTGCCCACTCCACACAGAGACACACACACACACACACACACACACACACACACCCAAAAAACTCAGCTCAAAAGAGGGGAACTTCTGATAATTAGATACAAATGAGCTTGGGCCAACACCAAGGGGCAAATAGCTCACACAAAATGGGTAAAATATACCAGATACAATCACAAATTGGAGCAGAAACTTCGCTCATAGGAGAAACTTACACAACCAAAAAAGCAGAAAAAGAGTGAGGAATTTGGCAAAATGGACAGCGCCATCGCGTCCGAAACGGCCCAAAACCCCAGTCTACAATGTCAAAGTGCTCAAATCCGACCTCGGATGAGTAGTTTACGGCCAAAACAGGCTCCAAAAACCCCAAAAACACAGTTGCGGCTGTTCCTCCTCTCTTCTCCACGTTTTTTCTGGTCTTCTCTCCGTTTTTTCAGTTCCCACACTTAGCTTTATTACTTGGGCACCCTTGGCCTTTTAGATGACCTCAAACGGACCCCGAACAGGCCAAAAACTGACCTCGCAGCGCATAGTTGTCACCTTTTTGCATCATACGTACACCTTGCACTCAACTTTTGTCAATAATGCATCCCGACACCACGTGAAGTGGCCCCAAAATGTGGTCCTCATGATGAACTTTTTGCATAATTATCACAAGAAAACACCCACGTTGTGTCCGTCCTTATCCACGTGCAACTATTGACCCCATTCAGCCTCCTGACGCCACTAGATGCCATCTGACGCATCTGCTTACCTCATGTCGTCGGCCCGCGGATAGCTTCCTCGAGAAGTTTTACGCGCTACCAACTCCTCATTATTATAGAAAAAACACACTGGTACTAGTAATAGTGAAAATCGATGCACTATGTACATGTTGCCCTACCTGTACACATGTGGGCCCCACATAACCACCTGGCTCTGGAAAATGGGCAATCTTTTATTTGATGCACCATGCATGTGTATGTACATATGTGCAATCCCTTGCTCCAAAAAACTCCTGACAACGTTTTAAGAGTCTGTGCATCATTTAAGAGTGCACATTTTTTTAATCACATATATTCTTGCTTTCTTCAAAGTATGTGTCTTGCCATTAAGTAAGACTAGTATGTGACCCCCGCCTTGCTGTGGTCAAGGAAACATGACATGTATTCTCATAGGTCTATCTTATGTTCCAAGTAGAACACTATCAATACTCTCTTTCTACATGTATAGTCTATTGTATTTCTAAAAATGATGCATGACACAACCTCTTGATAGATGTTAACAAACATGAATATATGTAAGAAGCTGCAAAGAATTCTTTAAAACCAATCTTGGGAGCTTCTCATAAACATTATCTTTCATGAGGTGCTAGCCTTTGTTCAACAAACTTAGGAGTGATCTCCTTCTATTGGGGTGGGTAGAGAGAGAGAGAGAGAGAGAGAGAGAGAGAGAGAGAGAGTCCTCCTTTTGGTCTATATGTAAGATGATACAAAGCATACTTTAAAACCAATCTTGGGACATTCTCATACTATCTTTCATGAGGTGCTAGCTTTTGTTCAACAAACTTCGGAGTGCTCTCCTTCTATTGGGGTGGAGAGAGAGAGAGAGAGAGAGAGAGAGAGAGAGAGAGAGAGAGTCTTCCTTTTGTTCTATCTCGATCTAGCAATGCTACCAAACTTGATGATAGAGATTAGATAAGTTACCATGGTGTGAAGAGATGAGTGCTAAGAGAAGTCAATGTGAATAAAACATTTTTTGAAAACGGAGTGGGTTCTAGAATTGGTTTCAATAATACGAACACAATTGGATTCAATGTCTCTACTCCACTCTCTTACTTGCTTCTATCCTTGTGTCTTTCTTATGAGAAAGACATGGTAGTAGTGCACATCATAAATGCCTATATAATAAGAAGGATAGCTTTTCCTAGGTCTACCTAGGGTTGACAAAAGTGCTACCAAGTCAAGAAGTACAAAAACTGGGTAAGCTAGCAAGTTGTTAACGATGAGAACCAATGACTGCTACATTGTGTAAGTAAAGATTAGGGCTCATAGTTTCCAATGTACCAAGAAAGTTTTAAGTTTCAAAGAGAATGTGATTGACCCTTCCATCTATGTTTCTCTCTAGATGACACGCTTGCATGTTTTTTGCACACGCATAGTAATGGTTTAAATCATCGCCTAATCACAATAATGCATAAGCAGCTTAGTACAATAAGGTTCACACTATTTGTTCATTTACACTTTCACATCATTTACATCTTTAAATGTGATAGAACTGAAAGTAAAATAAGGTTGCTTAGTTGTTTATTTTTGCAAGAGTTTTGGCCATTATGTTAAACTAAAGGATGTGGTGCAAAATGAAGTCAATGACCTAAAATCATGCATGCCATTGATTTTTCTCTCCCTCTCTCCCCGAATTACAAAAGCATGTTCCTCTTTGTGAGAGCATATTGCATTCAACCATTTACATGCTGGAGACTATTCCCTTATGCACAATCTATATCATACCAATCATTTGGCTTAGCTCCTGCTCTCTTACATGTGACATCGAACATTGAAACAATGTAGGAGAGCGTCTTTTTGTGTGCACATTATATCCTTTGAAAATTAGAGAGTACGCATATCATACCCTACTTTAGTCTTTAGCTTTTGATCACATCAAATTTGTTTTCTTACATTTTAGCATGGATCACGGTCTACATTTCTTTCTCTCTTAGAAACTTCATGGACTCAATTTGTTAGTTTCCACCATTATATCCATAGTAGGGAGCATCTTCTTTATGGAAACTTTAAAGATGCCACCAATAAAGAAGATGCCACCATTGACATCAATAAAGAAGTTATAGAATATTCTAACATCATAGAAAAAACCTCAAATTAGTTCAAAGATTTGAAGCATCTACTAAAATTGGAATGATATAGAAATGATACACATAAGTCTCTCTCTCTCTCTCTCTCACACACACACACACACACACACACGCACACGCACAATGTGTGCTTGAGTTCAAGACTCTATGAATAGATATTTCATTGAAAGTATGGTTGCTTTTAAGATGTAAAGCTCTCTCTCTCTATATATATATGTGCGCGTGTGTGCGCGTGTACATACATACATACATACATATGTACATGTGTGTATGTATATATATACATATTATGTCTAAAAATAATGAAGCAATTCATCTCCAAAGCCTACATAACCAACTCAAATTCTAGTTTTAGCTTCTTGTATTCAAAGGTAATCGGTCTTCTTATGAAAAGCTACAAAGTTTTTCTTATCATTGGAGAAATTTATTCTCACAATTGGGGATTTTGAAAAATTTGAAGAGAATTTATGACAAAATATTTGGGGTATTTTTGGGTTTTTTGAAAATTGAGGGATATTTTGGAAATTTTCACATATTAGAGGGATATTTTGGTAGTTTTTCCTACACACACGCACACACACACACACACATACACACACATACATATGCGTGTATGTGTATATAAATAAATAAATAAGTATACACACACACACACAGACGCATGCATATGTATATGTATATGTGTGTGTGTGTGTGTGTGTGTGTACGTATATATTAAACAAGTGGTGACATCCTCTCACAAGGACCTACGTAAGATAATGCTTACTTAATGTCCCTCCCATAAGAAATCGTGTAAAAGACAAGTGAAAGTGTCACAATGGCTTTCTAAAACAATAAGAAAGTGATAAAATCATCAGGTTGAGTTTAACTAGAATTATTTAAGGTGAAGCAGTATTCGGGAATGTCTCTTTTATTATGCAATCGAGTGTCCCCTCAAAGAAGCAAACCAAAAAAACGAGCAAAGTTTTTGAAATTTGTAGGATTTTTTAACGAAGTGTTGACATCATTGCAACAATTTTTGTTCTCTTTACCATGGTTTGCTCATATATATATATATATATATATATATATATATATATATATGTGTGTGTGTGTGTGTGTGTGTGTGTGTGTGTAAATAGATAAATAATTTATTATATAAAATAAAAAGAACTCATTAACATATATTATATATTTACTTATTTATATTGTGTGTGTGTATATATGTGTATGTGTCTGTGTGTGCGTATGTATAGAACTTACTAGAATTATACAAGGTGAAGCTTCATTTTATCATTCTATTCATGTGAGGAAGTGAAATGAAAGCTGAAAGTGAAATGAAAGGTCAAATAAAAATATTCATTTAATACTTTAAAACCAAAATAACATTTAAGATAAGTCTCATTCATCACTGAAAACATTGAAAGTATGCCTAACACAACACATCTCTAAGGCTTCTTTTAGAAAGCCAATAATAAAATCTTCACTAAAATTATTCCTTTGTTGTTATGTACATTTAAACTGAATGCAAAGTAGAAAATATATTGACTTTACATTTTCAAAAGTGTGTTGCTTCTTGCAATGTTACCCTTTACTTTTGCATTTTAAATCTAACCCTTCACTTTTGTTTTGCAAAGTTTCTTTGAAGAGAACCACTAAGTGACAACCGGAGGCGCTCTCCTTCCTTGAGAATTTTAAGCTCCATTACATGTAGTATAGATATAGAAGTTGACATGAACAAAAACATCCATAATGAGGTGGTTATTGAGGGCCTCTTGGAAGAAAGCATCACGCAATACATTTATAAATGCTTTGGTGAACAACTTTGGTGTACTTTCAAAAGAACAAGAAGTTGTGGATGAGCTCCAAATGATGTCTCTTGGATCGTAATGTTTGTAGAATATGCTCAATAGGTATAGAGCTAAGAAGAATTTGGGTATTTTCAAGAGTGTGAAGTGAGGGGCTCTTCGAAATGGATTAAATTAAATGCATTTATAGGTGCATGTATCTGAGGAAGATCTCTCTAAGGAGGCTCTAGATTGTTTTGAAGGGAGCCATGCAAGGGCTGTTACCATATACATGTGGTAGTGATGTGTGTGAACACACTAGGACCATCGGGGCATTTTTTCCCTCTTTAGGAGGTTTTTCCCCTCGAGCATTGTATATACGCCCATCACTCTAGGGCTATCTAGCATTCCATTGCACACTAAGTAACACACTCTCTATTGTGTGCCTTGAGCTTCCTTCGTCTTCTCCAAGCTGTGTGCGTTTCTCTGCAACCTTAATTCCAACAATTAGTATCAGAGCAGGTTACGTCCTCCCGGGCTTAGTCGCCAGCTACTCCAGCACACACCTGCTCACTTTCTCCAATTTCAGTGAGGTTTGGCAAGCGTTCGCAGGTCGACAAAAACTTCGGGCTCATTTCGGCCTTCGTTTCCACTACAGGTAGGTCTGCACAGGCAATTTCGTCATTTTGTGCAGAATTTCTGTCAGTGCCAATTTTTCCATAACAGGTGTCTTACAGTCTTCTACGGTTTGTGCTATATAGCACATCTTGTTCCCGTTCCATTTATCCTATTTTCGGACAATTTTCACATCGGGTGCAACATTTACCATGGCTGACAACAACACAGATGTGTTCAAGGTGTTTGCTGCTGAGGACAGGTTGGATGGGGACAATTACCCTATGTGGGCTTATATGATGCAACACATTCTTGTGTCAAAGGGCGTCTGGAATATTGTGCAGGGCATTGATGTATGTCCTGGTTTTGAGGATGTAGGCGATGTTGAGAATGTTGCAGGTCTTGCTGCAAGGATTGCTGCTATTAGAGTTGTTTTGCCTACGGCAGAACAAGCTCATTGGGATGTAAAGGATGCGCAGGCTCATGCATTGATTGCGTTGTCTTTGAAGCGCACCATTGTTCCTCACATTCGTTCAGCAAAATCTACAAAACAGGCTTGGGATATTCTAGCAGGTCTTTATGCAAGTCACAATGAGGCTAAAATTGCTTTGCTCCGTAAAGAGTTGGAGTCGAAGATTATGCATGAGGAAGATGATTTGGACACTTTCCTTGCTAGTGTCAAGGATATCAATGAGCAGCTTATTTCTGCAGGTGAAGTCATTTCAGACAGTTCCCTTGTGCAGACTGTTCTTTTTGCCTTACCAGTTTCTTACCAGACTTTTGCTAGTACTTGGAGACTTATGACCCAAGGAAATCCAATAGTTGTCAAGTTTGATGCATTATGCACATTGCTATTGCAAGAGTCACTTTCCAGAAAAAACAGGACTAGACAGCGTGCAGTTGAACAAGCTTTTATTGCTTCTCAAAGAAAGGGTGGTAACAACAATGCAACCACTTCTTATGGTTCTGTTGCGAGTGGCAAAACTTCTGCTCCTAATGCTTCTGCTGGTAGCACTTCGCCTGGCAATTCTGGTGATAAAGGCAAAAAGAAGATGCGTTGCCATTATTGTAAAGCTAATGATCACTTGATCAAGTAGTGTCCTAAGTTGAAGGTTAAAGAGGCTAAGAAGAAAGAGGGTGGTTCCACTGCAAATGCTGGTTCCACTACAAATGCAGCCATTGTTGAGTCTTCTATGAAAGGAGACTGTAATGTTGATGTTTATGCAGAATGGGCTTTTAGCACAGAGTGCACTTACAATCCTGCTGTCCATGATGCATGCTTGTCAGTTGCTGCAGATTCACATGTGTGATATTTCGACAGTGGTGCTACAAAGCACATTACCTCACATCGTGAATTGTTCACCTCTCTCGAGTCTGTCCCTCATGGGAATTCAGTCACTTGTGCCAACAATGCCTCTTATCTGGTTCAGGGAGTTAGAAAGATTGTGCTTACTGCTGCAAATGACAATTCCTTCACACTCGTTGATGCACTTTATGTATCTGGGATCAAGAAGAATCTCTTGTCTCTATCCGCACTTGCTAGACTTGGTCTTGTAGTCAAATTTGTGGATGAGAGATGTACACTTCATGATCTCAGTTTTGGTGATGAAATTGTTGCATCTGGCCTTTTGTGCTGTGGGCTGTATAAGCTCACTTTGTATGACAAGTGTGGACAAAATTTTACAAATGCTGTTGCAGATTCAAGGGCTATTTCAGATGCAAAACATTGGCATGCACGTTTTGGTCATCTGAATTTTGCCAGTTTGCTGCATTTGTAGAAATCTAATATGGTTGCTTCTTTGCCGCCTCTTGAAGCACCTGTCAAACATGTTTGTGAAGGCTGTATTTTGGGTAAGATGCAACGTTCTAAGTTTCCAAACGATGGTTCAGTTCGGGCCACATGCAGGTTGCAGCTTGTGCATAGTGATGTTTGTGGGCCCATGCAAACTCCGTCCTTGGGCAATTACCTGTACTTTGTGACTTTCATTGATGATTACTCCAGGCATGCATGGGTATTTCCGCTTAAAGAGAAGTCCGAAGTTTTTATGTGCTTCAAACAATTTCTCGCTATGGCTGAAAATGTCTCGAAATGTACTATGGGCACCCTCCATTCCGATCGAGGGGGGGAGTATATGTCTCATGAATTTAATGCATTTCTGGCTAGTCGTGGGATAAAACACCAATGTACAGTGCCTTATACACCTTAGCAAAATCGTGTTTCTGAGAGGAAAAACAGGTCACTGACGGAAATGGCACGATGTATGGTCAAAAGTCAAGCTTTGCCGCATTCTTTTTGGCTTGAGGCCATCATGTGTGCCACTTACGTACTTAGCAGGTGTCCTACGAAAGCTTTGCAGTCTATTACTCCATATGAAGCATAGCATGATAGAAAGCCTTGTATTGAGCACATGCGTGTTTTTGGTTGTTTGACATATGCTTTGGTGCCACAAACACAGTGCAGAAAATTGGATGATAAGGCTGCCAAATGTATTTTTGTTGGTTATAGTGCTGAAAGCAAAGGTTACAGGTTATATCATCCGCAAACAAAGCGTATTCTGGTTTCATGGGATGTAGTGTTTGTGGAAGATTCTGTTCAGCCCTTGCTGTCATGTACTAGAGATAGTAATGTAAGCTCACATGACATTTATGACACATTGCTGCCTCTTTTCAGTGGTGGAAATATGAATGTAATTTCCAATGAGACAAATGTACAGCCTATGGGGGTTCCTGAAAATGTTATAGATCAGCCTATTACTGATGCAGATGTGAATGATGTGCTTGATGAGGAAAGGGCTGAAAATGAGCAGGCTAGAGGTATGCCAAAATGGCTGGTGCACACTTTGCGTGACAGTAAATTGGATGCACCTTTGTCTAGTCGTACTCGTTCAGGCTCTCGCCATGCATCTTATGCATCAGATTGTTATGCTTTGGCTGTGTCTAGCTTACATGATGTTGAGGAGCCTCTGTCTTTTGATGAAGCACAGAATTCAGAAAATTGGATGGCTGCCATGCAATCAGAATATGATGCACTTATAGAAAATGACACATGGAATTTATGTGATTTTCCTCTTGGCAAAAAGGCCATTGGTATGAAGTGGGTTTATAAGTTGAAACTCCACCCGGATGGTGAGATCGATCGCCATAAGGCTCGACTTGTTGCAAAGGGTTATGCATAGCAAAAAGACAGATTATGAAGAGCCTTTTGCTCCCACTTGTCGTATGACTACTGTGCGTTTTCTATGTGCATTGGCAGCTCATTTTGGTTGGGATGTACATCAATCAGACATTGTTACTGCTTTCTTGAATGGTGACATATTTGAGGAAGTTTATGTAACGCAGCCTCACGGTTTTGCCATAAAATGACAAGAGGACAAAGTGTGCCGATGTAAGAAGGATTTGTATGGGTTGAAGCAATCTCCTCGTGCTTGGTATAGAAAGCTGACACTCATTTGGTTAAACGAGGCTTTCATAACAGTCCAACAGAAAGCACATTGTATGTAAAGCGTGAGGGTGATATACTTCTCATTGTGGTTCTTTATGTCAATGATTTGCTGATCACTGGACCAAATGAGAGACATATTGCTGAATTTAAGGCTGATTTGAATGCTACTTTCAAGATGAAAGATTTGGGGCTATTGCATCATTACTTGGGTATACAGTTTAAGCAGTGTGATGGTGGTATTGCCTTGTGTCAGAAAAGTTACATAGAGACATTGCTATGTAAGTTTGGACTTGAGGATTGCAAACCTATTGCCACTTCCATGGAAACAGGTTTAAGTTGAGTCTACATGATGCTGGTGATCCTGCTGATGTCAGTCTTTACCAAACTGCTGTTGGCTGCCTCATTTATGTATGCAACACGAGGCTAGATATTCAGTTTGTAGTCTCACAGGTCAACAGATTTATGCATAGCCCAGGGTCTATGCATTGGAAGGCTGTCAAGAGGATTTTCCGCTACCTTAGTGGCACTTTACATATTGGCTTGTTCTACCCCAAGGGGGATCATTGCCGCCAGACTTACATGCTTTTTCGGACTCAGATTGGGCTGGTTGTTTTGACACGCGAGTGTCCACAAGTGGCTTTTGTTTCATGCTTGGCAGTTCATGTATAGATCATGGTTGAGTAAGAAACAACCTACTGTGGCCACTTCGAGTTGTGAGGCTGAGTATAGGGCAGTCTTCACAGCTACGGTTGAGTGTGTATGGCTCAGACGCCTTATGGCTGATTTGGGTGTTGGATAGGACACTGCCAACACTATCTACACTGACAGTCTAGCGCATTGGCAGTTGCAAGGAACCCACTTTTTCATGCTCGCACAAAGCACATTGAGGTGCATTACCACTATGTCAGGGAGAGGCTCTCAGCAGGAGAGATCAGCTTGGCTTATGTGCCAACACAGGATAACCTTGCAGATCTTTTCACAAAGGCATTGTCTCGTGAGAAGTTTTAAGCTTTCCGCAAAGCTTTGGGCTTACTCCCCTTTGTGGACTGATCATGTCCTCACAGCATGACACTTCCCTTTACTCATGTGCCAGCTCTCATTCACCGCATCACTCCAGGGGGGATTTGTTACCATATACATGTGGTAGTGATGTGTATGTACACACTAGGACCGCCGGGGCATTTTTTCCCTTGAGCATTGTATATACGCTCATCACTCTAGGACTATCTAGCATTCCATTGCACACTAAGTAACACACTCTCTATTGTGTGCCTTGAGCTTCCTTCATCTTCTCCAAGCCGTGTGCATTTCTCTGCACTAATGCCAACAAGGGCATAAATATCCAAAGCATTTTTTTTTTTTTTTTGCAAAACTCATAGAAGTGAGTGATGCTATATTAACATAACAAAAAATTACAAGACTAGCCCTTCTCAAAATCCGAGCGAGGGCATCCACATGACCCAATAGATACATGAGAGGGTTCAAAATACACACAAACGACTCAAGCTATCCTTGACTTTTCAAAATTGTGTTGATGGCCCAAAACCATTCGTCAAGGTCCTAATGTGAATAGGTGGGCGATGCAAAAGACTTGGAAGATTGGGTTCTACAAGAACAACGTGATCCTTGTGGAAGGACGGAGATGAAAAACCAAGCGTTACTAATTTACGCGCAAATTGTCAAATTCTGTAACTTTAGGGAAGGCTAAGAATTGTTGAGTCTTCGAAAATTGTCTCTCATGTACCTGTTAGAGATTGTGCAAGAAAGCAAAGAATTGATTTCTTCAATTGGCAAAAAGACATTGAACTTTTAAGTAATATTGCAATTGTTTCGATAAAATGACCTAAAAATATCTCCTTCCACTTGCTTTTAAACAATGCTTAGTAAATATCTTGCTTTCCCCTTTTGGTCTTATTTGGAGTAGATGACACTAGCTCTAATGTCAATGCATTAGATGGCTCTCTAGACATGCACAATTTGGAGGCGAGGGCTATACAAGTTCTCCACCTTATTGCTCTTACCAGCATGCAATTTATGAACTTGTAATGCCTAGCTTTTGCCAATCATATAGCACTTAGTTGTGCCAAACACTTAAATATTCCCCTATCAAAGCAAAATTAAACAAAAGTACACACATAACACCAAAAGTGCTAGGATATAATTTGTATTCCAACCTTTTTTTTTTTGTGCAAAACTCACAATTGTGAGTGGATAGTATTAAGCAAAATATACACCAACCTCGAGCTTAGACCGAGCCTTGAGGGTCAAGGGATTACAAGTTTTTTGCTTGATAGAGAAACCACTACTACTCCTAGGCTTTAGTTATTACAATATGTCATCATGACATGTATTGTTTAGACCAATCCTCTGAGGCTTGTTTACCTCCGATCATGTGGATCGTTACTCTGCTTTCTTGTATGATTTGACAAAAGCTTGCCATAGCCAGATCCCCCTCAAACATGCGGCGGTTCCTTGCTTGCCAAATATGGTGAAAGAAGTAGTACCTGATTATTTGAGTGCAGACAAGAAGAGAAGGACTTCCCAACCCGTTACTACCAAAGAACAGATCATTCTTGAAGAACTTAATTTTCCATGTTCTTTGAATTCACTTGCATGTTTTCCCAGCCATGCCACCGATTGCCTGGCATCCCATGAAATAGTGGGCTAGGTCTTCACTAGCTATTCTGCACCCTGAGCAACAATCGGACCCGATTCCTCTTTCTTGTATCTTTACGTCCGTCGGCAGAGCACCCCACATCACTTTCCACAGAAATATCTTCATTGTAATATACCCAATATTTTTCAATAGAAGTATTTTATTCACTTTGCAAATATTTAAGGTTCACATTTTGTTAAATCATAATGTATTCAAACGGAACGATCGGATTGAAAATCAGACTTTTGAACTATGAATTATGACCCTTATTCACTTGAAAACTATAGGTTGATGGGAAACTTAAGCCTCAAGATTGTATCTAATGATAAGAGTTGACCCTTTAGAAAAGAGAGAGAAATTTTAGGAAAGGAGGAGTATTTTTAGGAAAGAAAGAGGAGGGAGTTAAGTTTAGATTTTTTGTCTTGGAAGCCAAGCTCCTTCTAAAATTAGAGAACCAAAATCGTGCATCGGATTCCGTGTCCGCAAATGTTTATTTTTTACTTTGGAGCCGTGAACGTATGCGAACTTATCCCTCTATTCTTAACTGGCCTTCAGAGCCTATATAAAGGACCCTCTCCCTTCACTATGGAGACACAGATACACACTCTCAGAAGCGAAAGCTTTCTTGCTTTGACGTTGGAGTTACCTTCTCTCCCTCAACCTCTCTCCCTCGAGCTCTTACTTTCAAGCCATCTCCATCTCCAAATCTTTCTCTATCATCGTTCTGTTGCCCTTGGAATTCTGGAGTTCTCTTCTCTCTTTTCTTCTTCTCTACATCGATACGATGGCCCCGAAGCGAGTGACTCAAAGCTTGAAGGACGCTCATGTTGCTCCACCTCCAAGGAAGGTGCAAAGGAAGGCATCAACTACTCCAAATGTTGCTCAAGCGGAGGTATTGGTTGCAAAAGAAGTCGAAGTCGTCCAACCTCAAACACAAGAGGTAATCGAACATGTCGCTAATCCGGTCAGACAAATTTATAATTTTACATTGCTATTCATGATGATTTGGGAAGCTAAGCAAAACCCCTTAAACTGTCCAAGAAACATGATTCTATCACAAGAAACAAGCATATATTTTCATAGATTAGTGAAAGAACTGTTTGATAAATTGTCATTGTTTGTTGAATTGCTATTGCTTAATAAATTTTTATTGTTTGATAAGTGGTTACTGATTGATATGAAGAATTAATTGATCATGTTTGAAGAATCATTTAAAGAAAAGAATTGTTGAAAGAATATCTTTTGTTTCTCGTGGGTAGCGAGGTGATTTCGCGGTTAGCGAAAATTAAGCTGAGGTCATCAGCTCTCTTTTGTTCCTCGCGGTTAGCGGGATGCCTCGCGGATAGCGGGATGTCTTGCGGTTAGCGAGATGGCAAGGTTGCGGTTAGCAAATAAATCCTTTGCAAGGGCTCTGTTGGTTAGATAGAGGAAGTTCATGGGTAGCGACAACTCATGAGAAATTAGAAAAGTTATTTTTGTTGAATAATAGAACTGTCTTCTTTAGGCCTTGTTGTAATTGTTTTGGTATTGCGTTTGGAATTAATTAAGGAACAATATTTGTATATGTAAAACAGTGTGGTAAAAAGTGTGAGTGTGGGGTGAAAAGTGGGGGCTGGCTCAGGTTGCCAATCAAGGATGGGTGGTCTCGATTAGTCGAGAAACTCTCCACTCCCTCTTATTAAGAGAAGTGAAATTAGAAACTCATTGCGTCAAGAGTTGTGATGTCCTAAATCTACGTGCCCACAGGATTACTAGTTAGTTTAAACTAAGTCTCATATCATATTTATGGTTTATAAATGACGACCGTGCCTCTTAAACCTGGGGAAAAAGACATTGTTTATGGATTCTAAATATGTCAATGGAATTTCATCTTTACGTTAGGAAACAACTTCACTCTAATCTTAGATTTATCGACCTGGCTTGTGGCGTATGACCCTTATAACCACGTGAACGATGGATAGAGGACTTCTTCTCTTCTGTTGCTCGTATCTCTACTTTGTGGAAACGGAGTAGGGTGTCATCAACGGAAAAAGTAAAATAAAGGAAGGTCATCTATCAAGTCGCCCCAATCTTCTCGGGGTTGGGGACCTCACATTCATATACTGAGGCCACTTTGGCTTCCAGATGTTCTCCAAGACTCCCTCCCACCGTTTTTTCGTCCAGTGCCTCTTCCATAATTTGTTGAGGGGGATACACCAATTAGCTTCGTGCATTAATGCATGGTAAATGCCTTTAGAATGTGGTTTCCAAAAGAGGCTACTCCCGGGCCATCTCCAAGCGTCCCATTCCAAGTTGGATTCACAAATTGGCATCACAACCTTATCAAGCTCTTTCATCACCCTGTAGACTAGTAAGATCTCAAAGCCATTCAGATGAAATTGAATGACTAAAGAGTCAACAGTTTTCCAGCACTTCTTGTTGCCATCCCATAATTGCTCTACTCGAACGAGCCCCTTATTATTCACATTCCTGGCCATTTCTATCAAATAGGGGCTTTACGGCGGTCACAATATTTTAAAGAGCCAAGGGGACCAGTGCGAAATGGAGTTCTTAAAGTATCTGGTTACTTCCCCCCATTCCAAAACCTCAGCTGCACTTTCGCACATCCTCATCAACTCCCCTGAGAGTCCACCAGATCTAAGATAAGACCAGTTCGGGGCGAGAAGTTTGTCGTGCATCACCACCCCTTCCTCTGTCCCCCTTTTAATCCAAGTTTTACTGCATCAAGCATTTCCTTGGTCATGATAGCCCAAGCTTGGTCCTGTTTAGTCAATCAATCCATAAATTTGTATTCTAACTTCTAAAGAGACTTAATAATATTGAGATATAAACGGCAAATTAGGGTACATGGAAAGTAGGACTTTTATTTAGGTCCCATACAACACCATATTTCAGAATTGCTAGAAAGTGATGTCCACCTCAACTCGATAGCCAATATATATAACGTCATAACGCACCTAAAATACAACCACCTCTTACAACTTTTCTCTATATCAAAACCTCGGATGTTTTGCAAAATGAAACACCCTAATTAAGATTATATCTAAGCTGGATCGTCCAACTCACAATTCTCTCAACTCACAATTGTGAGTACGAAAAAAAAACAAATTATATCTAAGCTACTAGCACAACCCAAAAGGTTCTATTTTTGTATGTACGACGACGATAATTTAACTTTCCTAGGCATAATTCTTCAAAAAATCAATAGAGCTCGGGGGGTGCATTATGTAATCATGTTAATGTATAACGTGAGTTCGAAAGAAAGGGTTTAGAAATGCAAAAAATTTAGGCAATTTAACATAAATACATTAAAATAAAATATTTTTATATTCAATCTTTAAAAAAATTCCTAAAAATAAGGAACCATTTTATTCATTCGCAAATGTTAAAAGAAGGGGTTTTTTAATACCCCACGAATGCAGTTATATAGGGGGGTATTGAATGGAGAACCCCCAGAGCAATAGAGGAAGCCCCATAATTTCTCAATACCTTTCAATTCACACCTGCACTAAGAACAGGAAGTATGATCAAAATGTGTGGTGGTTAACTAAACGGGTTTCAATGTACACCCATTTGGTCTTTGCCACACCCTCTGTGTTTGATTGTCGATGTTGAAGTGCTTCCAATCATCAAGTAACATTTTAAGGTTCCTGATCTTATTATGAAGACCATTACAACAATTAGCATGTATTGTGGCCGCTAAGTTCATGTGGTAGACAGAGTAAGAGCAAAAACTAGCAAAGAATTTAGTGTCCAAATACCCAACGTTCACCCCTATATCCTTCATGGTTTTGTTGTGTCTAATCTCTATAAAAACATCTTGGTCATGCTTGATAGGATATTTCAATCTAGAGTCGTACCAAAATTTGTAGAACTTAATTGTTCTCTTATTTGAGCGCGCAAATGTATAGCCGCCATTCGGAGCATTGTCATGAGAGTTTGGATTTCCATTATACCTGTCTGTGGTGATCTCAAAATCTCTAGAGGGTAGCAAGAGAGGGAAGGGATTTCGAAGCCAAATTATGTCTGCATCCTGTAAACATCAAATGCCACCCATAAGATGAGTATAAATACAATTAACTCATCAGATTTATTGATCATATTCATGAAGCAAAGCTTGCAAACACCTTTTTTTCACATACTCTCCGTGTGTGTTTTGAAGAGGAGAGGGGGGGGGGGGGGGGGGCTCATCTATAAATATGTCAACATAACACGCAAGTTCTCAACATAAAAGAATTTTACCCTTATTTAACATACAGAAGGGTACCCAACAAAAAAAGGTTTACACAGATCTATAATAGAAAAGAGGTCCATTTTATTCATGAAAAATCAACAGATTAAAGAGTTTTAAAATAATCTTTGAACGTACGTGATATAGAGGGTTTATATATAGTTTACTCCCTCGAGGGTACAAAACCGTGCAATATATCTTGTGAATTATGTTTTAATCCATGTGTCACCACCTCCATATTTCCTACACAAGGCATCTCCTTAGATTCTATTTAATAAACCTCTTTGCAAAATTGGCACGGCCTATTCCATGGATTTTCACCTAAAAAACAATAAGCAACCAAAAAATGATAAGCTTACAAATTTTTTGATGGCAATTATGAATGGCTTGTTAAATCTTGTTAAACATGAAAACTTGATGACAATGGAATTGCTTACTACGAAAAGGGTGGGATTGAACGAAGCCATTTTTTTATTTTTTATTTTTTTTCAATGCTCACAATAAGTGAGCTACATAATATTAAAGAAAACCAAAAAACTACTCAGCATACTCAGACATAGACCGTGCCCTGAGTTCAAATGGGTTCAAGGGGCTTTTATATGAAGCCCGAACCCAACAATAGAGAGCAAAGACTATCATCCATACACCTACAAGCTGCACTGCCAATAAATGCGCAAACATGACAAGAGATGGGGTGAGGGAGGCCACCTTGCAGGGGAAGTCTACCACCCACCAATACAACTTCTCCACCAAACCTCACAGAAGAATCCTACCGACCACCAGTTGAGACACACCACCACGGAGATCATTTGCAAGGACACCGCATGAGGAATTAGGCTATTGGGGTGAGCCTCACCCCCACGACTCGGGCAATGATAAATTTCGAGCGCTATGCGGCTTGCCTATGTGGCAGTAGTTGTTACCATTACAAAGTCAAAAGGTTTTTGAAATTGAGGACGTTCACTAGTGCCACGTAGGCACAGGAAGATTTAGAAATTTTCTCGTGTAGGAAAATAGAGTCTTTTTCAGTGTTTTTCATACAGTGCATAACATCATGACCTTCGGCTCGAGAGGCACCGCATAGCTAGCTAGGTACGATTGGGGGCAGGGGAACCCCGGCCCCCTCACCGGGCCGGCGGTCCCCTGCCCCCAATCGTACCTAGCTAGGTTTGCGGCGCCTCCCTCACAGACGCTAATGATGTTGAGGTACGTCACAATGTGGGAAATATTGTGAGAATTTTTTCCAAAACTTCTTGTGAGGGCACCAGTGCTCGAAACTGTAGGTTCTCATTCCTCGCGGTGGCTTTCCTTGGGCAGCTTGGCTTTGGTGAGTCGTGTCGGGGCTTGAATCCGGCATCGACCCTGACGAGAACATCCATTTAACGACAATTGACAGGTTGATTTGGTAACGAGCTTCAACAAAATTATCAATGTGGTTATTAAAATGGTAAAAGGAAGAGAAAATATTTTGTAAACATACAAGGCCCATGTTAAACAAGTGACAAAATCAGGCCTGCCAATGAAAAGGACACACCAATCTAAGCTAACCTCATTAAAAAAAAACAACGCAATGAGCCTAAGGTTTCTTTATCAGCAAACCTATCCTTGATGGACAACCAAAGCAAGGACTAAGGTATGTTTCTCACCAAAGCTATCCTCCATGGACATTCAAACCGAGGATTGAAAAGCAACACATAAGTTGATGTTGGATGAATCAAGGTTGATGATAAAAATAATCTTTGTTTAATGATCTCCATTGAAGTTTAGGGAGATCCAAATCAAGTATCATGTTGCGAGCATGTGTAATTCAATGTGCTTCTATGCTTCCGTAAAAGCCAAGTCTTTCGCACATGATTATGTTCAGGACATTGTCCCCTCTCTCCATCGCCACGTCCATGTGTGAGTGTTTGCCTCTACTTTGCCAATCGCATATGTGTCTACTCTACCACTTGGGCTATGCCAATCAGGAAATTACTGTAGGAGCGCAATTTTGCATCGTCCTGGGCTGCAGGATCCTCATGATCGTGGCATTGATCAATGCCTAGGCAGGTCTCTTGTGTACTAGATTTGCTCCATCTGATTATTTCATGCAACTGTAGTTTAGCCATAAACTGCACATATAATTCTGTCTCAATTTAGCTTATGATCGTCATTGATTGTGCGTCCAGAGTGCATGTGATCGTAGGTAGGTCTCTCTCTCTCTCTCTCTCTCTCTCTCTCTCTCTCTCTCTCTCTCTCTCTCCACAACTGCCTTATCTTATCAAAGTTCAAAAGCTAGAAGCAGAAGTTGCAAATGTGCAACATGCACAAAGAGGGCAAGGAGCAAGAAACAAAAACTACATTAAAACCAACTACTATACTTGTAAGGAGTCAAAACTCCTTAAAATTACTGCGTTCCCTTTCTGCACAATCCCGCCTTCTTCTCTTGCCTTTGCCACTCTCCAACTAAGGGCGTCATACTTTGAGCAGAGGCGACAATTGATCGATTAGAGAGGAAAGAAAAATTGACACACCTTCACTACGTAGGCCCCGTTGCCTCAACTAACAGTTGCAGGCTTGAAGCCCAACAATTTGACTTGCTGCTATACTCTCATTTGTTGTTGTGCACTGGTGTATCTCCAGCTCTAGTGACTACACACACACACACACACACACACACACACACACACAGGGGGGGGGGAGAAAATCACTCAAGATTCTCCATGAATATTTTTTTCAGATTGGGTACTCTCAACAGCCATTGAGTGTTTTCTAAGGTCTATCTTTGTAATGAGTGTCTTCTCTCTCAGCCAACCAATAAAAAAAAAATACATTTTTTGAAAATAACTTCGTTTTTCATTAGGAAAAAGAGAAGCATCACTAAAGCCTGACCCCTTTGGGGGAGGCCAAAAAGAGTGAAGAACAAAATTAACTAGCAACTAGCTCTTTCTATAGATGCGTTGAACTCAAAATGGACCTCTACTCCAACACAATAGGTTCGAGTATTCATCTCTTGCTCGCATTTAGTTGGAAAGGCTAGACTTATGTAAGCAAGACGATCTCCCAGCAGGCCTGGAAATTGAAGGGTGTCCTTGTCCTTCCTAGGGAAGAGGAATTCCCTTAGTTGGCCTTTAGAGAGGAAGGGCCATCATACACTTTGCCCGTCATCATGCAAGGCAAAAATGCACCAACCCGTCACTCAATACCCCTTAAATATTCACTTGCTTTTGGTGTATCTTTTGTTGTTCCATACTTAAGAGTAGCTAGCATTAGGTATTCTTTAATTAAATTTGATGGTTAGTAAATTTTTAGAATAATGGTATATTATACTTTAAATGTGTTTGCTCCTCTTCCCTCCAAAAGCATCACCATTAGTATTCACGTCTCTCTCTTTCTCTCTCTCTCTCTCTCACTCACACACACACACACACACACATCTTGAGAGCACTCACTTTAGCCAACATGTGCCACAAGAAGAGTATGCAAGAGTGTGCAAGTTTGAGGGACATTTGTGAGGTGAGGCCCTCTGACAAAAGGAAGAGGAGGGAGGCAATTCAATGAGGTAAGGCCCTCTAAGAGGAAGAAAGAGGAAGGTGTCTTGGTAAATGCCTATTGCAACAAAGGCATGGATGACATGATCAACGAGTTTGTGCAAGGGTAGAGGCTAGGGGCCAAGATGTGGTTCAAGATTCTCTTGGCATATAGTGGCCCTTCAACGGGCATGCTCCTGCTTGCATGCTACAGCTGCAAGTAGGAGAGAGGGCAGTGGATGGCGCAAAGAGAGAAACAAGTGTACATAGAAAGTGTTCATCTCTCATGTGAAGCCATGCAGAGGCCGGAAATGCGTTGAGAGAGAGAGAGAGAGAGAGAGAGAGAGAGAGAGAGAGAGAGACCGTGACTTGTTTCCTTGAGCCTCAATGCTATCTCCTCATTTCCTTTAAAAGATTCATGCCCAAACTCAATTGTAGTCACACGTGCGCTAGAGGCTAGGACATTAGAGGAGGAGCTTAGAGGTCGCTAGATTCTAGAATCATCATGCACGTTGCACACATCACAAGTCTGGTTGCATCAGACTTTGCATTGCAAAGCATCTACATCTGTATAAAAAGCATAACTAGTGAGCTGCCACTCTGAAATCTTGTCGTATTTTGCTTTTTTGAAGGTCTTAATTAAAAATAACATATAAAAAGTCTTATCTCTTCTTTGATTTAGGTGGTGGGATTCAAATTTTAATAAATTTAAACTTATATTTTACCACCTTAGAGCTTAGGCTTTGTTTTTTTTAAAAAAATATAAGCAATGCTCAATAGGAGCTATTTATATTAAAGAATAAAAACACTAGAAGTGTCTTGGCTTTTATATGGACCTGCAACCCACCATTATAGACCATGAAAACCCCATGTGCATCACATGCCACAAGGAGCATAAACACCATAAAGACTAGGATCTTACAAACAATATATTTGGACACAGATCTTGAGCAGCGGATGCCACCACATCGAGGTCCTTGCCACCCCACCCCAACATGTCCAATGGATAGGAAGACAAAGCAACACACGGCAGCAAATTATAATATATCGGAGAAACTTCCTACCACCACAAAGCTCAAACTAAAATGAGTCAATCATGAATGCAGCACATCCGAGCTACACCTTAGAACTTAGGCTCATGTTTTAACTAAGCAATCTTCTACTTTGATTTTTTTTGGGCTATTTTATAGAATTTATCTTTGAAGGGCATTTTCAAAACTTGCCCTTCCTAGTGAAGGCTTATTTTCAAAGGCCCACACGTCTATTGGGAAGGGGCCTCTGAATGGCATGCTCTTCACCAAGAAGGCCTATCACAAAAGTGCCATGCATGTGCAGGGCTAGACCCCTAAGGAAAGGTTGCAATTTCCAGCACTGTCTCCCAAGCAGAAGCCAACCTATTGGAAAAGGCATTTTTGGAAGACGAATGCTCGGTTGCTTTGCAAACTTTAGGTAAGCCTAGAAGTCCCCTGGATGGGATGGTTTGACCATTGAGTTCATCATTGAGTTTTGGGATGATCTCAAATCCCCAATCAGGCGCATGGCTAACTAGGCACTAATTGAAGGGACTCTTGACTCCAATGTTAAGTGAGGGCTCATAAAACCTATCCCAAAACAAGTCTGTTTCTCTCAATTGAAACAATGGCGGCCCATCTTTATGATGTCAGTGGCTTACAAAATTATTGCCAAATCTATTTCCCTCAAAATCAGCTCCCCTCTCCTGGACAAAGCCATCACCCCACATTAGCACCGATTTATTAAAGGAAGGTCTATATATGACAACGTCCTTGCAGCGAGTGGTGGGCATTGAGTATGCTACCCTTACCAAGCAAGAGTGCATTCTTCTCCAGCTTGACCTGGACAAAGCTTACGATGGGATCACTTGGTCTTTCATAGAAGATGTCATGAAAACGCTCGGGTTTGGACCTCTACTTTATCGCTTGATTCGCACTCTCAGTGCTAGTAGCCATGCTGAGCTCCGTTTTCAACAATAGAATTGTGGGCTAATTTGAAGTCAAAAGATCTATCAAGCAGGGATGCCTACTAGCCCTTTTGCTTTTCGCCATAGGTTCTCACCCCCTGGCGACAATGCTAAAAGCCAGTGCTACGAGGGGAGGGATCCAAGGGTTGAGCCTGCCAGGGAATGACCAGCAACTCTTTGCAGATGACTCCCTCCTCTTCGTGAAAGCTTGTCCTCAGATAGTTAAGAAGGCTCTAGAGATTGTACAAACCTTTACAGTAGGGTCGAAGTGCAGTATTGAGAAATCAAGGATGATCTCACTTTTTGAAAACAATTCGTTTAACCCATTATTTTGGACGGGAGAGATTGTGTGAAATAATTTCCAAAAAATAATTATCCAAACTCGATGAAAGCTCATTATATATTACAAGCTAATGACTACATTGCATTAGTAAGTCATAGGGCTCATAAAAACTGAAATGTAAGACAGAATTTGAGGAAGGATAGAGGCATACCGAGAAGATGAAGCTATAGCCCATGGCAAGAACGTTGTTGAGGAACTCTATTCTTCTCCACATCATTTTCACATAGTCATGGCTCATGTAAGGCTTGGCGCTCGAGAAGTCAATGCCGTCCGTCCTCACTTGGTAACAGAGGGGGTGCACCTCCACACATCTCTCATATGCCTTGTGGTCAAATGCCAAGACGATGAGATGCTTGAGGAAGTCCACCTCTTGGGTCCTGCTGTTCTTCAGGAGCTTGAAGCTCTCCAACAAGATCTCCAGCAATGAGCCCGGTTCCGCCCATGCCGCATTCACGCTGGTGAAGATCACTGTCTTCTCTCCGCCATTGCGCATCTCCGCCTTTTGCAACAGCTCCTTCAAGGTCCCCACTTGCTCCTTGTCTTCCCACATATTGATAGAAGTGGTTTTAAGTCGCAGTTGCTCCTGTCACCAATGTGGATAGAAAGGGTGATGTTTGGTGAAGACAGAATCTCTCTCTCTCTCTCTCTCTCTCTCTCTCTCGCGCGCGCGCGCAGACGCAGACACACACACACACACACACACACACACACACACAAAGTCCTAATGTGGGCGATTCAAACAGAAAGAAGCCCTTTCTGTCTCACTAAATCACACCCACACACACACACAGAGCCGTTGTGTGGGTGCTTCATAGAGAAAGAAGCGCCGCTTTCTCTCTCACTCCACAAACACAGACCAATGCGGAGTGAGTATCCGCGAGAGCGAGAGAGAGAGAGAGAGAGAGAGAGAGAGAGAGAGAGAGAGCTAGCTGACATGGAGGGAAATGAGGCTCTCCCTGTGGTAGAAAGCGAGGAGTAGGACGAAGCAGACGCAGAAGGCGAGGACGGCCTTCGTTGCGGTCATTTTTCAACGCCCCAGACTGACCAGACTCGCAGATTCATCTCCCATATTAATAAGTAGGAGCATGAGCATCTATCCGCATCATCAGGATCTCCCAACGGATGGTCCACGCCGAAATCCCGATGACCTTACCGTCCTGGAAAGTGGATAATTGGCAGTGGTTCCATGCATGGCCAACCTCCTCTCTAAGACCGTGGTCACATGGACCTCAGTAATCCGTAACTTAGAACTAAAGAACTATGCATCTATGCCCTGTGCAAAAGCAAGTACGCCATGCTTCATGGTCACACACAGCCTTAGTTGTGTGAAAACTGCCATGTGTAGGTGAAAGCAAACTAGAAATAGGCATTGCAGTGGAGAGAGAGAAAGATATGCGTTGCAAGTTGGCAAGCCTACCTCGTTGTCCAAAGGCTAAAAAGTTGCATGTTTTCTGTTTGTTTGTAGGTTCATTCATTTCTCTTGCCTTGCGTAGTTTTGCAACTATGCCGTAGTTGTGCATAGTAGAACTATGACAAGTACTATGCTTCATGTGACCAACACTCGAGCATAGTTATTTGTAAGCGTTACAAATAACTAGGCCTCGCGTGACCGTTGGCTAAGTGACAAGGGCAAGGTGGGAGGGGATAAAGGGTGGGATGCACTCTGGGCTGCATTTGGAGTCCCGAATCTACAACACGTCGCTTCAACACCAAATTTACCAAATATCTCAGACTTCCATTTCAAGAAGTACACATGACTGAATTGGTTAGGGCACCAAGCTCCCAAGGGTGACATCTCGAGTTCAAGTTTGGGGATGGAGTGGGAGGCACCGACCCGAATTTACATTTTGTCCCAAATTTAGATATTTCATTTGAATTTATACCGAGCGTAGGATGGCTCACACATCCTCAACCATTGATCCCTCCCACCCCAACCACATCACTTGGTATCGTGGCATGGCCAAGGGGGCTTCATCATGCTCTCAAGGCCCCTCCAAATGAGGGAGACGAGGGGAAAACTTAGTTGTTGCTACCATATACATTGACTTGGCATGAAGATACCACCCGCAATGGCAAATCCTTGAAATTAGGCATAGTTGGACACATTGGAGATATATTTTACTTTCCAGTTCGAACTCGACCAAAAGAAATTGCCAGCCATGTGAGCAAAGAGCCTTTGTTGGTATGCTCCTTAGTGTTCTCCTATATGGTGCATTTTTGTATTTCAAGCTACGTGTGTGTAGCCTTTCATGAGTTGTGGGGGTGGGCATCGAGACTTCACCTGCATTTTTAAGCCATCCATCCTCTTGAGGTACCCTTGATCACACGGAGGGGGGTAATTGTAACAGAGATATTGAATTGATTGATTTGACTTCATCACTCTCACGCACATGCAAGCGCTAGGTTGGGGTATTACATTTGTTTTGCAAGTGCAATTACTAGATGGGATAGGGGGTAACTCAAAATAGCTACCCCTGTGCGTGTGGAGGTATGCTTAATAGTGTGCATTGGCTTGCTCAGTGATATTCACTACTCAAAGCCTTGGCACATGTCCCAAAGACTTAGCCATTGCTACCATAATGGCCCATATAGGAAGACTTCCACCAATAGCATTAAAAGAACAAAGACAGGAGAATGCACATAGTTGAATGCCACAAGAACTGATTTTTCTCCTTATAGTTTGACCTCCCCTAGAATCTTGGCCATGATGTGCACAAAGAGGCTCTAGCATTTTCCTACTTACATTTCACATGTGCATGTAGCAAGCTTACATGGCTCCCCCACAGGCACTCTAAGGGCGTCTGGGAAAGGTTCTCTAGCTGCAACTTTGGAGCTCCATAGTTGCCCATGCAAATAAGTAAAACCGAAAGAGGATTACAACACTACAAGAGGTTGTGTGCACTTGTGACGCTGTTAGCGACGGAAATACATTGGGTTTTTATACTCCCCGACGTCGCTAAGATCGTCGCTAACAGCGTCGATACGGGAACGTCGCTATGAGCGTTGCTATAACTGTCACTATATGCGTTGCTAAAGCCGTCACTATATAGCGACGATCATAGCAACGTTTACACGCCACCTATAGCGACGTTTATAACGACGTTGCAGAGTCTTATATAGTGACGCTCATAGCGACGCCTGAGAGAATTTTTTTTTGGTGGCAGGACATTCAACCATCAACCATATTGAATGTTTCAATAATTGAGTAAACCTAATTGAATCCAAGATAACCCCAGATTCACCTTTGAAAGAAAGTGCAAGCTTAGATATTGACCCAAAGTAGTCACCCACAAGACAATATAACCATTAACTCCATCATCCATAGGATTGTTTCCAGAATAAAGATGCAAAACTGACAAAAGTAAATTGATGAAAGTAAATCAATGACAATTGTACACATCATAGGAAAAATCACTTGATTGTTAAACTTTGCAAATGTAATAGCCCTTCTTGCCTGCGTACTCGCGCTATAGGTGGCTCGCGCTATAGCCCTTCTTGCCTGCGTACTCGCGCTATAGCCCTTCTTGCCTGCGTACTCGCGCTATAGGTGGCTCGCGCTATAGCCCTTCTTGCCTGCGTACTCGCGCTATAGGTGGCTCGCGCTATAGCCCTTCTTGCCTGCGTACTCGCGCTATAGCCCTTCTTGCCTGCGTACTCGCGCTATAGGTGGCTCGCGCTATAGCCCTTCTTGCCTGCGTACTCGCGCTATAGGTGGCTCGCGCTAAAGCCCTTCTTGCCTGCGTACTCGCGCTATAGCCCTTCTTGCCTGCGTACTCGCGCTTGTACGGTGTGGGGTCATGTCCTGTCCATCGACCGCTGTCAAAACATACAAAGAATCCATTATGTTAGAATTAAGAAACCCCTAAACCCTAAACTATCAAACCTAAAGAGCAATGCGAAAACGATTACAAAATCGGCTTCAAATGATGCCCATCCGCCGCTCCCCAAGTGGTGCGAGGTCCCTGCCTCTATGCGCTTTGGCTACCTCCTTTTGTTGCTTCCACTTTTCGGGATTCTCGCGTGCTGCTTTCTTCGCATTCTTCCAGTCTTCTTTGGCCAGCCAATCTAGTCTGTTCCACCCATGCTTAATTGCTTTTTGCACTTCGGAACGCTTGTGCTCGCAATATTCGCGCATTTGAACCTTCATCAGGTCTTCATTGAAGCGGTCATCCCGTGTTGAAACGGGAAACTTGTCATGCAACATGCTAATGACTCTGTCTTTTAAATCATTGGTACTTCACTCCAGGTGTTTAGTATGTATGTCTAAACACCTGAAAGCAAATACCGCGCATGCACGAGATCACCTTCTTGTGTTCATTATCCAAGATGATGCCGTCGCTGAAGTCGACGGAGTAAGGCAAGCCCTCTCGCCGTTGACGCGTGAACTTGGGTGTCCCGGCAGGGGTCTCTAGCGGCGTGTCGATGGGGGTACAGATGTCAGGTGTCTCCACTGGAGTCTGGGCCTCGAAGCGAGGAGTGTCGATTGGAGTGACTCCTAGAGGAGTAGCTAGTGGTGTGTGGCTGCTAGGAACAACTGTCAGCCGTGCAAAACCAGCTAGTGTAGATGGCGATGTCGTGGCTAGTGTGGGGGCGGGCAAAGAAGAGGAGGGTAAAGAGTCTCGTCAAACACGAAGCGGTGTAGGAATTTAAAATTTTTAGAGAGTTATCAATGTACCTAGAAGAGAAGTTTAGTGACATTGATCACTTATAAATGAATTTTCAAATCAAGGGAGAGTAAGCACTATTTTTTTGGTAATCACTCACCCACTCCAACCCTTTTTCAATTAAAAGAGTTTTTGTTGCGACTTAAATTATGTTGACTCTCTCTCTCTCTCATGTGTGTAAAGATGCCCATGTACATTTAAACACTTAAGCTTCAATTATTGCAAAGCAAGAGATCATTTAGGCCTCAATGCCAAATTCGCGAACATGCTGCAAAGAAACGCGTCTTGTTCGTCGCACAATATGCTTGCATTGATTACAAGGACATAAGATCCTCGTTGAGAGATAGGTGTTTCGGTTGCACGGCCCCACATCCTCGTCACTACTCATAATGAGGGGGAAAACCTTATAACTTGGACATAAATTTAATCTTCTATTTGCATCCTCCGTCTTCTCTCTCTCTCTCTCTCTCTCTCTCTCTCTCTCTGTTCACACTATAAACTACCTCACATTCTCTAGTCATGTCCAATCCCTGCACACCTCGGTCTAGAGGTGCACAGAGATCAGAACCACCGGGTCATAATCTCGTCTTTATTGGTCAATGCCTATATTTGTGGATACAAAAAATCTACACACCCACGTCTACATGATAGTGCATGTAGTGGACAAAACCCCTTTGCCTCTTCTCTAGCTGTAGCATTTCACAGCATCTTAACATCTTTTCACATTAGATCTTTGTCTGTAGCATGCAAGTACGCCATTCTTGCAATGTAGCTGATGCCTGCTCAAAGCACTTAATTCTTAATCTAGATTTGACGGGCTGTGTAGTGTGTGTGTGTGTGTGTGTGTGACCCTTGGAATCGTCATCTTACATCACTAATTTTTGTGTAGGCTCCATTTGCTCTTCCATTGGCTGATCATGACGGCTTATTGTATGGCAGCAGCAGTCTAATATGCAGGTGGAATTGCTGGTCCGCATGGATTGCCGAGGCTGTGAGCGCAGAAAATTTTCTCATGTAGGAAAACAAAGTCTTTTTCAATGTTTTTCATATGAGCAAGTGTTTTTCATACAATGCTTAACATCATGAGCTTTTGCTCGAGAGGCACTCCATACCTAGCTAGGTACGATTGGGGGCAGGGGACCACCGGGCCAGCGGTCCCCTGTCCCCAATCGTATCTAGCCCGATGGCCGTCCCTTGTCCCCAATTGTACCTAGTAGGTATGCGGTGCCTCCCTCGCAGAAGCTCATGATGTTAGAGGTAAGTCACAATTAGAACTAGTTCACGCATGACCATGTAGCATGGGGCATAGTATGCATTGCATGATATCCTTAATCCCAACTATTTCTCTAACCGCCAGCCTTAAGCCAATCTTTAAGGTTTATTTTGGGCATTAAGGTTTATTTTGGGCAAAGCGCACCTTCATTGACATGCACTAAAATCTAACTTAAATCTAAAAAAAGCTAGTCCGGCAAACATAAATCTAGATCTAATTTAATCTTAAACTCAAAATAAACCTAAATCTAATCTAATCTAACGTAAATAAACCTAAATCTAATCTAACGTAAATCTAACTCAAAATAAACTTAAAGCTAATCTAATCTAACTTAAATAAACCTAAATCTAATCTAACCTAAATCTAATCTAACGTAAATCTAAATCTAACCTAATCTTAAACTCAACATAAACATAAATCTAAATGTAATCTAACCTAATCTAATTTAAATTTTAACTTAATCTCTTTCTCTCTTTGTTTTCTCCCCTTACCTCTCTCTTTCGTCTTCTCCCCCCCTTTCTCTCTTTGGTTTTTTATTCTCTCTCTCTTTCTGTTTGTTTTCTCCTCTCTCTCTCTCTCTCTCTCAAAACGCAATGTGTGTGTGTGTGTGTGTGAGAGAGAGAGAGAGAGAGAGAGGGAGAGAGAGAGGGAGAGAGAGAAAGAGGATAAGGGAACATGAGAGAGAGGAGAGGTAAGGATCATACCTGGCTCTCTTTCCTCTCCTCGTGTATGTGTGTGTGGAGAAAAAAGAGAGAGAGGGAGGGAGAGCACGGGTTACCTCTTTGCTTGCTTGAGCGTCAAAAACTCAGATATGAGATATGAGTTTTCGGGCGCTGTCGGTTTATTTTTTACCCTTATCGGTGTCGCTATGTTACAAATAAACTAGAGATGCCCATACTGGCGCCGTGAATTTTCACTTTTAAGCGTCGCACTGCTAGCATCGCTAATGAGAAGTACCTCTTGTAGTGCAACTTTTTAGTTGGGGGGTACATTTTGGAAACGCATTTATGACCTACTGCAAGCAGTTTCTTCTGAGCATGTGGAGCAATTTACTTGCTATCACCTATACATCATTACAGATGTGGTAGAGAGCCCTTCAACATAGCAACCCTTTATCAGGTCTATGGCGGGGGCCCTTACCCCATGTCCTTAGAGGGTGCCTAAGAAAAAGGGCCATTTTAAATTTAGAGGGCCCTTTACAAATCTCCATGTGTGCCCATATGCCCACTAACAACAAGTATCCAATTGATTGCATAAGGAATTTCAGAGTACACATACCCTTTTTGACTTGTTCAGCCCTACGACAAGTTGTAATTGCATTTCTCCAATGTAGGGGGTGGTCTAATAAGAACCCCTAAAATTTTCGAGATAAAATTTAGGTGGAGGACCCTTTTCAGTTAAGCACATTACAGGGCACTTATTACTTTTTTCAAGAGCCCCCCAAAAGCACCTTTAAAGGGTCTATGGGGGAGCCCCATTAGAGCGCCTTCTTGTAGAGTAACTAGAAGCGCTTTTCGTGTAGATTCCATTCGAGTTGGTAGGCCCTTCGAAATCAAAAGGACGGCCCCATACCAATAGGCTCCATCCATTGAAGCTAGCCACTCTCCCGCCATGATGATCAGGGACCTCGTGTGAGGCTCCTTCAATTATACAACTTGGCAACCATAAACAGTGGGAACGACTGCCAGACTGGGGAGACTAGGATTAGTAATTACCACAATCGGTCATTGGGAGAACTAACACAGGGAACAATCAGTTAGAGAACTAGTAGAGAGCTATAAATAGGGCTCATTACTTCATTTGCGGGGATCGGATACCGAATCCTAAGCCTAGTGTTACTGCACGCTCTTAGCCAAGAGCTGTTCATGCTTTGTAATTCTCATTAAGTTGAAGGCTTACTTATCTCACTTACTATGCTTGTATACAATTGTCTAATCTGAATAATACAAGTCCAGTTTCAGTTCTCAGTTTCAGTGTCAATCTCTTTTCGGTTCTAGTCTTATCTTTTAGTTACTGTCTGGACTGAAGTGAAATCTTATGTGTGGTCTGAACTAGCTCTAACTACCAACCTAGAATAGCTATCTAAAAGTGTCCAAGTCATTCCATTTTAGCAATCATGGTGGCTTGAGTTAATTTAGTCATGCCCCCCCATAGGAACAACACGAGGCAGAAGGCTAGCTACAAGGTCCAACAAAGAATTTGGACCGCATCATCCTAGTACCAGAAGAGTTAGAGCAAGGCTCTGATACAGAGAGAGAACCTGGGAATGAGATCAATGTTCCTCCAAGACTAGGAACAACTAATGAATCAAGAAATTCTTAGCATTCATCTCATTCCATGCACAAACAGTTTGAGAAGGCAGAACGACGCAACCAATTCCATGGATCCTATAGTAGCCAGCGAGTGTTGAAGAAAGTGAGAGCAACAAGAGAAGAAAACATCATTCAATAGGACACAAGGCAGCGAAGAAGAAAGTTGAAGTATAGTGATTGAAACAAAAATAGATAATGATTGTGAAGAAGATATTGACAACAAGCAAAAATCTGAGGACAAGTAACCAGTTTCCAGAACCAAAGCCATCAGTCGACAAGCATTCCACTAATTTGAAAACATTTCCAGTATTAAAAGGGGGCATATCCAAGCATTTGATCAGTATGTTGAGCTTAAGGATATCGACGAAGATGAATGAGGAGAATACTTTTCCCAGAAACTCAAGGAGACAACAAGGAAATGGTACTATCATTACCCAACCTGCTAGCTTAGGTCATACAATAAGCTCATCAAGACTTTCAGGTTGAAATATTCAGATAATAGAGGCAATGAAGATATCCTGTGTGAGCTAGATCAGATTAAAGAGGGCAAGTTTTCAGTTAGGAGTTACATAGAGAAGATTAAGGAACCAACCAAACAATTGCAAGAGCCTCCCTCAGAGAAAATAATGAGAGCCTACACTACAAGAGATCGCTTAAATTCCGATGTCAAATTACCGGCGTTAATGGCGAGCGTCAGTATATGTGTAGGTAAATCTGAAGGAAGATTAAGTTTTTTCAAAAATTATTTTTAAAATTTTCGGCGCCCATATCGGCGGCACGTATACCAACACCTGTATCGATGGACATACCGATGCCCATACCGACACTTGTACCAATGCACATACCGGCACCTGTACCTGTGGACCTTGCGAAAAACACAGTCGTGGGTCTTTCCAGCACATTTCCGTCCTTTCTTCTCTTCCTCTCTTGCCTCCTTCTCCTCACTTGCTGTAGATCTGCTGCCGCACAACTTGACGGAGGTAAGATTTTCACTCGTAGACTACTCCCCATCAACAGGGTGAGCTTCTTTTCAAGTTTCCTTGTAGATTTGTGCACTTTAGTGTATGTGTGTGTAACATAGTGTGTGTGTGTGTGTGTGAATTTTTGCAAGTTTGAGGACATTTTCCAACTCTTTCTTGCTCAAATAGGCCGCATGTGAGTGCTCTAACATTCTTTTTTGTTGCATACACACATACACACACATTCACATAAACATGAACACAAGTAAATAGAAATGCACACTAAACAATATAAACACACTATATACGACGCACACACATATTTTTCATTTAAAAAATAGTAAAATATTATTTTATAAGTAATGTTAATTAAAAATCATCATTAGCTAAGAAAGATAAGTACATTTGATCATTAAAAGAAGATTTATTTTGATTTATGTTATATTATAATTAGTTTTATTGTATTTGTGTAAATAAATTTAAAAACTTAAAAAATATATTGTTATTTTTGTAATTGTGACTTATCGTAGGCTATTCGCTTAATTAGGTTTAGTCCTTTAATACTAATTGTTTAAGTAATAAGTGGTTTCATCGCTTAGGATTCCCAGTTAGATCAATAAAGGTCAGCTGCTTAATTAGAGCGTGTAGCTGCTTTACGTATTAAATCGTTTAGCCAAGCCCGCTTAGTCTTACACGCGGTTCAGCTAGTTTCGTTATTTAGTCACTTGGCGACTTCGGGCTAATTATGTAGGTTTAATAGATCAATAAAGGTGAGATGCTTAGTTAGAACATGTAGTTACTTACGTATTGAATCGTTTAGCCAAGCCCACTTAGTCTTACACGTGGTTCAGCTAGTTTCGTTATTTAGTCACTAATTGGCGACTTAGGACTAGTTGTGTAGGTTTAATCGATATTCAAACGGCTTATTAGAGCTTGTCTCTTATAGGTAACCGCTTAGGTATTTAGTCGCTTACTGCTCAGGAAGGACCACCCCATATTTAGGCCGTTGAAGGCTACACACTTATGGCTAGCTGCTTAGTGTTATCCACTCAGTGTTAGCCACAAAAGAACTTCAACAAACAAAGTAAACTAATGCAATTGGTCTTCAATAGCGCACACAGACTACAAAAACACAAAAAGATTTCAAAAACAGACTTATGTGAAACCCTAATATATAGGCATTGACCAATAAAGACGAGATTATTACCCGGTGGTCGTGAACTCCGTGCACCTCTAGACCGAGGTGTGCAGAGATCGGGCACGGCTCGAGAATGTCAGGTTGTTAGAGCTAGCAGCAAATGGTAGAAAAATTGCAAACAGACTACAGAAATGCAACAATCTTAAGAAGTGACTTATGTGCTTCAAAAACGAGAATTGCAAGTGTATGAAGGATTGTAAGTTGAGGTCGAAGAGCTTCATGAACAAAGTGTAGGGCCGACGGATGATGTAAGCTTGGATTTTGAGCTAGAGATCAGTGGTGAGCAGATGCCGGAACCTAGAAATGAGCTATCAAATACTGAAGTTGATGCAAAAAGCGACAAAGAAGTGGAGTTTGATGACGAAGATGCAGAAGTACAGATTGAGATAGACATCTTTGGTGCATCAGCTCTCATAGAAGATGAGAGATTGACTAATGATTTTTACTAGGAATTCTTTTTTAAAACTCTTTTTATTAGTCTACAATACTGGATAGATTCATTGAGTTGTGTTGCAGCTTCATTTTTTTTTATTTGCATTGTTTAAGCGTTTCTTTTGTAAACTAACATATTGTATCTATGTTATTTGTGTATCTGTAGCCATGGCCGATAACGACGATACATACTCTCCTAGTTTTAGTTTTTCTGTCACTCTGGTTGGCATGTCACTCGAGCAGATGGGCTCCTTTTTTACACAGTTCACACTAGAGCATATTAGTTACGCACACAACCTTTAGGTAGCTGGTTTCTCTAGACCTACTACGATCTCCCCTATGTCTAGGACTAGTGTGCCCCCTACACTGACCGACCACACCTCAGTCGAGTGTGCCCCCTACATCGATGGGTGGTTCATCTTCCAGACAAGGTAGGCGTCGTTTTGGAGGTGGTGGTTGTTGTGGTAGCGGTTCTACCGATGCGTCCACACCACCGAGAGAGCGTCCACCACTCACTTCTATATATAGTTCACCGATTGGCACACCACGTACACCTTGGGGATCACATGAGCATAGCCTTAGCAAGGTGTACAAGAGCAGTGATGGGGCTGTAGTGGCGGATAGGGTCGGAAAGGCCATGTGACAGAGGACTTGGCAGCTCTGTACATTTTAAATTTTCCACTCTGTGATGGAGATTTGGGATGATCAAGATGAAGAAAGAAAGAGTCACATTGTCGATGCCACTTACAGAGAGTACAGGCCGACAGAGGGATACGATCTAGTCTCGAATTACTGGATTTTGACCGTCGTGAGGGCCACAATGTCACACTATCGGTCAGGGGTGAGAGACAGGTACAAGGATGATAGTCCAAAGCCGGCATGCTTTGACGCAAAAGAGTGGGCGGGGATTGCACGAGAGACACGAGACAATCCTGAGAGATTTCAGCAGCAGAAAGATGCAACCAGAGCACGTTTGGAGTCTGCTGGAGCGTCACATCTTGGGAGTGGAGGCTATGACACACTTGTCGAAGTATCATATATTTGCTTTAAATGATCAAAAATGTATATGTTATTTGAAGATTTATCTAATGTGATTAAACCATAATTTTGTAGGAAGTTGCCATGAAGCGCCCTCCGACACCCCGAGATGAGAAGTATGGGTACAAGCATGGACTTGTGGCCCTTTCGACCCATCTGTAGGAGGAGGGAGAGACCATCGACTGGGAGGCATTATCATGAGGGTGACATCCTCCATATATGTTTTTTTTGGTAGTTGTGGTCTTCTTGATACAATTGTACTCATTTATTGTATACATGTACAGTTTAACGCTTATGTTTATGGTTGTGCATTCCGTTTACGATTATGCTTGTGGTATGACAATCAGGTTATTTTCATTCAAATAGCCTATACTGATATAGTCAAAACTCCCTTCGATATCTAGGGAGCAGAGCTCAACGGAGTGAACTCTAAAGCAACGCATATGGTTGCACACATCTTGAGGGTTGGTGCCGAGAATGCAAGATAACACTTGCGGGTTGGTGCCCAGGTTGCAATTTAGTCACTCCGTACCCAAGTTGTAGGACAATTTAGTTGTATGGGAAACTAAAGGCACCGGGAGAAATAAAATCTCGCCAAGAGGAGTGAACTCTTGGGGTTTGTATATTTCAATGAAGAAGAGTCGTATATTTTTTCTCTTATAAGAAATATAGGTGTCTTGATATGATTATATATATACATCCTATGGACTTAGGTCCATAGGGCCCTATACATAGGTCTTTCATGATGAGTATATAAACATCCTACAGACGAAAGGCGGTAGGATGCTATATGTTGGTGTTTCTAGCTAAGTATATATAGACCTTATGGATTTATGACCACAGGGTAGTATCTTTTCGTGTTTTGTGGTGAGCTATATATACATCCTAGTCGTCGATATCATATCGTCGATATATGCACCAGTATATTGACGGAATACGCAATGGAACGTACGCCGTAATACGCGCCAGTATGGAATTTTTCTACACCGACGTGTATTCCGAGGCTTATAACAACATTTATACCGAGACCTTTGCCGACGGCAAAACTTGAAAAAAAATTTGGGCAGAGAGGACTGGAAATTGATGATGCATGTAGTGCAGCAACAGAAAATAGCCCTCTCTTTCCAAAGGAAGAGTACACAAGCAACCGCACTCCACCTACAGTTTGACGCTAAAGAGCGAGTGTATACAGATTAGCAAAATTGTAAGAAGAACAAAATGACAAAATCAAAAGCTTAATCATGTCCCAAAAGCATAACCATAACGTCGACTGCCAAAGCATAGGCACAACGTACCATAACCATAAGCATAACCTGCTTGTCAACCATAACAGCCATACCATCATTGCAAAATCATAACCATAACCATAACCATAACCATAACCATAACCATAACCATAACCATAACCATAACCATAACCATAACCATAACCATAACCTGATTGCCAAACCATAACATAACATGATTGTCATACCATCATTGCAAAGCCATAACCATAACTTGATTGCCAAACCCTAACCATAACATGATTGCCATACCATCATTGCAAAATCATAACCATAACTTGATTGCCAAACCATAACCATAACCTCCGTGCCATGCCATAACCATAACCTTTGTGCCATACCATAATTGTAAAACTTTTAAAACAAGCTTTGAGTCATTGGTATCCGCGTCAATTTTTGCGTGATGTGTTGTAGTGCTAGTTTCTGAATGGGTTCATAAGTAAATAGCTCAAGGAACAGGAGGTTCCAGTACCAACCAAAAAGTTTAATGATCTGGTGTAGAGGGCATTGAAACTTGAGCAACAAGAAAAGAAGGAGAAAGGCCATAAGAAATAACATTCCAATGACATCGAATCATCCACTGAAGAATTAGAGTCCGGTACTAGCTTGAGTACATTTGAAAGTGAATCAGATGAAAAGGGCAAAGGGAAGAAAAAAGGATCATGGACTAGGAAACTAGAGGAGGTGTCAAAACAAATTGATGAAATTGCCAAGACAAGACCTTCGGTGAAGAAAATGGAAATATGGTGCTCCAAGTATAGATCCAAAGGTCATAGGTCTGATGAGTGTCACCACAGTGTACTTACTGTAAAGCCTATGGTCATGTATGGAGTAATTGTGGAATCAGAACCCATCATTTCAAGAATGGGAAGGATTTGTCAATGATTATTGTAAAGCCTATGGTCATGTGTGGAGTAATTGTGGAATTCGAACCCATCATTTCAAGAACGAGAAGGATCTGTCAATGATTGCACCGACAAATCTTGAAGCAGTCAAGAAAGATGGGGCCAATGGGTCCAAGGATCATGAAGCCAACACAAGTATTTTGTTATACATGCGAAAAATATGGACATTTTGTAGCCCAGTTCCCAGAAGCTCTAAAACCACAAGCACCTGACCAGAAGGCACTAGAACTAGTGTTGGTCAGGGTATAACCAGAAGCAAGGGGTTCTTCATTGAGGAAATCCCCAATGAGAATGAGGAAAAATAGACTACAAAAACCAGAAAGTGGGAGCAACAGAGAGCAGTCTGGAAGGCTAAGGGCAAGGGAAAGGTAGTGGATGAATGGTAGGAACAACAAGAGCTTGCAACAAAGATCAATGAGAACTTAGCTAAGAAACTCCCAGCACAACCAGAGTGTTATGAAGCTCACATGATTCAGAAGCTACCATCCCAGTCCTCAGAGGTACAAATACACTAGAATGAGAAGAAAACATATAGACCAAGTGAGTCCATGATCAATGCAGTATAGAGTCTGGAAAATGAGGTACGACAAGTAAGATCAGACTTGGCCGAGGTCTGAGCCACTGGTATGCTGAAGGATCAATCTGAGGATCCATCTTAGATCCAATCAACAGCCAGACAAGAAGGACCAACAAAATGGAACTGTGAAGATAGTCAAGAGGAAAAATATTTTAGTTCATACAATAGCTCTGGTAATGAACAAGAAGAGATATATGTCAAGGTCTGTGAAAGGATACATAAGTGAACGGTTGAGCTCGATGATATCAGGTGGACATTACCAGCAATTGCAAAATTCATTAGGCAGAAGAGAAAAGCTGAGGCTGAAGCCAGAGTAGTGGACCTGGCAGCTATCTCAGACGGCGAGGTTACAATTATCTAGGTGGACTACAAGCTGAGACAATGGGAACCATTGTCAGGAGTCATACTGGATGGGGAAGCTTGTGTGAATATTCTGGGGGAACATCTCAGGAAAAAATTGGGAATCACGGACTTAAACCCAACACCATTCAAAGTTAGGATGGCTGACCACCACAGGGTGGTTCAAGCTACTGGGCTAGTCAAAAATATGCAAATTAGAGTGGGCAAGGAGAAATTTAAGACCAATTTCTTAGTGTTGGATGTGCAAGGAGCATATGGGATGCTTTTAGGCAGATCTTGGCTTAGAACTGCTGGTGCTATACATGATTTTGTAAACCTGACATTGACTATTCAAGGGGTCAACAGAAGGATTCAGATAAAGATTGACAACACCAGAAGCTAGAAGAAGACTTTGACACCTGAAGAATTATGTAAGAAATATGGGACATAGAAAATTGAAAAGATGCTTTTTGCCTCCATGACATCTTTTGCCTGACAAGATCGATCTGAGTGTTGTGCCGAGAGGCAAAGAAAACAATACCCAAAGCAATTCACCGTACTAAATTTTGGAGAAATACCAATTCAGATAGATGGCTGATCACTAGAACATCCAGCACCAGACAAATTTAATCTCAGACCAGTTGGGGAAACCACTTCTGTAGATTCTAAGGAAGGGAACCCAACAACTGAGAACCAGAGATTTAGAATGGCCATATGGAATCGAGTAATCCTTTCAATGATTATGCTGCTAGTATTTGGACTGAGAAGGAAGCATAAGCAATGGCTAAACGAAAGGGAGGAGGGCCAAATTGACTTCTTCCAGATGATCAAAAGGTAGAGGAGTGGAATCTAAGCTCAGAGGAAAACCCTCTAGAATGATCAAGATCAACAAGCATATACATATACATATACATATACCAATCTTTAGTAGACATTTATGATCCAGGAAAAAAATCTTACACTGAATACGGAGGATCTACAAAGTCTACTTGAATCTATGAAGTCAGACATAGAGGAGAAGTGAGAGCAATATACTGGCGCCCTTGTCAATCAGGTCTTAGTTGAGTACATTAAGAATCAAGATGCTAATGAAGGTGAAGAAGACCAAGAGGACGACGAAGATCAAGGGGAGGACATGGGAGCCGATAATGAGGTGATGACGATGGTGATGATGATGATGACCAGCCACCTCCGAACTTAGCAACTGGAGATCAATCCATGCAAGGTACTGGTGCCACTAGTCAAGATGAGAAGTCTCAGGACCAAACTAGAAATCAGAGTCAATCTTACTGTAATGGAATTTGCCTTAATATGTGAGAGTAGCGGAATTTAATGAGAGTACTTTCAAGAAATGATTTTGTGAGCATAGCGGGTTGACATAATTGAAGATAGCAACATAATCATAGCAATTAGTTAACTTGGCATAGACAATACTTTTGCAAGAGAGAGAGTTTAGAGAACATGACAACAATTGAGGACCGGATTTATGTGGAGCCAGTCCCCCCTCCAATAGGCATTTGTATTATGATTTTTCCCATAAAGAGAGACTTGTTACAATACAGTCTTTGTGTTCCTTGTGACCTAGGTGATGCCATGAAGATGGAAGGCTTCATGCATCACAAACATAACATAAACTTGAAGAAAGCCTTAACTATCCCAAGCCTCAGTCCCAAGACCTCAAACACCTTCAAAGGTGGAGAGAGCTAGCAGGGAATGAGGGTAGGGAAGAGGAAGAAGAAACATTTCGTAGGAGAAAGAATTAGTTCCTCACTTATCATACTCTTGTTGCTAGCATACATAATAGCATAGTAATAAAGAAGAAGGAGATGGCAAGCTTAAGCATTGAAGCATGGCTCTTGGTTGGATTTGCACTCCATAGCCAAGAGTGTTGGTGTAGGCTCTCAACCTCTACTTGCTTGGAGAAGAAGAGGGAGCTCTTGCACTTTGCATAGTACACAATGAGAGTGCTTGTGAGTGTGTGTGGGTGAGTATACCCCCTAAGCACCCCCCTAGATTGCTTGGGTCGACCCCCCCTTGTAGCTCATGCTTGAAGCTCATTGGACCCCTCCAGGCCTAGCCAATCACAAGTAGGAGCCATTACAAGCAACATGGGTAGCCTTGGGACAAGTGTCCCCCTTTCCCCTTTGAGAGAGAGGACTTGATAAATGCAAAATCAATTAGATAATTCAAGTAATTTATCATTGGACCCCTTTGAAGCCTAGCCAATAGGCTTCAAGCAACACATGAAGGTAGCATGGGTAGGGACCTGACATGTGTCCTTGCTGCCTCTTCAAGCTGGGGCTTCCCTTGTGAGTGTGAGTGTGTGTTCTCTCTCTCTAATCCCTAGGAAGAGGGCTCGCCCCCCCTCTTGTAGGGATGCTTTTGACTTTAGGAGCTCAAGCACCTTAGTCATCAAGCATGACAAAGCACTTGAAGTAGGACAAGCACCTCAAGCACGACAAGCACCTTGAGCTTGGGCCGGGTTCCCACCTCAAGCTCAGCCCTAGCTTACCTAAGGTCAAAGGACTTTTACACACATTATTGGAGGTCTTCAATGAAGCTAACCCTAAGGTCTTATGCTCCATTGGTTAGCCTTGCTCTTGATAGACCATCTCCCATTTGGGCCCCTTTACTATTGGCCCCGTGTTGAGATAGATCTATAAGCACATATCTATATCTTAACACTTGTTCCCGTTTATTCTCCCACATTAAGTGATCAATTTAATATGAGAAAATCATTTGGGTTGGTTAGATATTAGATTTTATGACATTACCTCTCTCTTGAAATCATAGTCGTCCTCGACTATGAGGTAGAAGAGATAAAGCCTTAGTTATTAGTCAATCATACTTAGCGGGTAGAGGATCCCTTTTTTACCCTACGACATCTTTCCAAGATGGATGAGTAATCCATTTGGTGCTTGGGAGACATAGCTGCCGCAAGCATGTCTGCTCTTTAGTCCATTTCATTCTCCCAAAGTAGAGTGACAAATTCTACTTGGTGTTTGAGAGACGTCGTCATCACAAACATGATTCTAAGCATGCATACTAGTTAAATTTGTGCACAATTAAAAAGAGGACTAGTCATATAAGACAAAAACATGAGTCATTTAAAAGAAATTTGTACATTTGCTTACTCTAATGTAGCATTGTAAGCATTGACAAGGTTCATACTATCCTTAAGTTGTACTCCTTGCATCCATCTAGCATCTTCAAAAGGATAATTTTTGAACTTAATAAGATACCGTTGGATTATCTTACCATGTCGTAGTACCTTGTCTTCATGCCGAAGGACAGCTTCGGGTTGTAGCACCTCTTCTTGGTCTTCAACTTTGGGAGGGTCTTCAATAATTGGTTCAGCTGGTGGCTCTCCTTTGTAGGGTTTAAGTAGACTTACATGAAAGGCATTGTGTATAAGCCAATGGTTGGGCAACTTGAGTTGATAAGCCGTCTCATTAATGGGCTTCAAGATTTGGAAAGGACCATAGTATCTTTTTGCTAGTTTAGCATAATACTTTTGATGGCCCGTAGGATTTTTGCCCGTCGTTTACCTTAATGGAGCCTTAGGAAACTTGAGTAAGACCCAATCATTTTCTTTGAACATTAAGGCTCTTCTGTGCTTATCAGCAGCAGCTTTTTGCCTTTGTTGAGAGATGGCTATAGCCTCCCTAATCTTTTGAAAAGATTCTTGTAGGTCAAGGCTATACTCATCGGCGGCGAAGATCTTCCCATGTACTTTGAGTAGCAAGGGACTTTTAGGTCTTCCCTCTATGATCTCGAAAGGTGCTTTCCCCGTAGAAGTATGTACAGTATTATTGTAGGCATACTCTACTAGAGGTAAATACCTTTCCCATTGTGAGCGTTGATCTACTTCGGTTACATAAGTCTTGAGTAGATTGAGTATCGTAAGATTGGCTATCACACTTTGGCCATCCGTTTGTGGGTGATAGGCCGAAGAGAAATTCAATCTTGTTCCTAGATTTTCAAAGAGACCTTTCCAAAAATTACTGGTCATTCTAGGATCTCTATCTGACACGATGGATGTGGGTAATCCATGGTGTTTGAAAATCTGAGATATGAAGAGAGTTTCCATTTGATGTGCCTTAATAGTCTTTTTGACAGGAATAAAATGTGCTTGCTTGCTAAACCTGTCGACTATTGTCCATATTCCTGTATTCCCATGGATAAACTTGGGTAATCCAAAGATGAAATCCGTGGATATACTCTCCCATGGTGAATTTGGAATAGGCAATGGCTGGAGTAATCCAGGTTGCTTCCCTCTATCATACTTGGTCTTTTGGCATACTACACATTTTGAAACATACTCTTGTATGTCCACTTTCATGGTAGGCCAATAGAAATACGTCTCTACTCCTCGGAGAGTAGGTTGAATACCTCTATGCCCTGCATATGGAGGAGCATGGGATTCATACATAACCTTCTCACGAAGGGAATGGGTAACACATAGCCTATTGCCGTGGATAAGATAACCATCCTGCAAGGTGAATGGTTCCTCTTTCTTCCCCAAAGCAAGGGCTGACATTATGTCTCTAAAGTGAGGGTCAGTAGCATACTCATCTATCATAGAGGATAGATCATTTTGAGTAGCTATAGACGCCGCATTAACTTTTGGTCGTCGTGAAAGTGCATCGGCAACTTGATTGTGCTTACCAGCTATGTGAGCAATATGGAAATTAAATTGCGAAAGAAAATTTGCCCACCTCATTTGTTTGTCGGAAAGTTTGGTTTGCGTCATGAAATACTTGAGACTTTGGTGGTCGGTTTGTAGGATAAATGGAGTCCCCAATAGGTAGTGCTTCCATGTATCTAGGACATGTAGAACAGCTAAAAGATCTTTCTCATAAATGCCCAAGACTCGTTCATCACTATTGAGCCTTCGGCTCTCATATGCTATGGCATGCCCTTCTTGAAGCAAAACCGCTCCAAGGCAATCACCACACGCATCACATTGGACCTCAAATGGCTTTGAGAGATTCGGAAGCACGAGGACTGGTTGGGAAGTAAGCTTCTCTTTGAGTTTTTCAAAAGCATTTTGCTCCTTAGCAGTCCATACAAACTTAACGTTCTTCTTTGTTAAGTCGTGAAGTGGTCCTTCTACTTGAGAGAATTTTGCTATGAAGCGTCTATAGTATGCACACATACCAATAAAGCTTCTTAGCTCATGTAGATTCCTTGGGTTAGGCCATGATTTTATTACCTCTAACTTTGATGGATCCATACGAATACCATTGTGAGAGATAATATGACCTAGATATTGAATCTCTTGAAGGAAGAATTCAGTTTTCTTTTGGTTGAGAAAAAGTTTGTTTTCCCTCAAGGCTTGAAAAATCACTTGGAGATGTTGCTTATGTTCCTCCAAAGATTTGGAGTAGATGATGATATCATCAAAGAACACTCTAGTGAATTTACGATATGGTCTAAAAATTTTCTCCATGAGACGATTGAAAGTAGCTGGTGCATTAGTCATGCCAAAAGGCATGACTAGATATTCATAAAGACCAAATGTTGTGCGAAACGCGGTCTTTAAGATATCTTCATCCACTATCCTTATTAGGTTGTGAAAGATGCATGTAGACAGTGAGATTGAATCCAAAGGACAATTCGGTTGATCTCTCTCTCTCTCTCTCTCTCTCTCTCTCTCTCTTTGAACAAGAGGTAGCACCTTTCTTTTCCCATGAGTCCCTGCTAATATAAACGGCACCTCTGCTGCTTGTGTCCCTTCTCCCTGCTTCACAACCCTCCTATCGCTTTCGTGACTCATGAGCCCCTTACACTGCCTGAAGTCTTGCAGCTTGCCCTTGCGACTCCAGTCCCTCGCATCATCATGCATGAATGAGGGATGAGAAAAGTGACAAAGAGCAAAGCTTACTCAAAATTGATCAGACGCCCATCTCTCTCTCTCTCTCTCTCTCTCTCTCTCTCTCTCTCTATCCACAGGTGGCCACAGCCCTATTCTGCGCTCTGAGTTCTCTGTCTTCTTGAGCGTTCCCTTCTGGGCTCTGGCTGAGACTTTTTGGTGATTCTATCCACATCGCCCATGGTTTCGAGCAACATTAGGCATGCATGATCATGGGGAGCACCCAACATGTCTACCCAATCTCAATTCTCTACCTTGCTCATAGTGCTCTCCACTCTCAGTGCGGCATCCTACGTAGACACACACACACACACACACACACACACACACACACACACACACACACACACACACACACACACACACACACAGGGTTCACTGTACCGCTTTTCTTGTTTCTTGAGATTGCCTGGATCTTGCCTCAGTGCTTCATCATTTTCTTGTGAATGGTGTTCCTACTTTACAATGAGTGCCCACTAACTTATCACCCAATAAAATAAAGTGTATTAAACAACAATAAAAAATACATATGACATTTTTCACCAACAAAAACACTATGGCCTTAGCCATGTGGGCAGGCCAAAAAGTGTGATTTAAAAAAAAGTAGATTAAAAAAAAAAAAACCTCTTTTTCATTAGCAAAAAGGGAAACCATCACTAAATCACTAAGGCCTTCCCCTTTTGGGGTAGGCCAAAAAACAAAGTATGGGGGCCCGAATAATATTGAAAACTTCACTTTTTTTCAAAAGTCTTGAACCTCCTCGAGGATGTAAAGTGTTTTGCCCCTCCTCCAATGAGCAATTGTGCTCTTCGTTCCCACTTCAGGCCTTAGGGTAGAGGGGCCAGGTTAAGGCTACCTAGCAAACAGCAAGGCAGACAATATGCAGGACGTCAAACAAAATTTCATGTGTAACAAAAAAGGTCGTGAAAAAGGAGCCAGTGAGGGCTGAAATTTGAACCATTGCGCCACATTGACTCGAATTCACGATCTACCGGCCACGATGCAATCTTGTCCTACGCTAACCAACCCAACATTGGCTTCAGTGTATCCTAATACTAGAGAAAATCCATATTAGTAAAAGCGGCCAACGAGTCGTAGTAGAGGGCCCGGGTTTTTTACTGACCCCTTTACCCTAGTAAAGCTTTGGAATTGGGGAAGCAATTAGACCACATGGCAAGAACACTTCCAGGAATTAACAACTACTAAGCATTGTATTTGTCTTTTGTAGAACTCCATGACATAGTTGACATTTGTTTTCCTTGTTTCTTGCAAAAGGGGCTTGAGGAACCTCGGCCTCCAATGTGAGTGCCTAGAGTACAGAGCCCCCATGCGCTAGGGAGCATGGGGCTCTCAAAATTTGGAAGGTTGAATTGAGTGTGGACATTTTGTATTGTTTTCTTGGAATCTAAATGTTTATCTGTCTCAAAAAATTCGAGAGTTCCGTTGGATTCATAAAAATCTAAAAATGAGATGTCCTCCTTTTTTTTTTTTCTTTTTCGCGCAAAACTCACATTAGTGAGTGAAATGAATTATAAAGTCAAAAAATTTACAAACAGAGTCCTGCTCGTACCGAGCCACAACACCACCAAATGACACACAAAAAAAACCAAAGTCCTGGCTTTTACAAGGAGCCACAACCTTGAAACATCATCAACCATACAAAGCATACCCGAGGCCGAGAGGAAGCCACCATGTCGAGAGGTTGCCACCACGACCCGCCATGTCCACCAAGTCCAAAGACCATATATAATTAGCATATCGAACATACTGTCGCAAGGACGGGGCCCAAGTGCCCATCACCATCCGACTAACCGGGTTGCCACCATGCCGATAAACGTGCCACGGCCATCACCATGCCCCAACCAAGCTGCCTAGAAGCCAAATCAAAAGACGGAGTCCGTAAACTCGAAGGACCCACAGTCGCAGAACCTCCGAACCACAAGCTCAAACCAACACAACCTGAACAAGCTATCGAGGGGGCCAAGATCAACAAACCTGCCACATCTGAAGATCCCGTCGTTGAGCCAAACACCAAAAGCAAATCGCGAGACAGGGAAGTGTTCTCCTCCACAAAGAAGGGGGGTGCTGCCAACCTCGAGTTCCAAAAAGATTTCAGGTCGATGTGGCCTCCCTTGGAGGTGGGCAATAGTTGACAAGGGTCCCCTTCCTTGGAGACGACCGCGACCTCTTGCATGTAGGTCCCACACACAAGAGACGTGAATCCGCCACTAAAAATGAGGACATCCCACTAAAAATGAGATGTCCTCTTAAATAAGGTGGCTCATCAGCTGCCAACCATTCAATGTTTTCACACAAAATACTATGGATCTTTTCATTAGCAGCTTTTCCATAGCATGTAATTTAACAAAGAAGCCTAGTAAAATATCTCTTGCCATGGAGCACGGTCCCTTTCTCAAGATCCCCACTACCGAGAGTAGTGTCTATTCCAAATGGGTTGGGGCATCCTTAAAGTTTAAGAAATTGTGAGAGGTCAATACCCCACGATTTGGGCTCTCTTTTTGGCTTTATAAAAGAAGCCTTAGAGTTGAGTTCCGTTAGTCATACTTTCAATGTTTTTTAAAAAAAGTGATTCAATGTTTTTAGTGATGAATGATGATTGAAACTTACCTTAGACGTTATTTCAATTTTAAAATAATAAATGGATCTTTTTATTTCACTTTCGTTTTACATCATGACATGTATTGACTTATTTTTGCATTCTATTGCTCTAGAATGTTAAAGTGAAGCTTAGCTTTGCATAATTTGCATAATTTTAGTAAATCTTATCGATACACACATATATATTAATGAGTTCTATTTAATTTATATTTATTTTAATTATCTTACATGGTTTGATTTTTTTTATATTCTATAACTTAATTTTAGTCAATATTCAGGAAAGTCTCTTTTATTAAGCGATCGTCAGTTGAGTTTTTTTTTCACAAAGAAGCGAATCAGAAATATTAATATAAATTTAGAATTTATAGGATTTTTGAATTATTTTTTTATTATTTTATTAATTTTTTTTTCTTTTACCATGGTTTCAATCAACTAGTCTTGATTTTCAACCGGCTCAAGGACAAGTTGAGGTAATCCTTTCTCAAACACTGATTCTATTTAAACTCAACCTAATGATTTTATCACGTTATAATTGTTTTAGAAAGTCACCGTGATTTTTTCACTTGTTATAATCTCATCTCTAATGCTTCTCAAATTCGATGAGCGACTCTACTTTCCATAGCTGCCCCTCTCCCCCTCCCACCACCACCAAAACCTACAGTTTTGGCATCTCAAGTGCAATGTGGTCCCATTATTTATTTTGGCATTTAGGTATTTATTTTACTTATTTGTCAAAGTTGGGATAGAGCAATTCACTTAGGCTACTACATATGCAACCCCTTGCCTCCATTGTATTCACATTGAGTTATTCATTGCCAAGGTTGATTGATTCAAGAGACTCTCTCTCTCTCTCTCTCTCTCTCTCTCGTGCTCACTCTCCTTGGTCTACACTTCTGCATTGTCGACTTTGACATGGTATCAGAGCCGTGTTGGTGAAGACTTTTGGTGGAGGACGAGCTACTCGGAGGAGAAGAACCTCTTTGTCACAGCACCCTAATCCCACTCCCTCTGCAGCAACGTTTTAAAACGTTGTAAAACAGTGGTGGCAAACCCCCCCTCTCTATCGTAGCGTTTCAGCCCCCGATAGCCATTAGCAGTGCCATCTTGCTCTCTGATGTCAAGCGTTTCAGAACAATGCCTGGCTATACACATTTGATCTAGTAAGGAGCTACCATCCTCCCCCTCAAACTGTGCATCTGCCACATCGACATTTGATGATCTCAGCTATTTTCTCATTGCTGTGTTGATAACTCAAGGCAAAATTCAAATTTCTAAGACAGGCGGGAAGCACTTGCTGCTTCGGATTCGAGAAAGAGGACCAAGAACCGTTGTTACAATTGTGGACAACATGGTCACTTGGCCAAGGATTGTAGATCCAAAGGCAACGACAAATATTCTACACAGGACAAAGGTAAAAGCAAGCATAAAGAGAAAAGTAGTGATAGTGACACAAAGAAGGACAACAAAGAGGCTGCTGGTGTGGTGGTGACTACACTGGCATAGACCTCCGCTCTCTAGTCACATGGAGATTGGTGATGCCACTAGCTTCAGCTAGAGAGAGGCTTGTGAGGGGCAAGAAGTGCTCTGTATAATTAATTTGGACCCTTGTGCTAGAGTTCAAGTTATCAGTGTTTGAATCTGTAGGGCAGAGTTCAAGGCACATGCTTATGGCAGGGAACCAATCAAACATATCTAAAACACACACTCTCTCTCTTTTATAGCAGAACACACTTTTCCATGTGTGGTGATACAATGGAGCACACCAAGGTCGCTTGACCGTATTCGCACCCATGACCAAGGTTATGGAGGGCGAATGATCAACCAACCAAGCTAACTCCTTACACAAAATTTGCACAATTCTTTTGAAGGTTAGCATTTCCTAGCCCTTTGTGGAAGGGTAAAGCCCCTTGGAAGGATGTTGCATCCGTCTGATTTTAGGGCTAGTGGCGATGGAGTCCTCTCTCTTATATTTAGCTCAAGTCTCATTTTTTAAGGGCTAAGACCCAAAATTATCTTTTTTTCTTTGCAATACTCACATAATGTGAGTTAAAATTATGTGAGTTATATATATTAAACATAGCCAAAAAGGATTACACATTGAACCATGGTCACACCGAGCTATGGAATCTCAAGTTCAATATTACTTGATTTTATGTAGAGTATAAAACAAACACAAAGCATATTGCCGAGCAGAAGAAGAAGGCCAACCTGCGAGAGGGAGCCACCACACAAGGAAAATTTTCACCTCGTCCTTGCGTGCCCACATCATCCGGGAAGAAGAGCACGTCCACTACTGTCACAAGCAGAAACCACACCCAACAAGGCCAAGCAGAACAAGCTTGCATAGAGTTCAAACTAGCCAAATTTGTGTCACGAAAGCCCGTCGAGAAAAGGAGCTAGTCTTATCGATATCTTGTACATTGCTGTCCATGGGAGCCACTGAGGAGAAGCCCCCTCCTGGCCCAAAATGCCCACATGACCATGCCGTAGCGACAAGATCTGTAGACCAAACTTGACTAATCTTGAAGGGGGGCATAGCTAGTACTAATAAAACATTCCCAATGACCCATATGACCATTTGACTCGAGGCTAGGTGCTATAGATAATAAGCTGGAATTTGGACTAGAGTTGGAGTCACATTTTGACTTCACAGAAGGCTTCCACATAGGTGTCATAACCAATGTACCTAGGTGGAACCAAACGAAAAGCTCATTTAAGATCCCGAACAGAAGAAGTCATCTCAAACAATCACAAAGCATCATTTTTTAGCTACTGCCTCAAAACTACTCCAAAAGGTACCAAAATTGACAGGGCCACTCCCCATGACATATGGAAACTACCTCAAGCTTGGATGCAAGAAAAGTGACCATCATTAAGCGTCGAGACCAAAACCGCCAAAGCTAGAGGATCAATGGTAGAGAACAATCTCAAAAGACCAAAATCAATTCAAATTAAAGCTAAAATCTACTTACTAGACGTATCGGATGGACAAGTGTATAACATTAAAAGTTGAATAGGATAAGTTTTTGCAAGGATAGATAATAAGCGCGCTTATTCACGCTTATTATCTTCAGGCCCAAAAATTACCCAACTTGGCATTTTCTCCTCATGCACCCTATCCACATGTTCCATCAAGGCCCTAAAGCCCCTCACATACAAAAAATCACTCATATCATAATTATACCATCAAAAAACGCAACAGAGGTTCCAAATTCCAAACATTAGCCCAAAGAAATCACTTCCAACCCACGAAAGTACAAAATTGTATTCAGGGCCACGGGAACATCAAGTACAACCACCCCATGCCAAGAAAATGTAGAAAATATGAAAAAATTGCATAGTGGATAATATTATCTATTGATGCCAAATGAGTCCAAATTTGCAAATTCTTACTGCCATCAATTTCATCATGCCCTCAGAAGCCTGCACATCCTTGAAAACTCCAAAATTTTGTGCCAACATTTAATCATTTTAAAAAACCTATCAGTCAAAAATTGATCCAAACTAGGTATTCATGTATCCAAATTTCCGTAAACTTCAAATCCAATAAGTTCTCAATGCCTACAACCCTTATCCATAGGCCAAATCCATCTTTGAAGCCAAAATCATGCCTTAGCGATAAGCAAGCTTATTATCTTTTATGTAATTTTTTTGCCAATTTAGCTTTTTGATGCTTGCATTTTGTTTCTTTGGATTCCATCTAATTCAAACGTTGGCGCTACCTATTTTGGCTTTAATTGTGAAATTGATCTCCTACATCTCAATTGGGGCTTGATAAGAGATTTTTTGCTTATGCCAGTGTAAGTACATCTAATGTCAGTGTATGGTGTACTGACTCCAAGATCAATGCAGAACCAACCTCGACACCAAAAAAGAAGACCTAGAAGCAGATGCTTCTAGAGCTTCCAAAGTACCGACTAGAAGATGAATCAATCAGAGAAGCAAAGAAGACTTTTGCAAGAGATCTATTGGACAAGAATCATGTGGCCATCTTCCACGGCCAATTTGGAGCTCTAAATGATGCCAAAAGAGATGTATAATGTGGCTTAAGCTCTAGAGCTCCGGGAGGCCCACCCATGGATTAGATCTTCAATGAGCTTATGAGTTGCTGAACTCCATTAAAGAAGATAGGATAGATTAGATCTCTGACTCTACTGGCCAACCAACTGAAGTGAATATCTCAAACAAGATTGTGGACGAGGCTCTCAAGCTGCCCATAGAGGGAGAATCCATGAGATCCAAAGAAAAGAAGAGAACGGGAGTGTTCACCCACAACACCGCTTCATCCACCTTCCAAGAGATGATCCATAAGCTAGCTGAGGAACCCATTTGCCTGTTCCACCAACCTTTTTACTTCTCAACAAAGAGACCACCAGGGTACACATGACCAAACCATGTAGTGACATTGGCATTCGGTACTGCTCTGAAGACCAAGTTGGCCATGTAGATAGATCATGCCTTATCACTTCTCAACCAAGAGATCACCAAGGTACACGTGCTCAAACCATGCAATGGCATCAACATTCACTACTACTGTGAAGACCAAGTTGCCCATGTAGATAGACCATGCCTTGTATGTGCTCAATACTTTGAGGAGCACCATTAAGTCTAAAGGTATCAAATACCCGGGAGCACCAGAGGTCGTGACACGCATTGCCTACCATGCTATGGGAATGGCAAAAAATATACCACCTTCCCTAGATCAAAACGCTTAGTTCGAAGCCAATTTGAAGAATGAGGAGGAAGAAGAAGAAGACGATGAACCATCACCACTCACTCAGAGATCAAAGAGTAAACTGGCTCAGCAAGATCCAGTCAAGAGTGACGAGGAAAGTGATGAGGGTCCCATGAATGAATATGAGGACCAACTCTCTGAAGAAAGTGATCCAGACCCATAACTAGAAGAAGAAAAGAAAAGAACGCCTAAGGGACAAGAGAAAGTAGAGTCCTCAAGCCACCACTTGTAATCATTGAAGAGCAGAAAGTGATCAAGACCCATAACTAGAAGAAGAAAAGAAAAGAACACCTAAGGGACAAGAGAAAGTAGAGTCCTCAAGCCACCACTTGTAATCGTTGAAGAGCTAGCATAGAGGGTAGCTAGACTAGAGAGGAACAAGTGATAAAATCACAAGGCCTGCCATTGGTAATATATATCTACACCAAATCACCAAATCAAGTACAACTTTTTTTTGTTTAACGATGTTGCTCAACTTCCAAAATAATAGAGTATCATAATCATAATCTCTTCGTATATTCATATAGACTAATGTTTGACAAAATAGAAAATAAACGAGAGGGAAAGTGAGATGCGGTGCGTCCTCAAGAACATGAGAGAGAGAGAGAGAGAGAGAGAGAGAGAGATATTTGGGAAAATTACCAAAATACCCCTCTAATTTGTTAAAATTTTGAAAATACCTTTCAAATTTTAAATGTTCCCAAAGTACCCCCATATTTTTGCATTAATTCCCAAAATGCCCTTCAAATTTTCCAAATTATCCAAGATACTCTTCATTGTGAGATCAAATTTCTCCAAAAAAAATAAAAAATTGTAGCTTTTCATAAGAACAATGATCCCCTATCAAATCAAGATGCATATTTAGAATTTGAGTTGGCTTTGTAGGCTTTGGAGATAATTTGCTTCATTATTTTTAGGTATAAATTGTCTTTTTTGGAGGTAATTTGTGGCAAATTACATCCCTAGCAATGGCAAGCACTCAAAAACGGATCTCATTTGTCAAAAAGGAATAAAGATTAGAAAATAACGCACAAGAGCATGTCGGGAAATTTTGCAATTTGAGTATTATGGGAATTTGCACAAATTAAAGGAGTATTTTGGTAATTTTTCCTATATTTTTTTTTTTCAATGTTGCTTCACATCAGGTGGAGGTGTAGTGAGAATGGGAGATTGTTTGTGATTGCTTATCAAAGCATGATGAGAGAGCTAAGAATGGAAGTAACCTCACAATGTGGAGCTCATGCCGTTCTGTTGTGGTCTAGTTCATTGAAGCAGGAGACATCGATCAACTTGTATTGAAGGTGTCTACGATGAATCTAAGTGCCGATATCTTGTGTGTGTGATGCTTGGCATATGAAGCAAAAGAGAAGATTGAGGAAGGTGTGAGGTGAGGACATAGGAAGGTACACATCTTTTCCTGCGTCGAGGGATGCAAAAACAGCGAGAGAAGCATCCTATGCCGGGCTCTCTCTCTCTCTCTCTCTCTCTCTCTCTCTCTCTCTCAAAATTGCAAATGTTAATACTTTATCAAGAATTGGAAGCATGCAAAAAAATGAACCTCTAGGCTTTACCTATGTTACATCAAACTCAATAACTTTGCATGTAATCAAGCCTATTTAAAGACTCTTCTAACGAGCTGACATACATCAAATTACATCAACAAGGCGATATGGTTATCGATTCATGATGCTTCAATTCCTCCTCTCCCTTCTTGTGCCCCCCAATGTAAAGCCAATCTCTCTCTCTCTCTCTCTCTCTCTCTCTCTCTCTCTCTCTCTCTCTCAAGTGTGATCAATCACCGAATTGGATAATTCCAAGACATGTCAGATTGATATCCAAACATTCAAAATGAGATGGATATCAACTGTAATTTTTTGACCACAGAAGTACAGATACAAAAATGGGAATTACACCATGCAGACATTGGAGGAAGATATCATGTATGCAATAGCACTGTAACACTCCGTTTCCTGCACTCATTAAATGCAAAGTTTGTTAGTCATCTCAAAGCCATAAAACACCTACCAATTCTTCTGTGGATTAGGTCCATCCATGTAGCTGTCAAGCTTTCTCACCATGCAAATGTAGCCGCAATCTACAAGCTGCACAAAGAGGGTATAGGATGGTAGTTCCCCAATTTATTGGCTTGTGAACAGCTCAGGAGTGTTTGGGTCACATATCCGACACTTTGCGGGGCACGGCTCACTACACATCCCAATACAAGGATGACCACATTTTAGAGCTTTGCCGCAAGGTGTGTCACATCGATGCCTTGTGCATATAGAACTGCAAGGAAGACTACAAGAATAGTGTTCACACATCCAAGGACATGGCAGTAAGCATGGGACACAAGGTTTCTCACAAGTATGGGCACAACGCTCATGCACACAACAATTAAGGCATGGTTTCTTGAGGCCATAGGGCTTGCATGGTGCACCACATGGCGACTTGCATTTGTGGAAACAGGGCAAGGGAATTGCACATGGGTGGTTGCAAATGCTCACATGCTGCTCACCTTGGCACCTTGCACACGTACCACTGCAGCTATGTCCACAAGGCAGCTTATGAGAGCAAGGGTAGGAGCAAGACTACCGCAATCCTGAGGTTAGTCGATGGCATTGTATAGTAGCTTTATGGCCGCTGAGCAAGTTCGCATCGACCATCGAACGGCATTGTATTGAGGAGATATGTTCCGCTAGACTGCATACCACCACCTGAATGTGACCAAATGGCAAAGTTTGGTGTACCTTTGCATTGCAACTCATAATTTTTCTGTTACTGCATTTTGCTTCTGTGACATACCGCAAGGCATCTGCATGCTGAGAGAGAGAGAGAGAGAGAGAGAGAGAGAGAGAGAGAGAGAGAGAGAGAGAGAGAGAGAGAGAGAGAGAGAGAGAGAGAGAGAGAGAGAGAGAGAGAGAGAGAGAGAGAGAGAGAGAGAGAGAGAGAGAGAAAATATGGCTTGAGCCGTTGCAACCCTAGCTCGTCATCGCCCTATCCCTGCATGGCCCTATCCCTGCATAACAAAAATACATATAGCCTCTGCTCATAAGGAGCCATGGGTGCACCAAGATCCAAGTAGAGCATACCTGTAACATTCCATACATTGGGGGCTTTTTACAAGGAAGCCCATAACCTTTACAAAGGAGCTACCATAGTACATAAACTCGATACAAGAACTAACAGGACTGCCATGTGTGCCACCTCCTTGAGAAGACTGCCACTGCACCCCAAGAAGCACACGACCCAGACAAACAAAGAGAAGTTACAACCCGATCATAAGCATAACAAAAACCAACCTGCAAGACCCCAACACATCGATCAATGCACAACTGAACCTTGGAGGCCACCATTAAGGACAACCCTGCCACGACCATCCCCATTCACCAAGACTCCTTGCTCATCATTAGCACACCAACTGGGACCACGTTTCGCCACGGCCACAACAACCTTACCCGAACGCGAACAGGCTTTAGGGGGGGCCACGCCCCTGCTGAGGAAGACCGACGGAGCTGCCCTGGCAGCACGCCCAGGCACACGAAGCCACCATTGAACCTCCGGAAGGAGGTGAGGGAAGCGGCAACTCTCCTCGCCAAAAATAAGGGCGGATGGCAAGGGCACAGGGTCACACCACGGCTGGAGCTGCCGGGTCTCCTACCCCGAGAAACCCCGCTCCTTGGCCGAGCCCGCCACAGAGAACCACTGCGCCAGCACCTTCAGACATAACCTTCAGACGAAGTGTGTATGCAGGGCATGATGGCGATTGCTCAGTGCCCCCTTCCTTTCCTTCTGATTTCCAAAATTCCCTACGAATCATTGCAAGAGAAGGCTCATGACTTCGAGGCACGGTCACAAGTCCCATAAATGTCCACTATCTCTCTATCCACGGTCCAATAAAACAACAGATAACTTTGTCCAGTTTTTGAAAAATACACACCAGTAATCTAAATGAGTGCCCACTATCTTGTTTCGACCAATCAACATTTTTGACCTGTAAAAAAATGCTTGAAAATGCGACTTCATTTTTTTTACTATTTTAGTCAGAAAAAAGAGAACGCATCGCTATAGCAGGCCAAAAAGAAGCTTTTGATAGAGAAAGGGGATTTTGAGGAGTTTTGGCAACCCAATCCTGGATGAAGCTGAGAACAAAGAATCCTCTCTATGGATGGCAGAACTTGAACTCATCTACCTATTGGATAAAAAGTCCGCCAAGGCCGTGACCCGCGTGAACGCGTGTTTCCTCCAAATCTCAAGTTCGTTCTTCTCCTTCTTCTTCCCCCTTCCTTCCATGCACGCGTACTGGGTTTGAGCCCCTTCAAATGGTATTAGAACCTGGCTTGCCAATGCTGCTCCCCTCCCACGTGTCCAGGCCCACCAAAGCTTGAGAGGATTGAGTAGAATTGAGCAGGGAGCAGGGATCTAGAAAGCTTGAAGAAGTCAAGCAAGCTTTTGAGATCTGCAGGGAACTTGGTATCGAAGGCAGTAGGAATCGACTTGCATAGGGAAATAGAAGTGAGTGAGGCTCGAAGGGAAATCCAACACTTGCGACCTGTGTGCAACAACTTGGAGTTGTGAGCACAACCAAGCCAAGGGGAAATTTGTAGCACTGAAAAGAGTCTGCAGATAGCGCTAAAAATCTCCAAGGATTCGTAAGCAGCACCAGCGTAGCAATTGCCTTGCAAGCAAGCAAAGGAGGGAGTTAAATAGAACTAGCTGCACTGGACAAGTCTACAGTAGAGTAGCGTTGGCAAAAATTTGAAGCTTTAGCTCAATTTTAGTAGCGCTAGGATCTGCTAACAATCGAGCAACAAGCTTAACAGGAACTTTGAGGCAGTAGATCAAAGCAGATCAGGCAAGACTATGGTGTTACACGCATACACAGTGCACACTGTCGTCCTCCTCTGCTCGGAGCAATTTGACAAAGTAAATTGTGTGTGGTGGTACACACACACACACACACACACGCTGTCATCCTTTTCTTACTCGTTCAGACAACACAACAAAAACAAAAAAAAAAGATTTTTTTTAATGGCCTCTCTCTGAGTGTTCACACACTCGATCAAAACGAAGGCGGCATCGATTTGGATGGATCAACTTCTTTGACATTGATCGCGCGTGTATATATATATATATATATATATATATATATATATATAGAGAGAGAGAGAGAGAGAGAGAGAGAGAGAGAGAGAGAGAGAGAGAGAGATCACACTTGCTATCTCAACGCGCTGCATCGACATTCGACACCGACACTGGCGACTACCCCCGATGATTTTCTCGACATCTCACATTACACAACGGGTTCTCGACACCTGACCCCGACACCCACATTCTTGTGGATGAGTGGTTTCCCATGGACGATTACGCTCATGACATGGGCGAGGTACCTGTATCATAGAGGAGTGACACCCAACATGGCATCGAGCGCAACAATTACGCTTTGTGGCATAGTTTTGGCTTTAACCATTTGGCGGCTACTCGAATAGCACATTTCCCTCAAGCGGTGGAAATCAGCTTCAACTTCCATAGTATACACTGACATGCAGGTACAATGCCTTCAAAGGAACGCTTGGAAGTCATTTTGGCACTAGTTTCTCTGCGGATGATCATGCATTAACACATGCATATTTCCTTGAGCACAGACAATGCATGCAGGAGTTTTTTGGCACCTATTTGTGCGTGCGTGATTTCTCATGTACGTTGAGTTACAGTTACTGCCTATTGTACATCGTGTGGAGTCATTTTTTGGTAATTTTGGCAATTTTCTCGATCATTTTTGAGACTCGAATTGGAAGATCCCTTTCTAAGATTGTAGCTAGTCTTGAGTCTGCTTAGCCTTGGAGGTTCATTTACATGAGGTTTTGTTGAGTTGGATTGTTCTCGAATGTTCAGACACTTTTGGTGATACAGGTTACTAGAGTACCCCTCTTTCGATGTCCTCACCATAGGCTATGTATTTGGATGGACACTTTTTCTTTTGACGCCAAGTTGGGGCACATGATAGTTTGTTACTTCTGTCTTATGCGTAATGGTTATTTTTTTGGTAGTTTATGCGTTGATTTTGTCCTGTCGGGTTTGAGACTTTGCTCCCCGTACAGAGGAGACTCTATCAAATTTTTCCCACGAGTTGACCATATGCGTTCTTGACACATATGAGTGCTTACATCCAGTGATTATGTCGTATTTTGTCTTGAGTTTCTATTCCCATTCCAGGGAAAACTCCTTCAAAATTCTCCCAACACTTTTTGTCATAAACCCTTGGTCATTTTTTCTTGAGTTATGATTGCTTCGGAAAGGGAAGAATACTACATAAAGAAATTTGATGGCACACACTTTATGATTTGGAAGCGATGTATGCTTGATGTCTTGGTGTCTGGAAGTTCCATTGAAAGAGCGTAGAGAGCATGCTTACACTGATGTTCAATGGGAAGAGTTGGATACCCATGCTATGGCCACGACTAGATTACATCTTGGCGAGACCATATTCTTCACTATTACGGACAAGACTAAATCACGAGAGTTTTGAGACTCTCTATGCATGGAAAAAGTGCTCCTAGCAAATTTTTCTTGAAAATGCGTTTGAATATGAAAGAAGGTAGCAGCGTTAGTGAACACCTGAATGAATTCACTAGCACATTTTCTCAGTTGACATACAAAGGGCTGAATTTCAATGAAGAAATGAAGGCCATTTTCTTGTTATTCTCTTTGCCTTCTTCTTGGGACACGTTCAATACTATGATTAGTAACTCCACACCAAGTGGTAAACTGAAGTTCTGACGATGTTACTAGTGGATTGCTCACTGAAGAGATTAGATGTTAATCTCTCGACAATGGTGGGCATGGAGATGCATATATGGAAAGTGACCATAATTGCCATAGGCAAAGAGGTGGACGTAGTCACATCCACGGTCGTTCACACGATTGTAAGGATCGGCACAATCATCGCACGAGTCAAGACCGTGATTTGAGAAATGTAGAATGCTATGTTTGTGGTCAGAAAGACCATTTAAAGAAGGATTTCCATCTTTTACAACGTGAAAAGGGCAAAGATATTGTGAAGTGCAATGCTCCAAAGAGCAGTGTAAAGATAGAGGAGATCAATGTGGTTGAATATCCACCTCCATAGTTGTTCTTGACGTGCAACATCCATCAGATGTGCTTGTTCTCACTTTTGATTTAAGTCCAGATGTGTTATTGGCACTTGATGAGTGTTATGCACAAAATTAGATCATTGATTTATATGTCAGTTCTCATGTTACTTCCCATAGGGAATGGTTCTCCATATATATCTTGCTATGCACGGTTCTGTCAAGCTTGGGGTTTCTTATTAGCTTGTATCTCTGAGAAAAAAACTGAGACAAACATAAAAAACAAAGCAAGGAGGATGTATGACAACCCTCGATAAGATTTTTTCCCTGTGTCTGGCTAGAAGAATCTTCTCTTTGATGGATCAAATTATTCTTAAAGAGCAAAAATGTTTCATTAGATGCGGATCTATCCTTGAAGCTGTCATTACCTTGTGGGAAGGAATTGAGCATGCTATAGATTCTGGTCAAGATTTTTACTTTTTTAAAGTTGACTTTGACAAGGCATATGATAGAATGGAGTGGGACTTTATTCTCTAGTCCTTGCATGACATTGGTTTTGGGAAAAAAATTATAAAGTTTGTGTATGTTCTGTTGGTAATGCTTATGCAAGGATTGCAGCAAATGGGGACCTGATAGATGAAATTCACCTAATGAGATCCATAAGGCAAGGATATCCTCTTGCTCCTCTACTCTTTGCTATTTCTTCAGATTCTCCAGGGGGTGGTTGATCAAGGATGGAATCAATGAAGGTAAAATCAAAGGGATCAATATCCAAGGTGCCTCGTGCTTTTTTCTGTAGCATTTAGCCGATGATATCAATGCACTAATGCAAGCTAATAGGGATTCAGTGAATGATTTTCTTGATTTCCTTAACCTGTTTTGCCTACCCAATGGTTCTATCATCAACCACTCCAAGATTGGTTCAAGTCTTCCAATGGGGAGATACGAGCCTCATTTTGTAGTGTAGGTTGTCAAACTATACCAAATGGCAAGATCTTCAAGCTCTTGGGTATACCTATGGGATTTAGAGTCTCAATGGAATAGAGATGGAAGTGGGTCCTTGATAGATTTAATTTTTTTTTTCAAATGGCATAACATGCAGCCTACTCTATCTTCAAGAGTCTTTGTTCTTAATCACTACCTGCTGCCCTCACTAATCTATTTATCTATTGTTGGAAACCTACAAATATGCAACTAAACCAAGTCACCCAGCTTTCTATAAGGTTCTTATGGGGTGGAAATGATCTGTGTGCAAAAGTCCCAAAGGTAGAATGGAACATTTGCTATATGGACAAAACTAGAGGAGGTTTGGGTGTTTTGGATCTTGACAAGCTAGCTTTAAAATTATCTGCTAAGTGGATTTAGAGGGATGTCTAGTCCAATGATTTTTGGGCTTCTCTTCTAAGGAACACTTCTTCAAAATGTCATCTGAAAAACTATAAGGTCTGGATAGATTTATCCATCTAGGATATTATGATTGCCCCTCACTACAAGAGGTTGTGTGCTCTTGTGACGCTGTTAGCAACGGAAATACACTGGGTTTTTATAACCCCCGGCATCGCTAAAACCGTCGCTACGAGCGTCGCTACGAGAGTGTCGCTATAGGCGTCGCTATATGCGTTGCTATATAGAGACGCTCATAGAGACGCTCATAGCGATGGTTATAGTGACATTTACACAGAAGACTATAGCGACGCTCATAGCGACGCTACAGAGCCATAAATAGTGACGATTATAGCGACGCTCGAGAGATTTTTTTTTTGGTGACAGGGCATTGAATGCCCTGCCACCCATCAACCATATTGTACTTGATTCACTTTTTAAAAAAAGTGCAAGGGTAGATAATAGACCCAAAATAGTCACCCACAAGACGCATTGTTTGCAAAATTGACAAGCGTAAAATTGACAATTGTACACATCATAGGCAAAATGAATTGATTGGCAAATGTAATAATGACAATTGTACAACATCATAGGCATAAAGAATTGATTGGCAAAAGGAACTGTGGTGACAAATGTAATAATATACATGGTTCAAAAAGACGTATAAAATCCGTCTCATGATACATAAGCTATGAGAAACCCTAAACTAATGCTATCTAGCTACGGCTAAACTGATGTCGTCTAGTCAGACGTCTCATCGCGTCCAAGCGGCGTATCTGTCGGATTCTGCAAAAAAAGACAATAAGACAGCTTTCAGTAAGTATAAACATATAACGACATTTATAAAACAATACAAAAAATAGAAAAGAGTAAACCCTAATACTAACCATGCCGCCGCGAGAACTGAGAATGTCCATCAGGGCGTTTAAGCCCTTCCTGCCTGCGTACTCGCGCTCGTACGGTGTGGGATCACGTCCTGTCATCGACCACTGTCAAAACATACAAAGATTTCATTATGTTAGAATTAAAAAACTCATAAACCCTAAACTATCGAACATAAAGAGCAATGCGAAAACACTTACAAAATCGGCCTCAAATGATGCCCATCCACCGCTCCCCAAGTGGTGCGAGCTCCCTGCCTCTACTCGCGCTCTGGCTGCATCCTTTTGTTGCTTCCACTTGTCGGGATTCTCGCGCGCTGCTTTCTTCGCATTCTTCCAATCTTCTTTGGCCAGCCAATCTGGCCTGTTCCACCCATTCTTGATTGCTTTTTGCACTTCGGAACGCTTGTGTTTGCAGTATTCGCGCATTCGAATCTTCATCAGGTCTTCATTGAAGCACTGATCCCGTGTTGGAACGGGAAACTCATCATGAAGTATGCTGATGACTCTGTTTTTTAAATCACTTGGTACTTCACTCCATTTGTTTAGTATGTAGTGTCTAAACAGCTGAGAGCGAAGACCACGCATGCGCGAGATCACCTTCTTGCCGTCATCATCCATGATGATGCCGCCGCTGAAGTCGACGGAGTAAGGCAAGCCCTCTGGCCGGTGACGCGTGAACCTGGGTGTCCCGGTAGGGGTCTCTAGCGGCGTGTCGATGGGGGTACGGACGTCAGGTGTCTCCACCGACGTCTGGGCCCCGAAGCGAGGAGTGTCGAGTGGGGTGGCTCCTGGCGGAGTAGGTAGAGGTGTGTAGCTGCTAGGAACAGTCAGCCGCGCAAAACTTGGCGTAGATGGCGATGCTGTGGCTGGTGTGGGGGCGGGCAAAGAAGGGGAGGGTAAAGGGCCTCGTCGAACACGAGGCGGTGTGGAGGCATCGGCGGCGGAATCCCCACAACAACCGCCACCGCCACCACTAGAGCGCCGGTGTCTAGACGAGTGTGAAGATCGTCTCGTCGACGCCGAAGCTTCGGAGCGCGCTGAATGCTCCGAAAGAGAGGGAGATGCGGATGGAGTAGGAACGCGCGATGATGTGCCAGAGCGAGGACGCTCCACATACCACTGTCTCTGCTGCGGTGACAAAGAAGAAAGAAACTCCTCATCATCCATACCTGCATTAAACACACGAATATTTAAACTTAATATTGAATGAATAGAGTAGACAATGACGCAAAGACCATTAAATACAATGACGTAATGACGCATATAAATACAATGACGCAATGAATTGAGTGATAGAAGAGGCAAGTCGAAAACTTAGAATTTTCAATCAAAAGATGTGAGCGCGAGTAGAAAAGAGCGTTATACACTATGGAAGGTACTTAGAGAGCCAGAGCTTTTACAACACGGAGCAAAATTGTTCAAATACAATATTTGTGGCTTTAAGAGATCTCTCTCTCATCCTCGCATAACTCAGCATAACTTCCTATATCTATATATAGCTCTCCGTTTAAACACATATCCTCTGTTTCATTTTGTAGCTCCTCTGCATGCACCCCATATAGAGTAGTAGCATCTTGATGCTCGTCTGGCACCACCGCAGCGGCTTCTGATTGAGCATCTTCTCTGATCTCCTCCATTGATGCCGTTGTGATTGGCACATGGTAGCCTTCATACGTCCTTGCACTACGAGGGGCTACCTCTATGACGTACCACCAGTTTGATGTAGACTTTGTAGGATGAAATATTACCTGCCAGAGCCACATAACTTACATGAGAGCTTTCAAGCACATAACTTGTAAAAGGGGGATGTTAACTATTTACATACTTACTTGTTCACAATGCTCTGGTAGTACGAAAGTGTCTCTTAGGCCAGTCCATTTCTTAGTAGAATCCACCTCAAGAAAACCAGACTCTCCTCTATGCACAGTAGCGTTGCGACCCTCCATGATTATCTTGAACCATTGCACGTCGAACAAGTCGACAAAAAATCCTCTGTAATCGATCCTCAAAATCTCTTGCAGCGTGCCGAAGTAAGTGAGTTCCGCCACCACAGGATCTGCATCAGAGGAACGTCGTCGACTAGACTGTTCAAATTTTGCCATGATTCCTCAATCTTGAGTAAAACGCTTTTTGTCGATCCGTTCCACCCTAAAATGTCGACCTTTACACCATGCTGCTGTGCATGACTTATACTACAACGAACAAAGATTATGAGTGGCCGTTCAAACGTTTAGAAATAAAGTCACTAGCATGTCGTACATTGCAAACTTACCTTGGTCGCGCAACCCCGAGAGTCTTTAGTGAGGGCGCCCTACGTGCATTCAGTCTAGGTCCACATGTGACACATGCTCTGTATCTGCTTGTTTGAAGCCCTGCATGTATACACATGATAATAGATCAACTATGGGAAAAAACAAGATTTATAGTGTCTGAGTGAGGAGTGTCAATAGATCACCTGAGCATTCTATTAGCCCGGGATAGTCATGCATGGTCCACATTAGAATGCATTCCGCCGTCCTGTGTGTCGGCTCATATCCACCACCTCTATGCCAATCCACAATTGTTGTAGCTCTTCCAATAGTGGACGAAGATACACATCCATATTCTCCACTTTATATCGCCCTGGCACAATCAAGCTTAGCCATAGGTGCCCCTTCTTCGTAGTCAACCACGGGGGAATGTTGTAGTTGACGATGACAACGGGCCATACACTGTAAGATGTTGATCTTTGACCAAATGGATTTACGCCATCCATAGCCAGGCCTAAGCGCAAATTTCGAGCTTCCCTGGCAAAATCCGACCATGTTCCATCTATATGTTTCCAGGCTGCGCAATCTGCAGGAATTCGTAGCACACCATCCGAAGATTTATTCTCCTCATGCCATGATGCTAGGGCGGCCATGGACTTACATTCGAAGAAATGCTTGATGCGAGGAAGCAGAGGAAAATGTCGCAAAAACTTTTGTGGAATTTTTGTCCCGTGGAGATCAACTCGATATCTTTCGGAATCACATTTCGGACACTTCTCCATGTCTATGTATTCCCCTCTGAAAAGAATGCAGTCATTAGGACAAGCGTGGATAGAATTGTAATCCATCCCCAAGTTTCGCAAAATCTTTCTTGCTTCATCTCAGGAATCTGGCATCACATTGTCAGCTGGTAGTATGTGCTCTTTAAGCAATCTACACAACATAAAAATACGATACAGTCGTGTAAAAATCTATCAGATCATTATACATTTAGAGTTTTATTAAAGTAAACTAATTGTAATAGATCACCTGAAAATCGCTGTGACGCCAGTGTCACTCCATCCAAACTTTGCCTGCATGTTGAGAAGAACCAGGAGTGCTTTCAATCTAGACATACGTGCTCCATTATACAATGGCGTATCGGCTTCACTTTTCATATCATCATAGATAAGCCTTTCTGAATCCATGATCATCTCGATCATTTCATCAATCTCGGGCTCAAACATTGCCTCGTTGGGAATGTGCTCTGCATGATCATCCCCCGAGCTGTTAGAGGCTACATCTTGTGGCCTCACATATGCTGCTTGACCAAAGCGCCTGCGAACACGTCTATTGGGTTGCAAGATTGCTGCTTGTTGGCCAGTGTCAGAGTCCGACGAGTTATAATTGGCAACAACTCGATCTATAATAGATGGATCGAACTCGCCAAATCCGCGAACGTGCTGCAAAGAAACACGTCTTGTCCATCGCACAGCATGCTTGCATTGATTACAAGGATATAAGACCCTCGTTGAGAGATAGGTGTTTCGGTTGGACGGTCCCACATCCTCGTCACTACTCATAATGAGGATAAAAATCTTATAACCTGGACAAAAAATTTAATATTCTATTGGTATTCTTCGTCTTATCTCTCTCTCTCTCTCTGCCTCTCTCTCTTTACCTCACATTCTCTAGTCATGTCCAATCCCCGCACACCTCGGTCTAGAGGTGCACGGAGATCAGAACCACCGGGTTATAATCTCGTCTTTATTGGTCAATACCTATATTTGTGGGTACAAGAAATCTACAGACCCACGTCTACATGATACTGCATGTAGTGGACAAAACCCCTTTGCCTCTTCTCTAGCTGTAGCACTTCACAACATCTTAACATCTTTTCACAGTAGATCTTTTCACTATTCGTCTAACTCTAAACCCTAAACCTTAAGTAATTCTTGCGTGGACTCGATCTAACGTAAATAAGTGTAAATCTAAATAAGCATAAATCTAACTAAAAATAAACCTAAATCTAATTTAACGTAAGTCTACATCTAACCTAATCTTTAACGTCTTTTGGGATAGTTTCCTACGACGTTAAAACTCTCTTCTTCTTGTGTGTCTGTGTGTGTGTGTGGGTAAACCTAAATAAAACTAAATAAACCTAAGTCTAATCTAATATAACATAAATATAAATCTAACGTAAATTATGTTATATTAAAAACAAAGAACTAAACTAACAGGGATTATAAGAACCTTAAAACTGATTTAACACATAATTTTTCACATAACTCGGCAAGAGTTGGCATTCTCATCACTAAAGATGTGAGAGTTAACTTCCGGCGGTGACGCTGCCTCATCTCCATCCACATCTGACGACAGTAATTGGCCCTGGCCTTTGGACCGTTCTTGCTCTTGTTACTAACTTTGAAGTTGACGTTGTTGAATGACTAGAGGTTGTCTAGATGGTCATTGTCGGGGATGTAGTGACTCTTGCCGCCCTGAAGATCCACCTTCTTCCCTATCTTCTGAAGACATTTCACCAGTAATTTTGGATCGACGGAGCCCACCATGAGTGAAGGCAGCAATACCCTATATTCCATTGAGGGCTTTCTTCACCCGCTTCATGCAGGCATCGCAGTCTATGGAGACCTAAATCTAATCTAATATAACGTAAATCTAAATCTAGCGTAAATAAACATAAATCTAATTAAAAATAAACCTAAATCTAATCTAATTTAACTTAAATAAACCTAAATCTAATTTAATGTAAGTCTACATCTAACCTAATCTTTAACGTCTTTTAGGATAGTTTCCTACGGCGTTATAACTCTCTTCTTCTTGTGTGTGTGCGCGTGTGTGGATGTGTGTGCCAATAAAAAGAGATAAATGGTATAACCTTTCTATCACCCATGCCAAGTATGATAGATTGTTTATGCCATTTCCCTCTTGAATAATAGGTCTTGAGTTCAACTCCTCGTCGGCTAGATCTTTAGGTCTTTTAATTTTAATTAGTTTCCTACGACGTTAAATTAGTTTCTCTCTCTTTCTCTCTCAATGTGTGTGCGTTTTTTTGTTTATGCATGTTTTCTCTCTCTTTTCCTCTCTCAATGTGTGCGTTTTTTGTTTATGCATGTTCTCTCTCTCTTTTCCTCTCTCAATGTGTGCATTTTTTGTTTATGCATGCTCTCTCTCTCTTTTCCTCTCTCAATGTGTGTGTGCATTCTTTGTTTATGTATGTGTGTGTGCGTTTTTGTTTATATTTGTACTCTCTCTCTCTCTCTCTCTCTCTCTCTCTCTCTCTCTCTCTCTCAAAAACACTATGTGTGTGTGTGTGTGTGTGAGAGAGAGAGAGAGAGAGAGAGAGAGGGAGAGAGAAAGAGGGGAAGGGAACATGAGAGTGAGGAGAGGGAAGGAGCATACCTGGCTCTCCTTCCTCTCCTCGTGTGTGTGTGTGTGTATGTGTGTGTGTGTGTGTGTGTGTGGAGAAGAAAGAGAGAGAGAGAGAGAGAGGGAGAGCGGTACCTGCTCTTGCTTGAGGGCGTCGAAAAACTCAGATCTGAGATCTGAGTTTTTGGGCGCTGTCTGTTATTTTTTTAGCCCAGCCGGCGTCGCTATGAGCGTCGCTATGAGTGTCGCAAATTTACGAGTAAATTTGCTACGCTTATAGCGACGCCGGGAATTTTTTTTTTGAGCGTCGCTAATATGAATAGCCTCTTGTAGTGCCCGTTGAAAGTAGATGCCAAAATCAATCCATTTCAGCCAAATTTTAGAATGCTTGGCTAGATATAAATAAATACTGGCATCTCCCTGCTGACTTATTATATCTCTCTGGAGGACTCAATCTGGTTTGGACATCTCCCAGTCAAGGATAAAGTAGCTCTTAACATCAAATCTCACAAATGCTTCAAGAAAGGGTTGAGGACCTGGGGAGATTTGCACCATTAAGGCAGAATGCTCACTCATAATGGAATCTCTAACAAATTCCAGCTGTCTTTGGGCTGTCTTGTAAAAGTTTCCAACAAGCTTTATCATATAGAAGAGCTGAAAACTTACAAAAAGTCTCACTTCTTGCAAGGGAAAATCATTGCTTAATGTAGCTAGATAGATTTTTAAGAAGCTTTACTACATTCCAAAGTGTGATGCTACTCTAAAAGCAAAGCTCAATAAAAAATGGAAAGTATCTTGGAGTAGTAAACAATGGATTTTAAGATTCAAATTCATTTATAGTTTCCCCATTTCAACATTAGGAAAAATATGAAACCTCTAGGAGCCCTTTGGGATTAAGGTTAATTAGAGGCCAACCAATGAGAAGAGGGTGGTGGATACACTCTATGCCCTCAAAAATGTAGGGGGACAAAGTAGTCTTACACTTCTTAATGGGCTCTTACCTAATGAGAAGGTGGGGTTTTGGGGGGTGGGTGGGGTGGGTGGGCCATATGGAACCTCCACCTTCCCTCCTTTTTGATCCGGTTTTGAAAAAATCCCAAAATTTTTAAAAATTTCAAAACTCAAATCTTATCTTCTTAAAACCCCCTAAATCTATTTTATGATCAAAAAAACATTTTTTGAACTCAAAAAGTCAAAATGTGCACCTAAAAACCCTAAAATTCAAAATTTTCTAAAAACTTTTAAAAAATCTTTTATTACTATCCAAAGCCCCCCCAAAAGTAGTCCTTAGACAAAAAGTGATTTTCTCTCTCTAAAACCCCTTTTCCAATCCCTCCTTGGTTGCAACCATCACACTCATCCTCTACTCCAACTCTCTCTCTCTATACCATCTCCATTGCTGCAGCAAGGAAGCTCCTCTCTCCTCCCCTACCACCTTCCATTGCCACACCAAGCAAGGGTTATCCACCTTCTCCTCCCATTGCCACACCAAGCAAGGGTTATCCACCTTCTCCTCCCATTGCCACACCAAGCAAGGGTTAACCACCTTCTCCTATCACTTTATCCCACCTACATTGTAGCAACAAGCAAGGTCCTGCTCCTCCTCCTAATTTTCTTCGTTCAACCATGAACGGCTCTACTTCGCAAAGGCGGCCAAAGGATGAGGTCACAACACTTGCATGCCACAACACAAGAGGTATAGATGATGAGTGGGTGCCACAAGAGCTCACCAAAGGTGCTTGGGTATACATGCAACCATTTGCTATTGGCCCTCATCGTGTGCGGAATCGTGCAAACTTGGATCATCATTGGAAAGGAAAGCTCCTTGACTTCAAGAACCGCAAAGACAAGGGGAATGTAGCCATTGTGCAACATGTTTTCTCAATGTCAAACATGCAGTTGTAACAACCACCTCGATTTCCAGCAGATTGTAAGTACATGTTTTGAGAAAACAAAGCTAGGTGTGAAATCACAGTGTAATGTTATTATGGATTCATACTTAAGATTTGCCATGGATTTATAGTCATATTTCCATCCACATTGGTGGAGGAGCAGCTACTACATAGTCTCTCTGGCACTATATGCTAGTTAGCATGCCTTGGGTCCTAAATAACATACAAAGCTAGTTGGTTAACACGATATGTATGCTAATTAACATACCTGGTATGCTAGTTAACATACCTAGTATGCTAGTTACATACCTAGTATGCTCAATTGCATGATAACTACGCTATCTAACAGAAAGTGAATATGCTAGTTAGCACATGGAGTTTGCTAGGTAGCATATGGAGTATGCTAGTTACTAGGCCTTGAGTTCTAAATAGCGTTAGTTGATCAACACAAAAAGTATGCAAGTTAACACCACTTATGCTAGTTAACAACTAGTATGCTCACTAGCATGATGGGTATGCTATTCAAGACAAGGGTTATGCTAGTTAGAACTAGTAGCTGGGCTGGATATGCTAGTTAGCATGCCTTGTGTTCTACCTAGCATAGAGAGCTAGCCAGTCAGCACAAGATGTATGCTAATCAACATAATTTTTGCTAGTTAACACCTAGTATGCTCAACAGCATGATGGGTGTCCTAATAAGTATGTTAGTTAGCGTATGGTCTGTGCTAGTTAGCATGCCCTGTGCTCTACCTAGCATACAGAGTTACCTGGTAACTCTGTGCTAGTTAGCATGCTCTGTGCTCTACCTAGCATACAGAGTTACCTGGTAAACACAAGATATATGCTAGCTAACACTCTTTATGCTAGTTAACATACATTGTTGCATGCACATTAGGATGTTGATTGTCACTATGATTTGTTTTCATGAAATTGCTGGATGTCCTAGTTAGCAATCTGACTACTACTGATCATCATTTGGATGTTGCAGGTTGAGTTTTTTTGTAGATTCAAGGAAAAACATCTAGATTGCAAGATTGGCATGAGAATGTTTGAGATGTTGAAACCATTCTTTTGTAGGCGGCTAAAGGATAGATACACATGCTGTTGCGAATACCATGTGCAAATGTCTTTTTTGAAGGACACACTGAACCACATGCGTCCTCGTGCTTTTGGGCTGCATAGAGCAGGTTGTGATTGTATATGTAGTATCTGTGTCCCAGGTGAGAACATTAGCAAGGGTTGCTTGGCTTCACATCACACGTTCAAAGGTGTCACACATATGTGGGAGTCTATTCTTTGTCCAAAGCCCGCAGATGATGTTTTCCATAGAAGGGAATGGCTGATGGGAGAGTGTTTGACATGTGCAGTGAATACGTTGGAATTATGCTGCTTGGAGACAGCAAAGGCAGGTAATAGTATTAATGTGAAAGTATTTGCATATGTACAAGCTCAAGACAAGCATGGAAATAGTAACAAAAGAAAAGATCTTCTACACAAAGAAATACAGTGCTGGGAGTTTCTTCAACTCTTGAAGACCCAGTTGGAGCTCTTTATCACTCATAACTATGTGGCTTGATGGCAAGGACAACAATTCAAGGATTGCCTTCTTCGGTTTTTGGACAATGTCATCATGTCAGTTGTTGATTTTGCAGAGAATTATGCCTTCAAGGAACAAAATGAGATTCAGTCAATGCATTGGCACTCTAGTCAAGTAACCATTTTTGTACACATAACATACTACCGCAGGGCAGGGGAGGTACTCAAAACCATCCACTTCCTCATATTAGATGACAAGTGCATGACACTTTTTTTGTGCAACACTGCTTCATGCTACACCGTGACTGGTTACAACAAGAGGGTGTCACTCCTAAGCAACATTGGGTGTGGTCTGATGGTGCGGCCTCACAGTTCAAGGGAGCCAGGCCTTTTTACTTCGTTGCAAGATATGGTGGACTCACAGCATGCATGCACGAAAGATGGAATCGTTGCGTCAATAAAGCTCACATGCAGCCGTGGGATTATCATACTCTACCGCCATTACTTGATGAGGCTGTGTCAGATTCGGAAGATGAAGCCATGATGATGTCTTGAGTAGCACTCTATGTGCTGGCGGCACATTTGCTATATATCCAGATGCTTCGACCAACGTCGAGGATGTGGATTTCTACCTGGTCAAGTTTGTTGCAGCAAAGAAGAAGGTGGAGAAGGGGTACCTCAATGAGTGGGGCAATGCAATTGATAGAGGCTCATATGTTGTGCAAGGTCTATATTACAAGCAATTGGATGCATACACCTTCAAGTTAGACCACAAGCAGCCCATCATCCACGGACTTTCACACCTGGTACGATGTATCAAACGGAAGGAGACGCAAGGTGTACACAATCAACCCAAAAAGCTATGAAGAAATCTATAATGGCATTTCCTTCAGCTTTTAAGTTGTAATCACTGCATCTTCAATATACTTCTTGCTTGGAGATAATGCAGTTTTATCAAAAACTTGGGTATCTTGTGTCTCTTGTGTCTCTTGTGTGCTTTGTGTATACATGGGTTTGGTGTCTATCACATAGGGGTCTCATTTTAAGAGAGATCATTTGTACAATTTGTCTCATTGTGTTCTAATTGTGTTTTGTGGGTATGCTAATTAGCATAAATGGTATGCCAATTAGCATACTGTTAATGCTAGTTAGCATACAAAATGTTCTAATTAGCATACCTTTTGCTGGTTTTCAAGGAGAAGAGATGGCAGCTTCCTGTATACTGTGTATGCTAATGCTAATTAGCATACTGTTTATACTGATTAGCATAAAATTATATATGCTAGTTAGCATAAACAATATGCTAATTAGCATAACTTTGCTGGTTTTCAAGGAGAAGAGATGGAAGCTTTTTGTATACTGTGTATGCTGATTAGTATACTATGTTGTGAGTGGAATGCTAATTAGCATACTGTTTATGCTAGTTGGCATACCCTTGCTGGTTTAGGGAAGAAGAGATGGCAACTTTCTGTATATTGTGTATGCTAATTAGCATCCTTTGGTGGTTTCAAGGAGAAGAGATGGCAGCTTTCAGTTCTCTGTGTATTCTAATTAGCATATTGTTTATGCCAGTTGGCATAAACAATATGGTAATTGGCATACCTTTGCTGGTTTTAAGGAGAAGAGATGAAAACTTTCTATATACTGTGTGGTCTAATTAGCATACTATGCTGTGAGTGGAAGTTAGCACAAACAAAAATGCACAGTATGCTAATTGAAGGTATGCTAATTAGCATACTATGTATGCTAATAAACATACTGTTTTTGTCAGTTGGCATAAACAGTATGCTAATAAGCATATCTTTGCTAGTTTTAAGGAGACAAGATGACAGGTCTCTGCATCCTGTGTATGCTAATTAGCATACTTTTTATGCCAATTTGCATTCTGTGGGTATGATAATTAGCATATTTGACTGGCATAAACAGTATGCTAATTAGCATAGGTTCTCTGGTTTCAAGGAGAAGAGATAACAACTCTCTTTATACTGTGTATGCCAATAAGCATATCATGTATGCTAATTAGCATATTGTATGCTGGTTTCAAGGAGAAGAGATAACAGCTCTCTGTATACTGTGTATGCCAATAAGCATATCATGTATGCTAATTAGCATACTTATGGTGGTTTCAAGAAGGGATGGCAGCTTTCTATATATTCTGTATGCTAATTAGTATACTATGCTGTGAGTGGAAGTTAGCAAAAGCAAAAATCCACAATATGCTAATTAAAGGAATGCTAATTAGCATACCATGCATGATAATTAGCATATTGTTTATGCCAGTTGGCATAGACAGTATGCTGATTAGCATACCGTTGTTGGTTTCAAGGAGAAAACATGGTAGCTTCCTGTATACTGTATATGCTAATTAGCATACTATGGTATGCTGTGAGTGGAAGTTAGCACAAACAAAAATGCTCAGTATGCTAATTAGAATGTATTCTAATTAGCTACTATGAGTATGCTAATTAGCATACATGGTATGCTAATTAGCACACTGTTTTGGCTGTGTTAGCATAAACAGTCTACTAACTAGCATAAACATTATGCTAGTTAGCATACCTTTGCTGATTTCCAACGAGAATGTATAAAAATTCAATGTTTACAAGACGCCAATAGTACACATAGTATTGTCTTCAAAATAAGAATAATACAGGATCTGATCATTACTATCTGAAGTGAATGTCAGAATAGTTACAAACATTGGAAAGGCAATCTACAAATTTCCCTCATAATGTTACAAAACTGCAGAGAGCCTCCTACTTTGGATAAGATCGTGGTTTAGCATACTTGTACACTCACTTTTGCCCAATGTTCGTTTGCTTCTTTGTTTGCTGAGCTTTTGGGTCTTGCTCTCTTTCTTCTTCTTGCTGAGCTTTTGGTTCTTGCAACTCTATTTCTTCTTCTTCTTGCTACTACTTCTCTAATTTTTTCCTCTGTAGCCTCGCATGGCTTCATTACGCTGGGCCACGTTGTGCTGGTGCATTTTTGATTACAGCTTCCTGATCACTTGATGTGAAAAAAAATATGGGACAGTATCAAACACATTTTCAGCTATATATGCCTGCACGATCCTTCGATTGCAGCCATAGGAACAGCTAGCTGCTCAAAGTATCTATCAGGAAGTTTTTCCGCTGTTCTTTGGTCTGGTCCTCTATCTTAGGAGTAACAAGCCAACTTCCTTCAGGGTTCTGGCACACTTTGTACATACTATCGTCAATAATTAGACTGTTTTGGGGCCCAAAGGTGCAGTTCTTCCAAAACAATCTCAAATCCTTCAAGAATACAGGCTTATTATTTATTTGCCAAGGCTGGCCACTGCAATGACCCTGTGTAAAAACACCTCTCAGCTTATCTCGCTGTTGCACTTTTTTTTGGGCAAGGGCATGGGGATTTTGGATAGAGAAAGAGAACACTTGCATGAGCTATTGAGCACTTGAAGCGAGCTTGAAAGGTTGTTTTATTATAAATTTCCATTGATGATACTCTCACTTGATTTGCCAAGAGGAGTTTGTTTTGACAGACAATGAAGACGTCTACTTATTATGGAATTATGATTAAAGAGAAGAGAACTTGGAGATGCTCAACTTGATGATATTGACACGGTTGTGCTTTCTATGTATCATGGTGGTGCAAAAGTTCGAGTGAAGGGTGAAAACAGTTCTAAAAGATGAAGTTTCTTTTAAAGTGACGCTTGTGGATTATGACCGCGACAAATGAAGTGAGGGCCGTTATGAATGTTGGGATTAAAGCCCAAGTGGCCTCTTATGCGGATATGGCCGGCCGCCCGCCTAACTCACTTACCTCTAACTCTTTGTATATACTAACTTATACTTTGTGAATACTAAGGATTTGGGAGATAACCCTTCTAACAGTTCTCTGCGTACTGTACTGTGTAAGCTCACTGTGTGTGTGTGTGAGAGAGTCCACCCACGCTCCGCTCCGCAACTTCAATTGGTATCAGAGCCTTGGTTCAGTGCGGATTTGAACAATCGCGCGCGCGCGCACTTTTCCGGCAGATTCTGGATCCGGAGTTCGAAAATTCACACTCGACGTTCCAGGAGCGTTTCCAACAGGTGACCTGGTGACCTGGGGGTTTACCCCCCTTTCGAAGCCGTTTATGCCCTCATAATTTCGTTCTGAGCACTACAGCAGAAGATAGATTTTAGCCGCAAAGAAATCCGTCTTGTGTAGATTGGCAAGCAGGAGGTGGCCGACATCAATATCGGCATCGACATACATCACTCATTAGTCTTCAGAGCATCATCTATAGACCAGGTACACATATATATCATCAGATATATATATTGCAGTCTGCATTGTTACTTCTTGTGCTTGCCAGGTTCCAAGGGAGGTGTGGCCATACGACGGCTTGACACCACTGGCATGTATTGCAGATTGATGTACTGTGATTGTGGGTCTGCTAGTTGTGAGTCACGCTAGCAGACAGACCGCCGCAGCGGTCATAGGACAGTGATTGGTCTATTATAGGATGTATGCTAGTTCTGGGCAGTTTGCTGAGCCATCTGAGAGGGTCGTGTGTGAGGTTTTTTGAAGCCAAGCACTGGGGGCTGGGTTACCCAGTGTGAGGTGGATTAGGTTGCTGGAGTTCCCCTCTACACGCATCCTCTTCGGCGACTTTTATCCCTTAGGATGTATGACTTTGTGTAGACACTGGATTGCATCTTATGTGTCAGGCCGTTGAGGCATTGTTCAGGGTTCATTCTTGAGATAGATACAGGTTCTGTCATCGCCCAGAGAGGAGACAGTGTATGCTTACAGGACAGCATATTACAGAGATTTTTTAGATTTGTCACTGGTCAGCTATTTATGATTGTCTTTTGAGCTATCTTTTGGTTCCCAGAGCTCAGTTTACAAGGGAGACTCTGTCAAAAATTTTCAAAATACTGACAGTTCCTGAGGAGAGGTGTTCAGCTTGTTGATTACAGCTTGTTTACTGTATACAGAGGCCAGTTTACAGGGGAAACTCTGCCGGATTTTTCTCAGGAGTAAGCAGTTTGGCAGATATGGCATCTTCTCAAAGTGAGACTCTTTACAACATAAAGAAGCTGGATGGCACAAACTTTCCATTCTGGAAGAAGCAGATTTGGCAGGTTTTGGTGCAGAAAAAACAAGTGAAGCCACTGAAGCTCAAAGGAGAGAGACCAGAAGGTATGGCTGAAGATGAGTGGGAAGAGCTTGACGAGTTAGCTTGTTCCACAATCATGTTGACACTGGCAGAAAATGTTTACTTCAACGTAGCAGAAGAGACTACAGCGTATGGCGTATGGCAAAAGCTATGTGGTATGTACGAGAAACAAAGTGCTGCTTCTCAGATTTACTGGCTCAAGAAATTGGTGGATTTGAAGATGAAGGAAGGGACAGCCATGTCAAATCATCTGAATGAATTTCACACAATTTTCAGCCAGTTAACAGCACAGGAGATAGTCTTTCCAGATTCAGTGAAGGCTATGTTTCTCTTAATCACTTTGCCAGACAGTTGGGATACTTTTCGTATAGCGTTAAGTAATTTTGTCGCACCAGAAGGTCTTACAAGTGCCAATGTAGAAGGCAGCTTGCTCACAGAGGAAGTGAACAGGAAGAACATTGACAAAGGCAAAGGCAATAGTGCTTTGGTCGTTCGAGGGAGACAACAGTTTAAAGAGAAGAAGGGTAAGAAGGCACAAAACCGAAGTAAGTCTCGTGATTCGAAGTCAAAGGATGACATAGAATGCTACCATTGTGGCAAGAAGGGTCACATGAAGCGAGACTGTACGAAGTGGAAACAAGAAAAAGGAAAAACAAAGAGTTCTGAGCAAGATGAAAAGAAGAGTTCAGTGAAGATTGAAGAGGTGAATGTCACAGGATCTGGTTCAGACAGTGATTCTGGTATAGCAGCTGGTGACATCTTCCTTACAAGCAATCTTGATTCTGTTTTCTTGACTGCAGAGGATGGACATGCTATGAGTGATTGGATTATCGACTCAGGGGCATCTTTACATGTTTCTCCGCACAAAGAGTGGTTTACATCATATGTGGCTACTAAAGATTATGTCAGACTTGGCAATGAGTAGGTTTGTGACATACTTGGAGTGGGAGATGTGCAGTTGAAGTTTCATAATGGCTCTTCTTTATGGCTCAAGAATGTCAGACATGTTCCAGCAATCCGAAAGAGCTTGATTAGTACAGGGAAGTTGGATGATGCGGGTTATGTGACAGTTTTTGGGAACAGTGCTTAGAAGATCTCCAAAGGTTCGATGACTGTAGCACATGGCAGAAAGTCAGGAACTCTGTACACTTTACATGTTTCAGAGGTTAAAAACCATGTAATTAATGTGATTGAGCAGCCAAGTGTGTCACTGTGGCATCGTAGGTTGGGACATATGTCAAAAAGAGGAATGGAAATACTTTCTCATTATGGTTATTTGCCTGGATTTTCATTTCAAGATTTCGAGTTTTGTGAGCATTGTGTTTATGGTAAGCAAACACAGGAACCGCACAGATCAAAGAGGAATTGTAGGGACGAACGGTTAACTCTTGTACACAGTGATCTATGCGGACCAATGCCTAGTTTGTCACTAGGGGGAGCAACGTACTTTTGTACATTCATAGATGACTATTCTCACAAAGTATGGGTTTACTTCTTGAAGCACAAGGATGAGGTGCTCAAGGTCTTTAAGACATTCTTGCAGCTGGTGGAGAATCAGAGTGGTCAGAAGTTGAAGTGCTTGAGAACTGACAATGGTGGAGAGTACGTTTCCAAAGCTTTTCAAGACTTTTGTGAAGCAAAAGGGATTAAGCGGGAACTTACTGCACCATATAATCCTTCACAGAATGGGGTTGCAGAACGTATGAATAGGACCATACAAGAGAAGGTCAGAAGCATGTTGTCAAATGCTGAGTTGCCTGATGGATTTTGGGCGGAAGCAGTGGCTACAGCAGTCCATTTGATCAACAGGTCTCCTAGTAGGGTTCTGGATAAGAGTGGAGTGGCCGAGATGCTATGGACAGGCAAGGCACCTTCGTATAAGCATCTCAGAGTCTTTGGTTGTGAAGCTTATAGCCATATTCCTAAGGAGTTCAGAAATAAGTTAGAACCAAAGAGCAAGAAGTGTATATTTCTTGGCTACGGAGAATCGGGCGAGATGGGTTACCGGCTTTGGGATCCTGAGTCTAGAAAGCTTATTCGTAGCAATGATGTGCATTTCAATGAAGCCAAGTTTCACGCTAAGCCAGAGAAGACAGAGGAGATAAGAAGAGTTGTCTTCAGGGAAGATGGACCTAGTGCTAGCACATCAAGACAGCATGGTCAGGCTCAGGAACAACCTATAGTGGCTAGAGAGGCAGAATCAGTTGTGGTGAGACGTTCTGAGCGTGTCTCCAAACCACCTGATCGTTATGTGCCATCTCTAAATTATGTCATGCTCACAGATTGCGGAGAACCATCTTGTTACAAGGAAGCATTACAAGTGGTTGACTCGAAAAAATGGCAGTTGGCCAAGCAGTCAGAGATGACAGCTCTGCATAAAAACCAGACATGGAAGTTGGTTAAATTACCACAGGGCAAAAAGGCTCTACCTTGTAAATGGGTTTACAGGTATAAGATCACCGCTCATGATAGTCAGCCAAAGTACAAAGCAAGGCTTGTTGCCAAGGGCTTTAAGCAAGAACAAGGCATTGACTTTGATGAAGTCTTCTCTCCAGTGGTCAAGATGACTACATTGAGATGCTTTCTTGCATTGGTTGCTATATTGGATTTGGTGTTGCACCAAATGGATGTCAAGACAGCGTTCTTGCATGGTGATTTAGATGTGGAAATTTACATGCAGTAGCCAGAAGGGTTTGTTGAGAAAGGCATGGAACATTTGGTATGCCAGTTGTTAAAGAGTCTTTATGGCTTAAAACAATCACCGAGGGCATGGTACCATAAGTTCCACCAGTTTATGCTTTCTCAAGGCTACAAATGTAGTGAGTTCGATCACTGTCTATATACAAAGAAGGCTAAGGATGGCAGTTGGCTGATCCTTATTTTGTATGTGGATGACATGTTGATTGCTGGCAAACACTTGGAAGAAATTTCAGCTTTGAAGTCAAAGATGGCAAAATCGTTTGACATGAAAGACATGGGTGAGGCAAGTCATATACTTGGTATGCGCATTGAGAGAGACAGATGAAAGAAGTTGATTTGGTTATCTCAAACAGAGTATATTGACAAGGTTTTGCAACGTTTCAATATGGAGAAGGGAAAGGCATTGAGTGTTCCATTGCTACCATATGTGAAACTTAGCAAACAAGATTGTCCTGTGTCTGAGGAAGAAAAGGCTGAAATGGATAAGATTCCATATGCGTCTGCAGTGGGTAGTTTGATGTATGCAATGATTGCTACACGTCCGGATATTGCATTTGCAGTGGGAGTGGTTAGCAGATATATGTCAAATCCCGGCAAGAAACATTGGGAGGCAGTGAAAGGTATCATGAGATACTTAAAACATACAAAGAGTATGCGCATATGCTATGGTAGTCAGGTTTTGAGTGTCAGAGGATACACTGACTCAGATTATGCAGGAGACTTGGATAAGAGGAGATCTACATCAGGCTATGTCTTTACCTTGGCTGGAGGTGCCATATCATGGCGATCTCGATTACAAGATTGTGTTACATAGTCTACTACTGAAGCTGAGTATGTTGCAGCAAATGAGGCATGCAAAGAAGCTATTTGGCTTGGTAGATTGGTAGCAGACTTGGGAATCAATGCAGATATGCCAGAGTTAAATTGTGATAGTCAAAGTGCTATACAATTGGCAAAGAATCCAGTGTTCCATTCGAAGACTAAGCATATTGATGTCAAATATCACTTCATTAGGGAAGTACTTGAAGACAAGCAGATACAACTGCTGAAGATCCACACCAAGGACAATCCTGCTGATCTACTCACAAAGGGACTTCCAGGAGAGGGCTTTGTGCATTGTCGTGAGTTATTGGGCATTGGATAGATGGCAGCCATGTAAATCTTTGTACATTTATGTTCATAGATTTACAGTTACTTAAAGTGCCACATTGGACTTTAAGTGGGAGGTTGTTGGGATTAAAGCCCAAGTGGCCTCTTATGCGGATATGGCCGACCGCCCGCCTAACTCACTTACCTCTAACTCTTTGTATATACTAACTTATACTCTGTGAATACTAAGGATTTGGGAGATAACCCTTCTAACAGTTCTCTGCGTACTGTACTGTGTAAGCTCACTGTGTGTGTGTGAGAGAGAGTCGACCCACGTTCCGCTCCGCGACTTCAATGAAGAGGCACCACTTTTTGTGCATCTGTTCGCGTGTTCATTACCATGGGTGAGCGCATGTACGAAGGAGCAAGGAGGTTTTGAAAAGGACTAGGCTCGTCCAATTGCTCCATATGAACAAGGCCAAAGTGTTTTTTATTAAATGTATCTGGTTATGTTTTTCCTGGAAGAGCCACCACCCAGCCCTGAAGTGGAGCCACTACCCTTCAACGAGGGGCAAGGAGTGCATGTGGAAGGTGCACGGCCTGGGTGCAGTAGGTGAGAGCTTAAGGGGGCCACCAAGTAGCCTAGTGGGTATGTGAACGGGGGCTTGAAGAAGCCAAGTTAAGTGAAACAAAATAAAGGTATTTGATGTTTTTTTTTGTTGGTATGGAACAAACTGACCAGGGGTGGCGCTATCTGGGGGTGTGTAGATTGAGAAGCACCCACTGCCTGCGAGCATCCGAGCAAGCCATTGCCATGCCGAGAGGGGATTTGTTTGGAGAGTAGCATAAACTAGATGAGGAGTCGCATGCATGAGAAGGGGCATGCTGGCCAGTTTCTGCAGGATGGCACTCGGAGGAAGTAGCGAGGGCAGGCCATGAGACGAGCAAGCCATAGTCGATTGAGGCTGGGCTGCACCGAGAGCAGGAGAGGCGAGCATTTTTGCTGGCTGTGATGAGAACATGAGGGGGTGCCGATTGATGGAGAGAAGAACCACAGTTTGCAGCCCATGAGAGAAACCACGAAGGGTATGCAGGCCAAGGGCCGTTTGCAGAGTGAAAGAGAGGAGGAGGAGAGTTTGGTCCCCATGCCGTGTTGAAGAGAGCGTGTCGATCGGGGAGAGGAGGGTGCGCAAGCAGGGTTCAGGGGGACATCTCCGTTTGTTGCGATGCTGAGAGTCAGTCGCACGAGAGAGCCACCGAGAGGGTTTAGGCCATGAGAATCTCTACAGGCTACTGAAAACAAGCGAAGGGGGGAGAACGAGAGTGAGGCTTCGACTCTTGTTGCAGATCAAGGAGAGGAGAGCATTTTTGCTGGCTGTGATAAGAACACGAGCAGGCCATGCCCAGAGGGGGGGCCAAGGGCCATTTGTAGGGAATGACAGAGAAGCGAGGAGAGAGAGGGAGAGCCTCGGCTATGTAGCAAAACGAGGAGAGAGAAAGCATCTGTGGGCTGCTGAGAGCAAGGGGGAGAGAAAGAGAGAGTTTGTCTCTCGGCCGTGTCTAGATATTGGACTCTAAGTGACATGGCACACCTTAGAGCCAGCCAAATGTCACGCTTAGCAACCAATCAAGCCGGTTGCCAGTCATTTTCCGTGCCTTATAATTTTTCAAGGCAGGGCGGATGTTTAAACCAAAAGGGTGTTCGAGCAGGGGAGGGTTTGAACACAAGGGAGGGTTTGAACACACGTCCGCGCGATTAAACTGTAGAGCCTAACCACTACACTAACAACGCCGGATGCTCAAACCCCACTTGCAATCAACTATAGATTAAACTACAGAAAAGGTTGCGCCCACTGGGGGGTGTGTGTACGGGCACCCCCGGTCACCGGTTGCGCTACGTATGCTGAGAGTCCATTTATTAGGACCAACCTTGTCTCTCTGCAGTGATTTGAAGAGGGAGAGAGAGTGCCTGAGAGGGCTGCCCCTTTGTTGATGAAGAGAGAGAGAGAGAGAGAGAGAGAGAGAGAGAGAGAGAGAGAGAGAGGGGAGGTTGCCCGTGTTGCAAATCGAAGAGGAAAGAGAAAGCTTCTGCGAGGGCGCTCTCTGAGGAGGGAGAGAAAGAATCGAGTCTATTTTGTAGGCTCATGTTTCTTTTAAAAGAACCAACAATTTGATTCATTAAGTCCCTCTAAGGGAGGGTCCCACAGAAAACAAAAAACAGGATGAGAGAGATAGAGTCTCTCCGTGCGGGCTAGAAAGAGAGAAAAGAAGAGATTGGAAGAGAGAGAGAGAGGGCTTTGCCCCGAGCACAAACGAGAAAGGAGAGAGAGAAATTCTCTCAGTGCCAAGACGACGAGGAAGAGAGAGAAGTTGAGAGAGCGTTAAAGTGCCAAAGCTAGCGTGAGTGAGAGAGAGCGAAGTTGCATCCAAATTAAAGGGGAGAGAGTGGCTCACCGTCAAAAGGTGAGAGGTGCTCTCCCACTAGTTTTTTATTTCACTCGTAGATTTCAAGCATTATTTCAAAGACGGCCTTCGAAGCTTAGACTACCGTCAAACCGCACAAGCGACGGTGCAACGATCGCCATTAAAGTGAAGACTCCTTGCCTAGCTATTCGCACACTTCACACAGTATTGTTTTCATATAGCCACTCGTAGCAAACTTTCGTAAAAAATTGTAATTTAACAAGAATAGTGAACTTTGTAAAATTTAACCCTCGAGGGTCGTGAGAATCACTCTAAGCCTCGCCATCGAGTTTCGACTTTCAACGCAGCGATTCCAAAGCTAAGTTTTATCTCTCTCGCTCCATTTTGATATAAAAACAACAAATATTTGTAAAAGTGATTTACGCTCATACATCATAATATAAACACAATTCGTGTATATTCTCATTGCATTGGTTCATAAGCATTCACTATGACATTTTGTTACAAATCTTCACCATATTTGTGCCCGTGCCGTGTTTGTTATTTGCAAGTGTGTCTATACTCCAACCACTCCAGCGCTCCCTGGCAACGAACATTTAGCACATTATTTTACCTCTAAGTTCCCTCCATCTTTCTCATTGGATTTTGGGGGGTTCATATTGCACTTATCATATATCTTTGTTGGGTATCTGGGGTTTTTTTTTGGGTCTTTGTCCTCTTTGCCTTGCCCATCCAGATATTTACCAAACACCTGCTGCTCTTTGAATACTGTTTCTAATATTGCATTCACTTTAGGTGCCATGCTGGTGCTCCATATATACACATGGAAAAAATGGAGGCACCAATCCAAAAATTTGTGGCTGTCTTTGCGACAAAATACCAACATCCTATCTAGTACATTGTACTTTATCATTTCCCTTCATGTTTAGGGGGGAACGTCACCGTGCATTAGCTCTAGAACTTGAACAAGTAGGCCATTTAAATCAAGAACCAAAGCGTGCCCCTCGTCTGGAAATGGCTTTGGCATGCATATTGGGTCTGGTAGTGCATACCACTCAGCAAAAATAACTTCCCCCGAGGGATGAACATAATTGAAGTACTCAATTATTTTCGTTAAGCATTTAAGATAGCTAGCCAGGTGCTTCTCAATCTTGGCTTTTTCTTTTTGTAGCTGTCTAACCTTGGAAATACGCCGCTTTGTATGGTTTTGCATGCAATGGCATAATTCAAATCATGCAGGGCAACTAGCTACAATTTCTCTTGCCCTATGACACAGAAATGGTATCGAATAAAGACATCATAAAGGACAAGCAAAAACTACTGAACTGTTGCATAATAAAATAATATTGAAAATAGTTTTTGCATTATAAATATCTAGAGAGATACATGCCACAGGGTGTGGAGCTTGCTAAGACTACATAACTTGGACACAATAGGGAACAAATTCAACATAATTTCTTGCAAGCACATGAGAGAATGGATTTCTTTTCACCTCTGCTGCATTCGTTTATGTCATCTAGGGTGCTTGGAGGGGCAGCACATTTCTCGTCCCCAGGTTCTTCCAGAATATGTTCCACGCCACCTTTTCTCTTTAATTTCACTTTGTTTACAAAACCCTGTAGGGGGCTGTCATCACCAGCGTCTTGCGCAGTCAGCCCACTGTCAGTCCTGAAACCTTCCTCTTGAGCATTCCTACCTTCGTTTTGCACACTCCTAACTGTTTCCTCTGAAATGCTTGTTTGATCATTTGTAGGGGACTTGGGTTTGGGATGAGTAATCATGATAAAATCATCATCATCATCATCTGTTTCTTTACCATCTGCAGCAACCTCGTGCGTTGTCACATGCTATGGCATTACATTTTCCCTTTCATGCTGTCTATCCAGCTCATCAAATTCATCATTGCAGGGCTTCTCTTCTTTCCTTTGATTGACAGGTGTCTTGTCAGGTTCGCATCCTGCATCATTGACACCTGTGTATTCCATTCACCCATTAATTTTCAACGATACCATTATGACTGCTTGTATGCATAGTGTGACAAGTAGCATTCCATGTATGGTAGGCATCTATATCCTGTAGACATTCATATTGTCTATGCTAACTATGCTAACTAGTATACAAAGTGTGCTAGCCACCATGATCAATATGCTAACTAGCATACAAAATATGCTAACAAGGAAGTGTGAATATAGTGTGTATGCTAACTAGCAGAGAATGTATGCTAATTAGCATATATAAAATGTTAATAGGCAAAACTGTGTGTATGTTAATCGTATGCTTATTATTGATGGTGTGCTAATTAGCATACATTCTATGTTAATTAACATAAATGGGATGCTAAATAGCAGACACAGTCGTATGCTAATTAGCATACAATGTATGCTAGCATAGATGGTATGCTAACTAGAGGATAAGTTATGCTAATAAACATAACGTCTCTGCTAATTAGCATACCATTTTTGCTGGTTAGCATATTGTGCATGCACCCTAAAATACACATTACGATAACTAGCAAAGATGTATGCTAACTAGTATACAAATTATGCTAGCTAGCTCAAAATGTATGCTAACAAGCATACACATTATGCTAGCTAGAAAAGAAGGTATGCTAACTAAACTTTGAATGCTTGTTAGCATGCACCAAATGCTAGCTAGCATACAAGGTATGCTAGTTAGCATACAGAGTATGCTAATTATCATACCTTATTTTATAGTTATCATACTTGCATGCTAGCCATCATGCACAATGTTCTAATTAGCATAAAAATTATGCTAATTAGCATATTATATATGCTAATTAGCATACCTTGTTAGCTAGTTAGCATATAATATATACCTTGTTAGCTAGTTAGCATATAATATGCTAACTAGCTAACAAGGTATGCTAATTATGCTGCTAACAAGGTATGCTAATTAGCATATATAATATGCTAATTAGCATATATAATATGCTAATTAGCATAATTTTTATGCTAATTAGAACATTGTGCATGATGGCTAGCATGCAAGTATGATAACTATAAGAAAAGGTATGCTTATGCATGCTAATTAGCATACCTTTTTCCTAATTAGCATACTTGCATGCTAGCCATCATACAATGTTCTAATTAGCATAAAAAGTATGCTAATTAACATATTAAATATGCTAATTAGCATACCTTGTATGTTAGTTAGCACACTGTGTGTGCTAACTAACATACAAGGTATGCTTATTAACATACCTTGTTTGCTAGTTAGCACACTGTGCACTAATTAGCTTATTTAACATGTTGATTAGCATACTTAGTGTCTAACAGGGAAACTCTCTATGCTAGTTAGCATGCATAGTTTGTTAACTAGCATAGAAGGTATGATTATTAGCATACACAATATGCTAAATAGCATACAAAAAATGCCAACTAGTATTCACAATATGCTAGCTAGGATAACTATCTGTGCTAACTAGCATACATAGTATACTTACCACCATGACAATGTATGCTAGCTATATCTGATAGTACACTAACTAGCATAACTAGGTTTGACAACCACCATACACAATATGCTAGACACCATACCCACTAAGCTAACTAGCATACCTTCTATGCTAACTAGCATACACAGGGCTAGTGTAGGAATCAAGGCTAGATAACTGTTCATTAACATTATCTTACAAGAACTCTATGTGATTGGAGGTCCTTGCCCTGTGACCTTGCCACACCATTCAGCTGGTATCCTTTGCTGGCAAGTGGAAGCTCTACATTTGGTCCCCAGGGAGCATGCATCAACAAAGAAAATTAGGTGATAGGTATGCTCACATGGCATTTAGACCATTGCACTGATTTCGTGTACTTCTAGTGGCAGACCACAGCCAGTACACATGTTGCTTGTTGTCCCATTGCGTACCTCTCCTATACACTCTGTAAAAGTGTCCATAGCTATCTTGCATAGGGCAGTGGGGATGAAGGAGCCTTGTATCATCCTATGTATCTGCATGAGCAGTTACAATTGACTATCGCAGGCGTACACTTTTGCTTCTTGCACCTCCACATTAATCTACAAACCAATCAAAACAGAGGCATGGTAAGTACATAGATAGTTGTGCACATATTCAAAACATAAGGTTCAATCACAAAAACCATCGGCACTTACATGAAGACATGTTATGTCAATATCAACAGCAGTGGGGGTGTCCTCATTGTGAGGAGACCCCAAACTATCCAGTGTCTCCTTCAGTGTCTCGATCTCTACCTTGAGCTCTATTTCTCTCATTGCATCCATATTGTCAGTGAGTCCTAAACATCGCAATTCATTCTCAGCATCATGAAGCTTATGTCTCATAGCATATGTCTCGATCTCTACCTTGAGCTCTATTTCTCTCATTGCATCCACATTGTCAGTGAGTCCTAAACATCGCAATTCATTCTTAGCATCATGAAGCTTATGTCTCATAGCAAGTACTATAGGGATGACCATATCATGGCTTGCTTTCAGAACCCTCGCAGCTTCAAGCTCCTGACCCGCATTCTTGAGCTGCTGTTTAGCATCCTGCAGTCGATTTCTGAGATGGTCATTTGCACTCATGATGTGCTACAAATCAGAGAGCCCGAAATATGACAGGCTTGCTGTCACTTTGTGAGAGCTGTTAATAGAGAGGGGTGTTGCCCTGGCTAGCAGAAACAACGTTCGGAGCTACTTGGCTAGCGCAATTGTCCTTTGTTTCCGTGGAGCCCTCCTCTGTTTTTTGACTTGAGGGTGGGTATTACGCACCCTCCACTTTTCAACATGGGCATCGTAGTATGCTTTTTCTTGAAGGTCCTGCAAATGATGGACAGCAAACTCAGCTCAATTGAATTGCATGATTGAGCCACTTGCAATTGCCACTAGACTGGATTGTTTTACAAAACCCTTCGCAAGGTCATACATGTCGCTACGAATGCTACTGCATTTGAAGCGATATTTGTTGCGATCCTTTGCCTCTCTAAATACACTGATCCACTCCAAATCTATAATCTGCTCCCGCTTCACCAATTTGGGGTCGTCACCATCCATGGAGAGGCCATGGACAACATTAAACTCTTCTGCTGTTACACAAAAATTTTCCTGCAGTGGGATGTTAAGCTTGAGAGCTTTCCATCGGCCTGCACACCACATAGGATTATAAGATTAAAACCTTACAAAACCCCACTAGAATAGGGCTGTCAAGTGATTTCTACACAGGCAATTGCGCGGGCTCTCCTTATATGCAATCATCTAAGCATGCACCTTGAATGCCTAAGGCAATGCACAAGCACCTGATCAGTGTGAGAGAATCCACAACTAGATTGCAGCCAAGGGCTATTGCAAAAACAAGCATATAAGTCGAATGCATAGTCCTTTGTGTTGATTACAGCATATGCTTAGCAACACAATTTTATCATGGGTGAGAGGATTCACTAATAGATTAGTAGTCGGGGCATGCTGGAGAAATGTGTCATGCTTTGCTTGATTTAAAACTTCCAAATGTGGCCCCCTCATTGAAGAGAGAGAGAGAGAGAGAGAGAGAGAGAGAGAGAGAGAGAGAGAGAGAGAGAGAGAGAGAGAGAGAGAGAGAGAGAGAGAGAGAGAGAGAGAGAGAGAGAGAGAGAGAGAGAGAGAGAGTACCCGAGTCCTGGTTTCCCTTACCTGCATGCATGTACTTTGACATTGGGGATCCTTGGGAATTAGAAGCATTCAGACTTTTGCAGGGCGGAGGAGAAGCAGCAGAACCTTTGCCCTTCGACTTCCTTCTCAGTGGAGTACTATCAAGATTGCTGTCGGAGGTGGCTGCTCCAGTGGTGAGCTATCCTCCACTTGGGTTGTCTGTTGGCCTCTGACTATAGACCTGCTTGTAGCTCGCAATCGCTTCCTCCCTCTCTCTGACCTGTGGTCCTTGTGCTATGCTTCCCTCCATGCTTCATGACTACACCACTACCTCAACGTAACGACTGAGCTTAAGTGTTAGAGATTTTAAAAATATTACGATTCATTTTTTCAAAGTCCAAGTATTACACTTTGTATAGTTCATGCTGGTGGCCCACAAACTTGAAAAAACATGCTGTCCTATCCATGTGTTATGCTTACAAGATATTCTTGTTGGCATATGTTAACTAGCACAAAAAGCACGACATGTTAACATGCTTTCACCCCACAATGCTTGTATGTAAAGATGTGCATTATGAGGAATTAGAAAGGCTTTTAGAAGAGGATTGGGGTTTTGCGGAGGGCATGCACAATGGGGACCGGTACCATTGTAAGGTTGGAGATTCAGGTGTTTGAATGCGCTATTTGAAATCCCACACCTCCTTGTACATACGATTCCACTATGATCGTTGGATGTGCAAGCTTGGAGTGGGAACTCTCTCACAGAGTGTAGACGGCACTATTGCAAGCTTTGACATTGTAGTGAGGATGCCCAATGATGCTTTGGAGGCAGTCCAAATGAACAAGCATTGGACTCTCAGTAATGTGCGGGAACATTTGGTTATTATGGGTTTTGAGGACCTTCAACAAGCGCAATTTCGTTTACAAGGCCACGAGGTGAGAATCTTTTCACCACATTTTCAATACATCATAGTTTGTTGATCATTGGATGCTTATTGTAATGAATGTCCGGAGATTGGGAAGAGAATGGAAGACAAATTGAAGATCGAGGAGGACTAGGGTTATAACTTTGTAACCCTTGCAGTTTTGAAAACAATCACCGATGTAATCAACATGATTTTCCAAAGCAAATCATGTCTTTGAATATAATTTTTCTCATTGAGATGAGAGATCATTTTTTTGGTGAAAGTGCCTGTTTTTTTAATGTCTTTAAAAAAGGGACCATTCAAAAACGGGGGCCGCATAACTCATTCACACTTTTCACTTTCACTACTCTTGAGCGTCTCCACTCTCTATCTACACCCGAGGCTAGACATAGATGCCTCCACAGCCTCTGCATCTTCACCCACATCCACCCCTTTGTCATGCTTCATCCTCTTCCTTGAGGACACCAAATACAAAGGGAAGTTGGACATCCACACCTTCTTTACTCGTCTCCTTGACCTTGACACTACAATTTCCCTTCACATGGATGCAATTGCCAAGATTTCTGCGTTCATGGAGGAGCACATCATAGAATATTCCGTATCTATCTCCCACATGTAGGGATCTGGGTGCCTTGTGATCTTTTACGCTACATACACAAAGGTGATCACCCATTCTCCAAGCGTTTGCAACGATTCCAAGAAATTGCCGCCGACGGAGACCATTTCTTGGATGAGCAAGCCCCAGGGGTGTCAGCACTCAAGAAGTGCAAGTTGGGGGTGGAGTACCCTTCTCGGCTAGCCACATTCATCTTCTTGGTGAGCGAGGAACTTGATTTGGAGGAGCTCCGCCTACCACACCTTTAGGTTGGGTCCTTCATCAAGGACACCAAGGAGTAGGTGGTTGACCCCATGAATCTTGCAACAGAAGGGCAAACACTTCAGCTCAAGTACCCCACGGGGCTTGAGGAGGTGGTAGATAAATCCATTGTCATGGCTGGCCCTAGTGACATTATAGTTCCACTACCATCGACGGATGTGGCTATCCTAGAGGTGGAAATAAGCCACTTCTCCTCAGTGGTGGTGGATGGGGAGGAGTATGTGTTTATGCATGATTTGGAGAAAGCATTTGTTGTGCGCATGGATGAATGCTTGAGCGTGCTATGCAACAACACCAAATGTCCCTTGGACAATACACTAGATGACCTTGAAAGCAAGCTCTTGCCACTTGGGGACTCTGTTACTGACACTATTGCAGTTGTGTGTACAGAGGTCCTGGAAAAAGAGCAGTTTGCACGTGGTTGAGGAATAATTCTAAGCCACGCAAGCCAAGGTTGAGACCGCTAGGATGCCTATGCCACTACGCAACCCCCCATCTGATGATCCAAAGCTCGTAGCTGCGGTGCATGGGAGCATTGACTTGGATGGAAAGGGAAACAGGGAGGAGGACGAAAAGGAGTAGGAGGTAAACTCTATCCTAATTTTTGTGTTATTATTTTATCCTTCATTGTCTTTTTTCTCAAGCTTGATTGGTTTATGATAGAACGTCGTGGAGGTTGATGATTTTGAAGCAAGGACGGGTGGCAAGCGGATGGGCTTTGGACCTCAAGGCTTCCCTTGCGCATTACCAAGGAAACCTCCCCCTGGCAATGTGGCCATTGTCCATAATGAATTTACTCCCCAAGCCCATTTTGTGACTTGGTTGTTGAAAGTTTTGGATGGCCAATTTGCGCGCCCTTGTGGCCACCCTTTTTTTGCATATTGAACCTATGTTTGCACTCAAGAACACTAGAAAAGGTGAAATCAACTTAGAATTTAAGTTTTCAAGCATACTATCACCTCCTTCAGCTCTACCTAATACTTCCCTGCACCAAAAGGCCCAATTACATTGGACATTGGAAAATCCTAATTTAATGTTGCATATAAACTTGGTTTCACAATATGTTAACTTTTATGGTATCCTATGGGGTAATGAATGCTTGAAAGTGCAAAAAAAATCGTGGCCACAAGGGCGCGCAAATAGGTCATCCAAAACTAATGGATGGGCCATTTGCGCACCCTTGTGGCCACCCTTTTTTTTGCACTTGGAACCTATGTTTGCACTCAAGGACACAAGAAAAGGTGAGATCAACTCAAAATTTAAGTTTTCAAGAACCCTATCACCTCCTTCAGCTCTACCCAATACTTCCCTCCACCAAAAGGCCCAATTACATTGGACATTTGAAAAATCTAATTTAATGTTGCATGGAAACTTGGTTTCACAATATGTTAACGTTTTTGGTATCCTATGGGGTAAACAAAGATTGAAAGTGCAAAAACAATGGTGGCCACAAGGGTGCGCAAATAGGTCATCCAAAACTGATGGATGGGCCATTTGCGTGCCCTTGTTGCAACCATTTTTTTGCACTTCATAGGCTTGTCTGCCACATAGGATACCCAAGAAGTTAATGTTTGATTTATATTTAACTCTTTATGTTCAACAATACTAAACTCAAAACACATGGATAATAGACACAGTAGACACAACTGTTAATCATATTGTCATTGCAAAGTCATCTCATTACAAAGATAAGGGTGTGCAATACAAAAAGAGTGGTAACTTCGGCTAATGCTCAAAGTCCTATCACAATCAACGTGCAAGCTGCATATCTTTTGGCTGTATTGTCACTCGCTTTGCATGAATGGCGCATAGGTTGGAATCTTCCAACACTCAAATGATGTGGGCTTCTGCAGCTTCTTGAATAGCCTCTAGCATTATTGCTTTCATTCTATTCTGATTTCCATAGCTTTGAAGCACCTCCTTCACTGTGCGAGCAAAGGGGTCGCATCGAATTAAAAGCTTTGTAGTCTTTTGGTAGTGCCGGATTTTTGCAACCTACTTTTCGGCGCCGCTGCGGTTGTCTTGGGGGCACTTGCACATTTGCTGGCTGGTGGTGTTTAGGCTTCTTGAAGAACTTTGAATTGCACCTGTTTACATGCTTAGGGGCTGGATTTGCAGCCTCGTCCGATTTATCCTTTTCCCTTGGCTCCTGATCTTGTCGTGTGGGGAGAGCTCCCTGGCCTCGAGGCAGTGTCTTCCCCCCAACGAGCACCCGGTGTGTGCGCAGTATATCAGCTCGTTGCCATGGTGGCTTTGTCTCTGATTCAGTGTCTGTATGGACCACTCGAGTCTTGGATGGTCCTGCTTGTAATTTCTAGCCCGGCTGCTCCTCCCTATTGGACTCTAGTCTTTGTTGGGCCTCTTCTTCTCTCCAGCGCTGGACGTGTTGCTTCATTCTTCGTCTAGGTGTTTCTTCTTGAGAACGGAAAGATTCTATAGCCCTTGATGACTCTTGTGCCCTACTACCATGCCCACTGGTAGAAGAGTGTCTTGAACTGCCAGGTGGTCGTGGCCGTTTGATTGTCCCTTTAAGCCATGCCGGCTTCTCACATCCTTGGAGGGTGTTTTTGTTGGCAGGCGGATGCTCTTTTGCGGTTTGTTTGGTGCGGGCCATTTGCTATGGTAAGAGCTCACCCGTGCTAAACAAATGAGTGGTTTATGAGAGCATGCAATATTTATAAGGGCCCATTTAGAAAGGGCCCTGTTCACACTAATTTTGGGGAAAAACTATTATTTTTTGAATGAACATGTCGTTAAGAGTTGGACCCTTCGTTCACGTGTAGTGACTCGCACAGAATCCACTTTGTCCCTTGTCGCACTCTGCATTGGCGCCATGTAGCATGCTTGGCGGGGCCTTGCGACATTTTCCACTTGTTGCTGTGCTATTGACGACTCCATTTCCACACTTCAATAGAAATCTTGGATTGTCGTGCACGCTCCATTGTGAGCTTACGAGCAAATGTTGTGCTAAAAAACCAGTTGAACATCTCCTCCAGATAATTGGATTGCACCATTCCACCTTCATGTCGAGTATTTTTGAAGTACACCCCCCTTGCTTGATAATGGGACTTCTCCATGCCTTGAGTGCTAAAAATTTCAAGCGATCCATATTTGTGCATAAAAAATGCACCATGCACAAACACGATATGCTGTTCACATGAGTAAACAATCCACATTATTTAATGAAAACAATCCCTTGTAATAAGTTCACCACGTAACATGGCTCACCATGTAATGTGTGATGTTATTTTCACCCCAAGAAAGGGTGAAGACCTTGGTAAAATCCGCCAAGGCTTCTTGAAATGATTGGCGTTGTTATTCTGTTGTGTTGTTAAGGCCCATAAGCTTGACCATTTTATCAAAATGTGCCCAGACTTGCTTGCGCTTGTTTGCAAGCTCGCCGTTTGAATCATTGTTAGTAGTAACTTTGCATAACTCCTTCCAAAGCTCCCAAAGGTTACCTGCCTGCTGGTTGGAGCTGTTTTGAGCAGCATATCGACCTGGCTTTTCTTGGGAAACTTTCTTCAAAAAGTGTCTGGCTTTTTGTCCACTCATTGACACTTGTTGAACAATTTCATGGGCCTCCCCTGTGTTCTTTGCAGCAACGATAGACACATTTCCAGCATGACAGCCAATGGAATTCAAGAGTACCTCCACTCTTTTGATCGCTTCCTGGGACTTTTCCAATGGTTTCATTGTGAAAGCATAGTCAATGTGGAGCTTCAATAGCCTATCAAAAATGCGCATGAATGCCTGTAATGTACAAAAATATAAATTCAATAGAGGAAATGGAAAGATTGGATTCTAAGCGCGGTCCTTTTGATCACGGTCTGCGGCATTGAGCATGGGACATATCAGAATAGACACTTCCCATTCTCTACCTTCATCTACGGCATCACGAAAATCCAACACGTGTTCTCCATGCCCTTGCCATGGAAGCATGGAACCGACCTTTGCAGTAATATTGTGTGAGTTTTGTCCGTTAGGTTTGTACCCTTGAGTGCAAAATGGACAAGGCATAGAAGAAGCCCCTTGTTTGCAGCCAAGCAAACACTTTATGTCTTCAAGTCCCCACCTAAGTGCCACTCCACATCATAGCTACCAAAACCTTCAACCTCCAACTTCTGACGTGCAATTTGGGAGTGTATTACTTCTGTGATCCATGGAGTTCTCTCAAAAATCCATGAAAGTACTCCATTGGTCTCCTTGGGCATGTCTGATTTCACGCTAAAAGACGGGGTGGGAGATGGCTCGATGTGCGCTCCTTGCCGCACTGTCGAAGCAAGGGACTTGCCAATACACCGTATGCGAGCCACAAACGGCTCCAAGCACACAACAAGCCTAAACTAGCAAGCTCAAGAAAACAAAGGGTGTGTCACTCACCGCTCTACGCTCGCCTTCGTGGTGGATTCCTCGCCGCGATGAAGAAGAAGCTGCAGTCGTGCCGCGCTCAACCGCTTCGCCGCCGTCGTGCCTTCGTAATGCTCGATCGCACACACACTCTCCCTCTCTCTCTCTCTCTCACACACACACACAAGGAGGTGAAGAAGAAGAAGAAGATGGAGATGGAGCAAGAGCACTCTTCAATTGCACAAATGAGAGAATGAGTAAAAATTAGGTTTAGTTGGCTTTTATAGGAGCTCACCCCATTCACACTTGGGCGCCCATGCTTAACCAACTAATCCCTTGAATGTCCAAGTTAAAGTGCGCCTCTCATCGGCGATCACTCTACCTTTCCCTATTGGTCCGACAAGCCCGGTACCTGACTCTACCAAATACATAATACACGTCCATCGTAGGTGATCATGTGTCCGTGTGCCGTGAGGGTTAACATGCCCCCCTTCCTGATGTAGATTCCGTCCTCGGAAGCTATTGAGTTGAAGCTGGTTCGTCGAGGTGGAAGAGCATTTGAGATGAATGTCCTTAGCCTTCTTTAGTCACTGCAAAATCAAACAACATTGGCACAGTAATTGCATTCTCTTAAAAAGCATATGCAGTTTTAGGTAGACACATTGATTGGTAAAAGAATTTCAAACAATTTGTTAGCAATGAACATTAAATTGCAATGTAATCAAAGGCATAAACTGATGTAAAGGCAAAAAATTAAACAAGTCTGGGGTCGCTAATTTGACGGTCGAAAAGCACTAGAGATCGAATATTAATACCATGGGTAAGCTTCTTAATTTTCTGTGGTCAATTAAGTTGTTTAATCGCGAGAGCCAAGTATTCATGTTCAAGGGCTGACTAGAGGCTATATCTAGAAAACCTTGTAGTTAAGCTACCATAAAAGGAATTTCTCATGAAATCATCGCCTGACTGATTACTTTTTCTTTGACCCCCCAAGGTCTTTTCACACTGATTCAATTATGATGTGTGTGCTTATTTTGTATGCCTTGGGTTTTTTGCTTTTCAAGGAAAAGCGCCCACACTGGGAACCTCTAGGGCTCTAGTACCATAGGCTATACATGTGAGTGAAGTACCAAATCAAGCCGAGATTTCTCTTCCAGCTTAAAATTTTACATTGTGGCACTTTGATTTTTTGTTTGTTCATTTTCATCATTTTAATTTTGTAACTTTGGGGGGTCATATAACACTGTTACCCTCCCCAGGCTCATCACATTAGTAAACTCCCTTTATAATACTTAAGCTAAAGGTCAATAGGTTTAAGCCCACTAGAAAGCCCTAGTACATTTCATACAATGCTGCCTAAATCGGATTAAGAACCTAAGTAACCATTGCTTATTAGGAAGGCATTCCCCATGGTATTAAGAGAAGATTTCTAACACCTAACTTGGTCAAACTAGCTTAGTCGGACTGCTTGATTTTTACACCTAAACAAGTGATTATGACAAAAGATTACATTGAATTAAATGTTGGATACTAAGCCAATGCGCTGAATAGTATGCTACCAATCACAATCAAAGCAGACAAACATGGATGCAAAAAAGATAAGGGCAATGCTAATGGACAAGAAACACCTGTTTGTGTTGATGGTCGCGCTTGATTTGAAGTGTGAACGAGAGAAAGGTTCCATGAAGGTCCAAATCCTATCAATAGCAACACGCTCCTGTACACACTAGGAAACACAAACAATACCTCTAGGAGGCACATCAGTGGGAAAAATTAAAACTCCTAAAAAACAAACTCAAAACACAATCTAGACCCCTAACCTACCTATCTGTCACCCCTTTTAGAATCAAGGAAAGAGGATATTATATAAACCGGGTGGCCACCCTAAGGCTAGGCCTCTATCCTCATCATCTAGATAAATAAAATCGTTGTCCGTGAGGCCATAGTCTTCCTCGGTCTCTATTAGTTCCTCTTCATCATCCTCTTGTGCAAGCATGCTAATCAAGAACCTCGTGATGCGTGGATACTCATCTTGTGCAAAAGAATAAGCATGTGCCATTGGAGACACATTCGCCACTGGGTAGGGATCACTAGTTAGCCATAGACGTATCAGCCATTCTAACTCCTCAAAATTTCTCTCACATGCAAGGCTCTCTATCAAATCCCATTCGCAAGAAAGTATAGGGTAGCATACGTAGAACACTTGTTGAAAAGACAAGGGGTACCTTTCATCAAAAATAGAAGTGCATGCCTCTGGTGAAGTAGCCATTTCTGACAAGACAGATAGATTTGGTTAGGCCTTTAAAACATAAGAGTTGTTTTTGTGTGTTGCTTGACTTGACACGGTGAATTTGGACTTATATGTAAGATCTGATAGGGTGCTCTCTCATTGCTAGGCGCTCTTGCTCTTTACTATTTTTCTTTTTTTGTGAGTATAAGGCTATATATATACATTCCCTAAGATCGGAGATTAAGAGGTCAGGGAAAAAGGTTGAGAGGGAAGCAAGTGAATGATGGATGTCCACACACACTCCCCCCTTCCTTGGGTAGATCATACCGTTTGAAATGAGCTTGTCACCCTTTGAAACCAATTGTTCCAGTTGGTAATAGGTGAGGATTTTTGCCAGTAGTTTTCTATTACCCTAGGTGCCTCGTCAAGCTGCAAGGGTGGTAAGGTACTCTCCCAAGATTGAACTTGAAGTGGTTCATTAGGTGATTCTTGAACACTGGGAGGTGTGGATTCTTTTTTAGCTTCATGGAGGTCCACTACTATAGATGGAGGCTGTGTAGAAGCTTTTACCTCTATGGATGTATTACATGATGAGCTAGAATCTTCATGGGACTCCCCCCTTCCTGAGCTAGGTGGAACAAATCGTTCTTTCTTTGGTACCCAAACTAGCTCTAGAACGGGTGTGTAACATTCCATGATTTTTTTCTTCCCACGATTTTCAATTTGTTTTGGAGCCACAGGATTGGGTTTACATGGGCCAGGTGACAGGTAAGAGTACACTTTACGTTTGGGCACCCAGATTTGATCATTTCCTTCATAGTATCCTTGGGCTTCCAATAGTCGTTTAGGAATCCAACGCAGCGTTTCTTTACATTTCTTGGAGTGAGTGGTACGGTTCTTGCTAGGTTTCCGTTTTTTTGCATCAACCATGCTCACTACAGAGGTTTTAGGGACCCACTTATATGTTTTCTCTGTTATATTAGGATGGTTCTTGTGTGTCTCAAGCTTTCTTTCAACTACATTAGTTGAAGCTCTAGAGAGTTGGGCTATGGGGACGTATGGTTCAACCTCCTGGACATGCAATGTCTTGGGTTTTATTTCCTTGGGCCATATCTCAGGGACTATGGCTTGAGTGGTAGGGCTAAGAGTTGGTTTTTGCGTTGTAACACCCCCAGTCCCCCAATCAATAGTGCATTTGGTGGCTATCATCCACGTGCGGCCTAGGTTTATATTACCCTCCATAGTTCCAGTAGGCATGACCAAAAAGTCTTGAGCTACCATCCCATTGTCATAACTGACAGAAGTGTGCCAGATTCCAAAAACCGTAGTTTTTTTCTTGTTGACACCCTTGACTTGGATAATACTCTCAGATAGAGGTGGCTTCCCTAACTGACACCACACCCCATAGGATAGCAGATTGTATTTAGCACCCGTGTCCAATAAGGCGTTATATAGCACTTTTCCATAGGCACTATTTAACTCAATGGGGTATCGTAGAGGTGTGTCAGAGTCCAACCCATCCTCTTCGTGTGCTTCATTTGCATCAGGTTCCGAGCGAGTAGCTCTACCTAATGTTTCCATCAAACGGCTAAACATACTAGTACTAGGCTGTGGAGCTTCGGGAGGTGCATGGCCTTCTCTCTCAGTGTTTTGGGTAGGGTATGCTTCCATGATTTCTGAGTCGGAGGAGGAATCACTAGCGGCTATTTTAGGGTCTTGGGTGGTGCTACCTTGTGTCCCCGCTGAGGGTCTAGAGCTTATCGTGGATGGGTAATGGGTGTCCGTATGAACAGAGGCACCCTCAATATGCTCGTGTTCTAACACTCGCCCAGAGCGTAAGTGCATGTGCTTTTGATACCCTAAGGTGTCAAAAAGCTGCTTTAGGAGGCCTTGTGACTAGTTTTTAGCGTATTTTTTGTTTGTTTTTTTGCTAGATTTTTTAGAGCGTGTCGTGGAATGGGCCGTGTGATAGCTCAAAACGAGCGTATCGGTCAGAGGGTCGTGCCGTGCTTTACAGCCCTCCGTTTGGTCACTATATGCCCTCGGAATCCCTAAAACTGTCAATTTCCAGTAGGGAACTAGGCCCAAACTAGAAAGTCTAAGGGTGCAAGTGGGAAGAGAAAGGAGGAAAGTGGAGGACTTGTCCCACATGCTCTCATTCTCTCTTGAGGGAGTAGGGTATATATATAAGAGTGAGTCTAGTATATATCATAAGACTGAGGACTGAGGCCTGGGCCTGGGCCTGGGCCTGGGCCTGGGCCTGGGCCTGGGCTTGGGCTTGGGCTTGGGCTTGGGCTTGGGCTTGGGAAAATGATCCCGATCCCGATCTACCTTTTATACAAACCAACCCGTACGTTTTAAGAGTCGTGTTTTTTATTTTCGAAAAATTTCGCCACCCACTCGCTCGCGTTTTTAATTTCCGATTTTTTTTTTTTTTTTTTTTTTGCAGAAAATGCAGAAAACGCAGAAAATGCAGAAAATGCAGAAAAACGCAGAAACTGCAGAACTTGACAGAAATTGAAAACGCCGAACTTGAAATTGCAGAAATTGAAAAAACGCAGACAATAGCAGAAATTGAAACTTGACAGCAATTGCAGAAAACGCAAAAAACAGAAATCTCCACACACCCCTTCCCTGCCTTTCCTATGATACAAATTGCACCACAAGGAAGCGTAAAGTGCTAACCGAGCTTAGTGTAGGGCATATCCCCGGCAACGGCGCCAAAAATGTGCGCTCCTTGCCGCACTGTCGAAGCAAGGGACTTGCCAATACACCGTATGCGAGCCACAAACGGCTCCAAGCACACAACAAGCCTAAACTAGCAAGCTCAAGAAAACAAAGGGTGTGTCACTCACCGCTCTACGCTCGCCTTCGTGGTGGATTCCTCGCCGCGATGAAGAAGAAGCTGCAGTCGTGCCGCGCTCAACCGCTTCGCCGCCGTCGTGCCTTCGTAATGCTCGATCGCACACACACTCTCCCTCTCTCTCTCTCTCTCACACACACACACAAGGAGGTGAAGAAGAAGAAGAAGATGGAGATGGAGCAAGAGCACTCTTCAATTGCACAAATGAGAGAATGAGTAAAAATTAGGTTTAGTTGGCTTTTATAGGAGCTCACCCCATTCACACTTGGGCGCCCATGCTTAACCAACTAATCCCTTGAATGTCCAAGTTAAAGTGCGCCTCTCATCGGCGATCACTCTACCTTTCCCTATTGGTCCGACAAGCCCGGTACCTGACTCTACCAAATACATAATACACGTCCATCGTAGGTGATCATGTGTCCGTGTGCCGTGAGGGTTAACACTCGACTGAATCCCTTCGTCCACACTTGTCATACAAAGTGATCTTATACACCCCATGGCATAAAATGCCATATGCAATGATTTCATCAACCAAAACTGAGATAATGAATTGTACATCTTTCATCCACAAATTTCACAACAAGACCAAGTCTAGCAAGTGCAAATATAGAAAAAAGGTTCTTATTGATCCAAGGTACATAAAGTGCATCAAGAAGTGTGAAAAAACTTCCAGTTGCAACAATCGCCACAATCTTTTCAAATCAGCCCCGTAACATCCGCAAGCTAATGGTCAAGGCGAAAGCACCGACAAAGTCTTGTGCGCAATTCTCACTAAAATTGTGAATGACAATAGTTCGGATTGGGATCAAAAGTTGCACTCTATTGTTTGGGGTTATAGAGTTGCATACAAGATGGTTTTAGGGACCGCACCTTATAAAATAGTATTTGGACTTGATGCCATATTACCCATAGTATTTATGATTCCAACATTGAAGATAGCCAAAAAACTCCAATGGACTAGACATGAATGGTCTAGTCGTCTGAATGAACTAGAAAAGTTGAATGAAATTAGACTAAAGGTTGTAGTCACAATATACATCCAAAAATGACGCATGAAAGAGTTTCATGACAAACATGTGAAATCTAGAAACTTTGCACCAGGGGATTATGTGCTTGTCTATAGTCTTAAGAAAAAAACAAAAAAATTGAAAAAGGAAGGAATGGGGCCATTTGTGATTCACTCTATATCACCTAGTGGGGCCATTAAGATTCCTACATTGGATAGATAGGAAATGCCAAACTGGATAAGTGGATGCAAAATTTTAAAAAATCACATGTCACTGACACAAGAGATGCTTGAAAGGGCACATGCAGCTGAAAACACAAAGGAAAAGCAGCAACTCAAGATTCAACATGCATAACAAGAAGCAAGTGAGCGAGCAACAAAACAAAAACACAAAATTTATCAGATTACCAGCATCAAGAAAGATGAAAATGTGGATCCATACACTGTTGTAAAGTTAGGAGCTATAATGTTATTTAGTCATGCATTGATCAACTTCGATGCTCAAGTGAATACTAGCAGTTGGAATCTTTATTGTCAAATGGCAGAATTGATTCTACACCCCGTAGAAAGAATATTTACAGGATTCAATGGAACTATCAATACAGCTACAGGTTTTGTGGAGCTCACAATACACATTAATGGATACGAGTGTCCCCTTAACTTTTTTGTACTACCACCAGATGCCTCAAATAGCCAGCTACTAATACTGGACACACCATGAAAATGCAAATAGAACACGTATATCCAATGGACAGACAACCAGATGCATGTCACACCAGGGATTCAAGTAATGTATGTTGATTTTGCTTCCAGAAAATATACCATGTATCTTTTCAACAAAGATACCAACAAAGACAAGAATGAAGCCAATGGGGTAACTGAAAACGAGAAACAACAACCGAAATAGGGCATTATAGCTACTGAGCCAATGGATAGCCTTGAGGCTACAATTGCTAGTCATCTGCTCCTTTTAGAACAAGTGGCAAAGAAGCATCCACTTATCCCAAAAATAACCGCAAAATCTATCCACTCATGGCCAAACTGGCAAATGTGGATACCTACAAGGCGAGCTAAGCAAGTACAGCCAAAGACAAAGCCAAAGTCTGGATATCTAAAGGAACCCATGAGTCCAAGGTTTTTTGGATTCCAAAAGTTCAACTACATTCTACAAAATAGTGAAAACAATCTACTCAGTAACCACGACAAGTTAGACTATCAAACGGGCTAATTTGCTTTCAAAGCTGCGAATATTTCAAGACACAACAAAGTGGTTACCAAAGCCCAAAAAGGTGCAACAACTACCAATACAAAGTTGGATCAAGAAGAAATAGAGATTGCCAATCTAGACATTCAAACGAATGGAGTTGTACCCACTATGAAATTCTTCCAAAGACACGATCAAAGAATGGCGGTTGATACTTCAATCACAATCTCAGAACTTGAACCGACAAAACCCTTCAACAATTTTTCAATGCAATATTGAGCTACAATTCTTACTACATGGTATGCGCTTGTTGACAAGAACACATGTGAGCCTCGCCATTGAATGCCCTTAAGAAAACTGCTTAAGACCCGCCTCTTGCACATTTTCATGCATTGACCTAGTATGCATACGTAGGGCCCCTTTGTTGGCGGATTGTAGCGATGGTACGATGTAGCATAGCGAGAACTCAAACTAACATAAAGATTTCAATTTGAGGATGTAGTTGACCCGACTAGCACATAGAAACGTCAAATGCAAAGTCCCAAATGACAATGCACTGAGGAGAGAGGTGTCACAAGCGTGTAAGATGAGGAATTAGTCAAAATGCCTGTCTCCAGTGCGATCTAACTAACATTCAAACGGTTGTAGAGGTGTCAAATGAACTCCAAATGACATGAAACTTGAGATTAGGGGTCTCTAGGCTATAGGCAATAGGTTTCCAACAACAAAACATGCAAAAGTCACCCATCAAACAGGTGAGAAACTGCAATTGGTTCCACCTCTTACCTTCACCAAAATGATTAATGACGGGTCCTCCTAAGGCCTAAGTACCTCTTTTCCATCCTTAATTTCACTTAAAACACCATTAACAACTCAAAACAAGCAAATAAACACACTAGGTGACCTAGAGCTAAGACTGCTCATTGTGTCACACACACACTCAAACATAGCATGATGACCATCAACACAATATTTTGATTTTGAAGTGTAAATTCCTACTTATGATGAAATTAGGCTGCGGGTCTGCGATGCCAAAAGCTACGAAATACTGTGAAATGCTTACGTCAATGCGTAGAGCTCTTACATGTGGTTGCAAAAAATGCAACAAACACGACTGCAATGTGAAAATCGGAGAGGGTGTAGGAAGCGCAAGAAGGAGAGAAGTGAGCGCCATTAGCTCACGCTGTGTATTTCATTATCCAAAACTTCAAAAAAATTACAAAAATTGGCTTTTATACCTTAGCCAAGGTTTTTGGTGGTCAAAACTAATAATCTGAGAGCTCTAAGTAAAGATGGGTAAAGACAGGTTGATACAATCTGGAAGCTTGTAGCCCCGGCTCATCAATTACAAGTTTTATCCGGAAAATAGGAGTGACAATATTCTTGATTTATCAAAATGATAAGTGTTTTTACAATGAGAGCTCCAAAAAATGGTATCTGAGAGCTCCAAAAAATGGTATCCAAGTTAGCTTTCTGCTAACATTCCCCCCCTCCTAGCCTGTGTTGTCCCTTGACACAGCTTTATGGGCTGAAATAATCTTTGGGTTGACGACTGGTGAGGTGGCTTTTAAGTGCATGTAGAGCCTTTTCATATCTGATCTTTCTCCCTTTGTCTGGCACCTGCAAAAACTGCATAGTGACTCTATTTTTAAGCTCGATTGCGGAGTAGCCGACGAATCTTGAAGTCAAGTTGCTGATCACTGACCCAAAAATCTTCGTTCTCGCCAAGTGAAAAGCCCTATGTAGAATGCTTCCTCAAATGCCAACATATTATGACAAGGTAAGAACATGCAGTGGATGTAGAAGCCATAGAGGACTTCTTCGGAAGGTTGGCCACTGAGATCGTAGCATAAACCCTTATTTCCCTCGAGGAAAGTCATCCTTGGGGCTCCTGCTTGCTCTGGATCATGAAAGACTTCAATGCAGGTGAGCAGCATTTGGAAAATTTTGTAAAGCATAGCGTATGAGAGATCAAGGAGACTTTTGAAGAATGACATGGCACCCATTAGGGTCTTCACCATGTAGTCCTTTGTCGACGTTCCCTTTTTTGGAGTTGGCGATCTTGGATAATTCAGCCATGTAGGCCGCTTCTTTGTTATTGCCTCATGTGCTTGACACGTCCTTACTTTTGGTACATGACAAAAAGTTAGATCCTTTTGGAGTGCCGCAGGTGCTCTTGTGGATAAAATCAGGTATATAGGATTCTTGTTCAGACAGCTCTTTCTGCACTTGGGGTGGAATTCATATGTACCTTCTATTTGCATGTCTTTATAAATTCTTTCCTTGATCTGGAGTAGCTCTACCTTTATCAAGAGATATGGAAGTGATTGATGATGCCATTGTGCATTGATTTGGTTGGGAGTGAGTTGAGTAACATTAACACTAGGTTGGTAATGGAACACTTTTATGTCCTGGGACACTTTTATGTCCTGTTAAGTGACCATTTTCCTTGAATTATGTCAAGAGTTTCAAAATGGATTTTGAGGTGCTATCTATCTAGAAAGTTGTCTCATGAGCTGAAATAAACTCGACATTTTTTTGGAATATCAATTCCATCTTTAACCTTGTCCTTGCACAACATTTCACAACCTAAAATGTGTGAAAAAACGGGTCCTGTTTTTTGCTTTTTTCAACTTTTTGCAACTATACCACTCTAGAATTCATGTTTGTGAGGTCTGTAATGCTAGAGAACTATCTTTAGTAGTCCTAAACATGTCCTGATGCTTCTAGGGAGAAATAAATGTTAAAGTTGTAAGTTATGACCAAATTACAAAAATTGTCAAATCCTGTTTTTTAGTCAATTTTAGCTCTTCTATGATTTTTTTGGTGGCTTTCATGATATCCAAATGCACTTTTGATTTTCTATGTCGCATATTGTAACATAAAGCTTATATTCCTTGAGTTTTGGGGCACCTAATACCCTATTTTGCATAGTAGACAACGATGGTTGATTTTTTCAATTATAGAAGAAAACGAAACATTCTAGTATATCAAGTATAGCTTTTTCAATATTGTTAGTTTCTTGTGACAACTACATGCATTTTGTAGGTAGTAACCATATCTAGTCATAAGGATCAAATTTGGCTAGATATTGAATAGTTTCTATGGGATTCTACAACTCATAATGTTGAACCCAGTTTTTTCATGTTTGCTGTATTTAGCACTTCATCTTTGTCCCCAAGATTCCCCTTGGTAAGAGATGTATTATTCTTTTGACATGCTCCATGGCTCCTTATGAACCCAAAGGACAATAGGGAACTAAGAAAACATGCATATATTATTTGTATTGAGCGTGGCTATAGAAACCTTGATGATAGGTTTGCAGAATGGTGAAAATTCAACTTTTTTGTACCTATTTATTTTGGCAAAACAAAAAATAGTGAGTGAGAAGCAATCATATGTTGTGATCACCAACCCATTGAAGTTAACTAGGGAATTTATCTCAAGTCCTACAAAAATCCCTAATCTTATTTTTTATGCAACAAAACGTAAGAAATGACTGTTTTGATGAAAATGTACTGGTCCATCAACTTTGGAGACTTGATGTGACCAAAAGATGAGAAATTTTACAAGTTTCTTATTTTTTCCATGTGTAGTAGGCCTTGAACTATAACCTCATGAAAGGATTTTACAAAATGAGTGGATCTACTATGGTTTTGGAGGTTTTTTTCAAAACCCTGAAAGGACACTTTTATGTCCTGTTAGGTTACCAACCTATTGTTAACAGAGTGAAGAACTCTCAACTCCAAATCCATCACTGCTTTCCATTGCTCATCTGTCTCCTAGGTAACCTTATCTTTAAGTGCATCTTTCTCAGCTTTTGACAGTTGGACCATTGGCACTTCATGAGATCTGTTAATGATAATTGGAAATCTTCTTTGCCACCTAGCCCTTCTGCTGGCTGTGTTTCCATCTTAGCGAAAGAGATCAAGGGAATATCAATATGTGGTTGCTCTGACGTACCTGTTTCTTCTTGTGTCTCTTGATGTCCATCTCGCAGTAGCTGGTTGATTCTTTTCAATTCGGCTATTTCCTTGAGCAGCTCTTCTTCTTGTTGTATCCACAGTAATGCCAGGTCTCTGAGTTGTGAGTGCTCCACCTTTAGCTCTAGCTCGAGATCTTTATTCTTTTTCTCTAGTGCTTTGTACACTTCATTTGTACCTTTGATCGAGGCAACTACGGTATTTTCTCTTATCTGTTCTTTTGCACTGACGGAGTTGTAGTTAAGAGTTCGTTAGTCACCTCTGTCAGTTGTTCGTCTTTGGTTTTGCAGGCATTTGTTAATTTCATGAGAAGTCCGTCTAACTCTTCCATTTCCTTTTGCTGCTTGTCTCTTGCTAGTAGCTGGTGTTGTTCAGCTTCAGCTTTCAATTCTCGGACTTGTCTTTGCAGATTAGTGATGACATTTAATCTATCCTCTAACTCTCCTTGGAGAGCGTCGATCACCATCTCCAATTATTTAGCCTTTTTCTTGTGGCTAACTACTGCTGATCGAAGTTTTTCTGTCATATCCTGCATCTACTTTGCATATTCATTGACTTGGAGAATTACCTCATTGTTTGTCTGCCAGTCATCAATTTTTGTAGGCTGCCTAGACGTTTTGGTAGTCTCTTGTGATTCTCTGGATGGGGTTGTGGCAGCTATTTGTTCCTCCCATTGAGGCTATAATTGGGCCTCTTCTGCTTTGTTTGCTAGAGGGTTCGTGGATGCCTCAACCATTTCTTGATGGGTGGTGGTAGACGGGGTTTCCTCTGTGTGCTGTTCCTTTTGTTTTCTCAAACCTTGTTGACTCCTCTGTTGGAGGACTTGCTGCCCTCTCCAGCTCTGGTTATTTTGCTTTAACTTGGTCAGAAGTACTTGCTGCCTGTTGTGCACATTCTGATGCTTCTTTCTGTTCAAGAACTTTTTCTTTAGTGGGCTCACCCTGTGTGGTTCTATCTGTTGGTGATGGTGGAGGGCTTGGCATGGGGTGGTCGTGCTGTTCCGCAGTAGGTGACGATGGTCGGGGAGACATCACTTTTTTCATGTTGGGTTTTAGTCTGTTGTGTCGCTTCTGCTTGCCCTTGCTGCTCCACCACATCTTTATCTTTCCTTTCTGCTTCTTGAGCTTCTTTCAACGTCAATGCCTCCACCTCCTGATACATTCTTTCCAATAGATCCTTTAGATCTTCTGCTTCTTTTCGTGCAGGGTGCTTTGTTCTTGGTCCTTTTACTTCTATAGGTACCCACTTTGAAGGGTCCTTGCCTTGAGCTTAGCGGCTTCGTTTTCATAAGAGTGCTTCTCTCTCTCAAACCTTGCCTACTTCTATTGAGGCTCCTCTTGATGTGCTGCCAGTGATTTTCTTTTCATCTCTTCAATGCAGGCTGTTCTTTCCTCGTTGTCTGAGCTTTCGCTACTATGTCTTTCTGGAGAGATCTTGGCATCGAATTTTTAAGTTCTTTTGGTGGACCTTGTGGCTCGAGGGGATGGTTGTGCAGATACGATCCATGTGTTCTGATCTAGTGCAGATGGAAAATTATCTGTCATGCTGATAGCATGGCAAGCAATTCTTGTGAGTACCTCAGGTGCTCCCAGATATGTTATCTTACCCTCTTTAGTGGTCAAAACTAATAATTTGGGAGCTCTAACTAAATATGGGTAAAGACATGTTGATACAATCTGGAAGCTTGTAGCCCCGACTCATCAATTACAAGGTTTATTCAAAAAATAGGAGTTACAATATTCCCGATCTTTACAATGAGAGCTCCAAAAAATGGTATCCAAGTTAGCTTGCTGCTAACACTGTGAAATAGAGATAGCATCCTTAATCTTTTAGAAAGATTCTTGTAGGTCTCGATTATACTCATCTGCAACGAAGATCTTCCCGTACCTTAAGTAGCAGGGGACTTTTGGGTCTTCCCTCAATTACCTCGAAAGGTTCTTTTCCCGTGGAAGTATGTACAATTTTATTGTAAGCATACTCCACTAATGGTAAGTATTTCTGCCATTGGGACCTTTGATCTGCTTCCTTTACATAGGCTTTTAGTAGATCAAGAATTGTTAGGTTAGCTATTTCACTTTGGCCATCCATTTGCGAGTGATAGGCTGAAGAGAAGTTTAGCCTTGTCCCTAAATTTTCAAGGAGACCCTTCCAGAAATTACTGGTCATTCTAGGATCTCTATCCTATACTATGGACATTGGCAAGCATGGTACTTGAAGATTTGTGATATGAAGAGGGTTGCCATTTGATGGGCTTTGATAGTCTTTTTGACAGGATAAAATGAGCTTGTTTATTGAACCTGTCTACTATCATCCATATTCCCGTATTCCCATGGATAGACTTGGGAAATTCAAAATAAAATCCATGGATATGCTCTCCCATGGTGAATTAGGGATTGGCAAAGGTTGAAGCAATCCAAGTTTCTTCCCTCTATCAAACTTTCTCTTTTGGCATACCACACATTTAGAAACATACTCTTTTATGTTTTCTTTCATGGCAGGACAATAGAAATATGTTTCAATCCCTTTTAGGGTAGACTGAATCCCTCTCTGCCCCGCATAAGCAGGAGTTTGATATTCATATATTACTTTCTCACGTAGTGAGTTAGTAACGCATAGTCTATTGCCATAAGATAACCATCTTGTAAAGTAAATGGTTCCTCTTTCTGCTCTAGTGCAAGGGCTGAAATCACATCTCTAAAATTGGGATCAATAGCATTCTCATCTATCATAGAAGATAGATGATTGTGAGTTGCTATGGAAACCGCATTCACCCTCGGTTGCTTTGAGAGTGCATCGGCTACTTGATTATGCTTGCCAGTAATGCGAGCAATATGAAAATGAAATTACGAAAGGAAATTTGCCCAACTCATTTGTTTGTCGGAGATCTTGGTTTGCACCATGAAGTACTTAAGGCTTTGGTGATCCGTCCGTAGAATGAAAGGAGTCTCCAATACATAGCGCTTCCACGAGTCTAAGTCATGTAGATCTACGAGGAGTTATTTTTCATATATGTTGTGGGACGGATACGCCGCGACGGACTTCAGCACAGCGAGAACTCACCTAACAAGATTTGTTAGCTAAGGATGAAGCTCGACCCGGAGGCGCGTGGAAGCAAGCATAGGGTGTCAACCTACACTCGACCGACTCCTAACTAATTCCTACAGAGGTCTCTACCCAAATGTCTAAGCTGCAGACTTCAGGAGTGCATAAGAGGAAACTTCCTACAACGCTTTATAGAGCCGAATACCCATCAAACAATCTCGAAACGCCACAGAACTTGAAGGAGACCCTACTAACACCAATAGGTCGCTTTCCCTAAGGTCTATGAACCAAAATCCCAACCCAAAACACCCAGTACAAAATCACGTAGGATGTTTGTTCGAAATTTTCAGGTCATCGTTTTCGAAAACTAAAGTGCCTAATGTGTAGCTCTACCGTCAATGCGAACGCGTGGATATGCTGTAATACAAAAACGGATAACGTATGCTCACCGAATCACCAGATGAAGCGCGTAGGTTGAGCTCGCAAAACCGGACCGTACGCACGCGATGTAGGTATTGGCACGTAGCTCTCGTCGAGGACAACACGCTGCACTTCTCCACACTCGATTCCGACCACCGGTGCACGTGTAGCGTCAAGATGAAGCTCTCACTCTCTCTCGTACACATTACGCTCACTCACGGACTTCAAACTTTCTAAAATGACAAAGGTTTTTTTCTTAAGGTCAAAAAGTGGTATAAATACCTTACAATCTCAAACCCTAAAGTTCCAATTTAACCATCTACTCAATCTAAATATCAAAACTGGGATACAATCTGGAAACTTCTGTAAGTCCCAATATTTACAAAGGTGAAATGTCGGGTTTTCTCAATAAATGAATAATTACAAAAAATAATAATCCGTCGTGAGCAGTCATTTTCCGTAGGGTGTGTCCATCTTCTAACACCCCCCCCCCCCCCCCCCCCCCCCCCCCCCCCCCCCCCCCCCCTCCTTGTTCATGTCGTCCTTGACATGGCTGTGAGCTGCTTCTTCATCTTAGGCTTTCTCTCATCTTGAGCAGTGACTCATATCTTGCATGTTGAGCTAGTAGCGTCGGGCTGAATATATCTGTGCTGATTGTGAAGAAGCCGGTGTAGAAAGCTTCTTCAAAGGCCTGGAGGTGATAAGATGACAAAAACATGATGCTTTGATACAATGCATGTATCACCTCCTTGGAAGGCTGACCAGACAGATCGTATGCACATCTGTATGTATCTTGAAAGAAGAAGATACTATCTGTCACCTGGCCTGGTTTGAAAGTCTTGAAGACTGTCAAAAGTGTTTTGAAAATATTTCTCATCATAATGCAAGAGAGGTGAGGCGAGCCAGTGAACAATTTGATGGCGCTCGTTAGGGTTTTCACCATGTATTGAACACTTATTCTCTCGCCTGCCTTTGAGCCTGGCAGCTTTGGGTAATTTAGCCAAGTAGGTTGGCTTCTTTGCAATAGCTCGTAGGCCTTCCACGTTCGCATCCTTGGTAGAGGTAAGAAACTTAGGTTATCCCTGATCACTTTAGGTGCCTCTATCAGATGGATTAGATATTGTGGATACTTTGTCAGCCATGCCTTTCTCCACCTAGGTTGAGAGTCGACTATCAACTTTACTCCTTCAGGCTTGGAGATATCTGCTTTGTACATTGGCACTGTTGGCTCCTCTCTGATCCGCTTGTTGATTGTGGCAACTTCATATTTTAGTAGAGGATATGGGAGAGAGTGCTGTAGCCATTCACGCCGAAGGTTTCTGGCATCTATCTTCTGAATAGCCATTGATTTAAAGACCCTCTGTTCCCATTCCAAGGCTTCTTTTGCTTTGTCTTTGACTGCTTCTTCTATTGCCTTTTGCAGCTTCTCTTCTTCTTTTGTGTCAGATCTTGTGGCTCTTGAGGGGGTCCTATAAGGATTTCCTCTTGCATGGTGGTGTCCACTGGATCTCCCACATTCTCTAAGTCTATTCCCTCCATGGCTGCTAGCCCGGTGCTAAACTACTCTTTTGTTTGCTGCTGGCCTCGCAACTCTTCCATTTGCTTTTGAAATGTCTTCTTTTCTGATTTAGCTTGTTCTCCCATATTCACAAGAAGGTCGTTTAGATCGGCATTTATCTTTTCCGCCTCTTCAAGCTTTCTCTTGATGGTTTCTAGCTCATTCTACATTGCTTTGTGCTCTTCTTCCATGCGGATTTGCATGAACACTAACCCCTCAACCATCATCAGCCACTGCTTTTTCTCTAAGGTTAACTCCTTTTGGAGCTCTTTCATTTGTTCTTCATAAAGCTCCGTCTTTGAAGTGGTGTGAGTCGAGCTACTAGCTCTAACTCGGCAGGAGATGCCCGTAGCCGTTGGATGGTTTGATCTCTGACTTTAATATGGTCTTTTAGCTCGATTACCTCATCCTGGCTAGCTTCCTGCTCTATCTCTGCCTTCTCTTTGGAATTCCTCATGGCTTCCACTTCCTTGGATTCTTCAGCAAGTTGTAGGGTTAGGTTGTCCCTTTCCCTCTCTGCATCTGTCAATGTCTTGCTGAGTTTTCTGTATTCTTGTTCAACTCTTTGCAGTCTTTGAGCTGCTGCCTGATTCTCTCGTTCTATCTCCTGGCATCTTTGCAATGTCGTGGCCAGACTGGCTTGCAGCTCTGCTTCTTTCTCTATATGCCCTTGGCTTTGTCTCTGTAGTGTGTCTACTTCAGATTTGATAAAAACTTCATTGGCTTTGAGATTAGCCATCTCACTTTCTGTGGCCAATGATTTTGCCCTGAGCCCGGTTAGTTTTTTCATCACCACATCCCAATCATTGGTGGGTGGCTGTAGTTCCACTGTATCAGTGGCCATCTCCTTCAATTCCACTAACCGCAGGCTCTGCAGTTGTTCTTTGGGCCCTTTGCTTGCCGGGTCAAATGCTACTATAGCAGCCTCTTCTCTTGAATATCCCGCAGCTAGTAGATCACAAAATGTGTTAAATCTTCTTTCCTCTGGATCTATCTTTTCCTCTTTTTGTTCATCTTCTGCTTGCTGCTCTTGCTCTTGGCTCTTTTCTTGCTAAAAATCTTCTTGTTCCTCCTCCTTTTGTTGGGTTTGTGGAGGGCTATGAGGGGGTGGTGATGGTGGTGGGCTAGATTCCAGGCTTGATGGTGGAGTTGGTGGCTTCTTCTTGAAGTCCCGGTCCGCCTTGGTCTTCCGCTCTCTTTCTAGGCCTTCCTGCTCTTCTAGCAGTTGCCGTCGTACTTCATCCACTTCGTCTTCTGTAAATGGGATGTTAGGGATGTTTTCTGCCGTAGCATCTAGGATCTCAAAATTTTTGATATAATCTTTAAACCTATCTCTGTGCACCCTTCGGGATGACCCTGACATGGCTTCTAGGGACGGCTTCCATAACTCACTCACATCTCCCTTGAGTGCTCTTTCCGCTCTGAAGCTTTCCATTAATCTTTCTAACCGTGTCGTTCTCTGTGATTTTCTCTCTTTGACTGGCACTTGTACAGTTTCCTTATTTCCCTTCTTCAACTCTGGCTGCTCCTCTTGCACGGTCTCTAACCGGCACTTCAATCGTGTGGCAACTCTAGGTGCTTTGGGCTGTTCATCCTCTTTATCTTCTTTGAGCCTTAGCCAGTCATTCTGTGATGGAGGGTCAGGCCATCTTCCCTTGGGATGCAATGCCCCATAAACCACTTTCGTTATCAGCTGACCCGGCACAATGTAGGTGGGGTTCTTGTTGCCCATCTTTACCAGATTGTCATGGATATAGGCAGCATAGTTGATCACCTTTGGCTTGCTCTTCTGCATTGCCCAGGTGAAGGTTGTGGCAATTTCTCCAGGTGGCATTCTCTACTTCTGTGGCCGCTTTGTACACATGTGGAAATACTGGTTATAAAGCTGGCTCATGACCACCACTTTAGGGTTTGCAATATCTTCGAAGGTGTAGTTGCTCTTATTTTCAGAGTATACCTTAACTTCATCTCTTCTTTTTGTCACACTATCCCCTTTGTTGGAGAGGTCTAGTGCTACTGCTACCACTCTCTGTGTGATTACAATCACAGTGTCCGGGTTGCCCTGCAGATCAGTTACTCTGGTCACTCCATCTTCTTTGATTGTTGTTACAAACTCCCAAACTCTTTTGATGTCGATTCCTGCTTGGCAGAGCTTCAAAGTAGTTATGGAGATCTATCTTCTCCAGGTACTCTGCCATCTTGCTTCTGACAAACTCATTGAGCTCCCGAGGTAGCATGGGTAGCTCTATTGCATTTCCTTCAGTATCTTTCAACACACCTTGGTAAATCTTCAAGTCGTTGGACTCAAACAAATCCTCCTGAATCCATGTGCTGGTTGGCTTTAGAGTTCCTTCTGGGATGACAAACGGCTCTACTTCTTCCAAGTAATCTTTTATGGTCATCCTCTTCTTCTTTGCTGGTGATTTTGCGGCTGCCATGGATCCTGTTGCACTTAGTAGTCTGAAGTTAGCGTTTTTTCCATATTAGCTGAGAAACTGAGGTCTAACTATCCAAATGACTTGAAAATTGAAAATAAAACTTAAAAGGAACTTGGGAAACCCTGCATGTGCTCACAATATCATTCTGGCCAAAATTTATCATTTAGACATCCTACGCGTAGGATGTCTATTTCATTAGTTTTTGGTGAAACTTGGCAAGCTGTTGGTCCTTGGCCTGTGCAACATGGCTATGTGATTGGAATTGGGTTTGGGTATCAAAAAGTGCATTTTTGGGCAGATTCAGGCTTTAGGCTCACAAATTGGTAGGATGTCCACAACAGGTGGCTGATGTTATTCAAATGGGTTCAAATTTGATATATAGGCTCCTTACACCATGATAATGGCTCCCATGAGGTCAGCTTTTGCACAGAAGGCCAAAATCATGCTGGAGACATCCTACGCGTAGGATGTCTTTTTCATCAAAATTGCTTGAGATTTGTTCTGTGGGTAGCTCTTGGCATGTGGAACATGGCCCTGCTCTTGGATTTTGATTTGGACAAGATTTGGTGTTGGACAAGATTTGGTGTTGGTAAGATCATGTGTAGTGTTTTTGGACTCAAAAAGTGTATCTTGGAGGTGTTGGGGCCCAAAAGTGATGGGAATGGCTTGAAACTTGATATATGAGCTCTTGAAGGTGATATGAAGAGATCTCGAATTGAAAAACACCATCTGTGGGCCAAAAATGTCATTTAGACATCCTATGCGTAGGATGTCTATTTCATCATTTTTTGCATGTGACCACACAGATAGCTTGGCAATGTGCTTATGAATGTATTGTGCAAGTTTCATTTGATTTGGACAAGTTTTGGTAGGTCTATGGCCCATTATTGCCTTTATGCCCTGCCTTTGCTTTTTTTTCAAGCATATAAGGTCAATTTTTGTCCATATGTGATGAAACTTGGTGGCTAGCATGTAAAGGCTATTCAGAAACTTTGTGTGATGAGAAATGTTGGGGTTGGTGCCCAAAAATGGCCTTGAGACATCCTACGTGTAGGATGTCTCCTGATGAAATTTTTGTGGAGGCTGATACTGGTGCCTGCCCTTAGTCCCCTTGAGTCGCTTTTAAGCCTTATTTCAACAAAAAAGTCAAATAGATAGAAAGTAACTCCCTGTGTGGATTTCAGAGCCTCCGAGCCGTTTTCTGACTTTTGGAGTGCTTTTCGGCGATGAACTTTCTCGATGTTGGTCTCCATAGCTTCCCGATCCCATGGGGATCCTTGCCGTATGGTTTTTGTCGACTTTGGCTTCATCGGAGCTCCGTTTGGCAATTTGTCACTTTAGAAGAACCCGTGGTTGCGTTTACGTGTCTTCGATGACTTGTGGTGGTCTACCACCATAGAACTTGGTTTTTTATGGTCTAGGAAAGCCGCTCGTGAAGTTTGGTGGAAAACGGACATGCGGTTTGGCCGCGAGAGCTATTTGACGCTTTGTGTGTCTGATGTCGTTTCTGAAGTTTAGTGCCGCTTCAGGTCACCTTTTGGCCATGTGGGCTATATAGACTTGCCAAGCATGTCGAGATGCTGCTACCTAGGAGTTTTGGTAGCATTTGGGTGCCTTTCCGTCGATTTCCCATTTGGTGGCCTCTTGCGGGGCTTTAGGAATTAGGGTTTTTTCCGATGGTTTTCTACTGCCTTTGGGTACCCAAGACTGATCTCCTATGCTAGGGTAAGCTGCTGATGAAGTGTCATTGCTTTTGGGTTAGCCGTTAGGTGGTCACTTCTACTTGTAGGTCTCTACTCCTCGCTTTTTGTGTGAACCCTACGCTAGTTTTCGTGACAAAACGACAAACATGCGCGAAAAGATCAAGGTGGTGAGCCTACCTCTCATGTCTGGAGCCTGTCGAGTAGTCGTGTGCGTCGTAGAAGCTGCTGGAAGTTCCGTTCGCTCTAGGTGGCAGAAGCTCTCTCTCAAAAGTCAATAGTGGAAATGAGCTTAAAATGAGGTGATAGTTTCATATAATAGGGGTCCCCGAACCACTTTTCATGAAATTTGACATGTGCTCCCAACTTCTTGCGAGATGCGGTTTAGGCTCAAAAATTTCTTGATTTGGACTCCATTTGCCCAGTTTACGAGAAATTTGACGTTTCGGTCAAAATCTGGCCAAAACAAGCTTTCCGCTTCATTCACATAATTGCACCCCCACTGTACCATAGGTTGTGCTATAGTCACTGATCATTCCCATATTTTTGTTTTTCATTACGACCATTTTTTCACTTGCTTTTTGTATTTTTGAAGTTTTTCTGCCGAAAATTAGTAAAATTAAAAGGAAAATAGCAATTTAAACCCAAAAAATCCCCAAAAATCGTAATAAGTCAAAAACATCACCACAAAACACTATATACACTCACATGAAATTTTTATGGAAGGATTTCTCCGTTTTACCAATATTTTGCCCGAAAAATGGCTATTTTTACTTATTTACACACACCTAGGGGCTTGATTTGGCGTTTGGCCCCATATACTTGTCTATTCATGCTGTATAAGGGCATATTTACTTGGGTTAGTCCAAAAAATTTTGCAATCAAACAAAACCCTTAAAATAGTCGGAAAACATGCCCTTTTTTGCTCTCTTTTCCATTGGGTCCGCATTTGAGAATGCCCCCCCCCCCCCCCCCCCCCCAGCCGGAGTCCTCCCGGACGACAAGGTATCGCCTCGGAGTATGTGCCGTGCATGGGTTAAAACTCGTGCTAATGCTCGGCCGTGTAATGTGGCCCTATATTATGCATACTCGGTCAATGCATGGAAAAATGAATGCTGTGCAAGAAGAAGGTATAAGCAATGTGCTTATTGGAATTCGCCATCGAGGTTTCCTATTTGTTGTTGATTTGGTCAGAAGATTTTCTTTGCAAGTAAAAGCTATAATTCTACCGCTCTCTGTTTGATCGTCTTTCTTGTTGCTTGGTTTGCCGCTATTGTCGATATGGCCATGGTTGTTTCCTTGGAGAGAATTGTCTTGGCTGAATTGGCCATTGACTTTGTCTCTTTTGCTTTCCATGTGTAGATTTGCTTTGCCGGGTTTTGTAGGTGTATTGCTATTTCCTCGGTTGTCATTGTTTTGCTGCTGCTGATTGGCACCCACATAGATCAGTTTGCCGGTTTTATATGTTGTGTGTCCCTGCCTTCCGTTGTTGCTTGTACTGAAGGGAGATCCTTTTGTTTTGGTTTCGAGATCCAAATGCGAGTCGTATTTAAGTTGGTGTTGAGCATTTTCTTTGGGATCCATATCTGTCTTATTCCCTTGGTTATTGGTTGAATTGTCTTCTCCTTTTGATTTGTTCTGTTGTATTGTGGTTTGTCTGCCACGTCACCTCTATCCTTCCGCACCCATACTTGTTTGTCGCATATTGGTAACCTTGATCTTTTCACTGTGGTTGGTGAATTTGTATGCTTGTAGTGAGCATGGTTGGCAGTTCCCTGTTTGTTAGCCTTGGGTATCATGTTGTTTTTTAGTGGCACCCTTCCTTTTGGCTCTTTATCCAGTGATTGCATTGCTGGTAGCTGATTCTTCCGGGGTTGCTGAGCAAAGGCTACCACCTGTTGTTCTTGTGCATGCTGAATCTTGACTGCATTCACATTCCAATCTATCTGCACATTATACTCTTTTTGCCAAGGTTGTCCCAACAACATGGGGTGTTGTGTGCTCTCATCCTCAACCACATAAAATTTGTGTGGGTAAATATATTGATGTATTTGTACATGCAATATAATCCAGCCCAATGTTTTTTAGTGAATGAGATGTACTACTTTCCAGCACTCGTGGAGTAGGATGTAGTTGACCTGTGGGCTTGAGCTGGTTGTATACCCAGGGCGGTCACTTTTTAGAATGTGTATGATATCACGTGATTTAACCGGTGAGGATTATTAAAAGACCAAAATGTATAAAAATATATACATATAGAGGGGGGTGGGGGTTTTTTAAATAGGCTCACAATGTAAGTATAGTATGTATATTGGGGTATTATTAATTACCTCTTGAAAGCACGTGATATAGGGGTTTTTTGATAAGTGACTACCCCAGGGTTGTATAATCCGTAAGAGATTAGATTTGCTTGAGCTAAAAAAACAAGCAATGCCGTCGATTCAACTTGATTGCTACCCACTTTGACTGCAATTATTGGCTCCACTGTGTCTTCATCAAAATTCGTTAGTCGAATGGCATTGATTCGCAGTGGTGATCCACATTGTTGTTGTTGTCGTAGAAGCCATCTTTTTGCAATGCATTCTTTTGCTTCTACTTGGGCTTCTTCTCATACCCTTTGTTTCTCCTTCATCCGTTGTTTTTCTTGATGGATTTGTTGAAGCATATCCTATGTTAGTGGTAAATGATATTTCTTTAATCGACACCCACTAATCCAATTTGGCATTTCTTCTCCTGCTAATGTAGCAAGCTTGACAGCTCCGCTTTGTGATAAATCACTAATCACAAAGGGTCCCATCCCTTTCTTTTTAAGTTTCTTGGCATGTTGCTTCAAGGTATAAACAAGTACATAATCACCTTTTTTGAACTCTTTCGTGTGCACATGCTTGTCAAAAAACTCTTTTTGTCTTCTCTTTTTAGCATAGATTGAAGCTACAGCTCGTGAGCGAAGTTCATCTAGCTTTTCAAGTTCATCTATTCTTGAAGAGAGCTCATGCCCTGTCCATTCTAAGAGTTTCTCTACTCGTAGAGTTGGAATTAAAAACTCTATGGGTAATATAGCATTTAGGCCAAACACCATGTTGTACGGTGTTGTTCCTATTGATGTTTTGTAAGCGACCCTGTATGCCCATAGTGTTAAGTGTAACTGTTGATCCCAGTTTGTTCTTGACTCTGATACAATTTTAGTGAGAACCGTGCATAGTGTTTTATTTGTGGCGCGCCTCAGCTTGTCCATTAGCCTGTGGATGATATGGAGCATATTTTCTATGTATGACCATGAATTCCTCTAGCAGATATTTAGTGACTTCATTAAGAAAATGTGTTCCTCGGTCACTGACAATTTCTATGGTAACCCGTATCGTATAAAGACATTCTCATACAAAAATTGTGCAGTGGTTCATGCATCTGCTGTTTGTGTTGCCTTGGCTTTTGCCCATTTTGTGAGATAGTCCGTAGCCACAATGATATATTGGGTATGGGTGCGATATGCAGGAGATGAAATAGATCCCACAAAATCAATGCCCCATTTTGCAAATGCCCTTGCTCCCATCATTGGGCCGTAGTGGCATCTCATCTCTCTTTATCGGCACCTTGGTGCGTTGACATGCGTCACAACGCTTTACAAACTCCTCAGCATCCATATGCAATGTAGACCACCATATTACTGCGGTTAAGACAATTTTTTCCGTCTTATCGCTTGAAAAATGGACTCCACTTATTTCGCCATGTGCGTGTTCTAGAATCAGCAGGTATTCACTTTCACTTGCATAGATTCTAAGTTGATTGTTCTTTCCTTGTTTATAGGGTTGGTTCCCAATTAAACTAAAGTTGCGAGCCTCCAACTCTATAGACCTTTTCCGTGCTCTTGTGATGTTTTCAGGAAACGTCCTTGTTGTTAGGAAATCAATGATATATTGACTCCATGCAGGTGCAATGTTTACCTAAAACAATGTCGCGTGATCCACTGGACGTTTGGCACTACATATAATACAATTGTTAACATAAGCATGTGTGTCAGCACACATGGTTGGCCAATAAATCCCCAATTGTTTTAGTCTTTGGTGTGTTTTCATTGTTGAACAATGAAATGCACAATCTTGGACGTGTGCTTCTTCAAGATAACACTCGAATTCTTCCGGATTTATACATAATCGTAGAATTTGGTCCGATCCTAGATGATACAGCCGTCCTGCAAATCAACTGGAAGTTTTTTGTTTGTCTAATTGTTTGTTGTTTGGATTTGTCTTTCTTGTTATCAAACCTTCCTCCAAAGGAAAGAATGCTAACAATTTCCTGAGAGCATTTGGGTATCATTTCAATATTGAAAAGATAAGTATCTGGTATGTCATCATCTACTTCTTCATGAGCTTCCTCGTTTTGTATCCTTGAAAGATGATCCGCCCGTAGATAAGTTTTACCCTTTTTGACCACCACTGTGAAGTCAAACTCTAGCAATATAATAAACCATCGTACAATTGTCCTTGTATTGCATGGTTTATTTACCAAATACAAAAGAGCTTGATGACCTGTGAAGAACACAAATTTCTTTGCGAGCAAATAATGCCGAAATTTCTTTACAACATAAATCATTCCTAACCCCTCTCTTTCAGTGGTTGTGTAGTTCTTTTCAACACTATTTAACTGCCGGCTTGCATAACAAACTGGGAAATCCATTGTTCCGTCTCCAGGTTAAGCTAGAATACTCCCGATTGCATATGCAGAAGCATCAATGTGAACATGGAATATCTTTTCCCAATCTGGTGCTTTAAGTACCGGTGCTGATACAAGGTTTTCCTTAAGCTTTTGGAATGAAGTTTCACACTCCTCAGTCCAGTCGAAACTGACTAAGAAATGATACAGAGGTTGTGTAATGATTGCATACATATATATGAATCTTCGATAATATCCGCAGTGTCCCATGAAGGATTGTACTTTTTTTGCGTTAGTAGGCTTGGGCAGGTCTACTATGACTTTGATTTTGTATAGGTTAGTGGTTATGCCATTTCTTGAGACAATGTGTCCTAAGATGCGTCCTTGCCTAACCATAAAAATGCACTTTTCCGGGTTAAGACAGATTCGATATGTTCTGCACTTCTCAAATACCTTTTGTAAATGGTCTATATGTTCCTCACGTAGAAGAGAGTATACACAAAGATTATCCATGTATATTTCTAAGAATATTCTCAGGTATTCTTTGAACGCATGCGTCATTAACCTTTGAAAGGTAGCTGAGGCATTAGTTAAGACAAAAGGCATAACTCGATACGCATAAATTCCCCATTCTGTGGCAAACACTGTTTTGTGTTGATCCTCTATTGCAATTGCCAGTTGGTTATATCCTGAAAATCCATCTAGAAAGGAATAAGCCCGTTTCCCGGCGACCCTCTCAAGTACATGATCTGTGATTGGTAAGGGATAATTGTCCCTTATGGTGGCTGCATTTACCTTTTTGAGGTTCACACACACTCGCAACTTTCCGTTCTTTTTGGGGACAACCACAATGGGTGACCCTCAATCTGTATGCGCGATTTCATAGATGAACTTGGCATCCATCAGCTTATCAATCTCCTCTTTGATTCGTTTAGCAAATGTGTCATTATATGTATAAGGACGTTGTTTGCTAGGTTTGGCATCTGATTTCAAAGGAATTCTATGTTGGCATATCAATGAATCAACTCCTTTGAGGTATTTGTAGGACCATGCAAACACATCTTTATACTTCTTGAGAAGTTGTGTTAGCTGTTCTTCTTCTTCAGGCTCTAAGTCAGTTGCTATATAGACCGGCTGAGGATTCTCACCTGGTTCAACGAGGTCTATTCGTTTTGCATTTTCCGGCCCATTGTAAGATTCGTGGTTTGTTCTTTCCCTGACTGGTGGTGTCATTATGATTTTTCTATCCTGGATGGTGAATTTTTGATAGTGTGATGGTACTTTCATGTTTCTGTTTTCTGACTTCTCCTTACCATCACTTTCTCCCTCCGTAGTCCATACTTCTCGTAAAGACCGTTTCAGTTCTTGATATTTATTTTTACGCTCCAGTTTGGTCCACTCTGGGTCTTTTGTTGTTTCTTGTTTTGATTTTTGAGATTTTTGTGATTTTGTTTCTGTTTTAGCTTTCCATACTTGTTTTACTTCCTCCTTCGTCCGTTCCCTTCGCACTCTCGAGAATGTTCCTGATATTTGGTCTTTTACACGATCCTCTGCTTTGACAAGCATTAGATAGTGAGTTTTATCCTTTATCCTAGGCATCAAGTTCTCTCTCGCTTTGTTTTCTGCTCGTTTTCTCCTATAGAGTTCCTGGCGTCTAGGGTGTGGGTGCTGATTGGCAAAATCATAAAGCTTGATATTGTTTGTCTTTTCCCCACGCTCGCTTGAACTGTTTGAACACTCATTATCTGCATCGTTATTTACCTCCAGATGCTCAGAGGAGTTATAAAACTCCTCTGCATCGTTATTTACCACCAGATGCTCAGAGGAGTTATAAAACTCCTCTTGTTCTGGTGGTTCTACAATCTCATCTCCTTCTCGTATAAGGATTACCATGTAATAGGGTAGCACATCATAGCCATCCTTATCGTAAAATTTTGTTGTTGGACTATCTATAATGGTACAGACATCCAAAATTGCTAGTATGTGTTCCCATTCCAAAGGTTCCAAAGAATCTTCAGGAAAAGGTTTCGGAATATAATCCTTGTCCTCAATTGCTCTTTCCAAGATGCATTCCTCTCTTTTTAAGCTCCCACAATGTGAAGCTCTGCACATCCATAGCTCTTTTTGTTGCCCTAACCATGCTGGGAGTTCCGACCTTGCTAATGTAGCTGAATCAAACTCTTCTACTGGTGTCTGGTTCACATCCTTGTAACTATGGTCTTTCAAGTGAATTTTGGTTGTAGTCTCACCATGTCTGAGGTATATGTGGTCGTAACCCCAATCCTGGACCATCTTTAATTTTCTCATGAATGGTCTTCCCAAGATGATCTCGTAATTGTTCTTTTTGTCAAAATCGACTATTGCAAATGTATGCTTATATTCGGATTCCGTACGAAGTGACAATTACTTTTTCTAAGAGTCCTAGAGGCTTTTCCATGAACCCATCTGCCAATTGCAATTTCATTCTGGTAGCTCTCAAAGATGGGTTTTCCCATTTTTTCCAGATTTCCTTAGTGGCAATAGCGACTCCTGCTCCACTGTCAAGAATAGCTTTGGAAACTACTCCTTGGAATTCTACTGATAGCGTGGTGTTTCCATCTTCTCCCTCACAATACTCTCCAACCTTGTTTAAAGGTACTGGCCTAGTGTTTAGTTGAAATCTGTCCAATTCTTTGATTCCTTCTTGAAGCTTTGAGGTGGGGTCTTTCACTCCAAATTTTTCTAAGCATTTATCTACTGTGGTCCACATGTTTGGTCGTAACCTCAGGAGTTCTGCTAATGTGATTGTACATGCCACCGGGGTGGATAGCAACTCAATCAATCCTTGTGAGTCCATCACTCTGTTAGAAGAAAGTCTTTGAGATGGGATTGCTCTCACCTCAGACTTGTCTTCATACTCTCCTAGGTAAGAGGGTAGAGTTTTTAGTTAGTCTGGTTGGCTATGCCCCAAACTAATCGATCCCTGGTCTCCCCCTTGTGAATGTATATCAAAGTTCATTTGTGATCTTGCCTCAAATTCTTCAATAGGAGGTAAGATCTCATTTTTCTCTTTCCTTGTGCTATTTATGTGGTAACTCACCCTGTTAGCTTCGTTGGCATCACGGATTTGCGTCCACAAGTCATCTAGACTGTTACAATCCCTACCCATTTCTACCAATGTTTTAGGATGGAGCCCCTCACTTGCTTCATCTATTGTATTAGAAACTATGATAGGCTCTCCCCTAGACTCAAAGGCATTCGTGAGTATTTCCTTCGTTCCTACTTGTTTCTCTAAAGTTGGTTTGATAGGGGTTGGAGCTGGTACTTCATGCCACCTTGCAGGTTTACCAAGCGGGTTTTCTATCAAGGATTGAGCTATTTCAATCATCTTTTGACACATTTCCAACCTCTGTTTTTCTATTTCAGCATATGGATAAGTCATCCATCTTTGCTCTTGGGTTTTGTTCTTTTTGAGTCTGCCTTCGTAAGCTTTTAAAAGTGCATCTAACTGCTCATTTAACTTTTCTGCCAGTACAGATCCTCCTGATCCTGCACTTTTGGGTTCTGCTATTTTCTTAGGTGCTACGGTTGTCATAGTGTGTCAGCTTAGGCTAGCTAGATCCTCTAACCGCTCTAACCTATCCTTTGTGTGTTTTAACTCCTCGGATAGAACCGTTTGCTCTCGTTCTCTCCTGGCTTTCATACGCGCCTTTCTAGCTTTTCAAGTGCTTCTTTGATTTTTCATTTCTGAACTTTCTGAACTCTTGAATTATGGGTTTGTGTTACTGCATGAATAGGTATGATTGTTTCGTTTTCTGACCTTCCACTAGAAGGCACTGCTTCCGGTATGTTCAAGGTAGTTTTTGCTCATTTGCTCGGATTCTTAGGGAAATCCGGAATCAAATGAGTAACTCCACACTCGGTGCAATATGCGTTGACTCTAATGATTTCATCATGAGGACAGTCTCTTAGCCAATGGTCTCCACCACACTTCTAGCAAGGTCCTTTAGGCTGCTGAGGTGCTCCTTGAGCTCCTCTTTGTTGGTATGCATGTCTCTGCCCGCCCATGCCTCCGTTGGCTATGAACAACAATGTTCATTCATCCAAGCTATATCTTCCTTCTCTTGCTGCCTATGCAGTTGTAGGTGGTCCTGCACTTCCAATCATGCTCCATGGTTCTGGCCTTGAGGGTTCTTCTGGTGGATAATAGACAGGATTTGCAGCATATCCATTGGGATCTTCGTAATATGCATGCATAGGCACCAAAGCCTTCTCTTCTGTTTTGGTTACTGTTGGTGTGTATCTTATGCCAACTGGTCGTAATCCTAGTAGGGGTGGTTGCTGCCCCAACACTGGTTGTGGTCTTTCTACACCTACAGGTCCTGGTAGGTTGCCTGCTTGATACCTAGGCATCGATGGAATTTGAGGAGATGCTACCTGAGCTTGGAGAGCGTAAGGTCTCTCGCTCACATATCCCTTGTTATAATAACATTCCTCCGTCCCATGGCTTGTCCATTTTTTTTTCAATAGCACACCACTTGGGCTGTTTAGCCTGGGGCTTGGCATACAAGTTAATCTTTTTTAGCACTTCCTCTACAAGTTTCTCTTGGCTTACAGCTACTTCTCCTTTCGGTGCTGTCTTAGCAGACTTGCTTTCACTTTGTTGCAAGGATGAATCATTGTCGAGATCCTTGAATTCACCCTCTTTGTAGACCGCACAATTGTCTACAAGGTAAAGAGCCTCCTTAGTTAACTCATTTAACGTCGTGCTCCTCTTCATATGTAAGTCCTTCTGGAGATCTGCATTCCTTAGTCCTTGGATAAATATAAGCATAAGTCTGGACTGAGTTGGTAGTTCTTCCACAGGGCAGAACTTAACATATCTTTTTAGTCGTAGGGCTGCCTTTCGCACAGATTCCCTGTCTTTCTGTTTGAATTTATGGATTTGTGAGACTGTTTTATGAGCTATCCCCCTTTGTGAGAATTCCTCAATAAACTTGTCAAACACCTCCTCCATAGACTCAAAGTCTCTACGCTCCATAGAGTCAAACCAAGTAGCAGCGTCATCCTCTAGGGTTAGTCCAAACCCTGCAAATTGGGTAGGGAAATCTAACACCTCTTCAGCTCTAATTACACGCACAAAGGCTGCTACATGATATCTAGGATCTCTATTTCCCATGTATTTCTTGTTTACCCATTTTTGCACTTGAGAAGGTCTAATTTTACGATGGTCCACAAATCTCATCATTGGATCTCCTCGTCCTAATCGATATACCTTCTCCGGCCTTCGGTAGTAAGTGGGTTCCTCTCCCAGTGGTGCTCCTAAGCCATAATTTCTAACAGTTCTTGCAAGATATGGTTCATCTCTCCGAACTCGTTCTATGGGTGGTCTTCTAGGCTCTGTTGATCCTTGAGTTTTTGGCTTACTCTCGCCTTGATACCTTGAATAGAGTGGTGGTTCTTGTAAATCCCTTAGCCCTCGTGCGGCTTGATAACCATCTCGGTTTCGGTCTTGTTCTAAGGTTTCACTCTGTCGAAGCCATGCCTGCAATGATGGCTGAGTTACTGGTTGGTTTTGGTTGTTGAATGTCTGCTGTTGAGTTGAATGTGAGGTCGCTTCATAATCTTCTGAAAAGGGATTTGTCGACTTGCTAGGGGTGTAGGTGGCTCTTGGAACTTCATCGGGGGCATATGTTGATGCTCCTGGAACTGTTGCCTTTTCTACCTCCTCTGGGAGAATACATTGGTATTCTCGCCCGTACCTATCAACAAAAATGATAACCTTCCCCATAGCAATTTCATAAGAGAATACGTAAAGAACCTTGTCTTTGCTTAACTTGTTTGGGTAGGGTTCTTTGCAATGAAAGTAAGAGACTATTCCCTCGCTCTCATGCTTGTAAATTCCCAAATTCTCATTATAAGTTGAAACCCTGGTTGTTTTCTTATCATACATAAAAAGCGCTCTAGGTCAATCAATGTTTGGAGGTGGTTCTTGAGTTTCTGAAACCATTTTTCTTTTTTCCATGTTATCTCCATATTTGTTGTAATCCTTAGGGTTACTAACTATCAGATAGTGGTTTCCCTTTTTGTCTCAGAATCTATCTCCATCATCATAGACTATAATTATCTCCAGTCTCTGAGCTGGCCTTTCTTCAATACAAATACACTTGCGTCCTCGATAGTCAGAATAAACTAGGGATCCCCTCGAGTTTGTTTCTTCTAAGAAGATTACAGTGAACTTGGGATCGTTCAAAGGATTTAGGGAGGTGCTTCCCCTTGGCATTGGTCTGTCGTGGGTGAAACCTCTTGGCTGTTGACTACCCATCATGAAGAAGGATTTCTCTGATGAAGTGTTAGTATCGCTACCCTCATCAATAGTTGGTGCTAGTGGATCTAGCTTTGCTTGAGTTACACTCTCCTCGGTGGACACTAAGCTACCTTGGTCACCTGCCACTTTTTGGTCTCTAAAAATGTATCTTCCTGATCTTAAATTCATCAAACTTAGCAATGCAACTTACACAAATCCAGCCACTCACCCGGCAAAGGGTCAGTTTCTGCACAACTTCTTGCTTTGGTGTTGAATATACCTGTACACAAGCGTTTTAATTTTGGCAATCGAATCAAAGAATTTAACCACTAGAGATGATTTTAGTAATGATTGGTACAACTGGAGAGTTAACCTCAACCACTACTGTATTTTATACACTTTTGATGTTCTGGATTAGGTCTGCTAATCTGGAATTGTACTTCCCTCGGATGTTGGTCAATTTACCTGAAAAAGTCTTAATTCCGTCTTTGCTCCATCAAAAGGTCAAACAAGGTCCAAATTCACTTCTGAAAGAAATTATGGAATCCTCAAGTCAAATGAAACCTCACTGTATAACCTCAGTCAAATTTTCTCTTCATTAAGCTCCAATAGACATCCTACACGTAGGATGTCTCTTGCTCTGTTTTACCTGGATTTTTGCACTATGGATTCCCCTTGATGTGCTGAGTCCACAGCTGTTTTTACTTTTTGATTTGGCCACCTAAGCTGGTCAATGGATCAAATTTTTTTTTTGACAGCTTGATGTTGGTCTGATCAGTCAAATCAACCCCAATTTGGACCAAAATTGACTAGGAGGCTTGCCTCAGGCTATACAACACCTTGCTATGCCCACCGTCAGTTTCTGGCTTCAATTTCTTGCTTTAGATATTCTACGCGTAGCATGTCTTTTTCTCAAAACGGCTTCAAATGCAAAGCACAGACTCTCCTTAAGGTGCTGATCACTTTGGTATGCTCAAATCTGGGTTTGGAGTGCAAAAACATCACACAGATGACATCCTACGCTGTTGAGAAATTTGTGGTCTTGCCAGGAAAGCACCGGGCTTATGGCTGTGAGAGTTTGTGAGAGAACTCAAAAAAAAAAACTATATGAAGGAGTTAAACCATAGATACCATGAAGACTAGGGTTTGGAAGGAAGTGCAATAAAAGAAGCCTCACTCTTTCTCTCTTGCACTCACACACACAAAGAAAGAACACAAAAGAGAATGTCAAAACAGCACAAAGATGAAAACATCAAGGCTATGGTCATATCGTATCATGGGTAATACCAAAAGGGTTAATAGACGAGTTAATGGCATTCAATTTTGGCTAACCAAATAGGCTACGAATTGTTCTTTGCAATTGTAATTTTGTGCTTACCATAATATATATATTTTGTCTAGTGATTGACAAACCCTTTGGCACCATTATTGATGGAGAGAGAAGAAGAGGGAAGAATTCAACTTTGACTGGTACGCCAAGTCCAAGACCTTCTTTGATTAGAGTTGATCTTCCAAGGATTGCGTGCAAGAATGGCTAGTCTTCCTCTAGGAGAAAGTGTAGGCGTAGGCTTCTGTTAATGGCTATGGCATTACTACTCACTCCCTCATGAATTCATCTCATCAATGGCTTGAATGCTTGAGTGGTTCTCAAGGAAGAAGAGGTCCCATTTTATAGGTGAAGGGAACCCCCAAGGGTTTACACAAGAAGAGAAGAGCCAGTGTGAACAGAAACTGAAAAAGTTGGAAATGAGCTGTCCCTGCATGATGTGGGTAGACTGGGGTCGAGTATTTTCATCATATCTCCTCAACCGTGGCTCCAAATAAAAAAGTAAAAATATGGGCAGAAAATTTCACTCATTAGCTACGACTTTCATTTTAAAATCATTTTCCAATTTAGATTGGAACCTTGTGTAAAAAAATCATCAAAATAGGGTCCATTTCTGGCAGCAAAAGTCTTCCTGTGATCCCCTTAGCCTAGACTTTCATTTGATTCCAAAGGACACCTCATGCAATTTGAAAGCATGACATTGCTCCTTGACAAAATTTTGTAATCATGCTTGCAGTAATGCATTAAAATAAGTGTATTTTTGAAATCATGCCACCTAGTGTCCCACCAGGATTTGATTCCCTCCTAGTAGCTATTTAAAAAGAAATATAAGAAAAATGTAAAAAATACATAGAATATATATATATATATATATATATTGGAGTTTACCCTAGATATAGGATCTAGCTATGGTGTGAGATGATAATGAGATAGTAGGAATAAATAATCAATGCTTTTTTGCCCCAAGTTAAAGAGGTGGAGCTATTGACGCTTTTCCCATAGTATTTTCTGATGGTAAAGTAAGAATAGGTTACCCTTGAGATAAATAATAGGATGATATAGAAAGAATATTATTATACTTAAATATGCATATGTACATTATAGAAAATATAACTATGTATCTAAAAAGTTACAAGATAACTCTTGTAGCATGAGTTCCCACTATGTACATGTCACAGCACGACATCCACCCCCTCTAAACCTGCACATCCTCAGGTATGTGCCACATTGTCTCTTTGTAAGATCAGCCCTCTTGTACATCTTCCTTGCTTTCTTCTTCACTGGATGATTCCAGAGCTTCATCTTCACTTTGATCTTCACATGTGTTTCACTCTTCTTCCTCATCAACATCTTCTGGATCATTGTCTTCTCTTCTCTTAAGCATTTTGATCCTTTTTCCTGCAATGGGAATCTTTACTTTTGTACCATCTAGTTCAGACAAGCTGTAAGTAGCATTTTCATGCACATGCTTTACAACATACGGTCCAAACCATCTTTTTGAAAAGTTACGCATGACTATGTGTTGCTACTATCATATACTAAAACCCAGTCACCTTTTTCAATTGCTTTGCTCCTGAGCCGATGTCGCTTATCAAAGTAGTCCTTGTTTTTCAGCCTTGCATTTTTGAGTCGTTCTTTTGTAGCCTTAATGTCTCCAGGTCTTCTCTCTAGTTGCCTTATACGCAATGCAAGGAGATCTTACCTGCTAAGCCCCTCTTGCCAAGGTAGTGCATTCCATGTGGGAATCGTATCTTCAATCGGCATCACTGGCTTTTGACCATACATTATCTCCACAGGCATGTAGCCAGTTACTGAGCTATGTGTTGTACGATCAGTCCATAAAGCATATGGTAAAAGTTTTGGCCATTCACCAACTCTTCCTTCGCAAGCCTTAGCCAAAGCTTTGATGATAGGAGGATGCCCTCTTTCACTCTTTCCATTGCCTTCAGGGTTGTAAGCTGTAGTAAGAGAAAGCTTGATTCCTAATCTAGAAAAGAAATCCCTTGCTTCTTCAGCATCCAGTTCACCTCTATCTGCAGTGATCTTTCCCACAAAACCATAACGGTAAATCACCTCATCAAGAAGGAATTTGCACACAGCTTCCGTGGTTTTAGCTCTTAATGCTCTTCCTTCAACCTGACCAGTTAGGTCCTCTCGTGAAAGAACCAAGTACCTCATTTGCCAGAGTCCTAAAGGCATTGTGACTAGATCCACAACCCATTTATAGTGCATGGCTAGTGGATATGTAGGGTGCAATCCATCACGATGTCGGACATTTGAATACATTTGACAAGTTACACATGACTCTACAAATTGAGATACATCTTTATACATACCCTTCCACCAGTATTTTTCTTTCAACTTGGAGAAGGTTTCCCACACACCCCTGTGTCCAGCCCATGGACTCTCATGAAACTCTTGCATAAGCTTAACTTGAGTTTCTTTTTTACATATAACCCATTGTGGTGTAGCACCCTTTTGTTTAGGATGCTTCCACAAGTAACCATCCCTCAAAAAGTACCCATATGCTTTCTTGCGTATCCTCCTGAATTCTTGTTCAGACCAATCATCGTGTTTTGATAGAGTACTCAAGTAGCCTCCAACAAGAAGCCAATCACCTTCATAAAGATCTTTCAAGAACAATTCAAGTGAGTTATTCATGCAGACATTGTTACCTTTGAGATGAGAGATAGAATAGAACTTTGTTTCTACATCATCTCCCTCGTCAATCATTAGTAACTCATCTTCATACCTTGCCCTTGATAGCATATCTGCCACTGTATTGTCTTTACCTGCAATATGCTTAAACTCAGGATTTAAGGACTTAATGTATGCAATCCACCGCAACATAGCAATTTCTAGTGTTGAGCAGCTTGTAATCATCCCAAGAAGTGGTAGACAGTCTGTTTCTACAACCACACATGCACCAATTAGGTACTCTTTCCCATTTTTCAAGGCTGTAACCATACCCCATAGCTCTCTCTTTATTTGTGGATAGTCTCTTTGGCGAGAACTTAGTACCTTTGCTCCAAATCTTACCATATACCTGCGTCCTTCTTCGTCACCTTGCCCTATTGCCCATCCAATCCCTGTAGGACTGGTGTCTACTATCACAATTACTGGCCTTTGACACTCATAGTCTACCTTTCTCAAAGTTGGTGCTGACTGGAGCAACTCCTTTAGCTTTTTCATGGATTTTACATGTGCTTCTGTCCATTTAAACTTGATTCTTTCTAAGCAACTGATAAAGAGGATCAGCTACATGTGCATAATGTGGAATCCAAATAGCATAGAAGACACATGCTCCCAGAAACCTTCTAGCCTCAGTGATGCTAGTGTATGTTTCTTTCATTCTTTGGATGACATCTACCTTTCCTGGACAAGGTTTCCTACCGTATGGCCCGCACATGTGCTCCACAATGAGCACTTCATTGACACCAAACATAGACTTTTTCCCTGACAATGTAAGATTCAGTTCTTCCAACCTAGACAAAATTTTATCACAATCATTTATGTGATTTACCACAAACCTGCGACATCCCTTGAGATCCAAAGCTTCATCTTTGTCACTTTCTTCACATCCTTTGATAGGCAAATCATCAATGAAAGGCATTGTGATTTGAGAAATAAAGTCACGTAAGACCTTATTCATCCCATTCATCATATGTGCAACCGAGTTGGTTGCTCCCTGTGGCAAGGTACACATCCTTACCAAACCCAAAGGTGTCCTCATGGTTGTCAAGTCTCTGCTTTTGATTGCAAGCTAAAATTGATCATACCCTAAATAGAGATCCCCCATTGAGTAGATTGCCCTCCCTGCAAACGCCTCTGCAAACTCATCCACAATTGGACCTGTACCTACATTTCTAATTGTCACCTTGTTCATTGGTTGCATATCTTGGATGAAGAGCAGAGAACCATCCTTCTTTGGAACTGTGAACCACCTGTTTGAGTATGGAGCATTAGAAGGCTCCAAGATTCCCATTTTGATTTTCTCATTCAGTAGCTCTACTAACTTTGGCAAATGAGCCTTTGGAACCGGAATAGGCCGCAGATTCCAAGGCACATGAGGTATTATGAAAATTACCTAGGAGCTACAATAGAAGGATCAACGCATCCTATCTCATGTGGCTCAAATGCAAAAACCTTACCAAGCTTTGAAAGCATTTCTTTGAAGCACTTTGTCTCCTCCCATGTTAGAAACTCCTCGCTACCAATCTGCAACCCTTGGAAAGACTCTTTTGTGAAGGTATGCCCAATCTTTTTAGGATTCCTCAAACTTGGTTGTAAAGAAGCCCGGTCAATCTTTTTCCTATTGTTGGGTGGTAAGGGTGAAGCTACTGGTTTCACCTTCTTTGCTACACTCTTGTATTTAGTTTCAACATGGACTTCTGGACCAACTGTTTGGTTTTCTTTAAAGGCTTCTATTACTTGATACATTTCCATAGAGCAAAATTACACAACTTCATTTTCAAGATGCAAACTAGACCCCATTATAGCATCAAGCTCACCCATAGTATCTACAAAAGAAACTTGTTCACACAAACCCAAAACATTTTTAATAGGCTCTAGCAACCCACTCTTTTTCATGCCTATTTGTACATTATGCACATATTGCCTCTCACATCTCTTCAAATCTTCAAGTTTTGTAAAACATACTGATCCATTCCTTGTTACCAAGAAGCTCGTTGAAAAAGTTTCACCTATTTTTGGATCAGGCGAGACCCTTTTTCTTTCTTTACCTCTGCAATCCGCTTTACAATGGTACTTGGCCAAAACCCATCATTTCTCTATGATCATGAAACTCTTTGCTCACCTTTGGTAGAGGACGTTCTCTGAGGTTGTCACGATTTCTTTCATGGTTTACACAAACTGTGAGAAATTAGACATCTCGTTTACCATCTTTGCTACATATCCTAGCATATGCTGAACCATCATCCATTACCTTTGTTTCCATTTGAACTGCCACAATGTGGGGCTGTCCAAGGATGTGATGATATGAAGATGTATCCTGTACAAAGAAGTTTTGGTCAATCTTTACATCACCTATTGTCACCTTCACACCTGGACATGCTGCATACAATTCACCGGATGAATTGTTTGCCACTTTTACCATCCAACCATGATCTGTGTCCATCGGCCATTTGCACTAATTGTAGAGACTCTTTGACATTATGTCTATTTTTGAACCATGGTCAATCAAGGCAACAAATGGCTCTTCAAGATCACCTACCTTGACCAAAGTTTCTGTAGTAGCCCTTGCCTAGTGACTTCGTGAATAGTAGCTCCTAGGAATAGCTTCAACTTCTTCATCATCATTTGAGAAATGCACTTGCTTCACTCTTTCTCTAGATTGGTAGCATCCTACCATAGCTCCATCATCCTCCTTATTTTGCAACTGCATCCCTTGTGTCTTCAAGGTTTCTCCGTCAACCTATAGACGAGCAACCTTAGCAAGAGTTTGCCTCTTTCTCTTGATGATGTCAATGATCTCCTCGTGGAATTCACGCTTTGCAATGCCAATAACTTCTCCCAAAGTAAACTCAATCTTGCTATTCAAGATCCTTTCCTCTAAGACTTTCTTTAAATCTGTAGCAACTTCAATATCAGATTGTAGTTTATAAGTTGGGCCTTTTGTATTACCTTTTGTTGGCTCTTTATTCTTTCCTGTTGTAGACTCCTCCATGAGTACTTCAGGTGGAGATGCTCCTGTGTCGAGGGTGTTTGAGAAGGCATTGAGTCGCTTCTTCCCCCACTTCTAGAAGCTCTTTTTGATGGTCCTTCATCATCATTCTCACGTCTGCGCTTCTCTTCTACAATAGCCTCATTTTGTTGGCATTTTGTAATGTAGGCATGCACTGACAATGAGTCCACTGGATCATTCCATCCTGTTTCTAGACGTATGCAATCACCTGCTTCATGTAGAATCTCTTTTGTAAGCTTTCCCTTTTTATCTAATTGCATGACATTTGGCCAAATTTGACCATGATGGTCACTCACCTCTTCATCTCACTAAGATGCTCAATTTTTACTCCATAAGTAGCTGCCTCAACTGAAGAGGTGGCATGCTTAGTTTCCATATCTTCAACTAAGGTTTGCATTCCCCCCTTCCCAAAGTTAGTTCTCAAGGGTAGACCTGTCTCTCTTAAGTGGATTTTACCATCCTTAAAAAAGACAACTTCTTTTGACAAAGCATCACTAAAATCATCACAATACCTTCTTACATGATTTGTACTATCACACCAAATACATCTATTAACAAACCCTTCTTTGGGCTGTTGTCTTTTCCTTGAAAGTGGCCCTGACGGTTGGCCTTTTTCTTCAAGATTTGCAAGCTTCACCTTCAAGTCACGCATTCCCTTCACAAGCTCATCTAGCATGGACTCATCAAACTTCGCAGCGATAAAAGTAGGCTTTACCATTTTGTCAAGAGTTGAGGTGGAAGGACTTGTAGTGTTTACTACCATCTTGTCCCTTCTTCTTTGTCGTTTGGCAAGCAGTGAGACAGCACCTTCAACCTCATTCCAGTCGGTCTTTAGTCCTTGCTCAGCATCTTTATCTTCAAGAAGAAGCTCCAAATTTTCTTGAAACTCTTTACCTGCAGCTTGTAAGAAAAGATCTGTCTTCTCTGCATCTAGTGTGGCCCTTTCTATCTTGGTGAGTTGTGCATAGCGCCGCTCAAATTCCCTAAGTAGCTCTATTATTGATAGTCCTTGCTTTGGCTTGACTACCAATTCTAAGAATGTCCTTTTGGTCACTCTCTTAAAGTCCTCCATGAAATATTCCTCATTTAAAGCTACTTTGAGTTCTTCCCAATTTCTCTCATGCCCATCTTTAATTCCCCTAACATATTCTTTAATTTTTGGAGCAACAACTAGCTCAAATCTTTGAATCATCTCACCTTCTGACATGCGATGCAACTCTATCTCCTTCACATACTCCTGTAAGTACTTGGTTACATCTTTGCCATTGAACTGATCCATTCTATTAACGACTGCTTGTATGGCCTTCGTTGCTAAAATCTCCCTTCTTTCAGTGGCATGTTGTTGTTGCATGAACATTGCAAATGCTTGAAACATTTGAATTGTTGTTGGGTCAAAATGCATACCCTGTTGCTCAACATGATCACCCGTGGTTACCCACAAACTCTCACCTTGACAGTTTCGCGTCAGGTTCACCAAAAATATATCAAGAAATTTGCGGTCTAGCCAAGAAAGCACCGAGCTTATGGCTGTGAGAGTTTGTGAGAGAACTAAAAAAAAAAACTATATGAAGGAGTTAAACCATAGATGCCATGAAGACTAAGGTTTGGAAGGAAGTGAAATCAAAGAAGCCTCACTCTTTCTCTCTTGCACTCACGCACACAAAGAAAGAACACAAAACAGAATGTCAAAACAGCATAAAGATGAAAACATCAAGGCTATGGTTATATCTTATCATGGGTAATATGAAAGGGTTAATAGATGAGTTAATGGCATTCAATCTTGGCTGACCAAATAGGCTACGAATTGTTCTTTGGAATTGTAGTTTTATGCTTACCATAATATATATATTTTGTCTAGTGATTGGGATTAATTGTGTGTACAGATCCTCTTGGTTCATAGCAAGATAACTACGCTTACGTCAAAAGAAAAGTTATAGTCTATGAGAGGTAGTATAATGGGATCCGGTGATAGAAGTATTTCATTGAGCCTTTCAGGGCCAAAGAGAAACACTATACGTTGTTGAAGTATTTCATTGAACCTTTGAGGGCCAAAGAGAAACACTATACGTTGTTGAAAGTGTATTTTACGGCTAATCCATACGTTAATTCTAATAGATCGTACATAGTGAAAGCGATAAAAATTATCAGCATGTGGATTATTTATCTAGGATAACTCTAGTATGTGAAAAATGTAGATATGAGAGAAGAGAAGGGAACAGAAGAGAAGAGAGTTTCCCTCCCAATCCCTATTCTTGATCGTAGGCAATAAGGATACTGCGGGGAGAGATGTACCTGTAGCAAGGAGAACCTAAAATTTGTAGAGAGGATGAATTACTAAGAGAGAGAGAGATAGGTTTGGTTAAGGAGACGAGATTATATATATATATATATATATATATATGTTGGATTAGAGATGAAAAAGAAAATAATAAGAAATCAAGAAAACATCAATGTAGAACACATCTTACTTGAGAAACCCTTTGGCACCATTATTGATGGAGAGAGAAGAAGAGGGAAGAATTCAACTTTGACTGGTACGCCAAGTCCAAGACCTTCTTTGATTAGAGTTGATCTTCCAAGGATTGCGTGCAAGAATGACTAGTCTTCCTCTAGGAGAAAGTGTAGGCGTAGGCTTCTGTTAATGGTTATGGCATTACTACTCACTCCCTCATGAATTCATCTCATCAATGGCTTGAATGCTTGAGTGGTTCTCAAGGAAGAAGAGGTCCCATTTTATAGGTGAAGGGAACCCCCAAGGGTTTACACAAGAAGAGAAGAGCCAGTGTGAACACAAACTGAAAAAGTTGGAAATGAGCTGTCCCTGCATGATGTGGGAAAACTGGGGTCCAGTAGTTTCATCATATCTCTTCAACCGTGGCTCCAAATAAAAAAGTAAAAATATGAACAAAAAATTCCGCTCATTAGCTACGACTTTCATTTTAAAATCGTTTTCCAATTCGGATTGGAACATTGTGTAAAAAAATCATCAAAATAGGGTCCATTTCTGGCAGCAAAAATCTTCCTGTCGTCCCCTTAGCCTAGACTTTCATTTGATTCCAAAGGACACCTCATGCCATATGAAAGCATGACATTGATCCTTGACAAAGTTTTGTAATCATGCTTTCAATAATGCATTAAAGAGGCGGAGCTATTGACACTTTTCCCATAGTATTTTCTGATGGTAAAGTAAGAATAGGTTACCCTTGAGATAAATAATATGATGAGATAGAAAGCATATTATTATACTTAAATATGTATATGTACATTATAGGAAATATAACTATGTATATAAAAAGTTACAAGATAACTCTTGTAGCATGAGTTTCCACTATGTACGTGTCACAACACAACGCGTAGCATGTTTTTTTGGCCCGTTTGACCCCAGACTTGTTCCACAGGTCCCCCTTGATGCCAGTAACCCAATGGTATGCTTAAATCTTGGTTTGGATTTCAAAAGTTCCGAATTTTAGTTATTCTAGCTCTTTTCAGTCAAAAATGCTAAAGTCTGCTCAGAACCCAATTTTCTCACCCAAATGAGATGAAATTTTTCTCAGTCACTTAATATGTCATGCAGATCATGCTCATGTAGCCATCCTATGGTTTTGGTCTTAAAATAATGCCTTGGCACAATTTGGGTAGGATGTCTGGCAATTTCTGCCTATCTGGCCTTATCCTGTCAAGATATGGTCAAATTTCCACTTTCCTGTGAGAATAAGGTAAAACCTACCTTCTGAACACACTGATCAACCAAAAATTCCAAAATTTCCACCAGATTAGCTTGTAGACATCCTACGCGTAGGATGTCTCCTAGCTTAAAATTTATTTTTTTCCTGACAGAAATGCTCCTAATTCTTTGCAGCTCTATCAGAAACACCTACAGAAACTTTTGGACTTCACTTAAGCTTTCAAACACACTTTTGCGTCTTTTACAACCTTGTGATGAAACTAACAAGCAAGTATACATGCATGAAGTGCTCTAGATCCTGAATCATGATGTCCTACTTACTCTACTCCTACTAATCATGTGAAACGGTGATAATGGTGTTTTGGTTGCTTCCTGGCCTCTTCGGACTTTCAAGCTCTCCTCTCACCGCTTCTACCACTCCAACTCCTACTCATCAACTCAACTAATACCTAAAACTATCTCACTCTACCTAAATCTACCTAACTCAAAGGATCTAGGCCAGCCACACGCTCCCTAGACTCCCTCTAAGACTTAGAGAGTCCTCCACCCTCTGATCCTATCTAAATGTAACACGAGACTCTTGGCACGCCAAAGACTCCCTATCCTCAAGGACTAGTCTCGGTCACCTACCTAGGGTGTTCGTCCCCGGCAGCGGCGCCAATGTTGGACGGATACGCCGCGGCGGACGTCAGCACAATGAGAACTCACCTAACAAGATTTGTCAGCTAAATACAAAGCTCAACCCGCAGGCACGTGGAAGCAAGCATAGGGTGTCGACCTACACTCGTAGACCGACTCCTAACTAATTCCTACAGAGGTCTCTACCCAAATGTCTAAGCTACAGCCTTCAGGAGTGCATAAGAGGAAACTTCCTACAACGCTTTATAGAGACGAATATCCATCAAACAATCTCAAAACGCCACAGAAATTGAAGGAGACCCTACTAACACCAATAGGTCGCTTTCCCTAAGGTCTATGAACCAAAATCCCAACCCAAAACACCGAGTGCAAAATCACGTAGGATGTTTGTTCGAAATTTGCAGGTCATCATTTTCGAAAACTAAAGTGCCTAATGTGTAGCTCTACCATCAATGTGAACACGTGGATATGCTGTAATACAAAAACGGATAACGTATGCTCACCGAATCACCAGATGAAGTTCGTAGGTTGAGCTCGCAAAACCGGACCGTACGTGCGCAATGTAGGTATTGGCGCATAGCTCTTGTCGAGGGAAACATGTTGCACTTCTCCGCACTCGATTCCGATCATCGGTGCGTGCGTAGTGTCAAGATGAAGCTCTCACTCTCTCTCGTACATAGTACACTCACTCACAGACTTCAAACTTTTTAAAACGACAAAGGTTTTTTTCATTAAGGTCAAAAAGTGGTATAAATACCTTACAATTTCAAACCCTAAAGTTCCAATTTAATCATCTACTCAATCTAAATGTCAAAACTGGGATACAATCTGGAAACTTCTGTAAGCTCCAATATTTACAAAGGTGAAATGTCGGGTTTTCTCAATAAATGAATAATTACAAAAAATAATTATCCGCCGAGCAGTCATTTTCCGTAGGGTGTGTTCAACTTCTAACATATGCCTAGAGCTTGCTCAACATGGTTGAACCTTCGACTTTCATAGGCTATGGCGTGCCCTTCTTGGAGAAAAACAGCTCCAAGGAAATCACCACAAGCGTCACATTGGACCTCAAATGGCTTTGAGAGATCTGGTAGTGTAAACATAGGTTGAGAGATAAGCTTTTCTTTAAGATTTTTGAAAGCATTATTCTCCTTGGCAGACCATGTATACCTAATTTTTTTCTTTCTTAGGTCATGTAATGGTCTCGCAATTTGTGAGAACTTTTCTATGAATCGTCTATAGTATGCACACATACCTATAAAGCTTCTCAGTTCATGAGTCATCATTGCCTTGTTTAGGACGTAGTTCACAAGGGATGTCGTCAATAAAAACAACTTGAAATCCCTTGAGAAAATTGGATAACTCTAATTCCTTGGGATTATTTATATTTTCTTTTGCTAAAGCATTGGGTTCATTTTGTGAATCTTTAACAAAAATCATGTACACAGAATAGAGCTCTTTATTGACTGATTGAAATCTTGCGTATATACAATGGGTATGGTGTTACCCAACTCCTTAGCATCTATGTACATATCTTTTTCCCTGAACCTAAAGTAGATTTTCTTTTCAGGGAATTTATTATTGGAAGCCATGCAATCAAACCATGGTGCCCCTAGGATTACATCCTCATGCTTGAGAAGAGAGATAAAGAAGTCCTCTTTGTCCACATAGATTTGGACATGGAGCCTCAATTTCCCAATTAAGGGAGTGACTGATTTGCCCCTTGAAAGCACCATGGACGGGTAGGACATCTCCCATCTCATAGGATTGAATGCCTAGCTTGGTGGCCAACTCTGTAGATATGAAATTGTGAGTAGAACCAGGGTCAAAGAGAATAAAAGCATCATGTTCTCTTACATTTCCCCAAGCATGGCATAGAGGAGATCCTTTGTGGTGAGCTTCCTCTTCTTGGATTTTGACCAAGGTAGCTCTAGGAGGCTCGTTTCGTGTATTCTTGTGGGGGCAAGCACGATAGGCATGCCCTTGCTCCCCGCACTTGAAACAACGGTTATCTTTATGATAACGCTCAAGCTCTTCAAAAGAGAGAGTTTATTTTTGCCTTTATAAACTCCCATCTCCTTAGCTTTGTTGTTGTTGGCGTTGCTTTTAGGAGACTTTTGGACATTGTCCTTCCCCTTAGGCTCATTGTTACAGTCCTTGTTCTACGTGGACTTAAGATTTTTCTTAGCCCCTTGTTGGAAATGGATTCGTGAAGCCACCATGGTATGGTGTATGACAACAGAGATGGTGCGTGGACTTTGGGAGTTGACATACTCCACCATATCTTTAGTTAGACCCGCACAAAATTGTTGTTTTTTCTCTCCAAAACTTATCTTTTTGAAGACAGTGGCTTTGAGATGTACGTCCTAAAACTTGTCTACATATTTGTCAATAGATTCGTAGGGAGAGAGCTTCAATCTTTGCCATTCGGTGAGTACTTTGCCGTTGGCATCGGTAGCCAAAAATTATTTCATGATGGAAGCTCTTAAAGCTTTCCATGTTCGTGGAGCTTCACCATTTTCCGTAGGCTAGACCACCATTGCCTGGTGGACTTTTGAAAATGCATAGCTACATGATGTACCTTTGAGGATTTCGTGAAGCCCTTGTCTCCAAACGATGCATTGAATTGTTAAATAAAGGCCAAGACTTTGTCCGTAGCACCAAAGGTGCCATTGTAGGTAAGGAAAGAGATGTTCTTTCCTCCCTCTTTGAACTTCTTGAGCTTCGACGACCTCTTCCATGCGGCATAGGATTTCCTATGGCCTCTTCTTTTTGGTGGTTCAAAAGTTTCACCTTCGCTTTCTTCAGAAGATGAAGAATTTGAGGAAGATGGAGAAGAGGGTGACCTCTTTCTCGCCTTTTTATTGCCTTGTTCCTCCTTGTCTGCATCATCACTTTCTTCATAAGAGGAAGAGGATGAAGAAGATGGAGAATAAGGTGACCTCTTTCTCCCCTTTTTCTTCTCTTGTTTTCTGTCATCCCTCTTTGAATTATGGTTTGGAGAAGTGTGCAATGATCTTCTCCGTTTAGGGGGTGATGGAGAGTGTTTTGCCCGCAGCCTTCATGGAGCCATCTCCACTGAAGTGGCAGGAGACTCACTTCTTTCTCGCTCTTTCTGTGGGGGCTCTTGAGTTCTCCTTTGAGAAGAAGATGCGTCTTCAAGTAGTAGATATTTGAGCCCTTCGTACGGATCTCTTCTTCTTCCCAAATCGGAGAGAGGCCTCTTTTGTAAGTATCACAAGGAGGCTTCCTAGGTACTCTCTCTTCTTGGTGGGGAGTTTGGACAATCCCATGAGCACGAAGCTGCCGTTGCACTTCACTTTGGAGGGATGGATTGCCCATGGCTTGTTGAAGCCTAGAAACAAGGTAGTTAACAAGAATAGGGGCATCATTAGTAGCGTGCTTATTACCAAAATCAAAGCTATCAACATTAATTTTACTCTTTTTACTATTGTCAGCCATTCTAACAACTTTTAGGTGTAAACTTTTTTAGGTGTACTGTGGCACTTCAAGCCCTAGTTGCTACTCGTCTTTACGCCTTTAGAAAATCACTCAAGCTCCTGTACCCATGGCTCGACTATCATTAATTGCAAGGAATAGAAGAGAGGGTCTTTCAACACCAAAATAGTGTCGGCTCTTGTCTAGCTTCTAATAGCTCAATAGTGGTTAATCCCTGTAGGACTCCACTATTAAGACCATAGCTCTCAACGGTGATGCCCCGTTATCTGCACGAAGCAACACACTGCAAGGCTGAAAAATCCCTATTCTACTTACTCAATTGCAATTAATAATACTAACCATTTACAGCTAGCTTGAGGACCTCCCTTCTTGAGCAAGAAAAGGTAAACCTTGTGCTTTGATACCAATGTAACATTTAATGGCCTAGTAACTTGTGTGTAGCAGAAAATAACATAAACATAGTGAGAATTTCATTAGAATAGATTCCTAATGAGCAAAGCAAGAGTGCTTTGATGGAGAGAGCAACAAAAATCATAACACCTAGTTAGATATGCATGAACAATACTTCAAAAGAGAGAGAAATTAAGCTATTGACAAAATTTGAGTACCAAATTTACATGGAGCCAGTCCCCCCTCTGGAAGGTTTTGTTTTATAGGTTTCCCCCATCACCTTCAATAACTAGCTAGTGCAATGAAGATGGAAGCTTCAAGCACAAAGCAAACACTTTAAAATACAACATCAATTCCTCATTTGTCTCAGACCCAAGACCTCACACACCTTCGAAGATGGTGAGAGCTAGCGGGGTATGAGGATAGATTGAGAGGAAGAAGGAGTATCCTTACAAGAAAGAAGTATATCTCCTCACATAATCACTCATAAAAGCTTAGCATAGATTAATAATTAGCATGGTAGAGGAGATGAGTATGCATTGAAGCTTGGCTCTTGGTTGGATTTGCATCACAAAGCCAAGAGTTGTTGGTGTAGGCCTCCCTTGTCACAAGCTTGGAGTAGATGATCAGCTTTCCATTAAAGCTTGAGAAGGAGAGAGAGTCTTCTTTGCTTCACACATGAGCTAGTGTGAGTGTGTGTGGAATAATGCCTTCACAAATCAGGCCCCTCTCTCATCTTGGCTGACCCCTCTTGCTAATTCCTCTTGTTGGCTTCCTATTGGACCTTTCCAAACTTAGCCAATAGGAATTAAGTGGTCAAATGAAGAGCCTTCTAACAAGTGTCCCTCTTTCCCCTTTAGAGAGAGCTTAGATAAATAACTTAATTCATTTAAATCCCCATTGGACCTTTTCCCCTTCTGGCCAATAGGAATTAAGCAAGCCATTGGGCTGCTTAATTCCTATTGGACCCCTTGACAGGCTATCCAATAATTATCCAGGAGACTTAATTTCCATTGGTTCTTTTTATTTTTTTTAAAATTAATTAGACTAAATTTACTCTCGCCTAATTCTCATTGGTCCACCTCTATGGTCATCCAATAGGATTTGAATACACTTTGGGGGCAACTGAGCTAGGAACGTGACATGTGTCCACTATGGTCTTTGTGTAAAGGGGAGCCTTTGAGTGTGTGTGTGTTATCTCACCTGTTTCTCTCTCTTCCCCTACATTTAGGGCCCTCCCCCTCCCTTGTAGGGATCTAGGAAGACTTTGTGTACAATTACAAAGCATCCAATTTCCTTAAGCTTGACCATTTGGACTTACCCTTTGAAATTTGGAACCTTAGCAGTTTGGAAGTCTTAATGGGCTGAACCTTAGGTCTTTGAAGCCCATTGCTTGGACATTGATCTTCTGCAGATGGTCCCCCTTTGGATCCCTATTTTCCCTCCTTTGGATCCCTACTGTGATCGGTTTGCTAGCCTTACCAATAATCTAGCCTTTTCTCCCCTATTACTTCCCCATATTAAATGATCAGTTTAACATGAGAAAATCATTTAGGAGAATTAGATATTAGTTATTATGACAAGCTGTTAGTGAATCCAATGACATTATTTACTCATTCATGTCTTTGAATTCACTACAGAGTAGACTTTTACAAAAGGATGGCTCGAGAATCTACATTGCCCGTCGGGCACCAAAAAGTGATGTTAGGTAGAAAATGATATGCAGGGTGAGGATGGGATATCTTGATTGCTTCTTGCCAAAGTGTACATCTGAAAATTATTAGTAGCTATTGATTGGCCTCAACACTCCCCAACAAGACCTTTGCTGAGTGAGGCAGCTACATGGTCTTTGATTTTTTTGATGTGTATTGGTTGAGCCTTAATGTTAGTTGCTCCCATTGGTCTGCTTCCGATTGATGGTACAAGCGTGTGTAGGGGGTGTTGCATTCCTGTGTGGATTTTGTGTTTTTGAATTTGTTGATGTAGACATATAGAATATAAAACATCTTTAGCATCATTTTGCATGCTATGTTCGACCTGTTACACACTAATCTGATTATCTGTTTGAGTGCCTGACGCATATATATTCAATAAAGGAAGAACTGCTGGGCACTGCAAAATTTGAGTAGTTCAGCCATTATGGATGAGCATGATGTAGTCACTTGAATTCCAGCCAGGTCTTGCATCTGATGATAGGGCAAAATGTGGAGTTGACCTATAAGTGCACTGCCACAAACGAGTTGGCCATTATTTCATTCTTGTACTCATCCATGAAGGCTATCTTCCACTTTGGCCGTGTTGCTATGAATTCTTCAGTTGTCCATTCTTGGAAAGTCCCAATGTCAATAGCTTCCCTTTGAATTTGGCAGTAGTGATTAGGTTCTTTTTGTCTTCATTTGTTAGCTACTTGAGTAGGACATAGGATAATTGGGGCTCAAGAACCTCATCTTCGAGCTCTACTGGTGTAATAATCTTCAGTAGGTCGGATTTGAGAAATTGTTCCCTATAGAGGAGATTCTTGGGCATCACTTTTTGCATTGTTTTTTTGCAGTGTCTTCTAGTGATCTATCGGTAGATGAGCGTACTACATACCTTTCTTTATCATATCTTTGTCTAGCTTCCTCAACAAGTTTCTTGATGAGAGCCGCATGCTTGAGACTTGATGTGGGTGTGGTTGTTGTTGCTGTGGCATTGCCGGCTCCATTGGTAGTGCTTACTCTTCTTCTTTTCTAGGCTCTAGAGGTACAATTGAGGAGCATGCCTTGTTGGTGAGTTAAATTAGCCTCGGCTCCTCAACCGCTATAGATTTCTTCTCATTTTCTTGCTTGTGCACTTGGCGAGGGATGATAGTTGTGAGTACCGGCTGGCACACTGTCCACTTTGCTACTATCTTCAAAATCTCTATAATTTCTTCTTCTCTTTGTTTTCCACCTGTGCAAGAGGTAAGTCATCCTTCATTGGGTTTTCTTGTTCTTTTTGCAAGCGCTCAGGCGACTTATCCCCCTGAATTACCTGTTCATTTTATTATTTATTTATACTATATTATTATTTTTATTTTTGTTTTAGTTTTTTGCGTTGATCCTTCCATCATCGGGTTTTCTTGCATTTCTTTTGCAACCCCTCAAGTTGGATTTTTGTTGTGGCTATCTCTAAAAGCTTGATTTTTTCTTAGATCGTTTCTTGGGCCTCCTTGGCAGTGTAGTCAACCTTGAGATGATCTTTGACTATTCTGCCATCCAAAGCCAAGAAAACTAGCATCCAAACAAGTATGGATTCCCAACAAACACATGGAATCACCTAGAGACCAGTCGAAAGAATTCTTTCAATTATCCATTAGGGAAAGAGCCCAACTGCTACAAAAGAAATTAGATGGTGAACAATCGTTGAATTGATCATCACAATGCTTAGCATAGGAATCCTTGTCAGCGAATTCCCATAAGCACACATGCTTATGACCTCCATCTTGCACAACATAATTCTTCTATGCATATTCTATGAACGCATGCATAGGGCCGCAATACAAGGCCTCCCATTTAGTCACACTTTTGATTGCCCCTGCAATGTTCCTACAACCAAGAAACATTCATAAGGACTCACTAGTTGGAGGGGGGAGGTTGCAATATGGAACCCATTGCTAAATGAATTATACATATTATCGAGCCTTGTGTTCGACATTGCTTTAAACCTTGTTGCATTTTATTGCGATTTGATTTTTTCCAACAAATGCTAAGTAATGCTCGTAAGTACTTAGAGTGGGATCGGGTCATGTTAGGGCCAAAATAACCCCATACTCTTGTATATACTTTGCATATCTAAGTTTTCATATTTTTGCCTCTAATTATAGTGTCAAATATGGTCAAAATGTGAGAAAAAGCAAAAAAAAAGACCAATAATGGCCTAAATATTTTGTTTATAGCAAAAATTTTGTTTTCTTCATCGAAAATAATTTACCTAGTTCTGGTAATTTTTGGCATTATTTTGACCCCATACTCTTGTATATTTAAGTTTTCATATGTTTGCCTCTAATTATAGGGTCAAATATGGTCAAAAATTGAGAAAAAGTACAAAAAATAGACCAATAATGGCCTAAATATTTGGTCTATAGCAAAAAGTTTATTTTCTTCAATTAAAATAATTTACCTAATTTTGGGTAATTTCTAGATAATTTTTGGCTTTATTTCTTTCCTAAAAATCTACTAGAAAATCCAAACGAGCAATGGAAGATCCAAATTCAAATGACGGAACAAGATCATAAACCCTGGGTTGTAGAACGGCCATGGATGTCCTTCCTGGAAGGTATCATGGGATGGGTGTATGATCTTAGCCAGCAGCTAGATGAAAAATTTCTCCATGGCATCCTTGGTTGACTGATTTTTGTGCCCTCCTATTACATGAACACATTTGAAGGAGCCTTCTACATGTGGTTTTTCACATTGAACACTAATTATTTTGGACCAAAAAACGACATCCGAGCAAGGTTTGTCAGCTACCATGCAATGGAATTCCAATCCATTGACACCATGAGACCCTTTACCCCTGAAGATCAAGAGCTATCAAAGAAGTATTGCAATGGAATTAAGGAGCAAGAAAAATGCTATTCTTAAAAGGAACCACGGCTCTAACTCATGTCATAGATGATATGAAATAGGATAGGGGGAGTGTTGGAAGATTCCAATTTATTATATCTCATATGTAATTGTAATTTTAATGCCAATTGACAGTGGCAACTCTCGCATAACTTGTCTCTACTACCCGAATGTATTTCAAAGCCGGAAATGCAATTTCTAATGAGATTATGACAACTCTAGCTTTTTACCATGAAACTGGGAGCGAAGGTATAAAATGTAACATTTAATGGACTAAAAACTTGTGTGTAGCGGAAATTAGCATGAACATAGTGGGCATTTCATTAGAATAGATTCCTAATGAGAATTACAAGAGTGCTTGGGTGGAGAGAGCAACAAAAAGCATAACACCTAGTTAGATAGCATGAACAATACTTTCAAAAGAGAGAGAAATTAAGCTATTGACAACAGTTGAGGACCGGATTTGCATGGAGCCGGTCCCCCCTCCAAAAGGCTTTGTATTATGGTTTCTCCCATCAAGAGAGACATTGTACAATACAATTCTTTGTGTTCCTTCAAGACTAGCTAGTGCAATAAAGATGAAAGCTTCATGCACTTAGCAAACACAACATCAATTATCCCCGGTCTCAGACCCAAGACCTCACACACCTTCGAAGATGGTGAGAGCTAGCAGGGTATGAGAGTAGATTGAGAGGAAGAAGGAGTATCTTACGAGAAAGATGTACATCTCCTCACCTAATCACTCATATTAGCATAGCTTAGCTTAGTAATTAGCATGGTAGAGGAGATGAGCATGCATTGAAGCTTGGCTCTTGGTTGGATTTGCATCCACATGCCAAGAGTGTGTCGATGTAGGCTTCTATCTCACAAGCTTGAAGTAGGTGATGAGATCTCCATTAAAGCTTGGGAAGAGATAGTCTTTTTCTTTCTTCTCACATAGACCGTGTGAGAGTGTGTGTGTTTGAAAAGATTCTTGTAGGTCTCGGCTATACTCATCTGCAGCAAATATCTTCCCATGTACCTTAAGTAGCAAGGGACTTTTTGATCTTCCCTCAATTACCTTGAAAGGTGCTTTTACCGTGGAAGTATGTACAGTGTTATTGTAAGCATACTTCACTAAGGGTAAGTACTTCTCCCATTGGGATCTTTGATCTACTTCCGTTACATAGGCTTTTAGTAGATCGAGAATGGTTAGGTTAGCTTTTTCACTTTGGCCATCCGTTTGTGGATGATAGGCCAAAGAGAAGTTTAGCCTTGTCCCTAAATTCTCAAAGAGACCATTCCAGAAATTACTGGTCATTCTAGGATCTCTATCCGACACTATGGACATTGGCAAGCCATGGTACTTGAAAATTTGTGAAATGAAGAGGGTTGCCATTTGATGGGCTTTGATAGTCTTTTTGACAGGTAAAAAATGAGCTTGTTTACTGAACCTGTCTACTATCGTCCATATTCCCATGGATAGACTTAGGCAATCCAAAGATAAAATCCATGGATATGCTCTCCCATGGTGAATTAGGAATTGGCAAGGGTTGAAGCAATCCAAGTTGCTTCCCTCTATCAAATTTTGTCTTGTGGCATCCCACACATTTAGAAACATACTCTTGTATGTTCACTTTCATGGTAGGCCAATAGAAATATGTTTCAATTCCCTTTAAGGTAGACTGAATCCCTCTATGCCCCGCATAAGGTGGAGCATGTGATTCATACATTACTTTCTCACGTAGTGAGTTAGTAACACAGTCTATTTCCATAGAGAAGATAACCATCTTGTAAAGTAAATGGATCTTTTTTCTTCTCTAATGCAAGGGCTGAAATCACATCTCTAAAATCGGGATCAATAGCATACTCATCTATCCTTGAAGATAGATCATTGTGACTTGCTATGGAAACCGCATTCACTCTCAGTCGCCTTGAGAGTGGATCAGCTACTTGATTATGTTTGCCAACAATGTGAGGAATATGAAAATGAAATTGCGAAAGGAAATTTTCCCACCTCATTTGTTTGTCGGAGAGCTTGGTCTGCGTCATGAAGTACTTAAGAGTTTGGTGATCCGTTCGCAGAATGAAAGGAGTCCCCAATAAATAGTGCTTCCATGAGTCTAAGGCATGTAGAACTGCAAGGAGTTCCTTTTCATATATGCCTAGAGCTTGCTCAACAGGGTCGAGCCTTCGACTCGCATAGCCTATGGAGTGCCCTTCTTGGAGCAAAACAGCTCCAAGGCAATCACCACAAGCATCACATTGGACCTCAAATGGTTTTGAGAGATCCGGTAGTGTAAGAACAGGTTGAGAGATAAGCTTATCTTTGAGCTTTTCGAAAGCATTGTTCTCCTTAGCAGACCTTGTATACCTAACGCTTTTCTTTGTTAGGTCATGTAATGGTCCCGCAATTTGTGAGAACTTTTCTCTGAAGCGTCTATAGTATGTACACATACCTATATAGCTTCTTAGTTCATGAAGATTCCTTGGTTTAGGCCATCCTTTTATTACCTCTAGCTTTGATGGATCCATTTGGATGCCATCTTGAGAGATAATGTGACCTAAATATTGAATCTCTTGCAAGAAAAATTCACTTTTCTTTCGACGATTAACATAAAGTTTATTCTCTCTCAAAACTTGAAATATTACTTGAGGTGTTTCTTGTGTTCGTCTAATGAATTAGAGTAGATGATAATATCATCAAAGAACACTCCAGTGAAGGTTCAATGAGGTATAAACAGCTTCGCCATCAAGCGGTTGAATGTGGCTGGTGCATTGGTCAAGCCAAAAGGCATGACAATGTATTCATAAAGACCAAATGTGGTGCGAAATGTGGTCTTTACAATGTCTTGATCAACTATCCTTATTTGACGATAGCCACTTTTTAGGTCAATCCTACGGAAGTAGGTCAATCCTTAAAGCTTACAAATAGGTCTTCTATCCGTGGAACGGGAAACCTATTCTTGATAGTGATCCTATTTAGTGCTCTATAGTTGACACACATACGATATGTGCCGTCTTTCTTTTGCACTAATAGCACAGGTGAGCAAAATGGAGAGGAGCTAGGCCTAACCATGCCCTTCTCAACTAACTCATGCACTTGCCGCATAATCTCCTCTTGTTGAGCTTGAGAAACTCTATTAGGAGGTTTGTTAGGTGGTGAACTTACTAGAAGAAGTTCAATTGCATGGTCATCATTACCTCGTTTAGGAGGTAGCTCACAAGGGATGTTGTCAATAAAAACATCTTGAAACCCCTTGAGAAAATTGGATAACTCTAATTCCTTTTGGTTGCTTTTATTTTCTTTTGCTAAAGCATTAGGTTCATTTTGAGAATCTTTAACAAAAATCATGTACATGGAAATAGAGCTCTTTAGTGACTTGTTGAAAGCTGATGTATGTACAATGGGGATAGTGTTACCCATTTCCTTACCATCTATATACATGTCTTTTTCCTTGAACTTAAAGGAGATTCTCCTTTCAAGAAATTTAACATTGATAGCCAGGCGGTCAAACCATGGTTCCCCTAGGATTACATACTCATGCTTGAGAGGAGAGATAAAGAAGTTCTCTTTGTCCACATAGCCTTGGACATGAAGCCTCAATTTCCCGATTAAGAAAGTGACTGAAGCTTCTTGCCCCTTGAAGGCACTGTCTGCGGGTAGGACATCTCCCATCTCGTAGGCTTGTATGTTTGTTTTTACCTTTGTAAACTCCCTTCTCTTTAGCTTTGTTGGAGTTGCTCTTAGGAGACTTTTGGACATTTTCCTTCCTCTTAGGCTCGTTGGAACCCTTGTTTTCCGTGGGCTTATTATTTCTTTTCGCCCCTGTTTGCCAATTGATTCCAAAGGCCACCATAGTATGGTGTATTACCGCCGAAATGGTATGTGTCCTTTGGGAGTTGACATACTCCGCCATTTCTTCGGTTAAGCCCGCACAAAATTGTTTCTTTTGCTCTCCAAAATCCAACTTTTTGAAGACAGTGGCTTTGACTTGTAGGTCCCAAAACTTGTCTACATATTTGTGGATGGATTCATAGGGAGAGAGATTTAAGCTTTGCCATTCGGTGAGTACTTTGTCTTTGACATCGGTGGCCAGAAACTGCTTCATAATGGAAGCTCTTAAAGTTTTCCATGTTCATGGATCTTCACCATTGGCTCGTAGGCTAGACCTCCATTGCCTGGCGGCGTTTTGAAAGTGCATAGCTTAGAGGACTCTGTGAAGCCCTCATCTCCAAACGACGCATCAAATTGATGGATAAAGGCCAAGAATTTGTTTGTAGCACCAATGGTACCATCATAGGTAAGGAAATAGATGCTCTTCCCTCCCTCTTTGAATTTCTTCAGCTTGGACGACCTCTTCCATGCGGCATAGGATTTCCTATGGCCTCTTCTTTTTGATGGTTCAAAGGTTGCACCATCACTTTCTTCAGAAGGTGGAGAAGAGGGTGACCTCTTTCTCGCCTTTTTCTTGTCTTGATCTTCGTCGTCTTCACCATCACTTTCATAAGAGGAAGAGGATGAAGAAGATGGAGGAGAGGGTGTCCTCTTTCTCGCCTTTTTCTTCTCTTACTTTTTATCATCTCTCTTTGAATTATGGTGTGGAGAAGAGTGCGATGGTCTTCTCCACTTTGGTGGTGATGGAGAGCGTTTAGCCCGCTGTCTTTGTGGAGCCATCTCCGCCGAGGTGGCAGGAGACTCACTTCTTTCTCGTTCCTTCACTGGAGGCTCTTGAGTTCTCCTTTGGGAAGGAGATGCATCATCAAGAAGTAAATTCTTGAGCCCTTCCTATGGATTCTCTTCTTCTTCCCGAATCGGAGAGAGACCTCTTTTGGGAGTCTCACAAGGAGGCTTCCTAGGTGTTCTCTCGTCATGGTGATGAGCTTGGAGAATCCCGTGAGCACGAAGCTGCCGTTGCACTTCACTTTGGAGAGATGGATTGCCCATGACTTGTTAAATCCTAGAAACAAGATAGTTAACAAGCATCGGAGCATCACTAGTAGCTTGCTCATTAGCTAAATCAAAGTTATCAACATTAATTTCACTCTCTTTACTATTGTCAGCTATTCTAACAACTTTTAGGTGTAAACCTTTTAGGTGTACTTTGGCACTAACCCTAGTTGCTACTCCTCTTTACCCCTTTAGAAAAAACACTCAAGCTACTATACCCATGGCTCGAATACCATTATTTGCAAGGAATAGAAGAGAGGGTCTTTCAACACCAAAACAACACCGGCTCCTGTCAAGCTTCTAATAGCTCAATAGTGGTTAAGCCGTAGGCAAGCCCCGTAGGACTCCACTATTAAGACCATAGCTCTCGACGGTGATGCCCCGTTAACTGCACGAAGGCACACGCACTGCAAGGCTGAAAAATCCCTATTCTACTTGCTCACAGGCAATTAATAATACCAACCATTTATAGCTAGCTTGAGGACCTCCCTTCTTGAGCAAGAAAAGAGAAACCTCGTGCTCTGATACCAATGTAACATTTAATGGACTAAAAACTTGTGTGTAGCGGAAATTAGCATGAACATAGTGGGCATTTCATTAGAATAGATTCCTAATGAGAATTACAAGAGTGCTTGGGTGGAGAGAGCAACAAAAAGCATAACACCTAGTTAGATAGCATGAACAATACTTTCAAAAGAGAGAGAAATTAAGCTATTGACAATAGTTGAGGACCGGATTTTCATGGAGACGGTCCCCCCTCCAAAAGGCTTTGTATTATGGTTTCTCCCATCAAGAGAGACATTGTACAATACAATTCTTTGTGTTCCTTCAAGACTAGCTAGTGACAAGAACTCCATGCAAGAGAGAGAGGAAATACATGTCAAAATTTGTGATAGAATTCAGAAACTCACAGTTGAACTCGAAGCTATTAGAAAATGTTTGCTTGAAGTAGCGAAGTTCAGTAGACAACGAAGGAAGGCTGAAGAGAAGGCCAAAGCAATTGACTTAGCTACTATTCGAGATGATGAAGTGCCGATGATTCAGGTGGACTATAAGGTTAGGAAATAGTGGGAGCCACTATCTTGTGTCATATTGGATGGAGGAGCAAGAGTAAATATCATGGGCAGCCTTCAGTTCACTGTGAATTCTAATTAGCATTCTGTTTATACCAGTTGGCATAAACAATACGCTAATTAGCATATCTTTGTTGGTTTTAAGGAAAAGAGATGACAAATTTCTGTATACTGTGTGTTCTAGTTAGCATATTATGCTGTGAGTGAAAGTTAACACAAAAAAAAATGCACAGTATGGTAATTGAAGGTATGCTAATTAGCATAATTTTTATGCTAGTTGGCATAAACAGTATGCTAATAAGCATACCTTTGCTGGTTTCAAGGAGAAGAGATGATAGGTCTCTGCATCTTGTGTATGCTAATTAGCATACTGTTTATGCTAGTTGGAATTCTGTGGGTATGCTAATTAACATAATTAACTAGCATAAATAGTATACTAATTAGCATAGTTAACTACCATAAACAGAATGCTAATTAGCATAGTTTTGCTGGTTTCAAGGTGAAGGGATGGCAGCTTTCTATGTACTATGTATGCTAATTAGCATACTATACTGAGTGGAAGCTAGCACAAACAAAAATGTACAGTATGCCGATTGAAGATATGCTAATTAGCATATTGTCTATGCCAGTAGGCATAGACAGTATGCTAATTAGCATACCTTTGCTGTTTTTAAGGAGAAGAGATAACATCTCTCTGTATGTTGTGTATGCTAATAAGCATACCATGTATGCTAATTAGCATACTGTATGCTGGTTTCAAGAAGGGATGGCAGCTTTCTATATACTATGTATACTAATTAGCATACTATGTTGTGAGTGGAAGTTAGCAAAAACAAAAATCCACAGTATGCTAATTGAAGGAATGTTAATTAGCATACCATGTATGCTAATTACCATATTGTTTATGCCAGTTCCCATAGACAATATGCTAATTAGCATACCATTGCTGGTTTCAAGGAGAAAACATGACAGCCTCCTATATATTGTTTATGCCAGTTCCCATAGACAGTATGCTAATTAGCATACCATTGCTGGTTTCAAGGAGAAAACATGGCAGCCTCCTATATATTGTATACGCTAATAAGCATACTATGGTATGCTATGAGTGGAAGTTAGCACAAACAAAAATGTGCAATATGCTAAGTAAAATGTATTCTAATTATCTACTGTGGGTATGCTAATTAGCATTCATGATATGCCAATTAGCATATTGTTTTTTCTATTTAGCCCAAACAATGTGCTATAACTAGCATCAACATTATGCTAATTAGCATACCTGCTCATTTCCAGTGATAATGTATACAAATTCAATGTTTACAAGACAAAAAAGAATGCCAACAGTACACATAGTATTGTCTCCAAAAAAGAATAGTACATGATCTGATCATTACTATCTGAAGTGAATGTCGGAATAGTTAAAAACATTGGAAAGGCAATTCAGAAATTTCCCTCATAATGTTACAAAACTTCAGAGAGCCTTCTACTCTGGATAAGATCGTGGTTTAGCGCATTTGTACACTCGCTTTTGCCCAGTGTCTGTTTGCTTCTTTTTTTGTTGAGCTTTTGGGTCTTGCTCTCTTTCTTCTTGTTGTTGAGCTTTTGGTTCTTGCAACTCTCTTTATTCTTCTTCTTGCTGTTGCTTCTATAATTTTTCCCTCTGTAGCCTCTCTCTTATGTCGTTCAGCTTCTTCATCAACCTCCCTTTGTCTTATATGCAAGGCTTCCTTACATTGGGCCTCATTGCGTTTTTGCATTTTTTATGCCAGCTTCCTGGTCACTTCTTGTAAAAACAAACTTGGAGCAGTATCAAACACATTTTTAGCTGTATATGTTGCACAATCCTCTAATTGCAGCCATAGGAACAACCAACTACTCAAAGTATCTATTAGGAAGTTTTGTCGCTGTTCTTTGGTCTGGTCTTCTATCTTAGGAGTAACAAGCCAACTTTGTTCAGGGTTCTGGAACACTTTGTACATACTATTGTTGTCAATAATTAGACTCTTTTGGGGCCCAAAGTTGAAGTTCTTGTTGGAATTAGGGTTGCAGTGAAACACACACAGCTTGGAGAAGACGAAGGAAGCTCAAGGCACACAATAGAGAGCGTGTTACTTAGTGTGAAATGGAAAGATAGATAGCCATAGAGTGATGGGTGTATATACAATGGTCGGGAAAAAAAACCTCCTAAAGAGGGAAAAAATGACCTGGTAGTCCTAGTGTGTTCACACACATCACTACCACATGTATATGGTAACAAATCCCCCTTGGGGTGATGCGGTGAATGAGAGTTGGCACATGAGTAAAGGGAAGTGCCATGCACTGAGGACATGATCAATCCACAAAGGGGAGTAAGCCCAAAGCTTTGCGGAAATCTTCAAGCTTCTCACGAGACAATGCCTTTGTGAAAAGATCTGCAAGGTTGTCCTGTGTTGGCACATAAGCCAAGCTGATCTCTCCTGCTGAGAGCCTCTCCCTGACATAGTGGTAATGCACCTCAATGTGCTTTGTGCGAGCATGAAAAACTGGGTTCCTCGCAACTGCCAATGCGCTATGACTGCTAGTGTAGATAGTGTTGGCAGTGTCCTATCCAATACCCAAGTCAGCCCATAAGGCTTCTGAGCCATACACAGTCAACCGTAGTTGTGAAGACTACCTTGTACTCAGTCTCACAACTCGAAGTGGCCATAGTAGGTTGCTTCTTGCTCAACCATGATATACATGAACTACCAAGCATGAAACAAAAACCACTTGTGGACACTCGCGTGTCAAAACAACCAGCCCAAATTTGAGTCTGAAAAAGCATGTAAGTCTGGCGGCAATGATCCCCCCTTGGGATAAAACAAGCCAAGATGTAAAGTGCCACTAAGGTAGCGGAAAATCCTCTTGATAGCTTGCCAATGCTTAGACCTTGGGCTATGAATAAATCTGCTAGCCTTTGAGACTGCAAGCTGAATATCTGGCCTCGTGTTGCATACATAAATGAGGCAGCCAACAACAATTTGATAAATAGTGACATCAGGAGGATCGTCAACATCATGTAGACTCAACTTCAAACCTGTTTCCATGGGAGTGGCAATAGGTTTGCAATCCTCAAGTCCAAACTTACATAGCAATGTCTCTATGTAACTTTTTTGACACAAGGCAATACCACCATCACACTGCTTAAACTGTATACCCAAGTAATGATGCAACAACCCCAAATCTTTCATCTTGAAAGTAGCATTCAAATCAGCCTTAAATTCGGCAATATGTCTCTCATTTGGTCCAGTGATCAACAAATCATCGACATAAAGAACACAATGAGAATTCATCACTCTCACGCTTTACATACAATGTGCTTTCTATTGGACTGTTACGAAAGCCTCGTTTGACCAAATGAGTGTCAGCTTTCTCATACCAAGCACGAGGAGATTGCTTCAACCCATACAAAGACTTCTTACATCTGCACACTTTGTCCTCTTGTCCTTTTATGACAAAACCGCGAGGCTGCATTACATAAACTTCCTCAAATATGTCACCATTCAAGAAAGAAGTAACGATTTCTGATTGATGTACATCCCAACCAAATTGAGCTGCCAATGCACATAGAAAACGCACAAAAGTCATACGACAAGTGGGAGAAAAAGTCTCTTCATAATCTATGCCTTTTTGTTGTGCATAACCCTTTGCAACAAGTCGAGCCTTTTGGCGAGCGATCAATCTCACCATCCGCCTTGCGTTTCAATTTGTAAACCCACTTTGTAGCAATGGCCTTTTTGCCAGGAGGCAAATCACATAAAGTCCATGTGTCATTTCTATAAGTGCATCATATTCTGATTGCATGACAGCTATCCAATTTTTTGAATTCTGTGCTTCATCAAAAGACAGAGGCTCATCAACATCATGTAAGCTAGACACAGCCAAAGCATAGCAATCTGATGCATAAGATGCATGGTGAGAGCCTGAACAAGTACGACTAGACAAAGGTGCATCCATATTACTTTCACGCAAAGTGTGCACCATCCATTTTGGCATACCTCTAGCCTGCTCATTTTCAGCCCTTTCCTCATCAAGTACATCATGTACATCTGCATCAGTAATAGGCTGATCTATAACATTTTCAGAAAACCCCATAGGCTGTGCATTTGCCTCATTGGAACTTACATTCGTATTTCCACCACCAAAAAGAGGCAACAAAGTGTCATAAATGTCCTGTGAGCTTACATTACTATCTCTAGTACAGGATAGCAAGGGCTGAACAGAATCTTTGACAAACACTACATCTCGTGAAACTAGGATATGTTTTGTTTGCGGATGATACAACCTGTAACCTTTTCTTTCAGCGCTATAACCAAAAAAAATACATTTGACAGCCTTATCATCCAATTTTCTACGCTGTGTTTGTGTCACCAAAGCATATGCCAAACAACCAAAAACACGCATGTGCTCAATAGAAGGTTTTCTATCATGCCATGCTTTATATGGAGTAATAGATTGCAAAGATTTTGTAGGACACCTGTTTAGTACATAAGTGGCCCACATGATGGCCGTAAGCCAAAAAGAATGCGGCAAAGCTTGACTTTTGACCATACATCGTGCCATTTCCGTAAGTGACTTGTTTTTCCTCTCAGCAACACCATTTTGCTAAGGTGTATAAGGAACTGTACATTGGTGTTTTATCCCACGACTAGCCAGAAATGCATTGAATTCATGAGACATATGCTCCCCCCCTCGATCGGAACGGAGGGTTCCTATAGTACATTTCGAGACATTTTCAGCCATAGCAAAAAATTATTTGAAGCACATAAAAACATCAGACTTCGCTTTAAGTGGAAATACCCATGCATGGCTGGAGTAATCATCAATGAAAGTCACGAAGTATAGGTAATTGCCCAAGGACGGAGTTTGCATGGGGCCACAAACATCACTATGCACAACCTGCTACATGCATGTGGCCCTAACCGAACCATCCTTTGGAAACTTAGAACGCTGCATCTTACCCAAAATATAGCCTTCACAAACAAGTTTGACAGGTGCTTCAAGAGGCGGTAAAGAAGCGACCATATCAGATTTCTGCAAACGCAGCAAAACTGGCAAAATTCAGATGACCAAAACGTGCATGCCAAAGTTTTGCATTTGAAATAGACCTTGAATCTGCAACTGCAGTTTCAAAATTTTGTCCACACTTTTCATACAAAGTGATCTTATACAGTCCACTGCACAAAAGCCCAGATGCAATAATTCATCACCAAAACTGAGAACATGAACTGTACATCTGTCATCCACAAATTTGACTACAAGTCCAAGTCTAGCAAGAGAAGATACATAAAGTGCATCAACAAGTGTGAAATAATTGCCATTAGTAGCAGTAATGCACAATCTTTCCAACTGCCTGAACTGGATAAGATGCATTGTTGGCACAAGTGACAAAATTCCCATGAGGGACAGACTCGAGAGAGGTGAACAATTCACGACGTGAGATAATGTGCTTTGTAGCACCACTGTCAAAATACCACACATGTGAATCTGCAGCAACTGGCAAGCATGCATCATGGACAGTAGGATTGTAAGTGCACTCTGCACTAAAATCCCATTATGCATCGACATCAGCATCATAGTCTCCTTTTACAGAAGACTCAACAATGGCTGCATTTGTAGTGAAGCAGAATTTGCAATGGCTGCATTTGTAGTCAACCAGCATTTGCATTGGAACCACCCTCTTTCTTCTTAGCCTCTTTGGCCTTCAACTTAGGACAGTGCTTAATCAAGTGATCATTAGATTTACAGTAATGGCAATGCATCTTCTTTTTTCCCTTATCACCAAAATTTCCAGACGAAGTGCTACCAGTAGAAGCATTAGGAACAGAAGTTTTGCCACTCACAAAAGAACCATAAGAAGTGGTTTCATTGCTATTACCACCCTTTCTTTGAGAAGCAATAAAATTCTGTTCAACTGCACGCTGTCTAGTCCTGTTTTTTCTGGAAAGTGACTCTTGCAACAGCAATGTGCATAATGCATCAAACTTGACAAGTTATGGATTTCCTTGGGTCATGAGTCTCCAAGTACTAGCAAAAGTCTGGTAAGAATCTGGTAAGGCATCAAGAACAATCTGCACAAGGGAACTGTCTGAAATGACTTCACCTGTAGAAATAAGTTGCTCATTGATATCATTGACACTAGCAAGGAAAGTGTCCATATCATCTTCCTCATGTATAATCTTTGACTCCGGCTCTTTATGCAGCAAAGCAATTTTAGCCTCATTGTGGCTTGCATAAAGACCTGCTAGAATATCCCAAGTTAACTAGCATAAGTGGTGTTAACTTGCATACCTTTTGTGTTGACCAACTAACTCTGTATGCTCATTAGGAAGAGACTAGGGTCTAGGAGGGCCTCTTTATTTGGTAGTTTAAGGAAGTCAAACCTTTAGTATTAAGAAAGTAATCAAAGGACAACTTTTGAATTCAAACATGCAAAATGGCTAGTTTATTTGAATTCAAAGTTTCCTCCCAAAATAGAATTTAAAATCTACCGGGTAAAACCATATCATGTAGCATATCTATGGAAAGAGCTCGACGGGTAGATTATAGATCTATGATCTCCACTCAAATCAGAGACCATATGTGGGATTTATGAAAGGCCAAAAATCATAAAATTATCCACCTCCTTTTCGGCGGGAAAAGTGCATCCTTTGACCACTCTTACACATCTCTTACATACCCACCATTGTTGCACACATGGCTTACACCTATTCATCAAAATCCTAATCACCTCCATAAGCCCATGGCAAATAAAGAGGCACTCCTACACCCCATCCTCTTCCTAATGTTTAGAACTCAAGGCCTGCTAACTAGCATACTCCATATGCTACGTAGCAAACTCCATATGCTAACTAGCATAATCACTTTCTCATAGACAACGTACTTATTAGGCTGAAAGCATGCAATGGTGGTACAAAAAAAGGACCTTTTCGTTTGTACCTATTTGGTACTTCTACAAAAGAAAGAGGTTGTTTTGGAGGGAACCGTTTTTGGCCTCTAGAATTAAATGTTGTAGGAGGGAAGCTAGTAAAAATCAAAAATCCAGTGACCACTCTGTTTGAAGAGACATCGCGGGTGGGGCCAATGATGGATTGGAGTTTTTGCATGTTTGAACTCATGTGACATAGTGTGTGTGTCCTACGTAGTACCAATGGCTTTTTGTAGTGGTTCTCGACTACGCAACGCTGTCACAAAGGTCTCAGACATCACCTTCAGGATTCCCCTGTGCAGCTCCCGTGCCACAATGAGGACGCCCGCGAGGAATTCTGCTACTGCCAAGGGTTCACCCGACAAAGGCAAGAAGCCCAGGACAATGGATGCAACCTCCCCCGGCAAAGGCAGAAATTCTCCCCGAAGCATCAACACACCAAAGACAAGGGCTAGCAAGGGGATAATTTCTGTGGAGAAATCAAGAAAGTCTACAACACCTTTTGCCGAGGACGGGAATCGGTCTTCAACTAAAACAAGAGGTTGGTGTTTCTATGCTATCATGTTACAAGTTTTGATTTTGTTTCATGAGAGGTAGTTATGTCAAACGTTGTAAGGTCATTGCATGCAAGTTTATGTACTGTTTTTTGCTCAAGAGCCTTGTATTATGCATTCAGAAAAGCATATATGCCTTGAACCAAACACAATTTCATGAAAAAATTCAACAATTGCACGAGTGTATTGTTTCATCTATGCATTGCATGTAAGTCAATGTTTTTCTTCCTCATGAGATTTGCATTTCTATCCTTTTTTTGCATTGCATGCATTCATGATTCAAGCATATGTGCCTTCAGCAAAACACAATCTCAAGAGATTTTTCAACAATTGTGAATGTATCGTTTCATCTACGTATCTATGCAGAAGGGTCTTCTTGTATCCCTATTATCATACCCTGTAGGACAAGAGGGTTTACTAAGAAAATGAGTAAGTTTAAAGTACAAAATTTGGTACTATACAATGATAACTCTGTATAGCCTCAAATTTGGTCAGTACCAAATTGTGCATTAGGAAGAACATCTGTGTGACCAAAGGGCTGTTTAGGGTGTAGGGTTTAGTTTGACATTGCTGAAATGTTGCCAATATAAGGTCATTTAGGAAGCATGCTTAGGTATTTTGGATTGGTAGACGGAGGGCATGTCTAACATTTCAGCTTTGTGTTTCCACATTGCAGGCAAAAACAAAATGAAGAATACCCTATTTTGACCAAGTTCTGTTATACAACCGAGGAGCTTCATGAAGAGTATGGTCTCAGCATGGAGGGGGTGCTTGCAAAGGATCTTAGGGATGAAGACCTCCCTCACGATGAGTGGATGACGGTGTTCAAGAAAAGCTACCAGAAGAATGCAAAGATCTACTTGAATCATGTGCACCCAAGACTCCTTGAAGATTGCAGGTTCCTCTTCCACAAGGTATATCAAGCCCCTCTATCTTGTGGGGAAATCACTGTGAAGTTTGCATGCTGTTATGCTTTTGAGAGATGCCATGCAGCAACAAAGGACCCTGTGCGCCATAAAGTCGCATGGGCGAGGTTTAGAGAGGCAGTATTGAACATGTGTGCCAGCCGCTCGGGAGGGTTGGAGCGGAAGTTCGAAACTTGGCGAAGGGCAAACGATGCCTCCCACAGCGGTTTAGGGTCATCTATTAAGAAGCCACACCTTACGCAAAGTGTTAGTAGCCTCTGTACAGAGCTAGACCCCTCACAGCTTCACATAGAGCTGTCTGACTATGTTACAGAATTGGAAGTATTGTTGAGAGAGTGCCTCAGAAAAGTGCAGCTGCATCGGACGGGCTGAAAGAGCTGAAAGCATCTCTGCAGGCAGACCAAGGAAACATTGTTGAGAGCCGAGGTTTTCGAATGTTGTTGTGAAGTGGATAAAGGATGACATAGAGCACTATGAAGTGAAGATTGCAAAACTAAAGTAGGAAAATCCTTTCAATGATGAGGACCTCAAAGAGGTTGAGGCTGATCTAGGAGCCAGTCGACACATGCTTCATTGACTTGGAAACAGTGAGGACATGCTGAAGCTAGAGAAGGAGGTTCATCTACAGCAAGTAATTCCTATCATGTCTTAAGAAAGTGGTTTTGGTAGTGCATGCAGCTTTTTAGTATCTATAAATGCTGCTTTGCTAGTTTGACAAAGTTTGATGGTTTTTCTTTTGTATAGCAGTTGCATATTCTAGGTAGATTGCTAGGACCATGTGGATTTTTTGAATTTTCTCTATGTTATTTTGCTACTTTTCGTCCATACTAGTATCTTTTGCATTTTTTTGGATATACTTTCTTGTTTTGGTATCTTCTATCATGTTGTTTTTAGTAGTTTGGTAGTCTGATAAATCTGTTGTTTTGGTAGTTTTGGTTGTGTTGCTAGTACCACTAAACCCTTACAGGTAGCTTTTGGTAGTTTTTGGTAATGCTTTGGTAGTTTCTGGAGTGGATCTTTTGTAGTTTTGGTTGCTTTTGGGTAGTTTATTGGTGGACTTGGGTGTATTTGTAATGCTTTTGGTACTAACTGGTAGCATTTGGTACTACTCTGACACTTCCTTTGGTAGTTTATGGTTCTGGTAACGACACTACTTTGAATGTATTGGTACTTTTAGGGTTTAAGGGTAGCTTCTTACAATGCTTTTTTGGTGGCTGTTAGGATTTTTGGTACTAATTGGTAGCTCCTGGTTATGATTTGGTACTAATTGTAGGTCATGGTTATGATTGGGTACTAATTGGTAGCTCCTGGTTATGATTTTTGGTACTAGTTGGTAGCTCATGGTTATGATTTGGTACTAATTGGTAGCTCATGGTTATGATTTGGTATATATATATAATTGGTAGCTCCTAGTTATGATTTGGTACTAATTTCGGTAGTTTACGATTGTCTTCTTGCATTGATGACCTACTAGTTTTGGGTAATAATTGGTAGTATGATGGATTTGGTACTGTCTTTTAGTTTTTAGTATTGATTAGTAGTATGATGGCTTTGGTATTGTGTGCTAGTTCTTGTTACTAATTGGTAGTATGATGGCTTTGGTATTGTCTACTAGTTTTTGGTACTAATTGGGGATGGCCTTGGTACTCTGCTAGTTTTTGGTAGTAACTGGTACAATAATGGCCTTCGTAGTGTCTTCTACTGTTTGGTACTAATTGTTAGTATGATGGCCTTGGTACTATCTGCTACATTTTGGTACTAGTTGGTAGCATGATGCCTTTGGTATTTTCTGCTAGCTTTTGGGTTCTAATTTGGGACTATTTGTATTGCTATTGGTTGACAACAAGCTGAGTATGATTTGTTGGAGGCGACATGGAAGGAAGCACAAGCCATGTCCTATTTGTGAATCCGATGATTGCTGATGTTCAGTGCAGGAAGAGATTTATGTTATATCCTAGGCCCCAGGTTGTTGATTCGGGGGAGATGATCCATGTGTTTAGAATGTGGTGTTGCTTGTGGTGAGCTCTTGGAGTCTGCAAGAGTTGTAGGAACCTTTATGCTTGAGTGCCAACATCAGTATCACCCCCTTTGCTTTAGTGCTTTACTACTAAGCGGAGATCATTATGCCAAACCTGGTTGTAACATGGTGATCCCCAAGGTGGAAAAGTCTTGGATCGGTGGGCATCGTGGTGTGAAGAGTAAGTATGTGTGTGTTCTGCAAATCATATGCTTACCTGCACTGAATGTGAGGTTGTTTGTAACTATGTGCTATCTTTCTCTATTTGCAGAGGAAGACGATGCTGCAGCGGCTAGGCCCGATGGGAAAAATTGACAGACAAGATGCCACAAAATTTGCTGCAAGTCATGCATGGGAGGAGGATGAGGATACTGCACAGATAAGGGATGTTCTCCGGGATTTAAATCATGGTGGTGTGGATGGGAAAGGGACTGAGAAGGGACAACATTGTGATACCATGCGGGATAGCGAAGAAAACAGTGGCTGTGAGGACAAAGATGCTAAAAGGAATAAAGACAATGTTGGAGGTAAAGTGCCTCACATAGTGGAACTGGATGGTGCAAGGGAAGAGGCCACTATGGGGGAGGAGGACAAGGAGGGGGTTGAGGGAGAGGCCAAGAGGGGGGTGGAAGCTAGGGATGACAATGTGTAGAGGATGCCAAGAAAGGGGATGATGGGGAGGCCAGGAAGGGGGAAGAGGCAGAAAAGGAAAAGGCAAGCAATGCGATGAAAGGGGACGGGCCCGAGGATGCCAAGAAGGAAGTGGCATTGGAGGATGCAGAAGTGGACAATACTGACGGGAGTGCGGATCTTGAAGTTGAAGATGCCGTGCAAAAGATGTCAGGTGATTCCACTGATTCGGTGACCCTGTTGGAGCTTTTTAGTCTGCAAAGAAAGAAGCACAACCGCCCCCGTGACCAGTTTTCTCGTGCAATATGCAAGTTGTAGCCCTTCTCATATGCTTATGTATTTTGCACAATGTGCTTTTCATTCTACCAATACAATCAACTTTTGGCCTTTGTCTTTCATTAGTTGTGTTCCAATGTAGCTGTTCACTATGGTACAATACAGTTTTCCAATGTTACTGCTCACTATTATACAATGCACTTTTCCAATGTTACACTGCTATAGTGCAATACAATTACCAATTTGGTATTGTATAGTACAATGCAGTTTTCCAATGTTACACTTCTATTGTGCAATATTGTACCATAATATGATACAATATAGTGCAAAGAAGTTTTCCAATGTTACACTTCTACTGTGCAATATTGTACCACAATATGATACTATATAGTACCCAATTTGGTACTTTGGTAGTGTATAGTATCAACTGGTACAATACAATATCAAATTTTGTATTTCTTGTGTCATAGTGGTGCTCTGTTTTTTATATAATGTTTGCATTGTATATTTGCCACCACTCATTTGGACTATTGGTATTGTAGTAAGATCTTGGTAGCAAGATGAGACACACTACCTGATTTGGTACTCACAGTACTCAAACTACCAAATTGTCTGTTGGGTACTTGAACTGTACTGTCCTTTTTTTAGTGTTCTCTAGTAGTTTCTAGTCTAAAAGCAACTTTTTTAAGATCCCTGACATTGGTGTTAATACAATGGTATCAGTAGGTACCAATACTGTGTATCTGGGTGTTACACAGTACCTGCTTTGGTACTGGTACTCATAGTATCAACTATTTTCTCTCTGTTATTGGTACTTCTTGTCATTATTTTGGTACTTCTTGTCATTATTTTGGTACTGGTTAGCACCCTTTTGGTACTGGTTAGTATTATTTTAGTTCAGGTTAGGGGCAAGTCTTAAGAGACAATCACTAATTGGAGACCCTACTGTGCATACTTGTATTCTGGAAGTGAAGGATAGAAAGAACAACAGTAAACCATGAGGACAAAAAGATATATTCTGACCAAGAGGAAAAGCATGGACTTGCCCACTTAGGGGTTTTGGCATTGTGTAACTTCAAGTATCATGGATGCACAATCATCACTAGCATCATCATCATATGGCATGCTATTGTATATGTTCTCATATACTTTAGCAGATAAATTGAATTGATTACGGACTCCAACAATAGGATCCATTGGGAAACGTATGGTCCTTACAAGATGTGAGTAGATCATGACTACATGTGTCTGATCCAGTAAGCTATATGTATCAATTTTTCCTTCGCCTTGGCAATAGTAGAAACCTTCAACAACCTTCTCGCCTCTAACAATCTTGTTATGCCACATATCCTTTTGTGATCTCACCGTCTGGTACAACTCCTTCTTGCATTTGATAAGGTAGAAGTCCTCTGTAGTCTCGGCTGCTTTGACTGCAAAGTTATCCCCAATGGATCACATTTCCGGGCTTCCTTCATACAATGGCAGGTTAGAAACTTGGCTCATCGGCACAAAATCTAGATATTTGTCAATATCCTCTTCATCGTACCTTCCTGTATTTACACACTCCAACAGTGGTTTGATGGAAACATATTTCCATTCTTCTATGTGTAGTCAATTTTTGCATCTTCTCCATAGCTCACTCATACATGCATGGATCACAGAAGCATGAAAGGGTTGGAAAGCGCACAACGCACGGGTTGCCCTTTGAATACCCATGAGCTTAATGAAATGAGCAGGATCCCACAATGCGCTCACAGTCCCATTGGAGATCGGATTGTACATCATCCATGCCAATAAGTCAGAAGACTCTCTGTGAAGTACACCTGTGAGACCGATCTCTTGGCTGAAATGTTGCATTCAAAAAGTTCACCACATCAACCGCACACTTCATAGGCCAGCCATCTGGTTTCAATTCCTCATGTGTCAAGGTTCTCTTGATGACTGCCCCTACCCCATCATGCTCTCCTTTTCCATGCTCGGATGCTGAGAAGTTATGCATCATGTGCAAGCTAGTCTTCTGATAATACCTGGCCACAAAATAGTAAGGTCTTTGAGCTTTGAATTGTGAAACCGCACCATCTGACCACACCCAACGGTGCTGCAAACAATGTCCTTGTTGTTTCAGCCACCTGTCATGAAGCAAGAGACAATGTTGTACAAACAATGTATCATGCTGCTTGTCATTGGATATGTAAAAGTGCAACGTCTTTTGAACACCACCTACTGCATTTCTTACATAAGTGATGTGCACAAGTATTGTGACTTGGGTAGACCACGAATGCATTGACTAAATCTCATTCTGAATTCTAAAAGAATAATTCTCTGCAAAGTAACTAACTGATACAAAGACATTTCTAGGAAACTGGAGCAAACAATCCTTGAATTGTTGGGCTTGCCAACGAAAGATAAAGTTGTGTTTGATGAAGCTTGTGAGGTGGGCTGAAAACAGGCTAAGAAAATCAGCACTTTTCATCCGTCGCACAATCACGTCCTTTCTCTTCTTCTCACTCCCATCTGCATCAAGTTGTCCTATTCCAACATCCATGAAGACCTTCACAGACACCTCCCTGCTATCCTCTGCTATCTCATCTGGACAAAATGTCAATTTCGTACGCCAAAATGTCAACTTCCGTACACCACATTGGGAGAAGTCCCCCATCAAGCATTTCTTGGCATGGTATTCACTATCTCTTGGCCTTGGGCACATGATGGATTCCCACATACTAGTGATGTGATGACATACTACCTGGTTTGCAAAACACTCTCCTATATCATCACTTCTACAACACACGGAGCAATTGCAAAGGTGACCTTTCCCATGATGCCCAAACTTGTTTTGCCGCATCTGATTAAAAGCCTCTTTGAAATAGAGTATCTGCACATGGGATACATAGCAACAGGTATACCGCTCTTCCAACTTCCAAACAAAGTACGGCTTTAATGCCTCAAAGCATCTAAGAGACACGATCATTGTAGGGTGAGTCCTCTTGAATCTTTGGTATAGCTCTACCTATGGAACCAATACAATAAGAGTTAGAAAATTCCAACTTCATGCAAATGGTAAAATGCCACTAATGTGCAATAGCACCAAAATTGGTTGTATACAGTATCAAAGAATGTATTGTAGAACCAAATTTTGGTTTTGAACATTACCAAAGATTGTAATGTACCAAAATTGGATGTACACACTACCAAAGCTTGTATTGTAGTACCAAAATAGGTTGTAAACAGTACCAAAAATAGTATTGTAGAATCAAAACTGGATGTAAAGAGTACCAAAGATTGTGTTGACGAACCAAAATTGGTTGTAAACAGTACCAAAGATAGTAATGTACCAAAATTGGATGTACACACTACCAAAGATTGTACTGTAGAACCAAAATTGGATGTAAAAAGTACCAAAGATTGTATTGTAGAACCAAAATTGAATGTAAACAGTACCAAAGATAGTATTGTAGAACCAAAATTGGATGTAAACAGTACCAATTTTAGTAATGTAGAACCAAAATTGGATGTAAACAATACCAAATATTGTACTATAGAACCAAAATTGGTTGTAAAAAGTACCAAAGATAGTACTGTAGAACTCAAATTGGTTGTAATTACCAGAGATTGTACTATTTTGTCTGCTTTTGACTCATTTTAGAATTGTTTGTAGAAGAGTACCCATATGGAAATATTGCAAATGCTTTGTGATAAACAAGAACGCTTTGGTATTATATAGGGAATAGTTTTGGTACTGCACAAAGACTTTGGTACTACACAAGTAGGCTTTGGTGACTATAGGGACGGAAAAGGTACTATACATAGGCTTTGGTACTGTACAGATAAGCTTTGGAATCATTAGTATGCAGTAGACTACCAAATTTGGTACTGCACATGGGCTTTGGTTCTTTACAGGACACCTTTGGAACTACATAGGAGTGCATTGGTACTGTATATAACCTTTGTAAGGTACTGTATACCACCACTACCATATAGCAGACTACTGAATTTGGTACTACACAAGGGCTTTGGTTCTATAAAGGATAGCTTTGGAACCATCCAGGAATGCACTGGTTTTGTATACAACCTTTGTAAGGTACTGTATACCACCACTGGCATATAGCATACCACCAAATTTGGTACTATCTTGACCAAATCAGCCTTAAGAATCACCAAATAAATTACAATTGCTAAGATTTGTTGGTACCAGAGAGTCATCGAGTAAATGCACAAGATGTTTGAAAACACTTTCCTTCCAATTCTCTTCTTACATATGTCCTTCTTGTTCGGTGAAACTCTGGTTTTTTATGTCCAAAAGGCATACACCAAATATCTTGTTTCATTAGTGATGGTTTCTTGTGGCAATTGTCTCTCACAAGCATTCAATGGCAACACTTCATCCTCATCTTTATTCTCCAGCCTTGAAGTTGCAGCAACTATAATCCTTCGATGGACACCCAGGACACTAGCAATTTTGAATTGGTTTACTGAGGCTACACTTGTGCTATCGTTCAAGATCATCGTCAGAGAGGGTCTCTTAACAAAAAGCTCACTTTCTGTGTGTGAGACCTTAATTTGAGCCAAAGTGTTGCGCCCACCCGATAGAACGGTGTCTTCGACATTGTTGAAATTTGATTTTTGCAGCTTGGAAATGTCTGGTGGTCCAATAGTTGCTGAAATATTTCCTTTTGCTCATTCCTTGACAGCCCGATTTTTTGCTTGCGCCAACATTGTACCATTGTTGCACAAATGTTCTTCCTTGAACTCGCTTTCGGTAATCCAGGTGCAAAAGAAAGATGTCGTTCTTTCCTTCTCTGTTCACATTTCTTTGTAGCCCAATAATCACGAAGAAAAGCTTGATTAGTGACACATGTCTCAATGGAGCTGACAATAGATTGGTTTTGTATTTGTTAATCCATGCGTGATTCCTCCTCATCCACCTCGTCGAAAGAGAGTAGCTGTGAGTCACCTGAGTAGTAAACTCTTGTAGTATTGTCCATTGGAAATGAGCACGCACGCACACACACACACACACACACACACACACACACAAAGAGAGATAGATAGATAGATTTTATTATCGTCCTCGGAGGTCAAATATGACCTATGGGACCAAAGTTACATGTGATGTAGTATGTGTATGGCTGATGAGTGACTCTCGATGCTCCAAAATTGTAGTGATGAGAGTCGCAATGGAGAGCCCACACTTTGGCTGGGAGAGGAAAGTGTGTAGGTCTAAGTTATGGCTGAAAATGTGAGAGAAGCAAGTTCGGATGTGATCAAAAGCTGAGCACTCTAGTAGTGTGTGGTACTCAGACTCTCGAACTTGCAGTGAGCATAATGTGCACAATCGATTTGACTCTTCTCCATTGCCCCAACGCCCTATCTCGCATCGAAGGAAATGGGAGCTAAGCCGAATTGCTGCGATAGTGCGTATCGCGGACAAGGGAATAGGCTCAAGCATGTAAGTGTGAGTATGGTTTCCTCTCTCAGTGAAGAACATGGTTTTGTAGTTGGGGGCAATATAGGTGGTGTAATGTATGAAGCGTGACCCACCGGATTTCTCCCAAGCCGTAATACATTGGCGTTGTAGAAAAGCTTCATTCACTTGAGAGTCAATTGAAGCATCATGTAGCAAGTGTAATGCATCCCATCTCCCAAACCACTTCTTTATGTCTTGCATCCATCCCGTGCTCAAGATCTTGCTTTTATGCGTCTTTTGAACTTTTTTGCTTGCTTCCCATGCAATTGTAGGAAGTCGATGTGAGGGGTTTTTACGCATCTTTATCATGTACTCCACAACCTTTTCCATGCCCATAACCTCAATTGGAAGAGATCCTGACTCAAGAAGTAGGAGCATATATGGTGTTTGTGTCTTAACTTGGAGAAAGTTTGTAAGAAAACGCTTTTGGACATTCTCAAACTCTTTCCAAGTAGACTTTGAGATGCTCCCGCCCCACACTTCAACTCCATAAATAAGAACCGGTGTCACCAATGCATCAAAAAGATACTTCTTGAGAACCCAACACTTGATGTTTCCCGCATTACACATGTTCTCAAATGCATAATATGCTCTCTTTCCTGCTTCCAAACGACGCATAGAACATTCATGCCACTTGTGATTGGATGGAACCTCAAGTCCAAGGTACTTAAATCTCTCAACAACTTCAAGTGTCTCGTTGTTGTACACAATGCATGGCTTCTCCTTATGGTTGGTTTTCACAAGCATAACCTTTGTTTTGGATTCATTTACAATCAACCCACTATGCAAGCAAAAGTTCTCAAGGACAACCATAAGCTTTTGTGCATCTTCTAAAGTGTGTGCTAGATGCACTACATCATCCGCATACAACAAAAGCACGATTACCGCATTGCAAATAGTGACCTCTTCAATGCCTTCTTCTTGTATAAAGTCAAGTACCATTTGTTCCAATTGATCGATGCATAGACCAAAGAGAGTTGGTGACAATGGACATCCTTGTTTAACCCCAATAGTGCTTACAAAATTTTTTGAAATTTCTCTTCCCATGTGCAATTGACAAATCACCTTCTCATAGATTCGAGAAACCGCAAGCATAAACTCACTTGGCACTTGGAGTTCTTCCATCCTTCTCCACAAATTGTTACGTGGAATCATATCAAAGGCTTTCTTAAAGTCCACAAAACAATAATACAATCGCTTGCCTTTCAACCGACTTTCCTCCATGAGAACACGAAGAGTGACAAGATGATCAATGGTGCTATGGCATCGACGAAAACCCGCTTGTCCCTTTGCACGCTTGTCATTCTCTTCAGCCCAATCACTCAATTTCATCTCCATTATGCACCCAAACAACTTTGCCATAAGAGACCCAATCATTATAGTCTGGTAGTTGCTTACATTCTTTACATCCCCTCCTTTATGCAAAGGCTTAACCCAATTAGTACTCCAATCATAAGGCATACCATGTTGAAGTGCAAGGTTGAACATATCACACATCCACTCATGGGTAAAATCTCCCGTCCATTTGATCATCTCCGGCTTGATACCTTGAAGATCTCCCGCTTTGCGAGTGGCCAACTTTTCAAGCCCACCGCATACATCCTCAATAGTAAAAAAAGACGGCATACATGGGAGTGAACCATAAAATGGCATTTTTTCAGTATTTGCTTGCTCATATAATTGCCTACAATGTGTGTACATATCCACTAGACTCAAGTTACCAAAATTCTCAACCCGCTTGCCTCTCAAGTTTCTCCAAAATCTTCCACATGCATGTGCCTTTTCTTGGACTTGAAATTCTTGTTGCTTTACTTCCCATCTTCTTGTATTCTTTTGAATCAATGCCTTGTATATATGCAAATGACTTTGATAGTTGTCTTTGTCCATAGTTGCATCAAGCTTTATCAAGGACTTTCGAGCATCTTGACATTCTTTATCAAACTACCTTTTGCGTGATCTATCTTTGTTGATACCATGGAGATGCTTTATGGCAAAGCATTCTTCCGCACAAGAACAAATAGCTTTCTTGAAAGCTTCCCATTTAGTTTCCAATGGTGCATCACATTGAAGCTTTGTCATCCATAATTTTTGCTCAACCATTTCAATGTACATTGGTGCCCATTTGAAATTCATACATAGTGATAACTTCTCTTTCCTTTGGCTGAGATTATCATGCTTAGTTTCTTCTCCAGATGAAAGGTCAATACATAAGGTGCGATGGTCGGATTCCGGGGTCCATTGACCAAACATAAAACTCTTTATGCGATACATGATGGCTTCAAAGAGTAGCATATAGTCAATCACACTATCCCCATTATGTCTCCTACATGTAAATCCATTGGTTCCACTCCACAAAGATACACCATTGGCAATGAGCATACTCGTGCTATTACACATGTGTAAAAGTAACTTTGCATAGTGATCCGGCTCTTTCTGATCCATTGAAGTACAATCATACAAGTGAACTTCCTCCAACTCCCTTCAAATGTATGGCATATCAAATTGTTGAGTATCATGTTGCAATGTTTTTGTGCGAGCATTCATATCCCCAAATACAATAACATCACCTTCACCTTTGAAATAAGCAATGTCCTCTTCCAAATCAGAAAATGGTTGATCTCTATTCTTGAAACCATAAAAGGGAGAATCATGATGAGGAATGTAGCAACCGGCTACAAAAATGGGTGCTCTTTTTGGTGTCATAATTTTCAGCCATACATAACGTTTGTACTTGTCATCTTTCACAATTGATACAAAATCTTCAGAGAGAGAGAGAGAGAGAGAGAGAGAGAGAGAGAGAGAGAGAGAGAGAGAGAGAGAGAGAGAGAGAGAGAGATGCAGAAGTGGTCACTAAACATCAATTAAAACTAGGGTTTCGTGTGCATATTTCTGGTGTAGAGAGTGAGAGAGAGAGAAAGAGATGTAGTGGCTGGTCAACCAGGGCTCAACTTGATGGTGGAGAGAGAGAGAGAGAGAGAGAGAGAGAGAGAGAGAGAGAGAGAGAGAGAGAGAGATGCTGTTGTGAAAGCCAATAACCATAATGTGGGTCCAGCCCTCTCCCCCCACTTCCTCTCTTGGAGTGGCCCCTCCAAATAGTGAAACGTCTAAAAACAAAGAAATATATGGCCCCTCTCCATTTCCAATTAAAAGGTCCAATTTATACACAAATGAACCACCAAGCCCATATTGTGTCTAGAATAGTCCTTTTTGTACCACCATTGCATGCTTTTAGCCATCATGCAATTGAGCATACTAGGTATGTAACTAGCATAATAGGTATGTTAATTAGCATACAGATTGTGTTAACCAACTAGCTCTGTATGCTATTTAGAACCCAAGGCATGCTAACTAGCATACTCCATATGCTAACTAGCACAGTCCATATGCTAACTAGCAAAAGTCTACAGATCAGTATGCTATTGATCAGCATATACAAGTTACTATGCACTAGAGATGCAATGAATAAAATGCACAAGTTATGGTACAAGTATTTGATTGATCACCCGAGGCTCGTCTAGGAGGTGCACAGGGTGTTCTTTGTACCTTTTCCTCCCCATCTTCTGTCGAAAAACATCCTTCTTGTTCGGTGAAGCGCGAGTCTCCACTTTCCAAAATGTGTAGACCAATTTCTTAATTTCATCTGTGTAGGGATATGATGATGTTGCTTGTGACATGCAAACAATGAAAACAATCGACCATCAACATCAGGCTTCGCCTGTTGTGATCTTGCCTTGTGCAAGGTGCGGCGATTGACATTTAGGACCCTGGCAATTTTTTCAATAGGCATGTTTTCCTTTGAATTTAACATCATCTGCAATACTGCATTCTTCAAAAACAAGTCATCATTCGAACTTGGGTGCTTGACGGTAGCCAGTGTGCTGCGGACATTGGAGACAATTGCGGTCTGTACAGCAGCGTCCTCCTCGAAAGACTCATAATGGATCACCCGAACATGCGGATGTCGAGCAACAAGATTCCAAATTTCCCACTTTGCTTTTGTACTAAAACCTTCAGTCCTACTCTTGTAAACTCTCACAATCTCGGGAGATTTTCTGTTTCTCCTCATCGTTGAGGGCATGATATTGTCGCTCAAATTTCATTTGTTTCTATTCCCCTTGTTTCCTCTTTCTTACTCTCTCATATTTCCTGATTACAGAAAGAGATGGATCTTGGGAGTTGTAATTCATTGCCTGTAGTGGATCTCTTCTGCTTTTTCCTAAGAACTGTAGACGTGCATCATATGTTACTTACTTAAAATCACTTAAATGTACAGCTGTCAACACTTGATGTTGTAATACACATATACTATGAACAAATGCCCTCAAAAAACTATAGATGTGACCAAAAAAACCAATGACTTCATTTAGAGTGGGTGGGCTATACATAAGATTTGCTTACCATCACATTACAAAAAGTTCCATTTCCAGCATTGGAGCTAGTGGCAATAATGTTGGCTGCTGGTTCTCCATATCTGTAGGTCTCTGTCGAAACAAGAGAAAGAGCTCAACTTTGACAACTCATCTTTGAGGCAGGATGCCCAGCGCAAGGAACGAACGAGAGAGAGAGAGAGAGAGAGAGAGAGAGAGAGAGAGAGAGAGAGAGAGAGAGAGAGAGAGAGAGAGAGAGAGAGAGAGAGAGAGAGAGAGAGAGAGAGAGAGAGAGAGAGAGAGAGAGAGAGCAAGACTCAGTAACCCGCCTGCTAGTCTTACACACACACACACACACACACACACACACACACACACACACACACACACACACACACACACACACACACACACACACACACTCCCACTCCCACGTCATCTTCAGTAACTAAAAATAGAAGCACATGTGGAGGAATTTTTTTTTTTTAATGGAACATTTGAAATTCAAAGGACTTGCCCATCCATTTTCAGTATATTCTAACAAGCACAAGTAACTAGCACTGTTTGCTTCTACCCATATGTGATCAGGCCCTTGAGGTCGTCCGAGAGCTCCTTGAAAACTTCAGTGCTCAGACCATCCCAACCAGGGGATTTGTCCTTGCCGAGAGCATGCAACACAATAGTGCACTCATCTTTCGAGAAGGCCAACTCAAGATGATTGGCTTTTAGTTGGTGTATTTTTCTATTGATACTCTCAAGAAAGATTGCTCTGGTCTCTTCCACTTCTAAAGAGCGGGTCTTGGGTTTGGCCAATGATTTGGCTTAAACGCTCCAACATCATCCTAGTCATTTCATTCTAATCTTGCATAGCATACCCTTTCTCGTCTGTGAGTGAGTGGATATAGCCCCGACTTTTCTTGATTTTCAAGGCTAGCACTGTTTGCTTCTACCCATATGTGATCAGGCCCTTGAGGTCGTCCGAGAGCTCCTTGAAAACTTCAGTGCTCAGACCATCCCAACCAGGGGATTTGTCCTTGCCGAGAGCATGCAACACAATAGTGCACTCATCTTTCGAGAAGGCCAACTCAAGATGATTGGCTTTTGGTTGGTGTATTTTTCTATTGATACTCTCAAGAAAGATTGCTCTGGTCTCTTCCACTTCTAAAGAGCGGGTCTTGGGTTTGGCCAATGATTTGGCTTAAACGCTCCAACATCATCCTAGTCATTTCATTCTAATCTTGCATAGCATACCCTTTCTCGTCTGTGAGTGAGTGGATATAGCCCCGACTTTTCTTGATTTTCAAGGCCCTAAAGAAATGTGCTTGGTTAGCACCCTCAGTCTGAAGGAAGGTCTCCCTAGATACCAATCTTGCCTTCTTGACCTCCTTGAATTGTTGCTCATACAAGTTGGCTTTAGCTTCCAGCCATCTTTTGTGATCCACATCGGAGGCAAGCCCAAAATCTTTTTTTGAAGTGAGATGATCCACCTCCTCTTCAAGTTGCTTCACATGATCTTCTTGAGCCTGTTTCACCCAAGGGCTCGAGCTTTTGCTCGCTTTCTGGACACTCCAAGCAAAGAGGTCCCAAGCTTTAGGTTTTTCTAGGAAAATATCTTTAGCGAGTCTACCCACAGCTTTCTTCGTGAGACTTCTAAACAAAGGGTCTTTGAATAAGTGTGCCCTCGTAACCAGCAACTTCTTGCTCCCACTTGTGGTCTTCCCATCCCCCTTGGCTTTCCTGAGTTCCAAGTGTAAGGGAAGATTATCTGAGAGGCTCTTCATTGTCAAAACCTTCATCTCAAGTAGCAACGGTATCCATTTAGGTTGGTAAGAGTAGAAGGAGACTCAATTTTACAAAACTTAAAATTAGAAATAGCTTGACACTAGCAAAATGCAACTTTCTTGTAAAATAGATAGGCTTTCTTTTGAAATAAGGGGGATTTCTAATCAATGAGCAAAGAAAATCGAGCGAAGCCAATTTTCGAGCAAATATGAGCTATACCCTTTGACAAATTGATGCACAAGCAATGTATATTCGAAGACAATAATCATGTCATGTACTAGATTTAACCAACACAAAAGGGTCGTCCATCTAAAATTGCCACAAAGCAGCGGAGGCTTCAAAAGCTCAAACCTCCTTACATGTTGAAGCCCTAACAAGATCCCAAGTCATAGAAGTATATATAATGCAGTTAATTATGGATATGTCAAAAATACCAAAAAAGGTTAGAACTAATAAACTTCCAATAAGTCTATGAGGCCACTCAGGAAGTAGACATAGAATTTTTGTAGCAATGCGAACCCTCATGATTTCTAACATAAAAATTCTCTCCCATATTTTTTCTCTGTGCTCAAGCTTTACATGCCCTCCTAACAAATTGAGAGGACCTCGCATGTTTAGGCGTGTTAAAAAATGCTCCTCTAGTGTTTGGCCCAATGGAATAGTGCCACCGTAGATAGTTAAGGTCTTCTGCAATATCCCTTTCCTCATCAACGAAAGCTTTGTTGCTCTTAAAATTCTTGCCTTGCATTCAATGGTAACAAACGTGCATATCGACCAGCAAAAGCCGTTGCATGTTAAAACCTTATAAAAGTGCAAAGGCTTTATGGGTTGACATGATGGACCTTTTTCTAAGGGGCATGTTCATTTTTACTAGAATATGTAGGCCAAGTTCTTTTTCTTACAGGCTGGCGATAATAGTCGACGTCAAGGGAGCATAGATGAGTAGTCAACTTTCTTTACCTCTTTATGGGCTTGCAAATTGAAACTTTAATGTACTTTTTGTACATGTCAGCACACCCATATATATATATATATAGATAGATAGATAGATAGATAGATAGAGAGAGAGAGAGTTATATTCCCTTGCTATCACAGTGAGACTCATCGTTGATTCTCCTTACTGTCCTGCAATAAGCATGCCAAGCCTGCTATAAATCCTCTACTATGGCAAGGTATTCCAATTTCACATTTGGAGGCTCTACAGTTGCTCAAACCATGCTTCACTCTTCGATTAAGATACATGCCCTTCTGGCATGTAGATTTCCTCCTCAACATGCCATGTTGTAGATGCCAATAGTGATGGTGATGCAACCATCATTGAGGTCTGTTGAGGGCACTTGAATGTTGCAAAACCTGTTGTGGACACTCAACCTACCCAAGCCCTACCCCTTTTAAGAGCTGCCCACCTCTCATTTTATGCTCTTGCTACTACCAATCATGATATTGGTGAAAAACTTGCATGCCTCCAAGCTCTCAAATGTATGAGTCATACGTCTTCCCTAATACTAAAGCTGGTATGAGGCTATTTGAAACTTAAGTTTTTGATGACTGTAGTCCCAACCGTAAGCTATCTTCTCCTCTAGCTTCTGCTACTACTACTTCCTTTCGGTGCAAAAGCCATACCAACAGTCCTATTTATAAGGTACATGGACTCAAAACTTAAGTATCATTACATATTGTGCATGTATTGCAGAATCTTTAACTAAGTTTCAGTGCGGCAATACGTCAGTTAAGTTTTCTCCATTCAAAGGTATCTCTGTATGGTATCTCCATCAGTGCTCAAAAAATAACTTTGTTTCGAATACTTGGCAAACCTACTTGTGAGAATTTTAGTGATACACTTACTAAATTTGAAGGTTTTTACACCAATTTGAGGTGGAATTACACAAGGTTTCTTTTAAGCACTGTGAATCTCCATTCGCACTAATTTTCTTACATCGGTATTCCCTTCTGGATATCACACACGTGGGGATATTGAGGCACAACTGACGATGAAGAGCGCAGACTAAACGTCACAGAAAGTAAGAGCAGCTCCAAAACGGTTATTAGAAGGCTCTCCCCAAGCTTCTGTGCGGCGGTCGCTCTTCCTCTCTCGCTCCCTCTTTTGTGTGACAATAGGAGGAGCTTGCTTGTCTTTGATCGAGATCATATGCTTGATTGTTGGCATCAGCAAGAAAGTGTTTTGGCGAAGACCTAGCTGGAGGTGCAGGAGGGTCTGCTTGCCTTATGCGAGAGAGAGAGAGAGAGTTTAAGGCTCGGCGTTGACCTGATGCATGGTGGTTTGTGTATCCGCTAACGGGTGATGGAGTAGACGGGCAAGAAGAAAAGAGAAGAGAGGGGTTAAAATGAATACACAAACGCTATCTGATCTGTTATGAAACCTATCAAAACCAGTTTGTGCCGGCGCGGACTAGTTCCAACAGGTTTAGCATGGTATTTAATTTACTTTCTCAGCTCCCTTTTTTTGCTTTTTTATTAGAATCGGCGTTATGGGTGCATACATGAACTGAAAATTGCGGGACTCAAAGCCGTTAATAAACTTGTCGAAACCAGTCTGGCGCGGTCTGGTTTCAGCAGGTATAGCATGATTGATACGTAATTTGTGAAAATTGCCGATATACCCTCCAAATAAGTGGCAAAGGCACCAAAAATTAGGAAAATTCTCTTCAAATTTTCCAAAAGTCCCTAAATAAACCTGATTATGAGAGTAAGTATCTCCAAAGATACATTTTTTTGTAGCTTTTCATAAGAAGACTAATTGTCTACCGATACAAGACACTAAAACTAGAATTTGAGTTGGTTATGGAGGCTTTGGAGATGAATTGTGTCATTATTTTTAAATTGCCTTTTTTTGCGAGGTAATTAGCGACAAATTACATGCTAAGCACTCAAAAATTGGGGGTCTCAATTGTCAAAAAAGAGTAAATATTAGAAATTCTTGAACAATATTCCAACCAAAATAGATAAAAGGGTATTTTGGGAATTTTCACAAATTAGAGGGGTATTTTGGTAATTTTCCCTTTACTTTATCAGCCTCTTTTTTTTTTGCTTTTTCTACTAAAATCGGATCCAACAAGCTTTACCAACATACAGCCTTGGTCAGGGCTAGAAAAACACATTTTTCCCAACCAAAATAAACTTAAAATTCCTCCCTTTTTTAGATCAAAATTTGAAGCTTTTTTGGGTAATTACTCTAAAGGTTGTGAATAATTACTAGTTTTCTTCAAGGCAAGCTCAAAATCTAACCAAGATTTTAGGATTTCACCCTATCAGAATACATTGTAAACCCTGCGTTTTCTAACACTGGCCATCGTGAAACTAGTCCAAATTAATTCATGCAAGCGCAAACTAATTTCAAGATGGGGCGGGCACCACCACTAGTGCCACTAGTGGCAGTGGATTCGGGGAGTGCTGCGAGACAGGACACCAACGGGTGGTGTTGCGACAGATTGTAATTTGTGTTTTTTTTCAGTTGTCTTCTTGGTTAAACTAGACCGCATTTACATGTAAGAAAGCCCCTGGGCATGTTGGAGAAGCTGGATAGCTATCAAAATTATGGGTTGGAGTAGATTCTAAAAACCCTCCTATGACCTCGATTCAAAACAATTCAAAAGATCCCTTGGCCAGTCGTTGTTGAAACTTTGGTCCTAAAAGTGAAATCGATGATAATGCACTTTGAGGGAGAGAGTTGCACTATGTTTGCAAAAATTGCCCATAGTTCCGTAGACCTACCTTTGTTGTCCTGTCTTGCATTCATGCAATCCAACAATATTACATCTTAGCAATCCAACAATATTACATCTTAGCCATGACACTCTTTGTAAACGCATTGGTATTTCATATAGATCTAATTAGTAGTCTTATTGTAACTAAACTGACTCGCAATTGTTATTGCCTCACAATTGTTATTAGGCTGATTCACATTTGGTTCATCCTTTATATGTTATAGAAATTTATGAGCACTTTCCACGTTTCTAAGAGATTCACATAACTTCAGATGTTTACATGCCATCTAACATTGTACAATAACGCCAGCTTGTTGTATGACCTGCAAAATGTCGGTAGTATGTGTGTGTGTGTTTCTTTGCTCGGAATAATCCTCTGCTCGGAAATAGTTGATCGCCTTACGATTAGACTCGAAATAAGTAACTACTTAGTTACTTATGAGAAATACCTCAAATATAAAGACAAATGAACAAATTAATTGCATTATGCAACTTTTGGTGCCTCAATCGTTGAATTCGAGTAGATGGTTGTCCCAATAATCCTGCAAACACAGAGCGAGTATGTCCCTCTAATCTTTTTTCTGTTTCTTTTGTTAGGAATCTCAGTAGATCCTCTTAGGCTTTTGAGGGTAAAAAAGGGGGATAGTCACGTGGAAGAGAGGAGTGAGTTATGTTTAAAAATAACGATAGGATAGCGCGTAGAGAGAGAGAGAGAGAGACACGCAACAGGGTCGGCAAGATTTGCAGGGTCTGGGGATGTTCCACTATGCAAGGGTGTATGATTGCAGCGCAGTGACTGCCAGTCCTAGTAGTCGAGGTGAGCATGGAGAGGATGGAGATGAGCTTAGAAGAGCTGCACAAGAACGTCTACATCACATGCACGCAACCTGTCCACGACACACACACAAAACCCATGTATGCATGGGTGCCCAGTTCTGTGTGCAAAGATGCTGAGGTCGCGAGCAACTGCAACAATACCATTTGGAAAAGGCCTCCTACTCAGCGGCTCATTACTGGGGGCTGCAAGGTAGCTCTCGGCATGATAGTGCAGGAAAGTAGGGATGCGGTCTGGCAATTGGAACGCGAAGATGCCAGGACTGCGTCCAAGTTACAGCATGGCATCGGGCAAGGCAACAAAGCAAGCGAGTCTGCGGCTTCTGAGAGTGAGGCGCACGTACAGAAAAGCCAAGGACGTGAGACAGAGGGGGGAGAGGGAGCGTAGCAGCCACCGTGAGAACGCACGGATAAGGCACTTTGCATTTTGCATATAGGAGGGTGGAAAGAATCTGGAGAGTTAATTAATTATTGAACATTGTAAGGACCTTAGCCTTACAATGTTTGATGCGAAATTTTTGATGCGCCCTTAGCTGATACAACTCCAATTTCATGCGAAAGAAGGTCCCTAGGTTACATGTAAAGGTGCTTCCCGAGGTGCTTCTGAAGCTCGACCTTTCTCTCTGAAGTAGAAAAGGCTTTAAATGAAGGATGCCTTAGTGTTTCCCTCAACGGGTCTCTCTCTCTCTCTCTCTCTCTCTCTCTCTCCCCTTCCAAGTTCTACCTCTTTCCCACTATTGAAGTAATCTTTCTTTTTGCCAAACTCATAGATTGTGAGTGATTAGATTATCATCACAAAAATACTTATTGTTTATCAATCTAGAAAGTACATGTTTGAAAAGCATGAAACGGGAAATCCTAAACATGCTCTAGATGGCCCCTTTTGGACAAGGGGGAGGCTCAAACTTAAGCTCAAGCCTCCACCCTGTCTAGAGTGCGATATACCCTATCAGTAGGTTGTCTCCCAGTAGGATGAGGTGAAGCCTCGAACGTAAGTTTCAGCCTCCACCCAACCTAGTGGGTGAAACACCCTTTTGATACACCCTATCAATGGGTTTTTCCCTGTTTTGATGTGGTGAGGCTCAAACTTAATTTTGAGTTTTGATGTGGTGAGGCACGAACTTAAGTTTGAGCGTCTACCCAATCTAGAGGGTGAAACTCCCTACACCTCATCAATGGGTTGTTACCCTCTCAATGGGGTGAGTCTAGAGAGAGAAACATCCTCTAGATAACAATGCCAAGATGAATTGTTTCGTGTCACAATGGAATTTGAACCTTCACCCAATCTAGAGGGTGAAACAGCTTTAGATACACCCTCTAATTGAGTTTTCTCCCTCTAGATGCAATGGAGGCTCAACAAACATAAGTGTGAGGCTCTACCAATTCTAGAGGGTGAAATGTTTCCCCTCTGGTTGGGGTGTAACTCAAGTCAAGAAACAGGTTACACCCTCTATATCCACCCTCCAAATGTTTTGTTTCCCTCTTAATGTCATGGAGGCTTGAACGTAAATTTGAGCCTGCACTAAATCTAGAGGATGGGATACCCTTTAGATACACCGTCTTGATGGGGTTTTGTCCATCTTGATAGATTTTTTTCCATCTCGACGGGTTGAAAGATGGGATTTGCACTTTCACTAGCCTCAAAATTAAAGAAATGATTGAGTAGCGAATCCATTTTCACTTTCCTAGCTAAAATAGAACTTAAATCATGTGCAATTGGAAGTTTTAACATGTTTTGGGTCTTGCAGCAAAGCCATGGGAAACAGTTCAAACCTTATCTTGTTATTTATCTTTCTAACATACATATCTATAACTAGGACCACCATCCATTAAGTCTCCTTCCAGTCTTACCAAAAAGCCTCTAGAACATTCTTGTTTTCAATAAATGGCCCTCTACTTATCATGCAGTGTTTTACCTAAGTCTAATTCTATGCTTAGATTTTATTATGCAGTAACTACAAATAAAAAAAACAAGAAAGTACATTACAATATGAAAAAATGGCTTTTTTTGTTATGTAGTTTATAAAAAATGGACTAGAATAAGTTACAACAAAAAAATTGCTCTTTTATTTTGAGATTGAGATGATAGCATTTGGCATAATAATTACCACAAAATCTAGCATTTGACATAAGAATTATATTGAGTGCTTATGTCATATGGGAGATCAAACGGCCGAACCCAATGAATATGTTTACATGGAAGGTTCTATGGGGAGCCATCCCAACAATGAATACGATATATGCTAGAGGGATTGTCACTGAAACTTGCTCTAGTTGCAAAACAACTTCAAAGGATCCATGTTATCTGTTCAAAATTTTTCCTATCGCTCAGGGTCTTGTTGCAAAAATATGCAAATGGGTGCTAAAGACCTAGAAGGTTATCTTCTATAAAATCGACCTAATCCTAGGTGGGAGTAGATTGTGAAACCAAGCCATCTTGGTTAGCACCCAAATCACGGATATTGTTATCTCAATTAGATATGGAAAGCCAAGAACCTCCATATCTTTGAGGGAAAATATGTTGTGGCCCATTCATTGATCTTGTCAGTGAGTGTAATTTCAACATGGATGATAGAGAAATGACACTTGATCTTTCAAAAAAAAAAACTTTCTGGAATTATTTTTGAGAAGTCAGTATAGAACAGGTCTTCTTAGATAATTAGACAGCTAGAAACAAACAATATAGCTTTGAGTTTAACTCTATTTTTACAAATAAGAATGCAAACGTTAACAACATGTCTTCAAGCATTTCCGTATCAATTATGAAAAGTCTTGAATACCTAAAAATAGGTCTATAGAAATGATTGATTTTTCGCTACAAAAGCAATCACTTTACAACTTGAATCTTGGTAAAACCAAGCATATTCTTGTATGAATATGTGCAGATTGCTCAAGGAAACGACTTCATTTCTCAAAGTATTTTTAAAAATGGGACTTGAATAAATCTCAAAATTCCTAAATATGAATGCTTGATTTTGTGTTCCTATGTTGGTCATCAAACTTTTGCCATGATACCCTGGAAGCAGAGCCATTCACCATCATCTCTTCTGCCAATTATGTCTAATGCAATCTCCACCATCATCTCTTTTGTAATTTATGCCATCCCGTTGACTCTTGTGTCCACTTTTGCTATCATGTCTACTACAATCACCACCATCGTCTCAATCATGTCTATTGCAATCTCCATCATCATCTCTTCTACAATTTAGGCCATAGTGTCAACTTTTGCGTTCATTTTTGCTATCATGTCTACCATGACCATTGCCAGTGACTCTATGCTGAAAGGTGCACATTGATTGAGACCTCATAATCCCATAGCCTATTTTCTAGACAGATAGCATCTAGTTCAACCTGTCTTGGTGGAAGAAGCGGGATGACTTCGGCAAATTTCTTTGGTACTTCTTTCTTAGCTTTCTAAAGGCTAGGGTTAGTGAGAAAACCAAGAGCTTCTTTCTCATCAGTTTCTAAGAGCTCGAGATCAAGGAGCGGATTAAAAACAGATTCAAATTGCCTTATTTCAAGAGGAAGGATGGGGATATTATTGATAAAATATAGTTTATTGACGATCGTGGGGAGAGAGCTAAAATAAAATTCAAGATCAGGTGAATCTTGAGTATCGATAAAGATAAGAGAAGTAAGGGACTTATTAAGAGTTAATATGACATTTGCATTATCCTTTCTAGCAGAGTCTAGTAGGCTAAGCCAGTCATTAACTGAGGCAACATTAAGGGCAAAAAAGGTGTGGTTTTTTAGGCTTCCCTTTCATGATTAAGCAATCTGTTGTGGAAGTCAATACCTTTAAAACAAGAGAGAATACACTGAGTTCCTAGAGGGGGAATTGGGATGTCGTTCAATATACCAGACGAGTGAGTGATGCAATCCAAGCACCATGCTAAGTAAACAATTAGTGTATATGATGTTAAAAGATGCAAAATCAAAGATAAAACCCAAAATATGGTGGTTACCCAACCAAAGGTAACCAGGGAAACAGAGAGAGAGTGTATAATATAAAAATCCCTCAATTATGAACCATATTTTGGGTTTTTGAATTTCAAAATTACAAGTACAATTGTCAAATATAATCATTTAATTCATCCATTTGGAATTACAAACCACCGGGGGAGAAATGGATGAGACACTCCTAGCTTTGTGAAGGGAAAAAAAACTATACCTACAACCAACCATTCCCAATTATTAGTAAAAACTGACCCTCAATGAATGGGTGACAAACATCCAAGCGGCTTTTCCTGCTTGGTACCATTGTCACACATCACTTGAACTCTCCCATACTCTCCCTCATTTTACATACGTGCTTTTGGTAAAAAATTATTTTGGCTTTCTAGGCAAAGATTTGTGTGTATTATGTTCATGCATAATGGTGGGTAAAGGGTGCACCTTCGTTACATATGATGATTGGTTAGTGTAATTGGCCTGATTCGGGCCACAACCTTCCAGGATATCCAGCTAAGTATACCAGGGAAATGGTTACACAAAAACACCAGCCATATGAGTGAATGTGTGTGTGTGTGTGTGTACCAGCACCAGTAACAGTATAGTCCAGTATTACCAATAAGTACCAGTACCTACGGAGAGATTTGCGGGTATTATGTTCATGCATAATGGTGGGTAAAGGGTGCACATTCTTTACATATGATGATTGGTTAGTATAATTGGCCTGATTCAGGACACACCCTTTTGGGAGATCTAGCTAAGTATACCAAGGAAATGGCAACATGATAAAACAAGCCATATGAGTGTGTGTGGGTGTGTGTGTGTGTGTGTGTACCAATAACAGTATAGTCTAGTATTACCAGTAAGTACTAGTACCAGTACAATTAGTACTACCAATACAAGTCTACCAATATAGTAGTATCTGTATTTGTAATGTATAGGGCCATTATCAGTAACAGTATAGTCCAATGGTACTAGTCTGTACCATAGGTACCCAAAGCCAATCGTTCTAGCGAATATTTGTGAGGGAAATGGAACCACATAATAAACAGCTATGTGTGTGTGTAGCAGTATCAGTATCAATATATACTATACCAATACAACCAGTCACTACCAAGGCTAGTATAATAGGGAAATGGCAACACCAACAAACCAGCAATATGAGTGTGTGTGTGTGTGTGTGTGTACCAGTACTAGTAACAGTATAGTCGAGTAGTTCCAGTGAGTACCAGTACCAGTACAAGTCTAGTAGTATAGCAATATCAGTATCTGTAGTGTATATGGCCATTACTAGTAACATTATAGTCCAGTGGTACCAATTTGTACCAAAGGTACCCTAGGCCAACAGTTCTAGTGAATAATGTTAGGGAAATGGAACCACACAATAACCAGCTATGTGTGTGTGTACAGTACCAGTACCAATACCAGTATGTGCAGTACCAGTACAACCAGTCACTACCAGTGCTAGTATAGCAGGGAAATGGCAACACCAATAGGCCAACAATATGAGTGTGTGTGTGTGTACCAGTACTAGTAACAGTATAGTCCAGTATCCAGTAAGTACCAGTACTAGTACTAGTACAAGTCTAGCAGTATCAATATCTATAATGTATATGGCCATTACTAGTAACAGTATAGTCCAATGGATCTGTACCAAATGTACCCCAGGCCAATAGTTCTAGCAAATAATATTAGGGAAATGATAGCAATATTAGTATTGAGTAGTATCTAGTGCCATTACTAGTAATAGTATAGTCTAGTATCTAGTAAGTACCAATACCAGTACAAGTCTAGCAGTATCAATATATGTAGTGTATATGGCCATTACTAGTAACAGTATAGTCCAATGGTACCAATCTGTACCAAATGTACCCCACGCCAATAGTTCTAGAAAATAATATCAGGGAAATGATAGCAGTATTAGTATTGAGTAGTATCTAGTGCCATTACTAGTAACAGTATAGTCCAGTCAATACCAAAGGTACACATGTCAGCAGTTCCAGCGAATTATACCAGGAAAGTGATAACACGTAAAACAACCATATGAGTAGCATGTGTGTACCAGTACCAATATCAATATAGTCCAATAGTACCAGTAATAGTACAACCCGTACTATTAGAAGAATTATAGCAATATATCAGTACTAGTATCTGTACTGTATAATGCCATTACCAGTGCCAATATTGTCCAGTCGTACCAATCACTACTAGAGCTACCTCAGGCCAAAGCTTCTAGTGAGTTATACTAGGTAAATGGAGACACACAATAACTAGCTATGTGTGTGTGTGTGTGTGTGTGTGTGTGTACCAATATATATTGTACCAATACTAATCAGTGTGAGTACGAGTATAGAAGTATCAATAGTTGTATTATATAATACCATTACAAATACCAGTGTAGTCCAATAGTATTAGTCAATACCAAAGGTATCTTAGGTCAACCGCCCCTAGTAAATCATACCAGGGAATTGGTAACAGGCAATAACCAGCCATGTGTTGTGTGTGTACCAGTACTAGTACCAGTATAGTCCAGTAGTATCAATTAGTATCAGTACCCCAAGCTAACAATCCCAACAAATTTATACTAGGAAACTAGCAACATGCTACAATCAGCCATGTGTGTGTATGTGTGTATGATTTTTACTCAAGTAGGATCCATAACTCATTTTTAGTCATGTATTAACTATTTTAATCCTTATGTGCATTGTGAAGAATCTATATAGACACATCTCAGTAATTTTTGTGAATTAGACAAGGTAAATGTAGACACGCAATAATCAGCCATGTATGTGTGTGTATATCATTACCAGTATATACAGTACTAGTACCAGTCAGTACTAGTACGAGTATAGCAGTATCAGCATCAATAGTGTATAGTGCCATTACCAATACCCGCGTAGTCCAGTATTACTAGTCAGTACCAAAGGTATCTTAGACCAACCGTTCTAGCAAACTATACCAAGCCAATAGCAACAATTGATAACCCGCCATGTGTGTGTGTGTACCAGTACAAGTACCAGTACCAGTACCAGTATAGTCCAGTAGTATTAGTAAGTACCAGTACCAGTATCCCAGGCTGACAATCCCAACAAATTTATACCAGGGAATTAGCCACATACTATAATCAATCTTATGTGTGTGTGTGTGTGTGCGCACGCGTGCGTGTGTGTAATTTTTACTCAAGTAGGATCCATAACTCATTTTTAGACATGTATTAGCTATTCTTATCCTTTTGTGCATTATGAAGAACCTATATAGACACATCTCAGTAAATTCTATGAATTTACCTGGCTGTTGGAAGAGGTTGCCATGAGTGTTGATGCTTGTATATTTTGTGATGTGTAATGCGTACTTCGATTGCTATTTGTCAGATGTACCTTTATTCTTGAGACGTGTCCATGTTGTGGTGTGTTTAATGGCTCACTATTTACACACAAAGTGATGAGTTAATTATACATGATGTTCTAAATCAATTTTATGTACTAGCTTAAGATGGACTAGGAGTGATTATACACACAAATAGACTAACAGAGAGGGGGAAATCAACCAGCAATTTAATCACTTGAGTGTGATCAAGTATATATATATAAAATCAACAGGTGAAAATCCTGGACAATCATGCGGCAAAATGAAACCAGGGATGATCAAGAATCCATAGCTGAACTTTCTATAGGGAATATGTCAATTGGGAAGGCGTTAAGCAGCTACTTGGAGCTATAGTGGAGTAAGTCATGGAAGGTCATCCGCATTGTGACAAAAATCAAATATGTGGAGTGTATGCGACTGGCTTTGTGTGTGTGAGTGAGTGAGAGAGAGAGAGAGAGAGAGAGAGAGAGAGAGAGAGAGAGAGAGAGAGAGAGAGAGAGAGAGAGAGAAACAATGTTTGTGTGTATGAAACAAGAGAGCATACCAGGTGCACATGAAAACCTTTGTAGAGAGCTCTTGGGTTTTTGTGTAGGACAGGAGAGAAAAATTGCGATCATTTTATACACTTTGTATCACATGCGCAACTATTCGGTGCTTTAATTTTGGTTTGCCAAAATCCATATACTGCCAACGTGATACTTGATCGTGTACAGGTCATTTGGTGCAGTTATTTGTTGTTTATTAAAACCCACATGTTGCCAAATTCACATGGGACCATATACGATGCATTTCTTTATGTATTATATGTGGCATTGTTATTCAAGTCCACAACTAAGTTTACATTTAATTTTGTTCTTCCCTTTCATAGGGGGGGAGGGGGGGGGGGGAGAGAGAGAGAGAGAGAGAGAGAGAGAGAGAGAGAGAGAGAGAAGCCCATTTGTAGACATGACACGTAGATGGATATTTGGGCCTTCCATATGACAATTCACCCATATACGGAAATGGTTAAGTCTACACACACACACACACAAAGAGAGAGAGAGAGAGAGAGAGAGAGAGAGAGAGAGAGAGAGAGAGAGAGAGAGTAAAGAGAGAGAGAGAGAGAGAGAGAGAGAGAAATGAAATGAAATGTTATATTAAACATCTTCAAAATGCCAAAATGATTTATGAGACCAATTCGATGAACTCCTTGTGGATCTAATCTAATGCCTACATTGTCCAAGAAAGTAGTGCATCGGTTTGGGAAAAGATTTGTCAATGTCCGCCTTTGTAAATAGATGTATTGGGCGTCTCCCATATCACGCTAGAGTAGTCCTGATCCTCTAATGGAGCCTCGATCAATGTCATGGACGTCTAGCTCTCCGAGATCAATGGCTCTGTTAACTAATATATCTTTAGAGAGAGAGAGAGAAGAAGAGAGAGAATGTGAGATAGAGAAACATATATAGATAAAGAGAGAGAGTCATAGGTTTAGGATTTAGTTTTTAAATTTAAGTTAGAGTTTAGGTTTAGATTTAATGTTAGAGCTTTGGGTTTAGGTTTAGGATTTAACTCTATATTTATGATTTAGAGCATAGTTAGGGAAGTTTAAAAATACTTAGTGATTAAAGCTTAGTTTTAGATTCAAGATTAGATTTTGGATTTAGTTTTAATGTTAGAGCTTTGGGTTTAGGTTTAGGATTTAACTCTATATTTATGATTTAGAGCATAGTTAGGGAAGTTTAAAAATACTTAGTGATTAAAGCTTAGTTTTAGATTCAAGATTAGATTTTGGATTTAGTTTTTATATTTAACTTTAGAATCAGGATCATGGTCTAAATTTAGAGTTAGATTTATGGTTATGTTTGTAGTTGTTCGCATGTAGCTCACATAAGTTTTGGTGTGTAGTTGCTTGCAAGCTCACATCTAAAAACCGCTCGTAGACAATTTGTTTGTGCATGTGAGCTTGCAAGTAAGTAAAGAGCAATGGTTATAAGTGAAGCCATCATTTTGTGGGGTGCGCAATACGAGAGTGCATAGGCTTCTATAGCGTGCTTTGAAAAAGAAAATTTTTACGTCCCCAAGCTGGAGTTCAGAAATGACTCTCAACGCTCTTCTCTCTACCTTCTCTATCTTTATCTCTCTCTCTTTCTTCCTCTCTTTCTCTCCACGGATGCGGCATTAGGTTGGAAAGATTTCAACGGCACAATACAACAAAATGGAGACAAGAATGTAATGTGCATAGTAATCCCTCAAACAAGGAGCTGATGTGAAGAGATGTTGAACAAGAAGCGTAATAAAGAAGCTCTTCTTCAAAGCACTCTAGAGAAATTGAGCACTCTCGCACTGTGCAACCACAAAACGGTGGCTTCACTTACAACCATAGCTCTTCAGGTAGTTTACACTAGGAAATGGCTATAGCTGAACAAGCGGCAAAGGGGTTTTGTCCACTACATGAATTGTCATGTAGATGTGGGTGTGTTATTCTTGTACCCACAAATATAGACATTGACCAATAAAGATGAGATTATGATCTCCGTGAACCTCTATACCGAGGTGTGCAGGGATCGGATATGGTTAGAGAATTTGAGGTAGTTGATCTATGGTTTCTTGATTGTGAGGGAGATTGAGAGAGAGAGAGAGAGAGAGAGAGAGAGATAAGAGAATATTAAATTTATGTTCAGGGTTCAAGCTTTTACATTCATTATGAGTATTGAAGACCATGTGGGGCCGTCCAACCGAAACTCCTATCTCTCAGCAAGGATCTTATGTCCTTGTAATCAATGCAAATATGTTGTGCGATGGACAAGACACATTTTTTTGTAGCACGTTTGCGAATTTGGTGAGTTGGACCCATCTATTATAGATCAAGCTATTGCCAATTACAACTGTTGATAAGTTACCAATTACAACTCATCGGACTCTGACTCTGGCCAACAGGAAGCAATCTTGCAATCCTATAGACGTGTTCCCAGGCACTTTACTCAAGCAACACACGTGAGGCCACAAGATGTAGCCTCTAACAGCTCGCAGGGTGATCATGCAAAGCACATTCCCAACGAGGGTATGTTTGAGCCTGAGATTGATGAAATGGTCGAGAGGATCATGGATTCAAAAAGTCTTATCTATGGTGACATGAAAAGTGAGGCCAATACGCCATTGTATGGTGGAGCACAAGTGTCTAGATTGAGGATGATCCTGGTTCTTCTCAACATGCATGCAAAGTTTGGATGGAGTGACACTAGCGTCACAACATTTTTCAGGTGATCTATTATAATGTGTCTACTTCAATTTTTCCCTAAATGTATAATGTACCAAATTACATACACAAGTGTTTTGCATTTTTTCTCTGTGTAGATTGCTCAAAGAGCACATACTGTCAGCTTATAATGTGATGTCAGATTCCAGAGAAGAAGCAAGAAAGATCTTGCAAAACTTGGAAATGGATTACAGTCTCATTCACGCTTGTCCTAAGGACTGCATTCTTTTTAAAGGGGAATACATGGACATGGAGAAGTGTCCGAAATGTGATTCGAAGAGATATATACTAGATCTCCATGGACAAAAAGTGCCGCAAAATTTGTTGCAAAACTTTACTCTACTGCCTTGCATCAAGCATTTCTTCGAATGCAAATCCATGGTTGCACTAGCATCATGGCACGCGGATAATAGATCTTCGAACAGTGTGCTATGTGGGATCCCTGCAGATTGCATGACATGGAATCGTATAGATGACACATGGCCGGATGTTGCCAGGGAAGATCAAACTTTGCCTCTCGGCCTAGCTATGGATGGTGTAAATTCATTTGGTCAGAGGTCGACATCTTACAGTACATAGCTAGCTATCATTGTCATACAACATTCCTCTGTGGTTGACAACCAAGAAGGGGCACCTATTTCTGAGCGTGATTGTGTCGGGGCGGTATAAAGTGAAGAATATGGATGTGTATCTTCGTCCACTATTGGAAGAGCTACAACAATTGTGGATTGGCATAAAAGTGGTGGATATGAGCCGACAAACAAGTCGATGCAATGCCTTGGTCAGAGGCATTTTGATGTGGATCATGCTATCCTGGACTACCAGAATGCTCAGGTGATACTCAAACTCACACATTAAACCTTTTTTTTTCTCACATGGATTTATTTGTCATGTGTATACATGGAGGGTTCTAGACAAGCGGTACAAACCATGCATCACATGTGGCCCTAGACTTAATGCACGTTGGGTGCCCTCATTCAAGAAGAAAATCTACGAAGATCATCAAGTGAATCTTCCAGAGAATCATGAATTACGTGATGATTTTTTGGAAAGAGGACCACCAAGAATGTCTTCTCTGTGAGTGTGCAAATTCTATGCGTGTGCAGAGAGAGAGAGAGAGAGAGAGAGAGAGAGAGAGAGAGAGAGAGAGAGAGAGAGAGAGAGAGAGAATACACAGGGATGTGGGGAGGATCTCCCAAATCTCACTGTATGAGCACCACATGAGAATGAGTGAGAGCTCATTATTCTTTTTATGTATAAAGAATATGGAGGTAAATGTGGGTGGCCGGACATTGGCTGGCGGACACGGGCAAAGCATGGTGAGGCACACCGCCTTTACCTAACATTCTCCCACTAAAAGATGTGTGCTGATAAGTGGCAAGAAGACTAGCCTACAACTAGTATATACAAGAGGTGAGAGAAGACAGCTTTCAACCTATGCCCATTGGCTCACTCTATAACTTCTCTAGTGTAGATGTATCATGCATACCACGAGGGCTAGAGCTACTGGCACTCCTTATGCAGGTATCGAGTGGATGACCTACATGGCTCCACAATGCACAATGCCAGTGTCAGTCATTGCACAACTAACAACTCCCACTGCAAATGCACCAACCGCATAAGCAAGATTAGGTCTCAAGACCAAAAGGTCAGACATGAGAGACTCGAAAGCCAAAGAAACATGCACTATGTGTGTCAACCTATTCCTGTCAGCAACCTCAGTGCCATATGCATCCTCATCAAGAACCACCTGACTATGCATCACCATGTCAGCATCATTTGGCAAAGGCATATCTGTTGAGAATGACTGAAAACCAAAAAATTAGCACCACTATAATCACACACAACTGTCTGAAGGACATTGTCATCCTCAAACATATCATACGCATCATAGAACAATGCATTGATCTCTAGCTCAATTGATATCACCTCAACTGATGACTGACCAAGCTGTGCATCCCTAGAGATACCACTGTCTGCATGAATGTCACCACAAGATAAATGCACAACCTGCTCTCTATGCAACACATCCACAAAAGAGACACGTCTCGTCTCTCACTCCAAACATGGCTACAAATACACAGAGACTACACCACCTCGTGTGTCAAAAATATGCAAAGGGTATACGAGATCACTCCTAGCACCTTTGGCTATCACCAGTGATCCCCTATGCATCTGAAATGACCTCTCTCCAAGCAATACACAATGTCCACTACTCTGCAAACTGACACACTAAAATGAGACTCTAGTTGAGTCTTAGTACATAACGTACATCTCGTAGCGTAAGCAATGCACGGCTGGGTAAAGACATGCATACATCTCCAGCACCCTCTATGCCATATGTTGAACCATCATAAAACTGCACACAACCAAGTCTCCCACTAGAGAAAGAGCAAAACAAATCATGACGTGGCATAAAAAATTACATGCTCGTCTAGTAGAAAACGTGTAGACAATGTGCTATCCCAAGACATAAAGTAGTCTGAAGGCAAGCTAGACTCAAAAGTGACATGCCCGTCACATGCATACTCTCTAGCATCTGTCCTCATAGTAGCACCATGCATCTACCTCTTTTGCTGCCTCATATGCCTGAAGCAATGACGTCTAATATGCCCATCATGGCCGTAGTGCCAATATGTCAGTTGCAATCGTGAGTGAGAACTACCTCTAGCCTGAAGCGTCTCCATATCCATGCCAAAACTATGCAAACAATGCTCGAGATCACAAGACTCTCCCACCCGAGAGCAAACCACTGTCTCAAGAAAAGAAGGTGAGCAAACGGTCAAGCTCACTAGACTTTGCAATAGCCTCTCCTCACTCCTGCAAGAGTGGGTACAAGAACACCAAACTGTGTCCAAACTGACAAAACCTATCAAAGTGAGAGTAAATACTCAATCACTCTCAAAGTGGGAATATATCGACCACTGTACACGATGGGATAGCACTGCAAACGTCTATGGCAAGAGTGACGGAAAAAACCAAACATAATTAATTTCCTTTACAAAATGAGTCAAAACTCAACACAAACTGCAAGCCAAAAAACTACAAATACCAGAGTGGAAGTCAACTCGACCACTAAACCATCAGAGAGCAAAATGCTAATACGCATAAACCATGGCGAGGAGTCTTGGAAAAATTTTGGCAGAGTTTCCCCTAGAAACTGAGAAAAAACTTTAAAAAAAATCTCACCAAATACGCATGACAATAGACACCGTCTCAGTAGCAAAATCCACAAATGGTCTAAATGCAATGCCAAAAGCCTAGCACTCGCTCACTCCTGAGATAGAGTAGCTCTATGGATGTGTACTTTTCCATACTACAAACCTATAAACCTGCCAGCTGCAAGATATGGCTAGCTCAAACTGTATCCGCATACATAGCATGAAACTACACAAAACCGTGCTAAAAAAGCTCTCTGAAATGCCCCACACAGTCAAACAATGCACATGAAACCGCATTCGGATGGGTAATGATCTGAAAGTCACATCCCAAAGTATCACTTGCACACGCAAAAACAAGGTGAACTCTCTCTCTCTCAAATAGCACCACAGCCTGGATCATATCCATCCGACTCCTGTGTAACAAAAATATGCAAAAAACACTGTTTCGGGAGCCAAAAACAGTAAAAACGAGTTGCAACACTTCTTGTTCCTGCTCTTTTTTTGAAAAATTCAGCAATGAATTTCTACACAAGCTCTACACAAGCTGAATATACATGCCTAAGCTGAGATCTGACATCGTCGAGTCGTATCCACCTTCGTCGAGCTCAAGCCGCCATAGCCAAGCTCCGTTGTTTCCGTCTTGTCGGGAAGCCATCGCACGCGTTTCCAAAGCTCTGATACCAATTGTGAGTGCGTGAATGTGGTGCGTGTACGGGGGGGAGAGAGAGAGAGAGAGAGAGAGAGAGAGAGAGAGAGAGAGAGAGAGAGAGAGAGAGAGAGAGAGAGAGAGAGAGAGAGAGAGAGAGAAGAGAGAGAGAGAGAGAGAGAGAGAGAGAGAGAGAGAGAGAGAGAGATACACAGGGATGTGGGAGAGAGAGAGAGAGAGAGAGAGAGAGAGAGAGAGAGAGAGAGAGAGAGAGAGAGAGAGAGAGAGAGAGAGAGAGAGAGAGAGAGAGAGAGAGAGAGAGATACACAGGGATGTGGGGGAGAGAGAGAGAGAGAGAGAGAGAGAGAGAGAGAGAGAGAGAGAGAGAGAGAGAGAGAGAGAGTACACAGGGATGTGGGGTGGAGCTCCCAAATCTCATTGTATGAGCACAGTGAGAATGAGTGAAAGAGGACACGGGCAAAGTGCGGTGAGGCACACTGTCTTTACCTAACATGCTCGAGCATGGTTAGAGCAAAAGGAGATGTGTGATGACAGTTTTCCCCCATGGATGAAGAGATTATCTCTGTGATACGAGTTGCCATATTGGCCCAGACTCATGATCAATCACTTGCTCGATCCAATGCACATGTTCAAGAATGTGGGCAATCTGTTGTGGGACTATCTCATCGGCAAGAAAGATACTTTGGAAGCCAAAATTGACCTTAGGAATGCGGATTGTATGGAGCAATATTGGCTGAAGATAGCACTCAATGGATTGATAAAGCTCCCTAAAGCACCATGGATTTTGACAAGAGGCCAAGAATGCAATGTAAAAGAGATCATTTGATCTGTGCATACGTCCACTGGTGTAATGCACTCGCTCCAAATATGTTTCACTAAAGAAGGAAAGCTTACTAGTTTGAAGTCACATGACTGGCATAAAATGTGTCAAGTATGTTTGAAGTGAAATAGATCCCATAGCATATCCGTGTGTGGAGTTTAATACCATTGCTAGACTTGTTTTGTAGTTTATTTTATTGGTGTCCATTGAGGATAGTTTTTTCTCTAGCATCCAGACCACAATCTACAAACTCGCACAACTGATGAAATGGATCTCCTAGAAGGAGATTGATGTAGTCTCCATACCATCTGCCAAACTAAATGATGTAGAGGTTGTTTGCATGTTTGAGAAAAACTTTCCTACTACCATGTTAACCATTCAAGTGCATTCTCTTTTTCATATAGTTGATGACATGGAAAAAGCACGCATAGTGCATTCCGGATGGATGTTCTTTTTAGAACATTTGTTGAAAATGCTCAAGGGATATGTGCGTCAGAAGGCACGTCCAAAGGGTAGCATGGCAGAGGGTCGACTGGTTTCAAAGTCCCTTGTTTACATTGGAGAGTGGCTCTCTGGAGTTGATCGTGCCCAAGATACGCTTTGGTGCACCATAGATGATGAGTGCATATGTGGGATTGTAATGTGCAATCTCGGTGTTGAAAAGAAAATGACGGAAGATCTAGAGGCTAAGATCAATCAATTTTGCATGCTTCACAATCCAATATACAAAAGTGGATTTTGACAAAGGGCACGAATCAAGTGGATATGGGGAAGACAACAACTTATGCATTAGCAGGCGGGTCTTGAAAGCCTACCAATATTCATGAGCTTAAGATGGTTGCACAATCAATTGAAAAGCACACAACAGCATGGCAAACAGGTAATTGAGGAGGAGTGGGAGTACTCGCGGGTTTATAGTCCCAATGTATGCTTGCAATGTTTGACTCGTATCTTTTTGGATGTGAGGACGACCATTCATAATTGTTGTTGGTTGTAGTATAGGTCATACACAACAGCATGGTGTACAGGTCAACATTTTAGGGTGGAATGGATCGACAAAAAAGCATTTTATGCAAGATTGTGTAATCATGGAAAATTTCAAACATTCTAGTTGATGACGATCCTCTGATGGAGATACTGTGGTGGCAGAACTCACTTATTTTTGGCATGCTACAAGAAATTTTGAGGATAGACTATAGAGGATTTTTGTGGACTTGTGCGACATGCAATGGTTCAAGATAACATGGAGGGTAGCAACACTATTATGCATAGAGGACAATAAGGTTTCCTTGAGGTGGACTCAACCAAAAAGTAGACCGGCCTTCGAGACACTTATATACTACCCAAGCATTGTGAGCAAGTAAGTCTATAATTATTTAACATATAACTTTAGAGAACTGGTGGTATGGAAGCAGTCATGTAATTAAGTTATGTGGCTCTTGCAAGTGGTATTCCATCCTACAAAGGTCTGCACCAAATTGGTGGTATGTCATAGAGGTTTGCCCCTTGGAGTGCAGAATGTATGAGGGGTACAATTTTCCAATCACCTTGGCATGTTTGAGGAGATCAGAGAGGATGCTGATTTAGAATCCGTTGATGTGGTGCCAGACAAGCCTGGTGCTGCTACTCTCTATGGGATGCAGGCGGAGGACCTACAAAATGAAATGGAGGACATTTGCCTAGACGGAGAGATCTATATAGACATAGGGAGTTATGTGAGGATGAGAGAGAGACCTCTTAAAGCCATAGACATTATATTTTGAGCAATTTTGCTCCCTTTTGTCATATATATTGTATTCACATGCAGTTTTGTCCATTCTTGTCTTTATGCTAAACTTGTGAAAGTTAAATTGTGAATCAAATTATAAATTTTGTCCATTTTCTTCTCCATTCATCATTAAGATGTGTTCTTGCATTTAAGTAGGTATGGATGATGATCAGTTTCTTGCTTCCTTGGACTCCGAGTAGAAGAGGTGGTACGAGGGCTGCCATGGCTCCAGCTGACAATTGCGTCGTTCCACTCCTTCAGAGTCTCCGTCTGCTTTGGAGCGATCAACACGCTTCGAGAGTTTGATGTTGACTAGACAATCTACACACTCCTCTAGGCACTGACGCTCTAGTGGTGGCGGTGGTTGTTGTGGAGGAGGCGTCGCTAGTGCTTCCACACCACCTTGTAGTCGTCGAGGCTCCTTACCTCCCCCTTCTTTGCCCACCCCCACACCAACCACAAGAGGTCACTTAAATTCCGGTGACAAATTACCAGCGTCAGGATATGTGCAGGTAAGTATGGAGGGAGATGAACATTTTCAAAATTTTCATTTTTAAATTTTTGGTGCTTATACCGATGTATTTTTCGACGCTTATATAGAGATGTATTCCGATAATTCTTCCGATGTTTTTTTCAGCGCCTACACCAGCGCCTGTACCAACGGATTCTATAAAAATCAAATCCACGGGTCTTTCCCCACGTATTTCTCTAGTTTGTGCACCTCTTCTTTTGCTCTCCTCCTCCTCACCTACTGCAGATCTCGTGCCCAACAACTTGCCGGAGGTGAGGGGACTACTCCTTAGCATCAAGGTGAGGTTCTTTTCAAGTTTGCTGGTAGGTTTAGGGTTTAGGGTTTAACATTGTGTGTGTGTGTGTGTGTGTGTGTGCATTTTTGCAGGTTTAAAGACATTTACAAGACTCTTTCTTCCTCAAATAGGCCGCATGTAAGTGCTCAAAAGTTTTATGCATATTAAATTAATTCAAATTTATATTGTATATTGACAAAATAAAATTTCATTAATTAGGATTCCAATGCTTAAATTTTTATGCAATTTTGTTTAGAAATTATGCTTTGGAAAAAATTTGTTTTGAAATTATACTTTGGGGTAATTTTGATTTGAAATTATGCTACAGGGATTTTTTTTGGAATTTATGCTTTGAAGAAAATTTGTTTCGAAATTATGCTATGATTTTTTTTTGTTTTGAAGTAATTTTGTTTTGAAATTACGCTACCATCTCATCATCATCATGTGATTGATGAGGTTTAGGTTATAGGTTTTGGTTAGGTTTAGTTTTGGTTATAGGGTAGGTTAGGGTATAGGTTATATGTGAAGTTATAAGTTATAGTTTAGGTTATACGTTGGGTTAGATTAGGTTTAAGTTATATGTTAGGTTAGGGTAGCTTATACATTAGGTTATAGTCTAGGTTAGGTTAGATTAGCTTATACGTTATGTTGTACGTTAGGTTTAGGTTATAGGTTATAGACTAGGTTAGGTTATAGGTTGTACATAAAAGGTTAGGTTAGGTTATAGGTTAAGTTAAGTAATGTTTAGGTTATAGGTTTGGTTTGAAAAAAAATTGATGCTCCCAACTGAAACATTCGTGGCCCATAACCATGATGTCAATAACTTACAAAATTATTGCCAAGTCAATTGCCCTAAGACTCTATCCCACTCTGGATAAGGGTATCACTCCTCGCCAACAAGGTTTCATTAAAGGAAGATCTATTTAAGATAACACCTTGACAGCAATGGTTGGATTAAAATACACACCATTCACCATGCAAGATTGTGTCGGTTATAGGTTAGGTTATAGTTAGCAACAAATAGTAGAAAAAATGCAAACGAACTTCGAAAATGACTATTGTACTTCAAAAAATGCAAATGGACTTTGATTAGGTTAGGCTATAGGTTAGGTTAGTTAGATTAGGTTTAGGTTATAGGTTATGTTATATTATAGGTTTGTTGGTTAGAGCTAGAAGCAAATAAATAGTAGAAAAAATGCAAAAGGACTTTGAAGATGACTCTTGTACTTTAAAAAACGCAAACGGACTTTGATTAGGTTAGGTTATAGGTTAGATTATAGTTAGTTTTAGGTTATAGGTTATGTTTAGATTATAGGTTAGATTATAGATTATAGGTTAGGTTAAGTTATAGGTTATGTTAGATTGGGTTTAGGTTATAGGTTAGGTTAGAGCTAGCGGTAAACTAATAGTAGAAAAAACATAGACGGACTTCGAAGATTACTTGTGTACTTCAAAAAATGCAAACAGACGTCGGTTAGGTTAGGTTATAGGTTATAGGTTATAGGTTATATTAGGTTAAATTAGGCTAAGTTTAGGTTATAGGTTATGTTAGATTATAGGTTATGTTAAACCTACGACTAGATTAGGCTAAGTTTAGGTTATAGGTTAGGTTAGATTATAGGTTATTTTAAACCTACCGACAAATTAATAGTAGAAAAAACATAAACGGACTTCTATTATGTTTGGTTTAGGTTATAGGTTAGGTTAGATTATAGGTTAGGTTAAAGCTAGCGGCAAATTAATAGTATAAAAAACACAAACGGACTTCGAAGATGACTCGTGTACTTCAAAAAATGCAAACGTACTTCGGTTAGGTTATGTTATAGGTTATGTTAGGTTAGGTTAGGTTTAGGTTATAGGTTAGGCTAGATTATAGGTTAGGTTAGAGCTAGCGGCAACTAGTAAAAAAAACACAAACAGATTTCAAAAATGACTTGTGTACTTCAAAAAACGCAAGCGAACTTCGGTTAGGTTATGTTATAGGTGAGATCATAGGTTAAGTTTAATTTGGTTATATGTTAGGTTATAAGTTATGTTAGATTAAGTTATAGGTTGCATGTTATGCTAGGTTAGGTTATAGGTTATAGGTTAGGTTTAAGTTATAGGTTTCAAGAGCACAATTGAACTTCAAAAACACACACATAATTCAAAAACTCTAATATAGTCATTGACCCTATGGTCATAATCTCTTACACCTCTAAACCGAGGTGTGCGGGGATCGGGCATGGCTAGAGAATGTGAGGTTGTTAGAGCTAGTGGCAAATACTTGAAAAAATGCAAACGGAATTTGGAAATGTCTTGTGTACTTCAAAACGCAAACGGAAATTGATAAATGAAGTGAAATAACAAAGTTAGACTTCAAAAGCACACACAAACTTAAAAAACCTTAATATATAGTCATTGACCAATAAAGACGAGATCATTACCCTGCGGTCCTAATCTCCGTGCATCTCTAGACCGAGGTGTGTGGGGATCTGACCTAGCTAGAGAATGTGAGGTTGTCATACACTGTCATGTAGTTAGTAGTGTATAGTTATAACAACTAGAGTGTTTTAAATATTTGTTGCATCATTGGTAGATAGAGTATGGACGATGGGATGGCGTGTCCTTGTGCACATTGTAAGCATCAGATCTTTCAAAAACAAAAAATCTACGACCAACACATACTTAATCACGATCTCTTTTTGATAGAGCAACTACAAGACCTGCGTTATCGATCTCATGGTTCGGAGACAATAGATCAAACTCCGCAAGTAGATATTGCTCCAACTTCATCCCAAAGAAGACGATTCAAAAAACCATCCACTGAGTCCTCCCAACCAATACCTGATGTGGCATTTCAAGAAGCAGAGATGGAGCAGATGTTAGACGTGTTCTTTGACATGGATCCCATCATTGACAAACATAGAAGACAACATCATTCAAGGCAATACTACCAACCAACCTCAGCCATCCCATCCATATCAACGACATGATAGCAACGATAAAGAGCGCGAGATAATGCAAAATCTTGCATGCATGCCGCTTTACAATGGTGCAAAAATCTCAGTTCTTCATATTACTTTGGCAATGCTTAATTTGCAGTCTGTCTATGGATAGTCCGACACCTCTGTCACAGAGCTTTTCAAGTAAATACATTGTATCCTAAGCATGATTAATTGTAAGCTACAATTCAATAATTTGATCAAGGGGCTGACGTGTTCATGTAACAACAGATTGCTCAACGAGCAAATCTTGCCAGAAGGGAATCACATGCCCCCTACTCGTCCAGCCACTAAAAAGCTTCTTACTAATTGGGCTTGGATTGTATACTTTTTTGCAATGAGTATGCAAATTTGGAACAATGTCTGAATTTTGGATCAAACAGGTATAGAGAGGATACACAAGGAAACTTTATCCCTGCAAAGGTCCTTCAATACTTTCCTATCATTCCAAGATTAAAGAGCATGTTCAGATGCAAGCCTATAGCCACTTTGATGACCTGGCACTCAAATACTAGATCAATAGATGATGTGATGCAGGTACCTGCTGACTCTCGTGCATGGAAGCACATAGAGGAAAGTTGGCCTACATTTAAGAATGAGCCTCGGTGTATCCGCTTTGGTCTAGAAAAGGACGGAGTAAACCCATCTGGATTACGGAGTTAGTCATGGAACACGTGGCCTATTTGTCTGGTTCTTCCACCATGGCTAGATATCAAGAAGGGCCATCTATTGTTGTCACTGATCGTCCCAAGAAAGTACAAAGAAAAGAAGATGGAAGTCTATCTAGCACCACTTATAGAGGAGCTCTAAATCTTGTGGACAGGAATTGATATGCTTGATATGTCCCAACCAATCAAATGACGGAATGTACATGTGCAAGGCATTCTCATGTGGACCATGCATGATTGGCCAGACTTCGGTGAGTGTTCAGGTAAGTGTCTTTGAAACCCTTACACATGTCAAGTTATTCCTGGCTATGCCAACGCTTTTATATTTTAAATTTGTGTTTTTTTAGGCTTGAGTTACTCGTGCAATCATGCATGTCTGAAATGTGGTCCTAGGCTTGGCTTCGGCCGCTCTGAGCACTTGAGCAAGACAGTTCACGAGGAGTATAGTAGATTTTTGCCTGAAGGACATGAGCTACATGGACCAGACATATGCAAACATAACATGCATCCACTGAAATCAAGCGATTGGAAAAACATGTGGCTGGAGAGGGGAGATTTTATGCCATCTGGAATGAAAAGACTTTCTATTTTCCATGAACTCTCGTACTGGGGTGACCTGCTGATTAATCATTTGCTCAACCCAATGCACATCTTCAAGAATATGGGGGAGATCATATGGAAAACCATCATTGGAAAAAGAGAGAGCAAGGCCCAAAGAGATGACATTGGGTCGAATGCCATAGGTGTGGCCTCGACTTAAACCCAATGGGAAGTTTAGGGTGATATAAGTTTGTCTTTTGAGTTGGAGGTCAGTGGTGAGCATATGCTTGAACCTAGAGATGAAGTGTCAAATACTGAAGCTGATGCAGAGAGCGAAGAAGAAGTAGGGTTTAATGACAAAGATGTAGAAGTACAAATTGAGATAGACATCTTTGGTGCATCAAATCTCATAGAAGATGAGAGATTTACTAATGATTTTTGCTAGGAACTCTTTTGTAAAACTCTTTTTTATTAGTCTACAATACACTTTAGATTCATTTATTTGTGTTGGCGATTTGTTTATTTGTTGTTTGTATTGATTAAGCGTTTTTTCTATAAACTAGCATATTTTGTGAGTGTTATTTGTGTATCTGTAGCCATGGCCAATGATGATGATCCATACTCTCCTAGTTTTAGTTTTCCTATCACTTCAGTTGGCATGTCACCCGAGCAGATGGGTACCTTTTTGACATAGTTCACACCAGAGCAGATTACGATGGCATAGAACCTTTGGGCAGTACGTAGGTTCCTCTAGACCTACTACGATTGACCCTATGCCTAGGACTAGTGTGGTCCCTACACCGACCGGGCCCACACCTCAGTCGAGTGTGCCCCCTACGCCTAGGACTACTGTGCCCGCTACACTGATGGGTGGTTCATCCTCAAAACGAGGTAGGCATCATTCTAGAGGTGGTGGTTGCTATGGTAGCGGTTCTACCGATGCGTCCACACCACCGAGAGAGTGTCCCCCACGCTCTTCAGTAGATAGTTCACTGATTGGCACACCATATACACCTTGGGCATCACACGAGCATGATCCTAGCAAGGTGTACAAGAGCAAGGATGGGACTGTTGTGGCGGATATGGTTGGAAAGGCCATGCGACAGAGGATTTGACAGCTCTATACAGTTCAGTTTGGTCACTCTATGATGGAGGTTTGGAATAATCTCAACGGTGAAAGAAAGAGTTACATTGTCGAGGCCATTCAAAGAGAGTACACGCCGACAGAGGGGTACGATCAAGTCTCGATTGGTGTGATTTTGGACGTGGCAAAGGCCACAATGTCACACCGTCGATCAAAGGCGAGAGACAAGTACAATGCTGGCAGTCCAAAGTTGACATGGTTGGATGCAGAGAAGTAGGCGGGGATTGCACGAGAGACAAGACAATCCGGACAGATTTCAACAGCACAGACATGCAGCCAGAGAACTTTGGAGTCTGCTGGAGCCTCACATCTTGGGAGTGGATGCTACAACACACTTCAACATGAGTTTGTAAGTATTATACGTATGCTTTTCATTGTTGAAAATATATATAAAGTTTGAATATTTATCTCATGATTAAACCATAATTTTGTAGGAAGTTTCCGTGAAGAGCCTTCTGACACGCCGAGAGGATAAGTATGGGTACAAGCATGGACTTGTGGCCCTTTTGACCTAGCTGTAGGAGGAGGGAGAGGATGTCAAGACTGGGAGGCATTACCATGACGGTCTTCTTGATACAGTCTTACTCAGTCATCTTTATAGAGTCTTCTTTGTACAGTATTTTTGGTAGCTGTGGTGTTCTTAGTACAATCTTACTCAGTGCTTGTTTGCATGTACAGTTTTGTAGTGCTTATGTTTATGGTTTTGCATTCTGTTTGTGATTATGATTTGTTTCACAATTGCGGTATGGCACATAGGTTATGGTTAATGATATGGCACAGAGGTTTTGGTCATGGTTTGGCAATCAAGTTATGGTTATGGTTTTGCAATGATGGTATGGCAATCATCTGATGGTTATGGTTTAGCAATCAGATTATGGTTATGGTTATGGTTATGGTTTTGCAATGATGGTATGGTTGTTATGGTTATGGTGGTATGACAAGCAAGTTATGGTAATGTTTATGATATGGGAAGTGGGTTATGTTTATGGTTTTGTAATTTTTGAATCATGTTTTAATTATGGCTATAAAATCTTTATGTCGTTGTGCCTATGGTTTGGGAGTCGCCGTTATGGTTATACTTTTGAGAACTTGTCATGATTAAACTTTTGATTTTGTGGTTTTGTTATTTTTACAGTTTTGCTAATCTGTATACACCCACTCTTTAGCGTCAACTTGAAGGTGAAGTGCGGTTGCTTGTGCACTCTTCCTTTGGGTAGAGAGGGCTGTTTTCTGTTGCTACAATACATGCAGCAGCAGTTCCCAGCCCTCTCTGTCCAAAAAGAATTTTGCAGGTTTGGTCATCCGAATAGAATTCAGTATACGCACCGGTATAGCCCTCGGAACAGCCGAAGGTATTAGATAAAAATTTTGGCGCTAATAAATGCGTATATACATGCATTGATAACTGCGTGTATTTTGACGATCATTATCGGTATATATACCGACTCTACGATACAACATTTATTCCAACGTATTTCACGTTTAAAAGAAACGTTGTCTCGCCGATATCTGCGTCGATTTTTGCGCGACGTGTTGTACTAGAATGGGGTTTCAGGGGGCCTCTTTATTTGCCATGTGATTAAAAAGAAGATTATGGAAGGGGCAAATGGGTGGATGCCATATGGATTGAAATGGTGGGTATCGCAAGGCCTAAAAGTAAGTGTTCAAACTTGTACTCTTTTATAAAATATAAAGAGAAAATCTCTTATAAATTAAAAGATAACACTTTTCTCTAGATAGTTGAGTAAAAACCAATCCTTTCTCTCTCTAGTGGCTGCCAGTTTCTCCGCCCCTCTCTCCTAAAAGGGGTCCCTCCAAAAATGTGTTGATCATTCTCTCCCTCTCTCTCTACTATACCATCTCTCACTTCTCTTTACTTCACCTTGCAAGTTGCTTCTCTTTCCTTCCTTTCAGTTTTCCCTCCCAAAAGCTCTGCAACAGTAGTTTGAACCTCCTTTCCCTCCTCAAGCTTATTGCATTCTTCTCAGGCTGAAGTTCTCCATCTCTCCATGAGCCTCACTAAACACCTCTACCTAAAGCTGAATATTTGCAGCATATCATCCCTCTTCCTTTTCTCAATAGGTTTCCTGCTCCTTATCCATTAAGCTCTCGAGAGAGGATCTACTTCCCTCTCAAGCTTTTCCACATTATCTTCCCCATTAAGCCAACAAGCAGGTGGAGCAGTATAGAATTATGTGACATCAATCGTCTTTGTGTACCATCAAGAATTTTGCTCTTTATACAGCTGAGAACGTGGATGTGCAATGTCTAATCATAAGTGTTTGTGTGTAGGTTGTGCTACTATTCCCCATGTTATCATCATGTAATTGACGACTTGGGAGTGTCATTGACTCCAATGACATGTAGCAATGTACAAGAAAAAAGTGGATATTGGGTGACGATGGAGTTCAAACGAATGATGTGAATGACAATGCAGCCTAGCTCAAGAGGTGCACACAAGGTCTCAAGGAGACAAATGGATTCTCAAGCACACCATTGGAAGGGCAGAATCATGGAGTTCAAGAAAACACAAGAAGGCAAGAGGCTTGCGAGGGTGCAACATGTGTATGTTTCTTCACAACTAAAGCTAGAAGCAGTAGTGGCTCCATCGACGTTTCTTGCAAACTATAATTTTACTCCTCTTTCAAGTTTTTAGGTTGTCTATTTAGTACTTTTGCCTTGTACATTGCTTTTGATGATTGTAAGATTTCCATTGCTTGTTCATGTTTGCATATTTTTTTCCATCCAATTTTGTAGAGTGGGAGCCAGTAGAGTCCTTCACAAGAACTTTTGAGGCTATCCACACTGAGCTTGGCAAGTTGCTCTATGCTGGTTGTCCATCCTCTGAGCTTTCCTCACATGACATTTTTTTTAATAACCATACTTATGTCACACCTAGGCAAAATGGACATGGTAATCTTTCTTTGGTTCATTCACCAACCTTGGAGAGTTTGGAATGGCCTAAGCTAGACAGTGCCTTGATTGCAACAACCAAAAGGAGAATTGAGACTGATGTGCAAGCAGCAATGAAGCTTATGGTTCCCACCGAAAAGAAGTTGGTGCAAACAGCAGCAAGTACACTTGTGGAAATCAAATCATGTGCCTCATTTTATGAAAGCATCCCGAAAAGCGCTTTTCATCCACAAAAACCACTGATCGTGATGGGTAGAGATGATCAATTTAGCATCGATCTTACAAAGAAAAATCTTGAAGAGAAGGATGAGGAAACTGAGGTAAACATATTTTAACCTGATCGATTGTCTGTTGTTCCTTACAACAAGTGTTAAAGTCGTAAAATGCTTTGTAGGCGGCATACCATGTTGATAAGTTTGCAATGCGTACTGGAGGTTCACGCAACACGCCCATGGGTATGGATAGCTCGCTTTGTCACTACCTAAGCCACCTGGAGCCATCTATTCTTCGAGTTTCTCACACAGAGTTCTCCAAGGATGCTTCTGCGGAACTACTCAAGTGCAAAGCATTAAGTGTCATACTTGTTGAAGATTCGCTCATCCTAAACGCTCACAAACATATATTGATGGGATAGAGAGGCGACATTGTATGCCTTTACAGGAAAGCACCTAGAATCAGTCCTCTCCCACTACACCTTGAGCCTAGGACAAGGGTTGACAAACCCAGAGGAAATTGTAAATACCTTGGCGTCAAGTTAGTCATTCGCCCCATACCCACAGATGTAATTCGTATAGTAAAACTAATTGACCATGATCTAATATCCAAATTAATACATAACAATTGTTTTTGTTCACAAGTTTTGTCAACATTCTTTACTTTAACAAAAAAAAATCATATTGTCCAATAAATTTCATTTCCACAACACATGAGTAGAACCTTGAACATACAATGACCCGTTTTCCTGGGGGACATCTCGGTGATTTGTTTACACGGGGGTCGTACGGGGTCAATGAGACCACCGCGATGCACGGTGGTGCCCAGCGGGGTCACACGGCACAAAAAAAACCTCGTGCACCACGGCATGCAGGAGATAGATCATCTCGACGATGCCCGATGGGGTCGAACGAAGCAAAAAAAAGCCTTGTGCGCCATGGCGCACAGGGGACAGATCTAATAGTGGGGTTAACGTTACTATAGAAGTTTGTCGATCCAGTTTAGTATTGATGCGTTGGTGCAATTTAGTTTGATATGTCGTCGAGGTGGACAGATTTTCCTCCTACGCGCCATGGCGCACAGGGATTTTTTTTGCACCATCTGACCCCGTCGGGCATTGCCGTGCTTTATGGTGGTCCCGTTGACCCCATATCCCCCCCCCCCCCTCGGTCGCCCGGTTTAATAAAAAAATCAAGGAGATGTGCTCCCCGATAACGGGTCACTGCATGGCATTTTTTGCCCCTTCTGACCCCGCTAGGCGAGCCGTGCATCGTGATGGTCAGTTTAAATTTAACATCTTGAACAATTCAAATACTTTAAAAAAAACAATGTACAAAATCAAGTTCAACGATTGCACGGAATGGTAGAAATTTGACATTTGATGTTATATGAGAAGATTACAAATCTCATCAAGAGAGATTACATGGGATAAACTATTTCTTATGAAGGCATCTTGCAAAATTGATTGCTAGAGCTAAATTCGTATTTTTCGACGTAACATGCTTAACATGCATCATACAAGAAATGCCATCCTGAAACAGTTGCACCAAAATGTGTTCAGTGGCATCCTGTAGGGCCAGTAAGGTTGCGCATTGTATGTGTGTAACAAAATCGCTATATTCATCCATTATCTCTCTCACCAGCCGAGAGAAGGCCGCTTTGGCTATGATGGGCTCAGTGCTCTTCTGATATTTTCAAATCTCCCGCAAAGAAACTATGCCTGGATTCCATCTCCATTTTTTTGTGTTGTTGGCGGTGGTGGAGGAGCCACTTGCTTGGCAGAGGAGGATCATTTTTTTTCTTTTTCCTCCTGGGCGTGTTGTTCTTCAGACGTCACCTTGTCCTTTTTCCTCTTTGCACATTGCTTGGCTCTTTGAGGTATTTTTGAAGGCCTAGAGCTCCCATCCTTTGCTCATTGGGTGGTTGGAGCTCTGCCCTCTGTCGCCTTCCTCTCTGCCTTTGCTCGTGCTTGTAGGTTTTTCAAGTGAGCTCTCTCGGCCTCAGCTCTCTGCCATTTCTCTTGCTCCCTTTGTCTTCTTTGTCCTTATTTCATTCTTTTTGCTTCCTTCTCAGCTGCCTCTTTCTTTTCTATCTCTTTCATTACTTTCCTCCTCTTGGCCTGTCATGCTTTAGAAACCAAGTCACCTGGTATTACCTTCATTACTCTTTGTTTGGCTCGTGGTCCAAATCTTTGTGGTGTGGTTTCCACGGTGGCATGAGCATCAAGTGATGTGACAGTAGGCGAGGACTCCGAATTTTGGGCGGACCTCATTATTATTCTTTGGTTTCTCTTGTTTCTTGTGTGGCTCTGTGTAGAGATGAAATTGGTGGGGGATCTGGCAGAGGTGTGCGGTTGGCATGGTTTAGTGATCCGAGATCACCAAAAATATATCGCATGGTGGTTTGATCATCTAGATTCGATGGTTGGGGACGCCGTTGGGCATATGGAGCTATTGGGGCATTGGGTTATCCACTTGTGGCTGGGGATGTGGATTTGAAGCTGTAGATTCTTCATGGGGTGCTAACTGCTGATTTTTTGTGGTGTGAGTGGTTGTGGTGGTATTGATGTGCGTAGTGGTCTGCTTGTGTGAATCGTCCATGAGGTGCAAGAGATGAGTGTGTGCACGTTTGTGCTCAAGAGGATATTCTAGAATGTGCAAACAAGAAATGAACTTGAAGTTGTGAGTTTTGACCTAAATAGTACTTAATTAAAAAGAAAACCTTAAAAATTCAAGAAAACTCCAAAATAAACAAAACTTGACCCAAGGAACCACTGATTGGGACATCAACCAATCACATGGCATTACAATGCATGTTTACAATAGAAGTGGTTAGTGTTAGAATATTCATTTTCCACCCAATGCCTGTCATTTTTTTGCCTTGTCTCCAACCATCGTCGAAATCTATCTTTTGTACTAGAAGCATGATATAATATATAATTATGATTGTCTCAGGCTAACCACTTTCTCTATTCTACATTTCAAACTTCTTTGCACTCTAATCTTCTTCCTTTCTCTCCTTGCTAAAATTCTCTAGAACCAATTGAACATTTCGTGTAGAGCATTGCTCTTTTTCCTAACCTCCATGCCGTGTATTTTTAAAATACATTGCTTTTTCTTGATAGTGTGAGCGCTCCATTCCTTGGTTACTCCAGATGCCCAATGAATCAAATGTGTAAAAAAAAAGAGTTATGAGGCAAAAGAGTGTGCTGAAAAAACAATAAAACTTTAGTTCAAACACTGATGTTTTTTGACTGCAAAGACAAAGTGTTCAACCCACCATCCCCCCAGGTGTCCACCATTTGCATTGGAAACCATTGATTACAAACTTTAAGGTGGATATCTCAACACAAGTTAGCTTTGTCTTTTCAAGAAAACAAGAAATACCATCTACAGACTGACACACACGAGCACGCTTTATTCCTAGGGTTGCTTCATTACCTCTGTAGGTGGTAATGTCACATAATTTTTTCCACAATTGAAACTCATTGGCACTTTGGGAGTCAGAATAGTTTGAAAGCAAATGCTTAGCTTTACTACCACCCATATACATTTTATTAGGACGATCCATGTACTTCCAAATGCCTTCTTTTCCTTTGATAACTCAACTGAACCCCCATGTATACAAGCACTTGATGAAATAGATTCGAGTTCTCTTATACCCTCTTCTCCTAGGGCTGCTTCATTACCTCTGTAGGTGGTAATGTCACATACTTTTTTCCACAATTGAAACTCATTGGCACTTTGGGAGTCAGAATAGTTTGAAAGCAAATGCTTAGCTTTACTACCACCCATACACATTTTATTAGGACGATCCATGTACTTCCAAATGCCTTCTTTTCCTTTGATAACTCAACTGAACCCCCATGTATACAAGCACTTGATGAAATAGATTCGAGTTCTCTTCCAAATGCCTTCTTTTCCTTTGATAACTCAACTGAACCCCCATGTATACAAGCACTTGATGAAATAGATTCGAGTTCTCTTATACCCTCTTCTCTTCTTTTTGCAGACTCCATATTCCAAGCATAATTAATATGGAACCAAAGAAACTTGTCAAGAATTTGTAGATGGGTATGAAGAGTGCACACATGCACATTCATCGGAGGAACCGGTAGAATAGGATCCCAATTTAAATCGTCCATGTCTCGATGAGGGGGTACACTATGGTTACAACTAAGGATACCTTGAAACCATTGTTGTATTGCTTTATCCATTGTTTGTGTAGTGGGCACACCTTTTGCAGAGTTGACTGCAGCTTTTCCACCCTTACCTTTATCCATTGTTTGTGAAATGGGCACACCTTTCGCAGAGTTGACTGCAGCTTTGCCACCCTTACCTTTACCGCTCTTTGACTTGTTGGCTTTTGCACCCTTGCCCTCAGTTCCTGATGAGACTTTATTGTGGTAGCAATATGTCATAATAATCAATATCTAATTCTCCTAAATGATTTTCTCATATTAAACTGATCATTTAATGTGGGGAAGTTCCAAGGGAGAAAAAGCTAGAATATTGGTTAAGCTAGCAAACCGACCACAGTAGGGATCCAAAGGAGGGAAAATAAGGATCCAAAGGGGGGGCGATCTGCAAAAGAGCCATGTGCAACAATGGGCTAAAAAGACCCTAAGGTTCAGCCCATTAAGACTTCCAAAATGCTAAGGTTCCAAAATTCAAAGGTTGTGTCCAAAGGTCAACCCCAAGGAAAATTGGATGCTTTGTGTGTGCCCTAAAAGTCTTTGCACATCCCTACATGGGAGGGGGCGAGCCCCAAAGGTAGGGGATGAGAGAGAAAGCCACACACACACACACATAGGCTCCCTTCACACAAAGGGAATGAGGGACACATGTCAGCTCCCTAGGCCAGATGCCCACAAGGTGTGCCCAATTCCTATTGGAAGACCCTTGAAGTGGACCAATGAGAATTAAGCTAGAGTAAATGTAGTTTAATTAATTTAAAAACATTTAATAAAAGAAACCAATGAGAATTAAGTCTCCTAGAAGACTATTGGGCAGTCTCCCAAAGGGTCCAATGAGCATTCAGAAGCCCCATGGCTTGCCTGATTTCTATTGGCCAGGAGACAAAGGGGTCCAATGAGAGTTTAGTTTAATTATTTAATTACAAAGAGAATTTTATTCAATGAGAATTAAGTCTCCTAGAAGACTATTGGGCAGTCTCCCAAAGGGTCCAATGAGCATTCAGAAGCCCCATGGCTTGCCTGATTTCTATTGGCCAGGAGACAAAGGGATCCAATGAGAGTTTAGTTTAATTATTTAATTACCTAAAGCTCTCACAAAAGGGGAAAGGGGGACACATGTCAGAAGGCTATCACTTATGTTGCTTAATACCTATTGGCTTGACCTGGGAGGTCCAATGAGGCAAAAAGCCAGACCTAATTAGCAGTTAGGGCTCGCCCAAGAGAGAGAGGGGGCTGATTTTTGCTTGGCATTGACACACACACACTCACACTTGACCATGTGTGAAGGAAGAATACTCTATCTCCTCCCAAGCTTTAATGGAGAGCTCATCACCTACTCCAAGCTTGTGAGATAGAAGCCTACATCAACACTCTCTTGGCATGTGGATGCAAATCCAACCAAGAGCCAAGCTTCAATGCATGCTCACCTCCTCTACCAAGCTAATTACTAAGCTAATCTATGCTAATATGTGTGATTATGTGAGGAGATGTACATCTTTCTCGTAAGATACTCCTGCTTCCTCTCAATCTACTCTCATACCCTGCTAGCTCTCACCATCTTCGAAGGTGTGTGAGGTCTTGGGTCTGAGAACGGGGATAATTCAAGTTGTGTTTGATTAAGTGTTTTTCTTGGTGTATGAAGCTTCCATCTTCATTGCACTAGCTAGTCTTGAAGGAACACAAAGAATTGTATTGTACAATGTCTCTCTTGATGGGAGAAACCATAATACAAAGCCTTTTGGAGGGGGGACCGGCTCCATGCAAATCCGGTCCTCAACTGTTGTCAATAGCTTAATTTCTCTCTCTTTTGAAAGTATTGTCGATGCTATCAAATTAGGTGTTATGCTTTTTTGTTGCTCTCTCCACCCAAGCACTCTTGTAATTCTCATTAGGTATCTATTCTAATGAAATGCCCACTATGTTCATGCTATTTCCGCTACACATAAGTTATTAGGCCATTAAATGTTACATTGGTATCAGAGCTCAAGGTTTCTCTTTTCTTGGTCAAGAAGGGAGGTCCTCAAGCTAGCTACAAATGGTTGGTATTATTAATTGCCTGTGAGTAAGTAGAATAGGGATTTTTCAGCCTTGCAGTGCGCCTGCCTTTGTGCAGTTAACTTGGCATCACCGTCGAGAGCTATGGTCTTAATAGTGGAGTCCTACGGGGCTTGCCTACGGCTTAACCACTATTGAGCTATTAGAAGCTTGACAGGAGCTGGTGTTGTTTTGGTGACGAAAGACCCTCTCTTCTATTCCTTGCAATTAATGGTATTCGAGCCGCGGGTACAGTAGCTTGAGTGCTTTTTCTAAAGGGGTAAAGAGGAGTAGCAACTAGGGCTTGAAGTGCCAAAGTATACCTAAAACGTTTACACCTAAAAGTTGTTAGAATGGCTGACAATAGTAAAGAGAGTGAAATTAATGTTGATAACTTTGATTTAGCTAATGAGCAAGCTACTAATGATGCTCCGATGCTTGTTAACTATCTTGTTTCTAGGATTTAACAAGTCATGGACAATCCATCTCTCCAAAGTGAAGTGCAACGGCAGCTCCATACTCACGGGGTTCTCCAAGCTCATCACCATGACGAGAGAACACCTAGGAAGCCTCCTTGTGAGACTCCCAAAAGAGGTCTCTCTCCGATTCGGGAAGAAGAAGAGAATCCATATGAAGGGCTCAAGAATTTACTTCTTGATGATGCATCTCCTTCCCAAAGGAGAACTCAAGATCCTCCACCGAAGGAACGAGAAAGAAGCGAGTCTCCCGTCACCTCGGCGGAGATGGCTCCACGAAGACGGCGGGCTAAACGCTCTCCATCACCACCAAAGCGGAGAAGACCATCGTATTCTTCTCCTCACCACAATTCAAAGAGGGATGATAAAAAGCAAGAGAAGAAAAATGCGAGAAAGAGGACACCCTCTTCTCCATATTCTTCATCCTCTTCCTCTTATGAAAGCTATGGTGAAGACGACAAAGATCAAGACAAGAAAAAGGCGAGAAAGAGGTCACCCTCTTCTCCACCTTCTTCAAATTCTTCACCTTCTGAAGAAAGTGATGGTACATCTTTCTCGTAAGAAACTCCTTTTTCCTCTCAATCTACTCTCATACCCTGCTAGCTCTCACCATCTTCGAAGGTGTGTGAGGTCTTGGGTCTGAGACCGGGGATAATTAATGTTGTGTTTGCTAAGTGCATGAAGCATTCATCTTCATTGCACTAGCTAGTCTTGAAGGAACACAAAGAATTGTATTGTACAATGTCTCTCTTGATGGGAGAAACCATAATACAAAGCCTTTTGGAGGGGGGACCGTCTCCATGAAAATCCGGTCCTCAACTGTTGTCAATAGCTTAATTTCTCTCTCTTTTGAAAGTATTGTTCATGCTATCTAACTAGGTGTTATGCTTTCTGTTGCTCTCTCCACCCAAGCACTCTTGTAATTCTCATTAGGAATCTATTCTAATGAAATGCCCACTATGTTCATGCTAATTTCCGCTACACACAAGTTTTTAGTCCATTAAATGTTACATTGGTATCAGAGCACGAGGTTTCTCTTTTCTTGCTCAAGAAGGGAGGTCTTCAAGCTAGCTATAAATGGTTGGTATTATTAATTGCCTATGAGTAAGTAGAATAGGGATTTTTCAGCCTTGCAGTGCGTGTGCCTTCGTGCCGTTAACGGGGCATCACCGTCGAGAGCTATGGTCTTAATAGTGGAGTCCTACGGGGCTTGCCTACGGCTTAACCACTATTCAGCTATTAGAAGCTTGACAGGAGCCGGTGCTGTTTTGGTGTTGAAAGACCCTCTCTTCTATTCCTTGCAAATAATGGTATTCGAGCCATGGGTATAGTACCTTGAGTGTTTTTTCTAAAGAGGTAAAGAGGAGTAGCAACTAGGGCTTGAAGTGCCAAAGTACACCTAAAAAGTTTACACCTAAAAGTTGTTAGAATAGCTGACAATATTAAAGAGAGTGAAATTAATGTTGATAACTTTGATTTAGCTAATGAGCAAGCTACTAATGATGCTCCGATGCTTGTTAACTATCTTGTTTCTAGGATTTAACAAGTCATGGGCAATCCATCTCTCCAAAGTGAAGTGCAACAGCAGCTCCGTGCTCACGGGATTCTCCAAGCTCATCACCATGACGAGAGAACACCTAGGAAGCCTCCTTGTGAGACTCCCAAAAGAGGTCTCTCTCCGATTCGGGAAGAAGAAGAGAATCCATATGAAGGGCTCAAGAATTTACTTCTTGATGATGCATCTCCTTCCCAAAGGAGAACTCAAGAGCCTCCACCGAAGGAACGAGAAAGAAGCGAGTCTCCCGCCACCTCGGCGGAGATGGCTCCACGAAGACCGCGGGCTAAACGCTCTCCATCACCACCAAAGCGGAGAAGACCATCGTATTCTTCTCCTCACCACAATTCAAAGAGGGATGATAAAAAGCAAGAGAAGAAAAAGGCGAGAAAGAGGACACCCTCTTCTCCATATTCTTCATCCTCTTCCTCTTATGAAAGCTATGGTGAAGACGACAAAGATCAAGACAAGAAAAAGGCGAGAAAGAGGTCGCCCTCTTCTCCACCTTCTTCAAATTCTTCACCTTCTGAAGAAAGTGATGGTGCAACTTTTGAACCATCAAAAAGAAGAGGCCATAGGAAATCCTATGCCGCATGGAAGAGGTCGTCCAAGCTGAAGAAATTCAAAGAGGGAGGGAAGAGCATCTCTTTCCTTACCTATGATGGCACCTTTGGTGCTACGGAGAAAGTCTTGGCCTTTATCCAGCAATTCGATGCGGCGTTTGGAGATGAGGGCTTCACGGAGTCCTCTAAGCTACGCCATGTAGCTATGCACTTTCAAAAGTCCGCCAGACAATGGTGGTCTAGCCTACGAGCCAACGGTGAAGCTCCACGAACATGGAAGGCTTTAAGAGCTTCCATTATGAAGCAATTTTTGGCCACCGATGCCAAAGACAAAGTACTCACCGAATGGCGAAGCTTAAAGCTCTCTTCCAATGAATCCATCCACAAATATGTAGACAAGTTTTGGGACCTACAACTCAAAGCCACTGTCTTCAAAAAGTTGGATTTTGGAGAGCAAAAGCAACAATTTTGTGCGGGCTTAACCGAAGAAATGGCGGAGTATGTCAACTCCCAAAGACCACGTACCATATCGGCGGTAATATACCATACTATGGTGGCCTCTCGAATCAATTTCCAAACGGGGGGTAAAAGAAATAATAAGCCCCCGGAAAACAAGGGTTCCAATGAGCCTAAGGGGAAGGACAATGTCCAAAAGTCTCCTAAGGGCAATTCCAACAATGCTAAAGAGAAGGGAGTTTACAAAGGAAAGAATAAACTCTCTCTTGAAGAGCTTGAGTGTTATCGTAAGGATAATTGGTGTTTCAAGTGCGGCGAACAAGGGCATGCGTACCGCGCTTGTCCCCAAAAGAACAACCGCCAAGATCCTCCTAGAGCTTCTTTGGTTGAAATCCAAGAGGAGGAGATTCACCAAACTCACCACAAAGGATCTCCTCTATGCCATGCTTGGGGAAAGGTAAGAGAACATGATGCTTTTATTCTCTTTGACCCTGGTTCTACTCACAATTTCATATCTATGGAGTTAGCCACCAAGCTAGGCATACAATCCTACGAGATGGGAGATATCCTACCCGCAGACAGTGCCTTCAAGGGGCAAGAAGCTTCATTCACTCCCTTAATTGGGAAATTGAGGCTTCATGTCCAAGGCTATGTGGACAAAGAGGACTTCTTTATCTCTCCTCTCAAGCATGAGGATGTAATCCTAGGGGAACCATGGTTTGACCGCCTGGCTGCCGATGTTAAATTTCCTGAAAGGAGAATATCCTTTAAGTTAAGGGAAAAAGACATGTATATAGATGCTAAGGAGATGGGTAACACCATCCCCATTGTACATACACCAGCTTTCAACAAGTCAATAAAGAGATCTATTTCCGTGTACATGATTTTTGTTAAAGATTCTCAAAATGAACCTAATGCTTTAGCAAAAGAAAATAAAAGCAACCAAAAGGAATTAGAGTTATCCAATTTTCTCAAGGGGTTTCAAGATGTTTTTATTGACGAAATCCCTTGTGAGTTACCTCCTAAACTAGGTAATGATGACCATGCAATTGAACTTCTTCCAGGAAGTTCACCGCCTAACATACCTCCTTATAGAGTTTCTCAAGCTCAACAAGAGGAGATTATGCGGCAAGTGCATGAGTTAGTTGAGAAGGGCATGGTTAGGCCTAGCTCATCTCCATTTTGCTCACCTGTGCTATTAGTGCAAAAGAAAGACGGCACATATCGTATGTGTGTCGACTATAGAGCACTAAATAGGATCACTATCAAGAATAGGTTTCCCGTTCCACGGGTAGAAGACCTATTTGATAAGCTACAAGGATCGACCTACTTCAGTAGGATTGACCTAAAAAGTGGCTATCATCAAATAAGGATAGTTGATCAAGACATTGTAAAGACCGCATTTCGTACTACATTTGGTCTTTACGAATACATTGTCATGCCTTTTGGCTTGACCAATGCACCAGCCACATTCAACCGCTTGATGGAGAAGCTGTTCATGCCTCATCGAACCTTCATTGGAGTGTTCTTTGATGATATTATCATCTACTCTAATTCATTGGAGGAACACAAGCAACACCTCCAGGTAATATTTCAAGTTTTAAGAGAGAATAAACTTTATGTTAATCGAAAGAAAAGTGAATTTTTCTTGCAAGAGATTCAGTATTTAGGTCACATTATCTCTCAAGATGGCATCCAAATGGGTCCATCCAAGTTAGAGGTAATAAAAGGATGGCCTAAACCAAGGAATCTTCATGAACTAAGAAGCTTTATAGGTATGTGTGCATACTATAGACGCTTCATAGAAAAGTTCTCACAACTTGCGGGACCATTACATGACCTAACACAGAAAATAATTAGGTATACATGGTGTACTAAGGAGAACAATGCTTTTGAAAAGCTTATCTCTCAACCTGTGCTTACACTACCGGATCTCTCAAAACCATTTGAGGTCCAATGTGATGCTTGTGGTGATTGCCTTGGAGCTGTTTTGCTCCAAGAAGGGCATGCCATAGGCTATGAGAGTCGAAGGCTCGACCCTATTGAGCAAGCTCTAGGCATATACGAAAAAGAACTCCTTGCAGTTCTACATGCCTTAGACTCATGGAAGCACTATTTATTGGGGACTCCTTTCATTCTGCGAACGGATCACCAAAGTCTTAAGTACTTCATGACGCAGACCAAGCTCTCCGACAAACAAATGAGGTGGGCAAATTTCCTTTCGCAATTTCATTTTCATATTTCTCACATTACTGGCAAGCATAATCAAGTAGCCGATGCACTCTGAAGACGACCGAGAGTGAATGCGGTTTCCATAGCAACTCACAATGATCTATCTTCAATGATAGATGAGTATGCTATTGATCCCGATTTTAGAGATGTGATTTCAACCCTTGCATTAGGGAAGAAAGAAGAACCATTTACTTTACAAGATGTTTATCTTCTCTATGGCAATAGACTATGCGTTACTAACTCACTACGTGAGAAAGTAATGTATGAATCTCATGCTCCCCCATATGCGGGGCATAGCGGGATTCAGTCTACCTTAAAGGGAATTGAAACATATTTCTATTGGCCTACCATGAAAGTGAACATACAAGAGTATGTTTCCAAATGTGTGGTATGTCAAAAGACACAATTTGATAGAGGGAGGCAACCTGGATTGCTTCAACCCTTGCCAATCCCTAATTCACCTTGGGAGAGCATATCCATGGATTTTATCTTTGGATTGCCTAAGTCTATCCATGGGAATACGGGGATATGGACGATAGTAGACAGGTTCAGTAAACAAGCTCATTTTATACATGTCAAAAAGACTATCAAAGCCCATCAAATGGCAACCCTCTTCATTTCACAAATTTTCAAGTACCATGGCTTGCCAATGTCCATAATGTCGGATAGAGATCCTAGAATGACCAGTAATTTCTAGAAGGGTCTCTTTGAGAATTTAGGAACAAGGCTAAACTTCTCTTTGGCCTATCATCCACAAACTGATGGCCAAAGTGAAATAGCTAACCTAACCATTCTCGATCTACTAAAAGCCTATGTAACGGAAGTAGATCAAAGATCCCAATGGGAGAAGTACTTACCCTTAGTAGAGTATGCTTACAATAACACTGTACATACTTCCACAGGAAAAGCACCTTTCGAGGTAATTGAGGGAAGATAAAAAAGTCCCTTGCTACTTAAGGTACATGGGAAGATCTTCGCTGCAGATGAGTATAGCCGAGACCTACAAGAATCTTTCCAAAAGATTAAGGATGCTATCTCTATCTCACAGCAAAGGCAAAAGGCTGCTGCTGACAAGCACACAACGGGCAAGAATCCTACAGGCCACCAAAAGTACTATGCTAAACTAGCAAAAAGGTACTATGGTCCCTTCCAGATTCTTAGGACAATCAATGAGATGGCCTATCAACTTAAGTTGCCCAATCATTGGCTCATACACAATGCTTTTCATGTGAGCCTATTAAAGCCTTACAAAGGAGAGCCACCTCAAGAACCAACTATTGAAGACCCACCGGAGATCGAGGACCAAGAGGAGGTGCTGCAGCCCGAGTCCATTCTCCGACATGAAGACAAGGTATTAAGAGGCGGTAAGACTATCCGACGATATCTTATTTTGTTTAAGAATTATCCTTTCGAAGATGCTAGATGGATGCAAGGCATACAATTAAAGGATAACCTAAACCTTGTCAATGCTTACAATGCTTCCCAAGAGTAAGCAAATGTACAAAATGTTAAAAATGAACAAAATTTTTGTCTTATAAGACTCTCTTTTTCTTTATTTGTGCACAAAAATGAAGTAGTATGCATGCTTAGATCAAGTTGCGGAGACGACGTCTCCCAAACACCAAGTAGAGCTTGTCACTCTACTATGGAAGACTGATAGGACTAATGTGCAAACATGCTTGCGGCAGCCTCAGGCTCTCAAGCGCCAAATGGACTAGTCATCCATTATGGAATGATGTCATAGGGTAACATAGAGATCCTCTACCCGCTAAGAAAAGGACTCATGAATATGCTTTATCTTCTCTACACCATAATCGAGGACGACTATGATTTCAAGAGAGAGGTAATGTCATAATAATCAATATCTAATTCTCCTAAATGATTTTCTCATATTAAACTGATCATTTAATGTGGGGAAGTGCCAAGGGAGAAAAAGCTAGAATATTGGTTAAGCTAGCAGACCGACCACATTAGGGATCCAAAGGAGGGAAAATAGGGATCCAAAGGGGGGGCCATCTGCAAAAGAGCCATGTGCAACAATGGGCTAAAAAGACCCTAAGGTTCAGCCCATTAAGACTTCCAAAATGCTAAGGTTCCAAAATTCAAAGGTTGTGTCCAAAGGTCAACCCCAGGGAAAATTGGATGCTTTGTGTGTGCCCTAAAAGTCTTTGCACATCCCTACATGGGAGGGGGCGAGCCCCAAAGGTAGGGGATGAGAGAGAAAGCCACACACACACACACACACATAGGCTCCCTTCACACAAAGGGAATGAGGGACACATGTCAGCTCCCTAGGCCACATGCCCACAAGGTGTGCCCAATTCCTATTGGAAGACCCTTGAAGTGGACCAATGAGAATTAAGGTAAAGTAAATGTAGTTTAATTAATTTAAAAACATTTAATAAAAGAAACCAATGATGATTAAGTCTCCTAGAAGACTATTGGACACTCTCCCAAGGGGTCCAATGAGCATTCAGAAGCCCCATGGCTTGCCTGATTTCTATTGGCCAGGAGACAAAGGGGTCCAATAAGAGTTTAGTTTAATTATTTAATTACCTAAAGCTCTCACAAAAGGGGAAAGGGGGACACATGTCAGAAGGCTATCACTTATGCTGCTTAATACCTATTGGCTTGACCTGGGGAGGTCCAATGAGGCAAAAAGCCAGACCTAATTAGCAGCTAGGGCTCGCCCAAGAGAGAGAGGGGGCTGATTTTTGCTTGGCATTGACACACACCCACTCACACATGACCATGTGTGACGGAAGAATACTCTATCTCCTCCCAAGCTTTAATGGAGAGCTCATCACCTACTCCAAGCTTGTGAGATAGAAGCCTACATCAACACTCTCTTGGCATGTGGATGCAAATCCAACCAAGAGCCAATCTTCGATGCATGCTCACCACCTCTACCAAGATAATTACTAAGCTAAGCTATGCTAATATGAGTGATTATGTGAGGAGATGTACATCTTTCTCGTAAGATACTCCTTCTTCCTCTCAATCTACTCTCATACCCTGCTAGCTCTCACCATCTTCGAAGGTGTGTGAGGTCTTGGGTCTGAGAACGGGGATAATTCAAGTTGTGTTTGATTAAGTGTTTTGCTTGGTGTATGAAGCTTCCATCTTCATTGCACTAGCTAGTCTTGAAGGAACACAAAGAATTGTATTGTACAATGTCTCTCTTGATGGGAGAAACCATAATACAAAGCCTTTTGGAGGGGGGACCGGCTCCATGCAAATCCGGTCCTCAACTGTTGTCAATAGCTTAATTTCTCTCTCTTTTGAAAGTATTGTCGATGCTATCTAATTAGGTGTTATGCTTTTTGTTGCTCTCTCCACCCAAGCACTCTTGTAATTCTCATTAGGAATCTATTCTAATGAAATGCCCACTATGTTCATGCTAATTTCCGCTACACATAAGTTATTAGGCCATTAAATGTTACACAATATATGCATGGAAAGAGAGTCATTGCACCTTTCTTGAACCCTAACATACGCTTGAGAGTTTTCAAGTCTCCTGCCAAATGCCACTCTACTTGGAACGTACCCAGACCTAAAACCTGCAATCATTGTCCTTCTTGTTGTTGCCAAATGACATCAACGATTGGGGTGTGATTAAAATGACATTTGAGGGGCTCATGTGTCTCATGTGGGAGATGAAAAGTTGCCAATCATCAAATATTATTCTCTGTCTGAACACCTAAACAGATGTTTCCCTTTTCATTGGAATTTAGCTCAACATCGACGCCCACCAAGGCTCTACTCATAAGCGTAATGCTTACCCTTTCGATCCGTTGACCTTTGATAATCTGACACTCATCAAGATTCATCACAAATATAACCTTGCCATCACACTCTTCCTATGTCAACCCATAGAATTTGATCATTGACTTTTGGAGCTTCAACAAGTCAACATAGGCATTATTGAACTTGTTGTGACGGAAGGATTTGCTCTCTTCTAATGGCAGGGCTTCCTCCACATATTGAAATCCACCTAGCAAGCTTGCAACATCATTATTGGCACACCTTTTTGCAATGTTAACAATGTAAGGTGTTGGCAGCAACCTAAAAAAACCTTTTGCTCTGTGAACAAGTGTGACAATTCAATACAAAGCTTCGTAGACCTTGAAACTTATTCCTGCACTGTCACACACCTCCATCATCTTGTGAGGCGACACAATGCTCTTTAGCTCACTAAAATACTTCTGGTGCAAAACATTAGCAATGCCAGCATTGGATGGATCATCCAATAGCTCCACCAACTCCTTTGGCTTGATGATATGCTGCAGTAGAGTATGTCCAATCGTTTGAGCATCAAAATCAATTTCCATCATCATCCGAGCCAAGTTTCTGTAGATTGAAATAATATTACAGCAACCTACAAAAAATATAATAAATTAGAAGCTTGCATTTGTATCCCTATTGAGTTTGATGGATACGTTTCTTTCAAGCTCCACCGCTTGAAGATAGCATAGATATTGCATGTCTCTTGTGCTTGCGAATGTGGTAGCCCAATAGAATGTCTGTGAGATGATTGATTTTCCGATGCATATTACACGCAGTGTGTTGTAGCTAAACATAATTGTCTAGACGACGCTCTTGCTCTATTTTTTGATGCTCTACTTTTTTATTAAGATTTGCCATCTCATCGTTTAGCTTCTTTGTCTTCTCGTTGGCTTCCTATCATGGGTGCTTAAGAGTCAGCCGTTGCCTGCATCATCACCTGTGTCATCGTCGCACCGCCATCATCACTAGAAGGCTCTAGAAGAATCTAGAAGATTCTAGAAGGTTCTAAAAGTATCAAGGAGATTCTAAAAGTTTCTAGAATCTTGGAGAAGATTTCGTAAGAATCTAGAAGTATATGGAAAGCTCTAGAAAGTTGAAGCAGGATCTAGAAGGTTCTAAAAGAACTAGAAGGATCAAGAAGGTTCTAGAAGATTCTAACCTCCTCAAGAAGAACCTAGAAAGTTCTAACCTCCTCAAGCACTAGTATAAATAGGGGTCTTGGGCCACAAGCCCCTTAGTCTTGCCAACACTAGTTGTGAGGCTCCTATGAGGAAATCCCTCTTCTAGTTCTTATGTTCAAGTCTTGTCCTTGCAATCTAGCCTTGTCTTGTACTCAAGTCATGTAATCCAAGTCTTGTATCTATCTCTCTTAATAAAGTACTAAGTCTTGTAATCAATATTAAGCTTATCATCAAGTCCAAGTTCTTGTACATTGTAAGCGCCTCGCCTCCTCTTGCTCTCTTCTAGCTCTATACGCGTCATAGCACCTCCTCTCTAACTTGCTGAATGTCTTTCAGGTACTTCTTTTGCAATGATGAATAGGTAGCACAGAGATGTTTTCTTCATTGACAAAAGCTAAATATAATCTCTAGGAGTAGCCAAACAATCTATCTCTCCCATCTTCAATGAAAAGTAGTAGCCCTGTGACGTTACAAAAGTGCGGTGATGCATTGGTCACCAGGGTAAATATGTCCATCAACCCATAAGCTGACTGCCTTGCACCCAAGGTTTTGTAGTTGATCTCCAACATTGGGATTAGATGTGCCAAGTTGCACAATAGCGTACTCCTACTCTAATTCAGTGTTTAATTGATATCGTTTTGTCTTATTAGTAATGTCTTGTAGTGGTAGGGGATTGAATGACATTTGTGTTAGCTAATCAAGAAAATTAAAAAGAGAATGTGTAATGGTGATGTTACAAGCATGTGAAGCTGGCTATGGAGGAAAGAAGTGGAGAGTACTCAGAGATAGGAGAAAAGAATCATTTTGTGAAGGGAAGAAAGAGAAGAAGTGCACCTCAATCTTCTTTGAGTGCAAATTGTTGATCATGAGTGTAGAGAGATAAATGCTATTGAACACAAAGGTAATGGAGTTTTGCATTGCTCTCAGATGGAGCTAGAGTGGGAGAAGCATGGGGGGGGGGGGGGGGAGAGAGAGAGAGAGAGAGAGAGAGGGAGGGAGAGGGAGAGGGAGATAGAAAGACAATAAAGAAAGAGAGAGTGGGAGAGAGAGAAAATCTGCAACCTTGGAGGATCTGCACTTTGTCAGAAGTAGGCAACAAAGAATGTTCCTAAATGATTGGAAGGGAAAGTGACAAGAGAGAAAAGAGGGAGAGAGAGAGAGAGAGAGAGAGAGAGAGAGAGAGAGAGAGAGAGAGAGATGGCTCATGTTTTAGAGAGAGAATGCAATGAGAGAATGTGGAAAATCTACTTTTTGGCAGGGGGTTGAAAAGTGCCTCCTTGAATGAGATCTAAGTGAGAGAGAGTGTTTTATATGTTAAATAGAGAAGAGGGTGAAAAAAATACATTTTTAAATTCATTTATCCACCTCTCTTTTGGGTCACTAAATATACTATTTTCAAATACAAAATATGGAAATGGCTTTTTTAAAAATCTAAGCATAGGCCTTTTTGCCCTCTCTTTTAAACTTGATCAAACTTGGCTTAAGCTTTAAGCATTCCCTTAAACTGCCAAATAAAGAGGCCCTCCTACACCCCATTCACTTCTTAATGCTACTCCAGGTTTTGTGCAACTATTGGATGTTCCTGGCTACACACCACTCGCTACTCCTCTGGGACTCACTGATCTTTGCCCTGCTGGCTTGCTGGTTCCACTAGTGATTTGGACTAGAGGCTGGTCTGTCTAGCTAGCCAAATCTTGGTCTACTGGAGATTTTTTGGTAGACACCATTTTGACTTGACTTTTGAGGTGCTTTAGGAAAGCATTGCTCTTGGCTAATGTAGTCTTCTGCCTCTTAGGACTACCAGCTTCCTCTTGCATGGTGTTCCTCTTCTGTCCAGTGAGAGCTAATTGGTTATCTGGGGCTTCTTCATCTGATGATAAATCCACATTGTTAGTTGCTGGGAAGGGCTTCTGGCTCCAAGCCATTCTTACCTGGTCATGAGCTTCCAGAGACGTTGCCCAGTAAAGGAACTGCCAAACATACCATGCTTTGAAAACAGTCTAGGACTTCAACTTAGCAGTCTGCTGAAGCACATTATGTGATAGAATCTGACATAGATTAATAGAAAATGTGGCATCTAATCTCTTTGCCAGTACATAGCAAACAATTTTTTTCACACATAAGTCAGGTTGTTTTTGAGACTCGCAGCTTCAACCACAAAGCGGTAAGCAAAGGGAATGTCCAGACCTGCTATTGGAACCCCTTGTGCACTGGTTTTGTGTTTCTTCTTAGCAGCATCATCTTCTTTCAGAGCTACACTAATCTGGTCTGCTGTTGCCACAGATGGTTTTGGCTCATTTGGCATTTTGAATGAAAAAGCAATATTTTTTGGAGTTATCGACACTTTCATACCATATACCATAGCACTTCCTTCATCAACATTGAAGGAATCGAGAACCTGTCTTATGATAGCTTTGTCAAACTCAATTTTGTGGCTTGCACAACCACATGAAAATCCCGCAGTCGGAGTAATGCCTTAGCTTGCTCAATAAACACATACCGTTGTATTTTATTGTGAGGGATAAGTGGAAGAGAGGCTTTTGCAGCAACAATAAGTGCTTGGGTTTCCTCTATAGTTTCCTGCATCTTTTTTGACATTTTCTTCTTACCCATACACCATGAAGACGATGAATCAATAGAAGAAGAAGAGAGGACTTACTTGAAGCTTCAAACCCGTATCCAGGTGTGGCTGGTAAAGACAGATAGCAATCAATAGTTTCCTCAGACAAAGAAGTTTGTGGTTGCAGTGACGAAACTTCAGAGCTCCACGATGGCGAATGGATAACAGTAGGTAGACGTCGCGCATGAGATTTACGAGGAAAAATGCCTACTCGCTTTACTGTTATACGCGTTTGCGCCATAAAAGCTCCACTACTTATCGTTCCTAGAGTTCTGTGCACCGCTAATGACATGGGATACACGCATTGGCTAATACTCTCCATCTTCTTTGAAATGATTATCACAGATAGTCCAATTGACCCTTTTCCCCGTAAAATTTGATATTGATTCTAGTACTGACATAGTTTTGTTGTACTAAGACTTTTTTGACCTTTTGACTGGCTCTAGAACTGGCTGTACATGAAAAAGTCTTAAAAGAGCCGATTTTGGAATTTCTTGGTCTTTAGTTCCCAAACGACCAGCCCCCTTATCCCTGGAAGTCTCTCTATCTTTTGAATAATAGAGCTTGATTTTGGCCCCATTATATACCCCTGACAGCAGTAACCTAGATAAGTCTTTTAGTCTTGTTGTGATGCTAGGAAACACCCAATCCACCTTATATGGACTGCCCAAGCTATTTTTAAGTTTGGTTTCTTAGGACCCAATTTAGATTGATAGAGCAGAACCAAATCTCCTTTCTCGAATTCCCTGATTTTGATTCTTCTGTGTTCTAGTGTTTGCTTCTTTGCTGAACAATTTCTTGTTCCATCATAGCCCTCTGTTTCAACTCATGCAGCTTTGTTAACTCCTCCAATCTCTGTTTAATATTGTGATTAAAATCCAATCCATATTCTACTACCATTCTGAGACTGGGAATAACAAATTCCATAGCCACGACAGCTTCAGTGCCGTACACCATTCTAAATGGTGTTAGTCCGGTGGTGACCTTATGGGCTATCCTATATGCCCAGAGAGCAGTCTGGAGTTTTAGATCCCATTGGTGTGGTTCCTTTTGCACAATTTTGGTGAGAATGGTCTTCACAATTTTGTTACTACTCTCTGCTTGCCCATTGCATCTGGGATAATATGGAGTTGATTTTTGATGCTTTGCTAAGAGAATTTCCATTAGGATGTCCATAGTATCATTTATGAAGTGTGGTCCCTGATCAGATACAATCTCCACAGGACATCCATAACAACATATAATATTTTCAAATAAGAATACAATAGTGGACTTTGTTGTGTTGTCGAGAAGAGCATTAGCTTCCACCCATTTGGTGACATATTATGTGGCCATCAATATATACATATTCTTTCTTGGTGTAATTTTCTTGAATGGACCCATGAAATCCAGACCCCATTTCATAAACACTCCCAGTGGCTGGAGTGGAGTTAGAGGAGTAATATATGCTGTTGTGGTCTACCCATCCTTTGGCATATATCACATGTTTTACAAAATCTTCTGACATCAGCTATTAAAGTTTTCCACCATCAATCAGCCTGCAAAATCTTCTTGTAAGTAATATTAGTGGCGAAATGTCCTCCAGAATCCCCATCATGTGCTTTTGAAATAACTTGCATTTTGCCTTCCATAGGCACACATCTGCAAAGAACCCCATCCACTCTCAGTTTGTAGAGTGATCCTCCAATGATGGTGAACTTCAAACTCTTAATGATCAAGGCCTTCTTCTGATTCTGAGTCCAGTTATCTGGGAATCCTCACATCATATAATTTTGGATCAGTCATTTCCTCAGCTGTCATCTTAAATAGTTCTACATCCAGTGGCTCATCTCTCAAAGATGTCTTAGAGTAGCCCTCCATACGTCTGGACAAGAAAGCAGCACCACAGTGGGTTTTATCGGGCTTATGGAAAATACCGAACTCAAATTCCATCAAGAATAACATCATCCATCTTATCAATATCCCTTGAATAATGACCTTGTTAAATAGGAATAACAATGCCTGATGATCTACATAAAAATGAAACATCTTGCCCAGCAAATAGTGTCAAAACTTAGTAGCACTGAAAACCTTTCCCAAGGCTTCTCTTTCAGTAGTGGTATATCTTTGTTCTGCCTGACTGAATCTTCGACTGGCAAAATAGACTGGTTAATTAGTCTTCCCATCAGGCTGAGCTAAGATTTCCCCCATCGCTAGTCTTGAAGCATCTACATGTACATGAAAAATGACATCCGAGTTTGGTTGTCAAAGTACTGGTTTACTGACAATGGCATTCTTCAAACTCTGAAAGCTCTCATCACATTCAGTAGTCCAAACGAACTTGATATTCTTCTTTGTGAGCTCGTATAAAGGTAATTCCTGAGAAGAAAACCGATGCACAAACCTTCTATTAACGTTGATATATCCCAAGAAAGAACTTAATTCTGATGCATTGTGTTGTGCTTTGGCCTGTTGGACACACTAAATCTTGTCATTGGCCATTTCAATACCATTTTTGGACACTACATGTCCCAGAAGCTGTCCTTTCCAGACCAAGAAAACAAGTTTGAATGGATTTAAACAAATTCTCTTTTCTTGACAGTGCTACAAAACCATTTCTAAAAAAAATAAATGTTTATCCTTTGCTGAATATATGGTGAAGTCATCCATAAATATGGTAAGGATTCGGTGTAGGTATTCACTGGATATTTCCATCATACATCTTTGAAAAGTCGTTGGGGCATTACAAAGACCAAATGGCATAACCAAATACATGAATGCTCCCCATTCAGTAATAAATAGTCTTAATCCGGTCCGTAGGAGCAATTTGTAACTGGTTATTACCACTATAGCCATCCATAAAGCTATACCTCTCGTAACCTGCAATTTCGTCAAAGCAACATGTTTGTAAATGGTAATGTAAAGGGATCCTTGATGGTCTGAGCATTCAGCTTTTGATAATCCACACAGATTTTAAACTTTCCATTCTTCTTGGGCACCACCACAATAGGAAATAACTAGTCACTACTGTTTACCTCAGTAATGAACCTAGCCTTCAAAAGGTTATCGATCTCTTCCTTAACCTTCTTAGCATAAGTAGGATTCATTTTGTATCTTTGCAACCTCACAGATCTGGCATCTAGTTTTAATTGTATTCCATGTTGACATACCTCTAGATCCACTCCCTTGAGGTAAGTATGTTCCCATGCGAACACATCTTTATACTGTTGGAACATGTGTCGGGATTTCTCTTTCATGATTGGACTCAAATGTTTGTTAACTTTGATCACTCTAGGATTCTCCTCAGAACCTAGATTCCATTCCTCTATTTCTTGATCATCTAGAAGCAACCAATTAGGGCCGCCACCCTTTTGTTTAGTTGATTTCTCATCGTAATCCCAAGACGGTCCTCTCGACTCTGAATTGCTATTTTGACTCCTAGTAACTTCTTCAAAAATTGCTGACATACAGGAATCTGCTCGCTCTTCCATCCTTCCAGCTAATTGAACTGGTCGTTCCCCAGAATTCAGTTCAATGAACTGATTTGGAAACTTCTTCTTTTGCTTTTTAGCCTTATCTTTGTCCGGTAATACCACATTGAGATCTATTTCAGCTAACAAGAAAATATTCATTGCCACCAGCGTCCTCTCAATTTTCTTCGCCTTATACTGGCAAAGCTCTTTTGGTCGTAGTTCCTTCCTCCAGCTCCTAGTGTTGTTCGTCTGAATCTGAATTCTGATATTTTCACCTTGTATAGTCAGAGTCTGATTGGCATAGTCATAAACAGCTTGTGCGGTTCGCAACCATGGGCCAGCAAGGGTATGCTAATTAGCATATTGTTTATGCCAGTTAGCATAAACAATATGCTAATTAGCATTCCACTCACAGCATAGTATACTAATCAGTATACACAATATACAAAAATCTGTCATCTCTTTTCCTTGAAAAGTAGCAAAGTTATTCTAATTAGCATAATGTTTCTGCTAGCTAGCATTTATAAGTTTCTGCTAATCAGCATAAAGAGTATGCTAATTAGCATTAGCATACACAGTATACAGGAAGCTGCCATCTCTTTTCCTTGAAAACTAGCAAAAGGTATGCTAATTAGCACATTGTTTATGCTAACTAGCACAAACAGTATGCTAATTAGCATAGCATTTATGCTAACTAGCATACCCACAGAACACAATTAGCATACCTTCTTATTATCATACTGTGCAAGCCACTGGCCTTCTTTGTACACATCTTTCCAAACCCTGATTCCTTTCTTATAAGCTGGGTGTGCCTTCTTTTACAGTTTCCATTTATATTTGTGGGCTACCTACCCAAACCATATGGAGTCCTGCTATAAAAAGCGTAAATTGTAAGACACCAAAGGAGGCGGACTTTAAGCTTGTTTGATCACCTCTCTAGAGTTCTACATTTTCTTGATGAGCTCAGATCCTCTAGGTTTAATGAGACAGGTTGTACAAATGATCTCTCTTAAGCTAAGACCCCTCTTTGATAGACACCAAAGCCATGTATACATGAAGCACACAAGAGACAAGATACCCAAGTTTTTTTGATAGAACTGCATTATCTCTGATCAAGAACTATATTGAAGATGCAGTGATTACAAATTAAAAGTTGAAGGGCATGCTATTATAGATTTATTCATAGCTTTCTCAGTTGATTGTGTACACCTGCCGTCTCCTTGGGATGTGCTCCATGGGTATTTTGATACATCGTACCAGATGTGAAAGTACGTGGATGAGGCCTGCTTGATACCTACACATCGGTGGAAGTTGAGGAGATGCTACTTGAGCCTGGGGAGCATATGGTCTCTCTCTCACATATCCCTTGTTATAATAACATTCCTCTGTCACATGGTTTGTCCATTTTTGTTCAATAGCACACCACTTCGGCTTTTTAGCCTGAGGCTTGGCATACATATTAATTTTTTTTAGCACTTCCTCCACAAGCTGCTCCTGGCTTACAACTACTTCTCCTTTTGGTGTTGTCTTAGAGGACTTGCTTCCACTTTATTGTGAGGATGAATCGTCATCAAGATCCTTGAATTCACCCTCCTTGTAGATCGCACAATTGTCTACAAGGGAAAGAGCCTCCTTAGTTAACTCATTTAACGTCATGCTCTTCTTCATATGTAAGTCCTTATGGAGATCTGCGTTCCTTAGTCCTTGAATAAATATAAGTATAAGTCTGGACTGAGTTGGCAGTTCTTCCATAGGGCAGAACTTCACATATGTTTTTAGTTGTAGGGCTGCCTTCGCACAGATTCCCCTTCTTTCTATTTGAATTTATGGATTTGTGAGACTATATTATGAGCTATCTCCCTTTGTGAGAATTCCTCAATAAACTTGTCAAACACCTCCTCCATAGACTCAAAGTCTCTACGCTCTACAGAGTCAAACCAAGTAGCGGCATCCTCTTCTAGGGTAGGGAAGTCCAACACTTCTTCAGCTCTAATTACATGCACAAAGGCTGCTACATGATCCATAGGGTCTTTGTTTCCTGTGTATTTCTTGTTTACCCATTTTTGCACCTGAGAAGGTCTAATTCTACAATGGTATACAAATCTCATCATTGGCTCTCCTCGTCCTACTCGATATACCTCCTCTGGCCTTCGGTAGTGGGAGGGTTCCTCTTCCAGAGGTGCTCCTAAGCCATAATTTCTAATGGTTCTTGCAAGAGGTGGTCCATCTCTTCTAATTCGTTCTATGGGTTGTCTTTCGGGCTCTATCAACTCTTAAGTTTTTGGCTTACTCTCGCCTTGATATCGTGAATAGAGTGGTGGTTCTTGTAAATCTCTTAGCCCTCATGCGGCTGGATAACCATCTCTGTTTCGGTCTTGTTCTAATGTCGCACTTTGTTGAATACATGCCTGCAATGATGGTTGGGTTGCTTGTTGGTTTTGGTAGTTGAACGTCTGTTTTCGATTAGAATGTGATGTTGCGTCGTACTCTTCTGAAAATGGATTTGTTGACTTGCAAGGGATATAGGTGGACCTTGGTACTTCTTCGGGGGCATATGTTGATGTTTCTGGAACTGTTGCCTTTTCTACCTCCTCTGGGAGAATTCGTTTGTATTCTCTTCCGTATCTGTCAACAAAAATGATATCCTTCCCCATAGCAATTTCATAAGAGAACAAGTAAAGAACCTTGTCTTTGCTTAATTCATTTGAGTAGGGCTCTTTGCATCGAAAATAAGAGACTACTCCCTCGCTCTCATGCTTGTAAATTCCCACGTTATCATTATAGGTAGAGACCCTGGTTGTTTTTTTATCATACATAAAAAGAGCTCTAGGTTGATCATTTTTTGGAGGCGGCTCTTGAGCCTCTGAGACCATTTTTCCTTTTGCCACATTATCTCCATATCTGTTGTAATCCTCAGGGTTACTAACTATCAGATAGTGGTTTCTCTTTTTGTCTCGGAATCTATCTCCATCATCATAGACTCGAATTATTTCCAGTCTTTGAGAAGGTCTTTCTTCTATACAAATACACTTGTGTCCCCGATAGTCAGAATAAACTAGGGCTCCCCTAGAGTTTGTTCCTTCTAAGAAGATTATAGTGAACTTGGCATCATTCAAAGGGTTTTGGGAGGTACCTCCTCTTAGCATTGGTCCTTCAATGGAGAAACCTCCTAGATGTTGACTACCCATCATGAAGAAGGACTTATCTGATGAAGTGTCAGTATCACTACCCTCCTCAATGATTGGTGTTGATGGATCTGGCCTTGCCTGAGTTACACTCTCCTCAGTGGACACTAAGCTACCCTGATCACCTGCCACTTTTTGGTCTCTAGGAATATATCTTTCTGATCTTAAATTCATCAAACTTAGCAATGAAATTTATCACAAATCCAACCACTCACCTAGCAAGGGATCAGTTTCCGCACAACTTCTTGCCTTGCTACTGAATATACCTGTACACAAGCGTTTAATTTCGGCAATCGAATCAGAGCATTTAACCACTAGAGGTGGTCTTAGTAATGATTGGTATAACTGGAGGGTTAACCTCAACCACTACTGTACTTTATACACTTCGGATGTTCTTGATTAGGTCTGCTAATCTGGAACTGTACTTTACTCGAGTGTTTGTCAGTCTAGAGGAAAAGTCTTAATTCCGTCTTTGCTCCGTCAAAAGGTCAAACAAGGTTCAATTTCACTTCTGAAAGAAGTTCTGGAACTCTTAAGTCAATTGGAATATCACTCTATGTCCATAAATAGATTTTGACTTCAATAAGACCCTATAGACATTCTACGCGTAGGATGTCTACCTGCTCTGTTTTGGCTAAAATTTGCACTATAGATTCCCCTTGATGTACTGAGTCCACAGCTGTTATCACTTTTTGATTTGGACACCTATCAGCTGGTCAACTGTTCAGATATCTGTTCCAGCAGCCTGATGTTGATCTGGCCAGTCAAATCAACTCCAATTTGGACCAAAATTGACTAGGAGACTTGCCTAAGGCTATACAACACCCTTCTATGTCCACAGTCAGATTTTGACTTCAATATCATGCCTTAGACATACTACGTGTAGCATGTCTAGCTGTTCAAAATTGCTCCAAATTCAAACCACAGACTCCTCTTAAGGTGCTGATCACTCTGGTATGCTCAAAGTTGGCTTTGGAGTGCTAAATAACTATGAACACATCCTACGCGTAGGATGTCCAAGTGCTCTATTTCACTTCAAACTTGATCCACAGCTTCCCCTTGATGTCAGCAACCCAATGCTATTCTTAGATTTTAGTTTGGATTTCAAAAGACCCCAAATTTAGCTATTCTAGCCTTTTTTCAGTAAAAAAATGATAAAGTCTGCTTAAAACCCAATTTTCTCACCCAATTGAGATGAAACCTTTCTCATGCACTCAATAAATCATGTAGATCATGCTCATGAAGACATCCTATAGTTTTGGTCTTAAAATAATGCCTTGGGCCCAATTTGGGTAAGATGTCTTGCAAATTCCGTCTTTTGGCCTTATCCTGTTAAGATATGGTCAAAATCCCCCTTCCAAGTGAATATAGGGTAATTGCTACCTTCTAAACACACTGGTCAACTCGGATTTTCAAAATTTTCACCAGAACACCCTATAGACATCCTACACATAGGATGTCTACTGCTCCTTTTCTCTGAGTAAAGTGCTACTTTGCCTTCTCTATGCTCTCAGAAAGTGCCAATATGCCTTACAAGTGAAAAAATATGCAAATTTCTCTCAATTTAAACCTTTTCTGAACTTTTACGTTTTCTGAGTCCGCCTTTTAGCTTTTGGGCAATCCAATAAGGGAAAAACACTCAAGTCTATATGTTACTAGGGTGAAACCCACCCTCTGAACACACAGGTGACCTCAGTTTCCCCAAATTCCCTGCTCAAATCCCCCTGGAGACATGCTACGTGTAGGATGTCTACTGGTTTAAAATTTAAATTTTTTATGACAGAAGTACTCCCTCTGCTCTACAGCTCTCTCAGAAATACTCACAGAAACTTTTGAACTTCAATTCAGCTTCTAAACACTCTTTTCAGTCTTTTACAGCTCTTTGATGAGCCTAGCAGCAAATATAACATGCATGAAGTGCTCCAGATCGTAAATCATGATGTCCTACTTACCCTACTCCTACTCATCATGTGACATGGTGATTTTGGTGTCTCTGTTGCTTCTTGGCCTCTCCGGACTCTCAAGCTATCCTTTCACCATCTCTACCACTCCAACTCCTACTCTCTACACCACAACTTAACTAATACTTAAAACTACCTAAGTCGAAGGATGTAGGCCAGACACTCGCTCCCTAAACTCCTCCTAAGACCTAGAGAGTCTCCCACCCTCTGATCCTATCTAAATGTAAAATAAGACTCTGGCAAGCCAGAAAATCCCTATCCTCACGGACTAGTCTCGGTCACCTACCTAGGGTTTCCGTCCCCGGTAGCGGCACCAATGTTGGTGGATACGCCTCGACGCACGTCAGCACAGCGAGAACTCACCTAACACTATTTGTCAGCTAAGGACGAAGCTCGACCCGCAAGCCCGTGGAAGCAAGCATAGGGTGTCAACCTATACTCAACCGACTATTGACTACTTCCTACAGAGGTCTCTACCCAATGTCTAAGTTGTTGTCTGTGTGAGTTGAGCGTACTCTGTGTACGAGAGAGAGTGAGAGTTTATCTTGATGCTACGCGCATACTAGTGGTCAATAGTGGAGCTTGCAAAAGCTTCCAAATTGTATCCCATTTTTGACATTTAGACTTAGTAAATGTTAAATTGGAACATTAGGGTTTGAGATTGTAAAGTATTGTTCCAATTTAACATTTACTAAGTTTAAATGTCAAAAATGGGATACAATTTGAAAGGTTCTGCAAACCCCACTATTTACAAAGGTGAAATGATGATTTCTTCTCAATGAAGGAATGATTACAAAGGAAATTAGTATCCCACCGGACAATCATCCTCCGTTGGGTGTGTCCAACCGCTAACACCAACTAAGCCAAGAACCAAAATTTCTTTTGTAGTTGGTTTTTAAAAGCTATCTTTACACAATTGTCGTGCAAGAGATCCCTTTCTAGCAACTTTCATTTCAAATAGAAAATGGTATAGGAGTTACTGATTGAACCACTTTTTTCTAGCTCTTTTTCTTGTGTCATCGACAACTTACATAAAAAAGGAAGGGGATATTACTATCTACTCAAACATACATGCGCAAGAAAAACTGTCCATTTTCTTTCAAGGTCTAGTTGGAGATTAGTTCACATGGCATGTTTCACTTTACTAAGCTTTCAAATTCTTCTTTGATCTCTTTGGGTTTTATGGTATCTGTGCAAGAGGTGGAAATTCCCTCTTCATGTTGGTCCAGAACATGAATGACTCTCTAGGATGAATCATTTTCTACAAAGCTTGCATCCTTCTTTTATCATACAAATCTTGCATGGTAGTTTTCTTTTGCTTGGTCTTTGTATTGATGTGGAATGTGAGCATATAAATTTTTACTTTTAAACCAAGCAAACATAGAAATATTTTTGAGTTGAACTAAACTCATTTTTTTTTCAAAACCTCACAATGCAACCTAGAACAATTGCTATCTCTCCTCTAGAACTCGATACCAATGGTCAGACTTTATAAGCAAATCATGCAGATAAAACACAATTTCAACCTTCCTTGGGCTTTATGCTCCTAATACATAAAGGAAGAATGAAGGACCTACAGACGGGATCTGAGCATGAGACTAAGTTGAAAGACGTAGATCAACACAAAAGTAGTGGTGATGGTAGATATGATAGCATAAGTGAATACAAAAATCAACATATGCTGGCCACAAAAGTCGCAAACAAATTGTTGAAGGACACGATGATGAAGATTGTGGTAGACATGATCGACACAAGAGAAGGTATAAAATACAAAGAGACCATCATAGAAAGAATGGATATCAAAGGAATCATAGCCATAGGAATGGTGATCAAAGGACTCACACAACATATTATGATTGCAAGGATAGAGACAATGGATAAAACATGGATATAATTGCAATGATGAAAACCCTAGCACTTTAAAAAAGCATCAACTACTACTCAATGCTTACCTTTCTTTTGTCCATGACACTTGTAGGATCCTTCTTGTAGATTACTTTTGACCATGAGACTCATAGGATCCTCCCTATGTAGCATGCTAGAAATCATCCATTTAATAATCATAAGGCAATTCTTGATGCCTAATACTTTTTAAACTAACTACATTGACCTAGGCTCATGATTTTCATGTAAAAGGACACATTCCCTCATTCTGAAGGTATGCACAAAGCTGGAAGTCAACATCGGTTGTTCTAAAAAATGTTAGTAGAGTTCATCATCAACCTTGCCCAGAAGAGTTAGAAGTAGAAACAATTTTCCAAATGCCTTAAAGAGATTGGCTTTGAGCTTCCTAAGCATTCATATTCAATATTCTTTTTGTCCCTCGTCACATAGAGGGAGAATCAAAGGTCTAAAAAAAGAGCTTGAATGGTAGATGTGATAGCAAAAGTGAATGCGAAACTCAACACGAGTGCCTAATATTTAGAAGAGATGATGATGGAGATCGCAATAGAAATGATTGAGACAATGATGGTGATTGTTGTAGACATGGTAGCGGAAATGAACACTGTTGACCGCTGGGTCAACAACACAACATAACTCAAGTTTCGTACCAAAGTCTTATCTTTTGCGAGTTATGAAATGATGTGGATTATGGCTATAAACGTCATTTGTAATGAGTAGTTATTCTAGTTTCAGAAGCCGGGGTGCAATGGCACTTCCAGATTGTAAATACAAAGCCATTTGACCCTTTCAACCCCATTTTTGGTTTAACCTAAGGTAGCCTTAGTATATAAGGTACCTAGGTCATTTTGTAAAGGGGAGAGACTTTTTATCATAATCAAAACTTTAGCGCTGCCGTCTACTGTGTGTGAGAGAGAAAGAGAGTCAGCGTGAGCTTTATCCTCTAGCTACTCCCGCCTCGCTCAACACATTGGAGATCCGACTACACCATTGTTGTAGGCTCGAGGAGAGCTACGCGACAACTCCAAGCATTCCACGCGAGACGAAGCACACACGCCGACGCATCTACAAGCTATTTGTGGACGTAAGTGTATCAAACGATGTCTGTTTTCTTCGTGCTAGTAGTCTATAGAATCGTGGAGACATAAGCTACGCATAAGTACTCATAAATTTCAGTTTCAGGCACTTTCAAAATTCTGCTCTGTCATCCTACACGTTTTTCGCAGACGGGTTTAGAGTGAGGGTTTTGAGTGTAGAAGCGTAGGGACAGGTGTATCCTAGTGAAGGGATGGTGTTCTTTAAGTTTGGTACGAATCTAGCATGATTAGGTGAGTTACCTTCCGTATGTGTGTATGTGGCTAGGTGGTGTAGTTGAGAGCAGTGAGGTTCTTGATTGTGGTTTAGTTGGCCTTCCAGAGTGTTGTATGTGTAGGATGGTCTCAGCTTGACAAGCTAAAGAGATTTCCTCCATGTGCCTATCGTGTCATCTGTGTCCTCGATTGACATTATGTTGATCTAGGTAGTGTTTGCATGCACTTCATGGGTGGGTGAGTCGCTCCTGCAACAAACACGATAGTCAATGTGATGGCATAAATTACAGAATAAATGATGGTGGAGATTGCATTAGACATAAGTTTCAGAAGAGAGACGGTGAATGGTGCTCTGCTTCCTAGGTACTTTGGAAAAAAATTGATTACCAACATAGGAACACAACATAGAATAAATGATTGTGGAGATTGCATTAGACATAAGTTTCAGAAGAGAGACGGTGAATGGTGCTCTGCTTCCTAGGTACTTTGGAAAAAAATTGATTACCAACATAGGAACACAAAATCAAACATTCATATTCAACCTTCTCTAGACTTTGTGTGTACGATGCCTCTCTTAGAAGAAATAGGAAAACAAAATGTTTACTTGGTTGGCCTAAAGCGTCTCTCTAAATTGAAGTCTCAACTTTCTCCACGTAGAATAATCACAATCATTAGATGTCAAAAACAATAGACAGTTGAGATAGTAGGCTACATTGGCTCTGGCTTTTTAGAGCCTCTTAGCATTATCTCTAGTATAGAGATATGGATGGAAATAGTATACATTGCGTTAATGTAGGATTTTTAGAGTTGGTCAATAGCATGTCAAGTGATGCAAGTTGTCTCCACAATACTCAACATCACTCTCTCTCTCTCTCTCTCTCTCTCTCTCTCTCTCTCTCAGCAAACTACGAGGGGGCCCATCCTAAATATTAGACTCTAGGGGATGTGGCACACTCTAGAGTCCACCACAAGGTACATTGGGAAATTGGTTTTGACCGGTTGCCAATCAACTTCTATTTGTTCAAGGAAATGGGTGGGGGTGAAATGCTTAAACCAAAAGGAGATTAAGCCTCAATTAAGCAAGCAAGGGGTCAAATCCAAGTGCGTGCCCTCAAACACAAATGCTCAACCATTGAGCCAAAAGAAGCTCCTTGCTAAGCCTCTTCCTACAAGCGCTTATATCTAAAGTGCTTATTGTAAGTGTGTCTAAACCCATCCACCTACGTGGAAAGGTGTTAGGGGGTGGGGTGGGAGGGGCTATGTGTATGGGAACCCCTTGTTATTAGTAGCAACACTTAGACATATTGCCCGAGATTTATCTCAACCCCCAACAACTTAATAGCATTTCAACTCGGAGGGTTTCATTAGCTTATCGTGGGCCACAATGTACTTCGGTGAGGATGCTATAGAAGGTGTTGACTATTGCTATCATAATGGATGTTTTTCATCTGCGTAGTTGCATGCACCTCTCTTGATTGTCGAGTCCATCAAAAGCTAGTCTTGCAGTGGATAGGCTTTATGAATAAAGCCTATGGACAAAAGGCAGATTCATCCTTCCTTGGGCTTTTTGTCTCCTTGATAGATAAAGGGAGAATGAAGGATTTGCAAATGGAAATTGAGCATAAGACTAAGTTGAAAGAAGCATAACAATATAAAAGAAATGGTGATGGTAGGAATAATAGCAAAAGTGAATGCAACAGTTGACATGGTGGTAGAAGTCAAAGAAGAGATGTTGAAGGGCAGGATGATGGAGACTATAGTAGACATGACTAGAGGTTTTTCATCAGCTCCTCTTGGGCCATGACGTAGTCTAGTGTGGAGATTGTAGAAGATGTGGACTATTGCTATCATTGCACATGCTTTTTATCTATGAAGGTGCATGCTCCTAAGTGCATGAAAATTTGGTATTGCAATGGATAGACTTTATGAGTAACTTTTGCAGATAAAACATAGTCTCAACCTTCCTTGGGCTTTATGATCCTAATACACAAAGGGAGAATGAAAGACCTCCAGATAGAAACTGAGCATGAGACTAAGTTGAAAGAAGTAAAAAAACACAAAAGTAGTGGTGATGGTAGACACGATAGCACAAGTGAATACAGCAATGGCCACAAAAGTCGCAAAAGAATTGTTCAAGGACACGATGATGAAGATTGTTGTGGATATGATCGACACAAGAGAGGGTATAAAATAAAAAGAGACCATTTTAGATATAATGGATAATGAAGGAATCATAGCCACATGGATGGTGATCAAAGGACTCAAAAAACATAGAATGATTGCAAGGACACTATGAAAATCTCTAAGTGTTTACCGCACTATTTTATCGCGTGTTGTAGAGAGAAGGGCCAAACTTAGCTGGAGAAGGAAGAGAGGGGGAGGGGGGGGAGGGGATAATAAGATTACACTTGTTTATAGATAAAATAATCATTGTCACTTGATTAACATAATTGAGCATGTTCACAAAATTAGAGAGAGAAGAGGGGGAAGAGATAGATGAATGGATTACAAGACCAAAAAGATTCACAATTGCCAAATGTTTATAAATCATCTTCCAAAACATCCCTACATGAGGCATCATCTAGTTCTAAGTCCACCGCTCCTAAATCAATAAAGAAAGAAACGGAATTGTTGTTTGTGGATGCATTGGCTTGATCATCTTCGAATTTGTCATCCTCCATCTCATCATCTTAATCATCATGAAAATCATCCTCGCTAAGACTTGCCGCTGCTGAACTTGATTCATTGACCTCCCTCTCCTCTATCTCCACCTCATCCAAAGTTGGAGGTGGAAGAGGGCCGAAGATGGTTTCCACTTCATTAGTGGAAAAAATGGTTCTCCCCCAAGGAGTTACGGGAATTACAAACCAAAGTTTAGGTTAGTGGATTGCTGGGATATAGATAACCTATAAAAGAGAAGCTCAAAGTGAGTAACATTGGGATACTTAGTGCTACAAGCAAATAAGAATAAAAAGATACATGCCACTCACCTGCTCACAATTGCGCGGTAAAAACCAAATTGTCATACCTCCATGTGTGATGCACACTAAAGTTCACCTTGTAGAGGCCATTCTCATGTTGTCTAGAAACATTTGCAAACCACTTGCACTCGAAGATGAAGCTATGAAAGGTTCTAAAATTAACCTTTAGTATCATTTCAATAGTTTCACAATACTTGGTTTCATCATTGTCTGTGTCAAAGTTGCCCATGATGGCACAATCCATGGTGGTTCTACGCTTGTCAATGTGGCGTTGGAGAGGGGGAATGAGGGAAAACGCCCGGCACAAACAAAAGGGCCTCTCTATAGCTCAGGGTATTCACAGCACCCTTATACTCTCATAAAACACCTTCAAAGAAACACTTAACACTAGCAGACCGCCGCTTGGTCAATTGCCAGTGCTCACACACTCCACAAAACCACCACACAAAGTACACCTGCAACCACTGCCTATCTCCACCCTTACACACACTCACAACAACTTAATCTCACTCTCTCACACAAATCACCGTCGATCCGAGGGGGCACGCATTTCCACACAGCCGACACTGAGGGAAAACACCAGAGCAGGAGAAAGAGAAGGGGGGAAGGGGAAACAACAGCAAGACAGAGAAACATTGACTCTATTGCACTTCACGAAACACATGTACAAACTCACACTGCCGTCACCATGGCCATTTACACAAGAGAATACAAAGGGCTTTAACAAGCACACTCCTCTGTCAGTGAGCTCCCCTTTGCAAGCTTCAAAACGGCACAAAAACTAGGCCAAAAAGCCCCTAATTTGATCATTTTTTGACTTTTATAGAGTGGGGGGTTCAATTTGGGAAATTCCACTTTGATTGGTCCATGGGGCACCCCTTTTTTGGTATCTCTTGGGAAGGGGGGCACCGCCTTTTTCCATCTGCTCTCTTTCTCTCTTTTGCACTTGGGGGGGGGGGGGGGGGCATTAGCGACGTCACTATTGCCCCCTAGGCTTTTCATTTTTTATTTTTTATTTTTCACCTCTTACCCTCCTTTGGTTTAGCCTTATACTGCTCACTTTGACTTTGACCTTCACCCCTTATCCGGATCCTCTTTGTCCTCTTTTGCTCTTTGGTTTATTTGATCTTGCCTTTGCCCAGACATCCCTTGGTTTGGGTCCACTTGGCGTTGCTCTTATCTCTACCCAGTCGGGCTTCCCTCTTGTTCACTGTCCTCTACTGCCTTACCACGCCGTGGGACTCCTCCCCTAGCCTTGCAATAGCGATGTTGCTATTGGGTGGGGAGCCCCCTTTAAAAACTAAGGCCTTTTGGCCACGGGAACAGCCCCCAGTCGAGCGGCCACGTCATCATAATGCCAAATGCCGTCGCTCACCTGCGGGCACGCACTGCCGCGCCACTCCGCCACCGGCCAAAACCTCCATGGAACTCCACCACAGCAGTGCCTACGGCGCCACCTACGCCTTGCGCCATAGCCCTGAGTTCACGGAGCTCTCTCTCCTCACTTGCACACCAAAGGGCCTCACGGCCTAGATCTTAAACCCCTGCACTGAGAACTCCGCCTGCGCATGTGGGCCAATAGCGCTGCCACGTGTCAGCCGCCGCTGGCTTAAGCAGCCTCCAAGGACTTGAAACTCCATGCCTTTTTCCTCCACAAAACCTCCTCTAGCCCATTTTTTCCCCTTTACTTGCCCTGCATGCCATACATCACTTGATGATGCAATCATCAAGTCGCAAAGCGGTGCCGAGTCCCCCATTTACCGGTTCCTGGCCGTGCAAACTCCACTGCATTCCGACTCCCCGAAGTTCGCTGTCCAAGGCCACAAAAATCAGAAAAAACCATCTGCGACTTGTTCACTACCCACGGCTCCTAACGTCATCTCTCGGTATCTGGCCGACCGAGCATCCGATTGACGTGTAGTCGATTCCGACTTGCTCCACATGGTGAACACCATTACCAAGAATCTTGGCGAGGCCCAAAAACTGCCAAATGGCACATCCTCCAATGCAACCAAGTGGGCTCAGACCCGACCCCCGAAAAAATTTCAAATGACCATATCTTGCTAACCAGAGCTCCGATTCGCAATCCGAAAAGACACGCATGCTCCACAACTCAAGCACTACACACATATACATTGACATCAGCTCGGGCCATGTGTCCCCAGTTGCCCTGCCCGTAGGGGATCTGCAACACACGTTTTCTTTAAACTGCAATATCTAAAACACCAGGGCTCCGTTTGACGAGCCGTCTGGACCGGCTTCTAGAGCACACTGATCATTACACTATAGCACAAAAAACCCACATCTTGGGCACATAAGTCCACCAAACCGCTTGGCTCTTTGAAGCACACCTTGGCCTAAAAAACCCCATCGAGCATACACCTCCACTGCCCTTTGGTTGCCTAGGGCTTGGTACCGGCCCTAGCCTTCTGCAGTGCACTCACATGCTGCCTCTACCTGGAATTGACCATCTCCTAGCTCGGACCAACTTTAGCTACACCATCATTGCCCACCCCCTCGTTGAACATTTATGTTCAACCACACATGGCCTTATTTCACTAAAAAATTGCACACCACAAACAGACTCACTGTACACTGCAAAACCACCTAACATATGTACACCACTTGCACCTGCTACCCGTCGTCTTCGCTCATGCGGGTTGCCCAACCCCCTGCTTTACCTGTAATCACCCTTCTGGGTCAAACACCTTGCATTGGTCTTCGCCATCCACCTGTAACAACTTTACATAGTGCCACACTAAGGCACATACCCAACTGCATAACCAAATTGCCATCAGCATTCTTCTACCACTCCAAGCACCAAATAGAGCACCTTCGCGCTCACCATCCTGCTCAATCAACACTTGCGACATACCTGACCCGCCATCCCATCCATGTAAAGCTAGATCCTCGTCTAGCAGATCTTGTACCTGCTCAACAGCATAGTGCACAACTATCTTTATCACCATTCCATTCAACCACCACTCATAGACCTCCTTACAAAGCTTGGACACCGCCTTGGAATGCGCATCACCTGTCATAGAAGGCATTGACTGCATAGGAAACATCTCTAACTTTGACTCCGCTTTGCCCTTCTCACCTGCCATGAACTCAATTCTAGCATCGTCGAGCTCCTCCTCGTCAACTGGCCCTTCAAGGTCAATAAGCACCGCTTGCTTGTCCGGTTCAATTACCTTCTCTTCGACCACTGCATCCTCAATCTTTGCCAAGGAAGAGAGAAACTCGTTCTCTATCGCCTTCTCCTCATCCTCCTCCATAGGTACCACTGCTTTACACCTTTTAGAAAAACTTTGCACTTGTTACACCACTATGGCATATTCCACTGCTACCTTCATCAATAGGGACATTGACATGGCACTGCACACCATCTTTACCTGCACATCATCACATGTAGGCCTAGACTGCTCCATTTGGTCTTCACCAAGCACCTCGGCTTGCACTTCATGCTGCTCCATGCACATATTCACTGCCTCTCCTCTCACATGTAAGAGGTCGAAATCATCATACCTGGATTGGGATGACTCGGTCTCCCAACTCGTATCTGTGTCCATAGAGCTACTGTCACTCAACCCAGTCTCCACTTCGGTTTCAAGCTCCGGAATCTCCTCTAGCTTCACCGCTTCGACCTCGTCTGCAAACCGCACTCCTTGCTCTTTTCCGCACTTCAATGAAGATTCAACAGCTTCACTCGAACTTGGCAGCACATCCTTTGCCCACTCTGGAACCACCTTCACTTCCTCCACAATTGGAACCGCTCTAGCCGGCATCTTCGGTATAGGAACCACCCTATCTCTTTGCAGCCAAAGAACCCTTGGTTCTTCTCGCACTTGCACTTCTCTTTGCATCACCTGTGGCTCCGCTACCACCGTCTCACACTGCTTTGACATCATTGCACCTTGCAAACACCACCTAGCCTCGCGGTTCTTCAAAATTTTCTTGGTTCACCCTCTCGCTAGAGCTACCGCTTCTTCATACGACGTTGGACCATCTATTTCCACTTTATCTCGCACCTCCCCATGCAGGCAATCCATAAACTTACACAATTTCAAAAAAACTGGCATTTTTTGTAGCAATTACCTTGATTAACTTCCCCCAAAGGGCTTTGAACTCCCACTCGAACGCTTGAAAATCTCCCTCCAAGCTTTGCTTCAAACTGTCTAGCTTCCGCTTTACTTCATCTAGTTGCGCATCCGCTACAAATTTGCTTCGAAAAGTCGCCTCCAGAGCTTCGCAATCTGCCTTTTCTTCATCACCAAGGCTATCGAACCATAGCTTTGCTTTACCATGAACTAGGAGCGGGAACACTTGTATCGCACCATCTTCTCTCGATAAACCACTTTCCAACACGAACAATCCGTAGTCTTGAAGCCAAGTCTCCGCATCTTCAACCCCTGTGAAAATGGGAAATCCTGCCCAAGCCATCACTAGCAGTACCTGCTCTTCAAATGTCGCACCTTTGGCATCACGAAAATCACTGCTTCGACTTCAACTACGAGCATCAGCATACTCCTTAGTGGGGGCACCAGAAGATGGAGAGGGGGAATGAGGGAACACGCCCGACACAAACAAAAGGGCCTCTCTATAGCTCAGGGTATTCACAGCACCCCTATCCTCTCAAAAAACACCTTCAAGAAACACTTAACACTAGCAAACCATCGCCTAGTCAATTTCCAATGCTCACACACTCCACAAAACCACCACACAAAGTACACTTGCAACCAGTGCCTATCTCCACCCTTACACACACTCACAACAACTCAATATCACTCTCTCACACAAATCACCGTCGGTCCGAGGGGGCACACACTTCCACACAGCCCGCACTAAGGGAAAACACTAGAGCAGGAGAAAGAGAAGGGGGGAAGGGGAAACAACAGCAAGACGGAGCAACAGTGACTCTATTGCACTTCACGAAACACATGTACAAACTCACACTGCCATCACCATGGCCATTTACACAAGAGAATACAAAGGGCTTTGACAGGCACACTCCTCTGTTAGTGAGCTCCCCTTTGCAGGCTTCAAAACGGCACAAAAACTAGGCCAAAAAGCCCCTAATTTGATCATTTTTTGACTTTTATAGGGTGGGGGGTTCAATTTGGGAAATTCCACTTTGATTGGTCCATGGGGCACCCCTTTTTTGGTATCTCTTGGGAAGGGGGGCACCGCCTTTTTCCATCTGATCTCTTTCTCTCTTTTGCACTTGGGGGGGGGGGGGGGGGGGGGGGGGGGGGGGGGGGGGGGGGGGGGGGGGGGGGCTTTTCATTTTTTATTTTTATTTTTCACCTCTTACCCTCATTTGGTTTAGCCTTATGCTGCTCAATTTGACTTTGACCTTCACCCCTTATCCGGCTCCTCTTTGTCCTCTTTTGCTCTTTGGTTTATTTGATCTTGCCTTTGCTCGGACATCCCTTGGTTTGGGTCCACTTGGCCTTGCTCTTATCTCTTCCCGGTCGGGCTTGCCTCCTATTCACTGCCCTCTACTGCCTTACCACGCCGTGGGACTCCTCCCCTAGCCTTGCAATAGCGATGTCGCTATTGGGTGGGGAGCCCCCTTTAACACTAGGTTGGTAACCTAGCAGGGTCCTTTCAAGGTTTCAGGGTAAAAGTGTCCTTTCAGGGTTTTGAAAAAAACCTCCAAAACCATAGTAGATCCACTCATTTTGTAAAATCCTTTCATGAGATTATAGTTCAAGGCCTACTACACATGGAAAAAATAAGAAACTTCTAAAATTTCTCATCTTTTGGTCACACCAAGCCTCCAAAGTTGATGGACCAGTGCATTTTTATCAAAACAATCATTTCTTACGTTTTGTTGCATAAAAATAAGATTAGGGATTTTTATAGGACTTGAGATAAATTCCCTAGTTAACTTCAATGGGTTGGTGATCAGAACATATGATTGCTTCTCACTCACTATTTTTTGTGTTGCCAAAATAAATAGGTACACAAAAGTTGAATTTTTACCATTCTGCAAACCTATCATCAAAGTTTCTATAGCCACACTCAATACAAATAATCTATGCATGTTTTCTTAGTTCCCTATTGTCCTTTATGTTCATAAGGAGCCATGGAGCATGCCAAAAGAATAATACATCTCTTACCAAGGGGAATCTTGGGGACAAAGATGAAGTGCTAAATAGAATCCCATAGAAACTATTCAATATCTAGCCAAATTTTATCCTTATGACTAGATATGGTTACTACCTACAAAATGCATGTAGTTGTCACAAGAAACTAACAATATTGAAAAAGCTATACTTGATATACTAGAATGTGTCGTTTTCTTCTATAATTGAAAAAATGAACCATCGTTGTGTACTATGAAAAATAGGGTATTAGGTGCCCCAAAACTCAAGGAATATTAGCTTTATGTTAGAATATGCGACATAGAAAATCAAAAATGCATTTGGATATCATGAAATCCACCAAAAAAATAATAGAAGAGCTAAAATTGGCGAAAAAACATGATTTGATAATTTTTGTAATTTGGTCATAACTTACAATTTTAATATTTATTTCTCCCTAGAAGCATCGGGACTTGTTGAGGACTACTAAAGATAGTTCTTTAGCATTATATACCTCACAAAAATGAATTCTAGAGTGGTATAGTTGCAAAAAGTTGAAAAAAGCAAAAAACAGGACCCGTTTTTTCACACAGTTTAGGTTGTGAAATGTTGTGCAAGGACAAGGTTAAAGATGGAAGTGATATTCCAAAAAATGTCGAGTTTTTTTCAGCTCACGAGACAACTTTCTAGATAGATAGCACCTCAAAATCAATTTTGAAACTCTTGACAAAATTCAAGGAAAATGGTCACTTAACAGGACATAAAAGTGTCCCAGGACATAAAAGTGTCCCATTACCAACCTAGTGTTAAAAACTAAGGCCTTTTGGCCGCGGGAACAGCCCCCAGTCGGGCGGCCACATCATCATTATGCCAAACGCCGATTGCTCACCTGCGGGTGCGCACTGCCGTGCCACTCCGCCATCGGCCAAAACCTCCACGAACTTCCACCACAACAGCGTCTACGGAGCCATCTGCGCCCTGCGCCATAGCCCTGAGCTCACGGAGCTCTCTCTCCTCACTTGCACACCAAAGGGTCTCACGGCCTAGATCTTAAACCCCTGCACTGAGAACTCCGCCTGCGCATGTGGGCCAATAGCGTTGCCACGTGTTAGCCGCCGCTGGCTTAAGCGGCCTCCAAGTACTTGAAACTCCATGCCTTTTTCCTCCACAAAACCTTCTCTAGCCCATTTTTTCCCCTTTACTTGCCCTGCATGCCATACATCACTTGATGATCCAATCATCAAGTCGAAAAGCTTTGCCGAGTCCCCCCTTTACCGGTTCCTGGCCGTGCAAACTCCACTACATTTCGACTCCCCGGAGTTCGTTGTCCAAGGCCACAAAAATTAGAAAAAACCATCTGCGACTTGTTCACTCTCCACGGCTCCTAACTTCATCTTTCGGTATCTGGCCGACCGAGCATCCGATTGACGTCGATTCCGACTAGCTCCACATGGTGAACACCATTACCGAGAATCTTGGCGGGGCCCAAAAAACTACCAAATGGCACATCCTACAATGCAACCAAGTGGGCTCAGACCCGGCCCCCGAAAAAAATTCAAATGACCATATCTTGCTAACCAGAGCTCCAATTCGCAATCCGAAAAGACACGCATGCTCCACAACTTGAGCACTACATACATATACACTGACATCAGCCTGGGCCACGTGTCCCCAACTGCCCTGCCAGTCGGGGATCTGCAACACACGTTTTCTTTAAATTGCAATATCTAGAACACCATGGCTCCGTTTGACGAGCCGTCTCGACCGGCTTCTAGAGCACACTGATCATTACACTATAGCATAAAAAACCCACATCTCAAGCACAGAAGGCCACCAACCTACTTGGCTCTTTGCAGCACACCTTGGCCTAAAAAACCCCATTGAGGATACACCTCCACTACCCTTTGGTTGCCTAGGGCTTTGGTACTGGCCCTAGCCTTCTGCACTGCACTCACATGCTGCCTCTACCTGGCATTGACCATCTCCTAGCTTGGACCAACTTTAGCTGCACCAGCGTGTACAAAAGTGACAACCCTTTGACCACATAGAGTTAAAGGAAAGGCACTACAAAATAGAAAAAAAAATACAAATTAAAGATAACACACACAAAAAATTACAATATGGTTTAGGTATTTGAGTACTCTACATTTGGTACGCAACCCCGTGCATACTCCCATTCTTTGCTGCTATGTTTTCTCCACGCGCTTTTGCTTCGGTCATTCTCTCATGAATCCACTCAGCACTAATGAGAGCTGGGAAACATGCAAGGTGTCTAGGCACTGGGGTGTCCTCCTTCCTCCATGTGCTTATTTCCATGCTTCTCTCTCTTGCAAACGCCTTTCCTTTGCCACTGCCCACAAGTCCATCCACTTGGTCATAATCTTTGCATTGAGAATACAAAAGTTATTGACCACTCGGGATAGATTCATATCCATGCTAAGTAGTTTTCCCTTTCCACTTGGAAAGTGTGAAGGGAAAACTACTTAGCATCTTCCTCGTCTGACCACATGCGAGGCATTGAAGGATCAACTTGTGCCAAATACTTTGATATGTAAGCAAATGCCTCTTGGACGATCCACCCTCCAGCCATACATGCCTCTGGTTGAGATTGTACCCACACAAAATCTTTGAGAGTCTTTAAAAACCTCTCTAAGAAGAACATCCATCGTGCGTGCACTACTCCACATATAACGCTCTCCTCACCACGTGAACCAAGAGGTGAATTTGACTAAGAAGGACCAATTGAGGATATGCATCCTCAATGGCACACAGAGTTTCCGTTGCAAGTGTTTGAGTAGCAGGGATAGCATCTACTTCAATTTTCTTGGAGCTCACAAATTTGCAAGAAAACACACAAAGGTACACTAAGTGCTTGTTTGAAATTATTGTGTACATAGGAAAGGTGTAGTTGAGTGGAGTCTTGTGGTGTTCCTTACTAGCTCTCCAAGTTTGAAAATAGCATCCCTGACTTTCTTGTCCCGACATATACACATTCTCACCGGAAGAATGAACTACAATATAAAATAGGGGAAGGGAAAGTGAGAGAAAGTCATACACACAAACTATAGATAGAATAGGGATAGGGACATTACCTGAAGCATCTTGTGCCAATCATGGGACTTCAACCCATACAAATGAATGCTTACACCCTTCTTCACTTTTGTGAAAGATCCCTTTAGCGACCTCATGTATCTTGTTGGTTTGCGAATTGAAGCAATGGTACCCTTCTCTTTGTCTAATTCTTCTTTGGCTAGCATCCATGGTGCTTTAGGAGGCACAATCCATTGGGGCACGGAGTGGAGTAGCGGAGGCGGGGAGATGTTTCAAAAGACTCAAATCCTCCATCGCACCCAAAGAGTCCTTCTTGCCAATAATGTGGTCCCATAGTGTTTGGGCTACATTCTTGAATATGTGCATGGGATCCAAGAGGTTTTGTATTTTTAAGTCCTTCCAATATGGAAGCCTTAAAATATGGAATACCTTGACATACCTTTTGGTGGAGGACACAGAGCCAGATTGTTGTTGTGGTGCTCTTCCAAAATGGTTGCCCAATCTGCCCTCGTGAGCTTTAGAGGGGTCTTCCCATTTGTTGGAGCGTTGTGCTTGGTATGCCCTTGGGGTAAGAAACAATGGTTGTTTGGATAAATTACCTTACACAAGGCATCAAGCCTCTCTGTCACCAAGGATGGCCCGCAAGGAGGATATGCATTGTGCCCCGATGTGGACAACCCTGCATAATATCATATCGTTAGAGAGATGAGTGAACTAAAGGGAGAGAGAGGAAAAGGGGGTTACCAAAAATATCGCCAAGCCCAGGATAGTCGTGCATTCTCCACATAAGGATTCCCTCACAAGGGCTTCCCTCCCCCCCTTTGCAAGAGCGACATCGACAACAAGAATGCCTCTCCATAACTCCTCCAAATCCTCGATGAGAGGATTCAGGTAGACATCAATATTTGACACTTTGTACTTCTCTGGCACAAGCAAGGAAAGAAGTATATTTCCCTTCTTGGTTGTCTCCCATGGTGGAATATTGTAGTTGACAATCACCACACAAGGCAAGTGCTCCATGAAGTAGACTTAGTGCCGAAGGGGTTGACACCATCACTTGCTAACCCAAGCCTCAAGTGTCGTGGCTCCAACCCAAAATCTGGTCATTGAGTTTCGATGTGCATCCATGCAGGTGAATTGGCAAGTGGCATGCCTCATTCCATCATTTGAGTGGTGGTTGGCATGCCACACAAGAAGCTCCACAATAGACCAGCTTTTAAACATGTGTTAAATGCAAGGAATTAATGGAAATACCTCAATACCTTGCGAGGTATATGCACCCCGCTCACTCCGGTCTTGCATCGTGCCTCCCCACACACGGGACGTGAGGTAGCATGTGAGTGCTCATTGCGGTATATCATGCATTGTTGACGCACGCATGGATGCGCTCATACTCCATTCCAAGTGCACTGACAAAATCTAGCTCGTCGTTGATCTGGAGGCATGTGGTCATCTTTTGGCAACATTTTACCCATCAAACTATAACAAACCGCATATTAGTACAATTTCTAGGAGAGGGCAAGGAATAGCGACTGAAGAGCATATAAAAATCCATATCTCATACTTACCCAAGAAGTGCATCAACACTTGCATTGCTCCAACCGGATTCTGCTTGCAAGTTGAGGACTTCCAACGATGCTCGAAGCACCGAGTATTGTGCACCGTCGTAAAGAGGTGTTCGAACACTCGCCATCAATCTATCCTCCGTTGTTGCTGCTTGTTGAGTACATGGCTGACAATCCTACTCGCACACGTCATGCTCATGATCTTGTAACTTATCACACATGTCGCACATGTGTTCATCCTCTACCTCAAAGTGCAACTGAGACGCCATAGGAGCTGTGGAAGTAGAGACAACGGAAGGATCACCGTGCGGTGCACCCAAATCGTCCAGTAGCTCTTGCCTCTGCCGTTTGGGCTTTCACGCTGGTGCACCATTACTGAACATAGACCAATGGGGCACATCCTCAAGGGATGGGTGAGTGGCGCTCTCATCTCTCTGAGCGCTTTTGGAAGATGCCAAAGCCCTTCGTTTACCACGTGCTCCAATGCAATGTGCCTCAAGCAAGGGATTGCCCTTTTGTACTTGGCGCAAGGACAAGGGAGTTTTTCCTTGAGCCATCGATCGCGCTCAGGGCCTCCAGGGGGGCCATGACCATCCCAGTTGATGTGCTGCACACGCCATAAATTTATTATTTAATCATGTGCCTTAAGAAATAGATAATTAATTAGAGAAAGTTCTAAATTCTAATTAAAAAATACATGAAGTTGAATTCAAAGAGAATAAACATCAATGAGTGCTAAAATTATTTTTAAATGAAGGTGGACTTAAAAAATGCAATTAATAAACATATAAAAGTACTACAAAATAAAATACTCCTTAAAAAATTTAAAAATCTTCATTAAAAAACTCAAATTGCTAGGAAATGAAATTATTGATATCTAAGGGTAGAGGGGGTGATTTGTATCTGCCCCCCGCCCCCCCCGCCTACAACCTCAGCTACGTTTGTATCCGTTTGAAATGACATATCGTGGTAATATTGGCGGTAATAAGCGCACCTAATATCGAGAATAATAGGCACGATAATATCCGCATTAATGCGTAGTGCCTAAAATAGAGGAGGAGGGAAGAGTATGCTAAGTTTGGCTGCATACCCTGCCCTCCTTCCTCTCCGCCGTCGCTACAACTCAAGCTCCCCTCCCCGGACCCCCTTCCTCTCATCCATCTCAAGCTCAACCCCCCCCCCCCCCCCCCCCCCCCCCCCCCCCCCCCCCCCCCCCCCCCCCCCCCCCCCCCCCCCCCCCCCCCCCCCCTCTCCTCCTCTCCCTCCCTCCCTACTCCATCTCTCCTTGCTCCATCTCAAAAAAAACAACAACAACACACACACGCGCGCGCGTGCACGTTCGGATTAAGGAGGAGCTCATCGAAGGGGTTTTTTGCGCTCATCATCGGAAGATCAGCCTAGCCGGCAATCGTGCTAACCAAAGGTATTCACAAAACATTGCCCCCCCTTTCCCCCCCCCCCCCCCCCCCCCCCCCCCCCCCCCCCCCCCCCCCCCCCTCTTTCCTATTGTCTTCTACTCCACAAACACACGCATAGTAACACACACACACACACACACGCATAATATGCATAAACTCTAAAAATTGATGAGAAAGATGGAGATATCATGACATACCTTGTTCATTTGAGAAATGGTTGTGTTGTTGAAATGTCTCTTTGTGCGTGGTAGAAAATATCCGCTTGTTTATAAATGCTAGATTTGTTAAGGTATCTCCGTGTTCGATTTGTTAGATTTGAGAGAGAGAGAGAGAGAGAGGGAGAGAGGGAAAGACAAATAGATAGAGGGAAAGAGAGATAGGGTTAGATAGAGGAAAAGAGAGAGAAAAAGAGATAGGGATAGATAGAGAGAAAGAGAGATATAGATAGATATAGATAGACATAAAGAGAGATATATAGAGGGTGAGAGAGAGAGAGAGAGAGAGAGAGAGAGAGAGAGAGAGAGAGAGAGATACAGAGAGAGAGAGAGGGGGGGGGGAGAGAGAGAGAGAGAGAGAGAGAGAGAGAGAGAGAGAGAGAGAGAGAGAGAGAGAGAGAGAGAGAAAGAGGGATAGAGGAAAGAGTGAGAGATAGAGAAAGAGGGAAAAGAGAGAGAGAGAGAGAGAGAGAGAGAGAGAGAGAGAGAGAGAGAGAATGGTTCAGAGAGAGAAAAAAGAGGGGAAAAAGAGAGAGAGAGAGAGAGAGAGAGAGAGAGAGAGGGATAGAGGAAAGAGTGAGAGATAGAGAAAGAGGGAAAAGAGGGAGTGTGAGAGAAAGAGAGATATAAGCAACCAAGGCTAGCAGTATTTGGTTGAAGAGGAAGGAGAACACAGGCCATAGGCAATAGGTTCCCCCCCCCCTCTCTCAAGCAGGATATCCTCCCTTTGGTGGCGATTTCCTCTCAAGCAAGACCTCCCAAGCCTTGGTGTTTTTAGCAGTGCCCATCGCCATAGCCACCCCAGTGCTTGGCATTTTTCATCAAGAACTCCATCGTCATACAACCTCAGCCCTAGCGTTTTCAAAAAACCCACATCGCCCCCCTTTTGTCTAGCGTTTTCAGAATCACCTAGCATCATCATTTTCAGCAGTTTGATAGCCTAAACCAGCAATTTTCAGCCAGCAAAAATCAGCCCCAAATCAGCGTTTTTGGTTCCAGCAAATCTTAGCCATTAGCGTTTTTGGGACAGCAAGAAGGTTGCATCAGATTTCAGCCCATTAGCGTTTTGGGACAGCAAGGAATTAGCATCAGTTTTCAGCCTTAGCGTCGGTCTCGTCATCCCCATTGTCGACCTCGAGAAAGCCTAGACTTGCATCAATTTTCAGTCATCCACTTGTACAAGTTTGTGCAATCAATAGTAGAACACTCTCGCCAATGAGAGTGAGGCCTTTGGAGGAGGGTTTTACAACGTCTCTGGTGTTGTATTTCTCTTCTCAATCTATCTCTCAGTTTCATACACTTTCACGCAGAGTGTCCATTCACTTTGTTAGTGACCATTGCACTCTCTCATTAAGAACGGAAGGCTCTCCCTTCCCTATGAACAAAAGAAATCTTGAGCACATTACGGAGCACTCATCTTGAGAAAAGTACAACATTTATTCCACTGCACCTTACATTGGTATCAGAGCTTTGGCAGTGTTCTCTATCACTCAAGGAAAGAACCACAAGAACCACCTAATTTTTTTTTCCTTGTTGAGGTCACACGAACCCAAGTTCGCTTAGGCATGTCGATTCCTAATCGTGTTTTGAAGAGTGATAGGAATCCCAGGAAAGAAGGGCTTGTCCAGCCTCCCCTTGTGCCTCTTTTCACTCATTGAGAGCGGACCGTGCACTTAGCGGCCGGCCAATCGACGTGAGTTGGGAAAAAGCAACCTTGGTGTGAGCGCAAGGCCGCCAAGGGGTGCACATGTGGAAAAGAGCAGAACAAACCCTTCTCTAACATAGATTGCAAGCGAAAGAAGAACCTCAAGAACTCAAGACCCCCAAGAACCCAAGAACCAAGGCCCACAAGAACCCAAGTTCCTTGTGAACTTAAGAACCCAAGACCACAAAACCCAAGACTTCAGTGGCTGGTCATCACTCGAAGCGGAATGGATACTTCGCGTAGAGGTGATGAGCATGAGAGAGGCGAAGAAGAATTTTTCGCACCAGGAGGTTTTTCCGACCCTCCCCCTTCCCCATCTACGCCACGGATTGCACTAACTCCTATGGAGGAGTTGAGGTAGTTGTTTATGGAAAGGAAATTAGAAGCAAGAAAAGCAAAAAGAAAGATCTACGAAGAAAGCATGGCAGTCATAGATTGTGACTAGGAAGAAAGTGTGGTAGCCATAGAGTGTAAGTACGACTTGGAAGCCAAAGAAAGTCAAGCCAAATTGGATCGCGAGAACAACGAAAGAGAAGCAAAATTTGATCGCGAGAAAAAAGCAAGACAGGAACAGAGCGACCAACACACGAAAGAGTTCTTGCAACTCTTTTCTATTATACAAGTGCAGTTTGCACAAAATCAGGAAAAGGCGACTCTCTCAGTCTCTTCTTCTCCAAAGAAAAACACACATGAAGAATTGCATGACAATGTTAAGCATGATGATTTGAATGATAAAGATGAGCATGATGATTTGGATGAAAATGACAAGCATGATGATTTGCATGAAGATGATGTGATTGTTCACAAGGATATTGATGTGTTAGTGTATACTTTCTCTAGTGAAGCTAACCTAATTACAAATTCAATCAATCATGAAGAATCAATCTTGGCTCTTGATCCTAGGTCCCAAGAACCCCTTCAGGAAGAACCAATCTTGGCTCTCGAGCCTAGGTCCAAAGAACCCTTACAGGAGGTACTATGTGTTCGAATGATTCGTCAGCACGCATTGTTCGAGTGTTTTGTTTGTGATCATTTCCTGTATTTTTGTCAGCGTCTTTATGTGATCCCTTTTCCTAGGCATGACATATGGTACGTTGAGTACATTTCACTCATGAATGAGCATAGTTGTATGCGGATTGTTCATGAAAAGCTGAAAAGTATGTATGTAAGGAAGTCACATTCCATGTTTCTTCCTTGGCACAACACAGTTGTAGAAAGAGAACATGAAAGTATGAGCACCAAGCATGGGAATTTCCATTGTGAATTTCCACAGTTGATTTCTTTAGATCAGAAGAGAAAGATTCGATCTCATTGTTTGCGTGTGTGTGGTGAACGGTTTGGCACTCCGTCTTCATCTACATTGCATGCATCGTCTTTTAGAAAGACAAGATTTTTTCCAGTTACTTTACATGGAATCGGTATGTTCATTTTTTTGTGTTGGAAATGGTTGCAAAAATTTTCAGCTATGGAGATTCTTGAAGAAGAAAGAAGCATGACTCTCGATGAAGTTGAAGCATTGAAGGAGCCACAGAAGACTTTGTGTCACTTTTGGCGCCGCCCAAAGAAGCAAGTGCTGCAGACCTTTATGAAGTTCAAGTACCGCACGACCCACACATCAGAGTGGGCCAGCGAAGAGCCTTCCAAGATTTTGGATGCTATTTCGATCTCCCTCGACGCCATACAGTTCGGTACTAGTACCTCACTTTGAAAAGGAGGGGATGTCACGTGACACATCCAAACCTATGTATCCATGGACAAGCTACATCACGACAAGGGTGTTCAGTCAGTCAAGTCAGTTTAGATTTAGAAGTGTTCTGGCACTTTTGTGAGTCTGTTCGCAGACCGTGCATGCATAGGCACTTAGTGTAGATGCATATCCTTCGGTTGCAGACATCATGATCATAAGCATTCCAATCAGAATCCTTTAGGGAAATTTTCTAGTGTATTTTTCCTATTTTTGACATTTTTCACTTATTATTTTAAGTGACTTTTGTTGGGAACTGAGTAGGGCAAATTGGGTAAGATAATATGTAAGCAAACCAAGGCTAGCACTATTTGGCAGAAGAGGAAGGAGAACACAGGCCACAGGCAGCAGATTCCCCCCCCCCCCCCCCCCCCCCCCCCCCCCCTCTCTCTCAAGCAAGATATCCTCCCTTTGGTGGCAATTTCCTCTCAAGCAAGACCTCCCAAGCCTTAGCGTTTTCAGCAGTGCCCATTGCCATAGCCACCCCAGTGTTTTGCGTTTTTCATCAAGAACTCCATCGACATACAACCTTAGCCCTGGCGTTTTCAGAAAACCCACATCGCCCTCCTTTTGTCTAGTGTTTTCAGCATCGCCTAGCATCAGCATTTTTAGCGATTTGACAGCCTAAACCAGTGATTTTCAGCCAGTCCAAATCAGCATTTTTTGTTCTAGCAAATCTCAGCCATTAGCATCTCTGGGACAGCAGGAAGGTTGTATCAGATTTCAACCCATTAGCGTTTTGGGACAACAAGGAATTAGCATCAGTTTTCAACCTTAGCGTCGGTCTCGTGATCCCCGTCGTCGACCTCGTCATAGCCTAGACTTGCATCAATTTTTAGTCATCCACTTGTACGAGTTTGTACAATCAATAGTAGACCACTCTCGCCAACGAGAGTGGGGCCTTCGAAGGAGGGTTTTACAACGTCTCCGGTGTCGTATTTCTCTTCTCTCTCTATCTCTCAGTCTCATAGACTTTCATGCAGAGTGTCCATTCACTTTGTTAGTGATCATTGCACTCTCTCATTAAGAAGGGAAGGCTCTCCCTTCCCTAAGAACAAAAGGCACCTTGAGCACATTACGGAGCACTCATCTTGAGAAAAGTACAACATTCATTCCACTACACCTTACATTCTCCCCACAGAATAGGCATTAGGTTGGAAAACTTTTAACGATATTGTACATCAGAATGGAGGTAGACATGCGTGTAGAATGGAGGCAAAGTAATCCCTTGAACAAGGAGCTGCTGTGAAGAGATGTTGCACAATAAGCACAATAAAGAAGCCCTTCTTCATAGCACTCACAAGAAGCACAATAAAGAAGCTCTTCTTCATAGCACTCTACAGAGGCACCAACACTCTCGCACTGTGCACAACAAAAAAAGATGGCTACATTTACAACCATAACTCTTTATCTCTACTCAAAATGATGGCTACATTACGTATATGTATATATATTTGTGTGTACGTATATATTTGATTATGCATGTATGTAGGCACTAAGTACGTGAGTATAGCACCCGAAGGTTAAACGCTTTCTCTTGGGTGTAGTCCTTTTTTAATCATGGCGTTGCAGTCATTGATCCACTCATGCATGGATTACCGCAATGTACCTTTGGTTTTACTATGGTTGAAACTATGATGATATCTAAAGAAGTTCACTTGACCTTTGGCACTACTAGCCTCTACTTAGGTCTACTAGTATGTATATGTATCTATGTGTTTGTGTGCTATTATACTTGTGTACGTACTTATATATGAGCAAGTAGGGGAGAAAGCTAAATCTCATATTGCTCTTTGTAATGTAGATGTCAGATGAGAGACCATCTGGTGGGGAGTTGGCTCTTCTTTTGATTGGTTCACGTCCCAAGTGGGCTCCCACCTGGGGTGGACATCGCCTTCAGTGGACCCGAGTCTTGAGGCAGTGAGAATAAACAAAGAAATAAAGATTCTTTTTGGCTAGTTAACCTTAAATCATGAGTGTCATAGGTTTATTTTTGTTATTTGTAGGCATGGCCATCCTACACCTACTCTACTCAGGGGTCTTCCACTGGTTGTAGATCTAGACTTACAGCGGGCTATCTCTTTACAAGAGCAGTACCTTCGTTTGACGAAGGATTTGTTTGGCCGCTATACTCTGCAGCAACTTGCAACCTACAGCTTTTCTCCATAGACCACACCATGGGGAGTCAGGGAGGTCTCCTTACCTACAGAGCCTCTCACCAACGGCACCTCACTCTACAGCCCCTTCTTATCATTTGTCTCCCCTTACATCCTAGGGTCCTACTCCCCTTCCAAGGTCCCACTCCCATCGCATCACAGGGTCCTACGCCACTCGATTACACTTTTGCTTTGCCAAAACACCGTCAACGAACTTCCTCTAGCAACGCGCATCGACGCTCATCACAAGGCAGCGAGTGCCGTGAGAGACATAGCGGAGACGAATCTTGTGGCTTTACGTGTTTTGGTAGTGGCGGGGGAACGGAGGCCCCACTTTCATAGCATGCCGTCCCTGATGTAGAGGACGAGGATACCGATGCACCCATTAAAACACGCATGGACACTACTACAGGGTTAAATATGGCGGCGAGGTAGACTTCAGCATAGCACATGGCAGGGCATTTCGACGCCATCTACAATTTTTTATACATTAAACGTATAAGAACTATTTTGTAAAGTTTAGAGACCAATTGTCCGATCATACACGCTACATTGAGGACGTGCTACTGGCTAGATTTCCAAATGCCCCCAATCAACGTTTTTCACAACAGTGGTTGGAGAGCTATATAAAAAAAATAATTGAAAAACAAGTAGTCCAATGTGCGGCGCGCAGCAGCCAACCAGGTTAGAGATCCAGACAAGAGCTATCACAGTGGAAACATGGCAGACGCGGAGTAGGAGTGGACAATGCAAGAAAAAATCGATCAGGCGTCGACGGGCTCATCCTACAAACAACAACGCGAAGCTCTCTCCAGGAAAACTCCCACGCACTATGGCTCAGGATGCAAGGCAGAGGGAAGGACAAACATGTAAGATTGATTAAATTATAACGTCGATCAGAGATTTTAAATATTGTAGTTGATGATTTGTTATTGTTATTGCTAACTTAGAAAAATGTCACTCTTACTCGAACAACCAGAGAGATGGTCAAGTATCAGAAGCGCCATACAGAATTTGATACTTGGCGATGGTTGTTCGAGAAGAACCACACCTCTCGCAAGCAATTCGATGTAGTGGTTGGATCACTACAAGCGGTAAGTTTAAACAAGTAATTTTGTATCCATTGTTTTGAGCTATTGATAATTGATTAATTTGGTTTGGATTTGTGTAGAGTTAAGATGATCAAACGTACGTGCCTCTGGACAAGGACAAGATCAAGGAGGATTAGATAGAAAATATTTGTCCAAACTTTTGTAAAGTCCCAATGTGGCACAATGTATTTACAACTATTTACATTTTATTTATAATTTTTTTAAATAGTTGATCTTCTGCATATTAAATTGTCAAGGTAAAGTAAATTCAATTTCAATTCTTTGGTTTTTTTTGTATACTCTTCCAAAAAACAAGTGATGTTTCATTGTTTTATGTAGGTAAAAAATAAAGTTGCTCGGCCACTCAAAATATGAGCACCTTTATTTTTGAATGGTCGTTTAGCGGCAATAAGTCCGGTAATAGCAGCGGCAACATACGCGGTAATAGAAGCGGATATATTAACGCCACTATTACTGCGCTTATTGCTTTCAAACCACTACCGCGTTCATAGCCGCGGTTATTGTTGCCCCTTCAATTTTTCCTCTCTCCATTTTCCTTTTATTTTCCATGGCAATACTGATGGTTATAGAGTACTCCTCTTATAGTGGGATAGACACAATGGATAAAACATAGATATCACACCCAGAAGTATCGCGGTGATGAAAACCCTAGCACTTTAAAAAAGCATCAACTACTGCTCAATTCTTTCCTTCCTTTTGTCCATGAAACTTGTGGGATCCTCCTTGTAACGTCCTTTCCACTATGAAACTTGAAGGATCCTCCCCATGGAGCGTGATAGAAATCATCAGTTTAGTAACCAGTAGGCGACTGTTGACACTTAATACTTTTTAAACTCGCCACGTTGGCTTAGGCTCATGCTTTTCATGTAGAAGGACACATTTTTCTTGTCCCTCATTTTGAAGGTATGCACAAAGCTGGAAGTCAACATCGGTTGTTCAACAAATGTTAGTAGAGTTCATCATCAACCTTGCCCAAAAGAGTTGGAAGCAGGAACCGTTTTCCAAAAGCCTTAAAGAGAATGGTTTTGAGCTTCTTGAGCATTCATATTCAGTATTCTTTTTGTACCAAGTTGTGCGCGTTTGTCGCACGTGTTAATGCAAGGAACTTGCCAATACACTGTCTGCGAGCCACAAATGGCTCCAAGCCTTGCAACTAGCCTAAACTAGTAAGCTCAAAGATGACGATCGTGTGTCACTCACCGTTCTATGCTCGCCTTTGTGGAGGATTCCTCGCCGCAAATAAGAAGGAGCCACTGTTGCATTGCGCTCAACTGCTTCACCGCCGCCGTGTCCTCGTCGCAATGCTCGATCGCACTCTCTCTCTCTCTCTCTCTCTCTCTCTCTCTCTCTCTCTCTCTCTCATGCATACACACACACACACACACACACAAGGAGATGAAGAAGGAGAAGATGGAGATGGAGCAAGAGAACTCTTCAATTACACAAATGAGAGAATAAGTGAATTTGGTCTAGTTGACTTTTATATGAGCTCGCCCCATTCACACTTGGGCGCCCATGCTTAGCCAACTAATCCCTTGAATGTTCCAATTAGAGTGCGTCTCTCATCGGCGATCACTCTTACCCTTTTCCTATTGGACCGACAAGCCCAGTACCTTGACTCTACCAAATAAATAATACGGTGTCCATCTTAGGTGTTAGGAATGTGTGTGAGGGTTAACATGTCCTCCTTCCTGATGTAGATTCTGTCCTGAGAAGCTGTTGAGTTGAAGCTCGCTCGTCGAGGTGGAAGAGAATTTGAGATGAATGTCCTTAGCCTTCTTCAGTCACTACAAAATCAACAACATTGGCACAGTAATTGCATTCTCATATACATTTTAAAAGCATATGTAATTGTAGGTAGACAATTTGATTGGTAATAGAATTTTAAACCATTTGTAAGCAATAAACATTAAATTGCAATATAATCAACGCATAAACAATTGTAAAGGTGAAAAATTAAACAAGTCTGGGGTCACTAATTTAACGATCGAAAGGCACTAAAGATTGACTATTAATACCATGGACAAGCTTTTCAATTTTCTTTGGTCAATTAAGTTGTTTAATCGCGAGAGCCAAGTATTTCATGTCTGAGGGCTGACTAGAGGCTATACCTAGAAGGCCTTGTAGTTAAGCTATGATAAAAGGAATTCTCATGAAATCATCGCTTGACTTATTTCCTTTTCTTTGACCCCCCAAAGTCTTTTCACATTGGGGTGAAAGCGTGGTTTGGTGGTACAAAAAAAGGACCTATTTTACTTCTACCAATGAAAACGTGGGTACTGGTAAAATTTTTGTAGTTTAGGTCAAAACTTTTCGGACCTTGTGTTTTTGGATTCTTCTTTCGAAGATCTATCCACTGATATATAATATGATAGGTAGTTTTTCATGTGACATGTAAAAATTGTAACTCAAAGATTTGTCAAAGGTGCTGTCAAGGACACTCCTTTTTGTACCACCAAAGCATGCTTTTAGCCATTGTTCCAATGTTGATGTGTGTGCTTATTTTGTATGCCTTAGGTTTTTTGCTTTTCAAGGAAAAGCGCCCATACTGGGAACCTCTAGGGCTCTAGTACTATAGGCGATACATGTGACTGAAGTACCCAATCAAGCTGAGATTTCTCTTCCAGCTTAGGATTTTCCATTGTGGCACTTTGAAATTTTTTTTTGGTTCATTTTCAGCATTTTAATTTTGTAACTTTGTGGGGTCATATAACACTGTTACACCTCCCTAGGCTCATCACACTAGTAAACTCCCTTTATAAAACTTAAGCTAAAGGTCAATAGAGACTAAGCCCGCTAGAAAGTCCTAGTACATTTCACACAATGCTACCTAAATCGGATTAAGAACCTAAGTAACCATTGATTATTAGGAAGGCATTCCCCATGGTATTAAGAGAAGATATCTAACACCTAGCTTGGTCAAACTAGCTTAATCGGTCTGCTTGATTTTTAAACCTAGACAAGCGTATGACAAAAATTACATTGAATTTAATGTTTGATACTAAGGAAATGTGTTGGATATTATGCTACCAATCACAATTAAAGCTGACAAACATGGATGCAAAAAGATAAGGGGAAATGCTATTGGACAAGAAACACCTGTTTGTGTTGATGTTCGCGCTTGATTTGAAGTGTGAACGAGAGAAAGATTCCATGAAGGTCAAAATCCTAACAACAGCAACATGTTCATGTACACACTAGGAAACACAAAGAATATCTCTAAGAGGCACATCAGTGGGAAAAGGTACCAACACTTCTTGAACACAATTAAAAAACATGAGGAACCCTAACCTAGTTATTTGCACTCCCCCTAGAGAGTCAAGGGAACAGGATATTGTAGAGATTAGGGGGGAACCCTAAGGCTAAACACCTATCCTCGTCGTCGAGAAAAACAAATTGATCATCCATGAGGCCATATGTGTCATCCGTGTAGTCATGTACATCTTCTTCTTCATCAGAGGAACCCATGTTTACTAAGAAGGTCACTAGACGCCTATAGTCATCTTGGTCAAAAGGGTAGGCTTGTGCAATGAGAGCTACACTCTCTACTAAGTATGGATCAGTCATGGTCAAGAGACGTATTAGCCATTCTAACTCCTCAAAATTCCTCTTATATACAAGTGTACCTACCAAGTCCCATTCACAGGCAAGCATCAGAAAGACCATGTGAAACATTTGTGAAAAGTAACGAGGGCACCTCTCACCCAAGGCAGGAGTGGATGATTCTAGCGTACCATCCATATCTATACACACAAAAAAGATGATTGTTAGAGTGCAAATATTACAAGGGTCGTACTCTTGGACATAATGTGTTTTTATGATTTTGTGTTATGGCTCTTGCTCTTTTACTTTTTTATCTTGTTTTTGTGAGTATAAGGCTAATATATACATTCCCTAAGATTGAAGATTGAGAGGTCAGGGAGGAAGGTTGAGAGGGAAGCAAGTGAATGATGGATATCAGCAAACACTTCCCCCTTCCTTGGGTAGATCATACCTTTTGGAATGATGTCGTCACCTTTTGAAACCAATTGTTCCAAGTTGTTATGGGTGAAGGCTTTAACCAATAGTTTTCAACCGCCCTATGCGTTTCATCTAGTTGCAAGGGTGGTAAAGTACTCTCCCATGATCTTATTTGCAACGTTGTTGTAGGTTGTGAACTTACAATTGGAGGTGCAAACTCTTTCTTGTTTGTATGGATATGTACAATGGTAGATGGAGGTTGTGTCGAAGCTTCTATTTTCGTATAGGAATTACATGAAGAGCAAGAAGTTTCATTTGATTTCCCTGTTCCTGAGCTAGGTGGAACAAATCGTTCTTTCTTCATACCCAAACTAACTCTGGAGCCGGTGTGTAGCATTCCGTGATTTTTTCCTTTCAACGATCTTCAATTTGTTTTGGAGCCACAAGATTGAGCGCACACGGGTCCGGTGACAAGTAAGAGCACAATTTACGTTTTGGCACACAGATTTGATCATTTCCTTTATAGTAGCCTTGGGCTTCCAATAGTTTTTTAGGAATCCAATGCAACGTTTCTTTATATTTCTTGGGGCAAATAGGAAGCCTCTTACCAGGCTCCTGTCTTTTAGCACTGGCTATGGTCGCTAAAGAAGCTTGAGGGACCCACTTGTATGTTTTCTTTGTTATATTGGGATGGGTCTTGTGTGTCTCAAGCTTTATTTCAACTACATTAGTTGAAGCTCTAGAGAGTTGTGCTATGGGAACATATGGTTCAACCTCTTGGACATGCAATGTTCTGGGTTTATTTTCTTAAGAGGAAATATCTCAGGGACTATGGCTTGAGTGGCAAGGCTAAGAGTTGGTTTCTGTGTTGCGATGACACCCCCTGTCCCCCAATCAATAGTGCATTTGGTGACTATCATCCATGTGCATCCTAGGTTTATATTACCCTCCATAGTTCCAACAGGCATGACCAAAAAGTCTTGAGCTACAATCCCATTGTCATAACTGACAGAAGTGTGCCAGATTTCAAAAACCGTAGTTTTTTTCTTGTCGACACCCCTGACTTGGATAGTACTCTCAGATAGAGGTGGCTTCCCTAGCTGACACCACACCCCATATGATAGCAGATTATATTAAGCACCTGTGTCCAATAAGGCGTTATATAGCACTTTTTCATAAGTGTTGTTTAGCTCAATAGGGTATCGTAGAGATGTGTCAGAGTCCAACCAATCCTCGTCGGTTTCAACGTGGAATGCATGTGTAACTCCAAGGTTAGCCTCACGTTTTCGTCTTATGCGTTGTTGTCTCTCCTTAGCCTCAACTTGAGCTTGTATCTTCTTCAATTATGTTTGTGCCTTGGCTGCCTTTTTGTATGGATGGCACGTAGCTCCTCTTGGCTTAAAGGATCATAGTACCTTTTAAATTTTCTCCCATTGAGGAATCCAATGGTTTCAACTCCATCAAGAGTCTCCACACGAATGGTTCCTTGTGGGGTGATCTCACATACTCTATATGGTCCTTTTCTCACATATTTCAACTTTTTCTTTTCATTATGCACTCCATACATAAGGACTTTATCACCAACATTGATATCTTTATTCTTTAGATGACGGTCAAACCATTTCTTCCTCCTATCTTTCTCCACAAGTGTATTTTGCACAGCTAATTGCCTCTCTTCATCTAGCCTTTCAAGGATATATAAATTGCTCAACTAAGGGGTTACCACCCCAACCTTCTGAGAAGCTACTCAGAGACTAGGAATGACAAACTCCCATGGCATAACCGCTTCTTGGACATACACCATCTTAAATGGTGTGCAATTAATGGCAACTTTGTACACAGTACAATAAGCCCATAGAGCTAATGTAAGCTTTCAATCCCAATCTGTGCGATGAGCTTCCACCATTTTTGTCAAGGTAGAGATTAAGGTTTTGTTGGTGCTCTCAGCTTTTGGCCATTTGCTTGTGGATAATAAGGTGTGGACTTATGGTGAGCTATCATAAAGTTGGTAGTGAGTTCTTTTATTACTCCATTTATAAAATGAGTACCATTGTCACTCACAATCTCAAAGGGACAACCAAATCTTGTAATAATATTCTCAAAGAGAAACTTGGCAGTTGACCTTGCATCGGCCTTACGTGTCTCCCTGGCTTCCGCCCACTTTGTCACATAGTCAGTGGCAACGATAATATATCGAGATTGGGTGCTACGAATTGCCGGACTAATTGGGCCTGCAAAGTCCAAACCCCATTTTTCAAATGGTTGAGTCACTTTCACAGGATGTCAGGGCATCTTATCATTTTGTTGTGTGATCTTGTAACGTTGGCATTCATCACATCCTTTTGCAAAAAGTGATGCATCCTTGAATAAGGTAGGCCACCAATAGTTTGATTGCAACACCTTTTTAGCTGTTAGTTCCCCTGAGGAATGTCCTCCGGCTATACCCATGTGGGCTTCTTGCAGTATGTATAAATACTCATCCTCATGGGCACAACATCTAAGAATATCATCCTTCCCTAACCTGTAGAGAGTTCCTGCAATGAGAGAGTAAGGCTCACATTCTTTTAACAGTTTTCGAGCTATGTCCTTACGAAGCTCTTTGGGTGGAAAACCATTAACTAGAAAGTTCACAATCTTCTCACTCCATTCAGGTATGGTTTTGACTAGGAATAGAGAAGTATTGGGCAACTCATCATCGATTCCAGTAGGGGCTTCACCATTGGGTATGCGAGACAAATGATCCGCCATGACATATCTTTTACCATGTCTCACCACAATGGTAAAATCAAACTCAAGGAGAATTAACAACCATCATGTAATTCTTCCCGTGGAAGAAGGTTTATTTACTAGATACAACAAGGCTTGATGATCAATATAGAAAACAAACTTGTTGCCAGAAGGTAGTAGCAAAATTTCTTCACTGCATAAATCATACATAAACCTTCTCGCTTTGTAGTGGTGTAGTTTCTCTCGGCATCATTCAATTGACGACTTGCAAAGCTAATGGGGTAGTCCAGTTTATGTTCTCCTGGTTGAGCTAGAACACACCCAATAGCAAAGTTCGATGCATCAATATTCACATGAAAAATTAAATTCCAATCGGGCACTCGTAGAATAGGAGTGCTAGTCAAGGCCTTTTTCAATGACTCATAAGCATGGTCACACTCCGTGTTCCATTGGAACTCAATAAGAAGTTTGTACAAAGGATGAGCTATCTTGGCAAAGTTTAAAATAAACCATCGGTAATAACCAACATGGCCCATGAACCTTTGAAGTCCTTTATAGTTTGTAGGTGGTGGCAATTCAGCAATGGCTTTGATTTCGCTCTCATCTGTGGAAATTCCATTTTTGGACACTATATGCCCTAAAATGATTCCATATTTAACCCACAATTGGCATTTGAAAGGGTTTAAGGAGATGCGATACAATCTGCACTTCTCAACCGCTTTTTGTAAGCATGATAGATGTTGTTTCCAAGAGGAAACTCAAAGGTTATCTAAGAAAGCTTCACAAAACTCCCTCAAATATTCTCTAAAAGCAGTGTTTATTAATCTTTGAAAAGTAGCAGGGGCATTGGTTAAGCCAAAAGCCATAACAAAAAATGCGAACACTCCAAATTTGTTATAAAGGTTGTTTTAGCTTGGTCCTCCAGCACAATTGTGATTTGATTGTAGCGAGAGTAACCATCTAAAAACTATAAGCTTCCTTCCCTGCAACTCTTTCAAGCACATGTTTTGAATATGGCAAGGGGTAATGGTCCCTCCTAGTGGCAGCATTGACCTTCTTGAGATCCACTCACACTCTAAGTTTCCCATTCTTTTTTGGCACAATCACTATTGGAGACACCCATTCTGAGTGTTCAATAGGGTATATGAATCCGCATTTCACGAGCTTTTCAATCTCTTCTTGAACAATTTTTGCATATTTAGGATTCATTGGGTAGGGTCGTTGTTGAACTGGTTTAGCCATGCTATTCATGGGGATTGTGTGTTGCACCATGGAAGGTGGAACACCTTTCATATCATGATATGTCTAGGTAAATATATCCCTGAATTCCTTGAGAAGTTCTTTTACACAATCCTCAGTCTCTGTCAGATCTTGGGCAATGAAAACAGGTTTGGACTCTTCTCCTGGGTCTGCTAACTATATTTCCTTAACTATCGTTGGACCATCATAGACTCCATTGCTTCCATCGATAGGTTTTCTTTGAGCCATTGTATACACAACCTTACGTTCCTCTGCGGTGTAGGATTTGAAATGTTCAGGTGTGCAGGGTAGAAGTTTGTGGGGTCTTGTTGTTCTGTGGACTGTGATTTCACTTCCGATTCCTTTTGTTGTTGAGGTAACTCTTGATTTTGTCGTCTCCTTACGGTACGGCTCAACTTTGGCTTCTCTGTAGCCTCTAGTTGTGCGATTTCAATGGGTTGTGGACTACACCACATAACGCTTTGAAGGTATTCACCCCAATTATCTACCAACTTCCGATGAGCATCACATGCCCCTATATAATTAAGCCATTCTGTGGTAGATTTCCTTTTATTTATTCTAGCACGCACATTTTCTCGATATCATCGCCTCTTATATCTCTTGCTCTTCTTGTTTAATTTTCGATTACCGCCGATCTCTAGTGAAGAGCCACTAGATGAATCACTACTTGTGTCTTCTGCTCCCTTGGATAGATTGTCATCTAGGGTACCACTGGGCCTTGAATGGTTTTTCCCCACATTTGCACTAAGATTTAACTCAGATTCTTTGTTCTCAGAGTCAATTTCAATTGTTGATTCTGACCCCAAATCGTGTGGGCTATAGTCTTGTGAGGCACTACTGGTTCCAATGCCAGTCAAACCTTCATCTTGTAGGGTCATCAAAAGCTATATGCATTGCTTCTAGCATATTTAAGGGTACAAGTGGTGGAATTTCATCCCCCTCAGGTGTTACCTAGGTCGTCCCCCTATTTCCCAAAGGTAGTACATCCATATAAGGAGAATCTTCCCCAACATCAGTGTCCGCTTTACACGTGTAACAATACTACAATGGAGCCGAGTGAACTGTGGTGTCAAATCTATGATCAATTATAAACATGTTTCCTAAGGGAAGTGCTCGACCAGTTACAAGATCCACTCGAATGACAAAATCTGGGAATTGCAAGTAGACATGGTTTTTAGACCAGTCATGCACCATTTTTACTTCCCTCATGAAAGGACGTCCTAAGATCATCTCCGATGCCATTGTGTGTTTGGACAAATCCATAACCATGAAGGTAATCCTTATTTTACGTCCAAAGACCTTGATCTTGATATCTTCTAGCATCCCAATAGGTTTAACAATAGACCCATTGGCCATCTTCACTACTATGGTTGTGGTCGCAAGGTGAGGTCTTCCCATAGTTTCCCAGCAATTTTTAGTCACAATGCTAACCCCAGTGCCACCATCAAGGATTCCCTTCACAGTTAATCCATTAGTAGTGATTGGTATGGTCGCATTGGATTCATCACCCTCAAAGTATTGTTCCAACTTATTAACATATATTTCTATAACAAGGTTCTCATCTAGGTTGGGTTGTGGATCTAAGTGTTCCTCCTCTATTGGAATCTCCCCAGCTCCATCCATCTGTGCAAATTGTGGTAGCCCAAAATTTAGTTCTCCATCAATTTGTGCAAATTGTGGTAGCCCAAACTTCAGCTCTCATTGAGGAAGGCTCGAAGAGCTGAGACTAGCTAAGGGTCTTTATATAGTTTGGACATGATTGTGGTTCTAACTTCTGAGGGCATGAAATCCATCAATTTGGCAATGTTTAACGGGACCTTTTGGGCTTCAGTCCCTTGACGTCGGGAAGATGGGATCTCCATTTCTTCTATAGGATCAGGTAGTCCCTCTGTAAAAATTCTTTCCATCAAGAAGTGAGTACGTCCACTCTCCCATGACTTTAAGTCACTTTCTTCTTGGATGACACTAGGTATATGTAAGGGTCTATAGAATTGGTGAGATTGTTGTTGCATAGGGAACACGGTGTCGGGTAATCTGGATCTGCCTAGGTTCTGGTTCTAGATCCCTTTGGGTATCTTCTACCAAACTCCTTAATTGCTTGACTCGCTCGATCTCCTCCGTAGGGTTTGGATAAGTTCCTATCTTCTTCTTAGATCCTGGCCATTGTGGCTCAAGAAGATCTTCCTTGTGGTTTCTATCTTAGTGGTCGTTTTGGTCTCCACGGTTTCATCTGAATCAGAATCCTCTTCAGTGTCATTCATATATACGGGGTCGTCACCAGTCCCTATGTTGGGCTTTGAACTAGGGTCTGACTTCGCTGCTTTTTGCGATCTCTTCCTTCGGATTTTCTTCTTTTTCTGAGATTGGGCAATTGATGCCGTGTCATTTTCCTCAAGATTTTTTATATTTTTTTGGAGCATCGATCGTGTGAGTACGTTTACTACTTTGTGATGGCTCCTCAGTAACCTCAATCAAGTTTAATGGCGTAATCTTCGGTGCATTTGGATTATTTGGACATTGGGCAATCAAATGATCTATACCACATCGATTACACATGAGTATCGGCATTGTAGACGTGCTCGCTTGATTGGTTTGCATTACTGTGGCGTTCTTTTGTAGTCTAATAGGACACTCGGACACACGATGTGGACCTCCACACTCATAGCATTGAAGAGGTGGTCTCTTAGCAGTGCAATTGATATTTTGGCCTCTTGCAGCAAGAGCAGCTACTTGATAGACAGGTTTGACTTGTCCCCAATAGTCCTCCATGTAGTATTGTGGACTTTCTTCCTCACAGCTTTCCAAACAAGCAATAGATGACTCACAACCCACTTAATTCACAGAAGTGATTCTTAGATGTGGTGGTTGCAGTCCTAGCATTGGAGATGGTAAGGGTGTTGTTTAAACAACATTTTTGGCCCTAGGGACCATGTGTTGTGTTGTTTGTTCAAGAGGTGGGGCCGGCATCAATGCAGGTACTCGAGGTATGTCTGTCCATGCTAAGGTTGGTCTATTGGCCATCGTGCACTTAAATACTATGCAATCCTTAGCCTGATGACCATACCTCCACACGCATTGCAGTTCCCATTGAATTTTACTCTAAAAGTAGGGCATTCACTGGTACTATGCGGTCCATAGCATACTGAGCACCATTGTTGCTCACTTCTTGGATACATATGATTATTTTGTGGAGCACAATTGTCTCTAAGACTCTCTTGAATGGCCTTGCTGAGATCTGCTAAAGTCATCTCAGATATCTTTGGCTCCTTAGCAATAGGCTTTAGGGTCATTGGTTTATGCCCCGATGCTTGCGAGCTAATAGATTTAGGCTCAAAGACTCTTTCTCCTTGAATCATTATATTATCCTCCAATTGGATCGCATTGGTGGTGACTACTTCCCAAGTGGTGATACCGCTTATGACTAGGCCATTGTAGATATCCTCATGTCGTAATCCTCTGATGAATCTATCAAGCAATTGATTATTATTGAAGCGCTCATTTGGATTACAACGAGAATTCAAATGCTTCAAGCGACTAATAAAGTCTCTCACAGACTCTCCTTCCTCTTGTTGGGCTTTGTGGAGCTGAGAGGCTACACCCCAAAGCACTCCCTCTTGTATGTATTCTTTCAAGAACAGTCTCCTAAGATTAGGGTAAATCGTTTTTTCTTCCACCCTTAGGGTTCTATACCAATCCCTTGCCTTCCCACTTAAGGTTAGGCTTAAATCATTACTCTTATGCAGGTCATTGTGTTCTCCTAGAGAATCGCATATTTGTTCAAACACTTCAATATGCTTTCTCACATCCTCGTCTCCACTAAATTTTTTTGTGAGCTTGGCTATTTGTACTGCCCTACTTCTAGGCTCTCTATCAGGCGTGTTACGCATATTCTCAGCAATAGATCGACCAATAGCTTGAGCAAATGTTTCCAAGTCACCTAAGTAAGCAGGCACCGTGGGTGAAGGCGCTCCAGAGACTACATGTGGAGTAGGTATTGGCATTGGGCTTGGCGCATAGGAAGCCCTTGGGTTCCACGTTGGGTACGATGTTGTGCCATGTGGTGGCCCAAAGCTCATATGTGTGGCCCTAGGCATAGCAGACGTCGTATGTGACATGCTAATGCTAGCCGGTATAGTCCCATGGAAATAAGAACTTGGGTGATGTGGTTGTGGAGCATAGGTAGTTGAAACAATGGGAGGAGTAGGAATTACATGAGTACGAGGACCCATGGGTGTATACGATTGGTACACACTTGTAGGTACTGTTGCAAGCATTGAGCTACCATGTAGTGATGCTTTACTAACAAATGAGTTCCATGGCGTGTTTCTTGGCATGCCCATCATTGGGGTAGGCATGGTTGCCATGGTGTCATCAAGAGAAAGATGAGCCAGACTTGGAAAAGTAAAGCTATCACTTGTAGGCTCAGATTGCACTGAGACTCCTGGTGAAACAACATATGGAGGATCCATCGAACTTACCGAGGGAGTCTCCATTTGCGATAAGGTCGGTTGTTTAGCCTTTCTTGTATCCAAGGATTTCATGAGACCCGTTGAAGGTTCCATGTTGATCCCCTTGTTCTGTCTCTCTAACTCAATGACCCTATGGATGACCTCACAAACTCTTTGTTGTTGATCCTCCACACTAGTAGCACCCATTGTGGATTGTAGGACATCTAACCAACCCACGTGATAGGTGTGACCTGTGTATAGGTCGGTTAGAGTTTCCGTTAGTAGTTCGTACTCCCAGTTCTCATTTAAGAACGCTCCTTCTAGGATCGAGGTGCCAGGGGTGTCCTTTTGCTTTTAACTCTCTTCATTGCTCCGCCATGCGTAAGCTCTCGATTTTCTTTTCCCTAGCCGCAATGATATATCGCTCAACCTCTTGCATTGCGGCAAGGCTTCTACCATCAGGTAATAAAACCATGGAGGGAAATAGCTCTGAAGAGTCAGGGGATGCAGTGAATGGAGTATTCATGTGCACATTTTCTAAGAGCATAGGGTCTATGTTGGTCATAAATGGATAATTTATTTCCCCACTCCCCTCATTTACATCATTAGCTCCATGTTCGGAGCGAGTGGCTCTACTAAAGGTTTCCTTCAAGCGGCAGCACGCTCGGCCTGGACCGCGGGCCCATGGCATGCATGTCTTGGCTTGAGCTATCGGGATTAGGCATTGGGAAACCCTCCATGATGTCGTAGTTAGAGGAAAAGTCACTAGCCGCTATGTTTGGGTCTTGGTTTGTACTACCTTGGGTCCCCGTCGAGGGCCCGGAACCTAAGGTAGGTGGATAATGAGAAAAATCGAAATTCTCTGTAGTTGCTTTGTCTCTAGCACACGATGAGAGCGCAAATGCATGTGTCTTTGGCACCCTACAAGCGTCGACGAATAACCTCGAAGGTTAACCGCTTACTTTTTTAGGCGTTCGTTTTCACTCGTTTTTTGATATTTTTTAATGTTTTTTAATGATCGATTTTTTGATTAAAGTGTGTGACAGTTCGAAACAAGTGTATCACTCAGAGGGTTGTGGTATGCTTTACAGCACAACATTCAGTTACCCGAAGCTCCGTTGGTCCTCAAAAAAGTCGATTTTTAGCTAATTGTGAAGCTAAAATACATAATTTTAAAGGGCGCCTGAGGCCTCATGCTCAGGCTTGGGTCTGGGAGATATTCTCGATCCTGATCCTACATTTAAATTTTTGTTAATTTTGGGATAAGTTCGCCGTGGCCGCGCTGTACGCTGAGCACACACACACTCTACCTACCTATTTACAACTAATACACCTACTGTTATACACTAACACACTTCATTAGCTCTAACAGATCTACTTTCTACTTACTGTACTTTACAAAGAACTAACATTATGGATCTACAACCTTAATACTAACACCTTATCACAGAGAAAACACAGTACCTTTCAAAACCTTATTAACAAAGAAATGCACAACAGCAAAACAAACTCCTTCTTCTCAACACACACACCTTCCTTCCCTACCTTTCCTACAATTAAAATTGCACCACAAAGAAACACAGAGTGCCATTCAAGCTTAGTTTATGGCATTCCCCGGCAGCAGGCAGCACCAAAAATATGGGCGTCTGTCCCACGTGTCAATACAAGGAACTTGCCAATACACTGTGTGCGAGCCACAAATGGCTCCAAGCACGCAACTAGCTTAAACTAGTAAGCTCAAAGATGACGATGGTGTGTCACTCGCCGCTCTACGCTCGCCTTCATGGAGGATTCCTCCCCGCGAAGAAGAAGGAGCCGTCGCTGCGCCGCGCTTAACCGCTTCACTGCCGCCGTACCGTCATCGCAATGGTCTCTCTCTCTCTCTCTCTCTCTCTCTCTCTCTCTCTCTCTCTCTCTCTCTCTCTCTCTCTCGCATATACACACACAAGGAGATGATGAAGAAGAAGATGGAGATGGAGCAAGAGCACTCTTCAACTGCACAAATGAGAGAATAAGTGAATTTTAGGTTTAGTTGACTTTTATATAAGGCCTCTTTCACACTTGGGCGTCCATGCTTAGCCAACTAATCCCTTGAATGGTCCAATTAGAGTGCGCCTCTCATCGGTGATCACTCTTACCCTTTTCCTATTGGACCGACAAGCCCGATACCTTGACTCTACCAAAATAAATAATACGGTGTCCGTCTTAGGTGATAGGAATGTGCGTGAGGGTTAACACTCGTGATAGAGGGAGAATCAAAGGTTTGAAAAAGAAGCTTGAACATGAGGCGAGAAACAACAAAGAAGAAGTGGTCATGGTAGCCAAGATAGCAAAAGTGAACGCGGAAGTCAACACAAGTGGCTAAATTGTAGAAGAGATGATGATGTGGATCACAATAGACATGATTGAGACGAAGATGGTGATTTTTGTAGACATGAAAACAAAAGTGAACACGAGAGTCAAGGTGATGGCATAAATTACAGAATAAATGATGGTGGAGATTGCATTAGACATAACTGGCAGAAAAGATGACGATGAATGGCGCTCTGCTTCTTGGGTACTATGGCAAAAATTCGATAACCAACATAGGAACACAAAACCAAGCATTCATATTCAACCTTCCCTAGACTTTGTGTGCATGATGACAAATAGATAATAATCAAAGACCTATATCAGGAGCTTGAGCATGAGGCGAGAAACAACACAAACGCAGTGGTGATGGTAGACGTGATAGAAGAAGTAAATGCGATAGTCGATTTGATGGCAAAAGTCATAGTAGAGATGATGATGGAGATCGGAGTAGACATGATCGACACGATGTTAGAGATTGTAGTAGACATGATCAGCATGAGATATAAAGGACAAAAGAAACCATGATAGAGACGTTGAATGCAGAAGAAATGCCAACCACAAGTATAGTGATTGAAGGACTTACACCGACGAACAAAAATCAAGATCAACAACTCATAAAGGTTCATCATCTACATCCAATCTCCATGTCTATGTGTTCGCTTGGACTGCACAACTAGACTAGGGGGTGGGGGTAGGGCACCTACAACTCCCATTCCTTATTATTTTTGGGGAGACACAGTGCCAACTCTCCACCATACTTCTGTATGGCACTCTTGTATGACATGCATGGTATGGTACGTAGTTTGTGACATATTCGCATGGCATGGCAAAAAGTTTAACTAGTTACATGGTTTTCATGTAGATTAACAAAACAATATTCTCCACTTTCCACACTCGCTCAAGGTACTTCCTCAATACCAGGTCACTAGTTCAATTTAATATTTTCATATTCTCTAGTATATGCATGACTCGCAACAATACATCAACACTATACCGCATCAACAAAATTCTATGGCAAGGCCAACCAAGCAAGAGTAGTTTCCATAAGTAAGTTGCTATAATGTACTAATCAACAAGCTTTGTCCCATGGTCCACAATCGCTCCCAAGAGTTCAATACTTAAGGCCTATCGTAAGCCATTATCCTCAATCTCAAACTCTAGTATTTTTGACACAAAGCAACCCTCTTAAGAAAAGATAGTATGTATATTATTGGCACTACTCAATATTTTTTGAATCTACAAAGATCAATCAAGCTTTACATCATTCAAAAAAATGGATCAATATGTGTATAGAAGGTAACTAAGAAGGACCCAAGGTACATCCATATGGTTGTTTCCATGACTTCACACTTTGGTTAGTGACATAAAACTCTTTCCAATCACTAAGTAGTATTTTGAGATTTCTGATCTTATTATTGAGCCCATTGCAACAATTGGCATGTATGGTTACTGTTACATTCATGTCATAGACCCAGAAAGAACAAAAACTACTAAACAACTTAGTGTCCAAATACCCAACATTCACCCCTATATCCTCCATGGTTCTATTATGCCTAATCTCAATAAAAACATCTTGATCATGCTTGCTACGATACGTCAACCTAGATTTGTACCAAAATTTATAGAACTCGATTGTTCGTTTATTTGAACGTGCAAATGTATAACCTCCATTGGGAGCATTGTCATGAGAGTTAGGATTTCCATTAAATCTATCAGTGGTGATCTGAAAATCTTTAGTTGGTAACAAGTGAGGGAAAGGATTCCGGAGCCAAATTATGTCTGCATCCTGTTTGACATCAAATGGCAATTGTAAGAAGAGTATTTCATTAGATCATTCTATAAAATATTGAGAGAATTTCATACCACGCATAGCAAACCATGTACATTTTTTAATTGAATGCTTACTTAGATCTAAGTTATTGAATGTCAAACATAATTCCAATGCATGTACTCAATAGGAAGGATTATATACTTCTATTTTTTAGATGTGTACCTATAAAAAGTCTATTATAGGAATTTGTTTACTCATAATGAACTGCATTAGGTTATCGAATCACACATGACTAGTCAAAAGCTTTTCTAAATTTTTAATCAAGACTCCTTGTATACTTATCACATCTATGCCAAGTTTTTGGTAATTCAAACATTAAAATAGAGTTTTTGATACACAAAATGCAAAATACAAACAATGGTGTATAAACATTTAATTAATTAAATGTACATGTAGACAAAGTGTAGTATCCATGTAGATGCATAAACAAAAAATAAAGATGAAATAAAGTATACCTGTATATGTTCCGATAAAGAAATAAGTAGAATGTAAAAAATATGTAAACAAACATGAGCATGTGTATAATCGTGTGAGTGCCCCCACATTCGGAAAAAGGGCTTGATTTATCCAAAACTCGCCAAAACTAATGATATGCCACATCATTCAGATGACAATAAAGTATGTTCCTGTCAAATTTTCTCTCAAATACAGCTCTTCATTTCCACCACCAAGGCTGAAAAGGATTGGAACTATGCCCCTTTCGAACTTTGAAAATTCGGTCCTCACAATTTCCAAAAAGTAGATAACCTTTTGAAACAACTAAAATGTAAAAGAGCAGAAAATAAAAAGTCTCACTATAATGGAAAGTCAAAAAGGCATTTTTGATCTATATATGCACTCTTTCTCCCTAAAGTTTTCAGCTTCTTAGAGTTTACATTGTCTTTACCTTTGCTTTAAGCTTTTATTATCCTTACTGTTTCCTCCGAGTGTTTATGTATAAATTTAATTATTCTTGAAGACATTATTATCAGATTGGCACAAGAATTTCCCTCTCAAACAGAAAATCTTCCTTTTTCCACCACCAAGGCTCCGTTTATACTTTTAATTTTAATTAGATATGTATATACACCTTCATCGAAGGGTGCACTATATAATCATGTTAATATACCACGTGAGTTCAACACGAGGTGTCTTTTATTTTTTGAAGTTTTCAGCAATTCAACAGAGATACATTAACAAGAGGGATTTTTTGAAGTACCCTACATGAACACACATTACATAAGGAGGTTCTTAATAGTGAACCCAAGGACATACAAATTAATATGCATGCGCACACATACACCTAAAAAAAATAAGTGTACCTCACACAAAAAATCATAAATACAGATAAACCATGTCTGCACATTTCATAATCACTCATATAAGTGCATGCAAGAAGTGAACATTTGGAAATAGATTTCTGAACATTTGCGCGCGCGCTTTGGAACAAAATGTTTTAACTGTTGAAGTTTATGTGAAGACATCTTGTTGCAAAATCTTGTTATAGTCAAGGACATTGATTAACTAAGGCAATTGAAAGTCTGGCATTGAAAAGCTCTCTAAAAGAGACTTACTAGTAGCTTATGGGCAACTAATATGGCAAAAGGCGGCATAAGGCACAAGGCCAAAACTCCATCCAGTAATCTTCAGATTGCTAGCCTTGAGGCGATGGGTCCAATGCCGTGTGAGCACCGCCTTGACTAACTTTGGTCAACGGGCAGTAGCCTGCTAGGCGTCACTGGAAACCAGCTGGGGCATGCTTGCCATGATGGCAAGGCTCTCACTAAATATTGGACTCTCAAGGATGTGGCATCCTTGAGAGGCTTCCAAGTGGCAAGCACATTGAACTGTTGGGCAGGTGCAGTAGGTCACATTTAGGCACTGAGAATTTTTGGAGGCGCCCCCTTAGCACAATGGGCGCAATGCTCAAACACAAAAATGATTAAGCATTGCGTGAATAACCATCTTCAGGGTTAACACATTGGGTTGATGCCTACCACTGTTCAAACGTTCATAAGGTTTAAAAAGGGGGGGGCGGGGGGTGTGTGTGTGGTGGTGGTGGTGGTGGTGGTGGTTAACCCTTTTCGAAAGGAACCGGTTGCTGGTGGACGTGACTCCCTACCACGTCGGCAGAGACTCCGATATCTAGGACGAGCCCGATGGCAAGCACCCCAAAATCTAACCAACGCCCCCTAAACTGAAATCCAGAACAAATTTTGAGTAAGGGACAGAGGCATACCGAGAAGACGAAGCTATAGCCCATGCCAAGAATGTTGTTGAGAAACTCAATTCTCCTCCACATCATCTGCACATAGTCATGGCTCATATAAGGCTTGGCACTCGTGAAGTCCACGCCTTCCGTCATCACTTGATAGCAGAGGGGGTGCACATCCACACATCTCTCATAGGCCTTGTTGTCGAATGCCAAGATGATGAGATGCTTGAGCAAGTCCTCTTGGGTTCTGTTCTTGAGCAGCTTGAAGCTCTCCAAGAAGATCTCCAGCAATGAGCCTGGTTCTGCCCATGCCGCATTGACGCTGGTGAAGATCACTGTCCTCTTGCCGTCATGGTGCATCTCAGCCTTTTGCAGAAGCGTCTTCAAGGTCCCCACTTGCTCCTTGTCTTCCCAGACATCAAGCTGCTCCTATTACCAGGTGACATTGTGGATGGAAATATCAGGAGAAGAACGAAGCTCTCTCTCTCTCTCTCTCTCTCTCTCTCTCTCTCCCCACACACACACTCTCTCTCTCTCTCTCTCTCTCTCTCTCTCTCTCTCTCTCTCTCTCCACACACACACACACACACACACTCTCTCTCTCTCTCTCTTTAGCGTGCACACGGCAAGAGAGAGAGAGAGAGAGAGAGAGAGAGAGAGATAACATGGAGGGAGATCAAGCTCTGTCTGTGGTAGAGGGCGAGGAGAAGGACGAAGCAGACGCAGAAGGCGAGAGCAGCCCTCGTTGCCATTTCAAAGCCGGCTAATCGAGAGACCTACGAGGATGCCAAGCAGCTGTAACTAAAGCTTACGAGGTAAAAGCGTGTGCAGGCATTACTTTTAGGTGTCACCTTCCTTTTATGTGGAATTTGGAAAGGTTGCTACAACGCTTGTACATTTTTGAACCCTTACACCCCTTTTTTTTTCTTTTTTTGGCAGAACTCACAATTGTCAGTGAATGATCATCTCAAAAAATTACTAAGTCTTGCCATGCTCGTGTTGAGCATCTAGGGACCACAGTTACATTGGCTATATGGGCAGCCAGCCACCCCTAACGGATCGTCTCTATTCGTGATACACAAGGTCAATTATCATGTTCTTCTGAGATCTTCTATTTACCATTGGCCAAGGTTTTCTTCCTTCCTAGGCATTCCATTTGCTGACAACAAGGCACCAGTAGTCCTAAACCAATCCTCCGAGTTTTGCTTGCACCCAAGTGTCCATATTAGCACTTTGCTTTCGTGTATAATTTCTGCGAAGCTTGCCACCTCAGATTCACCTTCAAACACACAATGGTTCCTTGTCTGCCATTCATAATGTAAAAAGAAGTACCTGATGATTTGAGTGTTGATGAGGAGGGCAGGACTACCTGAATTCTTACCTCCAACGAATAGATCAGTCTTGAAAAAACCAATTTTCCATGTTCTTTGGACCCACTTGCATATTTTCCCTACGAGGCCTTTGATAGTTGGACATCCCATGAATAGGTTTGCCAGATCTTCACTAGCCAACCTCCACCCCAAGCATCGATCCGATCCAATTCCTCTCCCCTGAATCTTTAACCCCATCGGAAGAGCCCCCCAAATTACCTTCCATAAGAATACCTTTATCTGATGTGGAACCTTTGGCTTCTAGATGTTCTCCATTACTTGCTCCCACCTTTCCTCCGGCCATTGTTTTTTCCATATCTTGTTAAGGGGGCTAGACCAATTCTCCTTATGCATCATTGTATGATAGATGCCTTTAGAATGCGGTTTCCATAAGAGACTGCTTCCGGGCCATTTCCAGGCATTCTAGTTCGAATCACAGATTGGCATTACTACATTGTCAAGCTCTTTCATCACTTTGTTGACAAGCAAGACCTCCAAGCTATTAAGGACAACAAACTTGTGCGTTTTCCCTCTTTGGTGCCTTTCATTTCAGCTCGGGTAGACGCAAAACATGCGTTGCATCATGTTGTTCCGGACGAACTTGGCAGGTGTGTAGGTTTCTAACAGAAAACATTGTTCCCAATCCCAAAAACCCATCTAGGACAGTCACGTCTTAGAAGAAGGACTGCTTCAAACCAAACTCGAACTCACGTCCCTGCCAAATGGAACCACCACATGTCAAATGAACTAGCTCTTTTACTCGAGCATCGTTTTGCGTGATATTGGAGAGGAGGTACATTCCCTTATAAGCTGTGTCCTTTTATTGGGACTGTTATCCTGTACCACAATTGAATTTTTCCCTATCATCTTTCCAATGTTTGGGACAAATGGTACACACTAGCATTGAGTGAGAAGAGAGTCTACTGAAATATAAGGTGGGTCCCGGCCTGAAAATTGCAACCCTGCTCGCCCTTCCTTTATTGATAGCCTTGCATGTGCACGGCAAAAAGATTTTAGCTCTTCCCATCGAAGGGCCAATTGGCCAAAAAGCCTTGCATGCGGGAAGGGTTTCTCTTTCCGGCCAAGCCCTTCCTCGGGAAGGGCAGCTTTAGTAAGTGCCCTTCAAGGTCTAATATCTTATGGGAGCATAGGTTCATAGTATCCAAGTGTGCCAGACGTGACATATTACAATTTACATAGGAAAATATTTTTTAAAAATACTTGCCAATTTTGAAACGTGTGTGAGACAGACGGTAGACCATCTAATTTTTGAAAAGCACGGGAAAAGAAAAGCCACTTCCTGCCATCTGCTCGCGAAGAAACTCTCTGCCATTCGCGATTCGGGAACCCCTCGCTCTCTGCCATCTACTCACGAAGCTTGATTTTCAATCATCTCTCAGTCACTCTCTCCGATTGCAAGCATTGGTAGGCTGTGGCCGAGGGATGCAGCCCTGCTTTGCTTCCGAGTAAAATAGATCAAACTTCAAAGTCGAGGCTCATGCCCAAGAAAAACCAGGTTTGGCAAAAGTGGCCACCTCCCTTTGGTTTGTCTTTCCACTTCTCTCTCTGCTCATGCGGGTTTGGTTTTCCAAGTGGAAGGCAAGAAACTTTTCGTTTGTGACTCTCAATTGTGAGTCGATTTTCCCGAGCCATGTTGGACATACACTAGAGTCCATGCATTAGCAGCTCCTGGGACTTGGAGTAGTCCATCTGTCAACCCTTGGCCCGTGCCTAGAATCACAACCTTGCTCTCTCTTCTGCCAAGTCCTGGTAAGTTTTTTTTAGCTGTGCTCACTTGATTTTTGACATTATTTGTTTGTCTCAATGTTTGCATGCAAGGTGCATTGATTCTCGAGTAGAGAATGGCCTTTGGCAGCACTTATTACATACGTCTCTCTTGGAATTTGGAAACTTTCGTCAAGACATCTGTGGCATACTTGTTGCGGGCACGTGTTTTTTTTTATAGAGGTTTTCTACCATCCTCACAATGGATCAAAAATGAAAGGGGCTACAAGGGTTTTTAAGGAGATCTAAGCCTACACTATTACTTTAGCTTATGAAAACACTTTGCTGAAGTTTTTTCTAGATGCGAGCTTTACATGTTTTGATGATCAAACACGAAGATGCATTTTGTTTCATGATATGAAGTCGAATATGTCTTTGTGTGCTTGATGGACTATCAAGGTTTTGCTTGTCACAAATATGTTGTTATAATTTATCAAATGATGTCTCTAAGGAGAGAATCGAGATTCTTTTCATTTGTTTTCCACGTGCAAGAGAGGTCTATCACATAAGTATGCATAAGGGAAATAGAAAGAGACATTAACTTTGTTCAAAATAGGGAGAGATGTGACATCACTTGTGTAGCATCTTTGGTCTATTGTATTTTCATATCACTAAATCTGTGTTTTTGATGGACTATTGAAATTGGCTATAATTTTAAAACACCACATGTTTGCACTTTTCAATATCATCTCTTGTATATATGTAACGCTCTTTTCATCTTTTTTCTATGTGTAAGTTTAATTGGTTATGATTGATTATAAAGACAATGTTTTGTTTCATACGGTCCAAACCTTGTCGCATACATAAATTCTTTTTGCTTATGCAGCCTCAAAGTTCAACTTAAAGAAATCAAATCTTTATCAAGGTGGCTTTTGGATTGTGGCTTTCTACCGACTAAAAGATCAAAGCATTCTCTCTTTGATGGTATGTTAGCTTTCTTTTGAAGTCTATAATTCCTCTTCCCTTCAAATGTGTTTCATTGAAGGTGATCTGATTGTAAGATAACATGCATCTTTAATAAGAAGCATTTTTCTTTTGTGAGTATGAGTACAGATTTCTATAGTTATGGCCACAAAAAAGATTGATAAGAAAAAGAAGCAAGTAGATCTCTCAAGCTTTTACAAAGTTGTGGAAGATAGAACCAAAAGAAAGCAGAGGGAACTACCAAAACAACGAGACCAAGTGCTAGAGAAGATCTTTGGAGATGGGCCAGAGATAGACATAGAAGACGATGAAGAAGTCCGTCCAAAAGTGCAAGATTCCAATAGCTTGGAACCATCTTCTAAGTCTAAGAAGCAAAGAAGATGGAAACCAGCTTGGAAACTTGAGCACCCTTGGGCTTATCCAGTGGTTGTTGAAGGGATGTTGAGAATTAAATGTGAGTGGTGTGTTTATTTCAAGTACAAGAACCCTTTTGCAAAAAAAGGGTATGTCACATTCCAACTTCCAGCTTTGACAGAGCATAGTGAATCGGATGAGCATAAGGAAGCCATCTTCGAGTGGGCAAAATAAGGAAAAGCGGATTTGCATCCCGCTCCTTGATTATCTGGCCACCTTTGAAGACAAGGAGAAAGTACATGTCATCACAGTTATGTGGCAAGCGTACTTTGTGGTGAAGTGTGCTGGTCCAATGGAGCTCTTTGAGAAGCTTTGCTTTCATCAGATTGAGCAAGGCCTTCCAAATATGCCACACCATTCAAATTATGGAACTTACATTAATAGAGCTGTTGGTATGGAGTTTGTGCAAGCAATGAGGGATGTTCTTTGGAATGCTCTATGTAGAGAAATCCACGCAAGTCCCTAGTATCCATAATGGTTGATGATAGTACTGATCGGGGCAAAGAGGGGCACCTGATTGTCTATGTTAGCTATCTTAAAGAGGGAGGGAAGGGGGACAATCATGTCACTTTTGTGAAACTCATAAGAACTGACAATGGAGGAGCAGAAGCCAAGTATGATGCTCTCCTTAAGTTGCTAAAGGAGATGGGATTGGCTTTGCAAAAGATTGTATCACTTGCTAGTGATGGATGCTCTCTCATGATGGGTCACAGAGGTGGCCTTATTGCGAGGCTAAGAGCTGATGTTCCCCATCTTCTTCTTGTGCATTTTCTTGCTCATCGTGAAAATCTTGCAGCAAGTCAAGCTGCAGATTCTTTTCCAGAACTTGTACACCTTGACAAGCTAAGTAGAAGTATTTACACTTGGCTTCATGCATCAGGGAAGAGGATGGATAATTTTAAGCTCATTGAGGGAGCATTAAATTTGCGAGAGTTAGCCATGTTGCGTATCCACTCTGTGAGATGGCTATCATGTGGACAAGTGATGGAACGCATGGTGAAGGTTATTCCTGCATTGCTTATGGCATTTGGAAAAGACAAGCCAAGAATTTATGATGAACTCACAATTTATGCAAATCAATTCTGTATACATTTGCTGGCAGATGTATGTTTAGAATTGAATATTTTGAGTTATCAGTTCCAGTCAGATCTTGAGGATGTTGCTAACATTTCAGGATTTGCTGATGTGGCACTTCAAAACTTGAAGAAGAAGTTCTTGCGAGATTCGACTAATTGTGGAACAAGATATCTGAAGCAATTTGTTGAGCAAACAAAGGGTGGTGAGATCACTTTTATTGATGCAGGTGGCAATGTGAATGTTCACAAATTGACATATGACAAAATTGAGGGAAGTAGCAAAGGTGGTGCTTTTCAAGATTGCATGCATTTGGGTAAAGAGTTAGTCATCAAAATTGTAGAGAATTTCATGACAAGGATGCAAGAAGACATGCCAATTTTTTATGCTTGCAAGCTTTTCAGCCCAAAGCATTATCCAAGCGAACCACTGATGCTTGAAGATTGTAGCAAGAAATGGTTGTTGAAGATACTTAAGCAATATGGAAAATTGATAGATGTTGCAGAAAGATGCATGGGAGAGCTTGACTCGTTTACAACAGTAATGTCTACTAACTTTAAATACAAAGGCTTTCATGAAGGGTGGGAAGCATGCAAAGCGGACATCACTATGCATGACTCATTTCCAAACTTGATGAGGCTTTGGCAAATTCTCTCTATAGTTCCTGTGAATACGGCCCCGGCTGAACGAGGATTCTCTCTTCAAAATTGCATCAAATCAGCCCATAGAACAAGCATGAGTACGACAACCCTCGAAAATTACATGTTCATTCGATTGAATGGACCCTCAACCACTTCTGACGTGCCTTGGGATGAGGTTTTCTCTTTATGGAGCAATAATAAAAAAAGATCAATCAATGTCTCTGCATAGATGGCTGCCATGCTATGTTTTGAGTAATATTGTTATCGATGAAGCTCTTAGAATCCCTCATAAAAGTTTTGAGATTTTGCATTATACTATGTTGGAAACTTGTATGAAGTCTTTTGTATTTATACCTACCTTATGAGATGAGGAAAATTGAACTCCAGCAAGTGGTTCGATTTGCCATGTAAGTTTTGGCTTTCAATGATGACATCTTAAAGAGTACCTATTTGTATGCTTTACACTATGTTTCATTCTTATATTGTGTAGCACAGTTTATGTGACTGATAGAATTTTGTATGTTATTTGTACTATTTATTGGCTTCATGAAATTTTGGTTCATGGCAAAAGTATGAATTCTTTTAGCTTGCTAAGAGTGTTAGTACATGTAGCATGACATTGTTGAAGGTTGATTGATTTTTTTAAGCTTTTCTAGTTTCATTATGTTTCCCTCCTTAATACTTATATCAACAAAGATTGGTCTTCATGGAATTGACGTTGGATCGTGGTAGCCTTTGATCATGTCATGTTTTGACAAGTGAAGTCTTGTCTGAATTAAAAATTATGATGGTCATGAGTATTCTTGGTCGAAGCATCTCATTTACTCGCTTGGATGAATTTCTGGTTTTTCAAGGAATTTACATTTGTGGAATTCTATTTGAGAAACATTGTATATCAAGTTGTTTTTACGGGAGCACTATTGTCTTTTGCGATTACATGTGAAGAGCCAACAAAGGAAGATGAAAATGCACTATCCATGAAGTTGAAATGCAGGATTTTCAGATTTTTTTGTCATGCAACTTGAAAATTGGATGCGTTTTGTCGAAGTTTTGGAGGTAAGGATTGTAGCTCGTAGTGGTTCATTTGAATCATGCAGCAATGAGTCAAGGGCAAGAAGATCCCAACGATTTTTGAATTTGGTGTCATGCAACCTGAAATTTAATTCTGTTTTGTTGAAAGTATTGTACCTCCTAGCCTTGGTTCACTTCGATCATGGGGCATGAAGTGTATCTTGATTGTGAGAGCATGTCACACGGTGTACAATGGTCAAGCACAATGCAATTATACGGCTAACATGCTTGTATGGCTCTGGAGCACATTTAGATTGGACGGGCTGAAAAATTTTTGCCCTACATTACGAAGAGTTCTAACTAGGACTGCCTTTCTTATGTGCAGGGAAAGCATGGAGGTTGCCCTTCCCTAGGACGTGCAAGGGTGCCTTGCAATTTCCAGGCCTGGGTGGGTCTTAACACAGATAGTGTTGTTAGCACCAGCGATGTAGGTAAGCAGTAATAAGTTAATTGTGGCTAATGAATCGAAGTGAGCAAGGTGTCTTAGAAAATTCTTTAGTCTTCTAATTAGTATGCAATCCATCAAAATAAATCCATAAGTAGTGTCCTTTCAACATCAAGCTCAAGAAAAGATTTCTCAAAATGAGTATGTCTCTTATGAGATTGCAAGCTCTTTTCAAAACTTTGAAAAGACACATTTATGTCATGTTAGGTTACCAACTTAGTGCTAGTTAGGGAAACTAGGACTGTTGAGGCTGACACGAACTTGCCAATTAGGGATAAGCATTTCAAACCCTTGAGCAAAACCTACCACAAATGGTAGATGTACAAAATATGTGCACAGTGTCGGTCCGTCCGGCGCTTATCAAAAGATAGTTAGCAACAATTGTCATCTCTTCCTTGGTGTTTGGCGTTATAAATTACAGGTAGGGTGCCTCCTAAAACTGACCTCATTGGTTATCAAGCCATGATGTCCTGCATGGCAGATTTTATTCAATATCTAACTAAGCCATGATGTCCTTAATAATGCATGGTGGATAAGTGGATTTTATTCAGTATTTAACTAAGGGATTCTTCACATGATGATTCAATGACCCTACTACGGCAACAAAGGTCATGTTGAAAAGCTCGCTATTCCTCAATTGGTTTCTAGTATATGCCTTGCCATGGTATTCCTCATTCGAATCATGAGGTTGGATTTGTAAACTTGTCGTCATGGCTGTGGGACAATCTTAAAAATTTAGCAAGTACTCTGGGAACCCTGTTGTTTGTTCTTGAGAGAAAAAAGCTCAGGAACACATCAAATAAAGTCTGCATGTGTTGGGATATGCATAAGCCTTCTCCAGAGATTATGGTAGTGAATGTTGGGACAACACTAAAAGTGATTTTTCAAGTTTGGCGATTTCTTTGGAGCATGTCCCAAATTATGTAATGGATTCAGCCTCTTTAGCAATGTTGAGATCAGATTAAAAGTGATCCTCTCACGTTTGGAAAATGTTTGGAAAATTCTTGGGAGCATGTTTCAAATGTAATGGATTTAGTCTCTTTACCAATGCTGGGGTCGGATTAAAAGTGATCCCTCCCAACACTACAACAAAAAAGGGGGCCTTCGATGCAGGTTTCGACGCTTTCCGTCAAAAAAACCGTCGAAATACGCGTCCCTACAAAAACGTCGCAATATGCGTCGATATACGCGTCGAAAGGTACTATTATCGACGCATATTTCGACGTGCCTAGTGACGCAGATTGCGACGACCATAAAAGAAAAAGTTTTTCTTGGGCAGAGGACAGACAGCCTGGCTTGTGCCCAGTGAAAAGATGGATACAGCCACAGCCAGCAGACTGCCTGTCCTCTGCCCAAGAAAGCGAGCAACACCAAAATCAACCGTGCTCCCGCAGAAATTTCAGCAGAGTTCCCTTTGTTTTAACATAAACTTTTCAAAAAAAACCATATGTATACGCCTCCTACATGCTATCCATGTAGGATCTCACATGAGATTTAAGGCAAATGAAAGAAATGAAATGAACTTTGTGCAAAACCATAACCAACTTAAAACCATAACCATAACGAACTTTGTGCAAAACCATAACCAAATTAAAACCATAACCGGCCATAACCATATTAATTGATCAAAACCATAATGCTAACCATAACCATAAACAAAACAATAACCATAACCATAACCATAAAGTTAAACATAACCATAAACAAAACAATAACCATAACCATGTCTATACAAAAAAGAGACACAGAAGCGTGTCTGTGTCTCACAAAACATATATATGAAATCCACTGCTGACTAGACGTCACAACCTGCACATAGGACAAGTCACAAAATTAGTATTGATATTACTTCACATATACTTATTTAATTAAATCAGCTCATACATATTAACGTTTCACCTCAATCGATCAGCGAGACTCTAAGGCCTCCCAGTCTACAGGCTCTCCTGAAGCATCAAGATCATTCAATACTTCATAGATACCTTTGCGATATCCATCTGTCTCCTCTTGGCGTGTCAGGGCTCGATGCATTGCAAGACTCTGCGTTTATACAAAAATCAAAGTAATAAGAATACATGATTCATCACGTTTAAAAAAACGCCATAGCTAGGATTGGATTGGAAACTCACAAACTCATAGTGAAAGGTGTCGAAACCTCCGCTGCCAAGATGAGATGTCCCCCTGGTCATCTGTCGTATCTGCGCGGCCTGACGTTGTTGTCTGAACTGCGTGTCCGTTGTCTGCTCATCCTCCCTGATTTGCTGCCACGTCTCGTGTGGGATGCCTGAAGGTTTCGGCGAGCCGGTCCTGAAATCCTGTCGAGCTGCATCTCGTCGATGTTTCACGGTGTCCCGTGCAACATCCTTGATCCACCTCCTCGGAAGATCCTTTGAACCCAGAGCAGGCTGGTACTCTCTCATGATGGTCTCCACTATATAATTGATTTTGTCGCGATCTTGCTCAGACCAAGGCGTCAAATTGCTGGGCGAAAACTGCAGCTCCGTGAGCTGGAGAATTCGCTGTCTCATCTCAGTCCCGACTCTATCCATGTCAACAGAACCATCTGCCCGTACAGTATAGAGCTTGGAGGCACTAAGATCGTGTGCCACCCAAGGTGTCCGAGGTGTGTTGAGAGGTGTGCCTGGGTAGGACGGGGGTCGTGAACGAGGAGGGGTCGAAGCATCTGTGGACCCTCCTCCATAGCAACCACTACCTCCACCTGACGATCGTCGAGATGGCTAGTGCACTTGTGCTGCGGAGATAAGGACGTACCCGCCTCTGCCGCACCCCTAGGTATCGAAGCGAACGTGATGGGAGACCTCACAAGCATCGTACCCGTAGGCGTCCCCCCCCCCCATAGGCGTCCCCTCCATAGGTGTCCCCCCCATAGGCGTCGGACCCTCGGGTGTGAAGCCCGGAGGCGTAGTGCCCGTGCCTCTGGCTACCCAGTACTAAGACGCCTCTGCCATCTGACTAGGCGTTGTGAGCGGGATGAAAACACACACAGCGCCTCTATAACGACCCGACACACACTCTTGGGAAGATACACACACACACTAGGGGGCACCACTCGGCTTACACAACACACCTGGCCGAGATAGGAAACATGGAGTGAGAGGAGAGAGATTATCCACTTGCCCACTCCACACAGAGACACACACACACACACACACACCCAAAAAAAACTCAGCTCAAAAGAGGAGAATTTCTGATATTTAGATACAAATGAGCTTGGGCCAACACCAATGGGGCAAACAGCTCACACAATATAGGTAAAATAAGCCAGATACAATCACAAACTGGAGCAGAAACTTCGCTCATAGGAGAAACTTACACAGAAAAACAGCAGGAAAAGAGTGAGGAATTTGGCAAAATGGACAGCGCCATCATGTCCAGAACGACCCAAAACCCTAGTCTACAATGTCAAAGTGCTCAAATCCGACCTCGGATGAGCAGTTTACGGCCAAAACAGGCTCCAAAATGAGCAAAAACACACTTGCGGCTGTTCCTCCTCTCTTCTCCACGTTTTTTCTGGTCTTCTCTCAGTTTTTTCAGTTCCCACACTTAGATTTTTTAATTGGGCACCCTTGGCCTTTTAGATGACCTCAAACGGACCCCGAACAGGCCAAAAATTGACCTCGCAGTGCATAGTTGTCACCTTTTTGCATCATTCGCACACCTGGCACTCAGCTTTTTTCCAATAATGCACCTCGCCACCACGTGAAGTGACCCCAAAAAAAGGTCCTCATGATGACCTTTCTGCATAATTCTCACAAGCAAACACCCACGTTGTGTCCGTCCTCATCTGCGTGCAAATATTGACCTCGTTCGCCCTCCTGACGCCACTAGATGCCATCTGACGCACCTGCTTACCTCACGTCGTCGGCCCGCGGATAGCTTCCTCGAGAAGTTTTACACGCTATAAACTCCTCATTATTGTAGAAAAACACAGTAATACTGGTAATAGCGAAAATCGACGCACTATGTACACCCTGTCCTACCTGTACACATGTGGGCCCCACATAACCACCTGGCTAAGGAAAATGGGCAATCCTTTATTTGATGCACCATGCATGGGTATGTACATATGCGCAATCCCTTGCTCCAAAAAACTCCTGACATAATTTGCCCATCCCCTAGCCTGCTAGATCATTCATGATCAGCAGCAGCAAAGAGAGATATGAGACTCGCCGCATGACAAGTCTCCTCATCCTTCACCAACATTTCTTGCTCCACCGACAACTCATCTTGCTCCACCATCATCAATCTAGCATGATACAATTTAAGACGCAATCCATTTACCCTTGACTTATGTAGAACACCATCCAGGTTAGCCAGCTGATATGTGCCATTTGGAAAACACTCTACTACCTTGAAAGGGCCTTCCCACTTAATTTGAAACTTCTTTTGGAAGGTGTTGTCCAGCTTACTGTTGTAGCGCAAAACCAAGTCATGTTGCTTGATACCCTTACTTTTGAACTTTTCATTTATCTTTGTCAAAGCCTTATCCTGCATCTGCCCATAATGCTCCAATGCGCTCATCCTATCCAACTGGACCTCTTGTAACTGCAAGAGCCTCTCTTTGAATGCATCACTAGGCGGCCCAAGCAACTTCTCTAACATCTTGACCGCAGGCAACTCTACCTCCACAGGCAATAGTGCTTCCTTTCCATACACCAAATGAAATGGAGTAAACCCTGTACCTGTCTTTACCGAAGTACGGTAAGCCCATAATGCACTAGGCAATTCCAAATCCCAATTCTTTCCTTGGTGCTCTGTCACTTTCGAAAGAATCTGTACCAACTCACCATTGAATCTTTCATTCAAGCCATTACACTGCGGGTAATAAGGAGTGGTATGCTGGTGCCTAATCTTCATCTTTGCACATAAAAAATCTAGCAGTTTAACTCTAAAGCCAGGCCCCTTATCTGAAAGTAACTCCAGTGGCACCCCAAACTTGCAACATATTTCATCATACACAAATTTTGCCACATCCTTTGCAGTGATCTGTTTTACTGCTATAGCCTCTACCCACCTAGAGAGATAGTCCACTGCCGTCAAAATATAGCTTTTGCCCCTGCTTGTGATAGGTAACGGGCCTATTGCATCAATTCCCCACTTTTCAAACACATCAAACGCCATAATGGTTTTTCGTAGCTCTAGCTTCAACACTCTCTTCCCAAATGCTTGACACCTATTGCAAGACCTACACCAATGGTGAACATCCTTGTGCAAACTAGGCCATACATACCCCTCTTGCAAAATCTTATGCAAGGTGATCTTTAGAGCAAAATGGCCACCACATGCGCCTTCGTGATTCTCTTCCAACACTCTGTAAAGCTCCTCCCGCCAAGGTACACGTCTCAACACGAGATCAGCCCCTTTCATGTATAAGACATCACCAATCAATTTGTACCTGTATGCTCTACGCACAAAGCCATACTTCTTAGACTTCTGAATCTCCTTTGGAATGATTCCTGTTAGCAAAAACTCCTCTTCTTGAGCCAAACTTTCCCGGCCATGATAAAGAGGTAAAGTGGTCCTCAACACAAATAGCTCCCCAATCATGCCTTGAGCTGCTTCATGTGCCTCTCCATTTAGAGCACGTTCAATGTGTCTGATACTCCATGCTTCAAACTTTTTTAACAGGCCTTTAATTCTAAAGCACATTTCCTTCAATGAGGTGTTCTTGCTCTTCCACACACCCAGCACTTGCTTCACCACTAACAAGGCATCACCTTTTATGCTCAACCTTCGAACCCCATGCTTCAAACAAATGTGTAATCCGGCTTCCAATGTAGCATATTCAGCCTCATTGTTACTATGAGCATCCAATTTGAACCCTCTCTTGCATACTAGCTTCCCCTCTGGATCATAAAGTGCTATACCCCCTGAAGCTGCATCGTGGCTCTTTCTGTATGAACCATCAAAGAACAACACATGTGCATTGCTGATCTGTGGCACTTCTTCAACTACCTTTCTCACCACCTCTTCCTTAACAATAAGGGGATTCTCCTTGTAGGTCAACAAATCAGCTAGGGTAGCCCTTGTACTATCTTCCACTAGAAAAGAGAACTCAAACTCTTGCAGCTCAATTACCCATTTCTTCACCACATTTGACATGTTAATACCATTAATTAACTGTGGCAAAAAGGCATAACTCGTCAAGAAAACAAAAGGCCGTGGTAGCAAGTAATGACGAGATCATCGACAAGCAAATATTACACTGGCCATCACTAGCTCTACTTCCGATAACTTTCTCTCCGCTACCAACTTCACTCGGCTTGCACAATACACTGGCCTCATATAATGGCTGCCCTTCCCCTTTTGCAATAGCATGGCTCCAATGGCATCATCCCCTACTGATGGATTTACATAAAAAACTTTCTCCCAATCAGGAGCCTGCATGGCTGACAACCCCCCTAACACCTCTTTTACCTCTTGAAACACTTCTTCACACTTATCATCCCATTGCAATGGATCATGCTTTGCCACTTGTTGTAATGGATAAAGAATCTGAGAAGACAATGGAATAAACCTTGCCATGTACTTCACTTTGTGTATAAAGGTTGCCAATTGCTTCGTACTCGTAGGTGATGGAAGAAGAATAATAGACTAACCTTGTCTGGATCAGCCTCAATGCCATTTTCTGACACCATGTGGCCCAATAACTTCACCCTTGGCTGTGCTAGATGACATTTCTTTGGATTTAGTTGTCCTCCACATTCATCATATCGAGCCAATACCATATGTAGCTTCTCATGGTGTTCAGCCCTACTGCTATAAACACAGAAGTCATCCATAAAAGCTTTAACACAACTACCAATGAATGGTTCCAACACCCAATTCGCTCTCTCTTGATAGAAAGATGGTCCATTTGACAACCCAAACGACAACACTGTGTAGCAATAGCAGCCCCATGGTGTAATGAAAGTTGTCTTTGTGCGGTCTTTAAGAGCAATCTTCAATTGAAAATAACCTGAAAAACCATCACACACACTGTACCTCTCATAACCTGCCACTGAATCCAAGATCTGATCGATGAATGGAAGAGGATATGGGTTCTTATTAGTGGATGCATTTAAGGGTTTAAAATCTACACAAATCCTCCACTTCCCATCCTTCTTTGGACTGACTACAACTGGACTCACCCATTCTGTGGTCTCCACTGGAACTATGAACCGTGCCTTCAATAACTTGTCCACCTCTACCCGCAAGGCTTCCATTTGCTCTTGACCCATCCTTCTTAGCCTTTGCCGCACTGGCTTAGCACCTTCTTTCAGCTCTATATGCATCTCTTCACCCTTGAACCCTCTGATCTCTTCATATGAAGTAATGAACAAATCAGGAAAACTAGCCAGCATATGCAAAAATATATCCTTCTCCATAGCTGAGAGTCTCCACTAATCATTTGCGTCATTAATTCCTGCTTCTTTGACAACTCAACCTTGGTTTGCATCAGCCCTTCAATCACTTCATAAGGCCCTTCACTTTCATCTTCAACCTCATTCGCAAATGCAACTAAACCAATCTCCTGGATTTCTTTGTCCATCAAAAGAAATGCAACATCAGCATCCTCATCACTGCTGGTAGTGCTATCACTGTCCTCATCTGTCACCATGGAAGAGTCTTCATCACTAGACTCATCCTCATCTTCATAAAGCTCCTCTAATCATTTCCTTGTGTCCATATTATAAAGCTTCTTGGTACCTGTCTTTCCATAGAGGCTAATCGTACCATGTCGCCAATCTTGAACAGCTCCCACTGCACGTAACCATGGTCTGCCCAGTATAATAGGATATGCTCCCAACCCTGCTGGCATCACATGAAAATCAACCACTGCCTTTGCATCATATGCCTCCACTTCTAAGCTCTTTACAACACCCAAGCATTTTACTTTTTGATGGCTTGCCAATCTGATCCGAAAACCTGACACCCCAGCCACTGTGAGACCCATCTTCTCAACGCATGAGTGTGTTATGACGCATATTTGGGCTGCGCCATCCACATAACCTTGTCCCAAATTTTTCCTTTTATGCCACACATCTACTATTGGACAAATGTCTGGTAGCTCGTCCATTGCCAACACCTTCACTGAACCTCTCTCTGGCTCTTTCTCCATTGGGTTAACCATCCTCTTCCATTGTCGCTTTAGCTTAGGCACCATCTCTATAAGCTGCCCAAAAGTAACATCTGCCTTCCTGCTCGTCAAATCCTCCTTCAAGTCATAGCTTAATTGCCCATCCCCTAGTGGAAAATCTGAAACATGAAACTTTCGACGAGCTCTCCTTTTCCTCTTGGCCTTGACATCCTCGCCTTCATGGCTCTTTCCTTTCTTCTTACTAGGACCTGGGGCACTTCTTCCTTCCTTTTCCTCTGTGGTCCTCTTCCCAATAGGCATCACTAATGTATCCTCTAGCTTTGATGCCTTCTCCAAGGTGACTACACTTAGCACTTTTGTCTTCCCCTTTTCCTCCTGGGTCAGTCCACTGGTTCCTTCGTCTCCCTTAATTTCGATGCCATAATCATTTGACCTCGTTAACACCTGTCTTGGCAATGGATACATGTCTCCCCCCATCCTTGGTGGCTTATCACATTGCGGGCTGATGTGACCCAACTCTCCACAATTATAACATGTGGGCGTCTGCCTCCAAAACCTACCATTGCTTTGTCCAACACCATTCCTAGGCCTTTCTTCACCTCCTGGCTGATTTGCAAACCGCCCTCGACCTCGATTATTTCCCACTTGACCTAGCATGTTTAGGCTGAGATTCTTCATCAAATCAACCACTTGCCTCATGTCTTGCCTTAGGCCATCATCTTGCACTGCTGTAGTGACCACTGCTGGCATAGCCTGAGTAGTAACAGGAACCACTGGTTCATGATGAACCCCTGACATACGACCTTGTAAAGAGTCCATAGGCTGAAATTCAGACCTCATTGGCAAAGACTCCACCCCTAATTGGCTCATTTTCCTCAGCTTCCACTCTTTGTTCCTTGCTACCTCTAGTGCATCCTCATATGTCCTAGGCTTCTTTAGCTCCACTCTCCAATGTATATTCTCCCAAAGACCAGCCAAGAACCTGTCCTTCTTCATCATGTCAGGCGGGGGTACCTGTGGTGCTAAAGCCTTGCACATTCGCTCCCATGCCAATGAAAACTTACGTATGTACGCATCTACTGGCTCACCTTCCTTTTGCACCAAAGCCTGTACTTCTTGCCACACCTTGTCAGGATCTTCTATCTTCACAAACTCCACTTCCAACCCATGTCGTAGATTGTCCCAACTCAACCTTACAGGTGGATCATCCACACGCAACTCCTCTTCAAATGCTTTAGACCAAACTTGTGCATCACTCTTCAAACAAATTTGGAGAAGGCGTAACATCTGCGCAGGGTCATGAATCTGGTTGCTAATGCAGGCAACCTCCATCTTTTCCAGAAAGTCCTCCACATCTTCATCACTTCTTCCATGAAACTCCGGATAAGAGAAAGCCATGGCTAGAGAACCCCTTCGAACACACGTGCAAGAACCCAAAACTTTTCACTACCCAATTCCCAGAAACTTCAATGGAGCTCAACTTTAGATAAGGACAAACACATGCACATCAAATGAGTTTTCATAGTTAATCATCGGAATGACAACAGGCAAAGGACATTCCAGGATCTCTCTCAATCTTCTTGGCCCAAACATAAATACTATGCGCTGCTGGAAAAAGATCTTCCTGGACACATGAACATTTATCTGGATTCTTTGAGTTAAATGAAAAGGAGTGAATTGAGGGCCATTTTGATCATCCATTAAAGCCAACCATGAAGCTCCCAAGAAAGCACACCTGTCTTATCCTCTGATTTTGCCAAAATTTCAGCAGTATAACAGCATAAATGGCTCAAAAGACCAAAAAACTAGCCATCATAATTTGGAAAAATTTTGGCAGAGTTTCCCCAGAAGTAGAGCAGTGTGAACCCAAAAGTATAGACTGTATATGTATGCATAAACTGTCAACAATAGAACCCGAGCATCAAATAGGACTCACTAGTACATAGCCTATGGCGAGGTCATGAAAAGGGTGCTCCAGCTACCTGTATCACCGAAAGGATCTCTACATTTGAGAATCCCCCAGCTCAATAAAAACCTCACGCTATCGACCCTCACACGAAGGCTAATGCAAATCGCGTATAGTCAAGTCTCAGAAATGACTATCTAGACCAAGTCTCAGAAATGGCTGGGACTGCCAAATACAACCAAGTATGGCTCCACAAATGCGTACAATGGCAGTTTCCACAAGTAACGTACAATTCAGCAGACAATGCCCTTAAATAGGCACCAAGTGATGCATACCCACAACAACTGCAAGTGACATCATTGCTAGTATATCACTGTACTCCAGCTACCTGTACCTGTGTGAATCACCTGTACCTGTACCTGTACCTGTACCTGTTCCTGTAACCTGTAACCTGTAACCTGTAATCTGTAATCTGCAACCTGCAACCTGCAACTTGTAATCCCAAAGCTCGAAGCTTGAAGCTCGAAGCAGAAGGTACTCGAAGAAGATCCTCCGTGGGGACGCCAAAAGAATGTGAGCGGGATGAAAACACACACAGCGCCTCTATAACGACCCGACACACACTCTTGGGAAGATACACACACACACTAGGGTGCACCACTCGGCTTACACAACACACCTGGCCGAGACAGGAAACACACCTATGGAGTGAGAGGAGAGAGATTATCCACTTGCCCACTCCACACAGACACACACACACACACACACCCAAAAAAAAATCAGCTCAAAAGAGGATAATTTCTGATATTTAGATACAAATGAGCTTGGGCCAACACCAATGGGGCAAACAGCTCACACAATGTAGGTAAAATAAGCCAGATACAATCACAAATTGGAGAAGAAACTTCGCTCATAGGAGAAACTTACACAGAAAAACAGCAGGAAAAGAGTGAGGAATTTGGCAAAATGGACAGCGCCATCGCGTCCGGAATGGCCCAAAACCCCAGTCTACAATGTCAAAGTGCTCAAATCCGACCTCGGATGAGCAGTTTACGGCCAAAACAGGCTCCAAAATGAGCAAAAACACACTTGCGGCTGTTCCTCCTCTCTTCTCCACGTTTTTTCTGGTCTTCTCTCAGTTTTTTCAGTTCCCACACTTAGATTTTTTAGTTGGGCACCCTTGGCCTTTTAGATGACCTCAAATGGACCCCGAACAGGCCAAAAACTGACCTCGCAGTGCATAGTTGTTACCTTTTTGCATCATTCGCACACCTGGCACTCAGCTTTTTTCCAATAATGCACCTCGCCACCACGTGAAGTGGCCCCAAAAAAAGGTCCTCATGATGACCTTTCTGCATAATTCTCACAAGCAAACACCCACGTTGTGTCCGTCCTCATCTGCGTGCAAATATTGACCTCGTTTGCCCTCCTGACGCCACTAGATGCCATCTGACGCACCTGCTTACCTCACGTCGTCGGCCCGCGGATAGCTTCCTCGAGAAGTTTTACATGCTATAAACTCCTCATTATTGTAGAAAAACACAGTAGTACTGGTAATAGCGAAAATCGATGCACTATGTACACCCTGTCCTACCTGTACACATGTGGGCCCCACATAACCACCTGGCTAAGGAAAATGGGCAATCCTTTATTTGATGCACCATGCATGGGTATGTACATATGCGCAATCCCTTGCTCCAAAAAACTCCTGACAGCGTCATCCGTGTGACGAAGCCCGTAAGTGCATTTGCACTCATAGAAGTGGGATCTAGAAACTGGTCTACCATACTAAAGTCCTGCACAAAGAAAGTAAAAGAAAGCGTCAGAATACCTTTTTTTAAATTAACTTTAAGCTTAATTTTAAATCATCGTCTTCACACAAACACTTACAGGCCTACCCGGGGGATTTACTGTGGAAAAATTATCGCACCACGTAAGTGCAAGGAAGGGGGGTTTTTTACAAGTTACATAAGCGTATAAGTTAGGGGCAGACCCCCAATCATTTATATCCCAAGCTCAAAAATAAGGGAGAGGGGGTAACATATTTATGAGGAAGGGGGAGGGGGGGAGTTGGGGGGACTGCTCCGTGTTGATTACTTGTAACAATTGGTCACTTTGTGCACTAGAACTTGGATGAATTTTGGGGAAGGTACGTTGCTAGTCACTCTTTGATTAGCTTTATTCATTTAGATCATGTGAGACCAAAATTTTATATGTAAGATAGGGGTATGAGAGTTTTCTTCATTGATTGTCGTATAAGCGTAGAAAGGGGGGTCATATTCCCTAATATGAGTCGTATATAGGGGTTTTATCAAAGTTGTCCGCTCGCAGGTGGCGTCCCGTTTTGCATATAGAGTGAATCCCCCGGGCAAGCCTAGGCCTTGAGGAGTGAGGCATCATCGATAAGATCTTGCAACGTATCATCGTCTATCTCTAATTGCATACATAACTCTTCCCCAACTCGTTCTGGCAGATTGTCTTCATCCATTGCATCTTCATCTACAAGTGTCATATCTGCCTCGTCTGCGTCATCCCTCGTATATCTGTCAGCTTCCTCTGCCATACCTTCGTCCATCTCATCTATTGTCACAGTAGTATCTGCGTCGTCTGACTGACTTTTCTCTAAGAACTCTTGCCCTTCAAATACTTGTTTATTTCTTGGAGCAACCTGAACCACAAACCACCATTGTCGCTCTCGAGGATCCGGTACAGAGACCACTTGCTCGCAATGTTCGGGGAGAGCAAATGTGTCGCTCGCATCTGTCCAAACCTTTGTAGGATCTATTTCCACAAGCTTGTTTCCATCTCTGCATGCCGTTGCATTGCGACCAGAAGTAATCACCTTGAACCACTTTACATCTAACAAAAACATCTCAAATCGGCTCGATTGTCTTTCATTCCCATGATTGTCTTCCAGAGGAGCTCTCCTACATTCTTGAATATATGCATTGGATCCAGCAAATGGTTAATTAGTAGATCACCCCAGTATGGCAACGTATGGAGAATGGACAAACGTTTCATTCTTGGAATAGGTTGCCCCTCATGTTGCTCCCATCGGCGACGCCACTCTTGTACATGCATAGGACGACATTCGACGCCACCAAGCTGACCTTCGCACAAGTGATGGCCATCTGGAAGATAACGGTGGTGGTCTTGATAAATTGTCTTTTGAAGAGAGGCAGAATAGCGTACATCCAAAGACGGCCCGCAAATTGGGCATGCATTGTATCCCGAAGTTGTAAGCCCTGCATATATTAAAGCATGATTCAGGCCAAGGCAAAGTGCTTGCGAATAGCGAGAATTTTGTAAATCAAGAACCATTATCATAAGCTTCTTTGTATCTTGGCCAATCATGCATAGTCCACAGAAGAAGTGCATGGATCCTTGCATGTTGTTGTCCTACTGGTTCAACTGCATCTGCTATGTCGATCCCATGCCATAACTCCTGGAGCTCGTCAACTAGTGGAGCTAGATAAACATCCATGTTTTTTGCCTTGAACTTATCATGTACAATCAAGGTTAATATCAAATGACCCTTCTTGATGGCAAGCCACGGTGGGAGGTTGTAATTGATAAGGCACACAGGACAAGTGCTCCATGACGAGCTTCTCAAGCCAAATGGATTGACTCCATCCATTGCCATGCCCAAACGCAAATTGCGTGGTTCACTCTTAAAATGTGGCCAGGTATCTTCAATGTGCCTCCAAGACATTGAATCAGCGGACACCCTAAATGTTGTGCCAGTGGATCTATTCGTAGAATGCCACCGCATCAACTTTGCAATGGAACCACAACGAAACATGCTTTTTATCCTAGTAATAACAGGGAAATGCCGCAACACTTTAGATGGCACTGTCTCGCCAACCGCATCTTGTTTGTAGCGCATTGCTCCGCACTTAGGAAATGACAGACAATCTTCGAATTCATTGCGAAAAAGAATGCAATCATTTGGACATGCATAAATCTTGTTGTAGTCCAAGCCAACTGAGGTCAATAGTTGCTTTGCGTCTAGCCTGGAGGGGGGCATTTCATTGCCAGCCGGGAGAAGTTTCTCCCGCATAAATCTTGGACATGCATAAATCTTGTTGTAGTCCAAGCCAACTGAGGTCAATAGTTGCTTTGCGTCTAGCCTGGAGGGGGGCATTTCATTGCCAGCCGGGAGAAGTTTCTCCCGCAACAACCTGTTTAAGCCACATTAGATTAAAAAGCTCCCCAAGCAAGTCACCATTGCAATCGAAAAATCTCTTTTGTAAATTATGTACCTAAACAAAGCAGTGACGCTTGCATCTGACCACCCGTACACTGGCTGAAGATTCAAAAACGCCAGACAAGTACAAAGCACAGATATTTTGGCGCCTTCATAGATTGGTTGACGTGCCAACTTCCTCAACATTTCTTCAGGAGATAGGCGCACGGCTTCTGGTGCTGCATCGTTAGCGTTCTCCTCACTTGTCTGGAAGAAGGCATCCAGCATCTCCTCAATGCCATCCTCTTCTGTCTGTAAGCCCTTTTCTGCTTCCATCCTTGGCTCTATATTGGTTGGACCTTCACGCATAATCCTTTCTCTCTCTCTCTCTCTCTCTCTCTCTCTCTCTCTCTCTCTCTCTCTCTCTCTCTCTCTCAGATGTAGGTGTTATGTCGCAAAAATCAATGCCCGTTCTGTAGGAGTCGTATTGTAGATTCTGTAGGATTTCTCTAGCAAACTCTCCGTACTTGTGCACATGCTCATTACATATCCTACGCATGCGTAGGATTTGATGCTTGCAGAGCGTGCACGAGCATGCAATATTTTCCTCCATGTTAGTTGATGACGTTGCCATCTACAATGATTATGAATGTTGTTTTAATATATATACTCCTCACAATGTAAACTACCTCGCATTCTCTAGTCTTGCCCGATCTCCGTAGTGCACCTCGGTCCAGAGGTGTACGGAGATCAGGACCATCGGGTCAAAATATCATCTTTATTGGTCAAATCCTATATGGGTAGACACATACGTGCACTCCCAAGTGTACATGGCAATGCATGTAGCGGGAAAAACCCCTTTGCCTCTTTTAGTTCCATAGTTTCTTCTAGAGGGAGAGAGAGAGAGAGAGATAGAGAGAGTTTCTGTCCTTTTCACACAATTGGTCAGCCAACTTAACTCTTTTACACCGACTTTCTCTATCTACTATCTATCTCTCTCTCTCTCTACCTTTGTAGCTATCTCTAGTTAATTCTCTCTCTCTCCATATATATATATATATCACTCTCTATTTCTCTCTCTCTCTACGTACCCTATCTCTCGTTCTTTCTCTCTCGATCTTGCTCTCGCTATCTCTCTTTCTCTCTCTCTCGATCTCGCTCTCGCTATCTCTCTTTCTCTTTCTCTCTCACTCTCTCTATTTAATTTCTGTTTGCGGGTCGCCGCGACGGATGTCCATAGCATAGCTCTCAAGCATCAACATAAAATTATCGATACAGGGGAAGCGACTCGGATGAGGCATGGAAACTCACTAGGGTGTCAATCCTAATGAAGTGAACTCGAAGATATGCAACTACTAACTCTACAAGCAAATCAAACGCACGAAAGCCAAGTAATCTGCCTATGTCCTTCTACACAGCTCTATAATCATCACGCCCGTTCACCATGCAAATCATATCGGAATCGCACGAAACTTGAAGGGAAGCTACAGGGGACTATCAGGAACATATCCTATCACTATCACAGCATTCTGAGAAGGTACAATGATCGCAATCGTTCGTCCCAAAGTATGAAAAAACAGTAAACGATTGATCCTAAAGGGTCGTTTTAGGGTCCCTAAAGCCTCTCCTAGGGTCAAAACAACATAAAATACGCATATAAACACTCAAAACACCGATTTAAGGCCTAAACGGATGCGGTTGAAACCTTCACCGAATCTTGAATGCTTACACTTGAATGAAAGAGCAGAGTAAGAGGAACACAATGCAAGAAACAAAACTGAATTTGGATTACCGTAGCCACAGAAGCGATGATTACAAGTTGGAGCAAAGAGGTAGCTCTCTGTACGTAATGCAGTAGTCCCTTATCTTCAAAAAATAATCTCCCTTTCCCACTAACCTTAGTGTATTATATACCTAGGGCTTTCTAAAGTGGCCGGCGGCAAACTTCTCATGGACCTTTACATACATCATTGGAAAAATTACATCTTTGACTCAGACTTGACATAGGCGATTGTCATTAGACTTTTACAGGGTTTGATGTATTAAACATCGGAAAAATAATGTGACCACATCAAAACTTTGGCCGGCTGACTCAACGGCGCCTTGGCTAGGTGGGCGCTTGTATGTTGTTATCACCTCCAAACACTCCCCCCTTCCTAGCTCATGTCGTCCCTTGACACGACCTTGTGCAGTCTTGTCATAGGGTTGTCTTTAGCTTTGTCTTCAAGGTTGGTCTTCATCTTGGGAAGCCCGTTGTCGTTGATGACGCTCCCCCCTTCCTTGAGTGATGCATAGATGTCATGTTGTTGATACATGATTTAAGCTTTGATTATCGAGGCAACGTTTCTTCTTGTTGTGCATTCGCCTCTTGGTTGTCAATCTTAGCTACCGTAAAGATGGATGTTTAAGTGTTTGATCATGTAGAACTGATTTTCCTTGTGGCGTGGACTTGATGATGGATATTCTTTCAAGGTCCACTGCAATTTGAGTTGTTTGCAATAGGTCACCAATGTTGAAACACTGTGTGAGCTATTTTTTATTGTTGTGGATAGCTCGCTTGCTAAATTTCTCATTGCTTGATGTTGTAGTCCATTCTTTGACTTGCCATTGTTGGATGGAGCTTTGTTGTCACCCTTGAAGATAAAAGATTCTCTTGATAAGCATATGGAGACCTGCTGTTTTTACTCCAAGTTGTTGTTGATTGATTTGGGTAGCCCTTTCCTCATTGTTGATGGAGAAGGAATATATACAAGAAGTTGATGATTAGGTCTATATTAGGGTCTTAAAACCTGGATGACCAAAGGGAAAAAACCCGGTGGGAAAAAAGTGCCTTTGGTATACGCTCTTATTGGAGTTGAGCATTTTGACTCGAAGTACCTGTCATGCAAGGTGAGTGCTTGGGAGAAACAAAGGAAGAGTGCCTAATGTAAGTGCCAATTATGGGACACTCTATATCCTTATGAGAAGTTTTCAAACAAAATCATGTAGTGTAAAAGATGGAGTTGATGGGTGCTTCAAGGAACAAATGTAGAACATGTGACATCAAAGGACGTCTCAATAGCTTGCACGTTTCCAAGAAGGGTTTTCGATGTAGAAGCTTCTCCACTCATTCCTCACTATGCATAGTGCGTGAGTGTCTTTTGGACTCTCTTCTTCACTTTACCAAACTTAAAATACATAGACTTGGACTCTTATGCTCACCTATACCAGCATGAGCGACACAACATAAATATGCTCAACTCCTCCACCTTGAGCAGTACCTAGAATAGCAAAGACTCCTAGACCACAGAGAATATTACTTGAAGCTTTGGGACTAATGCCTTGCTCATTTAGTGGCTCAGTTGCCCGACTCTTGACTTTTATGCCATGTATTTTTAATGGCGACTTGGACTTACCTGTTCATGGCCTGAAACCCAATGCCATAAGTTCTTGAGATTAAGGCCTCTATCATTGTGTTGGTCTTTGGATGCCACCATTTTGTCGAGTAGATTGGCATATGTTGGCTCCTCTTGACTTGCTTGGTGTATGTTGATACTTCTTTGTAAAACAAGTCCTTCAGCTCTGATAGGGCTTGATGTAGCCTTTGCATTAATTTCCATGAGAAGCGATTGTCGAGATGTGTGGGTTCTCTGTGATTGAGTTTCCACTAGCAATTTTGGAACCCATCTTGTTTTTGGTCCTTGTGTGACCCTCTTTGGCATTTTATCTTCTTCTATAATTTGATGGACACTAGGCTTTGGTATCCAAACGTGATTATTTCCGTTGTAAAATCCTTGCTTTTGTAATTGATGACAAGGTATCCATCTGTAGATTGCAGCAGCCTTGGTTGTAATTGGCTTCTGTTGGCTTTTTATTGTTGTTGATTGTCTTTGTGTGGGGTCATTTGCAACTTGGTTGGTCTTAGTGGCTCTAGGTTGAGCAACTACTTTGGGTAACCATATTTGGGTGTTACCTTCATAGAATCCTTGTGCTTAGAGTAGCTTCACTGGAATCACCTGCTGATTCACCTGTTTGTGTTGGGTATCTTTGTTGAAGTTTGATTTCGGTACCCAAACTTTTCGCATTGCCCGCTTGGAAGGTCTTTTTGTTTGCCTTTTGTTGGTGTTCTTTCGCTTCCCTGAGTATTTTGTATTCCGCTGATAGCACGTCTTGTTCCTTGTAGAACTCGTTGGTTGAGGTGGGTAGGTCCAGGCTGTTAATTTAGGCTTTTTGGCCCAAACATTAGTGTTTCCTTCGAAGTAGCCTTGAGCAGTGATTGACTCATTTGATGCTATCCACCCTGTCACCTTTTGTTGTTGTGGTTGAGCCCATGTTTCATGTATCCAAACTGGGTCTTTGACTTGGATGTGCTCTTTGGATACCAACACTTGGTTGACATTCTTCGGCTTCTTCTGGATGCTTTTTTGTGATGGAAACTTTGGTTGATAGACTTTTTGCTTTGGTTTCCATTGCATTGTTGATGGTGTGGCTCTTGATGTAGAGGCTTCGTGGGAAATTTGATGGAAGCTCGTTGAAGGTAAAGTCGTCTGGCGAGGTTGATATACTTCAATGTTTACTTTTGCTTTACCTTTTTCCACGATGGTTGGCGATTTCTTCTCTGCATGGATTTGAGAAGCTTCATGGAGTCTTACCGTTGTTGTTGTTGTTGAAGCTTTTGATTGTTGTCAAAAGAAGATGTTCCTCCATCTTTCTGTGAGGACCAGGCTCTCTTTGATATGATGGGAGTTGATTATGTGGAAAGTATCTTTATACTCCCCGGTACTCAATTTGAGTACAGCTTCTACCACTCCAAAGCTAGTAATCGGCATTTTTGAACTTGTGTAAACTGTTTCTTCTAGCTCATTGATTGGTGGCTTTCCCATCATGATCCATGTTCCATAAGTCATTAGATTCTTAGTAGCATAAGGATCAATCGCGGCTGAACATGTAACCTTGAGCCCTGTTTGTCCGCATAAATTGAATTTGATCATCGTTGGAGATAGTCCATCTTCTTCCTTGTCCCTGTTCTTCTTTTGATCTTGCGTTTGTTGAAGATTTCCCGTTGAACTTGGAATATTTTCTCCTTCATCTACTTTCAGTTGCACTTTTTTTGGAGTCGGCTTCTTTGTTTCTTCAGGTATGTCAATGATGACATATTCTCGTTGTTGCTCTGCTTTCTTCATGTGCACTTTGGCATCATGCTCCATGACGTTGCTATCTATTTCACCTTTTCTGTCTTCACACTCACAAATCTCGTTAGCTTCCTTCAACACCTTTATCGTAAATACGGGAGTTATATCATACCCTTCCTCATCACAAAACTTAGTCGGGGTCACCTCATTCACACACACATCAAGAGTCGCCAGTATTTGATTCCATCCAAATGGCTCAAATAACTCCTCTGGAAAGGGTTCTGGTATGTAAGCTTCATCGTCCATTGATCTTTCTAGGATGCAATCCTCCTTCACTGAGCTTCCACACTTCGAAGCACCACACATCCAAAGTTCTTGTTTGGTTTGTAGCCACGCAGGTATCTCTTTCCCATTGACTATAGAAGAGTCAATTTCTTCTAATGGATTTCTATTCACATCTCTATAGCTATGGTTTTTTATGCTTATTTTTGTGGTGATCTTTTTATGTCTCAAGTAGATATAGTCATAGCCCCAATCTTGAACCATCTTAAGTTGACGCATGAAAGGTCTTCCTAAAATGATATCAAAATTGTTCCCTTTTCCAAAATCTACTATTGCAAATGTATGTTCATATTCAATTCCACAAGAAGTCACAATAATTTGCTCTAGGATACCCAGATCTTTTTCCGTGTATCCATCTGCAAGTTGCAGCTTCATTCTAGTTTTCCTAAGCGCTGGTCTACCCCATTTTTCCCAAACGTTTTTTGTGGCTATGGCTACTCCAGCCCCACTATCAAGTACAGCCAATGTTTTAACTCCTTTGTATTCCACAGGTAAGGTGGTGTTTCCTTCTTCTCCTTCACAATATTCCCCCACCTTGTTTATTGGCACAGGTTTAGCGTCTGCACTTTCTTGTTGAGTTTTGTTTGATTGTTCATTTGAGGGTAGATCTTGAAGAGGTATATTTAATCCCATCTTCCCCAAATTGTTGCCTACTTCATCCCATACATGTGGTCTAATCTTAATCAGTTCAGATAGAGTAATGGTGCACTCTATTGGAGCTGACATCAACTCTTGCATACTCTTTGTATCCATCATCTTGGATATGGGTTTCCTCTGAGATGGCACCACTCTAGTCTCTGAGTCTGCCTCATGTTCTCCTATGTATGAGGGTAAGGTCTTCAAGGACTCTGGTTTGCTTTCAATTGAAACTTCTGTCCCTGCATCTCCATTTAGAGATTGAATGTCTCCCTGATAGACTTCATTCCCAGTATTGACCTCAATTATGGGTGCAGATTGGAAAGTCGCACTTCCATCTTTTGCACTTCTAATTGCTTCCCACAATTCATTTGGCCATGGCTCATCTATCTCTGGGATAGGTGCCATAAATTGTGATTTTGACCTTGCATCATTAGTGGTGTTGGCCACTACTCGATCATCTAGTTGAATTTCTAGGTTTTTGGTTTCTTGTGTTGCAGTCTTTGCTTGCACATCCTTTTGTGATTTTAGCTCAATGTTTCTTTGAGTTAATGTTTCAACAACCTTTGCCTTAAGCATTTCAAATCCAACATTTTTTGGTTTTTTTTCTGGAGGTGGAATTGGTGCTTCAGGCTCCATCATTGCCTGTGCACCACTATCAAAGGCTCTCAAAATCCCGACACAATGTGGAGTGGATGGCCACAAAGTGTCGACCACCTCGAAGTATTCCCATGTGGACCTCACCCCCCCAGTGGTAGTTGTTTTTTACTTTTCTTTTTTATATGTTTTTCTAAGAGTGTCTATGCGGTTCCTGACATGGTCCAGTGTAAAGGTGCCAATGAACTCATTATTTAATTGGAATGTAACTTCCTCCTAGTCTTTTGGTCTCAAATTGCCTTTGTTTACATCAGAGCATCGCTCTTCGTAGTATTTAAGCAAGGTCGATGTTGCGGTCTCATCCCACACTGGTATCGCCGCAAAAGGACATTTAGCCCCCTTGGTGGACCCACTAGATGAGGTCACAAGAGGACGCAATGGAACAAGAGCTGGGGTAGTGGACATAAGAGAAGGTCTAACATTCATTTCCGGCATTGTCGGAGAAGCCCCCATGCGAGGAGTCTTGAAGCCTTCGGAAATCAACGAAGCAAATGTTGCAGGTGGTGGCCTTTGACGTATGAAGGAAACACGAGGAACAACACTAGGTTGGACAGGATGGTCAACTGGCTCAATCCTATGTTCTCAATTGACTGACCCTCACTCAATGTGCCCCCCCAACCACCTTCCTTAAGCAACTACATAAACCCTAGGTCTTTGTTCAATTCTGTTTCAAACATTGTTTTGTGACCACCCAACCCACTAGGCTCTCTCTCTTGGTTGCCTAACTCTCCCTCTTACCCTAGCCATTCTTGACTACCTCTAGGTCGCTTGGGGATGCGTGCAAGCATTGTAGTGACTCATTGGATTTTGGCCGGAAATATCCCTAACAATTAATGACATGCATTCATGACTTAAGCAGGAAAACATGCATTTCAACTATTGGGAGAACAACTCTGGAACCAGAAAGAAATTTATAGAAGGTGATAAAAATAATCATTTTCTTCAATTACAAAAACCAATACATGATGCAAAAATCGATTCTCAAATTATCAACCACATTGCAGGAGAACTCAAATGTGCTGATGATGAGCGTGAAAGAAATAGTGTGTGTGTGTGTGTGTGTGTGTGTGTGTGTTTTGGTGGGTTTTTTGGTTGGGGGGGCAAGGGGTGGATACCTCGATGCCTGGATAGCAGATGTGTGCGAGCTGCTTGTGGAGAATACTCAAATTGGCTACATGTACAGCTGCAGTGAGAGCTTGTGGAGAATTTGTGAAGCTATAGCGGATGGTGATTATGAAGATATGCGAGGAGCAGGCCGTTGCGTAGATGCCGGCACGGGGATGAAGGGCCGTTGCATGTTCTTGCATTTGATTGGCCAGCCAAATATGGCATGGCTGGCTGGATTGGAGGAGGTGTAGCTCTTCTTGGAGAGTGGCAAAGGGCATGCCACGTCAGTTTTTGCAGCCAGCCGGAGAGCTCATGACCATGTGCTCACTACATGAGTGCAGCAAGAGAGAGAGAGAGAGAGAGAGAGAGAGAGAGAGAGAGAGAGAGAGAGAGAGAGAGAGAGAGAGAGAGAGAGAGAGAGAGAGAGAGTAGCTCCAAGCAGGATTTGGGACCTCAACTCAAGGCGTCTATGCTCTGATGTGAAGAGCACTCAAGAGGGACGCAGGCTCGATGTGGAACTTGGAAGGCCGCTCAACTAAAGATAATAAGGATCTAAGGAAGGCCTTAGATCTAGCCACGTGGATCTAAGGCTTGCCTTTTTAATATATATATATATATATATATATATATATATAAGATATCTATACTATTATAACGTGGGAAGGGATTTCGGCCCCTCCCCTCGGACACGTGTCAGCATGAGCTTCATCCGATAGATTTTGGACCAATGCACTACGCAAGGTGACACAAGCGTCAAGGGAGAGCAGTCAACACAGTGTGTGTGTGTGTGTGTGTGTGTGTGTGTGTGTGTGTGTGAGAGAGAGAGAGAGAGAGAGAGAGAGAGAGAGAGGTGTTGGGCCATTGGCTCCACCTCCGATGGCATATTTTAGACCAGTGTACCAAGAGTGTCTAAGTTGACACATGAAATGCCCAAGGAACTGTCTGGCTTGGATTCACCGCCCAACCGCCCTTATATAGCCCCTGGCTACGGAATCCCCTATTCCACACTGGCAGTTGTCCACTTACTGGCCCACGTCCGTGACCTCCCCTGGGTATGCCCTTGGCATGACATTACTCCCCCTTGGAGAAGCGTTTTCATCCTCGAAAACAAGAGTCATGATACACTAATGGTTTCAACAATGGCATCCTTCATGGATCAAGCTGTTTGCTTGAGTGGAACATGGTTCAGTAGGAGGGTCAATGAAACCAAGAGTAACATCTTGATTTTTCAATTTGTCGTCCCTTTGTAACCATCTTGTGTTACCAGCTCCTATCTCATCATAGTGTGTAGACTCCATTTAGAATGCACATGAGTATGCGAAACGAGCTATGACAACAAAGATGTACCCAAAAGAGTACCACTTTCCATGAAAAGTAACTTGCCCACATAACTCATCAACCAAGTTTAAGTCCTTGACTTGCTCTAAAATTTCATCAGTAAACAACCCCACCATAACTAGTGTTGAAGGTTGAGAACCAAACTTAAACATGAAGGGACTAAACTGAGTCACAAACATGCTTTACGTTATTGTAATCAACACCAACTAGAGCAATACATTCTTGCTAATTGGATTGCTTGGTGCTAACATATGTGCTTTGCATATCCTTCAGCACAAGAGTACACTTGTAAGTTGTAATCTGCCTATCCTCTTTGGATTCTGGCAGTATTGAGATGTGTTTTTTCTCCACGATTTACAGACAGTCATCCCAGAGGACTGGTAAACGGGGATCACAATATCAGACAACATTGTTCAGGAATCAACAATGTCTGAATAACCATCGTGGTTAACTGGAAAAATCCACAAACACCCAAACCGAGTCATGACCTCTATTGGTGATTGATAGACCCCAAAGTAAGCTCATAGAGATACTACACATAGAGGACAAAATGCTTCATAAGCAACAACTTGATGAATATGCATGCCATTCCAAATCAGCCTTTGCTAAACACTGGGGCCCATAACACCTAGTGTGCATGCATTTAGCAAATAATAAATCCGAACCTATATATTCATAATCGTCCTTGCCAATACTGATGGCGAATATGGTGTTCCTGGCACACATTGAAGAGGAGTGTAGATAGTTACAAAAAGAAGCTGAATACTTGCTATTGCAATCATTTGCAAGTCTTACTGAAATGTTTGAACCATCGTAGAAGGTGAAACAGTGAGCACTTCTAGGTACAAACAATGAAACCTTTTCATTAGAAACTCATAGCCTTTCTATATGCATAAAACAACCATTTGTAATGTTGTTTAGTTGTACCATCTGATAAAGTCTTACCCATAATGACAATGTCGCCATTCTTGCCCTATTGGTTTGGCGCTCTTTGAGCACTCCAAAATCACTTATAGGCGATGAGCACGGATGTTTTCCAATAACTACCTAACTTATGATCAATCATGTTGTCCAATAACCACTTTGAATATTATTTGAAGGCACCAAATTCAAACAATTATCGAAGTCCTCAAGTCGACGATAAAGACTTGGAAGAATTTTACCCGAAAATGTTTCTACAATCTCAAAAATACTGAGATTTTGGCTGCAAAAGGTATTTCCGTCTTGCCTGGGGCCGCAACAACAGCACCAAGAATTTGATGCACTCTGCGAAGGTGCTTGAGACTGTGCATCATTCCCGCATGCATTGTGGGTCCAGAAAAGTCTGTGGGTACCTTCCCTAGCCGTAAAAAGGCCCTAAGGCCAAATGTCTTGGGCGCTTGTTGTATGAATAGAAGAGGGCGATGGCTAAAATTTGCAGGGCAGTGGCGCGAGGGAGATAGCCTCGTCACTATATGGCACGGTTCCGGGTTAGAGGGGATCTAGGGCCCAAATTTGGGGGGCAAGGCGGCTTTAGTCTCCGCCGTCGGATCACATAGTGAACTAGGGGTGAACTGGGGGTGAACTGAGGGTGAACTAACGGTGAACTTGGGGCGGGTAAGCTAGGGGTGGGTGAACTGGGGGTGAACTAGGGGCGCCTAAACTAGGATATGATCATGTGCCATGCCAACATGGACAGTGACGCGCGCTAGCGTGGTGGTAGGGCACTCGTGTGGCAACCGAAACGTCCCAAGTTCGACCCACACCCCGCGAGGTGGGTGAACTAGGGGTGAACTGAGGGGGGGTGAAACTAGGAGTGAACTTGGGGTGCCATTTTTGCCCCGAGTTCACCCCCAGTTCACTACGTGATCCGATGCCCGAGATTAAAGCCGCCTCGCGCCGCCAAATTTGGGCTTTAGATCCCCCCTGGATAGATCCGTGCCATATAGTGACGAGGGGGAGATAGGGAGATGAAGACGTCACGGGTGTTGCTCCCCAGGCCATGAGCGCGTGACAAAAAACTATCACAGGTCCTCTACGACCCTAACAAGTCCGGCCTCATCGATTTTTGCCATGGTCGACTGCACCTGTCTTCCCCTCCTAGGGTGCTTGCCCACGGTCGCAATCCTCGACTTTGACCTTGACCTCGTCTTCTGCTAAGCGGCCATGCCCGCCTACGAGGTGCTTTTGGCCCTCCTATTTGCATGAACATGCAAAATCATGCCCAAAGCTCATGAGCACCACGCCCTGGTTCCCAAAACTCATGGCGCTGATACCAATGAAATGCCCAAGGAACTGCCTGTCTTGGATTCACCGCCCAACCTCCCTTATATAGCCCCTGGCTAAGGAATCCCTTGTTCCACACTGGCAGTTGGCCACTTACTAGCCCAGGTCCGTGACCTCCCCTGGGTATGCCCTTGGCATGACAACACAGGCGTAGGACGTGCACGCGTGAGAGCAAAAGAGAAAGAGAGAGGTGCCAACTCCACCTTCGAGTCTCCGACATCTTCTTAGCTAGACTGCTACCTCACTGCACGTTTGAGGTCTTCTGAAAAATCCACGTGCACATTGAAGGCATGTGGCATTACACAATATGCTCATAATAGAATTCGCCATGATATTGTTAGATCATGGTTGTTGAGAGAAAATGTCGTCCTTAGCACCACCTTGGTTGGCATGTATCAATAAATGCGGTGCACTTCATAAAGCACAAAAAGGGTGTGAGGAGCCTCTTGACCAGGATGTCATCTCTTGGAATGCACTAATTGCGGGATATGTCCAACTGGGGTACGGCCAAGAAGGAATGTGCTATTTTCAACACATATGTGAAGCGAGGGTGTCTCTCCATATGCAATCACATTCGCTTGCATCTTGAAGGCAAACATGGCAAGGAGAATGGGCAGATCCACGACGAGACGTGTGTAGCTTGGGCTCTATAATGGGGGAAGGAAAGGCAAGCGTCAAGGTCACAAAGCTCTGAGCTATTTTCAACAGATGCAGAGAGGGCACATCTCTCTAAATGCAATCACATACACTTGCACCTTGAAGGCATGTGGCATTACACAAGATGCTAATATGGGTAAAAGAATTCATGATGATACTGATAGACTCAGGTTGTTGAAAGAAAATGTTGTGCTTAGCACTGCCTTGGTTGACATGTATCCCAAATGTGGTGTACTTCATTGAGCACAAAAGTGCGCAACAAGCCTCCTAACCGGGATGTTGTCTCTTGGAATTCACTAATTGCAGGATATGTCAAACTTGGGCAGGGCTAAGAAGCTTTGTGTTAATTTTGGCAGATCCAAAGCGAGGGTGTCTCTCCAAATGCAATCACATTCGCTTGAATCTTAAAGGAAAACATGACATGAAGGAGGGGGTCTACGACGAGACGTCTAAGCTCTGCCTCTACAATGGAGGAAGGAAAGGCAAGGGTTAGGGTCACGAAGCTCCGGTTATTTTTTAGCAGATGCAAAGAGAGGGCATCTCTCTAAACACAATCACGCACAGTTGCACCTTGAAGGCATGTGGAATTACACATGAATTCACGATGATATTGTTAGACGCGGGTTGTTCAAAGAAAACATCCTGCTTAGCACCGTCTTGGTCGACATGTATCAATAAGTGTGGTGCACTTCACAAAGCACAAAAAGTGCACGAGGAGCCTCCTAACCAGGATATCATCTCTTGGAATGCACTAATTGCGGAATATGTCCAACTGGGCAAGGCCAAGAAGCTCTCTGCTATTTTTTATAGATGTGACGTGAGGGTGTCTCTCTAGATGCAATCACATTCGCTTGCATCTTGAAGGAAAACATGGCATGGAGAAGGGGTGTCACAAGCAGCCTGATCCGCAGCCTGATCCAACTATGTTCCCTGCAAGTCGGTGACGGATAGCACGCACACACACACACACACACACACCGTCGAAGGCAGTCAGCCATGCCACCGCCGAAGGTAGCACCGTTTTACTAGTAAGATATAAGATAGGCTCTCCTTTCCTCCGAAGATAGATCTCGGCTAGCATCTTTATAAGCCAACCTTCCTCTAGGCAGGTCGGTCCATCTTTTCGTTGCTCACTAGTTGGATGAGATAAACACATCAACTAGCATTTCTAGTCCCAAAAAATTTCGTCTCTAAATTGGTTACTTTACCCTATTGGTGCTTTTGGTTTCGTGGATCTTTGCAAGGTGTAAGTTGGCCGTCTAAAGAAAGACTTTCCCGGGCAATACTCACAATAGTGAGTTGTATCGTAAACGCTGATCCAAAAGGAAGGATCCAAAAAGGTCTGCCCTTTTTATGATACATCTCCAGAGATTCTTTGGAAAACATTTAGTTTGTGCTTTTAACAAATGGTTAGATTCGCATATCTTGAATGAAGGGCTCGCTGCTATAACAACAAATTATGATGGAGCTTCGTTTCTTTGTGTCATTATTTATCGTTAGCTTTTGAGAAAGGGACATTGGTCCTCAGAAACCAGTTCCTTTCTACTATCAATGTGTGTATCTTTTGCATGCGTCTGTGTGCATGCACATGCATATGCATGGGTGAGCACCCACTAAGGAAAACATGGGTTAAGTCTTCATAAAAGAGCTGCAGAGCCCTTGAACGGCTTAACATGGGGTATACGTCGTGCTATGAATCCAAGTTCGGGTGGAAAGTGTGGCAATGGACAAAGAATAGGCATTTCCTTAAACAGCAAACTAAGGAAGTATACTTAACACTTCTGTATTCAGAGGATTGGTTCTCTCACTTAACAAGCTATGGAGCAAGCATTAGCTAGAGTCGAGATGGGAGACAGTCATGAAAAACATATGGCACCCAAAATGGCCGCATGGGATGAAGCTCCCTATATGGAAAGTGCTATGGGGAGCCCTGTCGACTGGGGTGAAGGTTCTCACCAGGGGAATTGTCCCGGATAGATATTCACAATGCAAAACGGCTAGTGAAGACCTCCTTCACCTATTTAAGAAATGCCCAGAGACATGTAGCTTGGTAGGGAAGATTTGCAAATGGGTCCAAAAGACCTTTAAAATAGAAATTTTCAAGAACGATCTCTTCTTGGGAGGGAAGGCGTTCAAGATCAAGCAATGCTCATCTCAACACAAATCGTGAGATTTAGCTACTTCAAACATGCTTGGAAGGCAAAGAACTGTCAAATTTTTTAGAGCACCATGAAAGCTGCTAAGTTCACAGAGATAATTCAAGAAAGCCAAGAGGCGGTCATCGCCATTGGAAAACACAATAACTTTGATGAGTGGAAGAGAGCCTTGGATGCCATACTAAATGGCTTATAGGAATAGAGGTGTGGGCTCGTCCCGTATCTTTGGGTACCTTTTTTGGGTAAAGGTATAGGTTCAACCCTTGTCATGGGGTGGCTCCCCTATCAGCCGATGTAACTAGGACCCCTTGAAGCTGGCATGGCTCGGCACAAGCATGGCAAAGCTTGTAAATTGATTGGTTATGACAATATAGTCTACTCACCATTGTGAGTTTTGCAAAAGAAAAAAGAAAGGGTCCACGAGAGGGGAGCCCTGACAGCCCTGCCCATGATGTTTGTAGAGTCTCATCCTCCCCTTTATTTTTGTACATGCAGGCAAGGTCTCTCTCTTGCCCCTCTCTTGGAGGGAATAACGAAGTCTCCTGGTTTGCCCTTGATCTGATGAGGTGGGCTGTTTTGGTGGAAGCACGGCAACCTTGCCTGTAGCATCGTCTGATTTTAATTTTCAAGAGGATTTTTTGCTTCTCCCCCTCCAACCAGTTGTTCTAATTTTACAACCGGCTCAAGGCTAAGTTGTGCTACACTTTTCTTGAGCACTGCTGCCTATAGCTACCCATGTGTTACAACATGGAATATATATATAGTTATATGTGTGTGTATATATATATATATATATATATATATGTATATGTGTATATATATATATGTATATATATATATATATATATATATATATATATATATATATATATATATATATATATATATATATATATATATATAGAGAGAGAGAGAGAGAGAGAGAGAGAGAGAGAGAGATTACCCATGCACTACATAACAAAACAAATCTTCAAAAAGATTTTTTTTTTGTAAAAGAGAGAGACGAGTAAGGCTAAGAAAATCCATTTCCCCAAACTAAAGAAAAAAAGGGCAGACTTGAAACTTGAAGCTTTTATAGGTATTCACACTAAAACTTGTGCAAATTTCTTGATTTGCTTCAAGGAAAGCTCAAAATCTAACCGGAATTTTACGATTTCAACGAGTTAGAGAGAGAGAGAGAGAGAGAGAGAGAGAGAGAGAGAGAGAGAGAGGAGAGAAGTTTTAACGTCGTGAAAACTATCCCAACAGACATCAAAGATCACTTTTTTTGAACACTGCATGTAGTTGTCCATGTGCTACAACGTGGAATATATATATATATATATATATATATATATATATATATATATATATATATATATATATATATATATATATATATATATAGATCGAGAGAGAGAGAGAGAGAGAGAATTATCCATAAACTGAAGAAAAAAAGGGCAATCTTAAAACTAGAAGCTTTTATAGGTATTTACACTAAAACTTGTGAAAATTTCTCAATTATCTTCAAGGCAAGCTCAAAATCTAACCGGGATTTTACGACTTCAACCAGTTTAGGAGAGAGAGAGAAGAAGAAGAAGAAGAGAATTTTTTACATCGTGAAAACTATCCCAACAGACCTCAAAGATCTATTTGTAAAGTACCTACTACATTTGTTGAAGTTGCTTCTCGCCATGGCCCGTAGGAGAGACAAAGATAAGCTTCACATACCAAAATGCAACAAAGCAACACTTATAATATTCTTGGCATTGTTGCTCATGAAACTGCATTTTCTCCCAAGAGCATCATCGAATTGTGCAAGCAAAGCAAGGACACTACTCAAAAAGGCGATGTCAAGGATCCCGATGTTGCTCATAAGGCCTCCTGGGTGGGTGCCGCTAGATCTACAAATACAAGGTTTGTGGAATGTTTGCAAGAATCCAAGGAGTGAACTCCGAAGCTTTGGGCTTGGCTACATAATCACTCTCTAAGACATTTGAGGTTGTCAAAGGGACACTCTTTGGGAAGGTTGATAAGGACAAGAGGTGATGTTGTGTGCTGATCTTTTCACATACATAGTGTGCCTCAATAACTTTATATAGTTGTCTTTGGTTTTTAGGAAACGGATGTGCTTGTCCAATGATGTATGTTACATAGCCCCTTTTTGGGCATGTTGATATGCAACTTCAGTGTTGTGTGTACATGCCTCTAGGTTTTCTTGAAGAGTTATTAAAACTTCCAAAATAAGGTTTTTTGTTGAGAGAGAGAGAGAGAGAGAGAGAGAGAGAGAGAGAGAGAGAGAGTCATTTGCAGCAAAGGGCAACCATCGCCAGTTGTATTTGCTTCTCTCTTGGATTGATGAGAGACATCTTTGGAGCACAATGATGATAGCTTAGTAAACTATTACTAATCACATCATATTATTCCTAGACTCTTGGAGTGGAGATGGTGTGTTTCTTAAAAAGTGTGGATTGAAACGTGCAAGTCTTTTATGTAAAGCACTAGAGACTGATATATGGAGGCTAGGAGCTTTGCTGCCAAGATGCTTTAGTGAAGGATTATGGTCTCACAAATGGAAAGCTTGTGCATTTGATTATGAAAGTTTCAGAAGAATAGGTAGTGACAATCAGAATGGTTAGTGGCAAGGAGCATACTTTCAAAATTGACAGAAAGGAAGAGCATTCAAGATGAAATATAGGTTATTAATGAAAGAAGCTAGATTTATAGCTGATAAAAAATTGGTGTTGAAAGGTCAGAATCTCAAAGGGGGATGACATGCTAATGGAGTAATTTTCAATGGGGGATGATTCTATAGTGCACTTACTTTTAAGCAACACTGTAAAAGTAATAAGTCATGCTATTGGGGCTGACATAAGACGTATTAGAAGTTTCTCAAAAAGTCAGGGGCAAACATATTAATGTTGCACGGAAAAATGAGGACGTTTGCCTTCCATCAAGCAAAGTAGAAGCAAAATTTGACAGTCTTTACCTACAAATTTGGTGATATTGTTGAAAGCTTCTCAAAGTGTAGCATATCTTCAATGGTGTAGATCTCATGGAGTGTGTTAAAAGTGGTCTAGAAGAGGGACATGCTCCTATTTTAGCTTGTGACTCGATGTTATATTTTATGCAAGATGAATTTGAGTCTTCCATTGTTGGGCTTTTCAAACTAGCGGGATGAGAAACCTATGGCTATAAATAATCCTAAGGGTCTACCTATACCTCAGAATGGAGAAGGTCTTAAACAAGAGTTCTTTGTGTGGAGTGGCAGCTTTTCTTTGGATCACAAGGCTGACGATGACACATGCAGGTAAAAAGCTCATTGGTTTTGCAGGAGTCCCCTCACTAGCTTTGGTGAAATGCCACCATGAATCTTTTGACCGGTTGAAAACTATTAAAACTACTTCAACCCTTCCAGAAATAGGGTCTCTTCAAATGTATGTACATGCTTGAAGAAACTGTGGAGTGTAAGCCGGGCAGTTTCCTCTACAAGAAGTACACAAGATTGTTGTTCTTGGCATACACCTTGCTAATACTGACAAAAATGGTGCAAACATATTGGCTTGCAAGGAAGCAAATGATTCCAAATAGAGTAGCATGTTGGAGAAGCAGATGATTCAAAATAGAAGTGCACATTAGGGAAGTGGATTCCACACGTCAATTGCTGGAATCAAGATCAAGCTACTACTTGCACATATAGCCATGGTATGAAAAAGCTGCTCAAGTTGGTCACTGCACACATAGCTGTGTTTTCCCAGCACTACGTGAGCTCATTGTGATGGCTCAATGCGATTAGGGAACTCTACCTAGTGTGTGGTTGTGTGTGGGGATAAGTGGTTGGCCCATTTGTTCAGTGGAGAGCTCTAACCATAGAGAGAGAGAGAGAGAGAGAGAGAGAGAGAGAGAGAGAGAAGGAGAAGAAGAAGAGGAGGAGGAGATTGCAAGCCTTTTAGGTCTTGTTCACCTGCCACCACACCTCACACTCTCCCCCTTTCTTCCATTTGCACTTGAAGATAGCCATGGCTGATGATGACCCCACAAAAAACATTAGAGCTTCCGTCCCCCCTCCATCCTCAAGTGGATTAACAAGCATCAGCTAGCCACTTTGGTATGTGGATACTTGGATTGGTACCTTCCTTGACTTATAAATGGTTGAAGCATGTACCCACTATACTTAATGTCAGGGTGCATGGCAAATGCATCCACTGGGAAATACCATGAACATTAAGATGGACAAAAAGCTAGCCATCTGGAAAGGGTGAAAGCACTAGCTATGTAGAAACCAAATTCTTTGGGTGGCAAAAATTCCTTTTCTATAGGCCCCTATGTTGCAAATATGGCACTGTAGAATGAGATGTTCAGCTAGCTAGATATGCCATACACCTCTACACATAGAATTAGGTGAGTTAATGATCTTCTGATCATCATGTTCACATGAACATAGTGACATTTACCAGGTGGGAAGAGAGGTGAAAGGTTCTGAGTTGGTTTAGGGTGCAAACACTTGATGTGGAGCATTTTGCTTCTTCTATAGCTTGCACCAATGATGTCATTAAGACGTCAGATCCAGATATTCCCCACCAATTGGCTTCATGTTAACAGATAAACAGCTGGTGTGAGATGGTTTGTGGTGTCACAAATACAAGCCGAACGTTGTGTGCACTACATCCATGTCAATTGTATTTCAAGGGGAGCTGGCATGCATTTTTTTACCAATGTTTTCCTAAGTTTTTTTTATGAACATCACTAGTTCATTCCTTTGTTTTCTAGCTTTCTATAAAAAATGCAATAACATATTGTACATTGCAAGGCCAAGTTGTTTAATAGGGTCAAAACTTAAGCTAAAAATGTAAAACGTGTTTCTTTTTAAGAGAGAGAGAGAGAGAGAGAGAGAGAGAGAGAGAGAGAGAGAGAAGAGAGAGAGAGAGAGAGAGAGAGAGAGAGAGAGAGTCCAATTCATGACACCAGCACGCTTGACCCGAGGCTTGACCCTTTTGTACGAACACGGCTACGCCACTTTTCTTTAGCAAAGCTGGTCCAAAAGAGGGTGGAACATAAATCCTATGTTCAATGCACTCAAGCTCGTCAATTCAACAACTAGTTTTTATCTAGCTTCTAATCCCACCAGCAAGTACTATCCTTATCATTTTAATATTGCTACTAGATCATCTACGTGCATTTGCGATTTTTATATTGCACAACATCTCTTAGTCGTTCCTCTAATTCTGGTGCTCATGCCAGCTCAAACGAGGCTTCATTTCAAATATTCTACTTAAGTGGGATCTCAGATAACCAATCTACGACTCGAGAGTTTCTTCTTCTTATTCGTATACAATATGCCCCCCCCCCAAAAAACAAAAAAAAACACATGCACACATTAGAAGTTTTTAGAGTAAATTTTTACCGCAAAGAAACAATCACAAGAGGCCTATGTATGGGATGAGCTCAAATTTGGATTCTTGATGTGTGTGTGTGTGTGTGTGTGTGTGTGTGTGTGTGTGTGTGTGTGTGTGTGTGTGTGTGAGAGAGGTGAGAGAGAGAGAGAGAGAGAGAGAGAGAGAGAGAGAGAGAGAGAGAGAGAGAGAGAGAGATTTAGAAGACTCTTGAACTAAGGTCCTTTATACACTAAAACCATCACCCATACAGCCGTTGCCCAAGGTGTAGCCATGCTTGGATAGTGGTGTGTGTGTGTGTGTGTGTGTATGTGTGTGTTGAGAGAGAGAGAGAGAGAGAGAGAGAGAGAGAGAGAGAGAGAGAGAGAGAGAGAGAGAGAGAGCTTTTAACTTCATTAGAGCATGGGGTGTGGGATTCTTTGGTGGCCGTACACAAAATGCTACAGGGCAAGGCTCAACACCACCATCCACAGTTGGGATATCACACCCACCACCAACTCACAAACTTTGTTATAAATCCAAAATCCATGGATTATCAGATACTCTCTACAAAATTAACCAAAGAATGTATGTAGTTAGTAGACATTGGCAAACTACCAACTTGCAATCAATCTCCGAACGACACACAAATGGTGAGTGAGGATTGAAATCAATCCACTGTGTGAAATGGGAGCACAACAAATCCCCTTAAACAAAATGTGAAGCACTTTTTACATCATCAAGCTAACCAACTACACTCAGAAATCCGCAAAGAGAGAGAGAGAGAGAGAGAGAGAGAGAGAGAGAGAGAGAGAGAGAGAGAGAGAGAGAGAGAGAGGAAGAAGAAGAAGAAGAAGATTCTTGATCTCAAGCGCATAAAACGCACATACATACACAAGGAGAGACTCAATGATGCTTGAAGACTATGGAGGATGGCAACTGACAATCCATGGAGTGGCGGAACAAAAATTCATGTAGGCACTGGTCCAAGATAAATGTGAGGAACTCAAGTAGGGTAGGTTATTCAGACTCTCAAATTTACAAGGTACCATGTGCATACACCAAGAGATTAGTTTTCAATGATGCCTCAACAACTGGTCTATGTACATTGATAGGAGTGGGAGCTAAGCCAAATGGTTGCTATGGTACACATTGCAAGTAAGGGAATATCTGTTGAAGCATATAACTGGTTGCACAGAGTCTCCTCTCTCATGCATGATTTTGTAATTTGGGTTTGGTGGAGAGAGAGAGAGAGAGAGAGAGAGAGAGAGAGAGAGAGAGTACATGCTTACGGGTCACACCATCAACTTTCTAACACACCAGTCACTTCAACATGATGCATAAGACACTTTCAAAGATAAGAAATGATCTATGTTTGCTTCCATTGCTATCAATTTGTAAGGTGCAAATGGCACTTAAATAGAATGATAAACAATATGTGCCTTATATCTAGAACGAAAGCATTGACATCTCTCACCTCAAAGATGGCATTTTATGACTAACGGTCATGTTTTTTTTGTACACACATCATCGTGCGGGTCACTTACTAGTTTCATAGTTGCATCTCACGAGCTAGAGGCTTTGTAGTGTTGCATGCTAGGAGTCCGTACATGTAAGAATAAAGTGCGGGCACATTGCATAACAATGGCGAGCTCCACCCTAAATATGGTAGGTTCACAATGAAATCATCATAGCAGCCTAGCAGGTTGCACATAGATCAATAGTTCATACAATAAGGTCTTTAATACTCCTTTGATATGATACTGTCAACATTTAAAGATGCCCTCAAAGATGTTTTCTACAACCCCAAAATTGTGACACCACAAGGCAGTGTTTGGATTAGTTTTGAAAGGGGCAAGCTTACCATGGAGAAAATGGTAAATTTTGTGACATGTTACTGAAACATTTGTGGTTTAAGTTTTTTTGGACCTTGCTTCTGTTGGCTCTCTCGGGTCTGGTCTTCTTGGAAAGTTATTCCTCGTCTTATATCGATTGACTGTGTTTCAATGATTGGCATGTATGGGCACAATAAGCTTCGTGTGAGGGGATTGTCTATGGTGGCACCCACACATTCATTTGTTGATTGGTTGTATGTGGTTATGGCTTCCATGTAAAAAAGAAGATTCTTATAAATAGCTATGGATGATTACTAGCCTTCATGTGTCCCTTAAGGTAGATGTATGCATGAGGTTATTGTATAGTCCTTGCTTTTTTACTCTATACTAGCTTGCGTGATCTGCCAACGATGGGTCTCGCTCGCTCTTACATTTGGAGAGTGTACGTGATTGCATTTGGAGAGATGCCCTCTCTTTGCATCTGTTGAAAACAACGCAGACATTCCTGACCCTCATCCCATTGAACATATCATGCAATCAATGCACTGCATGAGACAACATTGCGGGCATGAAGCTCGTCTGGTCCTATTGTACTCTTCCCCTTCATGTTTGCTTGTGTAGAAGATAGTATTGTTTTCTTGGTTCTTCTCTACTGATTGCATTTAGAGAGACACCCTCCATTGACATCCACTTGAAACATCCCAGAGATTCTTGGCCAAGTTGGGCATATCCCACAACCACTGCATTCCAAGAGACAACATCCCATACTTGAAGCTCCTTTAGCACTTTTTGTGCTTTATGAAGTGCACCACATTTGGCATTCATGTTGACCACGACAGTGCCAAGCATGAAGTCTTCTTTCAAAAACCCTTGAAAAACAATATCATCATGAACTCTTTGGACCATATCAGCATTAGATGCCCTCTCTATGTATCTGCTAAAAACATCCCTGAGCTTCTTGACCTTGACCTTGTTGGACAAAATCAATGCACTCCACCAAACAACATTGCAGACAGGAAGTAGAATACACATTGAGCGCTTGTGTGCGTGGTTGTATAATGCCAACAACAGTGCTCTCTCTCTCTCTCTCTCTCTCTCTCTCTCTCTCATATCACCTACTTGTTATAACAAGTACACACCAACTAGCCTGGCTTGAGCACTATTACATTGTTGCAACAATATTGTTAGCACTTGCACGGCTATATCAAAGTGGGATACACACACAACAACAACACACAAACATACACATTGAAACATGACAATAATGAGAATCTCTCTCTCTCTCTCTCTCTCTCTCAAATCATCACCTACAAGCTCAAAGCTTGGTGATAGCCGGTTATGCAACACACACACATGCACACACACGCACGCACGCGCGCACACACACACACACACACACACACACACACACACACACACACACACACCACACCACACACACACACACACACACACACAACACACACACACACACACACACACATGCACATTCTTTCCACGAACAAGAAAAAAACTACCTTCCATCTTGTGTGTTTTTGGCTTTTTCTATTGTAACTGGCAAAATCACCCAACTTTTGGTTTTGTCCATGCACAAAAAGACACACACACACACACACACACACAACACACACACACACACACAGAGTCAAGCATGGCAAGGCAGCATATGCAGGAAACTTGATGGTGAAAGTTGGGATCGGTCACCTCTTCGTGCAATTTAGGCATCATAGGACCAAAGCTATGATGACCAAAGGGCTTGCATGTTTAAAAAGACGTCAAAAGTAAAAGCAAGGTAGCATTCTTCACAGATGCAGGGGCACCTAATGCCACTTATATAGAAAGATGAGAAGAGAGATCCTAAGCTCATAGGAACAATCCCAAGATACCTTTGAGATCTTTCAGTTAAGACTTTGGTGACATAGGCTGCATGTACTGAGGAGGAATACTACATGGCCTAAAAGGTCGCTAGAGCATGCATGCAAAATTGGAGTCTGGATGAGAATGTGTGATTTGATTGCCTAATTAAAGCTGATTGATGAGTATCAGCAACAAAATGTGAACTTTGCTAAAATCTGTTTGTCACTCCAACTACCTACCACCTTAACTCTACCGTTGCAATTGCACTTTACACTACTCAATACCCATCAAACTGCTACAAAAATGCTCAAGTGGCCATTAGCTTAGGCTCACTCATACTGGATGTGTCCTCATGAATATGTAGTTGGCCTCTCCTTCTGTCTCTACTACGCCATTGCAAGCTTGCTAATCACACGGCCTTGTCAAATCACTCGCAATGCCTTGTTGTGAGCTTCGTCCCTTGTGCCCAATTTCTAGCTGGTAGTATTGGTCGTTTTCTCCACCCCTGCTAGCAAGCGCCACATATAGAAGGATAGCGACCACAATTCACCATAGATTCTCTCTCTCTCTCTCTCTCACACACACACACACACACACACACACACACACACAAACACACACACACACATCAAGAGTCTTCAAGGGGACACTACCATCATGGGCCAACTCTACCTAACCTCACCTAGGTGAGCCTCGCACTCTTTCTCACTCAACTCCGGAGGACGTTGTGAAGGATTGCGGGGGGGTTGGCCTCTACAACACCTCAAACCAACACCAAGAAAAGAGGATGAAGATTATAGCTCTCTCAAGATAATATGGGTTGATCTTCTCTCACAAATTTTGACATCCTCACTCACACTCAGTCCCGACTAGCTTCCCTCTACACCGCTACAACTCCCACTATACTTGTATGCACTAAAGAAATCAAGGGAATCAAGAAAACAAAGAAAAAAAGTAAAAAAAAACAATTCCTCATAAAACCAAGAGCTTCACTTCTTTTCAAACGCCTTTCCATGTGCTAGTAGAGACTCCATAGGCGCTCCCATATATACACATAGCTTGATCAAAAGCCATCCAAATCAAGCTCACTTTGAAAACCCACAAAGTTCAGAAAAAAAACTCAAAAAAAGCGATGAAAAACTTGGGGAGAAGCTTTCTCTTTTACGTATGTACAAGCAAGGAATTGCAGCGCATAGTCTATCCTCGACTAGTTGCACCAAAGGGAACCACACACAACATGGCTGCCATACCTTAAACCAAGATGAAAAGAGGTCAATATACAGAGCTAATCACCCACTTTCATCAGCCCATTGAGGAGAGATGCACTCTCAACTCACCACACGAGGCTCTTGCAAGGCAAGAGGGGCACCTCTACACCAAAACCCCCACCCTTCACCGCAGGCTGCAGCAACACATAGTTTCTTCTTCACATCTGAATATCCCTCTTCATTCACAACACCAAGCTGATAAAAGTTTAGTTTTTCTTCATATTTTTAAAGCACTTACTCACACTTTGAAGTATCGACACTTCTATGTACAAAAACAACAAAACTATGTACGCCTCACAACTGGCCCGCATGCGTAGAGACAGTTGGCACACACCGCCTTTGTACACTTTGTACAAACATGCTTTATCTACATCTAAGGTCACTAGTAGCATCAAAAAACATATCTCAAAGGCTTTGGGGTGTCCCACACCATTCCGCCAAAACACGTCACATATTGCCCCCCCAACAAGCATGGAACATTTTCAAGTGTTCCATATGCATTTCTTGCTTCATCACATGATTCTTGTCACATAAGGCATGAGCCGGATCCCATTGACTCTTGCCTTATGCATCTTTCCATCCAAGTCCTTGAGCTGATAGCTTCCATTTTCATACATCTTATGCACCACAAAAGGACCTTCCCACTTTGTTTGAAAGGTATTGTCCAAAGCACTATTATACTTCATAACCAACATGCTTTCACATAACCCTTTTTCCTTTATCTTTTCATTGAATACATCAGCCCTTCTTCTTCCCAAGTCTTCATAGTATCTAATGGAACTTTCTCTATCCAACAAGAGGCTATGCATAGATGCCAGTCTCTCCTTTACATGCTCCTCCTCAACCAATCTATGCTTCAAAATGAACTCCAATGAAGGAAGCATCACATTAACCGGCATAACACACCCTTCTCCATAAACCAAATGAAATGGAGTGAACCCCGTGGATGATTTCTGAGTCACTCTATATGCCCACAATGCCCTCTTCAAATACATATCCCAATCTTTTGGATGCTCTTTCACAACCTTGAAAAATATCTTTTGTAAAACTCCGTTGAATGCCTCCACCAACCCATTGCATTGTGGATGATCAGGAGTAGCATACTTGTGTTTGATTTCCAATTTCTCCACAATTCAATGATAATATCATTTCTAAACTCTTTCCCTTGATCACTTACAAGCTCCAATGGCACTCCAAATCTACAACATATGCAATCAAAGATAAAGTTGCATACACCTTTGCTTGTAGCCCCTCTACTAGCCTTTGCTTCTGGCCATCTTGTCATATAATCCACTGCACTAAGTATGTAGTGCTTTCCATTTCTAGTGACTAGAAGAGGACCAATTACATCCACACCCCACTTCTCAAAAGGTCCATAGCTTACAATATGTCTCAAAGGCTCAGGCATCAACTTTCTCTTTTGATACATTTGGCACTCATGGCAGCTTCTACACCAATGCACGACATCCCTATTCATACTTGGCCACATAAGTTGAGCATTCAATACTTTCCTTCTTGTAATTTCCAATCCAAAATGGTCTCCACATCCTTCCTCATGACATGCTTTTAAGCAATCATAAATTTCATCAAGGTAAAGAACTCTTCTCATAACACCATAAGCCCCCTTTTGATACATTTTCTCTCCAACCAAGACGTACCTCATAGCCCTTTGTGTGATTGCCTCCCTTTGTTGAGAAGCCAATCCCTTTCTTGCAAAACCCGTTTGCAACACAAGTTCTTCCTCATGGAGGGATTCCCTTCCAAGATACCTTGGCTCTCTAATTATCACTGCATGCACATCCTTTGTGAACACCTGTTCTGCCAACTCATGAGCCCTTACATTTAAATTTTGGGGTACATGCCATATTTGAAAGGAAGTAAAAAACTTTAACAGCTTCCTCACTTTGAAAAACCAGCCCTTCATGCCTTCTTGATTTACCTTCCATGTACCTTGAAATTGCCGCACAATCAACATAGCATCACCTTGATTAAAAGCCTCCTTACATGTCTTTTGACACATTCCTCCAAGCCCAAACAGAGGCTTGCATACTCAGCCTCATTATTACTCTTTACATCCACTTCTTGGCTTCCAAACCAACATTCAATTCCATCTTTATCCACAATTACATAACCAATAGTGCACTTATTAATGCTCCTCTTGAAAGCCCCATCAAAGTATAAGGGACCCTCTACATCCTGAAGCTCCGCATGCATAGTTGGACTATCTTCTTTTCCAAATGTTTCTTCAATTCATTCCTTGCATGAATCTCTTTAAAAGTGAGTATATCCGCCATATTTTCTCTCACACTATCTTAATCGCAGGCGGTAGCAACACATAGTTTCTTCTTCACAGTTGAATATCCCTCTTCACTCACGACCCTAAGCTAATAAAAGTTCAAATTTTCTTCATATTTTTAAAGAACTTACTCACACTTTGAAGTTTCGATACTTCTATGTACAAAAACAACAGAACTATGTATCCCGCACAACTGGCCCGCATGCGTAGAGACAGCTGGCACACACCACCTTTCTACACTTTGTACAAGCATGCTTACATATTTCAAAGGCTTTGGGGTGTCCCGCATCATTCTGCCAAAACACGTCACAACGTTGATGGTGTTGAGCTTCTAGAGCAACCACATGAAGGTGGGAAGAGCAAAAAGGTGGTGATCGAGAAGCTCATGTGTGCTGGCAGTGTAGAGCTATCGGTTGGAGGGCTTTCCACCCACTAGAATGTAGACAATCTCTCTATCTGTTTGGCTTTACAAGCCATAGTGATGCCAATTCTTTTAACCTAAGTAGAATTACAAATGAAGTACACCATATAAGAAAAACCTTTTTCGGCAGATAAATCACATGTGATTGTTATTGAGTAGCTTGCATAAAACGTAACACAATAAGTCAATGAACCTGTTCACCTCGTGTAAATCGTAGCATAAAAAGTCAATTTCAAAGCTCTATTTTTAAAGTGGTTGAAGTCTTTGCCTAGATTTTTCAAGGCTTCTCCGAAGATACACTCCAAGATAAAATTCACTAATTTGTCTTGCTTGCTCAGCATCAAGGAAAGAAAATTTATCCTCGCCACTCTTTTCCTTTTGAATCCCAAGGTCACTAGATTCTTCATTTAAAAACATGCGTCCAATATGAAAAATGGCAAATGTATGCAAGCCAGCCCAGCATTTCCACATCACATATATGCTCTGAAATTAGAGATTCTCGTTTTTTGTCAGATGAGATTGAATTCCGAAACGGAGAGACTTTTGCACTTTAAAATTAGTTTGGAACACCCTCTCAATAACTCTCTATAAGATTATTATATAATCCACTCACGGTTGTGAGTTTTGCCCAAAAAAAAAAAGATTATTATCTTTGCGCATGGAGGAGCTCTACGTTAGGGTTTTGCAGCCTGCGAGGACTGCATGAGCCGAAAGGAGCTCCGAGCGACCTGAGGTAGGGTGATTTCCTTATGCACGAGGCACGAGTTGACCTACAGAGGGGTTGGGAAAAGGGCAAGGTGCCTGAGAGATTTGCGGTTAAATTTCGAGCGCTAGTGCCCTACGTGGCACTAGCAGGCGTCGTTGATGTTAAAAATGCAGAGCTTTTTAATGGCAATGGTTGCTGCCACATAGGTAGCAACGCTCGAAATTTATCATCGCCTGAGAGGGTGGGGTACCCTCTGGGAGAGGGCCTTGCAGCTTCGCCGAGCTTCGTCTGCTCTTCTTGACCTCCCGCTTAATTTTTGTCTCAAGGGAGAGGTCGTACCTCCCTCCCCTCTTGTCGGGGACTATTGGCAACCAATGTTTGTTCCCTTGGCTTGTCAGGGTGCAGAGTAGGGGTGGCAAATCGGTTGTGCATCAGTGGTACGCAAGGTGATGGGGTTTGGCTCCCTTGTCAAAGCTACATGCTCCTTTGGATCCGTGGTGGTTCGGTGATGCCTTGGGTTTCTGCTGGTCGTCTCCCATGTCAAGCTTTTGTCTGATGGTGTTCTTGTGATAGGCCCATTCTTCTACTGCTCGTGGGGCATATCAAAGTCAATGACAAAGACCTCGCACAGTGGCAACCCTTGAGGCCAACGTTGGTGATGGGGACTTTGGGCCCCGCCCCTTTTGGCTTTAGTATTCTCTATCAGGGTCCTACTCCAGTGGTGGATTAGGCTTGCTTATAGATCTCTTCCTTGCGAGGGTGGATCCCTTATTAGATGATGCATTCAGCTTGGTATCCTATTTCTTTCTTCGGAGTCAGGGTTGCTCCCCTGTTAGCTTGTAGCTTGATGTTGGATCCTAGAAGCCATGGCTGGTTTGTGATTAAAAAAATTGGGTTTTTAATTTATCTACTGCTCACAATTGTGAGTTCTGCAAAAAAAGAAAAAGATTATTATCTTTGCGGTCAAGTGACCCGTTGGCACTCACGGACATTCTTTGTCACCTCGCAGAGGAGTTGTGCGATTTGTGCAAAGATTATTCTCTTTGCACGAAAAGAGAAAAGATAATTATCTTTTTAATTATTCTCTTTCACTCAGGAGGAGTAGCGTAGTGGGTGGATAGAGATACAAGAATCTCAGTATTTTGGGAACCTAGCCTATGGGTGAATGTAGAAGTTTGCTAGTAACCCCACTAACCCATTCGAAATTGTAGGGCTTAAGCTATTCTTTAGGGGAACATCAAAGGGGAGTATTTCTCTCACCTTTCAACCAGTAGGTGCTCAAAACGACTTTTTCAATAGGTGTGGTGGCTTTTTCCCTGAATTTCAGCAGCCTTTTTCTTTTCCTCATGGGTGCGACCACATGCTTTCACTTTCTTTCAATAACCCCACTAGCATCCAGTGCCACTCAGCTCTTATTAACTCCCGAGTCCCCTTGGAGCTCTAGCCATGAATGGCGGATTCATTCACTCTTTAACGAAGGACATCATTAACTCGTACCTACCAAGATGGTGTTGTGATCGATTAGGTTGGTCCTCGCTCACCTCCTTTGATCTCAAACAGTGGCTTGGAGCAGAAAACACTTATCGAAGGTGGGCGAGAGAGTCACCGGGTTGCAAAGAATAGGACCGGAGGAAGCAACTTGCACCACGTGGCGAGGGGAGGGACTAGAATTCCTCCCCGCTTTATATATAGTATTGATAGATAAAATATCCCCTACAAGAACTGCTATTAAATTTTCTTTTTGAACCTTTTATCTTTTCAAAGTGGCTCACAAAAATATTTATGAAGAGCTTTCTCGTGGGCATGGGACATGAACAAATTGGAGACACATATTTTTGCTCTTTTTTTGCCACCCAAAGGGCGAAGCCAATAGGTGTGAGTAGGTGCGCCAAATTCTTTTTGACATGCTTGATTAAGAGGAATCTCAAGTCGTCCCGACCCTTTGAGAGCAAGAAGGGACCACAAGGGGAGAGAGAGAGAGAGAGAGAGAGAGAGAGAGAGAGAGGACGTGTTGAGGGTTGGGAGAGAGAGTTCATGCAGATGATCTTGCAACGGATGGGCTCAGAGCTCCCGTTCATCTTTTGATGAGGCGTCCTGATGGTATACAAGCGTGTAGACAGAGAGAGCGAGAGCAGATGGCGGGGATGGGATGCGCAACTAGGAGTAGGGAGGGACAAGGTAGACAACAGTTGATGACCTACATCGGTCTGCAGAGGAGATGGAATGGGATAGGGAAGGAGTTTGAATCTGTAGAGGAGGGAGGATAATGTGCACCAATCTACAAAGGAAGGGGGTGGGGGGCTCGTTTATAAGTGACACGGGGTGTCACTCGAGGGATCTACAACGAGGAAACCTCTCAGCACGGTGGGGGGACTTTAGGCCGTCGGATCCACGCGACCAGAGGGGGCAATATTTATTACACGCAGGGCTTGTAAGGCTAGCACAGATGCATGATAGGCGGGTTGGATAGGGCGTGGGTGTCTGTGGGAGGAGGTCGTGGGCTCGAGCAAGGAGCACAACGAAAGGCGCCTAAATTTTTTATTTCAACGAGTAGGGATTGATAGTCAGATACACTTGGGCCGTTGATCCCTCCAATCGACCCCGTGTGCCTTATTAACGGGGGGACCTCACACCGGCCTCGATGCCCAAGACCTCTAGCCTCCCCCGTGTGTGCTTCGCCCTATCGTAACACCTTTCATTGGCCTCCCCGTGATAAGGCCTGGCAGCTGGCAGATCCGATGCAAGAGAAGGAGCTCCAACAAAACTTTACTTATATTTGATTTCTTAAGAAATCGCTTTGAAGGCTACTTCAAGCTCCACTTAAATTTTTCAAAGACACATAGACTTCTAAAATATTCCTTGACTTATCACACCTGATTGAATGAAATATGTGAAAGACCATTCCAAAACCGTTAAAACTTTTTCAAAAGCTTGAAAGTGCATCATTTTGATGTTGTAAAAAGAGGCATAGAACTTGAAAAAGAGGCAGTGTGAGAGACCCAATTTTGGATTCATTAGTTTTGAGGGAATCCAAGGAGATACCTTTGCTTAAAGGGACTAAAGTAAAAGTTAAATGTTTTAGAGCCAAGTGGAAGAAGGAGAAGAAGAGAGTTTTAACGTCGTAGGAAACTATGCAAGAGACCTTAAAGATTTAGTTGATGAGGAGAGTTGAACTCAAAGCTGTTATGAGAGAGAGACATCTGCGTTGTTGTCAGGAAAAGACGGGCCATGCATCACGAGAAGTGCACAGAGAGAAACCGATTTTGTGGTCTCACTGATACGCATTGCATTGCCTCAACTTATTGCCATTGAGGCGGGTGTGCAAACAACGAGGGGAAGGGGGCAACGGCTTCCAAGATCAGCCAGCGGGCGAAGGCGGTGAACGACAAAGGAGCTGGGCCGAGCATGCAGAAGCAGGGTCGGGGTCGGGGGGGGGGGGGGGGGGGGGGGGGGGGGGGGGGGGGGGGGGGGGGGGGCAGAGGGGGAAGCTGTTGTGCAGGCGGGGCTCTCAGGACAGTGATGGCGAAGCACGTCAGGACAGCGATGCCGACAGAAGAGAGAGGAGAGAGAGAGAGACATGCAATTTTACTTTTGGGGACGGAGGGAGGAAGGTATCTCGCCAGATTCGGTTTAAAAGGGCTGTAGACCCAGTAGATGACCCAGCAAATAATTTAAATTGTATCCTCTTTTTTTAAAGTTTGAAAAACAAGGTGAAGACTTCACGATGGCATGATGAAGAAGGTAACATTTTTCGTTGTAATAAATTGAGTGATTATTAGAACACATTTGACTTGTAAATAGAGACAAAGATAGATAGATAATTAATTATCGTCCACGAAGGTCAGCTATGATTTATGAGACCAAAAACAAAGCGTAACGGTCACTCCAAGTATGTGAGGACGTTTGATACATATTAGTTAAGGACTGAGGGTCCATCAAAACCATGGAAGAAAAGAACAAAAACCCTAATCAAAAACCCTAAGGGGGCTCAGGGGAGGAGATAATTGGTTTGGGAGTTTGAAATTCTTGGATGATGGATTTTTTGCCTTGATAGACTACCCATTTACCTTGCTTCCGGGCTTTGTGCATCATCTTGAGTTTGCTTGCTTTCATCTTGGGTTGGGTCGTGGTTAATTCTTTGAAAATCCAAAGCTTTGTCCCTTTTAAGAGTCGGGATTGACATAGAAACTTGATCCGCTCCTCTTTGTCCTTGAAAGTGAGGATACACTGCTTGGGTGGCACAGGCCTATGTGTGTCGTTGATCCAACAAATAGTTTCGGGCTTGATCTGAACTGGTTGAAGAATGTCATTAATTTTGGTGATGGTTTCTTCGAGGTTATCTTCGTCAGTGCACCATGGTGGTGGAGCCCCCCAATCCGGACCTTGAGGCCAAGAGATTCTTGTAGTTGACACTCTTGTAGGGCCGCTTGTATCTCGGTGTCAATTTCTTCATGGGTTGCCTCGTGAGCTTTCTTTTGGACTTCTATGGCACTCTCAACGAGGGAGGAATTGACTTCATGTGCTTGTGCAGGTAGAGCTTGGCTCTACTCCTTTGCCTTTCTCAAGTTTATGCTAGCGTTCCTTCAATTTTTTGTTCTCCTCGATGAGCTCTTGAACCTTCGTCTCCAAATCCATAATCCTTGCTTCTTGTCGAGCGATGGAGTCCTTCTTTGGCGCAGCTGTCACTGCTAGAAAACTCTTGCTTGTGCGGGAGATTGAGGTACCAAAAGACATGTTCGACTGCCTCTGTGTGAACCTTGTCTGAAATACCTAAGGTTGAGAGAGACCCCAACTTTAATATGTCAAAGCGCTTCTTGAGGAGTATGTGACGAAGATTAACGTGCCAACTTCTGATGAAGATTAACGGTGCCAAACTATCTGTAGATTGAGCCAGCCTATGTATAGAGAACGCGACCTGTTGAATGCATGTGCATATATTGATCCGACTTATGAGCAGGGTTGTAGGGCGTATCTCATGTGCTGACGCCTCCCCACAGGTCGCCCATCGCTTGTGGAGAGAGAGAGAGAGAGAGAGAGAGAGAGAGAGAGAGAGAGGTTATAGGTAGAGAGACACAGAGACTCTTTTTGGCTTTCTAAAAGAAGCCTTAGAGAAGTGTTGGGTTAGGTGTACTTTCAATATGTTTTTAGTGATGATTGAAACTTATCTTAAATGTTATTTTGGTTTAAAAATATTAGATGAATATTTTTATTTCATCTTTCATTTGACTTCCTCACATGGCTTGACTTCTGTTGCATTCTATTCTTTTCAAATGATAAAGTGAAGCCTCACCTTCCATAATTCTAGTAAGTTCTATACATACATATACAAACATACATACACATACACATATATATAAATATACACACACACACACATATATACACACACACACAATATAAATAAGTAAATATATAATACATTTTAATGAGTTTTTTTAAATTATAGATGTAGATTTATTTATTTATTTATCTATTTATATATATGTATGTGTGTGTGTGTGTGCATATATATATATATATATATATATGAGAAAACCATGGTAAAGAGGAAAACCGATACAATGATGTCAAAACTTAGTTCAAAAATCCTACAAATTTCAAAAAATTTGTTTTTGGTTTGCTTCTTTGCGAAGAGGACACTCGATCGCTTAATAAAAGAGACATTCCCGAACACTGCTTCACCTTATATAATTATAGTTAAACTCAACTTAACGATTTTAACACTTTCTTATTGTTTTAGAACACCATTGTGACCCTTTCACATGTTTCTGCATTAAATTGTGAACATGAGAGTGCATACTGCACAGAGCTTCCTAGCCTTGCCAACATATTTTGCAATCAATGAATTCCAACAGACAACATCTTGGATAGGTAGCTCCTCAAGCACTATTTGTGCTTTTTGAAGGACACCACATTTGGTATACATATCAACCAAGGCATTTCCCAACACGATGTTCTCTTTTAGTAGCTCTTGTCTAACAATATTATCGTGAATTCTTTTGCCGATATCAACGTCTTGCATAATGCCACATGCCTTCAAAATAAAAACGTAGGTAATTGCATCTAGAGAGATGGCCTCATTTCAAATCCAAATAGCCCAAGCTTCCTAGCACTGCCCCTATTGGGCATATCCCGTAGCTAGAACAGTCAAAGAGAGTTCATATGGGATAGGCAACTCCTCAAGAAATTTCTATGATTTCTGAAGTAGACGAGATTTGGCTTGCATGTCAACCAAGGCATTGCTAAGCATGACATTTTTTTTTCAAAAGAACCTTACTAAGAATAAGATCGTAAATTGTTTTGTCCATATAAGTGTCTTGTGTAGTGCCACATGTCTTCAAGCTAAAAGCTTGGGTGAATTTGTCTATGTTTTCTTTTAGCAGCCCCCGACTAACAGTATAATTGTTAATTCTTTTTCCCGTATTGGCATCTTGAGTGGTTCCACATGCCTTGAAGATGCAAGCATAAGTGATTGCATCTCGAGAGATGCCCTTGCTTCGCATCCGCTAAAAACAGCCCAAAGCTTCCTTGCCTTGTCCCTATTAGGCATATTGTGCAATCGAGGAGATCCAAGAGACAACATCCCAAGCAAGTAGCTCCTCAAGCACTTTATGTGCTTTCTAAAGTACACCGCATTCGGCATACATGTCGACCAAGGAATTGCCAAGCACGATATTTACTTTTAGCAGCTTGTGACTAACAATATCAGCGTGAATTCTTTTTTCCATATCAATGTTTTGCATATTGCAACATGACTTCAAAATGCACGCGTAGGTAATTTCATATGGAGAGATGCCTCTGAAAATAGCCCAAGGCTTCTTGGCCCAGCCCTTATTGGGCATACCCGGCAATTAAAAATTTCCAAGAGAGGTCGTCCTTGACAGGCTGCTCTTCAAGCATTTTTTGTGTTTTCTGAAGCAGATGACATATGGCATACATGTCGACCAAGGCATTGCAAAGAAAGATGTTTTCTTTCAACAACCTCTAGCTAACAAGATGGATATGAGTTCTTTTTCTATGCCAAGAACTTGATCATGGAATAAGCATAAATGGATTACTATTTCTCTTGATTGGAAAATACTTCTTTCATCCTTATCTACGTCGTAACCCCCAGTTCTTTCTCCCCGTTGGGGTTTCTAGGGCTTGGGAAGGAGGGTTACACCATGGAATTTTGAAGAGCACCTTCTTCTTGGTCCAAGAAAAGATCTACAAGAGAACAAGTTGTGTTGTAATCAAAGCTCTCTTTGAGAGAGAATTATAATACAAGGACCTTTTGGAGGGTGGTGAGCTAATTAGTCGGTCCTCATCAAGTTGTCAATCTTATTTGTGGCATTCTCTTTGAATTATGTGCATGGCTTGAATATTCTAATGTGTAAATGTGCAATAAAATCATCCCGACACAACCTTTAGTCTTCTCTAAAGAATTCTTTTAAGGAAAATACTCTCATTACATAAATTATATTCCACTAAATCTAAAGTAAGTACCGGATTCTCATATTGGTATCGTAGCTAAGGTTTCTCTTTTCGTGCCTAAGAAAAGAGGTCCTTGAGTAATCTATGAAAGGTTGGAGTTGATCATTGCAATAGTGTAAGTGGGACTGGGACTTATTATCTCGATTGGCATGCCTATTTATAGGGTATGAAGGACACCATTGAGAACTATGGTCTTAATAATGGAGTCTTTTCGGACTTGCACATGGATTAACCATTATTGAGCTATTGAAAATGTTGATAGGAGTTGGTGTTAGCTTAACATTCTTAAACCCACTCCACTACTCTTTGAAGTGCATCCTAAAATTTCAAGGGAAAGTTATGAAATTGACCCTCCTCTTACCTATGAAAGTGATGTTGCCCCAAGAAGATGGTGGACACAGTAGTCACCTAACCATCCCAAAAAGAAGATAAATTCATCAAGAACTCCCTTCCATGCAAATACAAATAAGGGAGAAAGAAATCCAAGCAGGAGGAAGCAAAGAAAGCGATCACCATCCTCGCCTCCTTCTTCCTCTTCCTCTTTGTCATCCCCGTCTTTTGACCTGGAGATCAGAGAATTGCAGCATGGAAGAGGTCAAGTAAGGTGAAAAGTTCAAAGAGGAAGGAAATAATGTCACTTTCCTTATCTATGATGGAACCTTCAGAGAAACTAAAATAGTGTTGACTTTTATCCAACAATTCAATGTGACTTTTATCCAAAAATTTGATGTGGCTTTTGGAGATGAAGATTTCTTGGAACCTTCAAAGTTCCAAAATGTTACATCACACTACATTCGATTTGAGGATCCATTTCCAATAAGGGAGTAAGTAGGGCTCCAAGCCAATGGAAGCTAAGGAAACCATTGAGCCAAAGGGGAAGAAAAATGCGATGTATCATTCTCCCAAGACTAATAACAACAACAAAAAAGAGAACAATAAAGCAAAGGCAAAGGCAAAGGAAAAGGAAAAGAAAAAAGAAAAAAGGATACAGAGTTAGATACAAAATTTCATTTGAAGACTTTGAGTGTTATCATAATGATAACAAGTGTTTCAAGTGTGGAGATCAAGGACATGTTTCCCAAGCGTGTCCTAAGAGAAGTGAACATAATGAACCTCCTAGAATCACCATGGTGAGAGCTCTAAAAGAGAACTCCATTGAAAGGAAACACCTTTCTCTTATGCTTGGGAGAGTAAGAGAGCATGATGCTTTCATACTCTTTGATTATTGCTCCACCCACAACTTTATTTCTATTGAGATAGCTACCAATATAGGAAATCATGAATTTGAGATGGGGCATGTGGTAAAAGCAGATGGAGCTTTCAAAGGGAAAGAGGCTTCATTGAGAAGCCAAGGCTCCATGTGCAAAGCTATGCTGACAAAGAAGATTTCTTCATCTCTCTACACAAGCATGAAGATGTTATCTTAGGGGCACCCTGGTTTGATCGCATGGCTACTACTATGAAGTTTCTTGAAAGAAAAGTCCTCGTTGGCTATAGAGGCAAGGATGTTGTACTTGATGTAAATAGTATAGGCAACACTATACCACTTTTACGTGGTCAATCTTTAGATAAAGTAATGAAAAGTTCTCTTTCTTGATATATGATTCTTGTCAACAAGGAGTCTAAAAAACATGCATGTGTTTCTAATGAAGTAAAAAATGAAACTAAGAAGAGTTAGAATTCTCTAGTGTTCTAAATGAGTTTTCATATGTGTTTATGGATGACATTCTTAGGGAGATTATGATCATTCCATACCTCCTAATAGCCTCCTTATCAAGTCTCACTGGCTCAACAAGAGGAGATTATGAGAGAAGTAAATAAGCTTATGGAAAAAGGGATGGTCAAGCCTAGTTCATCTTTATTTTGTTCACCAGTTCTACTAGCACAAAAGAATAATGGTACTTATAGAATGTGTGTGGACTATCACACGCTTAATTAGATAACCATAAAGAATAGATTTCACTATAAGAGGAGTTGTCTATAACCGCTAACATTGCCGCGAAAAAACAAAGGAAAAAGGAGAGAGAAAAATCTGTGGGGGTGGCAATAACCGCGGCTATGAACGCGGTAGTGGTTTCTCAACAATAAGCACGGTAATAGTCGTGGCAATATACCCGCTGCTATTACAACAACCTTTGCTATTGTTATTACCGCGCTTATTACCGCTACATGCCAATTCAAAAATAATTTGGGCCACCCACAAATGAGCACCTTTATTTTTTACCTGCATAAAACAATAATAAAACATCAATTTTTTTTTGGAAGAGTATAAACAATACCAAATAATTGAAATTGAATTTACTTTACCTTGACAGTTACAAATGTAGAAGGTCAACTATTTAAAAAAGCTACAATAAAAAGTAAATAGTTGTATATACATTGTGCCACATTGGGACTTTACGAAAGTTTTGACAAAACATTTTTTTATCTAATCTTGGTCGTCGTCCAGGGGCACGTATGTTGGATCACTTTGACTCTACATAAACCCAAACCAAATTAAACAATTATCCACAGTTCAAAACAATTGATACAAAATTACTTGTTTAAACTTACGGCTTGTAGTGGTCCAACCGTCGCGTCGAATTGCTCGCGAGAGATGTCATTGTTTTTGAACAACCATCGCCAAGTATCAAATTTTGTATGTGACTCCCGATACTTGACTGTCTCTCTAGTTGGTCGAGGGAGAGTTATATTTTCCTAAGTTAACAATAACAATTCCAAATCATCAACAACAATCTTTATAATCACCAATCGACGTTATAATTAAAATAATCTTACATATTTATCCTTCCAAGCTCCCTTGACTCCTGAGCCATACTGCGTGGGAGTTTGTCTTGTGCGGGCCTCGCGTTGTTGTGTGTATAATGAGTCCGTCGCGCAGCTTGATAGCTCTTCTCTTGAATTGCCCACTCGCACTCCGCATCTGCCATGTTGCCACCGCGGTAACTCCTATCTGGATCTCTGGCCTAGTTGGCTGCTGCATGCCGCACACTGGAATGCTTGTTTTTTAGAAATGTCTTTATGTAGCCCTCCAACCATTGTTGTGAAAAACGTTGATCGGGGATGTTTGGAAATCTAGCTAACAGAGCACCCTCAATGTACGTGCATGATCGGGAAGTTGGTCTCTAAACTTTAAAAAACAATTCTTATGTGTTGAATGTATAAGAATTTTGAGATGGCATCGAAATGCCTTGCCCTGTGCTCTGTCGAAATCCACCTCCCCACCATATTTAACCCTGTAGTAGCGCCCATGCTAGCACGGTGCATCGGTATCCTTGTCCTCTGCGTCAGGGGCGGCATGCTCTGAAAGTGGGGACTCCGTTCCCCTGCCACTACCAAAACATGCGAAACCACAAGATCCATCGCCGCTTCGTCTCTCATGGCGCTTGCTGCCCTGAGATGAGCGTCGACGCACACTGCTAGAGGAAGTTCGTCAATGATGTTCTGGCAAAGCCGGAGTGGGATGGAGTGATGTAGGACCCTGTGATGCCATGGAAGTAGGACCCTGCGATGCAAGGGGAATAGGACCATGTGATGGAATAGGAGTAGGACGATAGCAAGGGAGAGTAGAGGGAGGTGCCATCGGGGTGAGGCTCTGTAGGTAAGGAGTCCCTCCCTGACTCCCCCATGGTGTAGTCTGCAGAGAAATGCTGTAGGTCGCAAGCTGCTGCGGAGTGTAGCGTCCAAAAAAATCCTCCATCGAACGGAGGTACTTCTCTTGTAAAGAGATAGCCCGCTGTAAGTCAGGATCTATGACCGATGGAGGAATCTGAGAAGGGTAGGTGTAGGATGGCCATGCCTACAAATAACAAAAGAAAACCTATGACACTCATGGTTTATGGTTAACTACGTAGAAACAATATTTATTTCTTTGCTTGTTCTCACCAACTCAAGACTCGGGTCCACTGGAGGCAATGTCTACCCCGGGTGGGAGCTCATCTGAGATGTGAACCAACCAAAAGAAGAGCCAGTTGACTGCTCCTCACCTGTTGGTTTGTCGTCTAATATCTACATTACAAAGAGCAATATAAGATTAAGCTTTCTACCCTACTCACTCATCTATAAATACGTATACAAGTATATTAGCACACAAACACGTTGATACATATACATACTAGTAGACCTAAGTAGAGGCTACTAGTGCCAAAGGTCAACTGCACCTCTTTAGATATCATCGGAGTCTCAACCGTGGTAAAACCAAAGGTACATTGCGGTAATCCATGCATGAATGGATCAATGACCGCAACGCTACGATTAAAAAAGGACTATATCCAAGAGGAAGTGTCTAACCTTCGAGTGCTATGCTCCCGTACTTAGTGTATACATACATGCATAAACAGATATATATGTACACACATATATATGTTAATGTTGTAAATGTAGCCATCATTTTGTGTTGGTTGCACCTAAATTCAACGTCTAAGTGATCAATTGATCATAACATTACAATTCTAATGTAATGCAATAAGTAATTCTCTTTCTCTCATTGAGTCTCTCTCTCTCTCTCTCTCTCTCTCTCTCTCTCTCTCTCTCGCTCTCCCCTTCTTAGTTGTGCAGTTGAACTACAAAGCGGAAGCTCCACCCCAGAGTCATGTCTGCGCCTCCATGTAAAGCAAGTACTCTCAGAGATGAGAATCCAAACATGGATGGCATCTTCTGCTGAGGCATGGAGGTCTCAGCTAAGGTCATGGTGGCTTTGGACTTAGGCACCACTGTTTTGGGCTTCACATACGTCCACAAGAGGACATCCACCATGTCCTGGATTGGCCTCACAAACTGAGGCAGCCGCTTCATCCCGTTATTGCAAAACATAGATCAGCATGTTTTACAAGTGGATACCCCCTTGTCTTCTACCTACACCCTCCAAGGTTGGGGATGGTGGGCTGCCCTTCGCTCAACAAAGTGTCCTCGCCTTGAAGGTAATCTTGGTGCTGGTTGCTCAGGTTTCCCTTTGGAGCCCAATTTTCATCTCCTTAGCTTCTCCCTCTTTCCCCTCTTTCTCTCTCTCTCTCTCTCTCTCTCTCTCTCTCTCTCTCTATCTCTTTCATTATCTCTCTCTATTCTTCTCTTTCTCTCCCTCTCTATCTACTCTCTCTCTTCCCTATCTTTCTCTCTCTCTTTTCTCTCCTCTATCTCTCTCTTTCTCTCCCTCTTCCCTCTTCTCTCCCTCTTTCCCTCTCTCTTCTTCTTCTTCTCTCCTCTCTCTATCTATTTCTCTCTCTCTCTCTCTCTCTCTCTATCTCTTCTCTCTCTCTCTACTCTCTCTCTCCTCTTCCCCCTCTCTCTCTCTCTCTCTCTCTCTCTCCCCTCCCTCCCTCTATCTACTTTCTCTCTCTTTCTCTTCCTCCCTTTCCTCTATCCCTCTCTTCTCTCCCTTCTATCTTCCCCCCCCCCCCCCCCCCCCCCCCCCCCCCCCACCCCCCCCCCCCCCCCCCCTCCCCCCCCCCCCCCCCCCCCCCCCCCCCCCCCCCCACCCCCCCCCCCCTCTCTCTCTCTCTCTCTTCTCTTCTCTTTCTCTCTCCCTCTATTACTTTCTCTCCTCTTTCCCTCTTTATCTCTCTCTCTCTTTCTCTCCCTCTTCCCCCCGCCCCCCCCCCCCCCCCCCCCCCCCCCCCCCCCCTCTCTCTCTCTCTCCTCTCCTCTCTCTCTCTCTCTCTATTTCTCTCCCTCTCTCTCTCTCTCTCCCTCTATCTACTTTCTCCCTCTATCTCTCTCCCTCTTTCCCTATTTCTATCTCTCTCTTTCTCTCCCTATTTCTATCTCTCTCCTCTCTCTCTCTCTCTTCTCCTCTCTCTCTCTCTCTCTCTCTCCCCCTCCTTTCCCTCTCTCCCGCTATCTCTCTCTTTCTCTCTATCCCTATCCCTATCTCCCTCTCTCTCCTATCTCTCCCTCTATCCCTATCCCTATCTCTCTATCTCTCTCCCTCTTTCTATCTCTCTCTCTCCTTCTCTCCCTATTTCTATCTCCTTCTCTCTCTCCCTCTTTCTCTCTCTCTCTCTCTCTCTCTCTCTCTCTCTCTCTCTATCTCTCTAGCTATTTCCTATCTCTCTCTCCCCTCTCTCTCTCTACTTACCTCTCTCTCTCTCTCTCTCTCTCTCTCCTCTCTCTCTCTCTCAGCCGTTTTTTGACCTAGTAGACATCAGTTCACTCTTTTGACCATAACTTGCTCATCCGAACTCCAATTTAGGTGATCTATAGCCTCAATCGAAGAGCACGAAGCCCTCTACGCATTGATGTAAAGACATAATTTTTCTGTGTAATGGAAGGCTTTGCTGTAACAGCATCTCAGAACTGAAAAAACTATCAAAACTTTGCGTTTTTGTTGCCGACTTGAAGGCAATGTCAGACAAAACTCGCAAGAGTGGAAAAGCCACACTCGCCATGGAGAATGATGCAAAATCTCCAAGGAATTTGGATGCTAATCCAACCACATCATCTACAATAACGGAAGCAATGATCATGGCTTACTTGATCTCGTTACAAGAAACCGTCAACAAACAAGGTGAAGAGTTGCACGCACTTGCAATGGAGAATGGTACTTTAAGAGTTCTCGTTGTGGAGAATGAGCACCTCAAGAAGGTTCTTGAAATGCAAACAACACGCTTGATGCATCTTGAGAATGAAGTTCAAGAATGTAAACGCTCTCTTGTTGACATGAATGTATTGAAAGAGCGCTTGAGCAAAGTTGAGAGTGATCATGTATTGAAAGAGGAAACAATAGATACAATACGACATGATGTATGTGAGATGAGAAATGCATCCAAATCATGGGCTGATATATGTAAGGATAATGTGGTTTCTACATCTCCTATCACGCAAGCCGTTGTCCAAGCAAAGAATGTAGAGAATGTGGACACTCAAGAATTGCACGAACGACAAAAACGCTCAAAGAACATCGTCATTCGTGGAATCAAGGAGGAAAGCATGGAAACACCCCAATCTCTTGCAGTTGCTATTGAAGAGTTTTTTGCTACACACTTTGGCATGTCAGGAATCATGGCTTATGGTGCACATCGAGTTGGAAAACAAGGAGTCCCTCGCTTGGGAGAAAGACCTATTGTATGTACCATGGCTGATGAGGTAAAGAGAAAGATCATCCTTGACAATGGTTGGATCTACCTCAAAGGAACAGGTTGTAATGTATATGAGGATCGCACTATTATGCAACAAAATGCACGTCGCAAAGCATACGAGGAAAGAAGCAAGAAGGTTAAGGTATCACCTCAAGAAGAAAAGCCACTTAAGGAGGATGCAAGTCCACCCAACAAATAGGGACACATGATCTATGAGACCAACTCACACTTGCGAATAAGCTTTTGGAATTGTAACGGGTATCCATGGAATGCGGGAATTGGCATTGATGAGCTTACCAATGACTCCGATGTGATACTTCTTGTCGAAACATGGGAGCATGATGCGCAACGAATTCTTGGATTTGACAAATACGATGTGCATTCTTTGATGTGGGCCAAAAATGCAAAGCAACGAAGAGGCCAAGGAGGCGTAGCATGTATGATCAAAAAGGGTTTGAAAGATGTTTCCATTGTCAAAGAAGATAAGTATAAACGCTACTTATGGCTGAAAATCAGCCCACCAAATGGTCAAGTCATGTTTGTGGCCGGTTGCTACATTCCTCACTATGACTCCAACTTTTATGCTTGCTTGAATATGGATAGAGATCAGCCCTTTGTTGAACTAGAGGAAGACATTGCTCATTACAAGGATCAAGTTGAAGTCATTGTTTTTGGAGACATGAATGCTTGCACAAATATGCTACAACACGACACACAACAAGTAGACATGCCGCATGTCTCAAGAAGAATGGATGACTCATATATGTATAATCGAAGTTCTAATGATGCAAAAGAAGTGGATCACTATGGAAAGTCACTTCTACATATGTGCAATAGTACCAGAATGCTCATTGCAAATGGTGTATCTCTATGGCAAGGCACCAATGACTTTACATGTAGAAAGCACAACGGTGCTAGCGTGATTGACTATATGTTGTTCTCGGAAGCCACTCTAGAATGCATACAAAGCTTTACACTTGGTGAATGGAATCCGGAATCGGATCATAGGATGTTATGTATTGACCTCAAGTGTGGTAAACGGCCCGAGCATGTAGCCTCCAATCATGATGTGAATCATTTGTACCTACGTCTAGACTTCAAATGAGCACTTATATATGCTGATATGGTGGACCAAATGTTAAGCATGATAGAGCATCAAGAGAGCCCAACATTAGAATGCAAGTGGAAAGTTTTCAAAGAAGTAATTTTCTCTTGTATGAAGGAATGCTTTTCAGTGAAACACATGTCTTGCAAAAGGTCTAAGAAGGGTAGCACCAAAAAGAAATGGTTTGACATGGAGTGTAGTCAAGCCCGAAAACACTTGCTAAGTTTGGATGCAATAAAAAATAAGGAAGTTTACTTGGAATGTTCACACACATACAAAGCACTTGTTCAAAAGAAGAGGAGAAGGTGGGAAGTCGAAAAACATCTTCTTTTAGCACAAGAGAAAGCACATGCATGTGGCAAGTTTTGGCAAAATCTAAAAGGCAAGCGCGTTGAGAGCTTTGGTGACTTGACTCTTGAGGATATGTATATGCATTGTAAGAATCTCTATGAGCAACCCAATGTTGATAAGATGGAGTGTTGTAGCTCCCTTCCGTTTATGTCTCCCTTCTTTACCATTGAAGATGTATGCAGCACGCTTGAGAAACTTGCTACTCGTAAGGCAGGTGACCTTCAAGGTGTCAAGGCTGAAATGATTAAATGGACAAGCAAGAAAACACGATATTGGATATGCGATATGTTTAACCTTGCACTTCAGTATGGCATGCCTCATGATTGGAGTGCAAATTGGATCAAACCTTTGCACAAAGGAGGAGATGTAAACAATGTGAATAACTATCGCACTATAATGGTTGGTTCTTTAATGGAAAAGTTATTTGGATGTATCATGGAGATGAAGATAAGTGAATGGGCTGAAAAGAATGGCAAACGTGCACTTGGCCAAGCAGGTTTTCGAAAGCATCATAGCACTATTGATCACCTTGTCACTCTTCGAGTTCTTATGGAAGCATCTCGATTGAAAGGAAAAAAGTTGTATTGTTACTTTGTGGATTTCAAGAAAGCTTTTGACATGGTACCGCGAGGAAATCTTTGGAGACGTAAGCAAAGCCTTCAAGTGCCGAGAGAATTTATGCATGCAGTCTTTCGCATCTACCAAAAAGTGATATGTCGATTACGTATGGGAGATGGAATTTCAGAATTTTTTGCAAGCACTATTGGTGTCAAACAAGGATGCCCACTTTCCCCAACCCTCTTTGGGCTACTCATTGATGAATTGGAATGCATGGTTCTTGACTTTATGCAGCAAGAAGGCATAGAAGAGGTTAAGATTGGAAATGCGGTGATCATGTTTTTGCTTTATGCCGATGATGTAGTGCTCTTGGCACATACCTTAGAAGATGCACAAAAGCTTATGAGTGTCTTGGAACGCTTTTGCCTACATAGCGGGCTGATCGTGAATGGATCCAAAACCAAGGTTATGCTTGTGAAGACCCTCAATGATGAAAATCCATGCATTGTATATAAAAATGAGAAACTTGAAGTGGTAGATTACCTTGGCCTTGAGGTTCCATCCAATCATAAATGGAAGGATTGTGCAATGCGTCGCTTGGAAGCCGGAAAGAGGGCCTATTATGCATTTGAGAACATGTGCAATGCAGGAGAGATCAAGTGTTGGGATCTCAAAAAGTACCTCTTTGACACATTGGTGACACCGGTGCTTCTTTATGGAGTGGAGGTGTGGGGTGGAAGCATCGGGAAGTCTACTTGGAAAGAGTTTGAGAATGTCCAAAAGCGTTTTCTCACCAACTTTCTCCAAGTCAAGACACAAACACCCTACATGCTCTTACTTCTTGAGTCTGGATTTCTTCCCATTGAGGTCTTGGGCATGCAAAGGGTTGTGGAGTACATGCGTAAGACACAACGTAGCCCTTTGCATCGACTTCCTAGAATCACATATGAAGCAAGTCAAATGGTTCAAAAGACATGCAAGAGCAAAATACTAAGTTCGGGGTGGATGCTTGATATCAAGAAATGGTTTGGAAGATGGGATGCATGTCACTTGGTCAAGGATGCGTCGATCGACTCCCAAGTTAATGAGGCCTTCTTACAACGCCAATGTATCACGGCTTGGGAGAAATCCGGAGGTTCTCGCTTCAGCCATTACACCACACACGTTGCCCCAAACTACAAATCTCTCTTCTTCTCGGAACGAGGTAACCGAACCCATTCCTACATCCTTGAGCCCATCCTGTTGAGTGCGATCCACACCATTGCCTCCATTCGTCTTAGCTCCCATTCTCTACGCTGCAAGACAGGACGTTGGGGCACTCGCGAGGAGTGTCATCGACTTTGAACCTTATGCCCTCGTCAAGTGCGAGAGAGTGAGTACCACACACTACTTGAGTGCTCAGCTTTTGACCACATTAGGTCCTCTTTTCCCCATATATTCAGCCATGATCTCTCCCTACATACCTTCCTCTCCCAACCACGATGTGGACTATCTATTGCGATGCTCATTTCAACCATTTTTGAGCATCGAGAGTCACTTATGAACTCCACTCACACCACGTGACATGTTCATTTGGTCCCATAGGTCATATTTGACCTCCCACGACGATAATAGAACTATCTATCTCTCTCTCTCTCTCTCTTTCTCTCTATTTCCCCCTCTTTCCCTCTCTCTCTCTCTCTCTCTATCTCTCCCTCTCTCTCTCTCACACACACACAATATTCCACTATGGGAGACAACCAAGAAGGGCAATATACTTCTTTCCTTGCTTGTGCCAGGGAAGTACAAAGTGTCAAATATTGACATTTACCTCGAGCCCCTCATCGAGGAGTTGGAGGAGTTATGGAGAGGCATTCCTATTGTCGATGTCTCACTTGCAAAGGGGGGGAAAGAGGCTCAAGTGAGGGAAATCCTTATGTGGACTATGCACGACTATCTTGGGCTTGGAGAGATTTCTGGTAACCCCCTTTCCTCTATCTGCCTTTCCCTCATTCCCTCTCTCCCTTTAGCTCACTTTAGTTCACTCATTTCTCTAACCATATGATATGTATGCAGGGTTGTCCACCTCGGGGCACAATGCATGTCCTACTTGCGGGCCATCGTTGGTGACGGAGAGGCCCGATTCCTTGCGGAAGGTAATCTATCCAAACAACCATCGTTTCTTACCCCAAGGGCATAACAAGCACAAGGCTCCAACAAATGTGCAGGCAGATTGGGCAACCATTTGGGAGGAACACCACAATAACAATCCGGCTCCATGTCCTCCACCAAAATGTATGTCAAGGTATTCCATATTTTTAAGGCTTCCATATTGGAAGGTCTTAAAAATACAACACCTATTGGATCCCATGCACATATTCAAGAATGTAGCCCAAACACTATGGGACCACATTATTGGCAAGAAGGACTCTTGGGTGCGTGGAAGGATTTGAGGCTTTTAAAACGTCTCCCCGCCTGTGTCACTCCATGGCGTGCCTTAAATGGAAATATTGTGCTTCCTAAAGCACCATGGATGTTAGCAAAAGAAGAATTAGACAAGGTGAAGGGTACCATCGCCTCTATTTGCACACCAACAGGATACATGAGGTCGCTAAAGGGAGCTTTCACAAAAGCGAAGAAGTGTGGAAGTGTTCAATTGTATGGGTTGAAGTCCCACGATTGGCACAAGATGCTTCAGGTAATCTTCATACTCCCTATTCTATCTATAGTTTGTGTGTATGACTATCACTCACTTTCCCTTTCCCTGATTTACATTGTAGTTCATTTTGCTGGTGAGTATGTGTATATGTCGGGACAAGAAAGTTAGAGACGCTATTTTCAAACTGGGAGAGCTAGTAAGGGACACCACAAGACTCCACTCAACTACACCTTTTTTATGTACACAATAATTTCAACTAGCACTTAGTGTATCCTTGTGTGTTTTCTTATAGATTTGTGAGCTCCAAGGAAAGCGAAATAGATGCTATCCCTACTGCTCAAACACTTGCAACAAAAACTATGTGTGCCATTGAAGATGCATTTCCTCAATCGGTTCTTCTTAATCAAATTCACCTCTTGGTTCATGTGGTGGAGGAGATAACTATATGTGGAGTAGTGAACGCACGATGGATATTCTTCTTAGAAAGGTTTTTAAAGACTCTCAAAGATTTTGTGTGGCTACGGTCTCAACCAGAGGCATATATGACCGAAGGGTGGATTGTTCAAGAGGAATTTGTTTACATATCAGAGTTTTGGCACAAGTTGATCCTTCAATGCCTCGCATGTGGTCAGACGAGGAAGATGCAAGGATGACTACACACTTGACAAGTGTAAAAGTGAAATTGCTTAACATGGATATGACTCTATCCTGAGTGGTTGATAACTTTTGCATTCTCAATGCAAAGATTATGACCAAGTGGGTGGACTTGTCAACAGTGGCAAAGGCCAAGCGTTTGCAAGAGAGGGAAGCATGGAAACAAGCACATGAAGGAAGGAGGGCACCCCCAGTGCCTAGACAACTTGCATGTTTCCCATATCTCATTAGTGTAGAGTGGATTCATGAGAGAATGACCAAGGCAAAAGTGCGCGGAGAAGACATCACCAACAAAGAATACGAGTATGCACGAGGCTGCATACCAAAGGTAGAGTACTCATATACCTAAACCATATTGTCTCGCTATTTTTTTAAATTATCTTTAATATGGATTTGATAAATTAATATATTTTTCTATTTTGTAGTGCCTTTCCTTTAACTCTATGTGGTCAAAGGGTCGTCACTTTCGTATGCGCCACATTAACGAGCATAGAACCACCATGGATTGTACCATCATGGGCAGCTTTGACACAGACGGTGATGAAGCCAGGTACTGCGGAACTATTGAAAGGATACTAAAGGTTAATTTTAGAACCTTTCATAGCTTCATCTTCGAGTGCAAGTGGTTTGCAAATGTGTTTAGACAACATGAGAATGGCCTCTACATGGTGGAATCTAGTGTGCATCACACAGGGTGATATGAAAATTTAGTTTTACCACGCAATTGTGAGTAGGTGAGTGACATGTACCCTTTTTTATTCTTATTTACTTGTAGCGTTAGTTATATCAATGTTACTCACTTTGAGCTTCTATTTTATAGGTCATCTATATCTCAGCAATCCACCAACCAAAACTTTGGTTCATAATTCTCATCACACCTCGGGGGAGAACCATTTTTTCCACTAATGAAGTGGAGACTATCTTTGACCCTCTTCCACCTCCGACTTTGGATGAGGTGGAAACAGAGGAGAGGGAGGTTGATGAATCAAGTCCAGCGGTAGCAAGCTTGTCATGATGATGAAGAGGATGAGATGGAGGATGAAGAACTCGAAGATGATGAAGCTGGCAATGTGTCCACAAATGACAATTTTGTTTCTCTCTTTATTGATTTAGGAACCATGGGCTTAGATGCTTCATGTAGAGATCTTTTAGAAGATGATTCATAAACATTTTGCAGTTATGAAGTTTTTTGGTTGTGTAATCCATTCACCTCTCTCTCCATCCTCTTCCTCTCTTTAGATTTGAGAATATGCTTAATTATGTTAATTATGTGTGTATACTATAGACGCTTCATAGAAAAATTCTCATTAATAATAGGGCCATTGTATGATTTGACTAAAAAGAACGTTAAATGTGTATGGATTACAAAAGAGAATCAATTTTTGGAGAATCTCAAAACAAAGCTTATCTCTCAGCCAATGTTAATATACCAGACCTTATAAAGTCTTTTGAACTCGAATATGATGCTTGTGGGAAATGTCTTAGAGCTATATTGCTTCAAGAAGGGAATTCCATGGCATATGGAAGTAGGAGGTTGGATAACCAAGAAAAGAATCTTGACATTTATGAGAAAGAGTTGTTAGCTATTTTACATGTCTTAGATGCATGGAAGAATTATCTATGAGGCACTCTATTTATTTTGCACACAGATCACCAAAGTTTGAAGTATTTTTTTGACACAAACCAGAATAAGTGAAAAAAAAATGAGGTGGGCAAACACTCTCTCACAATTTTTCATATTGCTCACGTAGATGGTAAGCACAACCAAGTGATCGATGCTCTTTCATGAAGACCGAGGAAGAATCTTTTATCAATAGCTACTCACAATGATCTATCCTCTATGATAGATGAGTATGCTATGGATTCAAAATTTAAAGATGTAATGGGGGCAATTGCACTAGGTAAGAAAGAGGGACCATACAACGTGCAAGATGGTTATCTTCTCTATGGAAATGGGCTATGCATTATACATAGCTTACACAAAAAGTTTATTTATGAATCTCATGTTTCTTTTTATGCAATACATAGAGGGTTGATAGAGGGATACAAGATACTCTCAAGAAATGTACTTTTATCGGACAACAATGAAGATAGACATACCATACTATGTTGCCAAATGCATTATATGTCAAAAGAGAAAGTATGATAGAGGGAAGCATCTTGGATTCCTTCAGACATTTCCTATATCTTATTCTCTATTGGAAACTATATCCATGGATTTTATCTTTGGATTGTCAAGATCCATTCATGGAAAAGAATATAGAAAATCATAGACCTATTTAGCAAGAAAGCACATTGTGTATCGATCAAAAAGACTATAAAGCACACCGTATGGCATCCCTCTTTATTTCATAGAGCTTTAAGTATCATGGCTTACCAACATCTATAGTATCTGGGTACTACCACCCAAAGAACTGTCAATTGAAGAATCACCTGAGTTTGATGGCCAAGAAGAGATCTTGCAACCGGAGAGAATTTTTAAAGAAGTGGTAAGACTTTTGGATGATATATTTCAAATTTAATACCTATCCTTTTGAAGATGCAAGGTGGATGAAAGATATCCAACTAAAGGATAATGTAAACCTTGTAAATAATTACAATGAATCCTATCAACAAAGATAAGAATCAGGTATGAAGAAGTATGTTTTATAAAGATTTTTTGTGTTTTTTGACTCATTGTTTTAAATTTTTATAAGCTTTAAGTAAATGAATACCATGAATCATGCTTGCAAAAGCTTCGTCTCTCAAGAATCTAGTAGACCTTTCCAATCTACTATGGAAGATGATAAGAGCTAAGTAGAGACATGCTTGCAAATTGTGACAAATAAGTCTTCCAAGCACCAAGGGGAATTAGTCACCAATGTGGAAGAATGCTGACGCGTGAAAAGGGATCCTCTAACCAAAGCAACAAAGATTAGCTATGACTTTATTTTCCTTATTCCATAGTCGAGGATGACTATGATTTCAAGAAAGAGATAATGTGATGAAAATTAATTTCAAACCTTCTAAAAGTGATTTCCATCTTAATTTAGCCATTAAAGTCCAGGAAAAATTAAAGAGAACAAGTGAAGGTGATTTAAGTGTCTATGGACCAACTCGGTCAAAGGCTTGGGACCAAAAGGATATAAGTCCATAAAAGAGCAAGGGTAATTTCTCTTTACTTATCTCAATTATAGGTACATGTCAAGGAAGGATGAATATATCTCGAAAAACGTTGATCAAAGGTACAAGACAAAGAAGACTATCTAGAGTAATTATAGGAGTCTGAAAATAAAATTTAGCCATGCTAAGTTCAAGTAATCAAAATAACTCTTTAGACTCTAAGTATGAAGTCTGGGAAGCCTTAGGGTAAATTTATATCTTGCCACAAATTGTCTAAATTTAACAAGTCTAAATTTAGTAGGTTTTGGGATCAACTTGGTGGCACCGACGAAGCATTGTGCTAAGGTTTCACATAGGAGGTGAAGCTCTAAAACAAAAGGGTGAATTCTACTTTTACCAAAGTTCGTCCTAATTTAGGAGGTTCTAAATTAGTAGGTGGGCTCTAGCCCAGGTCAGCTTCATAAAGCCTCCAAAGCATTGTGCAAAGGTCTCACACCCGGAGCTAGTTAAATCAAGGGGTAAGTTTATGGTTTTTGATAAGTGAAAGGGAAAATCTGAAGTATAAGGTTAAATTAGCCCTTCCTTATTTTGAAAGTTGACTCTAGTCTTTCTCTTTTAAGCTTGATTAGCTCATACTTGTTATATGTGAAGTTGGCAAGTGTGTGTGGTGTGTACACTTGCCACAATAAGTAGAAGAGAAATGCGGGGAGACCGGGCAATTTTTTCAAATTTAGCAAGTGAGGACAAGTGTGTGAACATGCATGAGTTGCACTTTGAAGTGTTCACTTCTCATTGGACAAGTTGTAGGCTGTTTGGTGGATATAGGCGTATGCACACCAACACTACAAGAGGTTGTGTGCTCTTGTGACGCTTTTAGCGACGGAAATACATTGGGTTTTTATAACTCCCGGCGTCGCTAAAAGCGTCGCTAACAGCGTCGATATGGAGACATCGCTATAAGCGTCGCTATAACAGTCGCTATAGGCATCGCTATAATCGTCTCTATATAGCGACGCTTATAGCGACGTTTGCAGGCGATCTATAGCGACGCTGTAGAGCCTTATATAGCGACGTTCATAGCGATGCCCGAGAGGAAAAAAATTTGGTGGCAGGGTGTTGAATGCCTTGCCACCCATCAGCCATATTGAATGTTTCATTAATTGATTCACCTTTGACAAAAAGTGCAAAGGTAGATATAGACTCAAAATAGTCACCCACAAGACAACATAACCATTAACTCCATCATCCATAGTACGTATTGTTTGCAAAATAAAGATTCCAAACTGACAAGCGTGAATTGATGAAAGTAAATCAATGACAATTGTACACATAGGCAAGATCACATGATTGTTAAACTTTGCAAATGTAATAGGTACAACCATTGTCATTATTGAAAAAATATACATGGTTTTCAAAAAGACGTATAAAAGTCGTCTCCTGATACATAAGCTATGACAAAAAGAAACTAATGATATCTAGCTACGGCTAAACTAACATTGTCTAATCAGACGTCTCATCGCATCCAAGCGATGTATCTGTCGGATTCTTAAAAAAAAAACAATAAGACAATTTTTTGTAAGTATAAACATATAGCGACTCTTATAAAACAATACAACAAATAGAAAAGAGTAAACCCTAATACTAACGATGCCGCCATGAGAACTCAGAATGTCCATCAGGGCATTTAAGCCCTTCTTGCCTGCGTACTCGCGCTCGTACGGTGTGGGATCACGTCCTGTCCATCGACCACTGTCAAAACATACAAAGAATCCATTATGTTAGAATTTAAAAACCCATAAACCCTAAACTATCAAACATAGAGAGCAATGCGAAAACACTTACAAAATCGGTCTCAAATGATGCCCACCCGCCTCTTCCAATCTTCTTTGGCCAGCCAATCTGGTCTGTTCCACCCATGCTTGATTGCTTTTTGCACTTTGGAACACTTGTGCTTGTAGTATTCGCGCATTCGAATCTTCATCGCATCTTCATTGAAGCGCTCATCCTGTGTTGGAGCAGAAAACTCGTCATGAAGAATGTTGATGACTCTGTCTTTTAAAATCATTCGGTACTTCACTCCAGGTGTTTAATATGTAGTGTCTAAACACCTAAGAGCAAAGACCGTGCATGCACGAAATCAGCTTCTTGCCTTCATCATCCAAGATGATGCCGCCGCTGAAGTCGACGAAGTAAGCCAAGCCCTCTCGCCGCTGACGTGCGAACCTGGGTGTTTCGACAGGGGTCTCTAGCGGCATGTCAACGGGGTACGGACGTCAGGTGTCTCCACTGAAGTCTGAGTCCCAAAGCGAGGAGTGTCCACTGGAGTGACTCTTGGAGGAGTAGCTAGTGGTGTGTAGCTGCTAGGAACGGCAGTCAGCTGCGCAAAACCTGGTGTCGATGGAGATGTCGTGGCTGGTGTCGGGGCGGGCAAAGAAGGGGAGGGTAAAGAGCCTCGCTGAACACGAGGTGGTGTCGAAGCATCGGCGGTGGCATCCCCAGAACAACCACCACTGCCACCACTAGAGTGTCGGTGCCTAGACGAGTGTGAAGATCGTCTCATGGAAAACGAAGCTTCAGAGTGCGTTGAATGCTCCGAAATAGAGGGAGATGCCGATGGAGTAGGAACGTGCGATGGTGCACCAGAGGATGACGCTCCACGTACCACTGTCTCTGCTGGGGTGACAAAGAAGAAAGAAACTCCTCATCATCCATACCTGCATTAAACACACGAACATTTAAACTTAATATTGAATGAATGGAGTAGAAAACATGGACAAGTAGATAGAGATAGAGAGAGAGAGAGAGAGAGAGAGAGAGAGAGAGAGAGAGAGAGAGAGAGAGAGCGAGGAGGTCCTCGTCGTCCCTGCTTGTGAGAACATACCTAGAGCATACATACCTGGAGTGGACGCAAAGACCATTAAATACGATGACGCAATGATGCATATAAATACAATGACGCAATGACGCATTCTTCTTCTATTCAACTTGAGTGAGGCAAGTCGATAACTCAAAATTTTCAATCGAAAGAGAGAGCGCACACAATCAAATCTTGCAGTCAAAAAACCAGGTGGTGGAGCTGCATGTGGCCATGGATTGCCGAGGATGTGAGCGCAAAATCAAAAGAGCGTTATACAACATGGAAGGTACTTAGAGAGCCTGAGTTTTTACAAAACGGAGAAAAATTGTTCAAATACAATATTTATGGCTTTAAGAGATCTCTCTCTCATCCTCGTATAGCTCAGCATAACTTCCTATATCTATATAGAGCTCTCCGTTTAAACAGATGTCCTCCGTTTCATTTTGTAGATCCTCTGCATGCACCCCATAGAGAGTAGCAGCTTGATGTTCGTCTGGAACCACCTGAATGGCTTCTGACTGAGTATCTTCTCCGATCTCCTCCATTGATGCCGCTGTGGCACATGGTAGCCTTCATACGTCCATGCACTACGAGGGGCTACCTCTATGATGTACCACCAATTTGATGCAGACTTTGTAGGATGAAATATCACCTGCCAGAGCCACATAACTTACATGAGATCTTCCAAGCACATAAATTCTAAAATGGGATGTTAACTATTTACATACTTACTTGTTCACAATGCTCGGGTAGTACGAAAGTGTCTCTTAGGTCAGTCCATTTCTTAGTTGAATCCACCTCAAGAAAACCAGACTCTCCTCTACACATTCTAATATCTAATGTAATAAATTCTAATATCTAATATCTAATATCTAACCAACCCAAATGATTTTCTCATATTAAATTGATCACTTAATGTGGGAGAATAAACGGGAACAAGTGTTAAGATATAGACATGCGCTTATAGATCTATCTCAACACGGGGCCAATGGTAAAGGGGCTCAAATGAGAGATGGTCTATCAAAGATCAAGGCTAACTAATGGAGCATAAGACCTTAGGGTTAGTTTCATTGAAGACCTCCAATAATTTGTGTAAAAGTCCTTTGACCTTAGGTAAGCTAGGGCTGACCTTGAGGCGTAGGAACCCGACCCAGCTCGAGGTGCTTGTCCTGCTTGTCATGCTGGATGACTAAGGTGCTTGAGGTGCTTGATGATTGAGGTGCTTGAGATGCTTGAGGTGCTTAATTATTGAGATGCTTGAGGTGCTTGACATGCTTGAGATGCTAGGGTTGCACTTAAGGTGAGAACCTAGCCCAAGCTTAAAGTGCTTAACGACCAAGCTTGTGGTGGGAACTGGGCCTATGTATGAGGGGCTTGAGGTGTCAAAAAGTCAAATATTCAATCCCTACAAGGAGGGGGTGAGCCCTACATGAGGGGGGATGAGAGAGAACACCCACACACTCACACAAGGCATGCATGGTACAAAGAAAGCAAGTGGGACACTTGTCAAGTTCCTCCTCATGTTTCCCTCATGGTGTGCCTGAAGCCTATTGGTTGGCCACCCAAGGGGTCCAATAATAATTTAGGATATTTAATTAATTGATTTAGCATTTATCTAGCTCTCTCTCTCAAAGGGGAAAGGGGGACACTTGTCTCAAGGCTACCCTTGCTGCTTGTAATGCCTCCTACTTGTGATTGGCTAGGCCTGGAGGGGTCCAATGAGCTTCAAGCATGAGATACAAGGGGGGGTCGACCCAAGCAAGCTAGGGGGTTGCTTAGGGGGTATACTCACCCACACACACTCAAAAAAACTCTCATTGTGTGCTATGCAAAGTGCAAGAGCTCCCTCTCCTTCTCCAAGAAAGTAGAGGTTGAGAGCCTACACCAACCCTCTTGGATATGGAGTGCAAATCCAACCAAGAGCCATGCTTCAATGCTTAAGATTTCCATCTCCTTCTTCTTCATTACTATGCTATTATGTATGCTAGAAACAAGAGTTATGATAAGTGAGGAACTAATTCTTTCTCCTACGAAATGTTTCTTCTTCCTCTTCCCTACCCTCATTCCCTGCTAGCTCTCTCAACCTTCGAAGGTGTTTGAGGTCTTGGGACTGAGGCTTGGGATAGTTAAATATGTCTTCAAGTTTATGTTATGTTTGTGATGCATGAAGCTTTCCATGTTCATTGCATCACCTAAGTCACAAGGAACACAAAGGTTGTATTGTAACAAGTCTCTCTTAATGGGAGAAATCATAATACAAATGCCTATTGGAGGGGGGAACAGCTCCACATAAATCCGGTCCTCAACTGTTGTCATGTTCTCCAAATTCTCTCGCTTACAAAAGTATTGTTCATGCCAAGTTAACTAATTGCTATGATTATGTTTCTATCTTCAATTATGTTCACCCGCTATGATCACAAAGTCATTTCTCAAAAGTACTCTCATTAATTTCCGCTACTCTCAAATTAAATAGGCCAATTCCATTACATTGGTATCAGAGCATTTGGTTTCTCTTTTCTTGCTTAAGAAGAGAGGTCCTTAAGTATCCTATAAATGGTTGATGTTGTTAATTATATTAGGGTAAGTGGAACAGGGATCTATTATCAATTTTGTTGAGCCCACCATGTGGGGGATGGTGCACACCTCGGGAGCTTTGGACTTAATAATGGAGTCTTTTTAGACTTGCCTACGGCTTTATGATTATTGAGCCATAAGAAGTCCGAAAGGAGCTAGCCCTCGGCAACTCTGCTATGTTAGACCTACTCCTCTACTCTCCATAATTAACCACTTCGAGACGTGGGTGTAGATACTTAAGAGCCGGTTTTCAAAGGCTAAGAGGAGTGGCAACTAAGGTTTTGAATTGCCAAAGCATACACTAAGTACATACATAAATTTTGTTAACATGGCTAACAATAATCAAGAGAGTAGAATGAACATTGATAGCTTTGATTTTGCACATGAAGGTGCTAATGATGATGCTCCCATGTTTGTGAATTATCCCGTCACTAGGTTGCAGCAAGCTATGGGCAACCCTACTTTGCAAGCCGAAGTTACTCAACAACTTCGTACTTATGGAATTTACCTTCCTCTCCAAGAGGAGAGAGAGCTTAGGAGGCCTCTTGAAGAGACCCCCAAAAGAAGACTCTCTCCCATTCGAGAGGAGGAATCCAAAGAGCAAGAAAGCACTGAAAGTTTAAGTTCCTTTGAAGACGTGGCTCCATGAAGATGGCGGTCTAGACAATCGCCCACTCATCCCAAGAGGAAAAGATCAACACATAGTCCATCTCCTCATCACTCTGAAAGGCAAGAGACGAAACAAAGGAAGAAAAGGGCTAGGAAGAGGAGGACATCACAAATCATTTCCTACATGGCGAAGGTCAGAAAAGCTAAAGAAGTTCAAGGAGGGAGGAAAGAGTATCTCTTTTCTCACCGATGATGGCATCTTCGGTGCTACTGACAAAGTGTTGGCCTTCATCTAGCAATTTGATGCGGCCTTTGGAGATGAGGGCTTCACAGAGTCCTCCAAGCTACGCCATGTAGCTATGCACTTCCAAAAACCAGCTCGTCAATGGTGGGCTAGCCTTCGTGGCAATGGTGAAGCCCCAAAGACATGGAAAACTCTACGAGTTTCCATCATGACGCAATTCCTTGCAAGCGATGCGAAGGACAAAGTGCTTACCGAATGGCGCAGCTTGAAGCTCCTCTCCCATGAGTCTATCCACAAATATGTAGACAAGTTTTGGGATTTACATCTCAAGGCTACTGTCTTTCAAAAGATAAACTTTGCCGCGCAAAGGCAACAATTCTGCGCGGGATTACCTGAAGAGAAGGCCGAATACATCAACTCTCAACGGCCTGGTACTATTAGCGAAGTAATCCATCACACCATGGTTGCTTCACGCATCAATTTCCATCAAGGGGCTAGGCGTAATGTCAAGCCCATGGAAAACAAAGACAAAAATGATGCAAAGGGGAAAACCAATGTTCAAAATACTTCCCAAATCAATTCCAACAACAACAACAATCGGTCCAAGGAGAAGGGAGTTTACAAAGGTAAAAACAAGCTCTCTCCTGAAGAGCTTGAAGCTTTTCCCAAGGACCATAAGTGTTTCAAGTGTGGGGAGCAAGGACATGTCTATCGTTCTTGCCCCAAGAAGAATACTCGCAATGAGACTCCTAGGGCTTCCACCATCAAAGCTCCAAAAGAGGATGCTCATTGCAAAGGATCGTCACTTTCCTATGCTTGGGGAAAGGTAAGAGAGCATGATGCCTTCATCTTGTTTGACCCTAGCTCTACTCTCAACTTCATATCAACGGAGTTGGCCACCAAGTTGGGCATTCAAGATTTTGAGATGGGAGATATAGTAGTGGCTGATGCAGCTTTCAAGGGACAACAAGCCTCCGCTACTCCTTTGATTGGGAAGTTGAGGCTTCATGTCCAAAGCTATGTCGACAAATAAGACTTCTTCATCTCTCCTCTCCAACATGAGGATGTTATCCTAGGGGCACCATGGTTTGATCGCATGCTTGCCAACATGAAGTTCCCTGAAAGGAGAATCTACTTCACCTACAGGGGAAAGAACATGTATATAGATGCTAGTGAGCGTGGTCGCACTATCCCACTTGTAAATCCTCTTGCTCTTGATAAGTCAATGAAGAGCTCAATCTCTGCATACATGATTTTTGTCAAAGAGTCTCTAAAAGATACTAATGTTTCATCAAATGTAAATGGTAGGAATCAAGAAGAGTTAGACTTGTCTAATTTTCTAAAAGGATTCCAAGATGTGTTCGTTGATGATATCCCTATGGACTTACCTCCAAAACGAGGGGATGATGACCATCGCATTGAGCTCCTTCCTGGAAGCTCACCACCTAACAAGCCTCCTTATCGAGTCTCACAAGCTCAACAAGAGGAGATCATGAGGCAAAGAGTTGGTAGACAAAGGGATGGTGAGGCCTAGTTCCTCTCCCTTTTGTTCTCCATTCCTTTTAGTGCAAAGGAAAGATGGTACATACCGTATGTGTGTGGAATTTCGAGCACTAAACCACATCACTATCAAAAACAGATTTTCCGTACCTCGGGTAGAAGATCTGTTTGATAAGCTACAAGGCTCTACCTACTTCAGTAGGATTGACCTTAAGAGTGGCTATCATCAAATAAGGATAGTGGATGAAGATATCTTAAAGACCGCGTTTTGCACAACGTTTGGTCTTTATGAATATCTAGTCATTCCTTTTGGCTTGACTAATGCACCAGCTATGTTCAATCGTTTGATGGAGAAAATTTTTAGACCATACGGCAAATTCACTGGAGTGTTCTTTGATGATATCATCATCTACTCCAAGTCTTTGGAGGAACATAAGAAACATCTCCAAGTGATTTTTCAAGCATTGAGGGAGAACAAACTTTTTCTCAACCAAAAGAAAAGTGAATTCTTCCTTCAAGAGATTCAATACCTAGGTCATATCATCTCTAAAGATGGTATTCGAATGGATCCATCAAAGTTAGAGGTAATAAAAGCATGGCCTAACCCAAGAAATCTACATGAGCTAAGAGGCTTTGTTGGTATGTGCGCATACTATAGACGCTTCATAGAAAAATTCTCTCAAGTAGCAGGACCACTACACGACTTAACTAAGAAGAACATTAAGTTTGTATGGATTGTTAAGGAGAAAAATTCTTTTGAAAAGCTCAAAGAGAAGCTTACTTCCCAACCAGTCCTCGTGCTTCCGGACCTCTCAAAGCCATTTGAGGTCCAATGTGATGCTTGTGGTGATTGCCTTGGAGCAGTTTTTCTTCAACAAGGGCATGCCATAGCATATGAGAGCCGAAGGCTCAATATTGATGAACGAGTCTTGGGCATTTATGAGAAAGAGCTTTTAGCTGTTCTACATGCCCTAGATACATGGAAGCACTACCTATTGGGGACTCCATTTATCCTACGAACCGACCACCAAAGTCTCAAGTATTTCATGACACAAACCAAGCTTTCCGACAAACAAATGAAGTGGGCAATTTTTTTTTCGCAATTTAATTTCCATATTGCTCACATAGCTGGTAAGCACAATCAAGTGGCCGATGCACTTTCACGAGGACCCAAAGTTAATGCGGTGTCTATAGCTACTCACAATGATCTATCCTCTATGATAGATGAGTATGCTACTGACCCTGACTTTAGAGACATAATGGCAGCCCTTGATTTGGGGAAGAAAGAGGAACCATTCACCTTGCAGGATGATTATCTTCTCCACGACAATAGGCTATGTGTTACCCATTCCCTTCGTGAGAAAGTTATGTATGAATCCCATGCTCCTCCATATGTGGGGCATAGAGGTATTCAACCTACTCTCCGAGGAGTAGAGACGTACTTCTATTGGCCTACCATGAAAGTGGACATACAAGAGTATGTTTCAAAATGTGTAGTATGCCAAAAGACCAAGTATGATAGAGGGAAGCAACCTGGATTACTCCAGCCATTGCCTATCCCAAATTCACCATGGGAGAGTATATCCATGGATTCCATCTTTGGATTACCCAAGTCTATCCATGGGAATACAAGAATATGGACAATAGTTGACAGGTTTAGCAAGCAAGCACATTTTATTCCTGTCAAAAAGACTATTAAGGCACATCAAATGGCAACTCTCTTCATATCTCATATTTTCAAGCACCATGGATTACCCACATCCATCGTGTCAGATAGAGATCACTAATCCATTTGGTGCTTGGGAGACATAGCTTCCACAAGCATGTCTTCTCTTTAGTCCATTTCATTCTCCCAAAGTAGAGTGACAAATTCTACTTGGTGTTTGAGAGACGTCGTCATCACAAACATGATTCTAAGCATGCATACTAGTTAAATTTGTGCACAAAAAAAGAGAACTAGTCCAATAAGACAAAAACATGAGTCATTTAAAAGAAATTTGTACATTTGCTTACTCTAATGTAGCATTGTAAGCATCGACAAGGTTCATACTATCCTTAAGTTGTATTCCTTGCATCCATCTTGGAAAGATGTCGTAGGGTAAAAAGGGATCCTCTACCCGCTAAGTAAAATTGACTAATGACTAAGGCTTTATCTCTTCTACCTCATAGTCGAGGACGACTATGATTTCAAGAGAGAGGTAATGTCATAAAATCTAATATCTAATATCTAACCAACCCGAATGATTTTCTCATATTAAATTGATCACTTAATGTGGGAGAATAAACGGGAACAAGTGTTAAGATATAGACATGTGCTTATAGATCTATCTCAACACGGGGCCAATGGTAAATGGGCTCAAATGAGAGATGGTCTATCAAAGATCAAGGCTAACTAATGGAGCATAAGACCTTAGGGTTAGCTTCATTGAAGACCTCCAATAATGTGTGTAAAAGTCCTTTGACCTTAGGTAAGCTAGGGCTAACCTTGAGGCGCAGGAACCCGACCCAACTCGAGGTTCTTGTCATGCTTGATGACTAAGGTGCTTGAGGTGCTTGATGATTGAGGTGCTTGAGATGCTTGAGGTGCTTAATTATTGAGATGCTTGAGGTGCTTGACATGCTTGAGATGCTAGGGTTGCACTTAATGTGAGAACCTAGCCCAAGCTTAAAGTGCTTAACGACCAAGCTTGTGGTGGGAACTGGGCCTATGTATGAGGGGCTTGAGGTGTCAAAAAGTCAAATATTCAATACCTAAAAGGTGGGAGCGAGCTCGACATGAGAGGGGATGAGAGAGAGCAGCCACACACTCACACAAGGCATGCATGGTACAAAGAAAGCAAGAGGGACACTTGTCAAGTTCCTCCTCATGTTGCCCTCATGGTGTGCCTGAAGCCTATTGGTTGGCCACCCAAGGGGTCCAATAATAATTTAGGATATTTAATTAATTGATTTAGCATTTATCTAGCCCTCTCTCTCAAAGGGGAAAGGGGGACACTTGTCTCAAGGCTACCCTTGCTGCTTGTAATGCCTCCTACTTGTGATTGGCTAGGCCTGGAGGGGTCCAATGAGCTTCAAGCATAAGCTACAAGGGGGGGTCGACCCAAGCAAGCTAGGGGGTTGCTTAGGGGGTATACTCACCCACACACACTCACAAACACTCTCATTGTGTGCTATGCAAAGTGCAAGAGCTCCCTCTCCTTCTCCAAGCAAGTAGAGGTTGAGAGCCTACACCAACCCTCTTGGATATGGAGTGCAAATCCAACCAAGAGCCATGCTTCAATGCTTAATATTGCCATCTCCTTCTTCTTCATTACTATGCTATTATGTATGCTAGCAACAAGAGTTATGATAAGTGAGGAACTAATTCTTTCTCCTACGAAATGTTTCTTCTTCCTCTTCCCTATCCTCATTCCGTGCTAGCTCTCTCCACCTTAGAAGGTGTTTGAGGTCTTGGGATAGTTAAAGCTTTCTTCAAGTTTATGTTATGTTTGTGATGCATGAAGCTTTCCATCTTCATTACATCACCTAGGTCACAAGGAACACAAAAATTGTATTGTAACAAGTCTCTGCCTATTGGAGGGGGGACCGGCTCCACATAAATCTAGTCCTCAACTGTTGTCATGTTCTCTAAATTCTCTCGCTTGCAAAAGTATTGTTCATGCCAAGTTAAGTAATTGCTATGATTATGTTGCTATCTTCAATTATGTTCACCCGCTATTCTCACAAAGTCATTTCTCAAAAGTACTCTCATTAATTTCCGCTACTCTCAAATTAAATAGGCCAATTCCATTACAAAAATGATTTTTGTCGATCCGTTCCAACCTAAAATGTTGACCTTTACACCATGATACTGTGTATGACTTATACTACAACCAACAAAGATTATGAGTGGCCGTTCAAACATCTAGAAAGTAACTAGTCGTACATTGCAAACTTACCTTGGTTGCGCAACCCCGAGAGTACTCCCACTCTTTCTCAGTCACTTCTTCACCGCACTGTTGTGCGCTTTTCAATTGGTTGTGCAACCATCTTAAGATCCTGAATGTTGGTAGGCTCTCGAGACCTGTCGGATAGTGCATCGGTGGTCGTCTTCCCCGTCTCCACTCGATTCTTGCCCTTTGTCGCTCTTGCTTTGCATCCTCATATTGTGAAATCCACTTTTGCAATACTGGATTGTGAAGCATGCAAAATCGGTTGATTTTAGCCTCTAGATATTCCATCATCTTCTTCTTAACACCGAGATTGCACATGACAATCCCAGATATGCGCTCATCATCTATGGTTCGCCCTAGCATATCCCCGGGCTTTATCAAATCCGTCTAGCCACTCTCCAATGTACACTAGAGACTCTGATACCAGCCAACCTTCTGCCATGCTACCCTTCGAACGTGCCTTCTGACGCACATATCCCTTGAGCATTTTCATGAAACGTTCTAAAAAGAACATCCATCTGGAATGTACTGTGCCAGCTATTTCCACCTCATCAACTATGTGAACAAGAAGATGCACCTGAATGGTTAGCATGGTAGTAGGAAAATGTTTCTCAAACATGCACACAACCTCCACAGCGTTTAGTTTGGTGAATGGTATGGAGTCTACGTTGATATCCTTTTGTGAGATCCATTGCACCAACTTCGCAAGTTTGTACATTGTGTTACGAATGTCAAGAGACAAACATCCCTCAATGGCAACCGATAAAATAAATTGCAAAACACATGCAACAATGATATTAAAGTCCACACACAAATTTGTTACACAATTCCCACTATGATATATTCCACTGTGAATATACTTGACACATTTTATGCCAGTCGTGTGACTTCAAACCGGTAAGCTTTCCTTCTTTAGTAAAACACGTTCGGAGCGAGTGCATTACGCCAGTGGGGGTCCACAAAGATCAAATGGTCTCTTTTACTTTGCGTTCTTGGGCTCCTGTGAAAATCCATGGTGCTTTAGGGAGTTTTATCGATCCATCGGACGCTGTTTGTGGTCAATATTGCTCCATACGATCCACATTTCTAAGGTCAACTCTGGCTCCCAAAGTATCTTTCTTGCCGGTCAGATGGTCCCATAGTAGATTACCCACATTCTTGAATATGTGCATTGGATCAAGCAAGTGATTGATCATGAGTCGGGCCCAGTATGGTAACTCTTACCATAGAGATAGTCTCTTCATCCGTGGGGGAAATCCGTCATCACACATCTCTTGGAACTTCTGCGAAGCCGTCTGCCTCTCCTTAGAGCTTGGGAGCAGCTCTCCATGAGTGTCCTCTTCTTGGTGCATGCTACTTTGACTTCTCTTCTGCCCCCTGCTTGCTGATATTTCATTCTTTCCCCAGGCGATGCAAACACGACAAATTAGCCACAGTGCTGTGTGTGTGTGTGTGTGTGTGTGAGAGAGAGAGAGAGAGAGAGAGAGAGAGAGAGAGCGAGAGCAAAACGAAGAATTTGAAATTCAAAATTGTGTTATGAACTGCCCCATTGGTATGTCTTTTACACTTCAACGGAGGAAGCTGGGTTTTGAGGAGGGTTGCACTTTGTAATTTTTGTTGTTAAGCAATTCAATAGCGCTCTACTACTACTACTACTACTACTACTACTACTACTACTACTACTACTACTACTACTACTACTACTACTACTACTACTACTACTACTACTACTACTACTACTGGCTCTCTCGATATTTTATTCATTCAGTCTTGCGATACCTCCTCGAGATCCACTCCGAATGCTAACGCTTTGACTTGAGATCTCTCATGCGACTTATCCCTACAAAAGGCAGGGAGCGGAGGACTTGAACACAAGCTGCTACGCGAAATAACTTCCAGAGATGCTAGCATAACTAACCCAGCATCGGCTTGATGCTGTCCCAGCCAACAGTCCATATTTATACAAAAGAGAGTGCAGGAGCGACGCCCACAGCTACCGGCTTCCCTGCACGCAGCCGTTCCTCTCTTGCGGGAGTTTTGCACTACCCAGCTCCCCTCCTTCACCATGCCTCTGCCTCCTCTTTGAGAGACCTTGCCCCCCCCCCCCCCGTGCGACCTTCGAGGAGGATTTTGTCCCATCACCTGCGTCATGGATCGACGGGGTAGAGAGGTGAGAGTATTAAACTCTTGCATTGAAGTATTTGTATATGTGAGGCCCATTCACATCTTCACAACTGTTGTATGCGGCCCATCACTTGCTTCCCCTAAGGGGTCATAATGATCTCATCGGACATACGATTGATGAGGTAGGCATATGACTTTGGCATGTCCCTCCCGTGAACTATAGCAGCCTTGCCCGATGAATACTCATCATCCAGGCCTCTAGGTGACCCCGACGTAGTGTTCGAGTCACTCCTAAGCATCTCCGATGCAGTGACCGAGACACCGACCACTCTCAAACGCGTAGGCAGTATAATCCTTCGGTGTACTCAAAATAAACCTAAATCTAATCTAATCTAACTTAAATAAACCTAAATCTAATCTAACGTAAATCTAAATCTAACTTTATCTTAAATGATAAAAAGAGGAAAATGGTATAACCTTTCTATCACCCAAGTGTGGTATATTGGTTATGCCATTTCCCTCTTCAATAACAGGTAAATAACGTAAATAAACCTAAATCTAATCTAATATAACGTAAATCTAAATATAATGTAAATCTAAATCTAACGTAAATAAACCTAAATAAACATAAATCTAATCTAATATAACGTAAATCTAAATCTAACGTAAATAAACCTAAATCTAATCTAATTTAACTTAAATAAACCTAAATCTAATTTAACGTAAGTCTACATCTAACCTAATCTTTAACGTCTTTTGGGATAATTCCTACGACGTTAAAACTCTCTTCTTCTTGTGTGTGTGTGCGCGCCAATAAAAAGAGAAAATTGGTATAACCTTTCTATCACCCAAGTGTGGTAGATTGGTTATGCCGTTTCCCTCTTGAATAATAGGTCTTGAGTTCAACTCCTCGTCGGCTAGATCTTTAGGTCTCTTTAATTAGTTTCCTAGGACATCATATTAAACTCTCTTCTTCTCGGGTGTCTGTGTGTCGGTGTGTGTGCACACCAATAAAAAAAAGGAGAAAAATGGTATAAATTTTCTATCACCAAAGTGTGATAGATTGGTTATGCCATTTCCCTCATGAATAACAGGTCTTGAGTTCAACTCCTGTCGACTAGATCTTTAAGGTCTCTTGGGATAGTTTCCTACAATGTTAAGACTCTCTTCTTCTTCTTCTTCTTCTCTCTCTCTCTCTCTCTCTCTCTCTCTCTCTCTCTTCCTCTCTCAATGTGAATGTGCATTCTTTGTTTATACATGTGTGTGCACGTTTTTGGTTTATGCATGCTCTCTCTCTCTTTTCCTCTCTCAATGTGTATGCGCATTTTTTGTTTATGCATGTGTGTGTGTGTGTGTGTGTGAGGGAGAGAGAAAGAGGGGAAGGGAACATGAGAGTGAGGAGAGGGAAGGATCATACTTGGCTCTCCTTCCTCTCCTTGTGTGTGTGTGTGTGTGTGTGTGTGTGTGTGGAGAAGAAAGAGAGAGAGAGGGAGAGCGCACGTTACCTTGCTTGCTTGAGTGCGCGCCGAAAACTCAGATCTCAGATCTGAGATCTACGTTTTCGGATGCTTTCGGTTATTTTTTTTTAGCCCTGACGGTGTCGCTATAGGCGTCGCTAAGTTACTTGTAGTTTAGCGACGCCTATAGCGACGTCGTGGTTTTTCACATTTGAGCATCGCACTTCGAGCGTCGCTACTATTAAGTACCTCTTGTAGTGCAAACCATGTAAACTTCTACTTTTTTGAAGAAATCCATGTAATTCAACTTAGGATGAGTTGTAACCGTGATGTAATTTGACAATACCCTCTCTACTTCTCTAAGTATACACCCTTGTAAGAGGCCGGTTGGCCGTGGGAAAGCCCTTTTAACTTTTAAAGTCAAAACCCTAGTTTTGAGGGGAGAATTATCATTAGCTTGAAGAATAAAAAACGTGCATTGTGGAGGCCTCTTACTGCTACAAATTGTAATCTTCTTTTCTCCTAAACTGGTAATCAGATTTCGTTTCCGAATAGCACATTGCGTTCCTTGTCTCTTGCTCTACAATCTGAGTGTGATCATTTTCAATTCTGTTGTGGTTCATGGTGCATTTTTTGTGAGTTGAATGTATTGATATGGAGGTTAAAATGGTTGTTTTTTTATGTTTTGACCATGGATAAGAGTTTCTATGCTTAAGGAGGACCTTTTCTAGTACTTCTGTTTCAAAAATTTTCACATTTTTTGTGATGGATCGTGATTTATGTACCTTCCCAGATGGTGACACAACTTGGTAGGATCGAGCCCTTAAGTGTTGTGATACCTCTCCTTAAGTTTCATTGCGTTCCGGATTTGTTTGGATGCCGAAAAGGTATGATGACCTAGAGTGGTGAGATTGAACACATACTAATTGTTTGACTAGGAAGTGGTCGATTTTCTTTTGTCGTAGAACGAGTAGCCCCCTGAGTTCACTTTGGTGAGATTAACACTCTCATTAAGTTTCCATGCCCCATCGCGAGTCGCTTCCTTGCATATTGACATTATGTTAGTACAAAAGTGCTATGATGTAGACGCCCGTCGGCAGCGACCCGCTAACATTGGCACCATTGCCGGGGAAACTGATCCTTAGGTGGTGAGTGACTCGGTGTACAAAAAAAAAATCTCCCTTCAAGCTTTTGATACCCATCCCGCTTACACATAGATAGTGAAGCAGCTAGATGTAGGTTTAGTGCTTGATAGAGACTGGAGTCCGAGATTAGCCAGTGCTATTCCCAAAAGCAAAGAAAAGCTGTGAGTGAAGTACAAGATAGTATGTCGGTCTTTGATTTTCACATGCTTGGAAAGGGTTGTTCCACCATACACTTTGTTGTTATTTTTGTACTGTTAAGTTCATTTATGTTTGCAGATTCATATCAGTTTATAGGAGTAGGTTAGGAAACAAATTACACCATCATTTGGGGCCAAAAGGATCAAGGGAAAAACTATCAAAAACCTTATTTTGGTGTTGAAGACCATAACTCTGAAAAGTTGAAGAAGTGATGGTCAGAGCTTCAAAACTGGACCAAACCCAACAAAACCTTCAAGAACGGATAAAAACACTTGTGCCGAAAAAGATTGTGCAAAAAAATTTCAAATTGCCTGGCCAACATGGATCGCAATCCATGTACCTTTTTGGCAAAATGTGCTAAAACTATTTCCTTTGCTTAGAACATGCTCTCAGGCATCAAAACCTTAAGTTTGGTCAGAATAGAGTGCTAGAAGATCATAAAAATCAAATGATTGGGGTGAGCAGAGCAAAACCTTGAAAGAAGTGGAAAACAAGGAAAAATTGACCTTTTACTTGTCCAAATTCAAAAAGGGATGAGAATTGGGATCAACTAGAAGCAGGGAATCAACAAAACCAAACTTCATGTCTAGATTCTTCCCAGCATGGATCGCGATCCATGTTCCAAGTAGACATCTGACAGTAAGTGTGTACTCCTGATTTATAGTTTTCAAAAGGAGCCATAGACAAAAAGTGAAAAAAAATCTGGTCAAATTAGCAGAAAAGGAGTTGTTTGCAAAAAACCGCAAAACAGACACAAAATCTTGCTTTTCACTTGGAAAAAACTGATCAAATCTAAAAAGACTTGGGGAATAGCATCACCATACCTTGTGTGATCAGCTCACAAAGTGTCAGTCCAAAATCTTACCAAACATGATCGCGATCCATGTACTTTTTTGGAATTTTGAGCTGATAATAGGTAAGTAGGGAAGTGATAACAATTGAAACACTTTCTCCCAAAGGACCCTTATCAAAAAATTTCAAAAAGAGGACAAAAGGGGACAAAAATCAGATCAAGGAGAAAACCACTGAAATAAACCACTAAACTGACTTTTGTCTGTCCTAAAAAGCTTTAAAACATTCAAAAACCATATAGCCAGCATCACTAGGCCAAGGACTAGCTGTGGGACAAATTACAGTGTATTTTGACACAAAGGAACATGGATCACGAGCCATGTTCCCCTGATACAGTTTGACATCAAACTGGTACCATAGCTAGAGGGCATCACAGAGAGTTTAGTGGTCCTTCCAGAGTTGAATTTGGGTGCAATAAACCATCCCAACAGCTCAGAACTGATAGAAGCTCAGGCAAAGTGACAAAATCAACTTAGCCTCCAATCGAGAGGTTCATTTCTAAAAAAATTGGTACCATAAGACCTCTTAATCATGTTAAATTTGATGATAGCAACAAAAGTTCATTTGGCTTCCCAACATGGATCGCGATCCACGTACCTCTGAGTTAGAACAGAGATAGAAACTTACCATACAAAGAGCTAGTCCATACTAACCTGGTGGTTCTTCCATAATTGAAATTGGACCCAAATTGTTGAGGATGTGTAAGGAATTGTGTGCTACTAAAAAAACCTAGGTAAGTTTTTTCGATTAAAAGAAAGAACTAACAAGAACGGCTGTAAGCTCATAGCTATCAAGCAAATTCTTGACAGGTTGCAAGTACTAGAGGATACTACCCAACAAACAAGATCAAACGAGCGATTCAAACTATTTAATGAGGTAACTCGGTTTGGATTTTGTATTACCAATTCTTCATGAATTTGCGATCAAGAAGATTGTACCAGAATAGGAATCCCAGCATCTTTGATCAAGGGAGTAATCACTCGACGAAATAAAGTGTGAATCAGAGACCATGTCCGCCTTTGGAACCCATTTTAGAGGAGAGTTTATCTGACACTTCATCTGAGAGATCATACAACATCATGACTGAAGATTCTAGCAAGTCAAACCCTAAGGGAACAACTTCGATGGGTGCAAGTCCTTCTCAGCCTACATCTGATGTAAAATTGTTGTATTTGAAGTTTCAATTTGAAAATGTGCTTAAGGCCAAAATCTATAAGGATGGAATGGACCGCTACTGTGTTAAGTTGGAAAATAAGCCGAGAGAGTCAGAGACCTTATAGATGTTGATTATGACTGGGATAGATATTTCAACCGAGAGGGAATAATGTACTTGGTGGTTCATAACCCTTTTATTGTGGATAAATGGGGAATGACCAACATCAAGGACAAGGTAGATAATGAGCTGGTCGATGAACCACCCAAAATGGAGAAACAAAACAAAACGCGGTACTCAGGCGCATCAATGAGATAGAGTGCCTTAACATAGACCAAACATATGTGGGGCTTTATAAGTTCAATAATGGGAACAAACACTCTATTACAGATGTGACAAGCCTGGCATCAAAGAATTACAGACCAAAAAACCTTGTATGTTTACACGTACACGGAGGGCATAAGTATTCAGGTGGTCATAATGGACAAGTATGGACGAAAGTACTCTCCAATGGATTGTAAGGAATTAGAGAGATATACATATTTTGGAGGACCACTCCACCAATACTATGTAAATCTGGAAGAGGTAAAAACCATGACTACTCACACCAGACCTAAGACTGTACCCGTGAGCCCCTTGAGAACCAGGGTGGAGGATTCTTATGTACATGAAGAAGTCCCAAAAACAGAACCTTTAGGATTGATGGCATCTAGGGCTTCCATGAACACACATAGGGGTAGTACTTTTTTTGACATCACCTACACCACTAGAATCCCTCCAACTATTACACGAGATCGACTTGATGAACGTATAGCGGATAGGATACTACTGTTAGTACCAAGAGGAGATTATGAACCTAAAGAAGTCACACCACGCGGACCTGGAGTTGTTAGAATGGTTGCTGAAACCAGACGTATGCGACCATCTCAGGTGGCAAAATGTGTATGCAAAAAGTATAATGGATCTGGAGATCCGTATGCCCATGTGTCAATCTTCAAACAAGTGTTAAGAGCAGAACATGTAACTAATTTTCACACTCAATATGAAGGTTTTGGGTTGACATTGGAAGGTACTGCCTTGACTTGGTTCCAACCATTAAACAGCTTGGAATCCCAAGTATTGAGCTACTTCTCTGAGAATTCGCTGAGGAATTCTCAAAAAGGGGGATCAAGCATAACACTGTCTCCCAGATCTACGCATTTAGGCAAAAGGAAAAGGAGAAAGTGAAGGAAGCATCACTTCGTTTCAAGTAGTACATAGAAAGATGCCCTACTCGAGAACTACCTCAAGATGAAAGACTATCAGTACTTTTCATAGAAGGATTGCAAAATAACATGCTCAAAAAGGACTTGCACTTGAAGGCATGCGTAACTTTTGAGCAAGTGACAAAAGAGGCATTGTATCTTGTAGATACCTGCAAGGCATATGGGGAGGTGACTGAAGACACAGATCAAGGGACGAATAGCACCTCTTTAACCACTAGTGAGTCCACGAAAAAATTGGGAGGACAAAACCCAACTATGCCGGATGTTGATCAAATGATCAAGGAAGTGATCAGGAGGATAAACCAAGGAAACAGGACAAACCCAAACACACGACAACCGCCCACCCAAAAATGCAATACTTGTGGAGGAGATCATCCATCCAGTGGTGCAAACTTCAACAAAGTCCAGGAGTAAACGCACAACAAAAATATTGAAATGGTGTGCTACAAAACAAAAATGGACAAACCATGAAACTCACGAATGTTTCTATAAGCGGAACTATGTTAGAGAGAGACAATATGGACCACATGGAGGAGAACAAATTCTGCCCCCTCCAAGGTACCAAGTAGGGCCAAATAACGCAATCTTGGGGCAGAAAAAAGCTCAACCTATGTTGGGACATCAACCTCCCTTACCCCAAGAAAATAGGGCTATGGTAAGTAGGGCCAAATAACGCAATCTTGGGGCAGGAAAAAGCTCAACCTATGTTGGGACATCAACCTCCCTTACCCCAAGAAAATAGGGCTATGGTAAGTATTTCTCCACCCATAGAACCACCTTCTGATCAAAGTATGGTCCAAGTAGTCTCATATTGGGAAGATTCAGACAATACTTATGAGAGGGGATTTGATGGGAATGTATATGCTCCAGAGGGACATAATCCATGGATAATTCCTAAAGATATGTCCGAACCCTCATACATAGCACAGCCAACTAAAAATCATTACTTGGTCGATGAGAATATGCTCATGTTCATGGAAAATCCGGGCTACAAACCTAGGGGCTACCCTCCTAGAACAAGACAACCGATGGGGACTCCACAGCCTTATCCACCACCTGTAGGACCATGCTATGAATGTGGCGTTGATTATTGGGTTAGAGTTTGTCCAAACAAAGGAGAATGGTTAAAACTTCTTGGATTCTGTGACGGACGCATGACCAACCATCACATTTCACACTGTCCAAAAAACCATGAAAACAAAGAAAAAGCAACCATGAACAAAATGGGGATTGTGCCAAGCTCAAGTGGATCAGAAACAGAACCGAACATTCTGATAAACGTGGTCACTAGAGCTCAAGCACATGAGACAGCAAGGAACGTCTCAGCCAGCCAAACAGAGATAGAAAACTTGTTTGTCCGAACCCCTAGGAAATCCAGGAAGACAAAATGAGACAAGATGAAAGCCAAAAGAGAAAAGGAAAAAACGGCATAAACGAAATTACTAAAAACAGAGGAACAAATTCAAAGGGAAAGAGACCTTAAGGGCAACAACGAGATAATAAAACCATCGGATCTACCATCAGGAGGGTCGGTGTTGGTAGACAAGGTGTTTGAACCTTTGGATGAAATTCTGAAAGCTTACGAGGCAAGGTTAAATCTTAACCAAACCCAAGAGGATAAGTGGTTAATGTACCCTCATCTAGGCTATGAGAAAGAGAGGCTAAGGATGTGCAAGGAGCTCATCCAAGCCGCTCAAGCGCTTATGGAACCATCAGTTCCTACGGCTCCAAAAAATGAGGTATTAATCCAAGAAAAGATTCAGGAGTTAGAGGGATGGGGAATTGAAAAGAATAACCTACCAAATCCTGTAGACGAAACACCATTGGATACAAGGGTGGTAGCCAATACAACAGATGGAACATATTCTCAAGTACCATTGACAATTCCGGAGGTAGAAGAACAATGGCCTCAAGAGCTATGGAAATAGAACATAATAGAAAAGATGGAAGTGCCACACTTGTGTTAGCTCCTATCCCAGAAATCCACCTGAAACATGCGCTCTACCCAAACGACATTAGATCACTATATGGCGACGCAGGTATAGCACTATCGAAAAACAGTAAACCACAGTCGTTGAAGACTTTGCCTTCATTTATTGGTAACCATGAAACTCGATCGGAGGTAAGAAAAGTACCATCTCAATGAAAAGGCAATCCTAAGACAATGGAGACTAAAGCTCTTCACGAGCTGATGTCATCCCCTATCCATTCTACATTGACTCTGTCAGAGTTACTGCATATCAGACCGCATCTTTGAGATGAGGTCGACAAAAATTTGGGAAAAATGGGACTAGTAATTCCTTCACCCGAGGGCTTCTTCAAAAACACTAAAGACACAACCCTCAAAACAAACTAAACATGAGCCAGTACTAGTAAACAAAGTAGGGGATTATTGTGAAGGTGAAGAAGGAAATACTACCTTGCTGGTGGAGTACAAAGAGGTCAAGTCGATAGCAATACTGGATAGTGGTGTAAGAATAGCTATAGCTACCAAAGCAATGTGGAAAAAATGGGAAAAACCTACTCTTCAAAAGACAAGAATGAAACTTCAATTGGCATATAGGTATCTAGAAAGACCCATTGGTATCTTGGAGCAGATTGTGGTAACCTCTTGCGGCATTGCATATGAACACACTTTTGCTATTATGAATTTTGATGAGAGCAACAATTTTGACATCATATTGAGTAGACCATTCATGCGTCAGCTCAAAATGGTGCAAGATTGGGGTTACGACTATATCTATCTAAGGAACAAGGATGTCACTACAAAAATTAGTGACACGGATCATAGCTATAGAGACGTAGAAAGAACCCCAGGAGAAGACTTGCACTCCACAACTGACTAGGAAGGAGGAATAGCGGCTTGGCTACAAAACAGAGCTCACCGTTGGGCAGAAGAAGTTTCAGAAGGTGGAAGTCTAAAAAAGGAAAATTGCACTCTTGATAGGATTGCTCAAGACGAGGCATATATACTAGAGCCTTTCCCAGAAGAGATGTTCGAACCTTTTGGATGGAAACAAATACTAGCCACTCTGGATGTTTGTGTAAACGAGGTGACCCTCACCAAATTTTGTGATGAGGAAGGGTATGATATCATTCCATTCCATATGATGGGTGTCAGCCTAACTTCTAAGTCAGAAGTGGAAGTCCCTGACAAGGACAGGGTTGCCAAGTGCCGACGCATAGTGGATGAAATCTTTGTAAGAGATCTTGACCAAACGGAGGAAGAAGATTTCCAAGACTCTACTGATAAGATGCTAGAGGATAATGCGGACGATGAGCTGTCTAGTAGCGTGAGTTAGAGCATCAAATGGAAGGATCGATGGGTATTCTACTATGATTTCCCAAACCAAAATCCTTGAAGACAACGCAGATATTGAGATAAACGCAGAAACAACCGAGACAAGCAGAACGAGAACTCAGTAAATCTATTAACTGACAAAACCCAGTATTTAAGATTAGTAGAAGCGACTGACTATCTCAAGGACAGGATATCAAAAAAATACATGAAACCTGACTCAACTAAAACAAAATCAAAGAAGGCAAACACACAAAAACCAGAAAAAGAGAGCAATACCGAAAAATCAATTAAGTTGTCCAAAATGGAGTGCAAAAACAAATATAATGAATCGAAGCGAGCCTTGAAGGAAGTTTGGACAACAGAAATGGAAACTGATGAGGAATCAAATGATGATAAATTTGATGCACCTTCCCACTATAAGAAGTATACCATTCAGAATAGGAAAATCGTGGTGCAAAAAGCCAAACGAGATCCTAAAGAACCAGGAATTTCATATGATGGGCCTGAAAACGTAAAATCCATCGACTTAGCAGAACTAGGCTAGGAGCCTAAACCGACATACATTGCCACAAACTTTACTGACGAGGAAGAGAAACTTAGACGGTACAAAGATGTCTTTGCATGGTCATACAAATATCTAAAGGGGATAGATCCTAAGATCTGTCAGCACACGATTTCCCTTAAGAGTGATGCCAGACCACGCAGACAATGTCCTTACACGTACAATGAAACTTTTATCAAGAAAATTAAGAAGGAGATAGACAAACTGAAGGACGCCGAGTTTATCTACGAGATTGAACACACGAATTGGGTGTCCCCGATTGTGGTGGTACCCAAAAAGAACGACAAACTGCGTGTCTGTGTAAACCTCAAACACATAAATGCAGCCACCATCAAGAATAACTATCCCCTGCCAATAACAGATCATGTTATTGAGAGGGTAGCAGGGAAAGAGAACTATAGTTTCTTGGATGGATTCTCAGGCTACAACCAGTTGATGATTAAAGGGGAAGATCAATATAAGACAACTTTTGCAACAGAGTGGGGTATATTTTCCTACAGGGTAATGCCTTTCGGCCTGACCAATGGCCCTGGCTACATTTCAAAGACTAATGAGCCACACATTCAAAGAATATTTCAGACAATTTCTTGAGATCTACATGGATGATATTTGTGTTCATTCTCATCAACGAAGTGACCACATCACTCATCTGGAAAAAGTCTTTGAAAAATGCAAAACGTATTGTATTTGCTTAAACCCAAAAAAATGTATCTTCATGGTAAGACAAGGTAGAATTTTACGCCACATTGTGTCCAAAAACGGAATTTTAACTGATCAAGAAAAGGTACAAATAATTGCTACACTTCTGAGACCAATGAAGATGAAAGAAGTATAAGCATTTACGGGGCATTGCGTGTACTAAAGGCGTTTCATATATATGTACGCGGTAATAGCTAAGCTGTTGTACGCCCTCATTGCTAAGTTCGAATGGACGGAGGAATGTGAGCAGGCTTTCCAAAAATTGAAGCATCAATTAATTTCAGCTCCAATTTTACAAGCCCCTGACCGGAGCAAAACCTTCCATGTCCATGTGGATGCATCAACCTATGCCATCGGGTGCATATTAGCCCAGCCAGGAGAGAAGAAAATGGATTTTCCCATTTGCTACTCTAGTCGGCAACTAAACAATGTAGAGAGAAATTATACCACTACGGAAGGAGAAGGTATGGGAATGATCTATGCTGTCAAGAAATTTAGACACTATCTTTTAGCAAACAAGTTTGTCTTCTTTGTGGATCATCAAGCATTGCTATATCTAGCAAACAAACGGGAAACAAACCTTGAAACACTGGAATAATTGTTCGCGGGTTTATACTGCTGCTTGAGTTTGACTTCACGGTGGTCGTAAAAAGGGAGACCACACACCAAAGACCAGATCATCTTTCACGACTATTTCATGGGGAAGCACCTGAGGGTGTCGACGATGACCTTCCTGATTCATATCTGTTTAACATTGAAATGGTGGCGAGATGGAGCGAAGAGGTCATTCCTCTACTCACAATTGGCTCATTGTAGATAGAAAGACAACCATCAATTATCCATCAAACACGAAATCTCTAGCTTTTAGTAGGATGGCTGTACAAACATGGTAAGGATGAGATATTGCGACTATGTGTATAGCCCGAAGATACCACCTACTACCTCAAACATGCTCATATACAAAATACGGGGTTTCAGAATGATGAAACACAAATAGGCCAACGGCTACAGAGACTAGGTGTCTACTGGCCAAACATGGAACACAATGTCCATACATATGTAAATCCTGCGGGTAGTTGTACAAAACAACCACCAGTGGAACATGCCACCCTGTTTTGAGTAGTACAAGCACCTAAATGGAGTGCTCACATAATTGAGTACCTAAAAAACCAGACCTTTCCAGAGGAATGGGGCAAAGCAAGAATGAAAACTGTAGTAGAATAGGCCAAACAATATCTGCTCATTGCCAACCAATTATATAGGCAGGAAAGGACAAAAAACTACAGCTGTGTGCTACAGAAAGAGAATATTACATTACCCTAGATCAAGCACACTCAGGAAATCCAGGGAGACTCGTGCTACACTCAGGCATATAGTGGCCAACCCTATTTATGGATGCAGAGACATATGTCAAATGCTCTGATGAATGTCAACGCACAAAACCACCCCAAAGGAGGGATGTCACTGCGGACCATGATGGGCATCCGTGCTTTTGCCAAATGGGGCATTGACTTCATTGGTCCCATCATACCTCCAGGATACAGGACTCATGCACAATACATCATCGTAGCAATAGACTACATGAAGAAATGGATGGAAGCAAAAGCAACCCCAAAAAACGATGCAAGAACTACAACTCAGTTTCTTTTCAAAAACGTCTTTACAAGATATTGACTACCAGTGAAAATAGTGAGAAATAGGGGAACACACTTTTTAAACGATGTTATTGAAAGCCTCCTTGACAAATTCATGGTAGTCCATCATAAATTGGCACCCTACCATCCACAGGCTAATGGGCAGGCAGAGAGTACAAACAAAATCTTATGCACCGTACTCACAAAAATAGTCAGTGACTCAAGAGATGATTGGGATCAAAAGCTACACACAGCCTTATGGGCTTACAGAGTAGCTTTTAAAATTCCATTGCAACGACTCCCTTTAACCTAGAATTCGGGATTAATGCGATCCTACCACTGGAATTCCTAATCAAAACCCTAAGAGTGGCAACACAATTAAGATGGACGGGTCATGAGCTATCGGAGAGATTAGACACCCTTGAACAATTAGATGAAACCAGATTTAGAGCGATAGCTGGGATATATGCTCAGAAAAAACAAATGAAAGCTTTCCATGATCAACATGTGATTGGAAATGAGTTCCAAAAAGAGGATTACGTTCTCATGTATACCCTCAAACAGCACTCCAAAAAACTCAAAAAGAGAGGAATGGGGCCTTTTGCAATACATGATATATCGCAAAGTGGCGCCATCAAGCTTGAAACATTAGCAGGAGAGGACATGCCTAATTGGACGAGTGGCTGCAGATTAAAGAAATATCTTTTTCCGCTAACAGCAGAAGAACTTGCAACACTACATGTAGCAGCTTTGCGCCGACGTCAAGTGCAGAACATTCGGGAACAAGCACAATAGGAATCTCCAAACTCAGAATATTAAAGTGCAAAGAGAAAGAAAAATTCCAGAGGGAATCACAAAAGAATGTTGCTATTGAGACTGCTCCGATAGCATCCATACAAACGGCAGCTACATGGCTAGGAGAAATGGATCTACGCATTCATTTACAACTTGTTGACAACACCACCGAAAGAGCCTTAGTGGAAAGAGGGGCCAGAGCTAATGTGGTTAACTACTCCACTTTCAAAAAAATCGTGCGGGAACCTCTAATGCCCAACACTATAGGGTTCAAAGTAGCAAACAAAGGCACTATGTACAGTCTGGGCCACATAAATTTACCAATCACCATTGTTGGAACAGTTTATTTGCATCAATTTCATGTGGTCAAAGATCAACATCTTAATGAATCAGTTATTATAGGAGTGCCATGGATGCGCACTTATCAAGCCATGGCAAACTGGCAGGACAATACCTTACTCCTCAAACACGAGGGCCAATCTTTCGCAATGCCATTTGTACAAATGGACCATGTATGGGAACCCCTACCATCGCCACATGAACCGGCTCAGCGATACTCCACAACCATGGTATAGAAAATATGGGTTAAAAAATCAATCATGGAAACCAAGCCTAGGCAATTGTGGATACACAAACGACAAACCAATACACGTCAACCTATATTGCCTACACAGAAATTAAACCTCCACAAATTGCCCACCGCTGTTGTCACACGACCTAAGCCAATGGACCACAACCAAACACTGTCAAGTGGGTATGGCAACAAAAACAAACTTGCCAGCACCATGCCTCTTCTAGCAACTCCAAACCCAAGCAATTTCAGTGGCGACCAAAACAAAGCCAAAAAGCAACCCAACCATCGGCATCAAAACTTTTGTAGATCACAATCAAACACAGAGCGCATCTTCTCCAATTACTATTGTTTGGCCCATGCAGCTTCCAGGCACCCTCCCACCAACAGCCACTGAACATATTGTTCAACACCTCTCTGTTGCACAGCATTTTGTTTCCCCATGCATATCCTCCATCAGCATCATAGAGCCACACTATACGGCTATGCATAGACATGCGCTTTGTTCCCAAGCACTCTGACACATGTTCATCGGGGACGACTTACTCTAGGAAGGGGGGCAAGATTATCATTTGTATATATTATCATTATCATCTTGCTTCTTTTCGTTTCCTTTCCTTTATTTTTCTTTAAAAAACACGTTTTGTTAGAGCCTGACAAACTCTTGGTTGGCATAATCATAAGCCATACCGTCACCATCTAATATCAGAATAAGAGTATGTATATAAGGGAGGCGACACTAATTTTGGCTAATTTTTGGCCAACTAATAATTATTGTAAATAAATTTCTTTTACAAAATAAACAAAAAAGACAGAGAATCAACAAAAAATTGATAAGTCGAGCTAGGAAAGTCGGAATTGACTTTTGAAAGCAAACACCGAAACTTCAAAGCAAGAACTTCGAACATGGCAAATATGGTAATATTTGACACAAGATGAATTTTGAGCCAACTTCTGAAGGATCAAAACTGCATATCGAACGCCATTTGTAAACCGAGTGTCAGAATGACAAACGGTTCGAAACGCAGGTGATATGAACAACAAGATATGATCAATGAAGTACAAATGGGGCATTCCGAGTAGACTAGGAACTTATAGTCAAATGGGGAAACATAAGCTCATTTGCACACACACACACACACACACACACACACACACACACACACACACACACACACACACACACACACACACAGAAAAGCATATTCCGGAGTTGTTTCTGCCCACTGCGACCACCTTGGTGGATCTTACTACACCAGATTTGACAGGTATGATCATTAACCTTGCAAGATCATGTGTGTATGTCCCATACTGCATCAACAATGCCAAAACAACGGATCAGAGTAGTACAAAGTCACAAAATTGGCAAACTAACAGGGCCATTGAGGAAGTCCAAAACCCATCAGAAACCAAAAATATTTCACCACTAGACCCCAATTAGCTAACAGAATCAGAGAGGGTAGAAACAACAGAGAAAAGTGGTGGAACATGGATCGCGATCCATGTTTTCCAAATACTAAAATCAGAGAAAATACCCACAGTTGGGAAGGAACAAAATCCTATGAGTGGTTTTTCAAAATGCACCCCAACATGGATCGCGATCCATGTTTCTTTTTGCCAAAATTAGGGTAAAAGTGGCTCACTAGCTCGACAATGTACAAATAGTAATGGTGTTTGCAAAATGATCACAAGAAGTGCTCTTAAGATCATCAAATCCTCTAGGATTTCTACTTTCAATCTACAAATGGTCTTTTGGTCATTTTCACAGGAAAAAAAGTGGGATCCCAAAGTGTTGATGACAGGCATATTAGTATGTCAGTATAGTAGTTAGTCAGATCTGTTTTGTTAGTCAGTCGGATATGCTTCATCGAATATGTAGTAAGTCGGATTGTACTCAGTTGGATGTTGATCAATGGGATATTTTACAGTTAAACTATATCAAGACTGAGGTTGTTATAACTTCTTGTAAAAGTTTATATAAGTCGGTTTTGTACGCTGTGAAGGAACGGATTGTACTGAGATATCTGTAGTTGTTCTTGATGAATGAAGCACTCTTACTCTCTATTCTGAGTTACTTCTTCTCTCATTCAATATACTCTGTCTCATGTTACTGTTTCTGAATGTTAAATCCGAGTTATGAGAGGATCAGAGTATTTTGATGAACTAGTTTTTCTCTATGTTGATGAACCACAACACGGAACTAGTGTACTAGGAAAACCTATAGGAACAACTATGCACAAGAACTGTATCAAAATTTTGTCCAACATGGATCACGATCCATGTACCTTTTTGCCCAATATAAGTAAAAACCATGCCATATGATTCAGTATGTTCAAGAAATCCAAGCCATGGAGTTTCAAGCCATTTGAATCCAAAAATCTACCTTAAAATGCCAAAAACCTCTAAGTCTGCAAAAGGTTTTCAAAATTTAGCCCAAGTGTCAAACGATTGATCCAAATCCCAATATTTTTGGACCAAGGCATAATCTAGGTGAACCCTACCATATGGTATCATCAAATTTCCAAAATGTTGCCCAACATGAATCGCAATCCATGTACCTTCAACCCTAAATCCAGAGAAAATTGCTCACTAGCATCCCCATGTGCCCATGATTAACTTCCCAAAGTTAGAATTTCAAAATGCGTCCCAACATGGATCACGATCCATGTTCCTTTTTGCCAAAGTTCATATGTTACATTACATTCTTGTGCCTATAGTAATCCTAGATGCACTGGTGAAATTTGGAGTACTTTTGACAAAGTTATGCTCATTTTTCATTTTATGGTCAATTTTACACTTTTCGACAGTTCTGATCATTGGCCAACACCTATTTTCAATGCTAGAATTGACAACAGGATGCCTCAAAGGAAAGCACAAAGGGAGTGGAACGCGGCACCCTATGAGATAACCGATATCTCATCCAAAGAGAAAGCTCACATCAGCAAACAGGTACTTGAAGCAATACCAACGTACATCTTCATTGGAAGGTTTCAAGCAGCAGATGAAGAAATTGTAAAGGCCACAATCTTTCGATAGGAAATGTGGACTTTGCACCAAAAGCCAGAAGTGCAAGCAGAGGGCAGGTGCCTACAGTTAGACAACTTCTTGCGACTGCCTCCTTGGGGTATGGACTTCAAACGAGCTCACGAGATCATAAGTTCAATTCAGTACAATGGGGCAGTCGTCAAGGTAAAGATCACAGTGGAAATTATCAATGAAGCCCTCCACCTGCCGCAAGGGACGGACAATGTCTTGCAAAAGACGAAGGCAATAGACAATGATAAAGCCTTTTTGAAGCAACGAGGCCACAAGCTAACGTATCAAGGCCTGATCTACTGAGAAATTGAACTACCATTGCACCTTATATCGCAACATTCAAGGTGCAGAAGCCGCCTAGATATACCGAACCTTTGTTGCACATGGCCGTGGTAATGGCAATGGGCTTGGCTAAAGGCAGGGTGGTCAGTTGCGACTTTGGCAACTATCTTCTTAACACTATTGTGGAAGCAAACCGGAAGGGGAGTCAAAGAAGTAAAGCTTACATGAACGGGGTTCCAATGTTAGCATATATGAAGTACTATTTTTCTTGCTTGAAAAATACTTCTTTCACCATCTACCTCTTACCTCGTATTTGTTTCTCCCCGTTGGGGTGTTTAGGGCTTGGGAAGGAGAGTGACACAATGGAATCTTGAAGAGCACCATCTTTTTGGTTCAAGGAAAGTTGCACAAGAGCACAAGATGTGTTGTAATCAAAGAACTTTTGGAGGGGGGACTGGCTCCAAGAAAATCCAATCCTCATCAATCTGTCCTCATCTAGTTGTCATTCTTAATGGTGTTATTCTCTTTGAATTATGTGCATGGTTTTAATGTTCTAATGTGTAAATATGAAATGAAATCAGCCCGACACAACCTCTAGTCTTCTCTAAAGAATTTTCTTAAGGGAATGTGTAAATGTGCAGTGAAATCAGCCCGGTACAACCTCTAGTCTTTTCTAAAGAGTTCTCTTAAGGGAAACTCTCTCCTTTCATAAGTTAACTTCCACTGAATCTAAAGTAAGTACTAGAATCTATGGCACACACAAAAAGAAACATGTGCATCAAAATTGATTTTTCATTCTTGTACATCACAATGAGTAGATGCATGGAATTGTAAATGCACACTATCCTGTGTTCATTTAAAGTCAGACACACACACACACACACACACACACACACACACACACACACACACACACACACACACACACACAAAATCATCATGCAGTTGGTCTCGGTGTCCACACACACAACATGGCTAGGTTGGTAGGGGCCTGAAGTAACTACATATGCACATACACAATTTCTCGTGATAGAGAAGGAGAGCCCCAACTTTGATGCAAGGAGATTTCAAGGCTCTCCTTTTCCTTGGTATTTTTGGAGAAATTTGTAGATAGTTGTATAGATGCCTCAAGAACCACCATCCCACCATCACATGCCCACCACACACTCAGAATTCTAATGACTATACACAAATCTGAAACCTATAAAGAAATGACACCTACAATCCAAAAATCTGGGAGGTGCACCTTTAAGAAACTATTCATATAACGTGTGTTCAAAGGGTATTAAAACCCATTTGATTACATGCTTAAGGTATGCCCTCTTTTTCTTGAAAAACATACATTTTTTTCTTTAAAATCAATTAAAAAACCCCTCTTGTTAATAATCCTGTTAAAATTTTAAAATTTTAACAAATTAAAAAATCCATTCATTTGAACTCAGGTGGTAACTTACACTATAAGAGGTGAACCCCCCGAGCCACAAATCATCCAACTAACTTTCAAACAAAGGCTAGTACAACCAAATCGTCCCTTGGCTTTGACACCCTAACGCAAAAATAGATTTTGCATGAGAATCAAACCCAGGTAGAAATATTTGCACACAAGACCCCATGGAAATCAACCACAAGTGCCACTTGCCATCAGCTTCCCCTACACGCATTGCCATATAAGCTACGAAGCACTATCTTGACATAGAATTATGGCACACACTAATTAATGCACTTGAGGAAACAGTAATCCATCTTCACAAATTCCGTCTTAAAGCACAATCTCAAACTGTACATACCTCACTTTGTGTGTGTGTGTGTGTGGTGATATTTGTGGCAATGTTTCATCGCGGCAACCAATTGCAGCAACTCTGTGAGCTCCTTGGTGGCAAGACTTGGTCAAAGAGAAACAATATGCTCTCTCTCTCTCGCTCGGGTTTCTCCCCCCTTAATGCCTGAGTCTCCCTTGGGAGAGAGGCAGTCCTGTGGGGAGGTATTAGGCCTATTACCATATCCTCATTATCAAGACAAGCCCTTCAATCTTCTGGTGACTATCCAGCCTCACAAGCCCTCAACCTAGCCCTTGAACTCAGGGCCTTGAATCTCCCGCAGCCTTAAACTCATAAATCTCTCATAGCCTTGAGCTCACAGTTCTCTTGCAGCCTAGGTGAGCATCATAACCTCCCTCACAAGCCACAACCGCCAAGCTAAGGCTCTTTTAAGACCTGGTTTATAGTGGGCACACTGGTTTACAGTAGGTCACGAGCCTCAACTGCCAAGCTAAGGCTCTGTTAAAGCTTGGTTTATAGTGGAGTCACACTGGATTACAATAGGGTCACATTGGAGCCAAAGTCACATCATGAATACACCAACGGTTACTACGAGGAGTCGATCAAGTTTTGCAGTCATTATGGCAGCACCGAGTAAAAGTGATCGGATCGGAGAGCTTCAAAGATTTGTTGATTAGCTTATGGAAGAGAATTGCGGGCTCAAAGCACGTCTTAGCAAGCTTGAGGCACGCTTTGACTCTATGGTCAATCTTGCTATAGACAAAGTCAAAGAAGTTGAACCAAAGTCACCCAAGCTCACTCCGCGCCATTAAAAAAGTGCAGACATGTGTGACAAGGAAGCTTCAAGAATAAAAACTTCAAGAAAAGAACTCCTTTAAGGTCCGGATTGGTGGGCTTTCCTCCCCATGGTGCACCACTGACAATACACTCAAAGAAGCAATTATCAAGCTCAACGATATTCTTCAAATAATCAACATCAAGCCGGAAGACATGTCCTAGATCAATGACACCCATAGGCAAGTTCCACATGAGCATTTTCTTCTCACTTTCAAGGAAAAAGAGGAGCAGTTGTGAGGTTATTGTGCCATTTCCCACCTCCTCAAGGAAACAAAGGTTTGGATTTGCTAAATAGAGTACCTTGAATCAACTCAAAATGAAAAAACAAGAACTCAAAAAGGTCTACAAAGCACAAAAACAAGGGAAGTGGGTAGTATATTGCGGAGGTAAGGTCATCACCTAGGAGTTTGAAAATCCCAAAGGGTCCATCCCCTTACCGGACCCACCTAGGTTTTGTTTCTTTTTTCCACCATGAATCAACTCAAGATGAAAAAACAAGAACTCAAAAAGGTCTACAAAGCACAAAAACAAGGGAAGTGGACAATATATCACGGAGGTAAGGCCATCATCCAGGAGTTTCAAAATCCCAAAGGGGATATCCCTTACTCGAGCCCACCTAGGTTTTGTTTCTTTTTTCCACCCTCTTGTTGGACCCTTAGTCCTTAACTGATATGTATCTCATGCCTTCACTTAGAAGGTCACGTTGTAATGTTCCTTTTTCCAGTACCATGCATCATATCTAACCTCTGTGGATGATAATGCAATCTCTCTCTCTCTCTCTCTCTCTCTCTCTCTCTCAACCACCAATTTCCTCCATAGCAACCACCATTGTAATGCCACATTTGTGGTCTTCCACTCCTCTCCCCCCCCCCCCCCCCCACACACACACACACACACACACACACGGGGTGGGGGGAGAGAGAGAGAGAGAGAGAGAGAGAGAGAGAGCTAGCAAAACCTTTGGCGTCAACAAATTTGGAGGTAAACAAAAATAAAATCAATTTTGAAGGTGAAACACCTACAAGATATAGTGAAAAACCTTTGAATATAGTAAACTTACCTTCAAAATTTTGAAGGTGAAAAACATGGAGATACTACACGAATGTGTGGCTCAAAATTAAGTTCAAGCTTCACTTGTTGTTGTCGCGTGGGATACTAAGAAGAGGATTGAAGTTAAGTTTGAGCCTCATATGCCTTGCCTAAACTAACAAGTGGTCACACTCATACTTTGTTCAAGGAACTAACACATGAATGTGAGGCTCAAAAGTAAGTTTAAGTTTCACTTGTTTTTTCTCTATAGCATATTAAGATGAGGGTTGAACCTAAGCTCAAGCCTCACATGCCTCACCTAACCTAGAAAGTGGCATGAGGCTCAAAATTGGTTCAAGGTCTATGTAATAAGAGGTTGGTATCATAAATTTAGCTTTAAAACATTATCATAGCCTCAAAGCATAGCTATATTGTTTTGTGTATATACAATGACAAAATTGGAAACATGACTACATTGCTTGTATGGAAGAAAAATTGGTAATGAATAGCACTTCCATCAAATAGTGTAGCACAAAATAATATATTGTTTGCAAATTCACTACATTTTAAAGACATGCCAATGGAATCAAAAGCATCATCAAAGAGTACAATGTTAATAAAACTTGGATAACAAATGAGCAACAAAAATGGACTTGTTTACAAGCCCTTGCTAAAGCAATTCTTGTGCTGAGGGGATCTCAAATGAGGATGGTGTTTGGAAACACCAAGATAAAAAAATGAAGAATAAGAAGATATTAACAAGTACTCTTAGTTATATTTATGTTTGCAATGAGATAAATGTGAGCTTGGTAGCAATATAAAGGGGCTAACCGAACACATATGTGTCCTTTAACATTGTGTAAATCCTCTTGCACATACTTTGTTTCTCTATTGCAAGTGGATTCATTTATTAGAGTACTAAACTATATCTCATCAACGTAAGTAGATATGAAATTATTATTCTCCTCAAAAAGTTATCTAGCTCTTTCACCTGATCATTTCCACAATTTTGAGAAAATGAAGGATGTTCGTGCATTTTCCACTTATGTGAGGGTGGAGGGCATCTTTTTAATCTAAAATATAGATACTCTCTCTTGTGGAGGGAATGATCATGCTTGTTATTTTAATTGAATAACATGTAAATGTAGGGTACTTCCATGAAATTTGTTTCATGGGTCTACTACCCTTTGATTGCATTATATATCTTAAATATCAACAAAACAATATAAATGCATTACTATCTAGCAAATCAAAGAGGATAGGGGTATGGTTCTAGACTCCAAACTATTGAACCTAAGGAAGATAGAGCAAAGAGATGAACATAGATGCTAGAGAAGTAGAGAGGAGAGGGAGACAATACACCAGATGTAGAAGCCGAAGAGTGTGTAGAATAGGCACACTATACATGTATATATCACTTTAGGACCTATGGTTAGGGAGCTACATATAGCACACACTATATATAGCTCCAACATTCCCGTTGAAACAAAGGTCCCTGAATGTGGATGAAAAAATCTTGGGGGCTCAAAGAAAAAAACCATAGTTATACTATATACACATGCCACTTTATTAAATTTCAAACTGATACAAATTTAAAATTTCAATTATAAGAGCTACATCACTCCTGCTTTACAATGTTCCCTTTCAAGGGTCTTTGTAAAGTCAATAATCCTATGTATACAATTTAGTTGTAGCTCAATATATTTGAGCCCCTGCATATGTAGCTTGACATGAAACTTTTCCTGTTACAATAGAAACTCAAGAAACAGATCAAGATGTGAAGGTTAGAAATAACTATGTCATATTGTCTTAGAGAGGGTTCGCAATGCTGCTCTAGAGACAACAAAAAAACAAACATGATATTGATGTAATCACATGTGCACATGTATACAATGCCAACATAAAATAGACATGATGGGGACGAAACAAATTCAAATCATATAATTATCATGGTGTCATGTACCATGGCATCAAAGACACTATCTTTAAATTCCTTAATTGATCATGAAATGTCAAATACAAAATGAGATGTGTATGTGATGAGTTCCAAAGTGGCTGAGATAAAACTCATGGCTTCAAGAACCAAAGCCATGGATGGAGAGAATAAGCATGAATCACATAACATCACCTTGCACTATCAAGAAACATGGCCATAGATGAATTGAATAAAGATGCATCATGTAACATCACCCTACATCATCAAGATAATCAGTACACTTACTAATGAAAATAATTGTATTTTTGAAAATTTTTAATGGGAGCCTGCACGGTGATCTTCTAACATAGTATGTAGTAACAAGACAGCATCGCATGGTCTCACATACCATGACATCATGGAGCTTGCCATGTTATTAGAGATGCTACAATGTGAGCATGACATATAAATACTTGTAATCATTGATGACGCACACAACCCCACCATGGCATCATGCATCGTGATTAATTGGAGAGAATAAATCCACATCATGAATGAATGTCGCACTAAACGATACTATGAAGCAACTCAATAAATTTTTCATCACTTCAAGTCCTCAGACATGGTAAGTCAAAGAAAAGATACTAGCTATCGCTACTAATGTGCTAACATGAATATAATTTAGAAAGTATCTGTATTTAAAAGAGACTTAAAATAATTTACAATGTACATTTGAATTCAAAATAAAATAACGAGCCAAATACAACACATTACTACTACCAAACATATCATGAATAGAAAAGCAAATAGGATACATTTAGGGACTTAGACAAGGCATGCGCTAAGATGAAAGGCCAAAGGTCAAACAAAAATAACAAAAGGAGTTGCTTTACAGTCACGCCCCTCTGGCTAGGCACATCCATGTGCATCTGTTACTTTGCAGTCATGCCTTCCGTAGGTGAGTCCACCCACACACATGTGGAATAAACATATTAGTTTTGTAGCCATATTAGTTTATGCCACACACATGTGGCATAAACATATTAGTTTTGTAGCCATGGATATTGAAAGTTGGTTACCTATGTCAAGAGATCAAACCCCCTACTATATGCTATCAATCAGGATCTCACTTGTTTTTAGCATGGAGATGAGAGGCTTCTTGTACACATGAAACTTGATATGAACACACAATGCAACATGACACACCAATTATGGCTTGAGTTGACCCTCTTCTAAGAATTAGCTAATGATGCCTTCACTAAACACAGAGGCACAAATTGGTAGTGTGGTCTCTTCCCTTGATTCAACAAGACACATTGTGCATTTTTCCCTTGATTTAGGAAGATAGTCTATGCCTTCACTAAATGTGGTAGCACAAATAGGCATTGTGAGCTCTTTTAAGATTATGCAGAAATTTGAAAGAAACATACAAAGATTTCATTACACATGCTCTCCAACACTCATGCCCTTTTCACACTTCTTTTCCTTTTGATTCAGGAACATGAACTTAACTTCATCTATAAAAGAGGGGACATTCCTTCATAAATCTATAATTCAAGCAGCAATATTATCTTATCTACCTTATGTAATATGACCAGCTAATATATGCACATAGCTGATTGCCTACATTGAGACATGCATACGGTTACCCTTACTCTCTTTCAATCTTACAAAAGGCCTCTTTCTAGTTAAATTCTAGTCACCCCATGGCAATTGATGAAGAAACAATGCCTGCAATGATGAAGCATAACACATACTGGAGGTAAAAATTTGAAATTAAACTTATCCTCTAAGAGTTGGGAACTCCATATCCACACCCGCAGCCTCGTAGATGAAATGGTCATCATAACAACTCTGATACCATGTTGAACCTAACAAAGATAGAGTACCAAAATGAACATAGATGAGGAAAAAGTAGAGAGGAGGGGTACACAATACACCAGATGTAGAGCCTCAAGAGTGAGTAGACTAGACACTTGTACTAGACATGTATATATAGCTTTAAGACCTAGGTCTAGGGAGTTTTGTCTAGCACACACTATATATAGCTGCAACACAAAAAAACCACTACCTCTCACGTGCTAGATTGTGGAGGACATCTTCAATAGGTTAAAGTGTAACTAGAAAAACCAAAAGCATCATTGTCAATTAGCATCAAAGAGGAGAGGATGTGGTTCATCACTCAAATGCACAACCTTCTATCACATGCTTGATTGGTGGAGGACTTCTCTTTGAGCATGGATGCTAGAATTGTCTCTTAATAATGAACATAAGCACGATTGCTTTTGGGAGAGATTAGTATGTACTATGGGATCTAATTCCATGAGATAGTTTCATGGGACAACCACTATTTTTTTGTACTAATTACTTGACTAGTAACTAGACAATCCAAAGTATCATGATCTAGTAACATCAAATCCATTTTCATAAAATTGTACCAAATAGAATTATTGAAGTCTCTCTCTCTACTTAAGTATAGCTTGAAAATAAAATACCAACAATGTATTCTAGCCCTATTGTTAAACCAGGATAATAGAAGCTACAAGTTTTCACATATCCATATCCTTCTCATGAGAATAATATTATACCTCAAAATATTTTTCAAGGACGAGTGAGGGATAATCCCCCACAATCGGCTTTACTATATAGAATAGATACAAAAAGTTTAAAGATTGACTAGGCAGAAGGTTTCTAGCTAGAAAGAGTCCCACTAGAGAACTCATGAGGCTTGAATATCAAGTCTCTAGTCATGAGGCTCAAGACACTCATATGGTAGAGACGTTGGAAGATGGATTTTAATTAGAAATACTTTTTCAAGGGTCTCTAGCTCATGAGGCTCTCATGATTAGTGCAATAGATAGTCTTGTAGAAAGACATATTCCTCCAAGAGCTCTCATGAGGATAAATAATTGAGTCTGTAGGTCATGAGGGTCAACATTCTCATGAGCTGAAGACTTTTGAAGATGTCTTTCAAATTGAAAGAGTTTTATATAAGTCTCCATGTCATGAGGCTCTTGAGCTTAGCATAATTGACACTCTCGTAGATTATTTATGGCTCAAACAAGTCCCACTAGAGTGCTCACAAAGCTTGAAAAGTGAGTCTTCAAGTCATGAGGCTCAAACTTAAGTTCGAGCGTCATTAGCTAGAGACTTAGGAAGATGATAAACGAGGAAGAGTTTTGGAAGAGTCTCTTGTACATGAGGCTCAAACATAAGTTCGAGCCTCATGAGATAGTACTCTTGTATATTTCTTATAGCTTGGAAGAGTCCTACTAGATTTTTCGTGATGCTTAGAAATTGAGCCTTTAGATCATCAAACTCAAACATAAGTTTAGGGTGCATGAGCCTCAAACATAAGTTAAATCCTCCAAACGAGGTAAAGACTCAATTTAAGCCTTGTGAGATACAAACTCTTTTAAAAAGTTTCTAGGTGGAGAGAGCTTTACTAGAGTGCACATGAGGCTTGTAAATTGAATATCCAAGTCATGAGGCTCGAGCTTAAGTTCCGAGCCCAGAGACAGATATTGAATGCTCCATCAAAACAAGTCATACTAGAGTGCTCACATGATGCTTGAAGTTGAGTGTCCAAGCCATGAGGCTCTAGCTTAAGTTTGATCCCACGAACTATAGATTAAATGATCAACTAGATAGAATTTTGGCAACAGTCTTTGTCTCAAAAAATGTCGTGAGCTTAAGCTTGAGCCTCATGAGTTAGAGAATTTTGTAAATGGTTTCTACCTAGAAAGAATCTTGCTACAATATATAGCTTAGGAGGCTTGAAATTTTAGTCTCTAGGTCATGGGCCTGACTCTTGAAAATGATTTATGGATCAAAAGAGTCCCATTAGAGTTATCACAAGGCTTGAAAATTGAGTCTCCAAGTCATGAGGCTCGAACTTAAGTTCGAGCCTCATGAGCTAGAGTCTCTGGAAGATGATCAACTAGGAAGATTCTCTGGTGCATGAGGCTCAAACTTGTAGATTTCTTCTAGCTTGGAACACCCTACTAGAGTGTTCATGATGCTTAGAAATTGAGCCTTTAGGTCAGGGGACTCAAACATAAGTTTAGGTGAGACAAGGTAAAGACTGAATTCAAGCCTTGTGAGATACAAACTCTTTCAAAAAGTTTCTAGGTAGAAAGAGCTTTACTAGAGTGCTCATGAGGCTTTAAAATTGGGTATCAAAGTCATGAGGCTCGAACTTAAGCTCGAGCCCCAAAGCTAGAGATGGAATGCTCCACTAAAACAAGTCATACTAGAGTGCTCACATGAGGCTTGAAAACTAAGCGTCCAAATCATCAAGCTTTAGCTTAAGTTTGAGACCATGAACTATAGACTAAATGCTCAATTAAAATGAATTTTGGCAAGTCTCTTTGTCTCAAGAATCTCATGAGCTTAAGTTTGATCCTCATGAGCTAGAGGCTTTTGCAAATGGTTTCCATTTAGAAAGAATCTTGCTAAAATCTATAGCTTAGGAGGTTTGAAAATTGAGACTCGAAGACATGAGGCTCAAACTTGAGTTCAAGTCTCATGAGCTAGAGACTCTAGGACCACCGAGTGATAGTGCACTGCTAGTACTAGTGACTTTGTTTGTCATGGGGTTCAACTTATTTGTCATAGAGGTAGCAAAGCTTGTAGGGAACTTGGATGATATTTTCTAGGATCTTTGATCAGGTGTAACATAAGGGCAGCAAAGCAAAGTGTGTCCTCTGGGAAAAGAGAGGGCAAGTGAAACTGCCTTTGTAAGATGTGGTGAGCTTGGGTGATAGCTACAAGGGAGGTTCTGCTCCTATACACTACACACACATCAGTTGTGGACACCAGTACAATCTGCACACATTATTGTACGTTATGTACACATAAGATAATCTTGGTTCAAAGACTACAGGCGGTCGACCACATATGGTTTCCCTTTCCTTTGCTTGGTTCAAAGTTGGTTGTGTACATTGTAAATCTTTAGCAAGCAAGAAGAAGGGAAAGCACTCACCAATATGTTCTCTCTTGCTCTCTCGTGTCCTAGACTCTGCCTCCTTACTAATCCCTTCCTGCCAGGACTACACAGGTGCGGGGGGAGCTAACATTGAGTATGAGAGGCTCACAAAAGAGGCACTGCAAGGCTCTATGCAAAGGGATTATTCACAATGTCTGTAGAATAACAAGGATACTTTGGTGTAGGCATCACTATAAGCTAGGTTTTTGGTTGTGACGTGCATGAAAGAGGTGAAGAAGAATTGAAGATTCAACAGATCCTATGAAGATTCAGAGATCAGAGGTATTTAGCTCAACGTGGCAGTGATAGTGAGGTTCAAAAAATGCAACTTCATATCACATCATGTGAAGAGAGGGTCGAAGGAGTACGTGAGAGCCACAATTGGATCATTGTACAGTTCTCTCTCTCTCTCTCTCTCTCTTGCTGTGAGTCCAAATGGAGGGCTCAAGGCATACCATATCATGCCACAACTCATGGCAAGCTCACAACACAATAGCGCAAGAGGGTATGGTGAGCTCATGACACAATTCATGCCGGTCCTCAGGCTCACAACGCAGCAGCGCGATAGGGCATAACTGACATGTCACCAGTTCTTCATCGTTAGTTTCAAATTATGAAACTAACATTTGATTTCAAATTTGACGAGGTGTTGTCAACTTTGACAAAATTAGCAAGCTCATGAAGGTCCGTCACACCTTCCACTTGCCGATAAAAGATCACATATGTTGCAGGCTTTTTGGATTTCCACAATTTGCATTGGATGGTTGATGGGGGATATTTCATCCGAGCATTGCCACAATTCATCCACCAAGTCAATTGCCAAATAATGACCATCGACTTGGTTTGTGAAGCTATGAGAAATGTCCAATGCAGTTGTGCCCTTCTATTGGAAGGATGCAATCATTTGAGAATGTACATGCCTGTTTGAGAAGCCGCCCTTAGTTAGTGGGGACATAGTTTCTCTGTGATTCCTCATGTTGGCTCGAACTATAACTCAGCCTTGTCCCTTCAAAAACTTTTTTTCTGTGCCTCGAACTATAGCTCGAGCCTTGTTGCCTTTGAAAGCTTTCTGCATGTGCCTTGAACTATAGCTTGAGCCTTGTTTCCTATGGTTGTGTAAAAGAATTATCAAGTCCTAGTTATGTATGACAAGTCTATTTGTACATATCTCATCATTCATCCTAGACTATGACCTAAATAATCTCATGAGCTTTTGTGAAGATGGCACCACATACCTAGCTTGGTGTTGTTTGGGCAAAGAATCACCATGTTGATTTGGGGGGGGGGGGGGGGGGGGGGGGGATGTGGCACATTCAGAAGCTCATGAGTCTTTCTTACGTCAAGAATGTATAAGATCTCTTGAAAATTTCTTCTTGTTTTCAATTTTGATTTCTTTGATCTTGTAGTTTGTTATTTCGTATCTTTAAGCGGAAGCTCAAGTATCCAATGGAATCATTGAATTGCAGGTGGCTCTTGAAGCCTCAAACTCTAGTTTGAGCCTTTTTGGAAGAGTGTACAAGAGAAATGCTACAAAAGTTTCCAAATCAAAACATTCAATTTAATCCCTCTTGTTTCTAGTATGAGTGAATTTACAAATTCCTACTAAACTTTCACAAGATGTTTTAGACAATTTCTCAAAATACGACCCACAGAGTACCACAACATCACAAGGTTTTGCAAGGGATGCATCACATACCGTGCTATGTACTATTGGACCTTGCCTTTTAATTGCACATGGCTAGGTATATGCTACCCAAGCAAAATCTCTTGATATTATGCTCTATACAAAAACAATAAGAAAGAATTCACCAAGTTCGTACATGTCTTGTAAATTTGTACATGAAGCTCCACCTTGAAATTTTTGTTGCTTTGATCTCATATTCTATTACCAAATTCTAACATGGATTTTTTGTGATGGGTGGCTCCTCGAGTATAAAACTAGATTGAACATGACATGCTGCTATAATCTTCACAAAAAGCCCTTGGAAAGGTTTTTAGCACATCAACTTTGATTTGATTAGTTCACTTTTAACATGTCTCTGAGGTGCGAATGAAAGGGAGGCCACTGTCGGCCTACGGTAAGAAAGAGGTGCACTGGGGGTGCAATGCTTAGAAACATGTGTTGTCCATGTGGGGCTAGGTTTCCCAAGGAAGGCAAGGTCTAGTAGGTCTGGCTTTGCTACTGCGTGCTCATCCATGCCCGTTCCATCTTTTTTAAGCCTTGGTGGAGGATGCCCCTCCAGGCCCCTTGCGGGCAGAATGGTGTATGTGTTTGTGGATGCTACTGATGATTTTGCGTCGGCCCTATTGAAAGGTGTGGGGGGGAGGGAGATGGTTGGCAACGGCTCTTTTCCTAGTGGCCTGCATGGTCATGGTTACCTCGATGAAGCAGGTGCAAGGCTCACCCGGTCAGTCTGGACTCTTCATGTGATGGCTTGGGATGTTGTTGTGGTCTTATGTGGTTTGTGAGCCTTTTTTTGGTGGGGGTTTGACTTTTTCTCCACTTTTTTTTAATGCAGTGCCCTATGAGGCACGTTGATGACTTGTGGCAGAAGCCCCTATTTGGTGGCACCCTGATCAACTAATGTACTTGAGGTTTGACTACTTGTAGTCAATTTGTAGTCAAACGTGTTCTACAGCTAACTCATTCTTTCTGCTTCCAGAACAAGACAAAGTTGTTCACTTTAAAATTTAAAAATCGATGTTTCTCATTTATTTGTATACTCTTGATCCCCATATAAACATCAACATTTTCCAAGTTCTCTGTGTATTCCTGATTCCTAGCACAATGCAACTTCTGCAAGTTAGTAGAATTGGACACCCAACTCTTGACAACAATGCAACCTAGCAAAGTTGACACCAACGGGTTGAGAATAATGAAACCTAGCATGATGCAAACTCTACACCAGAACTTGACACCAATGGCTCACAACACTGCAACCTATCACAATGCAACCACCACCACCACTCAAGAGGTTGGTTCAAAAAAAATTGTCCCAAAATGATGCATTTTCCCCAAAATTCCTAAATATGTCTTAACACCTCTTTATATGGATACAACAGAACTTTGAATTTTCATCTGCATATGTCTTTTGACTTTCCACCTTCATATGTCTTTTCATTTCCTAAACTCAGCCTTCACTTATGCACTTAATATGCTTTGAAAGAATTTTTATTTTTCTGAGATCACGGAGACCTAATGGCACTAAAAAAATTAATATCATTAGATTGTATTCTTGAAATGATAGGGTTGAATGGTTGGACGACTTTAGTTGGGGGCCACCAAAGAGCGCTTTATATATATATATATATATATATATATATATATATATATATATATATATATATATATAGATAGAGAGAGAGAGAGAGAGAGAGAGAGAGAGAGAGTGCAGCACACTAAGATCATGAAAAAGGGAACGAGTATATGATGATGTGTGCGGTGTCTATAGGGTGAGAAAGGAGAGAGAGATATAAATTTGTTTCATTTGTTCAGTTTTTATTTAGGTAGGAAAATGTATTTCACTTCAGACCCCTTTTTTTTGCCATACTCAGAACTCTGAGTGGACATGTTATATTAATTTAGCAAAGAATGTACAATAAACCTTAAGCACTACATGTGCATCAAAGGGAAAACTTTTCTAAAAAGGGGTTAAATAATAAGCTAGAGACCTAGATTTTTGCTAATCTACCGACTCTTACCATCAATTAACGAAGTGCTTTCCCCTACAGGGCACCACCCACCAAGGAGTTGATGTAACTTAATGCATGTTTCCATTCTTTGGCTTTTGCACTTGACTGTGCTCTTAATTGTGTTAAAAATATCAATCCATTGCTTTCTCTTACGATATCATTAAGTTGAGCTATCGTAGTGTTTTTCTTTCAAGACCCAATCAAATCTTTACTATTATAAAAAAATGACTTTCTCAAGTGGAGCACCAAGGTTTCCAAACACTTTGTCTTTTGAAATAATCTCCCCTGACCATTTGACGGGGTCAAACAATTTGTTTTCAATGAGTGAAATCAATCTTGATTTTTCAATGGTGCACTTTGAGCTTGAAGTAGTTGCAAATGTTTGCATGAGCTCGTGTGCTCTTCTTAGCATCTAGGAGTTGGATTTCATGAAGATCACTGAATCATGTACAAACATTTTTGCCAATTCCCCATGGTAGTGAGAGACCTTGAATCTCCTGTTTTGCAAGATTGTCCTTGAGCGATGTCACAAGTGGATGTCAACCAATTGCAAAGAGCAGAGGGGCAATTGAACAACCTTGCTTGATTGATCTCTCCACTTCAAAATCCCCACAACCTAACTGTTGTTGAAGAGGAGCTCAAAGTAGCTACCCTCCCCTAGGGTGTGTACAATCGTGCACATTCTGGGTCCAAAGCCCAATGCCTTCATGATAGCTTCAATGGGAAACCATGAGATTCTATCATATGCCTTGTCTAAGTTGAGTTGAAGGAGGATGTATTCTTGCTTGGTGAAATTAGCACACTCGATGCCCATCATTGGTACAAGAATTTTGAAGGAGGATGCATTGTCATCATTGAGATAGGCCACTAGTGTTTTAAGAGAGAGTAGAATAATAATTTGGGAAAAGGCTTGATTAGCCCTTTTTTCTAGCTAACATCTATGTGTCCCTCTAATAAAGCCTTGCTCGCCATTTGAGTTATTGGGATTTTAAGATTCACCCAAAAGTCTTTGAAAAATTGTGTTTTCAATCCATGTCACTCAGGGGACTTTGCATTTCCCATTGCCTTCAAGGAAACCCAACATTCATCTTTTGATATGGGCCTTTCTGAGGCTTTTTCTTTCATAGGCAATGCATTGCACTTTACATTGCTAAGTAGCAATGATCTCACATCCTCGACCACATGCGAGCAGACTTTTGATATGGCAAGACTAATGTGGCTTAGATGGCCACATTAGTCTTGCCATATCATTATGGTCTTGGTCTATATTCCCCATTCTTGTCCATTCTACTATTGAGTCCCTTCTTCTTTTGACCTTTAAAGTGAGCTTGGTTGGTAGTCTCAATTTAAAGAGCAAGCACTCTATCCACAAATAGCCTTGTGTTTTTTATCTCTTTGACTTGCAAATCAGAAAGCCTAGCCTTGGCTTCAATCCACCTCCTATGCTCCTCCTTGAAACGTTGCCTTCTTCGTTTTTCTAGAACTCTTTCACTTCTTCTTTAATCATTTTGTTTTTGACCTCTCGATATTTATTTACCCTAGGCCCGGTTCTTTTTATTTCCTTCTGGATGTTATGCACAAGGGTTGGCCAGGCTTGAGGGTCTGCCGCTTTCACATCCTTCTTCAACTTAACACAAAACTTGAAGAGTGGGTCCTTGAAGAGATGCTCACATGAAACAAGATTTTTCTTCTCCCCTTTCAGATAGCAATCTTTCTCTTTAGGCCTTGCAATGTTTAATTGAAGGGGGACATGGTCCAATATACTTAGATATCTACACTCATCTCCACTGAAGGTGGAAGCCAATCTACTTAGTGTGAGAGGTAGAACATGTCTAGATGGGAGGCTATGTTGGCATACTAGAGGCACATATACATTAAGCCAGGTGAACTACTCCACATACCAAAAATCCATAAGTCAATCAGTGCCCAATTCTCTAAGACAGCCTTATTTTGCCTTCTCCAAACCTTCCAACAGGCTAGGAGAGTCCGTCTTGTCTTTTCTATCCTCTACCATATTAAAATTTCTCATGATACACCAATCTCCTTCTAATGGCATATCCCTCATATCTACATCATAACTTGTCTCTTGTCTTAATATCCCAAGGGCCATATATGTTAATAATTGTGAGATATTGATCTACCCTTTTAATCCTCATGCCCAAGACTCTCCTTG